>NC_135501.1:131669950-133019010 GCF_052857255.1 Amblyomma americanum
ATTAGAAATAATTTGAGACTCATCTCATAAACATTTCTACTAATTCATATGTTTATGGGTTTTATCCGACATTTTTTGCCGTGCCTTATGTTCACTGGATTTGCTTGAAGACTCTGAATGATCACGCGCCAAGAGCGAAGGTGCCATTTTTTCCACCGCGGTTTATTTTTTATTTTTTTTCAGGGTTTACTCGGATCTCTTCCGACACCCATAAGTACTCATCTGGAATAATAATGTAGCACTCTGAAGAAGACAGCTCCCCAGTGAAAGCGTCAATAAACCCTTGCTATCTTTTGTAGCGTTAGTTGCACTGGCCGAGGTTGAGCAGTTTAGCGTGGCTTCTGGACAGCCGTGCTGCGCATGCGCGAGGAGCAGTCACGTCACACGGCGCACAGCTGGCGTGCCGGAGCCGAGCGCCTGGACGGTCTTCGAATCCTCTGGAAACCGCACCACGTGAGCAACCACGTGACTGGTCATGTGAACAATTGCGTGACGAACCACGTGACCAGCCACGGCGCCGCGTCGCCGGCAGCTGATCCGTACCACGTGACCGCTCACGTGATCAACACCCCTACCCCCCCCCCCCCCCCGCACACTCACTGAATAAAAAAAAATCATGTGTCGAGGCTGGAAATCGAGCCTTTGCAATTTGAGGCGGAGACTCTACCACTCCGCCACTACGTCTCAAGGATTAACCGTGAATAAAGGCGCATGTAGTGGAAGCGCGCCTTTCATATATTAACTCTTCCGAACCAGGTGTCGCCGCGCTTACGCTACGTATATACTGGCCTAACAGTGCAAGACCATCATCAATCTGTATTCACGGTCCTAATTTTGGTTTCAAATTTTGCAATGCAGTGTCATTCGGCATATCTAGAGGGAGAAAAATATAATAAATTTAATTCAGGCTAATCAAATTCCAAAACAACCTCGTTTCCTGGGCTATGGCCCTACGAGCGCAACAAAACAAACAAGAAGAGAATTGATATCACTGATGATTAAAACTGTTCAGTAAGCTGAATATTAAGGCCGCAAACCCGTAACGCTTAAAAATGGTCGTTGTTCCAGCGCTTCTCGGCACTGCAGATGCACGAAATAATAGTTTGGAGTACTTCCCGGTCTATTTCATCCATTAAATGCCGGGGCAGAATACGAAATGGGGCATACAAGTAGATGCAAGCATTTTCAAAATATATTTCTAGCCATTTTTTGGATTAATAGCCGCGTCCTGCCTTAAATCTTTTGGGCTCAGTGATTCCAACTGGAATCTTCTAATTTAGGGGTCACCAGTCCCGAATTAAGCAAAATGTTCTTGTTGTTTTGCTGCATATTCCGCATTTAGCAATTCATTAACATATGTAAGCGGCCCTTCAGCTGACTGACGCAAGCTAGTGGGTAGAAAGAAGGTATATAAAACTTCGTACGCTTTGCTCTAGCCATCTGCTGGTTCCACGTACTCCCTTTGACCGTGTAGAAAATAAATGAATTTTGATTCTCTCTAATTACATGGAATGGTAAACGTAACCTTCGTGTTATTCCACCAAAATACATTTTTTGCAGAAAAATTAATTACGAGCACTAAAAATATCGCAAATAATAACCTTTTGCTACAGAACCGTTTTGATCATGAACACTGATCTTAGTTACAGACATATAAGCTTACTGCCCATTTCCAACAAAGTATTTACTAAGGTAACCGCTAATACGCTCAGGGCAACCTTAGACTTCTAACAACCAAATGATCAGGCAGGCTTTCGCAAAGGATATTTCACAATAGATGATATTCACACTATTCATCAGGTGATAGAGAAATGCGCAAAGTGTAACCAACCCTCATATATAGCCTTCATTGCTTACGGGAAAGCGTTCGACCCAGTGGAAATTTCAGCAGTCATAGAGGCATTGTGGAATCAGGTTGTACAAGAGTCTTATGTCAAATTACTGAAAGATATATATAGCAATTGCACAGCTACCATAGCTCTCCATAAAAGTCAGCAATAAAATTCTAGTAAGAAAGGGCGTCAGGCTTGGAGACACGATCTCGCCAATGCTATTCACCGCCTGTATACAAAAAGTATGGTGGAGCTGCCATAAAAAAACGTAAACCAATAAGCTCCTGCCTGAACCCCGCCTGTATACAGGAGGCATTCCGAGGCCTGAATAGGGAACAGTTGGGGATAAGAGTAAATGGAGAATAACTAAATAATATGCGATTCACTGATGACGCCTTGCTGAGTCACTCAGGAGGTGAAATGCAAATCATGAATAATGAGTTAGACACGCAGAGCAGAACGGCCGGTCTAAAAATTAACATGCAGAAATTCAAGGTAATGTTCAACAGACTTGCAAGGGAACCGCAGTTCACAATTGGCAGTGATGTTCTGCAAGTGGTAAAGGAATACGATGATAATGATGAATTTTTGTGGCGCAAGGGCAGCTGTGGCTGCAGATCGCCATGGCACAAGCTTCTTTTCATTTCACAAGGTGGGGTCAAAGACCCATTCCCCAGCATTTCATCCTAAAGAAGCCGAGCACCAGGAAGGGAATCGGTCTATTTAGGGCAGGTAGTGACAACTGATCCGGATCACGAGAGGGAAATAACTAGAAGGATAAGAATGGAGTGGAGAGCATATGGCACGTTCTATCACATCATGAATGGCAGTATACCAATATCTGTGAAGCGAAAAGTGTACAAAAACTGTATGTTGCCGTTACTCACATGAGGCGCAGAGACGTGGAGGCTAACAAAAGAGGGTTCAGCTCAAGTTAAGGACAACTCAATGAGCCATGGAAAAAAATTATAGGTGAAACGTTATGAGACCGGAAGCGGGCAAAATGGTGAGGGAACAAATGCAGGTTAGTGACATCATAATAAAAATCAAGGGGAAGAAATGGGCTTGGGAAGAGCAATGAATGCGAAGGCAAGATAACCGCTGGTCCTTAAGGGTAACGGAGTGGATTCCAAAAGAAAGTAAGCGTAGCAAGTGGCGGCACAAGGTTAGGTGGGCGGATGAGATTAAGAAGCTTGCAGGCATAGGGTGGGAGCAAATTGCAAACAACACGGTTAATTGGACAGACATGGGAGAGGCCTTTACTCGGCAGTGGGTATAGTCAGGCTGATGATGATGATGATGACCTATTCTAGATCAATAAGCGCGGTCGTATTCAATCGCCTGCGACTGCTTGTGCAGTGTAAATATCTCTTATTCTTGAGCCTGCATGTAACAGTAAACCTTAATTTCTCCAAAAATGGCTATATTAAGAGCTAGCACTTTTATTGCACGCTTCGATTCAGAGCTAGCAGCTCTCCGCACGTGTTGAAGTGTCGGTTCATGCGATGAAGAAAAAATAGAAATACAAAGTATAGTATCAATGGCTTGAAATTGCACTGAATATCGCTCATGGTAGTGACGGCGCCAACAGAAAGTCCCACGCGAAACATTTGCCGAGCCATAAATAATTTGACGAACACTTCCTTGAGACACTGACGAGCAGATTTCTCTATAGAGTAGTCCGTTGCAGGCCCATCACTTGTGATAAAATTCGTGTCATATAATTTGTATGAAGATGTACCGCCGGTGAATTTGTGCAACCCATCAATTTTAGTTGCATGACGATCAATGCCACAAAGACATCATGAATATTCAAAATTCTCCCCCTCCCTCAACTCTTCTCTTCCCGACCACACTAGGGATAACCTGGCACATTCCCTGGCTCATGGGAGGAAATTAAAACCTCCAGGGCGATATGGAACCGACTGGCAGTGCAACTACGCCCAAGGTTGAAAGTGATTCAACTTTCAGCCTTTGAAAAGCCAGCCAACTCGCACCCTCAGCTTGTGCTGCGCCTACAAAAAGTAATCGCAGAGAAATCCGTGTAAAACATATAAAATATTACGATTCCGAGTATTGTTTCAAAAGGCCAAAGCTGTCACTGAAGCATTGAAAACTAAGGCGGGTTTTGGGTCCTACATCTCCGATTAGATTGCACACAGAGGTGGAATCATTCTGCACACAGTAATTCCGACGCGACAGAGTCGATTCCAGAAATGAATTTAAGTGCCATTCTCACTCTTTAAAAATGCCGCACCTTTATGACCTGCCACTCTTGGAGGATTTTCGTGCACGCCGACGATTCTTCACCTACGTGTTATAGGACACCGCCCATCGCCCTGTCTACGTATAGCAGAAATGATACATAGGTCTTGCATTCTAGGTTGCTATATTTTTAATTCGGCCGTGCATTTTGCTGACGTCTTGTTGAGAGTAATCAACCGGCAGGAAATGCATGCCCGCTGGTTAGGACTACATCTGAAGCTCGTATTCTCCAGAGAAGCCGCAATTTCTAAACTTATTAGTTATTAAATTAAATGTGACTCTTTTTAATCCCCTCACAAGAATTTTGTGAAGCTTAGAAAAATTTAGCAGTGGCTTCGCTCGGCTATGCCAGGATATACATTGGGTGAGCAGTAATTTCGCTCTCTTCTCCATGGCTATACCACACTGGCAAACGCCCCGCTATATGATACCCCCACCGATACCTCTGCGCATGCGCACAAAATAAGGGGCGCTATCAAGCGGCACCGGGGCAGCGTGAGACTTGGCTACTGTGCCGCAGTGGCGCACAGCTGCGTCTGCCGCGGCTATAACGCAATGTTTGATGACCATCGAGGCAAGCGCGCGGCGGCGGCGGCTCCGGCGCGCCAGCTGTGCGCCGTGTGACGTCACTGCTCCTCGCACATGCCCAGCATGGCTCTCCAGAAGCCACGCGAAACTGCTCAACCTCGGCGAGTGTAGCTCAGGCTACAAAACCTTTCAAGTCGCCGCTGTGGCACAATGGTTATGGCGCTCGGCTGGTGACTCGAAAGACGCGGGTTCGGCGGCGGCGGTTGAATTTTGATAGAGGCGAAATTCTAGAGGCCCGAGTACTGTGCTGTATCAGTGCACGTTACATAATAGGACGAGTTGTCGGGCTAGTTGGTGGTGATCCATTGTTTTGTTGACAGCGCTTAAAACACACGGACAGAAGACAAGGAAGACGACGTCACAGGCGCTGACGTCAGCGCCTGTGACGTGGTCTTCTATGTCTTCTGTCCGTGTTTTTTAAGCGATGTCAACAAAAGAACGTTACAGAACCCCAGGTGGTCGAAATTTGCGGATTTTTTCAATACGGCGTCCCTCATAGCCTGACTAGCTTTGGAATGTTAAATCCCTTTAAACATTAAAAAAACTGACCATAACCCTGTAAAAAAAGTTGAAATAGAAAAAATGTTTTCCCGTTTTTTTTGCGCAATGCATTTGACCCGCCTAAACCCTTTGGACTGCCTTCTTTTGGGGTGGAATCGACGCCGATAACGAAGAGGACCACGAGGACCCAAGATACGAGCTGGTGGGTCCGACATTTCGATTTTTATCGGTCCTTGAACTTCCCACGTGGTCGGCGCGACAGTAGGCCTAGCTAGGCCTAACACGAGTACGGGGCTCCGCGGCCTCCCCGGCCTCAACGAGAGGGGGGCGAAGACCGGAGAGAAGTCCCAGATGAACACCCCTAGCGACAGACAGCCCACAATGACGGGCTTGAATAGCTTTATACCAGAAATGCCAGAAAATATGGACGAAGACTTCCAAGACACGACCGAAGAGTACCCCGGGCGGCAGAGTCGGGGGGGGGGGGGGGGGGCTCCGTGAGAGCGACAAGACCGACGCATAACAGCAGCGACCCAGTAGGAAGAAACACGCAAGTTTCCGAAAACAAGGATATGGAACTGGATTGAATAGTCGTACGGCCGAAGGTTCGGAGAAAGCAACAACAAAGAATGGAGATGCAAGAGACCCCGGGGAAGACGACCCCGGAGCCTCTCTCGGAAGGAATGCAAACTACAAGGGGAGCACAAGCTGCGCAGAAAGAAGCAGAGAAAGGAGGAGGCGAGAAGAGGAGACTGCCGCCGCTCCCGAAGGATGACTTAAAAGTAGTTCTCCGACCGAGAGGACTCACAGTCAAGGATTTGCAAACACACCAAGTGGCAAAGGCAGCAGCGGAGGCTACCGGGCACGAATGCAAGACAGGAGACTTCATCGTAACACTACGAAATGGTTCTAACATAATAATCATCAGCACTGGCGACGAGATAGTAGCCAGGAAGGTCAGAAATATCACGCAGCTAAAATTTGGCGATAAAACCTACGCAGTCAACGCCCAGGTGGCGCCACCGGAGGACACGGTGAAGGGAGTCATCCACGGGGTGGACCCAGGAACTACACCGGATGAGCTCAAGGACAACCTCAGACTACGCCGGCAGGGGGTGAAGATCCTGGCGGCCAGGATGCTTGGAAGCTCGAGCACGGCCGTCATCACCTTCGAAGGCACTTTTCTACCCAAGCAAGTGATCAACCATGGAGGAGAGATGTGGTGCTACGCATACAAACCAACGAGACAAGTCTGCTACAACTGCGGTCAGCAAGGACATCGGATGGACGTCTGTCCAAGCCCACAAACCAAGATCTGTAGGCAGTGCGGATGCCAGAACCCGGCGGAGGCACACCAGTGTACACCCAAGTGCATGCTTTGCGGCGGAGAGCACGCAGCCGGCTCGAAGGACTGCAAGCAGCGCCTTAAGCCAGCGAGCGATCTACGTTGTGGACCTCAACAGCAGCAAGGTCGGCGCAGAAGAAGCCGCAGCAGAGGAGGGAAACCGCGATGGTTCGGGGACGAAAGCAGAGACCCGGACAGAAGCAAGTCGCGGAGTCGCAGCCGCGGCAGACCCTGGAATCAAAACCAGGGGAGCGGACAAGACGAGTCCTTTCCACCACTGGACAACGGAAGCAAACAGCAGCAGCAGCAACAACAAAGACAACCCAAGCAGCAGCAACAACAGCAGCAGCTGAAGAAGAAGAAGAACGGCGGCAACTCGCAGGTGAGCTGGCGGGACGGCCCTCCCAAATCGCTATATGCTCCGCCCTCTAACACAAACGGAACACAAGACACACAAATCCAAAAACTATCAGAGGAAAACGCCAGTCTTAAGCGCGAATTGGAACAGTGCCGCGGAGAGATGAGGCAACTAAGAATACAGCTAGGAGAGATAATTAGGGAGAAACAAGAAATCAGGGCAGGTTTTGTAGCAATAACGACACCAACACAGATTGCGGAAGACTTACAACAGGATATAAGGCCGGACAGCCCAATAATGAAACTCATACAGGAGATGCGCAACGAGATACGCAACGAAATGCAGGGGATGCGTAGTGAAATGCGCAGCGAAATGCAGCAGACGCAGCAGAAGGTAGCTATGCAAGAGCAGAGCTTCAGGAACTACGTTAAGAGTCAAACCACGCAGAGAACAACCAACGATGCGACGGATAGGCTCTTTAACGAGCGCAAGTTCGGCACTAAAACCCCCAGCACGAGTAGCGCTAACCAAACATGGCTGAGCGAAATCAACAATTAGAGCTATGGCAATGGAACTGCAGAGGCTACGCTCGCAAGCAAGGCCTCTTGCAGCAGTACATATATTCCAGGGGAACCACACCAGATATTATTTTACTACAGGAAACAAACACGACACCAAAACTCAGAGGGTACACATGCCAAGAGGGCAGCCGCATTGCCACCTTAATTAGTAACAAGGTGGTGGCCATAGAACACAAACATATAGAGGACACAAACATAGATCACATAATCACAGAGATAATTCCCAAGAAGAAAGCGAAAGCCAAAAGCACCCTAATAGTTAACCTATATAGTCCGCCGAGGCAAACAAATGGCGACTTCCTCAGACTCTTTGCGGAGGCGAAGAGACTAGCAGGGCAAAACACCCTTCTCATAGCAGGCGATTTCAACGCCAAAAGCCCAAGATGGGGCTACCCCAGAGATGACAAGAAGGGGCGTGGTATCTGCTTAGCGGCAGAGAGCAGAGGGTGCGACCTCCTAACCGACGAGAGCCAGCCAACCAGACAGGGCAACAGCGTGAGCCCAGATACGAGCCCGGACCTCACCTTCGTAAGAGGCAACAAGCAGGTAGAATGGGAAAACCTTCTCGAGAACCTGGGTAGCGACCACTACATAGTCAGAACCTGCATAGTGGCCGAGGGGGTCAAAAGGAAGATTGGCACGGCACGAATCACGGATTGGGACGCTTTCAGGGTGCAATGCACACAGCTAGAGGGCGAAATCGAATCCGTAGAGGAGGGGAGTCAAAAGCTTCGGCAAATCCAGGAGGGATACACGAAATCTGTGGATAGAACAGAGCAAACACTGGAAGTAGATAAAAGGCTCATCGGGCTATGGGAGGCAAGACGAGGGCTTACCAAGCGCTGGAAAAGGCAGAAGCTAAACCGAAAGCTTAAAAGGAAAATCGCTGAGATAACTGAAAAAGCAGAGCAATATGCAATACAACTGGCAAGGCAGGGCTGGCAGCAGTTCAGTAATTCGCTGAATGGCACGCTAGGCACGGCTAGGACGTGGCAGATTCTCCGAGCCCTCATGGACCCAACCCAAAGCAAAACCGAAGGCAGCAAGTCGCTACAGAGACTGGTACATCAATATGATGGAACCGAGGAACAGCTGCTAGAGGAAGTTAGGATAAAATGCTACGGGAAGGATCAGATAGAAACCTACAAGGAAGAGTATAAAGGTGAAGAGAATCTAAACATGGACAGGCCTATCACCAAGGAAGAGGTAATCGAGGCGGTAAGAGCGGCCACAAGGAACACGGCAACGGGAGCAGACAAAATCAGCAACTCACTAATCAGGGATCTCAGCGACAACGCCATAGACCAGCTAGTGGTGTACCTCAATAAGCTTTGGCAATCCGGCCCGGTTCCGGCAGAGTGGAAGCACGCAATGGTGGTTATGATTCCAAAGCCAGGCAAAAAGCAATCGATCGGAAACCTCAGATCATTTCCTTAACATCATGTCTAGGTAAGCTCTACGAGAGGATAATCACCAAAAGGATTCAAACAAATCTGGAAGGAGGAAGGTTATACCCGGATAGCATGTACGGTTTTAGAGCGAACCTGTCCACCCAAGACATCCTAATACAGCTTAAGGAGGAGGTTCTAGCCACGATGCCAAAAGCAGGGAAAAACGTGGTCATGGCCCTCGATATAAAGGGGGTCTTCGACAACGTCAGACACAACGCCATCATGGAGGGAATCAATAAAACCAACTGCGGAAGAAGAGTCCATAATTATGTCAGGGCCTTCTTACGCGATAGAACTGCGACAGTCGGGCTTGGACACCTTAGAAGCGACCCTTTCGGCACTCCCCAGGGATCGGTCATCTCACCGATATTATTCAACGTTGCGATGATCGGGCTTGCGCGGCAACTCGAGAGGATACCAGGGATAAAACACGCGATGTATGCCGACGATGTCACGGTATGGGTCACCCAGGGCTCTCTGGGGGAGAAGGAGGACAGACTACAGGAAGCAGCCGCGTGCGTGGAGAAGTACACCAGAGAAAGAGGCCTCAGATGCTCAACCGAGAAATCGGAGCTGCTGAGAGTCGGAAGACATCCCACTAAAGCGGAGCTGGAAGTCTACCTGGAAGGGCAGAGGATCCCAGAGAAAGACAAGATAAGGGTGCTAGGTATGTGGCTGCAAAGAAGCAGGAAATGCAGCCACACCATCAGCATAATAAGTATAGCAGCAGAGCAGGTAGGAAGAATGATCAGCAGAGTCTCGCATAGGCAGTACGGCATGAAAGAAGAAGACACGCTAAGACTCGTGAGCAGCCTGATAGTCAGCCGAGTCACCTATTCACTGCCCTACCAGATACCAACCAAAGCCGACATGGAACAGATAGATGTAATATTAAGGAAGGCATATAAGACCGCCCTGCATCTACCTAGGAACACACCGAACGAGAAACTACTCCAGCTAGGGATTAGTAACACCTTCCAAGAGCTGAGGGAGGCCCAAATCAGGGCACAGTATACGAGACTCCGAGGCACGCCAACAGGCCGGGAACTGCTGAAAAGAATAGGGGTGGAAACACAAGAGCGCCTTGACAGGTACAGGGACGTCCCGGATGGAATTAGAAAAGCCATTCGGGTCGAACCCCTGCCCAGGAACATGGATCCGAACCTGCACGAGGGAAGACGGAAAGCAAGAGCCGAGTATATCGAGCGAGGCTTAGCCAATCTGGAAAACACGGTCTTCACGGACACGGCGCTGTACCTGGTGGATAGGAAGCGCACGGCCGCGGCTGTTGTAGTCGACCACCAGGGAGAACTGATCACCTGTGCAGCGGCAAAGGCTGCGGACGCAACAGAAGCCGAGGAGGTTGCCATAGCTCTAGCGGTCGCTTGCGGCTCCCAGGGAAACAAATCTCTAAACATACTTACAGACACTAAAGAGGCATGTAGGAACTACACAAGGGGAAGGATAGGTGCCGCAGCCATGAACATACTCAGAAAAGCGCGTGTCTCGGACACAAAACACATACACAGCCTGGTTTGGATATCCGGACATGCAGGTATTAAGGGAAATGAAAGAGCGGACGGCCATGCTCGAGCGATGAGTGTCCGAGCGGGATTACCGGACGACTTTTGCACCCGAGCCTGCGACGGGGTGTATGGAGAGCACCTGGCCCTATACAGGGGCTTAAGGTATAAATATCCTCCGCCACACAAGGCACTAACAAAGGAAGAGGCTACCGGGTGGCGCAGACTGCAGACGGGTATTTTTCCAAATTTACACATACTAAACAAGATGTTTCCGACACAATACAGAGCCACATGCCCGTGGTGCGGGGCGGTACCAACGCTGTACCACATCACATGGGAGTGTGAGCGAAACATAAAATTCCACCAACACAAACAAACAAGTGCGGAGCAATGGGAGAGCCGGCTCGTCAGCAGCGAGCTCACGGTCCAAAGGACCCTGGTGCAGCACGCTTACGAGGCAGCGCGGCTCAGCGGAACCCTGGATTGAGGGCCCGACCTTTCGAAGACGGGATCCGAGATCGCCTGATATGAAGACGACGCGGATCCTGCTGCCGCCGAACTACGCAAATGTTCAATAAAAGTTTTTCACTCACTTGCGCAATGCAAAATGCCCAAATCGCAACAAATCATTCGTGGTCACCTCAATAAGTAAATAAGTGAGTGGGGCATTTAGGAGGCGGACACTGCGCATGCGATTCACATGAGGCCCGTGATGAACTTACTTAAACCATATTATCGCTGCTAAGTCTCGCGAAAAACATCTTTTTGTCTGTCTTGTCACGATTTTATTAAATCATTTTTTTAAGTAACATTTTCTCTTTTACGCTTGCAGGCAATTTCGATATTCCATTAAGATCACAATTTTAAGCCTTTATTTTTAGTGCTGAAAAAGTACTGCGAATTGTTAAAATAAGAAAGGTATTAAAAAAACATTTATTCTAAAATATTATTTCACGATGTTCTTTGCATATATGCTTTAATATTTATGGTTTGTGTCTTGCTTTCCATCAATGTAGGAGCACGTGGCAGGGTTTGCACGAAGAGTGGCAACTAAAGTGCTGCCATGATTCTGGTTTGTCCATGGCTAGCCTGAGTCGTTCTTCAGGAGATCGTATTTGAATTTATTGGAGACCAGCCGTGGTTTTGGTCTTTGCCTACGTGTGAACTGCGAGGTTAAGTACCACATTCCTGAAGACAAATATAAAAAAAAGTTGGACACCAAGTTTTGGGAAACTCTCATTTGAAGGATTTGATGAAAACATCCATATGTCGTTGCATTTCGATTCGTTTCGCAATTCGCTGTTCGCTTTGGGCCTTATATTTTCGTAATGTAGAGGGCAGCATAAAAAGGCATTATTATTTCCATCTCCAACCTTCCCAGGCTCCGATAACATCCTGCTGTTAGAACCGAGTGAGTGGCTTTGATTTGCGGCCGCTGTTCACGGCACAAAAAGTGCAGCATGCTTTTAATTATATACCTAAGCACGCAGTAAAGACCCACTACAGGTTGCCTCGGTGTGGTGCACTTTGAAAAATACTAACGCAAGTTTTTCGTCAATTTCTAATATCCATTCAAATAACCCAATGTACGAAGAGATTGTCGTTTCGCAGCTTTCATGCGTGCAAGACTTTGGTCACTAAAAGTAACTTTCTCTTGGTATACGCAGTCATAGTGCCAACCAGTTTTGGGAATGATATGAAAAAGGAAATCCATACTAGGACTACTTTGCTTGATATGAATCCGACACAAATATTAAAATAACCGAGCACAGTACTGACTTATTGCCCTAGTGGAGGGCTCCGGAATAATTTCGACCACCTGGGGATCTGTAACGTGCACTGACATTGCACAGCACACGGGCGCCTTAGCGTTTTTCCTCCATAAAAAATGAAGGGTCAGCTGTGACATATTTCGGTAAACAACCCGGACCGCGCCCCAAGGGAAGGAAATTGATATGCGAATTGTTTTTAAGGGAAGGAAGTGAGGCCAGTCTCACATATCCCTGTGGACACCCGAAGTGCGCCGTAAAGAAGGTAAAATGAAATGAAAATTGATTTTAAGGAATGGAAGTGACGCGTCTGACATATATCTCGTTCGGGCGCAGTGGGGCCGTGTGGGAACGCTGGAATCACGCGGTGAGCGGCGAACAACGCAGCGCACATCCAAAGCGCGTACACCACGAAGCTTTCGGCTTGCTGCCCGTTCGTTCGGCGCGGAAGCTACGCTGGCGTTCGTGGCATCGGGTTTGTCGAGAACGATGTGCCGACAAACTACGACTGCAACTTGAGGCCCGCGCGTTTCGGCAAGGCGCCTGGCAGCGCTTCTACCTGTTTTGGCGCTCCGCGCGTCCGTTTCACGGTACATAGCAAAGCGATTTGTCCAACGGGCAAGGCGTCGCGCCGAACGAGTGATGGCGCTCCGTGGACTCTCTGGCAGTGCTGCAACACGCAGTCGCGTTGCACTATTAAATGCGAAGTTTAAGCGTTCTCCATTATTTAGTGTTTTAATCAATTTTTTTCTGGATTTTTATTTTACATTTATTTTGATTTGTTTTTTATTTTATTCTTAATTTTATTTATTCACTCTTGCTTTTTGTTATTTTTCTTTGTGGTTTATTTATTATCTAAACGTTGCTCAAGAACTGTCGCTTAATCAGCTTTTACATTCATGTTTCATTTATCATACAACTTATGATTGACAGTTAGAGCGGACAACTTCCGTCTGCAACTTCCGTCTGCAAGTTGCGTCTACAGCTTCGGTCCCCAACTTCCGTCCACGCCACTCATGAGCCAAGAAAGACTTTCGCCTTAAAGAGACCCAGAAAGGGGGTCTCAATAAAGGTGCGATATGTCTGGGATGCAAGAATTATTATTATGCGTTTTGTAGAAGAGTTATAGGCAGACAAAATTTTAACTTCCTCGTCTTCGCGCCTTTTCCGCTCCTCTCGCACGCAAAAACGGCGGCGCTCCTCCGCAGGCTCAATTCACTCGGCCCCTCCCTTACCTCCGCCGGCTGCGGAGCGCGCGAAGTGGCCGCGGCAGCGGTAGCGCGTGACGTCTAAACGAATTTGGTGCTGTGAACCAATGATTCCCCCCGCTGCTGACGTCATTAGCAATACGTGACATCGTCTGTGTGGGAAACCGGAAAGCTTCCCGCGCAATGGAAAGAGGCGAACATCATACTCATTCCAAAGCCGGGAAAAGCGCCGAAGCTCGAAAACTTAAGACCCATATCCCTCACATCTTGCGTAGGGAAGCTAATGGAACACGTAATTCAAACAATTCTAACCAGATACATGGAAGACAACGAACTCTGGCCAAGCGAGATGATTGGCTTCCGCCCGGGGCTGAGTACGCAAGACGTGATGCTGAGGCTGCAGCACGACATAATCGAATCCCAATCCAAAGATGCAAAAGTAATCCTAGGTCTCGACCTCAAAAAGGCGTTCGATAACGTCAAACACGAGGCTATACTAGAGGAACTACATAGTCTAGAGGTAGGTCCGAGAACATATAACTATGTCAAGGACTTCCTAACTGGGAGAACAGCGAGGATCAAATATCAGGACATAGAATCAGGGAACATAGAACTGGGCAGCAGGGGCACCCCCCAAGGGTCGGTACTATCCCCACTCCTCTTCAACATAGCAATGAGAGGGTTTCCTAAATTACTTCAAGGAATAGAGGGTCTAAAGTTCAGTATGTATGCAGACGACATCAATGTCTGGATAAACAAAGGAGACGACGGGCAAATAGAAAGGAAACTCCAGAAGGCAGCAGACACTGTGGTAGAGTATGCAGCACAAAGAGGACTGGCATGTTCACCAGAGAAATCTGAGCTTCTGGTATACAACCCAAAAAGAAACAGGCTCAAGCAGGGTGAGGACTTTAAAATCACTGTGGAAGGAAAACTGGTGCCTAAGGTAGATATGATCAGGATTCTGGGCCTATTCATACAAAGTAACGGCTACAATGATGAAACCCTAAAAAGATTGGACAAGTTTGCGACGCAAGTCACGGGAATTTTCAGAAGGATATCGCTTAGAGGTAGAGGCCTCAAAGAGAAGAGCCTAATGAAACTAGTACAGGCATATATACTAAGTAGGATCAGCTACGCGACCCCCTTCCTCAAGATAGGGGCAACAGAAAAAAGGCAGCTTGATGCCATAATCAAGAAAAGCTATAAGAAGGCGCTGGGCTTGCCAATAAGCACCTCAAACGAAAGGCTACTAAATATGGGGCTTCATAGCAACTGGAGTGAGATAGCTGAAGCGGTAAGATCAGCGCAGCTAGATAGGCTCAGCAGGACGAGCACCGGCAGAGCTATACTAGAAGCGGTCGACAGGCAAACCGACAGGGGGATGCAAAAGAAACAAGACATTCCAAAATGTGCTAGGGAAAAGATCAGAGTAGACCCATTGCCCAAAAATATGCACCCAGAATTCAACAAGGAAAGAAGGGAAAAGACGGCAGAAGCCATGGCCAGAGGACTGGACAGTCTAGATAAGAAAGCAGTGGCATACACAGATGCAGCAAGTGGGAAGCTAGGAGCAGCCGTGGCCTCAGTGGTCAACGGAAAGGGGGAACCTGAGATAGCAGCATCCATTCGAAGCCGCAACCCGGAAACGGCGGAAGAAGTCGCAATAGCGCTCGCATGCGTAGGAACGCAGGCCAAAATTATAGCTAGTGACAGCAAAACTGCAGTCTACAATTATGGCAGAGGGAGGATTGCCTTAGAAGCAGCACAAATTCTAAAAAAGAAGGAAATTGGGAGGGACGTACGCATCGTGTGGGTACCAGCTCACGCATCCATCCCTGGAAACGAGGCGGCAAACACCCTGGCTCGAGACCTCTACTTCCGAGCCAGGGGAGAGCCGCCCGACTGCAAGGACCTGGATGAGAGACTGATCAGCTAAGCAGAAATAATAGAGAGCTATAGAAGTCAAAGGAGGATTTTCCCTCCGCCGGACAAAACACTAGGGAATAAAGAAGCTACAACATGGCGTAGACTACAAGCTGGGAACTTCGTAAACCCGGTGTGGGCATCACACGTATTTAGGGAAAAGGAAATAGAGGAAAAATGCAAAAAATGTGAGAATAGGGGGACCCTAGATCACATAATTTGGGAATGTACACACTCCCCAGGGATTAAAGAAGGAATAAATAGCAAGGAAGCCTGGGAAACCCTTCTGCAAAGCGCGGACCCCGCCGTGCAGAAAAAAGTCATTCACCTGGCACTGGAGGCCGCAAGAGACCAAGAACTCTATGCCTGCCTTTAGATGCGAGGCTCCCGGCCCCCACCCCTAGGCCTGCGTGCCAGAGATGGGGAGTAGGGGAGCCTCTTCTCTGGTGGAAATAAAGGTTTTTGGCATGGAATGGAAATGACATCGTCTGCCAGGTTTTCGCGCAAAAGCCCGGCACCGCGCGTCGCCGCGAGGTGCGAGAGCGGCAATTTTTAAAAATTTATTGTAAATTTCCCGCTCGCTTCAGTGGTCTCGTACGCGGCATGAACGCTCGGTGACCTGAACTCTACACAGTGCAATCATTTTGAAGCCAAGCTCAAACGCTCCTTTCTGTGGCCCTTTAAATTGCGGGGAGCTTGAAGTTGTGCCTTCTCCTGAGATCCATCTTTCTGCTCTTAGGTGGAGGAACCCCCAACTTATTCTTTCATGCTACGCGGCGTCGCAAGTAAGTTATTACCAGCATATGTACCGAATATCGCGTGCGGCGCTTCGGACGCGATATTCTGAGGTCATGGGTTCGGATCCCACCGGAGGCACGGTTTTTTCTGCAGCTTTGTGAGTTATTTTCTTTAAGCGACAGATTAGTCGAAGTATTATTCTCCCACTGATCACCACAACACATAAAAAAACATTACCCTATGCATTGGTTTCGATGACTGTTGGCTTCCATCATATATTTCTCAAACGAGCCCCTCATTCCCTTTCTCTTGTTCTCTTGTCTGCTAATATATATATATATATATATATATATATATATATATATATATATATATATATATATATATATATATATATATATATATATATATATATATATATATATATATATATATATATATATATATATATATATATATATATATATATACATATATATATACAGTATAGAAAGATAAACGTATTTGGTTGCCAGAGGCAAAAATTCAAAGTTGAAAACGCTTCATTTAGCCATAGATTTATTTTGAGTCGACGTTGTGGACAGAGCCGGTCCTTTCTCAAGACTGCGGTTACAGGATTCGTCTTCCTCTTCTTAAGGAGTTGGCACTGGCACACATGTACCACGCATGAACAAAAGAAACAAACGGAGGCAAAGAATACTAGAAAAGATACAGATAGAAAGGGAAAAAAGGGGAACAAATAAAAAAGAAGAAAAACGCTCTGTCCCCCGCCGCCCACCCCGCAGCCGCGGGGAGCCAACCCGGGACGAGGGGAAAAAAAGGAAAACATGGAGCGGGAGGAGATAATGGCTACCCATCAAGGCAAACTGAGCGGCGGCGTGTAAGGTGCACAGGAGCAGACGGTGTCGGGATCGCCCTACACACAAAAGTTAGAGACGCGTGCACTCGAGTGCCCCGACCTTAAAGAGTAAAGAAATTAACAGAATAAAATGCAGACAGGGCCGGAGCTTCCGTCATCTGGAACCACTTCGGCAGCCAGAGCCAAGGCCGAATCAGCGGCGCCGTGAGCTTAACTAGACACACGTGCACTGTGCATGAAAACACCCAGACACACAACAGTAAAACATCTGAGCTCATGCCAGTGTCGTGTGGCGGCTAAATGACAATGGCGGGAGCATTTAAGCGAGTAAGGTGTACAGAAACAGACGGTGGCGGAATTGACCAACATACAAAAATTAGAGATGCGTGCACTCCCGTGCCCTGGCCAGAAAAAGTAAACAAATAAACAGAATAAAATGCAGACAGGACAAGAGACTTCCGTCATCTGGAACCATTTCGGCAGCCTGAGTCAAGGTAGATTCAGCGGCGCCGTGAGCTTAACTACACACACGTGTACTGTGCCTGAAAACACCCACAAAAGGAAAAAAAAGTGGAAAAACATCAGAGTTCGGGCAAGTGTCGTGTGGGAGGTAAATGTGAATGGCGTGAGCACTTAGGCAAGGGTTCTTCAATTGCACCCCGTCGGCAACGTAATCGAACTGGGAAGATAGGGGCGGTATGCGGTGGGGAATGAAGAAATTTGTGTAAGCTTGAAAAAGATGTCGCTGGCAAGAAATGACCGAGGTATGTCAAGCTGGCTCTCGTAATATCAGCAACGGCCCTGCAAGGGGCGGATGGAGGACAATACACCTGGACTTTCTTTAATGCCGTGAGGAATTGTTTCAAATTTGTAAATGAAGTACGACTCGCGTTGTTCTCTTTCCCGGGTGTTGTGGAACCCACCCTGTAGGACTGTTAACTTAATTGCATCAAATGGGTGGTTTCGCTCATTAATGTGTTTTGACAAGGGAAGGTTGGGTAGGGATAAGATATGCGCGCGGTGGTTATTAAAGCAAATTCGTAGAGGGTTGACGGTCTGTCCAATGTACTGCATACTGCACACACTGCATTCTAGGAGGTATATTACGTTGCAGATATCACAATCAAAGTTGCCATTAATTTCCCATTTGAAGCCTGAAGCTGTGCTTACTACACAGCTTGATGTTTGTATGTATTTGCAGACCTGGCATCTACTTTTTCCACAGGGCCGGCACCCCAAAACCGGCTGGTTATTTGTTTTTGAGTGTACTAGAATATTTTTAATGTTATTTGGTCGTCTGTAGACCGCGTGAGGGGGAGCAGTGAAAATTTTGGTGAGGCGCTCGCTTTGTTCGAGGATGTTGAAATGTTTTCTGAGGATTTTGTTTACGTTAGGCGGGTTACTGGTGAAGGTAAGTACGAGATTTGCCCGGTGATCTGTTTCCTCGTTGTAGCGACGTCCCTTCATTATTTGATCTCGGTTGAGTTTAGATGCCTTTTCAATGGCATCGTCAAGAATGGCGGGGGTGTATCGTTGCTTAACGGGGAATTCTCGCATGCGTTTGGAATTTTTTACGAAGTCCTCGTCTTGGGAACATATTTTTTTATATCGATGTGCCTGAGAGTATGGGATGCTTGTTTTAGAGTGACGAGGTTGGCAGCTATGGAAGTGTAGGTATTGTTTGCTGTCCGTCGGTTTTCTATATACTCCGGTGGTAAGTGAGCCTTCGTTTACCGAAATCTCAAAATCTAGAAAGTTAACTGTGGTGTTGGAGTACGTGTAAGTGAAAGATATGTTCGGGTGGACGAGGTTGAAGTTTTCAATAAAACGTATGAGTTCTTGCTCTGTGTCAGTCCACATTAAAACCTGTATCCACAGTCTTGAGAAAGGAGAGGCTCTGTCCGAAACGTCGACTCAAAATAAATCTATGGCTAAATGAAGCGTTCTCCACTTTGAATTATATATATATATATATATATATATATATATATATATATATATATATATATATATATAAGGGAAATGAAATGAGGGGCTCGTTTCACGAACATATTAAGGAAGCCAACAGTCACCGAAACCAAGGTGCATAGGGTTTTTTTTGAAATTTCTAGTCCCAATCATTTGGTTTTTAGAAAATTACTTATAAAGCAGCAGAAAAAACAACCATGCCTCCGGTAGGATCCGAACCCACGACCTCCGAATATCGCGTCCGGTGCTCTTACCAACTGAGCTACGGCGACGGCTGACCAGTCCGCTTCTCTGGTGGGTATTTATGTTTAATGGGTGTAAGCGAACCTTGAGAGTGTTCACCAGCGCCACCACGAAGGTAGCGCCAGGACGAGGGTGGCGCTGGTGAAACATTTTTAAAAGTTTCCATGGCTCGCATCGAGTAGTTAGGACTGCCACAGGAAACCAATTGGGAACGTTTGTGACGATAGCACGAACGTTAAAAGCAAAATAAAAAGCAAGCCTGCAGAGATCAGAACTGCGAATGTGATGATTTCGCTGTATAATCTTACGATGTATTAAAAACTTGCATTCAAGAACTTTTTCCCATTCAAACGTGCTTTCGCCCAGAATTGCTGGGCATATTCACCCCAGAAAGGGCTCTTTTGAGACGCGTGCTTGAACACAAACATCCAGAAGAGCCGCCACTGTTAGACGCTTACAAATCCTTGAACAATAGTTTCGAGGTTATCGAGGGTGGCGTCACTGGATCCGCTGTCGATAAATGCTTATACTCTTCCAGCCGGTTAAGCGTACCCTCTTGCATTACTGCTCAATCTTCCAAGATGCATACTGTGCAGCCTCACTTTCTTTACTATCCAAGGGCCCACGCTTCAATTAACATTCATTCATTCCTGGAAGTCACAAGGGTTGTTCACACTTTTTCGCTCTGTCCTCAGTATTTATGGGGTGCCGTGCTTGAATTGTCGTTCTGGCTTTTTACTCTCAGGCAAAGCACTCGTGCATTCTGAAGCCTGAAGCACATCAACTCACCGCATTGTACCAACAGAATTATGGATCCTCAGTGTGATGTGTCTGGGTAATTACATTCACAAAAATATCATCGCATTCGCAATGTACCTACATTGTTGGGCCACATCAAAGACTTTTATGAACTTAAGCCTTAGGTGAACAAGTGCATAATATCCCCTTGATTGCACAAGAACTAGCAAATCAGGTTCTTTCTAGTCAGGTAGAACGGGTGGTCTCAAGCTCGGGGCCGGTAATCAGAGTTTACTTCATAATATGCAGCAACAGTGTGGCTGTTGGTTTCTATCAAGCGTAATTATGTCACAAAAACGCGCGAAGAGGTACGCATATGGAACTTTCGGTAGCTTACAGCTACGAAGAAAATATTTTTCGCTTCGCCAAAAGAACTCGTTACTAGCGATAATCTCTGCGACATCTCTCAAATCGCCGCCAATCACGTTGTACAACCGTCAATGTGAGAACTCGTGTTTCCCACAATAGCCAAACGGGCGAGTTGGTGGAACATATTGGTGGAAAACAGCGCAACGACGCGGACAGAGTGGAAGAAAATACAGGACAAGCGCTGACTCACAACTGAAATTTATTTAAGGAAAGCAGTACATTTTATGGACAAAGTGGCCAACTTATCAGCTAGTACCTAGACAAAACCCAAGTTTCTACGTGGCATCGAGGTATGCAACCTAACTGTCATATAATGAAATAGATGGGTTACTGACACATAACCTTGTTTTTTTCTTCATGTGATATGCTTCCATAATCTCACGTGTTAATCGGGACGGGTGTTTGTAGAGGATATCACAATAAGGCAATGAAGAAAGCAAAATTGGCAGTCTCGAACATGGTCAACTAGATGATTAGGTTTGTTAGCTTCCAGATTATTTGCATGCTCTTTTAAACGTGTATTGATGCAACGCCCCGTCTGCCCGATATATATTTGTCCACATGACATTGGGATTTTCCCACTAATACGCTTGACGCTTGTGAAATTTTCACTAGTGAGTACTCTATGAGCATGCAAAAACAGGACACGCACGCTCTTGGAGCAGCCACAAAACATGCGGGTTGATTGATATCAATCCGCATGTCCGCATGTCAGCGAAAATAACATCTCAGATGAGGTGCACCATGCCTAGCTAATCTGCCAGATGCGCCGATGGCAGTGAGCCAGTTCAAGAGGGCTGCAAGCCAGCTTCAGGCCATGTAACGTTACTAATTCCTAAATGTTGTGCCCGTATGCGTGGCATTTTTCGAAATATTCTTTCTTTGCTCTTTGCCCAGCAACATACGTTTCAAGCATGACCAACTTTCTCGTACAAAAATTTGAAAATTGAAAAATTGTAGGACACTGTTATGGTAATATTGAAAGTAATTATTGATCTTTCTGATGTAGACCAAGATCTTTTTTTTAAGTGTTTTCAGTCATCGCATCGAACAGTTCAAACTGCCAAAGAAAACCAATAGAGAATGCTTTTGAACGAACAACAAGACTGACATCGGGTGATCGGCGGATATATTGATTGTTAAAGTGAAATCTTACATTTAAGTGTAAAATTTTGATCATGATCTGTTTTTCGCTGAAAAAAGCTTTTGTCCACAACTGCTGGGTATGTAAACACCTTCGACCAATGCTGGGACTCTCTCTTTTCTTTTTACTATTTTTAACCAGATGCCGTCATTCTTCTAATAATAATATTAATTGGTTTTTGGGGAAAGGAAATGGCGCAGTATCTGTCTCATATATCGTAGGACACCTGAACCGCGCCGTAAGGGAAGGTATAAAGGAGGGAGTGAAAGAAGGAAGGAAGAAAGAGGTGCCCGTAGTGGAGGGCTCCGGAATAATTTCGACCACCTGGGGATCTTTAAAGTGCACTGACATCGCACAGCACACGGGCGCCTTAGCGTTTTTTCCTCCATAAAAACGCAGCCGCCGTGGTCGGGTTCGAACATGGGAACTCCGGACCATCATTCTTCTAAAAATCTAGTTTCTTCTCCATCTTGTTTGTGTGCTTGTGACGGTGTCCTGTGCTTGTGCATGAGAAAATCGTGACGATGTAGTTATAAATGTGCACTGCTCATCAAACCTCTTATGCATAGCAACGAAGCGAAGATGCCTTCTTCAGAAGTCGAGTCTGGGGATATTTTTAAACGTTTTGCAATTTATGTTTTGATTTAGGACAAAATCTACTTCGAAGAGCACTTTTGCCCCCGAAAGTTTAGAAACGTTTTGACAGGCTGGAAAATACATCCTGAAAAATTAGACCCCGTTTCTCTAAATATGAATAGAAGTTGTTTTTTCTGCTTCAAAAGAAAGGATATAAACCAAAGGATTTCGGCGTGATCAGTTTTAATGATGATTTTGGATTATGGATTTTCATTGCGCAAGGGCGTCTACGACCAAAGAGCGCCATGGCACAAGATATTTTCCATTTCTCAAGGTTGGGTCAAAGACCCATTTCCCAAGATTTTCATCCTAAAGAAGCCGAGCACCAGACAATGAGAAAGCTTGCATCCATTGTATCACCGATGGGTAACCGGCGGCCGTGGGGATCGAACCCCGCGCCTCCCGCATGCTATGAGCTTTAATACAGGGGAATACAGCCAATCAATTCCAAGTACTGCTGTTTGTGGGGCTAGAAAAAATGTATGCCTCATATTAGCTGTTTTAGTTTAGAGCAGGAATAAGAACGCGTTGGTGCCATCGGACTTTTTTAAGCGTCTGCCGCTATTCCATGTTCACAGGATAATTATCAAGCATTATCGGCGGCCCCGTGAAAACTAGAAAATTGTTGCCCGTGGGTCCTTGATGAGCAAGCTGCCGCTTTTTAGAAACGCGCCACTGAAGAATACAGAATGCAGTTCGACGAAAAAACAATTCCAAAAATAGCCTATGAGCTTTCAAACCGCATTATGCAAAAATAACCACCAGCAAAGTGGTGGTGGTTATCTCAAAAAGGGGAACTTTATTTTTTATTTATTTATTTGTTAGTACCTTAAAGGCCCCATTGAAGGGGTATTAGGTGAGGAGGTAGAATTTCAGCAGTACATTTCTTCTATGGACGATCTGAATGACGGTGAGTCAATCTAATGCAGGATGGCGTTTGGCAGGTCACTCCAGTCCCTTGCTGTATGAACGAAAAATCATGACAGATGTGCAGAATTGCGAGCAGGGGGAGGGTATACCGCCTTCGCGTGGTTTTTATAATTGGAGATGCGATGTGCGGGGCTGATATTAGAGTTCAGAAATGAATTATAATAGAATTTATGAAACAGACACAGTTTGAAAATTTTTCGGTGGTTCGCTAAAGTTGTGAGATGAGCATTGCGTTTTATTTCAGTTACACTTACATAATAAGATTAGGCTGAGAAAATGAAACCAGGTGAGCGATTCTGTGCAGATTCGACAGTATGGAAAGGTTATTTTGATGACTGTCCCAGATCGCGCATGCATATTTAAATTTCGGACGGATAAGTGTAAAATAAGCAAGCGATTTCACTGATGGGGTGCTAGTCGCAGGGTTCGTGGAAAGTAACCAATAAAGCAATTTGCCTCGTTAGTAACCTGATATATATATATGAAAATGCCAATCTAGATCAGCTATCAAATGGATGCCTAAATACTTGTAAGTTGACATTGAAGCGATTTCTGCATTCGCGATTAGATATCTTGAAGATGGTTGTGAATGACGTTGGTAGAATGATAGCAGAGATGTTTTCACATTTAAGGACATAAGTCATGAATTACTGGTTAGTACGTGCTGAATGTCAGACTGAAGAAGAAAAATGCCATCACTGTCAGTAATAGCCCGATAGATAACGCAATCAGGGAATATGCGAATGTTAGAACATATGTAAGTGGGCAAATAATTAATATATAAGAGAAAAAGAAGGGGGCCCAAGCCGCTGTCCTGAAGTGCCCCAGATATAACAGAGGAATAAGAAGACGAACATTAATTAGCAAAAACAAACTGCTGCCGATTAGTGAAAATGCCGATTAGTGCCGATTTGTGCATATCTAATTAAAACCGTCTTCGTTAAGACTGAGACGTGAAAGGTTTAGGAATTGTCGTTTGTGAGGAACTTTGTCAAAATCTTTTTCAAAATTGAGGAAGAGGGCGTCAATGGGAATGTTAATGTCATTGCTAGGGATAAGGTCGCTAATAAAGAGGGCTAACTGTGTTTCACAAGATAAACATTTTAGAATGTCATGCTGATTAGGATAGTAAAAGGTGATGGACACTAGATATTTCATAATTTGAGAGAAAATTATATGCTGCATTAGTTTAGAGGTGAAACATGTGATCGAAATTGGTCGACAATTATGGCAAGAAGATGAAGGCCTTTTTTAGGGACTGGGACTTTGCTCTCATTTCTAGTCCTCACGAGAAGAGCAAGTAATGGCAACTCTTCTGTACAGCCCCGAATCCTGATAGATCACGCCTCAATATCAAAATACAATTCATGCATAGAAGTGTGCACCTATATATACACAGTCGTCTTCCGTGCAACGGCAAATTGATTAACGTCCAATTTCTCCCAATTTAACTCAACGCAGCCAAGTTTTCTATCACTGAGGGCTCTTCCAAATAACATTTTGTAGCGAGAGCTACACTGGGTAACCAGTCGAGCATTTCGCGGTACATGGGCGAGGAAAGTTGTGCGCATGCGCCGTTACCATGGCAACCGAAGAGGAGGAAATTGCGGCGTGGGCTTCGTCGTCGCCGCGGCCGCGCGCCTGCTCCACCGTCAAAGCAATACCTCCTGAAAAACATGCCTGAAGCGTCAGAGGTTTTTCTGCCCGCCGTAGAGCGCGCGTCCGCTGTACGGCGGCGCTGTCAGCTGACCCTCTAACAGACGACACGCAAGCAGAACAAGAATTTTCTTGTGACTGCCGTTTCTGCAAGAAGTATCCCTTCTGGTGCGCTGTTTCTTATATTATTTGTGTGCTGTGTTTAGTCTCACCGTTTAACAAGTGGCACGTTGATGACTTCAGTTGCTGGAGGGAGTAGCGAGCGAAAATGCGTTGCTGTTGCGTTAAGTTTTGCACGTCCAGTCAGCGAAACAAGAAACCCGGCGTTTCGTTTCATGAAATTCCTGCCGACTTAGAACCCCGGGAAAGATGTCTCAAGGTAATTAAAGGAAAAATTGGCAGCCAAACACCCCATAACATTATTCTGTAGTTTGTAGCTTGCATTTCCAGTCAAGTGACTTTCGGGAAGGCACCAATTTGACGATATTGAAAGAGGGTGTCGTGCCAAGCATCTTCAATCAGTACCTGTCGTACCTAAGGCCGGCACCAACGAAATCCCGCGACGACAGCAGTATAAAAAAGCGAAAACGCGAAGACTCGCCTGTGGGCACCATCCATAGTCCTGAACCTGGACCGTCGGGCGTGACCGCCATAGAGGCCGTAGAGCTTTACCTGGCGGCTAGCGAATAAAGTGATGCAGCTGGCACAGTAAGTTCGGTTCCGGTCCGTCCGACCGCGTCCGTCTTACTCTCGTCCGGCACCCAAACCAACAAAAATCATCAGCGGCTTTCCTTGACCGAAAAAAGTGGCGCAGTAAGAAACTTCCTTGGATGTCCCGAAATGCAAGGTTCAAGTGCACTGTTGACGCGTACAAAATGAAGTGGAACGCCTCAAGGAAAAATGCCACGTAAAAACGTTCCTTCGGATTCTGGCAGACTCAGAACACAAGAAAGCCAGGCTATTAATAGATCCGCTTGTTAACTATACGGCAAAAAACCAGTTTGGAGTAAGACCACCGTCCGACACTGCATCATTCTGCGCAACATTTCTCCCAGCTGCTGTGAGCATCTCAGAGCAGAACAACTCCTTGTCCTGCCTAGTAGACCACAGTTAACCAATACATGGGGACCTGCTCAGAAGTTGAGTTTAGTAGCCTGGCCAAGAGAAGGTTGAGCACAGAGCTAGATTTCTTAGTCACCTCACAATCAAGTGTGTGGCCTAGTCGCAGACGAGATGCACATCAAACAGGAGCTGGAATGTCACAGGCAGAGGGACGCTTTTCTGGGAGACATTGATATCAGCCCAGATCTTGACCATCTCCTGCCAGTGAAGGCAAGGGGTGAACTCGCCAATTCTTTGTTGTGTTGCCTGCTCTGCGGGCTGCAAGCCAGGTTCAATATTCCAGTGGGGTATTTCTTCACCAAGGGATTCACAGGCGAAGTGCTGGCAGAAGCTATCAGGCATGTGGTAAAGAAGAAGGAAGAAATTGGATATAAAATTGTCAGCCTCGTCACTGACAACCACAAGGTCAACGTGACTGCAATGGAGTTATCACAAGGGCAGCCACAAATACGAGTGTCACATCCTGACGACCCGTCTAGGCACCTCATGTTGGCTTTAAACCAAAGTCACATAATCAAAACCGGGAAACGGAAGGAAATGGGAGCAGAGAAAGAAATCTCTTCACTCTATGTCAGAGAATTGTACAACATGCAAAAGGGGTCCACCGTGAAGCCAGTGCGATTTCTCACTAGAAAACACGTCTACCCATCCACCATATTGAAAATGGCAATAAAACCAGCGATTTAGCTCTTCACCTACTGTACCCCTGCCTTGAGCTTTATGAAAGAACAGACAAGACACACATGCGATGTAGAGTTCTTAAACGTAGGCCCGACAGTCGAGTTCACGTGCAAGATGAATAAGTGGTTTGTAACCAAGGGCGTCAGTAACCATAGGCAGCACATTAATCATAACTATCTGGACAAAAAAAAGAATTTTCGGACATTGATGATCGAAGGCTGCACTGGCTGTAGCAGGAATTCGTTGAGTAAATGGAAGGCCTTAAAATTGCGAGCACCCAAGAGAACGTTTTAGCTAAAGAGACCTACCATGCCCTCATGTTCACGACACTGTCAAATGTGGACTGCAGCTGATTCTTGCTAAATAAGTGCAACTTCAAGTTCTTCTTGACGCGCAAATTTTCAAATGACCCTATTGAGTCTCTCTTCGGCTCTCTGCGGCGCTGAGCAGGATGTAATGATACGCTAGATGTGAGAAGTGTTTTGAGTGGGTTGGAGGAAATGCTGCGTACAGGCATTGTTGCAGCCTCAGAGAACAACGTCAGAAGCTTCTCTTCCTTTGTCTTATCCCGTGCCATTGTTAATTTAGCTGAAGCTGGGGCTGCCACTGCTGCTGAAAACGAAACTATAGAACTGGGTACAAACGCACGCCAAGACATCTGTGTGTCGTCAGAGTCTTTCCTGCCGACTCCGAAAATGGCAACTTTCAGCCTTATTGGGGGCTACATAGCTCGTGTGGTTTCCGAGAAGGTCAAATATGTGACAGCTGTGTAGCTTTGGTGCAAAAACCTAGAGGAAATGCTGCTGTAGACAGTTTGACTGCCTTCCAAGACAGGGGTGGACTCTGACCCGACGTCAGCGCTCATAAGAGTGTTACAGGGCTTCTAGAGGTTCGACGATATTATGCTCAAAGACCGAACGCATCTTCTAAGACCACTGGACACATGCTTTTTCTATAGTGTGAATGAAATCACGGGTTTGCCTGTCCTGAGCAGCGAGAACAAGGAAAGTGGCCACAGGAGAGCACTCCTGCGTATGCAAGAATTTCATCAAACCATTGCTAACAAACCATGCACTTGACATAAGAGACAAAAAGGGGGTTGCAAAGATGTACAAGAAACCTCTTTCCCGAAAATTCTTGAAACTGCAGTAAGAAACGATTTCCTCCGCCTTCATCACACTGACGCATGCCATTTTTCCTTGTAAGTGCGCACGTGTCTGTGCCTTGAAGCGCAGTTTTTTTTTAAATATTCACAAGTCGCTCGCCATGTCTGATACTCCCCTTGTTCCAGTTGTCATTTCATCAACGCACGTGATTGTCATTTGAAGAAATCCGATCAGTCAGGCCTGCTGTGTTACTACCAAAGTCACTGTGCGCGTGTGCATCACACAGGAAGCTAGAGAGTTGTGTTCCTTGCGGAAATAATAGAAAAGAGGGGATGTGTTTATCTGAAATTTGTCAACGTACGTTATTCAAGCAGGTACCGTTCGGTGAAAGCTTGTCGGAAAAATGACTAGAAACAAAGCAGGCTGGGCCTTCCAAGATCTGCTTCACCCAATCGAAACATCTCTCACAATGCTCCACAGCAAGACTGTAACAGACGTGAGCTTCGCAAAGTGCTAAGAACATTAGATATGAGGGTTGTGCACCCTGCGGGCCAGCGACACCCCAGGCAAGTTACCGCGACGTCTTCGGCTTCCATTCATTGAGCGCCATATGCAGTCCTCCTTTGCTGTGGGTCACCTGGATACAGTTGAGAGCTCAGGTAACTCCGGACTTCCTCCTCTCCTTATTCTATTTCATGGATTTTTTTCCTTTTTGCTGCTCCGAAGTAGTTATTGATTTTTTGCCATTGGCAGCAGTACAATATACAACCATGCATCATGCAGTGTATATACTTATTTTGCGGCATATCTTGCCACTTAAAGCTCTCATTGCAATATGAATTTTTCGAACATGTTCCTTTTCTTGCAAACCGTCCAAAAGTTACTGGTTATCCAGCAGACAAAAGGTCCTAACGGCATGATAGAAATGGGTGCACAGCACGCTTTTAGATTTCGAAATCGAAACTTATGATCCTCTTTCAGGAAGTCAGCTTAGACAATTTAAGCATTTGCTGCACTCTGAGACATCCAAAAACACGTTTTTTTGTCTTTAACGAGCTAAAACGTCTTGCTCGAAGCCCGAAAAAAGAATGAAATAGCATGATCGGGAGCCACGCATCACAGTATCCCAGCCATTGAAACCGAAATCGAGAGCCATCTTATAGCACCGCCTCGCTGCCAGTCTCCGCACTGTCGTGGTTATCTCGGCGCCCATTGAAATCGAGCTAACGCTTCAGGCATGTTCTTCAGGAGGCATTGGTCAAAGCCGAGCGTGACGTCACGCGGAAGAGCAGCTGTGCGCATGAGCCGATACCATGGTAACCAGAGAAACCCGACAGCTGCGCCACGTTCTTCGTCGCCGCAAGCCGCTCCATTACCCGAAGCGTGCGTCGCATGCTCAGTATTGCGTATAAAAGTGGGGATGCAGTGGACGTCTGTACCACAACGTTTAACATGCATGCAGAGAAGGAAAGTCCAGCCGCTGCTAAACGGCAGTATAGACAAGAGAAGATTAGCTCTTCCGATGTAGAGGTTGTCGCCTGGTAGTTGGCTTGAACCAAAGAAAAGCTCTAGAGTCTGTGTGTACAGAAACAACGTATTACTACTGTGAGACATCTCCCTTCAATCGAGGTGAATAATGGTGAAGCCTGCTGTGTTCTGCTTCTGGAAAGCGGCCTTATCATCGAAGGAGTCTAAGTGGCACCGGGAACGTCTGTCAAGCAGGCGGTTGATGTGGTTGCTGCGTGTATACCACCCTATGGCACAGTTTCACAGTTGTGTGTGACTTTGGGTGATTTCAACAGGAAACACGACTCTCTTAGTGCATGAAAGAAAAGCTTGACTTTAATTTAGCTTCGGACAATCACGTCGAGCCAACACAATGTGGAACTACTATAGAGATTGTATACTAAAGAGGCTCTACCAAATCAATATACTTTATCGACACCGCTGCATGCTACTTACAAGATCATCGGGCACTCTTCGTCTCTGTCAAGCAAAATGAATAAAAGATGTGCATACCCAATGTCTCAAATTGCTGAAAATACATTGATCACAACAGGCTGAGCGAGGGTAACGTACCTCTCGCTACGTATATCCTGGCATTGCCCAGCTAAGCCGCTGCAAATTTTTTCGATCAAGTTTCTAGACTCCATCAGTGAACTTCTTTTTTTTTGCAGAATATGGATTAAAAGCTAACAACATAAGAACGTGAAAGGAAAAGCACTGCGCCAGCAAATAAATTTTAAGGTCATGGTTGAAGGGTTGAAGCAAAATGTTACGTTTGGTTACTCCCGCTTATACTGTATTCCTAAAGGCAGCTGCAGTTTTATATACGCCTACTTAGAAAGCCGCCCATACTATCCAAACTATTTAGCTTATGCTCCTCTATTGATTTATAAACGCTACTACTAAACCAATACAATAGGCATCAGTGCTAGTTCTGGCACCTCTGCACATGGTCGTGACGATATTGCCATAACGGATGTGTGAAAAGCCGTTTTCCCTGAGACTGGAAACAAACGCAAGGCACTTTGATATTAATTAGGGAGCCTTGCTTGCTTATTTCCTGCCTTCGTAAAACCCTCAACACTACCCAGAAAGAAAAGCCCTCATCAATTCCGGTCTCAATAAAAATTGCCCGTTCACATTGGTACTGCAGAAAGGACAAAGGATTCGCAGTGAGGACCGGTTAATCTTTCGGCCGTGCTCAGCGTCGGAGCTGCACTCACCTCCAGCGCCGTTAATGAGCATTACGAAATCGCCCGCGCAATTGGGAACACTGCATCGAATTAATGCTCACGCACGACTTCAAGTCTGCCTTTCCTCACTAATTATATTGACTTGCCTGGAAGCATTCTAAATAGGGCGCTCGATCAGTCTTCTGGTGTTGTTGCCATGGCTCGTAGGAACCTTCACTGCCTGCTTTTCTATTTGATCCTCTATGGCAAGGAAATGGATGCAGCTGCGAGGAAACAATTAACAGTCCTTGAGCTCATTCCCTCAAACGAGTTCCTGTTGGAAATTTCTGCTTCCTGGCTCTCTTCTAATTGCTCTTTCCATGATTATTTTTACTTTTGGTTGGAGGAAACATTCAGCTCGCAGCTGAAACAAGGCAGACCGGAGCTATAAGGCGCGCAATATATTAAAGAGGGTCAGAAAAGATGTCCTCTTTTTTGAAAATTGAGGTAGACCTCCTAACGTGAATACAGCTGCCTGGTATTAGCGACGCGTTGCATCTCTACCGAAATGAAAGACATCTTATTCAAAATATACGGCTTTATTGTACATTTATGGGGTGGATACAACTTTTCAACATACGAACTCTCAAAAGGCTTCCATTTTGTAGTATTTTGTAGTATACTTCCGAAATGTCCTTAATTACAAAACTTTGGTATTATTCTCAAACTACTGTCTACACACTATTCAAGAATCTTTTTTCGATAAACCAGCGCCTACAGACGGAATATAAAAGATGGGGTGCTCAACATTGTGTGCTTCTTTTTTATTCAAATGAATTTATGCAACACAGCGCAGATAGGCATTCTTTTACGCTGCACAATACCGTCCAAATTAGATCAACCCCGCTATGTCACTAAAAAAACAGCTAAAATGGCACAGTGGCGAACTAATTGCTCGAGTTTTCGCCTCGCATGCTGGAGGTGGAAGGTCCGATCTCCAGTGCCGCCGAGTACCCAAACGGGATGCAATCGATGCAAGCTTTCCCTTGGCATAGTGCGCAGCTTCCCTGGAGGGATATGCTTGCAAATGGATCTTTAACGCCACGTTTTTAACAGGAATACCCCACGAATCTCTTTCCCATAGAGCCAATAAAACCCACCACTATCATCATCGTTATCAAAAAGACTAAAATCGATGTATCGCTCTCAGAAAAGGAATACCAGTGAGGCAGCATTCGTTTCTAAGAAAACTTCAATAAAGCCAGTTCTTAACCCCCGAGTACGGGTATTCGCTCTTAGAAGCTCATGCATTCAGCGTAGTTGCTTGCCAGGGCAGAAACAAATGCTTCTAAATCGCGCTAATAAACTAAGTTTCAGGTCAATGTCTATTTCAACAAATATGCCAACTAAGCCAATTTTCTGATGTTAGTTTGTTTTCAAGATATACTCATAATGGGATGCACCCCAAAACAAACAATAAATTCTTGAGCGCGGGACTGCGAGGGTATAATCCGGTGGCTTTGGCTGAATATGAATAAACGTGGCTTCACGTGTTGCTCATTATCCTTCAGCAGGCAATTCAATATCAGCGTAGGAATCAATACTGAAAAGTGTGCTGCAGCCAGTTCCGATGCGCTAGGCTGCATAAGAGCTCTTATGTACGCAAAAAAGGCTCAAATATACACGGTAGTGTGACTCCGCAGCTACGGAGTTATGTATATCAACGACTACAGTCCAAGCGCTACGAATTATGGCATATGCTTGCCCCTGTTTCGCAGCAGTAGAAGGAAAAAAAACAGCGGTAAGGTGATACGCAAACTGCCGTTCTGTGCCGCGTCAAAAATCTCCGAGGCGAGCATCTGCTCTTCCGTTTTCCGGATCATTATCTTTTTCCTGTCGCAGAGGAGCTTGGTTGGACCGCATGCATAATCCCTCTCACAACTTGCTGACAATGCAGTGTGAGCGACAATCATGCGAGAGCAACTTCCGCACCAGCATCGCTGGCTTGCGAGGCTTTTGGAAATGGAGACTTGTGGGAGCTCTTGCTTCGTATTCGTAGCTTCCGCTGCACTGCGAGCAAATTTTCAGGCGGAGTATGAAGTGACCTCCTTCCCTAGACGGAATAAGGCTTGCGCAAACAAACTCTTTGTAATGTGGCGTCCAATGTGTCGGCCTCTCATGAATAATTCAACATCGATATTATGCGGAAGCTCGTTAGCATGCGTTATGCACTAAGCACCGTGCTATTATGGAAGGTGAGCTGGGAGAATATACTGCAACGGAAGAAACTACGTGGTGTATCACTGTCACTCCCGAGACCAGAAAGAGCGTTTACTTGCCCACACTTCTGTTTTTAGCAAGCCGTAAAGTGTTTCCCAGAATCAGAAGTTTTGAGGAAAAAACAGGTAGACGCAATACGCATTGCAGCAAAACTAAAAGTCCGCAATCCAGCAGCAGAAACTCCCACCTGGAATCAAATGATCCTTGCAGACAGGGAGAGTGCGGCCGCGTGCTCGTTGATCGACAAATTTGCTTCAAAAACACTCAAGGTGCGCATTAAAGAAATTTTCATGAAACAGTCAACAGACATTCAACAGGCTTTTGCCCGTATAATGTCTGTAGCCTTTCTATATAGAAATCGCATAGACTACTCTGTAGGAAATATAAATCCCAAGGACAGTATGTAGGTAACCTATAGATTACATTTGCCTATAGATAGTATTTAGCCTGTGAATAGGCAAAAGGAAATACCTAATGGAAGGCATAGAGTCTATAAGAGATGTACAGAGAATCTATAGATCATTTTTATAAAACTACAAACCCAGCAGCATCGTGCGGAAGAATACTTCTTCCATATAAAAGAACACTGAAGTCGGCAGGATAATTAACATAACAATGAAAGAAAGTATACATAATTATATACCGCTCTTCAAGGGCTGCGTTTAGCGACATTTGTTTACAGATTCTAGATGCTGTCGACAGCACGCATTGTCTCACCCAACAACCTTCTCGCTGTTGATTATTTGGTTCTAATTTGTAATGAGGTAGGGAGACGTGCTCGCGGGCGTCCTTCTTATTAGTCAGTTTTAATAAAGTTTTTAACCTCTCATCAATCGTATTTAATAACCATCTTTTTTGTCACGGGGAGCACGGCTCTCGACGTTGTCGCTTGTCTACAGTATATAATCTAAGCTTCTCCCCTCCTTTTGTCCGCGTGCAAAACAATTACAAATCGTGAAGGTTTTCTTTACCCTAATTATAATTCGAGCTTTATGAGGAAGTGCATGCAATTACGGTTTCAAATAAAAATTGGCATTGTTGGCGGGTTAAAAGTTTTAAAGGGAAAAACGCTTAGTCTGTGCACCTGTAGAAAGATATTTCTGTTCCCGGAAGAAGCTAACGCTTACTGTAGCGATGCTAAAAATAAAGAACAACCTACGTGGTGTCGTCCCAACCACAAAATGATGTTTCTGTAAAAAAAGAATATCACTGGGTTGGCACCAAAATACCCGATATGCCTGCACGTCGTGATCCAAAGAAACGATAAACCTAATGTTATAACAGAAACGGCGGAAATGCAGTGACGACTCAGAGAGAGAAGCGAGGCAATTAGAGTGCTGTTTTGTACCTGCGACGCTTTTCCTAGGCGAGCTTCTCAACGTATTGTGGTACACAAAAGCTGGAACTAAAGCTAATCAGAATTCCTTCTTTTGACATGTAGTATATGTGTGGAACAAGCTGCCTTAAAACATGGCTGACTGCACATCTGTGGAAAAGCTTCACGCAATCATTCATAAATTCATCTTATCCTAAGACGGCATAACTGAATGTACATGAGTGTGGGTGTTTCGTTGTGTGTATGGCTGTTCCATGCGATGTTCAAAGAGTCTCATCGTCTTACTGTGGCACCTGTAATGCTTTATTTTGTTGAAAGCCCTCCCTCCACTTAAGCTTTCGGGCGCTGCAAGAATCCTTGCATGAAATAAAATAAAAATAAAATAATTCTCACTTTGTCTGCCTTGCTAATTACAGGCAAGCTAGAGACTGGTTACGCTATTAGGTTAGTCTTTTATTCCCTGAGACACACTTGGATCGTTCTCCTTTAGTGTATATGGCCACAAAGATAGAAAGAATTGAACAAGAAAAGGCTTGAGCAAAGTAACAGCCTCGTAGCCAGCACTCAAAAGATATGGATTACTCTCTTTACTACGAGGCAATCTCACCGGGCGCATATACAGGGAAACAGGCTGTAACGTACTGCGTGGCACTCAGGAAAAATGTGGCGGGTAGTTTGCGCTTACGGTGTGATGTGTTCCACTGTTTCGACGCCCACTCCCTACTCCTTCTTTAGAGTGCGCTGCATATACTCGGTTAAATAGCGACCATATTAGGGTTTCTCTTACTGAGCTTGAACGAAGAGTTCTCTCACGAGACTTCAGGGCAAGGATTTTATTTCTTCAAACGCTCCCAGCGAGAACACTAAATAAACCACAGCGTTCATCCCAATTTTTCCCGCGTGCCAGCAAGGCAAGTGTAGCAGACACCAAATCCGGCGATTAAAAAACGTTGAATCCTTTTTCGCCTTGTTCTCATCATGAGCCTTAATCTTTTCTTGCCACTTGCTTCACCCCTATTCAGAGTCCGAAGTCTATTTCATTCGCAACTGGAAGACAAAAGTCCTCCCAATGCCCGAGCATGCAAACTGAAGCTGGAACTAGTCCAGTGAGGAGGTGAACTTTACGGTCCAGCTCGACCAACGAGTTGAACGGGACCCGTGCTTTGGCGCCATCCCGAGGCTGTTAGCCATGCCTGTTAGTGCTCTGTTTGCGACGAACACTCTCGCTCTCAACGAGTCGCACCGGGCTCACTATTTTGGACTCCCCGTGTTACCAGCAGCGCAGTGACCCAGTGCAGTGACACTGGACATCTACAAGAAAGTGCTCAAAGATTCGCAGCCAATTGTATTCGTCTTTGTTTTTTAGTGCGGGGGATTATTACCAACAAAATGACTGCCTGCTCGAACGGCATGAACGAGTTGGGTCATAGATGACTGTTTTTATGTATAGATTTCCACAAGCACGCACTAATGAAGCAAAGAAAAAGTTTTGAAGGCGGTGTGCAGCTAACTTCTTCCACGAAATTAGCTACCAAGCGTACCGATCACTGCATGCTATCGTTATTTATTAATGCACTTGTGGGAAAGGTAACTAAAGAAAATAAGATCATACGAGAATATAAAAAGCTAACTTCAATGGCATAAATAATGGGCTATCTGCATTTACGGACTTTTTTTCATTAAGATTTTCTGTGTTGAAGCTATGAGAAAACATTTTTCATCAAAACTATATGAGCCCATCGAAAAATACATCGCTCTCTTAGCATTGCCACAAATGCCCAAGTCCCGTAGTTAAGAACACGCGGCAATGGCCTAGCTAACAAAAAGGAACGCCTTTATCGCTCCGCTGTTTTCGTGCGTTGGTCTGCGTACACAGAAGCGTCAAAAGCTAATATCAATGCATTAAAAGAAATCAGATTCAATTTATTCCCTAAAAATACCATCCTTTGCTGAAAGCAGCTCCTAAAAGACTCGGACGCTCGAGTGCAGACGCAGCGATCGGACGCGTGGCACATCGGCTCCGTCGATTTTCGACTGGAACCGCGGCAATCTGATGTAACACCTATCAAAACTGTGCGACTGCATCTGTGAAGTCAGCAGGATCCTGGAGACACCGATCTGACCCAGGTACGCCCAATTTTCGGCCATTTCGAGCAACCCTCCGCATCACCACGTAGCGGTCGAGCTAAGCCTAACGGCTTCGGCTCCCCCGCCGCTGGCTGCGGAGACGCCCGCCGGTCAACCGCTCAACATGGCTCTGCCTGAACAACACGGATACGACCCCACGACTCTGTCGTGGTCGTCTGTCCCTGCAAGGCAACCAGAGGATGGCCCATCCACCATTTCGGCGCAGCAAGCTGCCCTTTTTCAAGTCGTTGAAAGCCGGCGCCGCCGCCGGCAGAACGCACGAGGAGCTGCAACGCCCAAGACTCCTCTCGACAAATCAGCAACGGGAGACGCTCGCGCTCCGTCTTCTAAATGTCCACAAAAGTCATTTTCACCAATCTCCAAGTGGACGCCGAAGCTGACGGTCAGGATGAACCCTGACGATTACGTGATCGTGCTGCGGCCACGCAGTACGGTCGCCCTCAAGACAGCATTCCAGCAAGGTGAGCTCGGCGCTGCCATTTCGGAACTCATCGGCAGACAGCATATGAGTGCGATTACAGTTTCTCCCAATTGGGAGCAAAACATTATCGTCTGCGGCACGCAGAACCCCGAGGTAGCTCAAAAGCTTCTGACGGACATCCAAATTACAACCAGCAAAGGATCGCTCCCGCTTCACGGACACCTCAAGCTCACCGGTGATGTGTGTCGTGGTGTGATTTCTGTGCATAACCTTGAAACCAGCGAATCCTTGAAACATAGTGTGCAGTGGCGCGGTGGTGATTTAGTCCATGTGCGCAAGCTGGGAAAATCGAATGTAGCTGTGTTGACTTTCGAGGGACGCAGCGTTCCGCGTTACGTCCATTATAATGCAGAACTGACTCCCGTCAAGGAGTATAAAAAAACGGTGCCAGCGTGCTACCGTTGCGGCACACTGGGGCACCGGGTGGACAACTGTTCCACCCCGGTCAAGGAAAGATGCGGCCTTTGTGGTCAAAACGTGGGGCTTGGTACTGAGGGGATGGCCCCACACGTCTGCAATCCTATGTGCTTAATCTGCGGGGGCCCGCACCTCACCAGCTCCCGCGAATGCACCGCCAAATTCATCAAGCTGCCGCAGCCAGGGCCCAGGACGCCATCCAAGGGAGCCAATTCCGGCGCTACATGGGGAGGGCGGCAGCAAAACAACCAGAAGACGCCACGACGTGGCGTGATGCCTCCCCCAGGCAAGACAGCAACGGTAACGCCACCACCCGGAGCAGCGGAGTTCCCAGCTCTCAGCGCTTCACCTGGCGGCGCCACCTGCAACCAACCCAAGGTAGGCAGCTGGGCGAGGGTCGCCTGCTCTTCTTCCCCTCCTCCCTCCTCCCCCACCAGCACCGCCGAGACGCAAGAACTCAAGCGCGAGCTCGCCCTCTTGCGAGCTCAAAACGACAAACTAGCCAGCGAGCTTAACTCGCTCAAAGCCAAATTCCCTACTCAGCCCGCGTCGAGCGAAGAGGAAGAAAATATCACAGACAGGGAGATTCCTACTAATGTGGAGAGTCGCGCCGCGGCCCTGGAGAGCCGGGTGACCGCAATTGAAACACAATTGGCTGACCTCCCCCAAATTATCCACGATACCATTGCGCGTCAGGTGGAGAGTGTCATCGCACAGGTGACCCAAGCCGTAACTCACATTATCCAAAAATGGATAAAAGACAATCCGCGCGTCCTTAAACGCGTAGGGCCCATCAGGGACGATAACCGCCCCTCCAAATTCAACAGAGTTATTCCCGATGAATTTGACTTCTCGGAAGACTCCTCCACGTCTGCGCCGGGCACTAGCGGACTGGGGAGTCTTAACAACGTAACCCCACCCTCTGCCTCCGACCATGGCCCCCAACCCTAAGTCGCGAGCAAGAGCAACTCAGCCGCTTACAATAACGCAGTGGAACTGCCGAGGTCTCAAGAACCGCACGAAGCGGACTCATCTCCGCATCTATCTTGAGACCTTTGAGTTTCTCGTCGCCGTGGTTGCCCTTCAGGTACCCGGCGCCGGTGCCAAACTCACAAACTACTCTACATTTCAACAAAACCCGCAGACATGTATACTTGTTCACAAGCAGTATACTGCGCAGGAAGTCACGCTCCCCACAACACCGCCTTTCCCATACACGATGGTGTCCGTGCTGCCCCTAAAGCGGTCTGACCCACCTGTACACATTCTAAACATTTACTGCCCACCTAAACTTAAGAACGTCACGTTCAATGAAATTTTCACCCAAGCAATGCAGGTGGCGGGAAGGGATCCCCTTCTGATCGTCGGCGACTTCAACGCCCCGAGCAGGCTATGGGGGTACCCTCGGGAGGACAGACGTGGGCGGAAGCTTGCGGAACTTCTTTCCACACTTGGACTTACTTTACACACTGATCCCGCCAACCCAACACGAGTCGGAAATTCGATTCAACGAGATACTTGCCCGGACCTCACATTTACACGCAACATACGCCATGCCGACTGGCTGAATACAGAGTACACTCTGGGTAGTGATCACTGTATAATCAACACCACCATTTACATGCGTCCCCTGAAACGCCCACTAACGCAAGCTCGTGTACCGGACTGGACGACTTTCCGCACATCTCTACCTATCGTAGATCCCCTCCAGTCGGGATACGACGCATGGTCCAAATCGCTCACGTCTACACTCACGCAACACGAGAAGCAGATACAGCTCACAGAAACACACATGGACGTGGACAACCACTTGCTCCACCTTCGGGAGGCCCGCCGCAGCCTCACCAAACGATGGAAGAAACAGAAACATAACAGACGCCTAAAGAAACGCATCCTCGAACTCACACAACAAGCAGCGGAATATGCTACTCAGCTAGCCGACACTAACTGGGTGGATCGGTGCAACGCGGCTGCGCGCCAGATGTCTGGCCGCAACACGTGGCGCCTATTCCGCGCTCTCATCGATCCAATACAAACACGCACGGAAACCCAACGCCACTTACATAGGACATTGCACAACTTTACAGGAACGACAACACAGCTAGCGCACACGCTCAGGGATCGATACCTTTGTACCACTAAGGACCCCCGGCAGGCGGCGTACTCGTATGCAGGCGAAGAGAACACGGAGCTGGACAAGCCGTTCCAGCTCCACGACCTCCGGGCGGCTTTAAGCAAGATGAAGCGGGGCACTGCACCTGGGCGCGACAAGGTTACGGTCAAGCTTTTGGCCAACCTTCCCGACGCAGCCTACGCCGCGCTCCTCAAATACATCAATAGCATTTGGGACGGAGAGACGCCTCTCCGTCTCGATTGGAAATCGGCTCTCGTGACCTTCATTCCGAAGGCCGGCAAACCTATCGATGTGGAGAACCTTCGCCTCATCTCTCTGACGTCTTGTGTCGGCAAGCTGATGGAGACGATGGTGCGCGACAGACTCTCCGATTATCTCGAAACACAGCACATTTTCGCGGACACCATGTTCGGTTTTCGTCCTCACAAGTCAGCACAGGATATACTTCTGCAGCTCCACCACGACATCTTAGATCCTGTCGAATGTCCCCACAACGACAAGGTGGTCCTGGCCTTGGATCTTAAAGGCGCATTCGACAACGTCAAACATGCAGTAATCCTGGACCACCTCAGTAACACCAACTGTGGCCACAAAACATTCCATTACATAAGTCAATTTCTTACAGACCGTCAAGCCTATATACGCATACAAGATGCGGAACACGGGCCATACACCATCGGCTCGAGGAGAACACCTCAAGGCGCGGTCCTGTCTCCCCTGCTCTTCAATTTGGCAATGCTTCGCCTTCCCTCCAAATTGTCGTCTCTGCCCGGGATACATCACGCTCTTTATGCGGATGACATTACAATCTGGGCCACGCAAGGCAACCTGGGCCACATGGAGTCCTGCCTGCAAGCAGCAGCGACCCTAGTCGACGACTACGCGGCCTACTGCGGACTCCAGTGCGCCCCAGCTAAATCAGAATTTGTGCACTTACGTCCCTCCCCCGGGACACAACTCCGCTTCGCATCAGTCTCCCCTCGGGACCGATCCGGGAGGCCAAGGAGATCCGCGTCCTTGGCCTCTTCATACACCACCAACGCAGAGTCGACACCACCATAGCCAAACTTCGCACGGTGGGAGACCAGGTGGGCCGAATGGTCCGCCGGGTCTCAAACAAGCGGGGCGGATTACGAAGCAAGGATGCACTGCGGCTTGCCCATGCTTTCGTAACGAGTACAATCCTCTACTCAACTCCCTACTTGCACCTGCGCAAACATGATGATGACCAACTGGAGGTCATCCTGCGGAAAGTCATCAAGCGGGCTCTCGATCTTCCGATCACCACATCCAACCAGAGGCTTCTGTCCTTGGGCGTGGTGAACACATTTCGGGAGCTTCGAGAGGCCCACTTATGCAACCAATACACGCGTCTTGCACAGACCACGTCCGGTCGCCGCCTCTTGGACCGGCTACACATCAAACACGACTACCACATTGAGGAAAGGGAGAGAGTGCCAGAACCCTGGAGACGCGCCCTCCGGGTCCGACCCCTTCCCCGCAACATGCCCAGTGAAGACCATAGCGGTCGTCGCCAGGCGCGCGCGGAAGCGTTGGCGCGATACTATGGTAACCAAGAACATGTGTATTACGTAGACGTTGCCGGCCCACACCACGGGGGGTGGTACACGGCCGCAGTCGTACACAACACAAACACAGTTAACGGGCTCACTTTCAAAGCCTACAGCGCAACACACGCGGAGGAGATTGCCATTGCTCTGGCTCTCACGAATCCCAAGTCAAAACACATCATCACCGACTCGCGAGGGGCCTGTCGTAACTACTAGTTGGGCTGGGCTCCCCCGCTTGCCTGGCGCATACTGGAATATCGCTGTCGATCTGAAGATCCAACTCCACGCAACCTGATTTGGGCCCCCGGTCACCAGGGCCTCCAGGGAAACGAACAGGCCGATCAGGCCGCCCGCGCACTCTCTCCCCGGGCTATCTCCCTGTCCTTGGAAGGGTACTCCCAATCAGACAATCTGGCCATTACATTCAAGCAAATCACCGATTACTACAAGGAGGAGCACCGGCGCTACCCGGCCCCTTGTAAGGGTCTGGATCGCGCTGACGAGCGCCTCCTCATCAAAATTCTCACTAACACTGTACTGTGCCCGGCGGTGCTTAAACATTTCAATACATCCTTTGATGGCACGTGCCAGTTCTGTGGGGAGGTGTCTGACACCTTCCACATGGTTTGGGCGTGTCAATCTAACCCATCTATCCCCCCAACCCCAACCCCACCAGAGAGGACTGGGAGGCGGCCCTGCTCGGCTGTCAAGACCTGAAGAGCCAAAAGGCCTTGGTTCAACGGACGCGGGCGGCGTTGCTTGCCAATGGGGCCCCGGAATAGGGGCTCCACCTAGTACTGTGAGGGGAAAGGGCCAATAGGGTCCTACCCCTATCACCTTTCTGTAAAAATTTAATTGCTTATAAATGTTTTTCACCACCACCTAAAAGACTCTGTCGCACTATTAACTCACCAGTTGATGACCACAAGAGGCTTGAAGATTTATAATGAAAATTAGAAAATTCGTTTTTAAAGAAAGGAAGTGGTGCAGTAACTGTATCACGTATCTCGGTGGACACCCGGAACACGCTGTAAGGAAGGAATAAAGCAGGGAATAAGAGAACAAAAGAAGAAACAGGTGCCATAGTGGAGGGCTTCGGGAAAACTTCGACCACCTGGGCACCTTTAACGTGCACTCACATCGCACCGGACACGGGCGCCTTTTACATTTCGCCTGTATCGAAACGCGGCCGCCGCGGTCGATTTCGCACGCAAAGTTTCATCCCAAAATTATGTTCGTGCAAGTCAGTGTGCGATTCTTCTCAATTAATCTGCCCTCAAGAAACTTCTAGTTGCAATCAGGTTTCAGACATCCCTCCCTCTCCGACCAATCACCACAACTGCATTGTGATGCCCGGAATCACTGTCAACGTCCAAGGCATTGCTAAGCTAATCGATAACCTTCTGAATCGCTCTTGTTTGCTTCTTACTACTTCGAGAAAAGGGAAAGTGCTTCAACTGCATACATATGGCGATAAAACTGATTATGCGACTACTGGCCCATTTTTCTCACTAACAATTGGTGCAACCTATTAGATCATGTATTTTTTTTTCGCGGTTTGTTGAGCTGCTGGAATTTAATTCATATTTTGCATTGGTTCAGCCTGGCTTTTGAAAATCACTGTCATGTGAGACCCAGCTTTCGACCTTCATTGTAAACTAGTAAACCACACTATAGACCGTTGGTAACCTGCGCAATCTAATTTTATGGAATGCTCTGAAGCTTGTGGTACACTCCATATTCACCAGCTAAAGTACTTAAGTATTGTTCACACTCTTATAAAACGGATTGAAGGTTTGCTCGAAATCCACACACATTTTGTTACAGGTAGCGATTATAGCTCCCTGTTCAGTAATCTGCTCTCTCGTTTTCTGAAAGTATCTGCTCTTATGCACTCTTAATCTTACTCTACGTAAATGACCTACCGTCAACAATTATCTATGATACTCATTTTTTTAAGGTGACTTATTTTTCGTGAAAAAACTTGGAATAATTATGCACACTATTCTACAAAACGATCTAACTGCAATTGAAAACTGGTGAAATACATGGCAAATAAAACTGAATACATATATAGACACCCCTGTGTCCCCACAAATTTCAAGTTTGAAGGCTACCTACCTTAATAACATTGCTTTAGAATTCATTAACTAATTTAAGTACCTTAGTATTTAGATTAAAAACAACTTAACCTGTGGTTTGAATATTTGCCAAAACAAAACCGTATTATTAATAATTAACACGAAAAAAAAGTTCCCATGCTTCACACTTATATACTTCACAATTATCCCATTTTAGAAGTACAGAGCTGTAATTACCTCGGAGTAACCCTAACTAGCAAACTTACTTGGTCCTCTCATATAGCTGACATCTGCTCATCAGCAGAAAAGAAGTTATGGTGTAATAAAAGAAAACTTAGAAACTTTTCCATCAGTACCAGAATCGCTGCATACAAGGCTTGAGTTAGGTCCCTACTCGAATATTCGGCAGCAGTGTGGGAATCGCATAACAAGAAAGACATTGCTCAACTGGAGCGTGTGCAGCGAAAAGCAGTTCGTCTTTATTTATGGCAAATATAGAATGACCGATACTCCAACTGCATTAATTAGAAAGAGTAATTTACACTTGTTGGCAGTAAGAAGAAAAGTCAGCCGTCTAGTACTGCTTCATAATTACATAACTAGAAATCTGAAGGCAGATCTTCCTCATTATGTGAAACTGGTGAGCACTAGGAGAATACAACATGTACATGAGCAGTCATTAGCACCAATTTTCGCACGAACTACTGGGTTTAATTATAGTTTTTTCGATTAATGTGGCGCAGTGGAATAGTCTACATTCGGGTCTATGTAAAGCCAAGGATTTTGTGAAGGAGCTGGAGAAATTATTGTACGGCTCCTTGTATTGTTCTCTGATGACTCTGGCTTTGTGTCCTGCTTATTGTCTTGCGGTGTTGTAGCTGATGCTTTATTTGGTTTATTTTTAGTTGTATGCGCTTCATGCTTGAGGCAACAATGGCTTGCAGTATCGAAATAAATAAATAAATATTTATATTATCTATAATGCTAATCGCATGCAAGGTTATCTCTCCCCTTTTTTTCAGTGCTCGATACTGTCTTAAACATCTAGTTTTTAGACAATAATGTGACCTTAACTTCAGTATGCGTCATCAGTATGGGAGCCTGATCACGTCAACCTAAACAATCCCTTATTCTAAATGACTCCGCTCGTTTCGTTTTTTTTCTAGCTACAAGCGAATAGCCAATATATCAGGCATGAACGTCACCGCGCATTTGTCTTTATCGTCTGGCCACAAAATTTTGCGCTGACTTTCTTGCATGAAGTAGCTCGCTACTCGGTAGTCTACTGCTAAATAATTCTTGCACCCCTCCGTCGTTCTTATTGCACTTATCGCATTAGCAAAGTTGGTACCGATTATTTTAACACAAAAAAATCTTACCGGTCACTCGTTCCTTTTGCAGCTTTCGAATGAAACCACCTTCCGCTGAAATCGGGTCAACCACGATAACGAATTCTTTCTCAATCCTTTTCCGAACATTGTATTACTAGGAGCAACTTGCTTTTATATTTATTTTATTGCATTCATATACACTTAGTATAACCTTGTAATTACTTGCCTTTAAAAATCCTCTGTCCCAGAAGGTAAATAGACAAATAGAAGATCAAACTTTGAACGCGACGTAGAGCTAACACTTCAGGCCTATGGAAGTGTAGCAAAAATAACAATAAAAAACCTTAGGAAGAGGACCAAAGAGGATGGCCAGCGGCAAACAATCGAAAACAAGAATTTCTAATCGATTGCAAGGTTGGGAATAAGATACTTTGCGAACCCTGTAGCTTCTGATTAACTTTTCGCACTATCATGTGACATCTCTAGCTTGACCTTTCAAACCTTGGATTCAGAGCTTTCAGGTAACTAGGCTAAACAACTGTTATTCTCTACTCGAGCAATATTGAAACGACCACTTTTAGCCGCAAGACATTGACGAGAATGCCGCAGTGTGCCCCGACATTATGCTCTGCTGCTCACTTCCGAAAGCGCAATCTGTGCATTCATCCGCATAATCCCGGGGTGGCTGTCCATCTACGTTATTGGATATCGATCCTGCCTGCTATGGGAGCTTCCAAGTGTTATATTCTCATACAATTCCTGCTTCATATTTGTGGGATAAAAGCAGCTTATTTGTCATGGTCACGTTATGGTGCCGCAATATTTGTAACCTATGCTCATGTTAATCCTTTTCCTAAGTCATGTGCAAGCAATTTTACTATGCCTGCTCGCCACTCCAAGTCGGCCGCTGCCTAACCGAATACGTAATATCTTCCCACAAAAATAAATCACCTATGAATTTAAATGCACGATGTTGGGTTAGTTGAATACAGTTGGCTAAGTTAATTGAGCGGGGTCCCAGATGGGAGATGCGTACTCCAACTTCGGCCGAATTAATGTTTACGAAGGTAGCCGAGAGTTTTGTTAGCAGTGTTAACTATCCACGTTATTGGTCAAACCAGTGAAGGGTACCCGAGATGTCAACACCAAGATACTTATTTCAGTTGTGGGATAAGATATATCCTTCTTAACTTAATAAGAGTTTCTGTGTTGCAGCCGCATTTGCTAGCACCGTTTTGGAGGCTGACATATGAAAGCAGCTTTTATCATAAGCGTAATACTATGGCCTGCTTAGTCGCCAGGATGCCGGAAGATCGGGGATAACATCACCGCAACGTGGCGTGACAATGTGCCATGGTCAGCGGTGCAAACACCGTGAAATAAGCAGTGACAACGTACGGAAGTGGCTAGCACTCTTTAGAGAACAACGAAAATAATAATATTTTTGCACTACCACTAACTACAGTATCTGAATTTCACGTAAAAAAGCGACAATCATGCTGTGAGGTTTCTGATAATAAATATTCAACACATAGCAGCAGTGATGCATGAATATATGTTTGTCGACTTGTTGCAAACCGCCCTCGCGAAAAAAAAAATTTACAAAAAACGTCATAAAACACCCAAACCCAATGTTGACGCAACAATCTTCGCTTTTCCCCACCGGCTGTCTTGAATTCCGCCAGTTTGCACTTTCCATCCCTAAATCGTTGAAAACATGGCCAGCTGGCACTAGCGGCGCACTGAATCGCAGAAACTTAATAAGGTTTCTGGATTGTCTTTTTCCTGTATCTTTGGAAGTAGACTGCTGAGACCAAACTGATCAATATTGACAAGCAACGTCCGGGTTGCATAAGACGGCTGAGGCAGAAAATTCTAAAGAATACTCTTTTGCCGTGCATTAGGCCGGATGTCCGATGGAACCTAAGACATAAATATGGAAGCAGCGAAGAAACTTAATACCACTGTCGAATCCCATGCGAGTCGGACGGAAAAGAGTTAGGGTTTGCTTCCTGGATACAGCAGCATCAGTTTTCAAGACTAGACTCGCCGGTTCCGCGCAGCGGGGCGGCTTTCGACAGTGGGGTTAAGGAAAAAGTATCGTGTCGCCTTTCGGTAAAAGCTTTGCGACCAATGTTTATTGCAAACGTAAGTACAAGCGGGTCATGCTGCCGTTTCGCGGAAACGCCACTTCTTCGTTTTGGAAAGCATAACGCCGAAAGCACAAAAGTGTTTTTGAGGTGGCTTTTCTTATTGCTTGAATTCTGAGCGTCTAAGACCACAGCGGAAATAAATATACCTTCATATGTTGGCTGGTAGGTTCATAAACGCTGAGATTTACCGTGGGCGTGTGTCATCAACGCGCGTTTGTTGCGCGCTTGCAGCCACACTTATATCATGTGTGGGTAACAGGTTTGGTCTCAGGCGATGCCGTCGACGCAGCGTGATAAGCTCAGCCAGAAACCAGCAAACAAGTTACGAAGAGGGCGGTCGTTTTGTGCCCAACTTTCACCGGTTGCATGCCAGAGATGGGTCGGAGTCAATTGTTCACAAACAAAACAAACTCTACTTATAAGAGACGATACAGAAGAAATTATAATCACTCCCGCGAACACATATCAAGCGATCTACACAAGAATGCAATACTTGCAAAATAACACTAGACAGAGGCTCCAATACAACGAAAGGTCTCGCAACGAAATGCACTAGCGCTGGAAAGGCAAACAAAACTGAACACAATTTGTTCACCTGGCGCTACGACAGTCCGACGGCCAGAGGTTCACGATGGGCTGTCCCGAAAGTGGCACTCGCTTCCTCGCAGGTTCGTGGCTGGACGAGTGGTGTCGACTGGGGAGTTGTGCATGAGATCTTATTTGAAGCTAAATCTACGACACGGGTTCGCCGACGGTGCTAGACTTCCTTCCTATATAGCGCACGCCGCGTATGTTTGCCACTTTGCACCAAGGAAGCCGCACACATACACCATAGTATTAACTCGATAAGCACCTTCGACTGAGGCGCACGTCGCCATTGGTCAGGCAAGAAGAAAGGCTTGCAGAGAGCTCAAATGACTTCTTTCCGACCCGGCGCCATCGCACACGAATAAAGTGTAGAGGTGTTGGATGTGGGCCCTTGCTTCTCCTGGGTCGTCTTAACGAGGCAGAGGTCCAGGGATCCAGTCTCGAAAGGCTGCTGTTGTGATATGATGAGGAGGGACGGCTTCGAGGAGAGGAGTTTACAGGGGGCTTTTTTTTAATATTTCCGGAAGTACATAAGATAAAATTAAAAAGATCAGAAGATGCTTTTTACACACGGCGTCCGGTTGCTTAAATACGGTTGATCGTCCCCACACCCCTAGCTAGAGAAACTTCGCACCTCATCCGTGTCCAACTGAGTCGTCACATTGCAGGACATGGGGAACCGCCCACGACAAGAGACGGTACCACTGAACTCTTGCTGCTGTTCCGGTGGCGAGGAGAAATGCAGTACCATGCATAAACGGCTCTGGATTCATCGGCCATTGACCACGGTTAACTGGAAACACTGCATGTAGCAAGGCCACCGGTTTTGGGCTTTGCTGCCTCCTCCAGAAGGGAGGGGATTGCCGCCATGGCTTGTCCCTTCCTGGAAACGTGAGAGTCAGGTTGCACTACCTTCTTAGTGGGGAAGTTATTTTCTCTGTCGCTGTTCTACGGGGAAGAGAAGACTTCTTTCCTTAACGGCACAGTTAGCCCAGCCTGTCCACGCAGCGCAACGTCCGCGTCGCAAGGCTGCTAGTCGGTGAACCTTTTCTCCCGTGGACTAAGAAAGCTTCTTGCATTGACGACGCAGCCGCCGCTGTTATGCACAGGAAGACGACTTCACGATGGCCCCTCTTTGACTGAGCGCGTCTGCTGACCGCTCACTGGCAATTCTTTGCAGTTTATAGCCGCTATTCTGAAAAGAGGGGTCAAAGAGCACGCTTGAGGTTACGCGCTTTCCGTCGGTAACCGGGGTTCGTTTCTCCGTGATTCTCAAACCGTCAACGGCGGGCGAGATGGCATTCCTTGCCCAGCGCGCCGGCTTACCAAATGTGCACAAATTTTCGTGACAACGTAAAATAAAATTATGCTCAAATTAATTTTGATGACTAAGAAGTCTGACAGTAAATGTTAAGCGTACAAGATCAGCAACGACAGAGCGCACACAGAATACCTTAAACCTTCAAAGTATACCACACAAGTGTCGTATTTATGTGCACGAGTGAAAACAAGTTAATTACACGTTTTACTCTCAGTACATTTTTTGCTTTCTCCAACTAGGACCTCATCATCTAAAAAGCGCTGAAAAAAACGTGATTAGACAACGTATGCAGCGGAGTCAAAGTTCCTTCCATTTCTGACACAAATATAGCAGCTCTCTGCTCACGCTGTTACAATGCTCAAAGCCAACAGCTTGAGTGCCGTGGCACCGCGAAAAATGCGAAAGTTATAAAGTGCTTTTCTGCGCACTAAGACGCTCCTAAGCATAAAGACATAAAGCATATTTATAAACATAAAAGTCTGCGAAAAGGCCGCGTGCACAGAGGTATCTGGATCTCCTAGTTTATGGACAGACTAATCCACATACTCTGCTACACCATACTTTACTAAGTGTTCAGCGGCTTTCCCGGATTTCTTCCAATACTAAATTCTCACGGTTCACAGACTCGTATGGTAACGCTTAACTAGGCTTTCTTTTTCTACGTTCGAGTAAACGGCAAACGACGACATCAAACTCTAACCGTACACGGAAGAATTAGCGTCACACCACCTGCCATTGGTCCTGGCTCATTTCCCATGCAATCAGCCAATTATTATGTGCCTTTCAATAGGTGTGACCTGGAACAAACTACCTAATATCCAACGACAAAATCTGGGGGACACTTAAGCACCACTTTTAAGGATTTGACAAGATGGCATTACTAGGTCGCGTATGCGGTTCACCAATCCCACGCCGGCACTCTTACCAAAAATAATGTGAAGGACTACACGACATACATACGTATTGCAAAATCGTAGTCGTGGCAGTCGGTCGTTAAGTAAACGAGCAAAAAAGGTTTCCAAGCGAAACTCTTTTTTAGAATGACTTGCGCCCACAAAGAACTGAATCACTCGACGGCGGCGTAGAAACAAGCGTGCTCGGTGGTCGTCGAACAGAATGCCAGCCGCTCTTTGCCGTGCTCAATTTAAAGCTGACAACTACCTTTCGAGATATTGCCTGCAAAGCTACCACAACATTCAAGAAAACCGCAGAAGTAGTTCCACCTGGATGAGATCAATCTAGATAAATCTCGTCGCGTCTTGCGTCAAAAACAGCGATAAAGCTGCCTGTCGCAACATTGAAGTATGAAGGAGCAAACAGTACACAGATTCGTGGCATTACTCCCCTCTCACTGAAGGATCGACCCGACGCGTTAGAACAAATAAGGCGACTGGAATCAAACGAAGCACACTGTGCACAATAAACACCGAGAAATTAAACACTGCCTCCTTTAGCGCACCTACCGCCGTACGTGGCTGAGTAGTTTGGGCACTCAGCTACAGATCCGGAGTACACAGGTTTGGACCCGGCCGCGGTGGCCATGTTTCTATGGAGGCGAAACGCTAAGGCGCCCGTGTGCTTTGCGATGTCAGTGCACGTTAAAGATCCGCAGGTGGTGGAGATTATTCCGAATCCCTCCACTACTGCATCTTTTGAAGCGAAAAGCTTCACTACGCCAGTCAAAACAGCGCTTCGCGCGAGCCGGCGTATGTCGGAGCACGAGTGATGTCACTCACGGCGCAGGTGGCCGCCGCCGACTCTTTCTCTCTCTCTATCTCGCTCCGTAGTGACTACTGCGCATGCGCCACTAGTAGCACTGAGCCACAGGGGTTCCCCTTCTCTCTTTCTTCTTTCCCTCCCTCTTTTATCCCTTCGTTTACGGCGCGGTTCGGGTGTCCACCGAGATATGTGAGCCGGTTACTGTCTTATTTGCTTTCCTGAGAAACCAAACAAAACAAGTGAGCCGACGGCCTTCATAGAGTTCTTTGGCGTTGACAACTTTGCAAGGGACGTTCATTTTCTCGGAAGGAAAGGCGCAAACCGGCTCCGTGGCTCAGTGGAGACCTCAATCCCGCTTTCATGTAAGTGGCTCGGTGTTCAACTGCAAAAGCCTGCTTTTATTGCGTTCCGCACACTGGATAGGCAGCGCACCCTCCCTACCACCCTGGGAGGAGGCATGCAGCGCTAATGCATTCATGCCACATCTCGCTCTCTCACCACCGCCATATATACCAAAACACGAATGAGGTGTCCGCATATCCAGGGAGATAGTTATGAGCCTTTCCTTCCCTGAAAGCCATTGCCGTCAAGAACATTGTCAACGACAACGCCAATGAACACAGTGAACGCTGAGCTAATCTACATTAATTTTTTTTACAAGAACCAGGCCGGCCGACAAGCGATCTTGCGCGCCCGTCTGAAACGGACACGTAAGGGAGGACCACTGGCGAAGGAACTCTTCCTCCCCAAGAAAAAAACAGCTCTTCTGAAAGGAAGCTTAAAAGCTCCCCCCGAAGTCGCCCCATGATCGGAAAAAGAGCATGGCGACGGCGTCCTGACGCAACATTCTCACAGCGATTGCGCCAGAGAGCGAAAGCACCACAACTAGCACCAAACACGCAAAGTGGCCCCGTGGACAACGACTGCTTGCTAAAAATCGTCGCACTCCCAGACATGAAAATCCGGCATGCTCAGCCCTCCAAAAAACACGGTCCAGAGCGCATTCTTTTACCACGTCACCGTTGGATATGACTGACTGACTGACTGAAAAACTTTATTTCCAAAATATATACAGACAGCGAGTGGATTCTTGCAGAGGGCAGGTAAGACAGGGCGCTGTCCGCACAATATCCCAGCGTTCCTGCCGGTCAAACGTACAGGCAAGACTCCAATACAAGCGCCACATGAAGTCACGCAAGTGGCCCGAAAGGAAGGCCGCCGTTAGCGACAACCACAAAGCGGACGCCGCCCGCCGACAGAGCTAGAAGGAACGCGCCCATGGAGTCCACTACTCGGCTTGCTTCAACGTCTTAGTTCGGTATGACGCGACGGGCGTGCCGATGGAAAGCCACCGCCGTTACTTAGAGTACAGGCATACGGAAAGCCTGCGGACCCTGATTTATGTGTGCATCCGGATGAATTCTCTGAGGCGCGTGCCTAAAGAAGATGACGCGAGTGCCCGTGCCGGGCAATCATGGCCCCGCGACAAACAGAGAATGTTACGGAGAGCTAGGAGCCGGCCGCAGACGGACACAGAAGGAAAGGCAAGCCTACCCCTCGAACATGGCTGCCCGAGCGCCGCGCGGCACACTATCTCCGTGGGGTCTCCCAAGAAAAATGAACACAGCAGAGATTGCAGCGCACGACAAACACGAAGAGGAGGCTGTATGATATGCCCCACATGCCATATGCGGCCACTGAAGACCGCATGGGCGAGAGATCGCCGCTACAGTTACGGGAGCACGAGTCACGTATGGTTTCCCATACTTAATTGGTTACACCGTAAGTGGTGTACTCTAAACCAAGAATGCGAATGTTCGCACCGTGCATGATGCGTATATGACCGCTGAGGCGCGCATTAGGCTGCCCTATCACAAACACAGCATAGCAGTTCAGTCTAGTCTAGTCTAGTCTAGTCTAGTCTATTGTGACACATCGCTGATGTTCCGACGGACTGAAAGCAGTTTCCTATCATTTTATCACGCATAACACATGCAAGAGCTCTAGGAATACATGAAATTAATACACATTAAAACGAATTTCGTCTGTGATAAATTCGCGTGATCTGTATATATGATGATAGCCGCACATTACGCTCTTATTTTTAAACAATGTGTTCCCTCAATTTAATAAAATCCGCTAGTTTCCAGCTTAGCTCTGAAACAAAGTGCATCGTAATAAATGTAAATGCAGACTGGTATAAGGAAAAGTCAACGAGCGTTGACTGTCGCACTTTTAGATGAAAATTGAAAATTGGTTTTTGAGAAAAGGGAACCCGCCGCGGTGGCTCAGTGGTTAGGGCGCTCGACTACTGATCCGGAGTTCCCGGGTTCGAACCCGACCGCGGCGGCTGCGTTTTTATAGAGGAAAAACGCTAAGGCGCCCGTGTGCTGTGCGATGTCAGTGCACGTTAAAGATCCCGAGGTGGTCGAAATTATTCCGGAGCCCTCCACTACGGCACCTCCTTCTTCCCTTCTTCTTTCACCCCCTCCTTTATGCCTTCCCTTACGGCGCGGTTCAGGTGTCCAACGACATATGAGACAGATACTGCGTCATTTCCTTTCCCCAAATACCAAATATTATTATTATTAGAAAAGGGATAGTCGCAGAATCCATCTCACATAACTCGGTAGACACCAGACCCGCGCTGTTAAGAGAAAGAATAAAAATTAATGTGGAGTATCTCAGCTAATCCAGGATATACAAAGCGAAAGATGTCGGCGTTCACTGAGTTCATTGGCGTTGGCGTTATCAATGTTCTAGACAGCGATGGCTTTGAGGAAAAGAAGGGCGCATAGCTGGCTCCCGGGATATGCGGAACCTCATTGGTGGTTTGATACATGTGGTGGTTGTGAGAGAGAGATGTGTCCTGAATGCATTAGCGCTTACCGCGTTGTGGCTGACATGAGGCACTGCAGCAATAGCTAGGCCGCAGCGTTCATTTGTTGATCAATCTCTCGCGATCAACTATTAACTGCATGTCATGTCCCAGGGTGGCAGGGAGGGCGCGCTGCCTATCCAGTGTGCGGAATGCAATCAAAGCAGGCTTTTGCAGTTGGACACCAACTCCATAAGTCCATGAAAGCGACATTGAGGCCTCCACTGACCCACGGAGCTGGTTGTGCGCCTGTCCTTTTGCGTAAATGAACGCCTTTGAAAAGTTGTCAACGCCAATGAACTCGAACGCTGTCGGCTCACCTGTTTTGTTTAGTAATTGAGGAAAGAAAATTGTAGAGTAACTGTATCGCATATATCGGTGGACACCCAAACCGCGCCACAAGTGTAGGGATAAACGAGGGAGTTAAAGAAGAAAGGAAGAAAGGGGCAATTGAAAATTGGATTTTGAGGAAAGGCGCGGCGCAGATGCGGGACCCTTGTGGCTTGGTGCTTCTAGTGGCGCATGCGCAGTAGTGACTAGGGAGCGAGAGAGAAAGAGAGAGAGAAATATCCCCGGCGAGGCGCGTGTCGGGACGTCATGTGCCTCCTCGTAGCACCGCCACGACGAAATCGCAAGTTCGCGGCCAGTAAAGCTTTCGCTTTAAAAGGAGGGAGTTAAAGAAGAAATAGAGAAAGAGGTGACGTAGTTGAGGGCTGCGGAATAGTTTCGACCACCTGCGGATGTTTAACATGCACTTACATCCAACATCATACGGGCGCCTATTGCACTTCACCTCCATCGAAACGCGGCCCTCGCAGCCTGGTTTGAACACGGGTACTCCGGATAATTAGCCGAGCGCGTAACCACTGAGCCACCGGTAGATAATATTAATATTAATTGTTTTTGGGGAAAGAAAATGGCACAGTATCTGTCTCATATATTGGCGGAAACCTGAACCGCGCCGTAAGGGAAGGCATTAAGGAGAGAATGAAAGAAGAAAGGAAGAAAGAGGTGCCGTTTAGAGTGCTTCGGAATAATTTCGACCACCTGGGGATCTTTAACATAGATGTTTTTCAAGAAATAGATGTTTTTCAAGAATTGTTTTTCAAGAAATACGCAGTCTCACTCAGTGGATGCCTGAAGAATGGTTTGGTTTTGAAGCGAAAAGCTTCACTACGCTAGAAAACACCGCGCTTCGCGCGAGCCGGCTTATGTCGGAGCACGAGTTACGCCATGCACGGCGCAAGTGGCCGCCACCGACTCCGTCTTTGAAGCGAAAAGCTTCACTACGCGGGTCTGAGCCGAGCTTCGCGTGCGCCGAACTGGTGAGTTATGCGCATGCGCGAAAACGAGTGGCGTCACGCGCCGCGCAGGTTGTCGCTCCTCACTGCTGCGGCAGCCGTTGCCTGACCTTTCGGCGCAGCCGCGCGCTACTGCACATTTGAGTAATGTGCATGCGCAAGGAGGCTATATAATGCGTTTGCCACAGAATAGGCATGCGCACTCTACATTGAAGGGAAGGAGAGTGCGGCTTCTGCTAGACTACGTAGAAAAGCTGAGAAACTAAGTTCGTCCGATCCCGAAGTACTAGCTTGGGAGCTGGCTGCACAACAGAGAAAAAATGATAAAGCCAAAGCTAAGCTACCAAGCATAACCATGACATTAAACCAAACATAACTGAAGCTTTTCTCTTGTATATCCAGGCTTAACCAGAACTAAGCCACTTCCCACTTTTTTCTGCCTTTCTTCTCATAGTCCCTTCTTTATGTCTTCTGTTACGGCTCGCATCAGGTGTCGGTCGACATGCGAAACAGCTACTGCGCCATTTCGTTTCCCCAAGAACCAATTTTTTCTTTAGGGCTTTAGTCGGACATCATGGACAACTCCTTGTCGTACTCGGTGTCGCTGGAATGCAGTCATTTCGCCAGGGACGACTTCATAGTCGAGTCCACATAGTCGACGAAGAACCTTGTACGGGCTGAAATAGCGGCGCAAAAGTTTGTCACTCAGTCTCCGGCGCCGAATGGGCGTCCAAACCCAGTATCGGTCTCGTAGGTTGTATTCTACTTTGCGTCTCAGTAGGCTGTAGCGTCTGGCGCTGGTCCGCTGCTTTCTTTAATCCGTAATCGGGCAAGTCTTCGGGCTTCTTATGCGCTTTGAAGGTAGGCGGCGACGTCGACGTTCACTTCTTCGGTAACGTTGGGCAGCATGGCGTCTAGCGTGGTCATTGCCTCCCTGCCATGGACAAGCCTAAAAGGCGTCATCTGGGTGGTCTCCTACCCTGCGGTGTTGTAGGCGAACACAATGTAAGGCAAGATAGCGTCTCAAGTCTTCCGTTCGGCATCGACATACATGGCGGGCATGTTAGCGATGGTTTTGTTCAGGCGCTCCCCGGGTCTGTTCCTCTACGGATGGTACGCAGTTGTTCTCCGGTGGCTTTTGCTATAGAGCAGGATGGCCTGCGGCAGTTCCGCGAAAAACGCTGTTCCTCTGTCCATCATGAGCACATTGGGGCCGCTGTGTCGCAAATGATCACTCGTTGAAAAACTTGGCGACTTCTGCGGCTGTTTCGTTCGGTAGGGCTTTAGCCTCATCTTAGCGTGTGAGGTAGTGTGTTTGCTATTATGATCCACTTATACCACATGTTGATTTTGGTAAAGGACCAAGCAGGTCCATACCGATCTGCTGGAAGGGCCTTGAAAGGAGTTGAATAGGGTTCAGAGATCCTGCTGCTCGGGAGGAAGGGGTCTTACGTCGCTGACCATCTCGGCAGTAATCACACACTGTGTGAAATCGGAGGACAGTCGGGGCCAGTAAAGTTTGTCTTGAATTCGGCGGAGGGTTCGAGAAAACCCGAGATGCCATGCTGTCGGCTTGTCGAGTGGTCTGTAGAACTTCTTCGCGAAGACAGGCAGGCAAAACAAGGAGGTAAGCTGTTTTGCTTGCAGCTTTATTGTTCGCCACCCCGCTGACAGTGCCACCCCGCCGCGGTGGCTCAGTGGTTAGGGCGCTCGGCTACTGATCCGGAGTTCCCGGGTTCGAACCCGACCGCGGCGGCTACGCTTCGATGGAGGCGAAACGCTAAAACGCCCGTTTGCATTGCGATGTTAGTGCACGTTAAAGATCCCCAGGTGGTCGAAATTATTCCAGAGGCGTCCACTACGGCGCCTCTTTCTTTCTTCTTTCACTCCCCCTTTCTCTCTTCCCATAGGGTACGGATCAGGTGTCCGCCGATGTGTAAGACAGATACTGCGCCAGTTCCTTTCCCCAAAAACTATTTAAAAACAAATTATAAATTGAATTCTTCACGAGGGCATCATTCTGTACGCAGAAAAAAGACAATAGAGAGTTTTAGTTTCACGCACGTAGAGGGTTCACGTACGCAAACGTGAGAAGTCCACGTAGCCTGCACGCAGGTCGTTTGAAACCTTTATAGTTACACGTACGCGACGCACGCCGTGCGTTAGCCCTAGCGCCATCTACTAAGAAACACAGACACTGTTTGTAGTCTAAATCATCCAAGACAAGTCTTTAAGCCAAGCCATGTCTGTCTGTCCTCGTGTTTGGCGGTTTGGCTGGTTTGGGGCTCTGTCAGTTCCAGATCTCGCGAGACCGTTGTTATGACGACGACCAACGCTACTTCGTCAGGCTTAACAGCTGAAAAATCGCCCTTCTGTTTGGAAAACAAAAGCTATCTGTCGCTTGAAACCTTATGCGAGGGTTACACTGGGCAAATCGAAGGCGAATACACCAGTTTAGAACACGGTATCGCGTCGAGGGATTAGCGACGAAGCTGTTATCGCTGTGAAGCGGCGGGTAGGGCGCCGCCATGTTTGTCAACGCAACGTACGCAAGCAACGCAAAGACCGCACCGTAAAAATACGAATCTCACGTACGTACGTGAGACTCACGCACACGGTTTGCGTTCTGCGCATGCGCATTGGTCACCCGTAAGAGCTCTACGTACGTGAAACTAAAACTCTCTAATCTTCGCTTGCACGAGGGCGGGGGGTGAAGAAATCTTTCCCATAAAGTACTCGATGAGGCGTTGTAAATGTAAGTAAGAGCGTTGCTGCTGTGCAAAGGAGCTTGAACTGATGGGTGCTAGGAACTCGTCCTGATCGTCGTCCGGCGGTGGTGCATCTAGGTAGAGAGAGAGATGCCCTTTAATGAAAAAAGGAAACGGAATTTAGCCAGCGTTCAAGAAATCACTGGCATGAAACTCTGCGTAGGGAAGAGAATTTGCGAGATAAAGGCAGGAGGAGAGCGGAGCAAAAAGGTTAAACTAAAACAAATAAAAAGAGAAGATAAAATGCCGCCATTAAATGTGTACTAAGACGCACTGTCGAGTAATGATGTTACATATAAAAAGATGAATTGCACCGTCCGAGATTTGGGCTAACAAAGTGCACTGAGTGAAGAATGTATGAGTATAAAATATGTGAGGTGAAATTATAGCTTGTAAAGATGTCCAATGTGATAGGCAGGTGGCCTGAGAGTGCTTGCGTACGGACTTGTAAACAACGGTGACGTCAAACTCTTGGAGACGCAGGCTCCATCGAGCGAGGTGGATGAAGGGGTCCTTCAAACTGACAAGCCAGTTTAGTGCGTTGTGATCGCTGACTACCTTGGACGGTCGTCCGTACAGGTAGGGGCGGAATTTTGAAGTAGCCCAGATGATGGCAAGGCACTCCTTCTCAGTTGCCGAATAGTTAGCCTCAGCCTTGGACAGAAAACGGCTAGCGTATGCGATTGCTTTCTCCATTACGTCGGTTTTCTGAACGAAGACAGCGCCTCAGCCTACGCTGCTTGCGTCGGTATACATTTCAGTGTCGTCGTTTCCATCAAAGTGCCCAAGGATCGGTGGGGACCCTAAACGACGCTGAAGACACCTGAAGGCTTCTGCTTGTGGCGCTTCCTGTTTAAATGGTACGTCTGCCTTTGTCAGAGATCAGAGGGGTAAGAGGTTTTGCGACACGCGAAAAGTTCTTGACAAATCTACGGTAATATGGGCACAGTCGATGAATCTGCGCGCAGCTTTCTTATCGGCCGGCGGTGGTAATTGTGCGATAGGAACCGTTTTCGGGGTGTCTGGACGCACTATCTACTTGCAAACGATGTGGCGTAGAAACAGCAGCTCTTCATAGGCAAAGTGGCACTTCTCTGCTTTCAAAACCTGGCGACTTGATTGCCTCTAGTATTGTTCGAAGCCTTTTTAGGTGCTCTAAAGTTCGAGGCGAAGGTTCGAGAGGCACTGGGATTGAAACCCAGCACATCCACCAGATATCGCGTAAAGTGACGGCAGTCTAGCGCTCAAGAAATTGTTTTCAAACAAAACTTTTTATTAGGCTGACTTGCGCCCAGAAAGAGGCGAATGACTTGGCGGCGGCGTAGCAACAAGCATGCTTGGTGGTCGTCGAACAGAATGCACGCTGTTCACGGCCGTGCTCAATTTCAAACTGAAAGCGAACTCCCGAGATATGAAGTGCAAAGTTACCACAACATTCTTGAACAACGTAGAATCAGCTGACCTCCACCTGGATGCGATCAATCTAGATAAATCTGATCGCCTCTTGCATCACAAACAAACCGAAAAAGCAGCGAGCTGGCAGCTGTGAGGAATGAACACAGGACAAAGATTTACGGCAATATAAAACGCCGCTTTGAAAAAGTGCTGCGAACGTACCAGCTTGGCTTTGTGGGAGTAGCGTGTCTTATTTGCAACCAACGGGTCGGGGTTCGATTCCCGACTAATAACCTGTGTCTTCTTTTCACCATAATTATCTAGCTTTATGTAATTAAATGTCCTAACGATGTGTAGGTCGCGTTGCGACCTTGTAAGGATCAGGTATCCATTTTGCAATCACGTTTTACCTTGCAGCTTAATGTCTGACGTAACGATCCTTTCGACAAATCCGGCTTTTCAGCACACACGGGCGAGGACGCCAACTACACAGAGTTTCCGCTCAACAGGAACTTTGAATCTATGGCGTTAACAACTGCTTACTACTTATCTGAATAAATCCATCTAAGCAGAAAAAACTTCCAACACATCCGTTCGCCTTCTGGCTCCATGGACCACAAGAAATGAGACTATTTTGGACAGGAATTTCAGATTTAAAAAAATTCTGGCTCGCGCTGTACATGACTGCTAAATTCGTTAAGTTTTGCTATTATTTACGTCTGTTGCAATAGTTATTAAAGCATGCATGATAGAAGCATGACACCCGGATGGAGCTAGGGCTATGCTTTGTTCACATGTGACTAAATTCTCTGCTGACAGCAATCTTTGATCCAAAAAGAGGAAGAAATGCTATAGACGGTTCATTCTGCACACATTGACAAACCGCAATGGTAAAAAAACATTAAAAATGTCTACACGAAAGAATTTGCATACTAAGTTTGAACTTGTTATTTTATTTGAAGACGTTATGGCAACCAAGACCGCACATAGGATAAGAGCGCTTAAAAATATCACAAAGTTCATTTTTTCATTCCACTTGTGTAATGTATTTATGGTGTTAGAGATATGCATAGGCCAACCTGCGCCAAATTGGCATTGGTATCATGCAGGCTGTATATTTTTTGCTCTATTTTTTCCGGAAATAGAATATTCGCTTTTTAAACAGCGTAATTAGCTATCTGGGAGCTAAGGGCCTACGCACAAGTCGGTGTTTCTCACTGCGCGCACGTGGAAAGCAAAACTCGAAAACTTGGTTCAAAAATTCAGGGCGCGGAAAAGCTGTGTTGGGTACCTGCATACAAATTGGAAATTACCGATTAATGACAGGAGGCATCCCGGGTTGCGGGGAAAGATAATGTTTTTTTATCACGTTTTGAGCTTGTGAGCGCGGAAATTTGTTTTTCAAATTCATTGTTAAATATTACAGTTCAAAGTTTGTTTTAATATATCGAAATGTAAAAAAAAACTACACGGGGTAAGCTACTCCTTAATAAGGATTCAGCACAAAGTATACCCCGCGGCCGCGTTTCCTCTTCTGGTCGTCCGAGCAGTCAGCCGCTCTTTTGTCTCCCCCTAATCTGCCTAGGCAGCGGGTTCTAATAGCGCCTTCTTTGAAACCGGCGGGCATTGGCGTAGGCGAGTCGGCTGTAAGTGACCTGGTAACAAGTGCAGAGCAAGGCGCGCTGTTCACCGAATTCGCACGTCCGGTGATGCTGGACAATGAAGGAAGCGGTGTGCTCCGATGCGAAGAGCCCTAAACAAGCGAGCCTCCCGAACGGTGAAGGAAGGCGGCGCACCCTCGACACGTAGACATGGTTACAACCCTGATACCCGCCTCGTTGTCTGAGTGGTTAGAGCGCTCAGGTACAGAGCCGAGTACCTGGGCTCGAACCCGGCCAGGGCGGCCGCGTTTTGCTGGAGGCTAGTCGCAAACGATGCCCGCGTGTTGTGGCATGTCAGTGCCTTTAAAATATCCACAGGTGGTCGAAATTGCACCAAATTCCTGCACCACGGCACTTGATTCTCATTTCACTCTTTCCTTTCTACACTACTATGCGGCGTGTTAGAAGCGTCCACCGAGAATTGAGACAGTTATTGCGCGAATAACTTTCCTTAAAAAATTATTTTACCAATATCAGTACACTACAAATTAGTGACAAAAGAGTGTTTCTACCACGTCTAATCCCTCTAGTTTACACTTAACTGTTCGGCGTGCAGGACGCTTAGAACCGCAGTGTTGGACGCGTAGCACCTGCAATAATCCCGCAGTTGAGCAGGAGCTCGTTCTGTATCCGATTGTACGTCGAGCTCGTTTCTCCTGACCTGATGAGCTAAAACGGTTGCGTGCTGTGTGGCACAGCGCAGCCATCAATCCAGGGAGGGTGTCCCAAGTGGTCTGCTTGCAAGCTAGCCCATGCGGATAGAAAAACCACTGACTTGGAGAACTGAGAGGGGATTGCTGAGTGCATGCTGGCGTCTGTGCATAAAATATCTGCCTTCCTTAGGCACGTATGTCCGTGTTCACCAAATTAAGGACGTCACGCCTGCCTTGTTCACTTGTAGCGTGGCCTCCTAATTGCATAAGACTATTGGTACGGCTAAGAAAATGGGCCTTCTGCGGCAGCTTGCACAAAGCGTCCAAAGTTAACATGTGAACTTTCACCTCTGTCTTGTCATTATAATACCATTCACATCTTTAATGCATATCGGTGGCACGAAGCACTATCTCGTGTAATGCGTCTTGCCGGTTTAATGATTGCATTCGATTGTACTTCTGTCTCAGAGGCACTTGCTTGCATCCGAAAGCGCTGCACAATGTACGGTTTTTCTCTTAAGCGCCAATGGCAGAGCGCAGCTGTAAATGAAGCCTGTTGCTATGGATTGGTTTGGTTTATTGGTATTTAACGTCCCAAAGCGACTCAGGCTATAGGGACGCTGTAGGGAAGGGCTTCGGAAATTTCGGCCACCTGGGGTTCTTTAACGTGCACTGACGTCGCCAGTACACGGGCCTCTAGAATATCGCCTTAATCGAAATTCGACCGTCGCGGCCGGGATCGAACCCGCGTCTTCTGGGTCAGCAGCGGAGCGACATAGCGACTGAGCCGCGGCGCCGGCTTTGTTATGGATTCAGTTGAGCACTTAGGTGGCGTTTAAAATTTTGAATCAGGCCGGTGACACCATCGAGAATACTGTAGGTCGCATTTACGATTGTGTATTGTTTTTTAGTCCGCCTTAACGAAAAGCAGTGAATTAAAACGAGCTCTTGGCCGCATTCGTTTGATGCCTCAAGCGCATACTACGTCGCGAGAAGTTTTGCGTTGTCCAGAAAACCTACAGTTGCCTTCTGCACGTGTCCACCTGCGTTAAGCGCTCTTTATTCAGTCCACGCTTAAGTAAGTCTGCTTTTTAAGGCGAAAGCACTATATTGCTCGCGAGAACGTTTTTGCAGGCTAGTTGGTGTATGCTAACGTGAGTTTACAGCGCAGACAAACACAGGAAGAAACGATGTGCATGAAACTCGTTGCAGGAAGTTAAGACTAAAGCTATGACAAGCTAAAGTTAAGACAAGCTACGAAGCCTTCTTGACAACGGAGAAAATTGGGCCTTGGAAATATTTGCCAGCGCGAAGACTCAAAAGAATGCATGCCCGTTTAGAGCCATTGTTTCGGAAAGGGGCTCCTGGCAACACTCAGTAGCCGGGTTGCTAGAAGAAAATTTGAGGGTTTTGAGTACAAACGACCCCTACAGGGTGAAAAACTCTGAAGAAGTAATTTAGTCTTTAGAAAGCCACAGCCATAAGCATTTCTCAGCATTTTCAGTTGATATCGAAGACCTGTATTATTCTATTCCCCACGAATCTCTTTTGACGAACGTCCGCGATTGCATTGACAGACACGGTGCTATTGCCTTCCAAAATCATTGTGGATTATCGGTCGCCAACTTCATTTAACTACTAACAATGTACCTGAGGTTGACGTATGCTCAATGGAATGATGTCACAATAATTCAAAAGCAAGGAATCTGCATTAGCTCTTGCCTAGCACTATGCCTAATTGACACCTTTTTGTCAGCATGTGACAGGTTGCTGCATGCCCGCTTTCGAGACACCACCGTTTTACAAGCTTTCAGAATCGTTGATGGCTTTCTTGTTTTTGTGGAGTGCGGCAAGGAATCGTTTTCTGCATGTGTGACCAAGCATCAAACATGTTTTCGAGTGCCTAGCATCATTAGAGCTGACGCACGAATTACCGGGAAAAGATTTAATCAGGTTTTTAGATCTAGGATTTCCCTTTTCAAGTAGACGTGTCTGTTGGGCCTTCAAACCAAGGGGCACCAAACCTCTGCTCTCTTACATCTCGGCACACTCCAAGTTGGTTAAAAGAGACATCGCAAAATCATGCCTCACAAGCGCTTTGAACAAGTGCTGCCCCCATTTAGTAGGATGCAGCTTCAAGGGTCAAGTGCGCGCCTCTCAAGCGCAGGCTACAAGCCATCCTTGTTGAAGGCAGTTGCCGAAGACCTGCTGAAGAAACGAGTAAGCGGGCGGCCCGATCAAACGGATGAAAAGAAGGTGGAAGTTATCCGTACCTTCACGGGATTTGGCAAAAACTTGAAAAGATCGGGGCAGATCTGGTGTCAAGGTGGTTTACTGCGCACCTGACAAACTCTCCAGAAGTTTAAAGAGAGTGAATGCGGAAGACTTGCATGTACCCTGTTCAAAACGCACCAAAAGCACTTCGTAGGATGTTCGAAGAACGTCGTATGCTCCATACCGCTGACTTGTAAGCGGTATATTGGAAAACTGTGCGGTGCCTAAATAAGAGGTTAATGGAGCACGAAAATGATGTTAGAAATAATTCCGGCCATAAAATGCTCGAACACGTTATGAAAGGCAGTAGTTGTGCTCCTAGGCTAGATAATGCAGTAGTGATGCGCAGACGTACGACGCCGCTAGGAAGAGAGATCATCGAAGCGAATGAGATTGCGAAGTCCAGCAGGTCGTGTGTCAGCGACTCCTCAATTTTGCTGTCAAAAAGAGAACTGAAATATCTCGCGCTGTAAGAGAACTAGTTTCATGCCTTCACTTTGTGCGATGACGGAATTTTACTTGTTTTGATTTCTTGCGACGTTATCCTGCCATTTTGTTTAGTTGATATGAGCAACTGATGTAATATATAAGCGACTAATTGGTCAAGAAACTGCCTGAGTTGTTAGCGCTCTGTTCGGTCACTTCGTTCCTTCCTGTGTTTGCCAGCCTGCGCTGTAAACCCTGGTCATTATTTGGCTCATCAGTCAGAAAGTCCGGCTTCCGTCCACGGGAAACGGAGCCAAAACCCACGCGACTTCGAGAGGTTATCGGCCCTGCCTACATCGTCAGGACAGAAAGAAAAATAATTTTATTCAGAAGTGGGTTTCGAATTCATGCTGACGCGAACAGTTCAGCTTCGCTGGATATCTTATTAGAGCACTGCGACATAATCGTAGCATAAAAACCGCGCGCTAAATCGCCAGTCTCTCGCGCCGGGTTTTGGTATAAAATAGAAATTTAAGAAATTAATAGGAAATAAAACTGCGGTAGATAAAATTTATGCAGATGTGCGTTTCGAACCGAGGCCGGTGCAAGCAGGTCAACTTAGCTCGCCACCTCTATATAGGACTACGCTATCACCGCTTTTTTCTAAGCATGGTATTTACCTATTACAGTGAGGCAATATTATAGGTATACGAACTATGCCAAAATCATGAAGAAAACAATCTTAGATCAACAAAATTTAGAATACGACACGCCCAAACAAAAGCACGAGAATGGACGCAACAGAGGGCACATCACTACTGTACTGCAGCATAACAGCCCACGAAAACCTAGTGGGTGGCTACGTGTCTGCTTCTAGGTTTGTGTTTTCGCTTTTCGCTGTGTTCTTGCGTGTGGCGTGGGTCGGACAGTGCCCTCCGTGAGATCGAATGCTGACGACGCCCCTGCGGAGAAATTCCCGGCACGGCGGGCGCATTCTCAAGTGAGAAAACCCAACCGGAACCCCCAGGGGCAAGCTAGGCTTAGCTCGGCGCTGCCGAGCTAAGCCTAGCATGGATTCTGCGTTGTCGACGACGGCTACGCGGACGCCCGCTGTGTTGCCACCTGACGCAGCCTCCACGTCCACGCAATCGTCAGCACCTCTGGGCCTCCAGCCTGCGCCGTCTTCCGATGCTACGACTTTGGCCTGTGACATGGACTGCTCTACCGCCTCCGTGCCCGTGGCACTCCCTCAAGAAACTGTGCCCGCCGCGCCAGTTCAGTATTCCCACCAAGGGCCGTCACCAGCGCCTGAGCCTCCTCCACAGATGCCTCCCGTGAGTCAAGGCTCTCTTCCGCCTGCTGCGAACTCGTTCCGCGTTACCATCAAGCCTACATTACGCTTTGATATGACTGCCATCCCTGCCCGGAATGTTCAAGCCACAATTGACGATGCCCTTGGCTCTTCGAACTACTGCGGGTTAGTCGTCCATCGCCCATCGAACACCATCACGGTAAACGTGTCATCCTTGATGTACGCCCAGAAACTTTGCGCAGTTACGCGGATCCCCCTGGATGACAGCAAGCATGTCCCGGTGCCAATATATTTTGCATCTGGTCCTGACACACTCCGCTGCATGGTTTATCATGTCGACAGCACGAGCCCTCCCGAGGAGGTGCGCGCAAATATTCGCTGCTCAACTCATGTTGTAATGCAAGCACGGCCTATGCGTTGCCGGGGCTCATACCTGCTCATCCTGCAAGGCCCGTTGACTCTTCCGAAGTACCTTACCTACTACGGTACGATCGTCAAACCACAGCCCTTCCGACCTCGTCGTATTTTTTGCTATCACTGCCACAAAAAAGGACATATGCAAAATACCTGCCCTAATCCAGCAGCTGTGGCCGACATGAATGAACCAACAGCTCATTGTGCCCTGTGCAAATCGCCGGAACATGACATTCGCTCCCCCGCTTGTCCAAAGAAGAAGCAAGTGAAGAAGTTTCACAAGTCGAATGCAAAAATGGATGTTCCTAGAAGTAATCGCTTTGCAGCTCTCGCATGTGACGACAACAACTTCCCTGAACTTCCTTTCTCTGAGCCTGCTGCTCACCATACGTCTCCTCGCCAGTGTACATATGCACAAGCGGCTCAACTTCCCGGATCAAATGGTACGCCAAACCGTCCAGTGCATCCATCACATGTGGATACCACAGATGAAGACACAGCTTTAGACAATGCAATCGCGGAGGCTCGCCGCCGACTAGACGAACTCACCCAGCGCCGGGAACAGCGTCGTTCTCAATCCTCTCGAAGAATTCTCATAACTCGGGAGCAATCATCCGAGGAATCACCTAGGGTAAGCACTGGCCCACAATCAGGTGCCGACCACCTGTTAGCCGTCACTACCCCGACAGTGGATAAGATATTAGCGCTGATGAAGCAGGTGACATCCCTCATCGTGGAATCTCTTCGGCCTCGTCATGGATAGCGCATCATCATCGGTGGTGGTGCAGTGGAACTGTCGAGGATTCGCTAATAAGGCCTCTGAAGTGAACATCCGCCTTCGCGACGGAAAGCTGAGGGCATGGGCGTTCCCGCTGCAAGAGCATAATGCACTCCCACGCCTTTCAGGTTTCTGCGCGTACTATTCACCATCTATCCCTGATCGCCGTTGCACCGCCTCCTCCCTCAGCCCAGGTAAATCTGCAATTTATATTCACAGTTCAGTTCCGCACACGCCGCTCGACCTTTCACGGTGGTGCAACACACGTCAAGAGGTTGTCGCCCTTCTCGTAAAACCTGCACGCACACCCCTTATTCTAGTTTCTTTTTATAGTCGTCCTGGCTCCGCGCCTCCCAATCTGGGATGGGTTCGTTTTCTACGTTCTACCAACTCGGGTATCCCTATTCTAGTTCGTGGTGACTTCAACGGCGCACACACTGCGTGGGGTTACCCATCGGATTCCTCAAGGGGTTCACACATCCAAGGGAGCTTTTCGGATCATTCCATTCAACTTTTAAACCACACGAATACTTCTACCCGCCCACGAGGTGGCCCGTATTCACCTGATTTGACTTGGTGGTTAAGCCCCGGTAACCCTCGTTGGGCTGTTGATTCTGATACTTGGGGTAGCGATCACAGCCCTATTTTTATCTCCCTCACGCCTACGCGTCTACGGAAAATACGCCGCACTGTACGAATAACATCATGGGACTCTGTACGCGCAGACAATCATTTATCTACATTCAACCCCTCTTCAGCATTGTCTACTCTATCTGCTGTTCTCGCTACTCACACTATTACCACTACTGTAAATGAGGACGACCCAAACCCGGACAAACATCTCTTGAATCTGTGGGCTCTTCGTCGCCAGGCGGATCTTTACGCTACTCGTCACCCCGATGAACCTTCGGCTCTTCCTACTCTTCACCGCGCTACCGCACGGGCGCGGCGCTATGCAAAGCGGCTACGCAGGCAACGCTGGGCTGCATGGTGTGCCCGCCTGTCCTCCACGCAGGGCAATCGACATCTTTGGAGAGTGTTTCACGCCATGGAGCGCCCTTCTCAGGTTGCAGATTACACAGAGAGTATTCGCCTCGCGCTAAATGTGGATGAGGACACATTTGCACAACAAGCGGCCCGTCAATTTTTTCCAAACCATGACTGCACCGCTACGTCTCCACCTGACTTATTGGTAACAGAGCACCCCGATGGAATTACTTCTGACCCCACCATGGCAGAGCTGCTGGCCTTCATTGACCGTTTAAAAACTTCTACTACTCCCGGGCACGACGGCATATCTAACTCCTTATTCTGTAACTTGAAAGGGAGGGCTTTGGAAACCCTACTTGATACTTTTAACGAAGTGTGGCTTTCTGGCGTCATGCCGGGAGACTGGAAGCACTCTATTGTGGTTCCAATACCAAAGTCAGGTCAGCCTCCAGTATCTCTCTCGGCCCTTCGTCCAATTTCTCTTACCCCTACCATCTGCAAGCTTTATGAAAACATTCTAGCCGCACGCTGATCATGGTGGGTGGAATCCCATGATTGTTACCCAGATTCCCAAATTGGTTTCCGCCCCCAAATTGGAACGGAGGACGGCCTTGTTACTTTGGCTGCTGACGAGCTTGACCACTCTCCACAGAGTCACCTTGTACGAACCGTAATCGCTACAGACATAACAAAGGCATATGATAACATCCTTCACTCTGCCATTCTTGCCTCTCTTCAAACTCTTGGTCTCCCTCGCCGGTTCCTCCTCTCCATTCACGCCTTTTTAGCAAATCGAACCTTCAGCGTGCGTGTCCACGGAAAGCCCTTTGGTAATTTCATTTCCAATAGAGGAGTGCCGCAGAGCTCCGTTCTCGCCCCCACATTATTTAATGTGGCTTTAATTCCTCTTTTTCGAGCCCTAGAGACCATCCCTTCTATCCGCGTGCTTGCATATGCCGATGATATCACCTTGTGGTGCTGTCATCCAGATGCGTCTATTCATAAGTCGGTCCTTCAACACGCGCTGGATGTATTGACATCTCGCCTCCCACCTCTGGGTCTAACACTCTCTCCTACTAAATCATGTTTCATTCGAATTGGAAATAAAGCCGCCTTACGGAAAGCTCCTCTTTAAATTTTACGGTACATAATTCTCTGATTCCTCAGGTAGAAACTGTTCGTATTCTTGCTCTTCTCCTCCATACATCTGGGACCGGCACCCCGTGGCTTACAGCCACCCGTAAATCGGCTCACGCTACTCTAGGTCTGATTCGTCGCATAGCTATGCGCTCTGGTGGCGCACGTGCTCATACGGCCCGCCAGCTTGTGCGCTCTATCCTTCAGCCACGGATAGTATATCAGGCTCCATTTCAACGTCTCACCCGCAGACAGTGGGACTCCCTTGATGGTATCAATCGTGAGGCTATGCGCGTCATAACATATCTGCCTCGTTTAACACCCATACCTGTGCTACAGGAGTTCGCCCAACTTAATACACTCAGTGAAATCATCGACCAACGGGTGGCAAATAGAGCTCGAAAACAGTCTCTCAAACTTCATCGTTTTAAGACACTTCCACCGTGGTCCTATTGCCAGCTCACTGACAATCGCCCCACTGTTTCCCCGTTGGTATCAGCAGCGTATCTGCCTGAAGGGTGCATATTATACACGGATGCATCTCATTCTCCAGAGAGGGGAGTTACTGCTGTGTATAGTCCATCTCAACCACATCTCAACTCTCGCGCAACGTATACTGCGGATACGTGCACTCCCCTGGCATTGGAACTTCAAGCCATTTACAATGCCATTGCTTCCCTTCCGCTCGTTCCAACGTTCAATACAGTTCACGTTTACACCGACTCCCGCGCCGCCCTTAAACAGCTGAAGGCTGTTCGACGAACGTTCCAGATTTCACAATCTATTTCTGCGCAAAGTATCCATGTCCTGTGCGCATACACTGGATTCGCGGCCATGCCCAGGATCCACATAACATTCAAGCGGATGCTATGACTCATCTTCATACATTAGACAATCCGCCACCTTCCCCTCTTCCCCCAGATCCGTTCCTGTTCCACGTTTTCGATTCCGAAGTTCTGCGCCAGCGAACACGCGCTCTAATTCCTCCGTGTTCGCACCCTCTCCCCCGTAGTCTTACTCGGCAGGAGGAGGTATCCGTGCGCCGGATTCGGGCAGGTGCGGTTCTGACACCATCTGTCCGTCATCGGTGGCGTGCCAAAGATCTGCCACTACCTGACAGGTGCCCTCACTGTAGCGCTGCACCGGACATATGTGATGTGCGGCACTTGTTGTGGACGTGCCCAGCGACGGCTGCTATCAGAAAACGGCTCCTCAGGGAGGTGGGCCTGCGGTGGAACCGCGAAAGTGACTTCGTGAAGTGGACAATGAACAACCGTTACATTAACAACCTCTGCGACTACCTCAGCGCAACGGTTCTTCACTCCTTCCTTTAACTTTCAAGCCCGTGCATTCCTTCCCCCCTTTCCTTTTTCAACTTATGCCTCATGGCACACTTCTCGAATAAAAAAAAAACAGCCCACGCGCTAAGCTGCCAGTCTCTCGCACTTGGTTTATGTATCGTCGTCTTTATAATCTTCGATTCGGGCGGCGCGAACTGATCAGCTTTGCTGGGCACTGCACTATAGTTGCGCGCCAACGCCGCAGCCAAATACTCGGCATGCGCACTTTCGCATTCACAGCGCGTAAGTAGTATTAAGTGTCCTGCGTAATTTTTTTATTCAGTATGCGTTTATTCAATAAATTAACGAGCGGCTTCCGTTCGCGTTGGTGGCTTCGCGATGTGAGCGTAGTATATGAGCAACAGTTATGTCTGAAGTGGCAAGGACTGTTTTGTAATTTTAGAGTGAACAAGCAGTGCCGGAAAGCACACATTGAAAGTACTCAGACGCTGCAAGAAATGTTAAGACAAACGAAAATGTTAACTCAGCCAAGCAGAAAGCTGTGGAAGAGAATGACGTTAGGAGAGAGGAAGAGAGCAGAGTTGGTAGGAGAATAAACCCCGGTTAATGACAACCTAGTCAAAATCAACAAGAAGAAATGGGCTTGGGCAGAGCATGTTATGCGAAGGCGATATAACCGATTGTCATTAAGAAAAACTGACTGGATTCCAGGAGAAGGCAAGTGTAGTTAGCAGCGGAAAAATTTTAGGTGGGCGCATGAGATTGCGAAGTTTTTGGACATACGGCGGCTGCGGATGGCACAGGACAGGATTAATTACAGAGATATGAGAGAGTTCCTTGACCTCTATAGGGCGTAATGAGATGTCAATGACGATGAAGGCACATGATTTAGTGATGTCTTTGTGGAGTGGATATGATGGAACCTTTTTAAACGAAAGCTGCGAATAAATATGAATACATGTGGTAGAAGCCGTAATTCTATATCAGAATGAAGAACACACCTTGCGTACGATGTCAAGTCTGTAATGCGTTATTTTCCTAAAAATCAAATGCTAAGGATTCATTTTCTGCGCAACATCTCTGCAGGTTTAAAATCAAACCATAATCTATAAATTGAGTCACCACGGTGCCTCAGTGAATTTCTCATTCAGCTGTCGATCTCAAGGTGGTGGGTTCCGTTCCAGCAGCGGCTACAAAATTTTGATAGAAGTGAAAAAACTGCAGGGCACAATTCAGCTCCGCGTTGAGAATTTGGCGCAAAGCGTTAGTGATATAATGCATGCTTATGCGGAATTAGTTATTCTTTACCGTAACTTTGAGAGAACACGGCGGGTCCTTATAGCATTCATGGTGCAGCTAAGCGGCAGTTAAGACATGCTCCGATGCTCCAGCAGGTGGCTGGTTCTAACACAGCCGCGGGTAATAATTATGACACCCATGTTTCTCTTCCCATAGAACCGCTCGCGAGCAATCATTCACTTAAATGCTACTTGCCACGGTGGGTAGTTAGTTCACAATCCGGTAAGTAGGTTGCGTTCACGTCGCAAGGTCAGGTGACCTAAGTGGTCCACCTTCCATCCAGGAGGCCTACCGAGGTTGCTTCAGTGTGGATGTTTCGCTCACACGCCGCCACCGTCTCCGACGAAGACGACAGGGCGGTTTCCGTTGAGCGGCACTCTTAACGCAGTCGCGGTAATACAAAATCGCCCCGGTCCTTTGTACGGTCAGTCTGCCTTAATGAATACCAGGTGGCCTAAATTAATCTGGAAGCCTCCAGTACCACGTCTCGCATGAGATACGTGCCGCCTCAGAGAGTTACACCACCAAATTTGCGGCTTATTTATATAAAAATGTTGACTGCGTAGGTTTTGCTATCTTAGTGTGCGGCTATAAGAATCACGCCCCATGTTACAACGGTGCAAAATCTTAAACACTGCGCGAGAATGCAATTGCACAGATACACATTTTCATAGCGCCCTTTCTTGACTGTCATTTACTGATGGACACATCAGTGCAAGATGGATAGAAGAGTTTTTTCTGTAAAGAACGTTCACAAAATCAGGAAATGTGCGCCTATGAGTAGGCATCTGTGCGCAACGTAGAGGCCCGCATCTAGGGTGCTGGAATAATGAAGGAATGAAAGTAGGCGACTTCCGATTTAAGGAAGTCACATGAGATTTAACCCGCTAAGGAGAAGAACGCTTTTTTATGCAATGTACAAATTACCTCTGCAATAAGACCAAAAGAATGCGCAGTATGCAAGGAGGACGCAAAAAATCTTGAAGTAGGGGATGCGTTACGCGAGCAAGATTTAACTGGTCTTAACTCGGGAACTACGCTGTTGTTACTCGCCACAGGATTATTTCTTTCAATGCTGGGGAGGCACTTCTGGCGCAAAGCTGCGGAACTGTGCGCAGCTATGTTTAGGCGACTTGCTATAGTTAAACGCTGAAACATTTTGTGTAGCACTTGGCCACAGCGCAGAAAGCACAGCACGCAAAGTTTGCTGCGCTGTGCTCAGGAGAGAAATCGCGCAAAAGAGACAGAAAAAATACCGGAATGTTAAGGTCAGCTTAAGCAGCAACAAAAGCACGACCTTCAACAGGAACTGCACGAAGTCAGTTTATCGCATTTCACTTTAAAACGCCATGACCAGGACGGACCTGGCTTTGCGTGGGCGTGCAGTGCAGTACGCAGTGCAGTACGACGCTGGACGAATGCATGATTTGTAGCTTGTGCTGCACAATAGACTGCCTCCTTCACTTGCGTGTACAAAAGAGAGCTGCAACGCTCATCTTACGAGTTCTGATCGACTGGCGGTAGAAGGAAATGAACCATAATTTGAAAAGCGATCTGATAGGGTTGAAAAAGGGCTGACCTTTAAAACTGACAAATCATTGCGTAAAAAAGCGTGTTCAGAATCTGACTGTTCAATTGAAAGCGCGGTTTAGACGGAATTATGTTGCTATCATCGTTTTCGTGACCCACTTGGGGCAAGTCAAGAGTAGGATAGGCCTCTCCCACTAAACACTAATTCACTTTGGCATAAGCCATATTCCGCTACACTACACCTACAATTGAAGTTATGGGGTTTCGGGGTTTTATTTACCATATCGCAATCCATTATTCTTATTATCATAAGCCTTAAAGAGACAAAGAAATGGCCAAAACGGTACTAGCACTGAAAGCTAGTCTTTCATTTTAGGTTGCACAGAAAGACGCAGCACAAGCGTAGTGAATAAATGGGAGAATAGTCTTAAACTGCTCAGCTAACGTTTCGACAAAGGACTTATTTTTGTATGACCGCTGTCTGGGCGAAGAGGGCGAGTTCTCATGTCGAAACGTTGGCTCAGCAGCCTAACGCTCAGCCCTCCCTGTTCGCTCTGTTGGTGTCCTGAAGCAACCAGTTTGTCTTACCTCTGTTCAGAAAGACTCAGTGTACGCCAATGTACAAATGGTTTATATTAAGAAAAGAGCTTCGCATACGGGCTAAAGTGCTCCGTGCACTGTTAAGTTTCGCCTTTACCCAATGAGTCTTTTGGGCCTATCGTTCTCGCTTAGCCAAGATGATGATGATCATCATCAGCCTGACAGCATCCAGTGAAGGACAAAATGCTATCCTTATCCAAACAGTTTGCCACATCCTGTCTTAGCTGCCGTCACTTTACATTATGTTCTCAATTCGATCTGCCAACCTGTCAGTTCCCCTCCCTGCTGGGATTTCCTTAATTTGAAATTTTGGGCATGCATTACAAATAAGGGCGGTTCGTTATCGTGTCTTAGCGTACCTCTCCGGCGTAAGACCACTTCGTGTTCAAGATTTTGAAGGGTATATTACTATATCGTGTGCTCTTACCGACCAATTTTTTCTGTCTCTATTACTTTATGAGCGACGTCCGGGATACATATAAACTCTTTTCGCACTCACAAAGGCACCGACCAAAGGGCAAGTCTGCTTAGTATGCTGGCGGGATACGCGCTGCAGCACGCACAGAGTGGGCATGGTCCTACCCAGCCACATTCTTCAGCAACCACGAGGAGCACTTCTGTGCCTTTAAAGCTCCAGCGCAAGAAGCCTATACCTCTGAAATGCACTCCACGACATTCTTTTTTCTCCCAGATAGTTAACGCTCACTGTCCGGATCTGCAGTGGCTATATGCCCTAAGCTGCGATATTGTTTAATGATTTTATTGCTTTGTGGCTAATCGAAGACGGGTGTTCTCTACTGAAAGAGATGATCATGACTTTTGATCATCACTTTGGAGCTGATCATTACCCTTCACATTGCTTTCTTTGACTGTAGCGTCCTCAGTCATGCTTTCCAGTTTGTCTACTCAGTTACAAAGGAAGGCAGTTTGATTAACAAATCGCACATTCCTAAGATATTCTCTACTAACATTTAACCTCCACTATTCCGAATTCAGTTTTAGAAATTGTTCCTGGAAACTACGCTGGATAGTAGCGGGTATTTTTCCATGGAGCCGGAATAAAGACGGCGTCTAGGACTCAATAAAAGATGAGAATGCAGAGTGCACGTAACTTTATCAGTTTGTTAGGTGCTGACATTTAGAACGAGAAATTAAAAGAAAGCATTAACAAGCAAAGCGAACGTTTTTAATTTTTGCAATCATAAAAAAGGACAAAAAGGTATCAGGGAAGTTGCTCTGAGGGCTCGTGAGGCAAGTTTTTCATAATTAGCCTCCTCAAAAACGAATATTTTAAAACGAGTTTTCAGTCCAGTGATTACCACGCCCTACGCGAAGTAATTATTCGCTGTGTCAACACTAGGCGTGAAAAATGTTATTGTTTTTTCGAGTAATACTGTCGCGCAGTGGTGTCGGCAGTCTCGCACAAAGGAAGACAGCGAAAATAGCTAGCAAAAAAATTTGTTTATTGTGCTGACCTGCGACCACGGAGAACGGAATCAGTTGGCTGCGGTGGTAGCAGCAAGCGTGCTCAGCAGTCGCCGAACAGAATCACCGCTGCTCTCATCTTTCAGCATTAACAAACAAAAGTTCCGAGCTTCGAGGCCATATATATCTGACAAAGCCTTCACAAGGACTCTGAATACGAAAGTCGCTATCTGCCCTAGCTCTGCGCTGTGCTGCCGACTCCCGAACGCACAGTGTGCATTCGTGCGTAACAAATACGTAGAGCCATTCCATCCACGTTATGGGATATCGATCCTTCCTCTACCCTGCCGCCTCTGGAAACGTCCCAAGATTATGGTCTCTCGTGGCTCCTCTTACGTATTGTTTGCATATGAGGGGATAGAACCTCATACGTTTGATTACGTTGCAGCTTTATCATTCCATCTCGCTCCGCGCAGTTATTCACTGAGTCTCGTGCGTGACTACTTTGCTGCGTACCGAGGTCGCTAGCGAAAGCAAGCAAGACATGTTAATACGCGCGATCGTTACCAGAAGTTCCTTTTTCTGTATTGTGCAGCGTCGGTATTCAGAAGGCTGTGGATTTTGTCTAGCGCAGAATTGCTTCATAACACCAGTATTATTGTGATTTGGGGAGAAGGTTGTACACCGTGCGGGATAAGCCAATTTTGCGGCACTCTGTAGTGACCATTAAAATTGCATGAGCGCAGCAAGGTCATGATTCACCTGCCCAATTTCAAATCATTTGTCTTGGAGGAAAGAAAAGTACGTGTAGTAACAAAATTTGGTGCAAACTGCCGCAGCCTGGTTTCCTTCTAAGGAGACATAAAACGCCTTACCTGAAGTTCACTTAACTAAACTGCTATTAACAAGAAAGAAAAATTTAGTTTGAAACAAGCTAAAATTATCTCTATGATGGATGAAAATTCCCGGTAACAAGGATCAGCGCTTAGTAACGGCACATGAGTTTAAAGCAGGTAGCGCATAATGCAAGACGTAAATCCGTCCGCGTATTATAGCGCTGTTTTTCTATATCGATGACACGCAACGACTACGCGTCAGAAAATGTCACTAGAATATTGAAACCACAAACCGCACAGTGCAGCAAAAAGGCCAACATGGCGGGTGAGTCTAGAGACTGTCGTGCTTACGTGGTAGATGTATGTTTCCATGCTTTAGTGCTGCTTTGCATAGTGTAAAAATGTGCTCCATAATTTTGCAATAGCGCAACGCTAATTTCCCAGTCTGGCTCAGAGCCTGCTCGAGACTAAGAACGAAATGTCACACGTAGCACAATGAGGACCGCCAAGGCAGACCAAAGAAATACCATTCAGGGAGAGAAATGGCTAGTGCTGGGCACGGATCAGTGATTCCCGTTCATCAAGAGGAACAGCCCCACACCCATCCTCTCCATCGATCGGCTCTGTGGCCAGAGGAGTTGGTCGAGAGAGCAATGCTCTTCGATCGGATAAGCGGACTGACATTACATCCTGACAACGGCCTGTTTTCTCCTGCGCTTCGCATTTTTCTTCTCTCTTTGCTCCAAGAGATTTTTTGCTCGCATCACTGGCAACACCCGGCCACGCGAATGCTGTCTTCTGCCATTTGGACAAGGGCAATATTAGGATTTCAAACAGCGGAGTTTTACCTGCAAGTGCCCTTGTCAGTAATCAAGGGTCTTATTAGGGCAGCCTTGTCAAGTAATGGTGGTGGTAGTGGTAGTGGTTTTTATTAAAATAATAGTAAAAAGGAAGGAAAAGATTTTTGCTAGCCCCGGCTTCTGCCATCGATACTGAAGCACCTGAGCTGGGGCAGCGGAAATAAAGGATAGCAGGCAGAATGGAGAAATGAAACGATAGGGGTGAGGGGACAGAACGAGATAATAGGGTGAGAAGTGGTATGTACAAACCATTTACACAATAAACAATGTGTCCAGGTTATAAAACCGCTTTTTTCTTCCTGCGTATATTTTCCTCTAGTCTCTGTACCCCATGGTCCCTCAATAAAGACCCCAAAGAGTATAGAACAGAAGAGAGCAACAAGCAACAACATGCAACAAAAATATCTCTTAGTCTTGGGCATGATGTATCAAATGAAAACATTGTGTTAAACTAGTAGCAATGATAATATGATTCAAATAAATCAATCACAGGCATCAGGTAACTTTTATGCGATTTGGGCGTTGCAGGCGCGCAACAGTCAACTATACAATCGGCTGTATTCGCATTCTCAACGCATGCTAACTTTTAGTTCCGATCGTAGATTTCTTAACTGAGAAGAGGTATGCAGAAACGTTGTGTTTATTTTAGAACAAATATGGGATGCCCGGCGACGCTTTGTGCCTTGATATGGTTTTAAAAATTTGAATGCAATAAAAAATAAAGGAGTAAAATTTGTTTTGAATATCATTTGTTCAAAGGGAACAAGATTTTCTCATACAGTTCCTACAAGCTTCATGCAATCTTGCGAAGCGAGTTCCAGTTCTTGGAATAATCAAGAAACTGTCGCAAAGAAGGCAAATCCTATTTAGCACTCCGCACATGTGCACAGAGGATGATGCGCAGAGTTTGATGTTTTCGTGGATTTGCGTGCATGCTTATAAATAACATATTGCTCCACAGTTCAATGGGTAAAAAGAAACGTTAAGGAGAGCCATCCTGTCAAAATCTGAAAGGCACATAATTTCAAGAGTTCGCTGGAATCATTCGCCTGAGGAAGATCATGTACTTGAGCGGAATGATGACATTCCGTTCAACATAATGAAGGGAAGACTGTGGAAAAGAGGCAGTTGCTTTAAGTGCTTTCGTGACGGCATATGCCATTTGAAACAGAAAATTATAATCTGCATTTCTGTTTCCCGAAGGCTAACTTTCGTGGAGTGCATCACCGCATGCATCAAGGGTAAACAAGTGACAAAGTTACACAACCGCTGCGCTTCCTCAGCATGTTTAACGGCGTAGATGGATGAGTTCTTGTGACAGCAATGCGCGAACAGAGTGTACGACAGCTTCATCTTTCTGGAATGAAGCACTCGTAGTTTACACACTGGGAATCCGTGGTCATCTTCTCGAACATAGGAACGGCTCTGTATACACGTCACTACTCTGTATCTATCCAGCACAGCTGCGGGCTTCGGAAAAAAATTTTGCCTCAAAAAAGTACATTGTGATTAAAACGGGTATAATGAAGCAAGAAGGGTGAAGCTTGTTGATGGAGAAAGCCGATGCGCAAGACCGAGGAATACACTTCACAAGGGGCGGATATCATCCATATAGGACTAAACAGCTGCCCGATTTCCATTCAATGCGCTTGGTCAGTGCACTTCTCATTGTCACGGCGTGCGATGAAGAATGCCACCGATGTACAGGGAGGGTAAATGGTCAGAACAAAGAACTTTTCCAAGAGAAACGTTGTTCGCTCTACTCCAAGCAATCCAGTGCTCAGTAGTAGCGTCGACTATTTTACGGTTCCTATGAGTTAGTTTCTTTTTGCCTGCACTAAACAGTGCACCAGCGTGACCATATATTTTGAGTGTATGAGCCTAACAGTCTTGCAACGATATCTACATTACGGTAGCATTTCGAGCCTTCAGCGTGGCTGCGTCGCCACACTGTAACAGGGTTGGTCACGTGGTGTGGAGCAGCTGCCGACGGCGCGGAGCAGTGGCTGATACCGTGGTTCGTCACGTGGTTGGTCACGTGACCAGCCACGTGGTGCGCAGCGGCTGCTGCTGCTGGCGGCGCGGCGCGCCGGCGAAACCGAGACGCAATGGTTGTGCTCATGCGCCGTGTCAAGTGGGACGAAGATGAAGGAGGAACGCCCAGCGTAACGGAGCGGTGAAGGACTGTCTTCGCAATTCAACTTAGCAAATTCCACCCGGCCAGCTGTAGCTATCGAATCACTCCAGGTTGAACCAAAACTAAACCACCGCCAATTTCCAAGTTTTTTTTTAGCACTACACTTTGTTTAAAGGTATGCTGCGTTGTCGAAAGGAACACGCTTCCTGACACGAACAGCTTGCTGTCGTGCCCTCTACGGTTGGACTGGACACTTTCTGGAATGCGTGGTTCGTTACTGTTCAAGTAAAGAAGCCCGCAAGCATTCCGCTTCATTGGGGATGGTTTTGTGTCGATGCATACTCTCTGGCGGGTACCATACGCACGCTCCCTTACCTTGTCGGTCTTCACCACGCTGTGTTTTTGCCCTCTCGCTACTTGCCTCAACACTAATTCATGCCAGCACGCTTTGCACGGTAAGTGGATCTACTACCCCTTGAATACTACCATCGTGGTACAACTGGGGGTAACACGGAGGCTGATATCTAAACAATCATCAACGCGATCAAGGGAAGTGGTAAGAAAGGAATGAAATGGAAGGGAGAATAGAAAAGCCTACATTTTATTCGAAACATACGTTTCTGTTTTACATTGCTCCCTTTACTATCCGAGCTGCTCCTGTTTCAAGCGGTCGTTGTCGTTGATGTTGTCATCGCTGTTTTCATCACACCAGTATGAAAAATTCCTCCAGCGTAGGAATACGCCAGAGCTAGGGGATCAATGCTCAAGGATAGACAGTTGCCGGCAGATAGACGCAAAACTCTACCAAGCTCTGCACCCTCCGGCGAAAGTCAAATCGGGCAACCAAATTCGAATAGGAGGTCCTCACCAGGATCCTGATAAATGGTGCAATTTCCCACAGCCATGCACGTTCCGAATCATTCGAAGGCTACTTCGAAATTAGGCTTAGTTCAGCGCCACTTTTATGACAGCGGCAGCTATATGTAGCGTCTTTTTTTTAACTTTTTGCGAAGAATCTAGTCCTAATCCTTCATTGTACCTTTAAGGTAAGCAAATGCAATTTTTCTCTTCTCCTGGTTATTTCGCAAGACTTTTTAATATTTTTATTTCTATAGGTATGCCTAAATGTGCAGCACAGACAGGAGTCAAAGAGAAATGATGTGCAAGCCAATAATATCGTGCTTTTTATGTCCAATAAATGCGTCGTTGTTTAACATCTGACTGATAGCTTGAGAACGATAAATTGCAGACCAGTATTTTAAACACTTTTGTGCCATTCTAAATAGAGCATTTGGGCCCCTATTTTAGCTTCCTTTAGCTCGTCAAACGTATTGTGGAATCCCAAATTGAGGAGCTTCTTGTTTCCCATATTTCTTGGTAGATTTAGCGCCGTCCTGAAAGCCTTCCTGATTAAAGTGTCTGCTTGTTTTTTTTCGTGCTGTGTCATCTTGTGGTAGGGGAGTGAGTATGTTATGCCGCTGACCATCAGGCTCTTGACTAACTTGATCGTGTCACTCTCCTTCATGCCAAATCTTCTCTGTGATACGCTGGTGATCATTCTGCTGACCTGTTGCATTGATTGTTGGAGAAGACTTAGGGTGTGGCTGCACTTCCCGCTGCTTTGGATCGACATTCCCAACACTCTGATCATGTTGCGTTCCGGGAGGACCTCCCCGTCAATTTTTATGTTGTATATTTCTTTGGATGGTCTCTTGCCCACTCGTAGAATTACCGACTTCTGGTAGGAGCATGCCAGGCCTCTCTCTCTGACGTAGTTCTCCACGCATGTAGCTGCTTGCTGCAGGAGATCTTGTTTTTGCCCTGGGGAGCCCTGGCTGATCCAGTCGTTATATCATCGGAATACATAGCGTGCTGTATCCCCTCTATCTGGCTCAGCTCTCTGCCTAGCCCAATCATGGCTATGTTGAAGAGGACCGGCGAGATCACTGAGCCTTGCGGGGTGCCTTTTTTTCGTGTTTCGAAGACCTTGCTGCGTAGGTCCTGCAGTCCAAACGTAGCTGTGCGGTTTGACAGGAAGACCCTTACGTAGTCCTGTACTCTTCTTCCGCAGTTGGCAGTGGTTAGCCCTTCCATGATGGCGCCATGGCTGACGTTATCGAACGCGCCCTTGATGTCCAGTGCCATGATAATGTTCTCCCCTGTTTTTTGGGCGGCTTCTGCGACTTCCTCCTTGATCTGTAACAGGATGTCCTGCGTCGATAGATTTGTTCTGAAGCCGAACATACTGTGCGGGTACAGATCTTCATCTTCCAGGTATTGTTGTATACTCCTTGTGATGACTCTCAAAACGCTTTCCTAGGCACGACGTGAGCGAGATAGGGCGCAAATTGTTTATCTCCAACTTCTTGCCTGGCTTGGGAATCATCACAACTTCTACATGCTTCCAATCATGTGGCAGTGTGCCTTCTGTCCACAGTGTATTGAGGTAGTCTGTGAGTTGCATCACCGCTTCATCGCTGAGGTTGCGAATTAGCGAGTTTCTGATTTTATCGGCTCCTGCTGCTGTGTTTCTGGTAACCGCCCTGATGGCCGCATAAACCTCTTCATTGGTTATCGGCCTGTCGATGTGTGGGTTCTCCTCCCCTTGATATTCTTCTTGGTATCCTTGCGGCTTGTCTGTGCCATAGCACTTCTTCTTGACTGCCTCCAGGATCTCTTCATCTGACCATTTGCTGTTGTGCACCAGCCTCTGAATTACTTTCCCACTTTCTGCTTTGGTCTTTGTTGGATGCATGAGGGCTTTTTGTATCCTCCACGTTCTGGCCGTGCTAAGGGTGCCGTTCAGAGAGCTGCTGAACTGCTCCCACTCCTGTCTGGCCAGGTGTGCCGCATACTCCTCTGCCTTCTTGATGACCTCTGCGATCTTGAGTCGTAGCTTCCTGTTAAGCTTCTGTCTTTTCCATCTCTTTGTGAGCCCTCACCTTGCTTCCCATAGCCTAAACAGCCTCGGATCCACTTCCGGTGTGACTTCCGTTCTGTCTATCTCTTGCGTGTTTTGTTCCTGCAACTCTTTCAGCTGCTTGCTTCATTCCTCTATTCGAGGTGATTGCGCCTTGCATCTGCCCACAATCGCCCCGGAAAGCGTCGCAGTCTTTTATGTGGGTGGTTCCAATCTTTCTTTTAGTATTAGCTGCTTCAAGGGTGACCTTGATTACATAGTGGTCACTTCCCTGGTTCTCCAGCAAGTTCTCCCACTCGACCTGCCGCGCTCCTCTGATAAAAGTCAGGTCTGGGCACGTGTCTGGGCTAACGCTGTTCCCTAGTCGCATTGGTTGGTTCTCATCTGTTAGTATGGTGCAGTTTGCATTTTCCGCTGCTATACAGATTAGTTGTCCTTTTTTCTCTCCTTTATGGAAGCCCCAGCTGGGGTCTCTCGCGTTGAAGTCTCCCGCAATAAGCAGTGTTGGATTTAGCTAGTCTTCCCACCTCCATCAAAAGCTTATTGAAATTGCATCTCTTCTGTCTGGGTGGGCTATATAGGTTTACTATGAAAGTGCTTTTGGCTTTATGCTTCTTTTTGGGAATAACCTCCGTTATAACGTGCTCTATCCACGTGTCCTCCGTTTCGTCATGCGCTATGGTGACTAGGTGATTATTAATTAGACTTGCCATGCGTCCATTTTTCTGGCACTGGTATTCTTTTAAAACCGGAGATATATTAGTTTCTTGTAAGAGAATTAAATCAGGCGGTGAGCCCTGCGTGTATATGAATTGCTGCAGTAGTCCCTGCTTGCGCAGGTGACCCCGACAGTTACACTGCCATATATTTAGCTTGCTGTTGCCTGCCATGTCATTGTCTTATTTTTGCTAGTTTGGTTTTTGTTCCCAAATATTCTTTAGTTGTAAAGGCTATCCCGGGCTTCGATTGTAATTTTTTGAACAGTTTGGCTTTTGATATAGCTACGGAAATACTGGTTTTCCTGCTGTTGCTGCTGCATTGGCGACTGCATTTGTGATATTAGATTTTGTATGCTGCGTAGAAGGATTTCCATGCCGTTCTCTGCATTACTTGCCATTGCGACTGGGGGGGGAGTTGGACTCCGTGGTGGCGTTGGCACGTCCACCGGGGTGCCTGTTCTAAGAGTTTGCTGCTCACTGATGTATTCCCACAGTCTTTCTTTGAGCTGCTTGTTTTCCTCTCTAACGAGCTCTAGCTCTTTCCTAATCTTTTTGATTTCCTCTTTGTCATCATTATTGTTTTGCCCATTTCGCGGAAAAAGTGATTTGGGAGGGCTGCTCCCCAGCTCACCTTAACGCCGCTCTTGGTCTGCTATTGCTGTTGTGGTTTGGGTGGTGTTATGTGTTTTTTGGCCTTGGGGCGGGAAGGACTCGTCAATGGGTCCTCCGCTGCTGCCGCTGCGACCCCGGCTCTGGCTCTGGCTGCGCTGACGGAAGGCTCCCTCGTCCTGGTTGAGAGGATGACTGCCACTCTTGTCCCGCTCCGTGCTGAACCATCTCGGCCGGCGTCTCTTGCTGCGGCTACGACTCATTCTCTGCTGCTGCGCCCCTTGTGGCGGGAGCCCTTTTAGCTCTGCCGCTGACTTGAGTCTTTGCATTGCCTTGCGACGGTCTGGTGCTCGCCTCCACAGACCATGCACTTGACTTGACATTGATGTTCTTCCTTCGGATTGCTTGCTCCGCAGCGCCTGCAGATTTTTTAGCTCGGTGAGAAGAAGACGAAGTGCTTCTCTTGCGGAACACATCTCACCCGTCTCTGTGTTGTTCTGGACTTCTTACTGCACCTGTGGGGTCTACCGCCCCCTCCATCGCGGTGATGGATGTACAACACCCCGAGGATCCTCCCGGATCGGTTCGCGGAAGCGAGGAAATACGTCGAGTGGTAGTGAGGACACAGACCTGTACTGCGCATCAGGTGACGAGTCCTCGGAAGACAGCTTTCGTCTTGTCCAGTACCGCAAGGCCAAACGAAGAATTATCAACTCATCTTCGGCGTCCAGCTCGGACACTGTGAAAACAGCTCCTCAGCGATGGCCTCACTCCATCCTGTTTGTGCCACAGAACGCTACCGACAACCTGCGCGTCCTCAACAGGCAAGCACTCTCCGTGTATCTAGAAAACACCGTGCCAAATGAGATCAAGGATGTTAGGATAAACACTAGACGAAACATCCTGGCAATCGATGTGATGAGCCCTAGCGCACTGACCATACTACATGTAACGCAGCTGGGAAACATCAAGGTCCGATCCATCGTGCCAACGAATAGTGCCACAATAACAGGAGTCATATATGACATTGACAATGAAATATCTAATGCAGACCTACCAATTCTGATAAAACCAGCAAGTGAACACAACGTGATTGTGCATGTTGGTCGCCTCGGCAACTCACGTTGTGTGAGGATAACCTTCAAAGGCGACTGCCTTCCACCCTACGTGAAGGTCGGCCACTTTCACCACCAGGTTCGACCATTTATTCCAAGACCTATGCAATGCTTCAATTGTCAGAAGATTGGACATGTGAAGGGTGTTTGCATAAATTCGGCCGTGTGCCCTCGATGTGCCGAACCCCACTCAGAAGACAACTGCAGCGCAACCACGTTGATGTGTCCTAACTGTCAAGGTGATCACTGCGCCTCTTCTAAAGACTGTCCCCAGATCAAGAAAGAGATCACCATTCTTCAACAAATGGTGAGAGACAACTCTACCCACAAAGAGGCCGCTGTGAAAGTACGGCGAAGACGACGTCACCGACGAAGGTCTTCACGGCGGAAAACATCAAGCTTTCAGGAAAAGTCACCTCGTCAAGCATCATCATCAGCGGACGTTTCCAGCACTCCGAACACCGATGTTGGAAGGGTGAAAACTGTCAGATCACTTTCCACAAAGGAATGGCCGCCACTTCCGCGTACACGACCGCCTGAAGAGCCGCAGAAGAAGCCGCCCCAAGTACAGCAAGGTGCTGTATCCGAGGAGTCGCGGAACACAGATGAGCAAGTGATAGCACTTATTAGGCCTTTAATGAATGCCATTCGCGTGCTGCTAAGCAACATGCACACACCGTCTGCCAGAAGTGCGCTTCAAGTACTGGACGCTCTGAGTCCGGTGCTTGCTACCCTTGAGTAGATCATGGCTCCACAGCCTTGGCCTTTTAGGGAAGAGGTCCGACAAGCAGCTATTTTTCAGTGGAATGCCCGCGGACTCAAAGCACACCTTTCGGATTTCCGTCGCTTCGTGTACGCCAATATGTTTCCCATTATCGTCATTTGCGAGCCGAACTTATCGAACAAAATCAGGCTTTCTGGATATGAGTCACATATGTCGTCAGCTGTTTATGAAAACAGTAAGGTTTTGGTGTTTATTCGCCGTGACCTCACCTACACTCATCAGCCTGTACCTCCTAATGACAGTAATCAATATATATGCCTAAACGTAAGGAAAAAGAATCTGGCCTTTACTTTTGTAGGCGCCTACCTATCTCCGTCGAGTCGATTTGATTACAAAAGACTACAAGACATCCTTTCCTCAACTTCCAATCCCTGGGTCATCATTGGAGATTTCAACGCCCATCATACACTCTGGGGAAGTCGGATCATCAACGCCAGAGGCAGAGCTTTGGTATCTTTCGCCTCCAGTAATGAACTTTGGCTGCTGAATGATGGAAGTCCTACGTTCTTACTTGGCTCCACGTACAGCAGCTGTCTTGACTTGGCTTTCGTCTCACGAAGCCTAGTCAGACGTGCACGGTGGTTTGCGGACATAGAGACGCACGGAAGCGACCATATCCCCACGTACGTCAAGATCAGAGGATTGACCGCTTCCAAAACACAGGATACGATCCAAAGAGTGGACTGGCCTAAATTTCAGTCTCTTATGGAAGCACACTGCGACGCCAATTCATCTTTAGACGTGGAAGAGGCAATCAAGAGCGTGGTGCAAGACACTATGTGTACTCTAACATGCTCCTCGAAACTTAATGATTTTGATGTGGAACTAGAACGCCTACGAGCAATCCGACGACGTGCTGAACGAAGGTACCGACGTACGAAAACAATGGACGATCTACGGACCGCCAGGCGCATGCAAAAGAAGATACAGCGCCGGTTAGACAAGCTCGCATCGCAACGTTGGGTTGCCTTCTGTGAGTCGCTAGATCCACGCAAGCCTTTATCGCAACTATGGAGAACTGTGCGCGGGCTGCTGACACTTCCTGTACAGCGATTCCCATTCAAGGCGCTTGCCCTCTCTCAAACGAGATCGGAGATTGACGTGGCAGAGGATTTCTGCGCCAGATTATCCGGCCAACTCACAGCTACCAACATTCCATCGCCTTCGAGCAGCTACCCGCCACCACGTGATTTCCGGTTGGATCTACCATTCTCGATCCACGAACTTAAGGCAGCATTAGCTTTGTGTAGCCGCACATCAGCGCCAGGACCTGACGGAATTTCCTACCGAGCTCTGTGTCACCTGGGGGAGCGAGCGAGAGGAGTTCTTCTAGAGGTGTACAATGAATCTTGGAGAAATGGCACGCAACCAACAACCTGGAAGACAAGTCGCCTTGTTCCTCTGCTGAAGCCTGGCAAGTCGCCGTTGGAGCTCTCATCATATCGGCCGATCGCTTTGGCGAGCTGTGTGGGCAAAGTAATGGAGAGGATGGTCCTAGGACGCCTGGAGTGGTACTTGGAGTACCACAACACCTACCCAGATGCCATGGCGGGCTTCCGACGCGGTCGATCATCGATCGATAACGTCGTCGACCTGGTGACCTACATTCAACATGAGAAAAGCCGTAAGCGTCTCTGCGCATCCTTATTCCTCGACGTTAAAGGGGCGTATGACAACGTTACGCATGAAGCCATCCTCTCTGCTCTCGCAGAGGTAGGAGTGGCTGGTCGGATGTTTCAATGCATACGGAGCTATCTATCCATGCGATCCTTCTTTGTAAGCACTGAGGAAGGCCATACTTCTCTTCACTATAGCTACCGCGGCGTCCCCCAGGGCGGTGTACTTAGCCCCGTGTTATTTAATCTAACACTAATTGCTCTCATTGAGCACGTGCCGACCACAGTCAGGCTATCAATGTACGCGGATGACATCTGCATATGGACATCTGCAGTGACACGCCTACAGTTGCGAGCGAGAATTCAGAGAGCCGCCACACAAACTGTTATCTACATCCGTAATCGAGGTCTGGAAATTTCCTCCGAGAAATGCGCACTAGTGCCATTTACGCGCAAACCCATGGCAAACTACAGTGTTATGATAAATGGCCAAATAATACGATGGGTCCGATCGTACAAGTTTCTAGGTGTCATAATCGACAGGGACTTGTCATGGAGCCCACGCATATCATACGTGAAAAAACGGTTGACAGGCATCTGCCACCTGTTCAAGTTTTTCGCTGGCAAGACGTGGGGAATGTCGCCTAGTGCCATGTTACAACTATACAGGGTGTTTTTTCTAGGATTTCTACGATACAGCTTGCCAGCAATAATCAACACAGGCAAAACGAATCTACGCACAATACAAAGTCTCCAGGGTCAAGTGCTCCGGATCTGTCTAAGCCTGCCTCAGAGTGCTTCCACAGTGGCTACGATAGCAATCGCTAGAGACCACCTTGTCAAGACCCACATTGAAATTGAAGTAGTCAGGACCCATATAAGGCATCTAGCCAGGAATCCTCGTCACCATTTAGCCTCTCTACCAGCGGATAGGCCACACACATCTTTCAGCCAAACGATAACTGCATATGAAGAATCATTGCCAGCTTGTTTCACTCCGGCTGCGAGACCTTCGATCCCTCCATGGTGCCTCGCTCAGCCAAAAATCAACCTCGCAATACCTGGTATCTCGAAAAAAAGCTGATCTGTCATCACCAGCCCTTAGACAGCTCACGCTACTACATTTGTACGAGAACTACCGTGACTCCACGCATATTTACACTGATGGATCTGTTCTTCCCAGCAGCTCCGCGGCGGCAATTGTCATTCCAGCGAAAGCTACAGCAATCAAATTTAAGACGACCCACGCGACAACACCGACGGCAGCAGAGCTCGCAGCGCTCTTAACTGCCCTTCATCACATTGGTGATGAACCGCCACACAAATGGACAATATTCTGCGACTCGAAGCCGGCACTGCAGTCTCTACTGTCACCTCTACGACGCAGACCGCACGAACAACCAATCTTCCATATTGCAGAGACGTTACACCATATAAGTTATGCCGGCCATGAAATAACGTTCCAGTGGCTTCCAAGTCACTGCGGGATTATCGGCAATGAACGGGCGGATCACGCTGCCCGCTCGGCCCATACTGAGGTGCGCCACGTCCCAATTCCTCTTTCTAGAACTGACGCTGCACGGAAGCTCCGCCTACTTGCTCGGCAGTGCACCGAGTCGCAATGGAATGAGCCACATTTAAGAAATACGCGACTGTACTCACTTGATCCAACATTAAGTCTTCGAGCGCCATCACAGCTTCGCCGTAGAGACGCCCCGCTTTTATATCGACTTTGGTTGGGTGTTGCGTTTACTAAAGCCTGTGCCTTCCGCATAGGGATGACCGACACCCCAACCTGTGACCACTGCGGCCATGAAGAATCAATTGGCCATATATTATGCTCCTGCCAGCAGTACAGTCCACAGTGGGCATGCCTTAGCCACGAACTTGAAAAACTGGACGACCAACCGCTATCCGAAAAAAGAATTCTGCAACATCGCAAGGACCTACCGTCGCAGAAGAAGGCCGTGTAAGCGCTTTTGCGCTTCTTACAATCTACCGGGCTGTGTGAAATACTTTAACTGGAACGCCTTGTGTGTGTGTGTCTCCATGTGTGCATGTTCCTTTTTTTTCTTTTTTTGCGCTTACCTCTCTGTCATCTTTCTAACCCCTATCCCCAATCCCCAGTGTAGGGTAGCAAACCGGAAACTCACATCTGGTTAACCTCCCTGCGTTTCCTTCATTCTCTCTCTCTCTCTTTGAGCTCGGTGCCGAGCATACATCCGAGCGATGTCCTTGCATGCCGCATACGAAGCAGCACTGCCTCGTGGGCCTGTAGGGGTAGGTTTGGTACTCTCCCGAACAAAAGAGGACCTATTTAGGAATGTTGGGTTTCTCAAAGGAGAGTAATGCCGTCTCCGAATTACCTAGCATTCGTGCCGTTACAATCCTGTTGTCCTGCATTCTCAATCTGAGCTGCGATTGGAGTTCTTCTTCCGTCATGCCTGACGGTAATCCGTGTACGACTGCCCGTACGATATCGCTGGATAGGGCGATGTAGGCTTGTACTTGATACGTCGTGCCTTCATACGGAATGCTCTCGATGTTTCTTATTTTCTTCGCTGTGTTGTCGTCTGAAGTACTTGCTATGATGATATTTGACCCTGGCCTGCGTCTGGCAATGAAGTCTTCTGCCTTGATACTTCTATTGCTCGCTTCTACGATGGCTTTTGTAGCTTGATAGGGCTTCATTCCTTGCACTTTAAGTCCGCCTCGTGGGGTAGCTTCTGCCTTGTCTACCTCCTTGTCTCCCCCTTTTGTATGCCTTTCTTGCTGCTCTCCGGTTGCGTCACACCGTCTGCGGCCCCGTTGGCTGGCGCCATTTTGCTGTTGTTGGTGATTCTCAGCCGGGGTTGGGCGCTGTCTTTTCCCATCTGCTATGCCCTCTTTGTCTGTTTCCTGGATTGGTATATTGTCCATCCTGGTTCTGTTTCCACGGCCCGCCTGCTAACGCTCATCGCGTTGCGTTGTTGCATGGCCTCTGCTTCTTTAGCTTCCATCGGTCCGCCGTCCGGTCCCGTGCCGTTGCACGTTGTCGTCGGTGCGATCTCCATATCCTGGTAATTGTCTTGTTCCTGGATAAATCCAGGTTCCATATTGCTTGCAGTAGGGTTGTTGTGTGCCCGAGTCGCCAATATCATCGATCCGAGAGCTTCCGGTCCGGCGGGGCACCCCTGTGGGCTACGGGGTGGTTAGGCCTAACCGTTAGACCTAACCCCCTGCCACGTGGCCTCCGCTTCTACCCTCGATAAAAGTCCGAAATTTGGGCCTACCGGGATGAATGTGGTGTCCTCGTGGTCCTGGTTACTTGTTCTTCTCGATTCTCCCAAAAGTTTGGGTGGCCCGTTGTTTAGCCGAGTTGGAGTTGCGTAAATTCGCGGAGCCCATGCGACACACGTCCGCACGCCTCGGTTGCGGCCAATGTTCTCGACATGGCCCAGAAAACCTCTGCAAGGGCAGTGCCGACGTATTTGCTAACAATAGTTAACAGAAACAATAGAAAAGATGGAGAATAGCAGACACTCCACAATAACAACCTCGCGTAGTTTTCTGAAACACAAAAAGCTTAGTTTTTCAATATTATTAGAAATAATACAAGAATACATCATGCATACATATTTCAAATATACTTTGGGTGAGCTCTTATAAGCGTGATTTTGTCGACGTAGAATTATTTTCTAAACACTTTCAGCACAAGATGCGAACAAAAGATTGTGGGAACACTTTTCTGCCTTTATTTCCTAGTACTTATAACGGCACTTTCTGGAGAGAGTAGAAGAAATGGAATAATAAGGGGACAAGCCCGACGCTGTCTCAGCTCTCTCTCTCCTACTTAAAAAAACTACTCACTGATAATATTTTTCCTGATTTCTCTTCTGATAGTGGCGCACGACTATTTTGTTTTCGTTCACTGCTCGCATCTTGCTTCTGGTTGTACTGATAGTATGTATGATACATTAACCACAGCTTATGAGATATCTGTGCCGATAAGAATATCGTATTTTTGGTTGAAGAATGGGCCTCAAAAAGTAGTGCCGACAGCAAAAAAGGATGTGGAATGTGTGAGCTGCCACATCATTCAATTTAAACAAACTTCAAGTACAGACTTTTCTTATGTATTTGGAAATAAAAAGCTTTGTGTTCGTTTTTTTGTTACCTCAATTCTTGCCGCCTGGATGACAGGAGTTAGGCAGTAAGCCTCAACCGCCAGGGAGTCTTCCAGGCTTCTTTGTTGCAGCGAACAGGTGGGGAGCGTGCTGTTGGAGTACCGGCACTGGCCAGATGTCAGGTTGCTGCAACTTGTCATTGGTTGAAAAAATGTTGATGATGACGCACTAGGTTTGACGCACTAGGTTTTGAGCACAGCAGCAGACTGCAGCGCTCTACAAATTTTTTGTAATATTCCCAGTGGGCAAGTAAAGGCACTTGTCTGTTACACGTGGCAGTGAGTCGTCTTTTAGTTGCACCACACAGTCAGCCCACTGAGACAAAACACGCCGCGACAAACAACTACTTCAGCGTTCAAGAGTAATTGAGAATACAAACTTTAAAACTCAGATGGCTTAAGCAACCGGCTGTCCCATTAAAAAGGGAAGAATAATGACCCGTTTTAGAACTGCTGTGCGTAAAATTCTCATAGTTAAAGCTTTGCAAGCGAGCAAAATAGCACGCGCAAGCGTCGGGACACTCAAATGCCAACACTTGTACCTCTAAATAAACGAGGCGAAAAAGAAAAGCAGACACTCATTCTCGAGCTTTGTTTGCTTACTGGTTTGCTTCACATTGGTCAGCGTGTATTCCAGGGTTGCTTTGTTAGAGTTTGAGTGGAGACAAGGGTAGCTACTGTGCTGATGCTGTTAAACCCAACGCGTAATAAAATTGGGGCTCCCTTATGTACCAACTCTGCTATCCTTTGTGCCAATGGCGGAAGAGGAAGCGGTCCTTTGTAAACTTTTTGCATGTTCAACAAAATCTTACCGATCGAAATTAACCCGCGAAGCCCACTGCAGCACATCTTATAAGCATACGCGGTACTTAAAACCCTGTGTGAACTAAACCCATTGCTAAGAAAACTATCACTGCAGTCACACGCCACGTCCACCTTGATTCAAAACATTTTCAGAGCATAAATGGTTTACCTTTGAGGCCTGTTTTGAGACGCTGATGTTCCCCTCAATGTCTAACTCCATGTAGGGTTCTCAAAACGAGCCAACCCATCCGCTTCCTAGAGCGTTTCGACATGAGGGGTGCCGTAAGTCTCCAGTACACTCGCCAGACCCTAGCAAAAGTTCGGCCTCTCAGTGTTAATCCAAATACATATCTCAAGTCTTGGTGGCATTGTGAATAAACGCACAAAATCTGGAAGTCGCCAGTCTCGCACTTCTTCTCTGACGAGTTTTCACATTGCACTCTATGGACCTCTCTACAGAAAATGCAACACCATCTTATGTATATATTTAGTTAAATACAAGCACGACAAAATGAGTGTTTGGATCAAAATTACGAGACACCTTATGAAAAAGCACGCGCTACATGAGAGCTGTTGGGCCGTTGAGGACTGAAATCTGGTTTAGACAAATCCACCAACTTTAGACGCTACTCAGAGCGCCCCTGTCGATTCACACTTTTCGAAAACGTTACACAGAAGTCCAGGGAATACTTTCTGACTTCCAAAGGCAGTTACCTGCAAAATCGGCATTATAATGTACAAGGATTCTGACGAGGATATAGGGGCTGAGAAAGCAAATCATGTTGCACATATACCATAGGCTAAGACTGTACCGCTTGTGACCAAAGAAATAGGAAAGCTCAGTTTCGGCCGCGCTGGCCGTGACCCCTCCCCACATGGTGGAGGATGACAGCAATGCCTTCGGGACGACTTACGTGCGCGCAGATGGTCGCCAGACTTGGAAGTGGGCCGCAGAAAACCCTGTCGTACATGGCCACCACCGTCAATGTCGCGTAGCCAGCAACTTGTAAATGACGATCACGGGCAGCAGGCACATCGCTAAACCACGAGTACGTGGAACAACATGTCTGCACGCCTTCTAGGGCAGCACTGAAAGGAAGGAAGGAAGGAAGGAAGGAAGGAAGGAAGGAAGGAAGGAAGGAAGGAAGGAAGGAAGGAAGGAAGGAAGGAAGGAAGGAAGGAAGGAAGGAAGGAAGGAAGGAAGGAAGGAAGGAAGGAAGGAAGGAAGGAAGGCCTCAGACGTTGCTGGCACATACCCACTACGGGGGAGTTGCCAAGACACAGGTGGTTAATTGCTGGATACAGGAAAGTTTTGACGGGAAAAAGAGTGGTAATAGGATGTAGCCTGATAGATTGGAAGACGGAAGGACAGGGGTCCTGTTAACTTGGAGATCGAAGACGGAACAATGGCTTAATGTGCGTAATAGTATACAATGCCTGTAATGTTCCAATGTCGTACTGAGTGAGAGCGGGAAGAAGAAATTAGAATGGGAGGCGCTGCGTTTCTTGAAGAAAATTTTGCAGAGCAGAGCGCACACTCCTGTCGCTTCGTCCAAGCAAAGGAGCGGCAATTGAAAGAACAACCGCGGAAGACACAGGCAAGCCCACTTGATGAAATGGAATTTGCAAAAGACGCTTCCTCAAATGAGAGAAGCAGCGGCAGAACAGCAGGAAATGATCTATTGTCTCAGGTTCGGCACAAAAAGGGCACAGTGGGGAAGCCGCCAGGCCAGATCTGTGAAGGTAGAAATTTAGAACTTTAACACGGCAACGCAAGCGCGTGAAAGAGACCTCTAGTCTGCGTGAGCGCCAGTCCTTGCTACTCCAAGGATGCAGAAGATGCTGATATTCGCGAGATGACGTAAGAGTCGAGGCAGCAAATTCCTGAAATATTGTGTAGCTGCTAAAATTCACCGCAGCTGTATATGCACACGTTGGTGGGACAGCAACAATTGGGCCGCAGAGAGAGGCTCTAGCTAAGGAATCTGCAACCTCATTTAAGTGAAAACCCATGTGACCTGGTAGCCAAAGCAAACTTACCGAATATAGATGGAGCGGAATCAGGAACTTAGAGGCGTAATGCCCGAGAATCAGTCGGTGAGGATAAGGAAGAGCAAATGGACAGAGAGTCTGTAATAACCACAACCTGGGAAACGGTAGTTTTTAATTTTCGTAAGGCTAAGATTACTGCTAATAATTCAGCCAGAAAAATGGGAGTGAATTCAGGAAGACGGAGAGAAAAAGACCAATCCAGTAAAGGCGAAAAAATTCCCACACCTGCCTTCTCACGATCCTGCGAGGCATCGGTAGCAATAATAACATGAGAGGGAAAGGACGTTAGGTGGTCCTGAAACAGACCCTGAAGAAGCGGGAAGGGCTGCAGCTTTGAATTCGATGGAAAAATTCATCGAATTCAATCTGGACAGATGATGAGTTGTTATACAATTTGCGGACATCTGTGAAATGAATATTTATAGGTTCAAGGAGGGACTGCACGTATCATATCTGCGGGGTATGAAAACGGGACCAGGCAGCTTTAAAAAAGGCGGAAGGTTGACTAAGAAATATTATACTGGAAGCGTGAAGAGGTGAGTCGCACAATTTTAAAAATGTTGGAACTGTTAAAAGGCGAAACATAGCTGATAACAATGGCATTCGCTCCTCAAGGTGCAGAACAGCATTGGCGACATATTTTGGAAGCACAAGACAAAGGCGCAACGCCTCAGCTCCAACAGCACAAGAGGTCCGCTTCTTCTTTACCTCAGTAAGCACTTCTTTACCTTTTCTTCTTTAACCTCAGCCGGTCGGCTGGGATGGAGACTTCTTTCTACTTCTTCCCCCTATGTAGGCATGTGCCATAGTATGAGGACAACAACAACAACACTAGGGGCACAGACCGATCGCTGCTTCGCCGCCATTGATGGGATAAGTTCTTGATAGAAACGGGGACCGCTTTAACGCGAAAAGCGATTTCGAGAGTAACAAAAGAAATGGAGTGAAATTAAAATTATTTTTTTGCGGAAGGAATGGCGCAGTATCTGTCTCACACAGTTGCTGACACCAGAAACGCGCCGTAAGGGAAGGGATAAAGTAGAGAGTGAAAGAAGAAATGAAGGAAGAGGTGCCGTAGTGGGGGGCTCCAGAATAATTTCGACCACCAGGGAATCTTTAACGTCCACTAACATCGCACAGAATGTGGGGGTCTTAACGTTTCGACGGAGGCGAAACGCTGCCGCCGCGGTCGGGTTCGAACCCGGGCAGTGCGGACCAGTAGCCGAAAGCTTAACCAGTGAGCCACCGCGAGAGAATATAGACGATGATATGCTTTCTGAACGAGTCCCTCGAATGACTGAAAGCGCCGCCTTTACCAGTTACCAGTTAATTCACTGATGTAAGTGGACAATTTGGATACCTTTTTTGAAATATTGGGAAGTGCACACCTACGACGTTCTCTTTCACCCTTAAGAGGTCTAAGGGTCTGTGCTCTCTGCAAAGAGTGCGTTGCTACTTATGTGCAGTATTGTCTTCAGCAGTTTGTGCGGAGGAGGTGCAGGCTAGTTGCCAAGTTGTTCCAGAGCAGCAGCAAATGCGAAGTTCCCTTACCAGTGCAATGCCTCAAAAAATGTGCGTGCGCAACCCGAAGCACTAATTTAACGGGGGATTTGTCACAACGTCAGTAATACACAAATTCACGGCAAGGAAGTGACAGTTTGGAAACATGAGGACCTGCGTCTGGAAAGAGACGCTCTGGATTAGGACGTTAGCATCTAAAGCGAAATACTGTCGGGGTCAAAATTCTCTGACCCCCACCCCATCCAAGTTGCGAACCATGCCGCGCTGCAAGGGTCGCAACCAGACTATGTACTCCTGGTGCCAAGACCACCGGTCACGACACCAGAGCACCATCGCTATGTGGTCATCAGGTGGTTACCTCTTGTAGCGGAAAAAATAAAAATGAAAATTTGTTTTGGAGGAAAGGAAATGGAGCATTAACTGTCTCGCATATCTCGGTGGACACCCGAACTGCGCCGTAAGAAAAGGGAGGAAGGTGGGAGCGAAAGAAATGATAATAATTGGTTTCTCGGGAGAGGAAATGGCGCAGTATCTGGCTCATACATCGGCGGACACCAAAACCGCGCAGTAAGGGAAGGGATAAAGTAGAGTGTGAAAGAAGAAAAGAAGAAAGGTACTGTAGTGGAGGGCCCAGGAATAATTTCGACCATCTGAGGATCTTTAACGTGCACTGACATCGCAAAGCACACGAGCACCTTAGCGTTTTGCCTCCATAAAAACGCACCCTCAGCAATAGGGCTCGAACTCGGGAACTCCGGATCAGTAGCCGAGTTCCCTATCCTCTGAGCCAGCGCGGCGGGGTGAATTAAATAATTTCTACGAGCTGGGCATCTTTAACGGGCACTGACATCGCACAGCACACGGGCTCGAAACCCGGACGCCACGGCTCAGCAACTGACCGGCCTAACCACTGAACCACGGTGAGTATCCAGTTCTATCTCTTGGCATTTTTGAAACAATTTAAACTTCAGGGCGTACCAGCGGAGGCAGTGACGAAGCAGGAACGACCGGCGAGCTGTTTGATCCAGTTTTATTACACACCAGCCTGAAGGCGTCACACCGGCATGTGATCCGTGCAAGTCTACTGCAACGTAGGCCCTAGCTGCTGTAGACCCGACAAAGAACTGCGAGCTTGGCTAAAAAACACCGTTGCCAGCAGAGCAACGAGATGCTCCAAACACTAGCGGAAATTGGTACGGCCGCGGTCGCTTCGGTAGTACTCGAAACTTTCCATATCTTGTACTTTCATAAAACTGCTGAAGCAAATACGATAGCAATATATATGAAAGCAACTGCTTTTGGTCTGGTATGAACATTTATTGGTATTCATATGTTTACTATTTTACTGCACACACTGAAAATCATTATTTTGCTTTATACACTGAAATTCAGTCCAACTGATTTGGACTCTAGGTGGTGAGGGCCATACGTTGTTAGTGGGTAGTTAATAATAAAATAACAATGGAAGGAAAAGACGTTGCTAGCCGCGGCATCTGCCATCGGAACCTGAAGCAGCTGAGGGGCGATTAGCGGGGGGGCAGTATACATTATGTACAAAAAAATAATATGGAAACAAATTTCGGATGCTGCGCCGCGTATGATAAGAGTACCAGGGCCATATGAGTAGAAAACTGGGCGCGATAACAAATCATTCTTGCGCCACTCTAGCTCGACACAAAAAGTCCCTCCATGCATGACCGCTTGTTTAATCCTATAAATTCGTTGGTCACACTAATTACTAACGATTGAAAGAACGACGCCAGTGCTGCTATTATTGAAAAAGTTCGATCATTTCCTCGGCGGGTGCTGTTAGGGAGCCCGCAGCCGACAAAGGGGTCAATTGTGGGGGGCAGGAGCCAACCAGGAGTGCTGGCGTACCATGTCGCAATGAAGACCAAACCTGCATTGCAAAAAAGAAATACAATTTTGACTGTATAATTACTGTCAGAACATTTTCTAACAAGTGCAAGGAAGAGTTAAAATACAGGCCAACCAACTGTAAGTTGTCGCACTACGTTGTCCACTTTTAAACCAATTGAAAGCCCAAATGGGCAACTAAGATAAGCTTCGCAAGTTCAAGGCTGCAAATGTGACAGAACCGACACTGCAGGGCACTATCGGGGTCAAGGCTTTCTGATGCACAAAATGTGATATCAGCAATTAGAGAGTCAATTATAGTGTGTTTATTTAGCGTTGAAGAATGGGTCGTGTAAGAAAATTTTCTTCTTTCATAAACTGACCGCTTCCAAGCGCACATAGGAGTATGCGAAGGAGACTCTATAAAAGCACGGCGCTTGAAAAAATCCTTCAAGTTTTCAAGTTCGTTTTGTGGCAAAACATATCCTTAGGGGGCGATTAATCGGACCGATGCGGTGGAAGTTTGTTAGCTTTCTCCTTTCAGTCACCAATATATTCCAAATCCTATTTTATTCCAATTCAGATCCTATTCCAGTACCCACTACGCAATGACGTAAGATGTCTTAAAATCATGATAGATCGCGGCGATATTTCACACTAATGAGTAGGTAAGTGATGCGGCACTGGTTTCTAGAAGGTAAACATTCCGTTAGCCACATTATGGCACAGACAGTTTTTTCAGGAGGATGTATATTTTGCACGTAGGGTTCCTCTCGTCTGATTAATTTTCATTTTGTCTGATTTCTTTGGCGTCTCCCTCCTAAAAGGGGAGAGGGGGCGACTGGCAGGATGATACACAGGGAAACAGGTGACAGGTGGCAGGTGAAGAGAGGCAAATCCCCTCTTAATGCTAGCTTGCAGGTGGAGGCTTCACACATATGCCGACGCCGCTGAACTGTTTTCTCCTCCATGACCCTCCCAATGCTCTCGCATTTAAAGTCTCACAGGAAATGCAAGAACTCGCGGACATTTACATTTCTTTTCAAATTTCGTCAAGCAAGGATACCATCGGCATTTAGTCAGTACGTCCGCTGAAGTAAACAATTTTTCTCGTTCATTAAAAAGATTGTATCATATCAACCACAACATCAGCAACTGAGGGCACATTTTAGTCAGGCAGGTCAACAAGCAACCGCAGTAGTATGTCGCTTAAGTGGGAAGAAAATGGAACACTCGAACTCTACTTAGCGCGCAGACTGCTGCTCCGGTGACAAAGCATAGCAAGAGTGAATACGACATTTCAATCCTGTGAATGCATATAAAAGGAATAAAAAATGACTGGGGAGTCTAAAGTAGCCTGTTTATTCCTGAAGCGTGGCTGCCTCCACTAATCAGAGCGCAGAAGAGGCCAAAATAAAAGTGCGGTTTCTGCTCGCCATGGCAAGCTGAGAATATGACAGCAGCCAATACTCATCGAAACTAAGCAAAGCATACCAGAATGTTTCTTTCGTTTTAAGGTTCCCTTTGGTCACAAAAGTGGAGTTTTGTGTAGTGATGAACACTCAAGAAACTTGCAAAGAAAGCATAAGACAAGAGCGTGCCGCAGTTAGATCCAAATCCAGGACCTCGAACTTCAGGTAACCACTTAACTAGAGCGGCGACTGTTTCGTATTCTGTTTTTAGGTGCCTGTATGCTGCGTGGGTCTAAAAATTAGAGTGCTGTCCAGCTGTCCGGTTGGGAGGGTTTATGGGGCTTAACGTCCCAAAATTTTCAAGGACGCCATTGTTTGAAATTTCGACCTCCTGGTGTTCTTTGACGTGCGCTGACATCGCACAGTGTACGGGCCCCTAGAATATCGCCTCCATCGAACTTCAATTGCCACAGCGATCGGATCAAACCCGCGTCTTTCGGGTCAGTAGCCGAGCGCCATAACCACTGAGCCACCGCGGCGCCAGCTGTCTGTTCACCCAGAGCCTTGTTACCGCCCTTTTTAACATGTTCTTTCTGTCCAGCTTCGTTCTGCAAGTCACAAAGCACGCATATAGACCAACTAGGCGAAAAACAAGCTTTGCTACATAGAGGTCACCTGCTACATAGAAGTCATCCAGTCATCCTCTGCGGCGATCGAAGGGAGGCCGCGGTGGCGGCCCCAACTGCAGAGCCTCTTGCATCACCTCCGGCAGCTGAGGTGCCGGGGCCAAGATTTGGGACAGCATCAGGACCAGCAGGAGGAGCCACACTACCGCAAGGATCGCGTCGGCAGCGAACTTGCACGACAGCTGGCAGCACTCGCGGACACGCACCTGCAAACATCATCATCATCACCACCAGCCTGACTACACCCACTGCAGGGTAAAGGCCTCTCACATCTCTCTAATTAACCCTCTCTTTTCCATCTGCGCCCACCTTAGTACCCCGGAAAACTTCTTAATCTCTTCCGCCCACCTAACCTTCTGCCGCCCCGTGCTACGCTTGCCTTCTCTTCACATCTTAAGCAAAAACCGTGTAAGTGGGAATAACTGCTCCACATGGTCCACTCAACTGACAGTTGCCGCGTGCGAAAGATGTATGCTGTCTCTGCATAAGTGGTTTCGAAGGGAGTGTCCATTGGTCTTTGCAGAGACAGGCGGTTGGGGCAGTGCAGGTACTCCCAGAGGACTAATTCTTAAACCATATTTAGAGCATTTGACTTACAGTCTAGAGTCTCGATCACACTTGTCCTGAGAGCTCGAGTTGTGTGCTGTGCAGCAAACGAAGTGAACTGTTATCGCAGCTTCTCTACTAGGAGGAAGGTGCATGTGCCTGTGTCAATTCGGCTGGGGCGGAAGCGCGAGTTCTATCAGTAAAAGTCAGCACCTGGTTTATAATTTCACTTTATTCTCTCAACACAGCATCGCTCGAGCGCTCTAGACAAGTGTGATCGTGTCCGCACTCACTAGCTAGCACAAATTGATCTTTTGTCAGTCGAATTCTGATATCAGCTAGTTATACACCATAGAAGTTCAGTGCGAGCACAGATATTAAAGAGAATGGCTTGCGACTGTGCCTCTTTTGCTGCACCTTTTATTCGCCATCTATGGCCGCGAAAGCCAGAGGTCGACTGCTTACAAGTTGCCACAACCTCACCATTGAGTTCTGATGTGAAAAGGGGCGCAGTGCTTTTTGCTGCCATGTTAGTTGTATGAAGAACTTGCAGGAAGACAATACCGCCCTCAGCATCGCATTACGTGACAAATACAATCTACACTATTGAGCTCCTCCCCAACAAGGCTGTTGGATAGAGTCACTTGAGCCTTGTGTAGCAGGTGCGCCATAGAGCTCTCGACGCAGTCCATCTGTGATCATGTGGTCAACGTGGGTCTGAGGTAGGGTGTCATACGGGCGCGCTATGCCTGGGGAGTGCGGACACAATGAACACGTTGCTTTCATTACTCTGCCCCGAGGAATGAATAATGACTGCGAGAGATCTGCCATAAACTGTGATTAAGTCGTTTCTTCTAGTCCTCATTTGCGCTGTAGCCGATGGAAGGAAAAATTCCCTAAAAACGACGGAATAATACAGTGCAAAGGTTAGTCTCTTGTGGAAAGACAAAGCGAGGGCTGGGATATACGCACGAGATTTTGGCTGAACCGGAGTACCCGGGTTCGAACCCATATCACTGCTCAAAATGCGCTGTAACTTAGCAATTCTCAACGCATCTTATAACAACTAAGGCGCAATGGTGAGCGAATTAGTGTCCTCTCTACATTTCGGTTACTTAGTACGGGGCAGCGCCTTTTAGAAAAATATAACAGTTAAAAATGCGGAAAAAAACTCTTACTTGCATTAGAAAATGACCATTCATAGCATCTGCTCCCCTCTTATGAACCTCTTAATGAACACAGGTCACATGATTTATGCCGGCACATGTTGTCTCGCTAGCGCCGTTTTAGTACCAAACACACTATCGTTCTCGTTTAGGGCGCAGCGGGCTTGCTGTGAATCGATCAGTCCAAACCCCACCAGCACCGAACACTGGAAAATCCCAAAATGGTATACGGCAGCTGCGCTCGAGAAATCCAAGTATTCTAATCAACACCCAAGGTTGCGTATCGACATTGCGAAATTCACCCTTTAATAAGTTTAAACAATCGCTCAAAATCTGATGCACATTCTTGGAATTTTCTTCTTGTTAATATCTATATGTGGCTGTGTGCGTGCTTCTAATCTCCTGCAAAAATTTGTTTTACTATTTTCACATGCTACTACGCTGAAAGTAACTGATTTATTTGATATCTTAAGCCAGTAGTTATTTTTGTTCATGTATTTTTATCATGGCACTGTATTTTTGGGGGCCAGCGAGTCCTAGAGCCATCGTAGAATGGCGATTACCTTGCCCCCCTGTGCACCTTGTCATACCCAGCAATTCTGGACAAAAACATTTTTGAGCGGGGCACTATTTATGAACGCAGTTTTTTCATATAACGTAAGATTGCACTATAACAATCAGTATATCCGCAGATCACCCGACGTCTTGTATTTTTTTCTTTTCACGTTTTTGCTATCGTAAAAAGCGTCCCGCGTTGCTTTTCTGTGGAAGTCTTAACTGATCAATACGTATTATAAACAATATATATATATATATATATATATATATATATATATATATATATATATATATATATATATATATATATATATATATATATATTAGCAGACAAGTTAAAGGAAATGAGGGGCCCGTTTGACAAATTTATGAAGGGAGCCAACCATATTCGGAGGTCGTAGGTTCGGATCCCACCGGCGGCATGATTGTTTTTACTGCTGTTTTGTTAGTAATTTTTTTAAGCGATTTATTATTCTAAGTATTATTATCCCACTGATAAGCATAACACATTAAAAACCTTAACGTTCCCCTATGCACCTTGGTTTCGGTGACAGTTGGCTCCATTCATATATATATATATATATATATATATATATATATATATATATATATATATATATATACTTCTACAGGCACTTTTATTTATCAACGTTTCGACCGCGGTGCGGTCTTCTTCAGGACTGTAGTGGTCTCGCGTCAGATGGACGTTTTAAGTTTGTGAGCTCAAGAGGAGGAAGAAAGGAGTGTAACACGCAAATAGCAACAACACTTCAAAAAAATGAAAAATAAAATATAAAGATGGGCGGGCGGGGAGCAGACAGGGACAATATTGGTGGAGGAAGTAAAAAAATAGAAATAAAAGAAAAAAAGGGGGGAAGCTAGTATAGTAAGGAAGGGTGGGGTACAAAAGGAGATGGCGAAACGAGAGAAATGGAGAGGAATACGGTGCGGGGGACATGTGCAGCACGGCAACCACAGGTGTACGAAAGCAAAACGTGCAAACAAAACACACAAACAAAATGCACAAACACAAAGGGCGCCGCTGCAGATGCGTGGCCAAAGAGGAGCCGCGGCGAACAGGCCAAACCAGGCGCCTTTTGGGGGTCTCACTAATTTCCGGTGAGCAGAGGGCTAGAAGGTTAAGGAAGGAGTGGGAAACATTAACGAGCACATGTGTAAGAACTAACGGGGTCTGGGTTTCACTGAACGGTGCACCCCTCTCCCTGGGCGGGTCGTTGAACCGACCTCGCCGGGAATACTTGTTTGTAGGGGAGGAGGGCTGGGCTAGCTGTGTGCAAAGATTTCAAATTGTCGGAAAATGTAAGGAAAGAATGTCAAAAGCTTATCAATACTGCACGAGCCAGGATAGCGTAAGTAAGGAGGGGTATGATTGCCTGGGATATACACTAGGAGTTATAAAAGGTATATATGAGTTAGCCAACTAACGAGAAGTGTAGTATTATTTTGTTTGGAGATCGTGAATAAAAGAAAGGGTGCCAGGCTTTTCGTTAAGACCTTCTTGAATAGTATTAAACTTGTGGATAAAATATGATTCACGTTGTTCACATTCTCGCCTGTTTTTGAAGCCCCCTTGAATAATTGTTACTTTCAGTTGGTCAAATGGGTGTCCTTCTGCGTTTACATGCTTGGATAGGGGAAGGTTTGGGAGAGACTTGGTGTGTGCGCGGTGATTGTTAAATCGAATGCGGAATGCTGTGTTTGTCTGTCTTATATATTGCTGGTTACACACAGTGCATTCAAGAAGGTAAATAACGTTTGATGATATTATATATATATATATATATATATATATATATATATATATATATATATATATATATATATATATATATATACACTCTGTTCAATACGATCGATGGAAACACTTTAAAAGCGAGATGTTGCTGCATATCAGAATAATGGACAATTAGTTACAATATTTAAATATCAGTGTCTTAGACGTTTTCAATTTTCAAAATTTTTGCACTAAAAAGCTGAACCTGTAAGATTCATGAGCATGACATGAATATTTTACGGATAACAACTGTGCCTTACGGTGCACCTTTAAGCTGTTTAATGGTATTTATGCTGGTTAAGGCTACTAGATTTAAGGCACATTCTACAAGCTCCCTGGGCATTGAGGGTGTTGTCAAAAGCTGCACTGAAGCCAACAAATTGTAGCAGCCAGCTGTGCTCCTTACCCTGTTATTTGCTCTCTCGAAGGAAGGTGTGAGGCAGGAGGCCTGGAAAGCAGAGGCGTCGTCGAGGGTCCCGTTGTGCAACAAGCAGCTCAGCGGCGTGTCATTCGAGTATCGACACTGGCCAGATGTCAGGTGGTGACACCCATTGTTCGGCTGGGCAAAACGATTCCGGTCCGCTGGTTTTTAATATATGCAGAGTAGAAGGCTTAGTTTTTGCTTTTCTCATCTCGAAAGCATAAAAGAACCCGCGATGAATAAATAGCCCTGGTTTCCAAGAGCCTTCTCCAGAGTTCACTCCTTACTGTTGGCGCCGTATACTCCCGCCTCTTTCTCCTTAATGGCGCTGTCTCGTTGAGAGTAATCACTGCTTGAATTCACGTTTTCAAAATGTACCATGATTTGTAATTTGCTTGAAGACGTTTATTTGTCCTAAGCGGAGGGGCTTTATTTCCTTGCTTTTTATATACATACTAATTGTGCAATGCAGCATTGCAGTCTGGCAAGAGGGGGCGGTGAGCACGGTAAGCGAGAAAGTTTTAATATGAAAATAAATAAAACAAAACTAAGAGAGAGCGTGGGCATAAGAAGATAAGAACATATAAAAATACTAAATGTTTATGTAGAACTAACAGGAAAAAGAAATGCTTGTTATTATAGAAGGCAGTATCAGTGTTTTCAGGAAATAACTATTCTTACAATGTCTACGGTAAAAATGTTTTTCTTTACTACTACACGCTGGGAATAAGTTCCCCAACATTATTCTAATGAAATCCCTATAATGCCAAACATTTCTCCGAGTGACATTCCTTTTTTTCTAACAGACCAGAGATTCCCAGCCTTCCAGAGCGACACTTACGGACGAGAGTGGTTTGAGGATGACTTACGGTCGCACAAACGGTCGCCAAGCTCGGAAGCGAGGCGCACAAGGCCGCGTCGAACATGGAAGCCCCTGCCGTCAACAAGGTGTCAGTGAGAACCATGCCGACCAGGATCCTGATTGGCACCAGGTAGGCCACTGAACTCATGAGTGCGCCGTAGAGGAGACCTTGGGCAACAATCGGCGCCATTGGTGTCTTTGCAGGAGGGGACGACTTTGGTACTCAAAGCGCTCCTTCTACTGGCCTGGCGACCGATGCGAGCAGCTGTTGTTCAGAAAAAAAGCAGATCTCTTTAAAGCACAAAAAAACAGAACATCAATACCAAAATAAAGAACGAAAGAGCAGATATTCTGCATGTATGAGTGCCTCAACTTACCGATGGTGCAGCTTCTCAAAGCGCTGACGCAGTGAAGGAAGGAAGGAAGGCCTCAGACGTTGCTAGCACATACCCACTACGGGGGAGTGGCCAAGACACAGGCGGTTAATTACTGGATACAAGAAAGTTTTGACGGGAAAAGCAGTGGCAATAGTATGTAGTCTGATATATTGGAAGAGGGAAGGAAAGGGGTCCAGTTAACTTGGAGATCGAAGACGGGACAATTGCTTAATGTGCATAATAGTACACAATGCCTGTAATGTTGCAATGTCGTACTGACTGAGAGCGGGAAAAAGAAATTAGAATGGGAGTCGTTGGGTTTCTTGAAGAAAATTTTGCACAGCAGAGCGCACATTCCGGTCGCTTCGTCCAAGCAAAAAAGCGCCAATGGAAAGAACAACCGCGGAAGACACAGGCAAGCCCAGTTGATGAAATGGAATTTGCAAAAGACGCTTCCTCAAATGAGAAAAGCGGCGGCAGAACAACAGGAAGTGATCTATTATTTCAGGTTCGGCATAAAAAGGGCACAGTGGAGAAACTGCCAGGCCAGATCTGTAAAGGTAGAAATTTAGAAGGGGAACCTGGCAACGCAAGCGCGTGAAAGAGACCTCTAGTCTGCGTGAGCGCTAGTCTTTGCTACTCCAAGGATGCAGAAGATGCTGATATTCGGGAGATGATGTAAGAGCCGAGGCAGCAAATTCCTTAAATATTGCGTAGCTGCGAAATCTCACCGCAGCTGTATATGCACACGATGGTAGGACAGCAACAATTGGGCCGCTGAGAGAGGCTCTTGCTAAGGAATCCACAACCTCATGTAACTGAAAGCCAAGGTGACCTGGTACCCAAAGCAACCTTACCGAATTTAGATGGAGCAGAATCAGGAACTTAAAGAGGCGTAATGCCGAGAGTCAGTGGGTGAGGATGTTGTTGTTGTTGTTGTTAGCCTATCAAAAGATGGCGCATACCCACACTGGGAGATCGGCCATGAATCGGGTGCCTATTCACCTGAACGCAGTTAAGAAAAAGGAAAAACACGTGGAAGCGCAACACCGCTGAATTTTTCTTCATGAACAGAAAAGGGATGAGTGTTTTGATTTTAAAATTTTAAGAATAATAATAAAGAGTGATTAAATAATAATGATTTAGTCAAACTTTAATAATTGATAGAAAAGAAAAGGTTGGAACACTTAGCAAGGCAGTCGGTGAGATTCTATCAGGAAATTTTGAACAGCGGTGCAACAGATCTGTGGCTCAACCCAAACGTGGTGGCGCCAAATGACAGCAAGAGCGGGCTGCTCAAACTAAGGCCAAGATGCTGCAAGGGCTCCACCAGCAACCTTTTTCTCAGATAGTTGAATCGGCGACAATATAGCCAAAAATGTTCAATAGATTCTGGCTCACGGCAAAACGCACAAAGGGGAGAGAGCGCCAAACCCGACTTGTGTAAATAGAAATTTAGAGGGGGGATGCGGCAGCGTAGCCTCGTCAGTGATACTTCAAGCTGCCGAGAGCCACAAACTTTCCTGTTCCAATAATATTTAAGGTGCTCATAATCCACCGATGTTAAAAGTGATGTGTCTTGCGTGCTTAAAAACGCACGTCGCCGAAATCTAGATGCTGTAATGTAGGCTGCAGCCGGGATGATTGGCAACACGGGGCCGCTGAGGGAACCCTTTGCGAGATTATCAGCAATCTCATTTACTGTCACACTGCTGTGGCCGGGAACCCATACTAAATGAACAAGGCTCAAATGCGGAGGAAGTAGGGATAAGAAAGTTGATAAAATGGGACCGTCAACCTGTGCAGCGAGGGAAGAACACAAAGATAAAGTATCAGTAATTACTGCAGCTGCTGTAATAGAGGGGTCTAGCTTGCGTAGAGCAAGTACAACTGCAAGAAACTCTGCTTCAAAAACAGGGGTGAAATCTGGAATGCGCAGAGAAAAGGACCAGTCTAAATGCGAGCAAAATGTTCCCACACCTGCTTTTTCATTGCATTGCGATGCATCAGTGGCTATTGCTATATCTGTTGGTAGGGTCCTCAGATGATCTTCTAGAAGACCATTTAGAATACTCGGTGGCAAAAGTTTTGCATTTTTTGGGAATATGTCGTCGAAAACAATGTGGATAGTGGGCCCATTCCGAAGCGCAGGAAGGATATATTTATATATATTCATTGATACTGTTGACCCTCGCTTGAGGGTCGTTACAGGGAGGGAATACAATGCAATGTACAACAGAAAAAATTCATGTCTCATAACATCAAGTTGGGTGCCCCCGACACAAAATATCGATAGAACGTTCGAACTTGTGCACTTCCGATTGTTCGACAACTTCAACAGGCAAATTATATTTATTGATATCAAAAATGTTTACATCTAAAGGCTGAAATAATCTTTGCACAAACACTACCTGAGGGCAATTGAAACGAGACCAGGGGACACCAAAAAAGGAGGTCGGCTGAGAACAGAAAATGCTTTGGGAACGGTGGCAATGGGATTCATAGACCCTGAGGTACGTTTGCACACTTAAAAATTGAAGTCGTGATAAGAGAGATGGAATGCGGGCTTCAAGGTACAGCACATTGATAGCCACAAATTTTGGAAGGCCGAGGCACATGCGAAGTGCTTCCCTCTCTAAAAGGACGAGAGGGCGAAGTTTATATGTAGCCGAGCCTGAAAACAACACTGATCCAAATTCTAAAATTGGCCTGACATACATTATGTGATCATTAATAGCGCATCTCTGCGCATGCCCTACCGGTGATGACATAATCTCCGTAACATGCCCACGGCACGAGCCCCTTTCGCGCGCGACATGGTCAATGTGAGGTCGCCAGGTGAGTTTGTTGTCATAAATGACCCCTAGGTATTTTAGGGATTGAACCTGCGGTATTATTTTGACTGGCAAGTGAGAGAGACCACTACAGTAGTGAATAGAGGGTAAACAAGAGTAGCGCACTTGCCAACATTTAACTTCAGGTGTAATGCGCTCAACCAGTGCTCAAGTGTATTCAAATATGACTGCAACAGACCATACAGAGAATGTATATCCGGCGCAGCAGCAAAAAACGCAATGCCGTCCGCATAGACGTAAGTGCGTACATGGCGGTGGAGAGGAATTGAGCTTAACAGAATAATAAATAGCACAGGAGAAAGAACAGCTCCTTGCGGTACACCTCGCGTTTGTCTATACCTCTCTGAATGAACACCATTATGGACGCAAAAGAATTCCCTGTTATGAAGAAATGCAGATATCCATGCAACTATATATTTTGGAAATTGAAGAGACTGTAGCCTATGTATCAGGATGGAGTGTTCTACACTGTCGTAAGCTTTGGCAACATCTAACGTAACCAAAGCCGCGACCAGGCGTTGACGACGAGCAAGGAGAATTCTGCTCTCAAGATCAGCATGTACATTCCATATCTAACACCGTGGCCGGAAACCGAGTTGGCACGGGCTGAGTATACTTTTGCGGTCCGCAATGGCTGACACCCGAATTAGTAACAACCTTTCTATCAACTTTACCACGTTTGATGTTAAAGAAATTGGCCTAATATTATCCAATTCATAGCCTCCACCCTGATTTTTAAGTAAAGGGATCACCTTGAACAGCTTCCACTCAGAAGGTATCCAAGCGTGTTTGAGAGAGTAGTTCATTAGGGGCATTAAGGAGTTGGGAGACTCTTCAAATAGAATCTTGAGCATCTTTGTGGTAACACCATCAGGACCAGGAGCAGCAGCTGGCAATATTTGGACAACTTGTGAAAGCTCTGATAGATTTACTTGTGAGGCATTATCATTTGGTACAACTGATGCAAACAACAATGGTCGCATAGGTAGTAAAGACGAGAACCGCTTATGCAGGCCTGTGGCTATTAATTCAACCGCCTGGATAGCTTCTACAGGTGACATAACTAATGACTGAAAATTATGAGAGGACATGAGCTGTTTCCTAGACCGTAGAAAACCGAATAGTGCACGTCGGTCCCCGCCTTTGAAAGATAATCGTTGTGTTCTGAGTCATATTTTTCCTTTGTGCAAGAAACTGTGCGTTTAGAGGTGGCTGCAATAAATTTATAATCACTCCAGTTATTCGTACATTGGTTATGAATAAGCTTTTTTCATGCTGCCTTCCTCCGCGTGTAATCTCTTGTACAGTCCGCATTCCACCAGTTAGAAGAATTCCGTTTTGTTGGCCTCACCAGGAACTCCGACTTTTTACGGCTTTCCTCAATAGCCAGACATATGCTTGCTGACTGGTGGACCTCTGCGATGTTAGACACTGGAGCAAGGGCAGAGCGCAACGCCGCCTGAAATCTGTCATAATTTACATGTGACCGCGACTGAGAAGACGCCGGAGTAACACGACATATGATATCAAAATGAATAGGTATATAATCACTTGAAGTGCCGCTATCAACTGTCGACCAATTCGTTACGCCAATTCCAGGACTAATGAACGTGAGATCTAAAACAGATTGAGTGTGTGAGCGAAGATAAGTGGCCGATCCTGAATTTAAGCACATCAGGTTGTGATCAGAATCCCAGTCCCAAAGGCGCTTGCCGCATGAATTAGTCCTAAAACCCCAAGATACATGGTGAGAATTGAAGTCCCCAGCCACGAGAACTGGGTTTTTACAGTTTACGAGTAAAAAATCCAGAGGTCTAACATCCTGGACTTCATTGGGGAAATAACAATTTGCTATTGAAAATGGAGAGCACCCAGGAAGTACAAAGTCTATTGCCAAAATCTCACAGTCAGGAGACATTTGTTGAAAAGATACCACAGCCCTGTGGCAAAATTTTGAAGAGACTAAAGTTAGTAAACCCCCGCCTCTTGACTGGCGGTCTAGGCGAAATGACCGGTAATTTTTGATATGAAAATGTTTGTCGGTTGAAAGCCACGTTTCTTCCAGAATTATGACATCCGGATTAAGCTGAGTAGAAATGCAGTGTAAATCTGTGGAAGCGGAAAGAATAGAGCGACAGTTCCACTGCAGAACTCGCAACGACGCTATGGTTGCGAAAGTCTAGCAGCAGCAACTGTCTGCTCCAAAATGGTATCCTTGGGTTTAGTGCCAAGCTGCTTCTTCTTTGATTTGGGCTGGATGCCCTGAGAAGACAACGAATGAGACATGGGGGACCCACTGCGCTTAAGAAGCCGCGCATCAGGCTCCACCATCTCGGAATCATACATTATATCAACATCCCTCGAAGTACCCGAGGTAGGTACAGCGGAAGTGACAGAAGTTTGTTCCTGGGGTTGTGATGCTACTGGAATTTGAGACCGGATAAGAGGAGAGGGAATTGTTGTCGAAAGAGGTGCCAAACTAGCCTGCACGGCATGTGTAATCTGAGTCGCTAGAACATTTGTAAAGCACTCCGGCACACTTGCGACAATCTTTTCTACCATTTTAGACATCGAAGCCTCCACAGCAGCCGCAATTGCCTGGGACAGCGTTGAGTCTAACATAACACCTTGCCGAGCGGTCACACCGGCATAACCGTGGGCACGTTCTTTGACCTCTGAAATAGCGTCACGGCGCGAACAGCGTTTCCTGTCAATTATTTCCAGAATTTGAATTTCCTGAGCTCGAGAGGGACAATTTGAGTAGTTTGCAGAGTGCGCACCACCGCAAAGGCAACACTTCTCATTCTTCTCAGTGCAGGTGCTTGTTGAATGACCATCCCCACAGTTGCAACACCTCAAGTTGGATTTGCAACCGCCAGCGCTATGTCCATAGCGCCAGCAGTTGTTACACTGCAAAGGCCGAGATGATAATGGGTCTACCCGAAAAATTAGAGGCGATGCCTTGATTTCAGAGGGGCAGGAATTGCCGGCAAAGGTAGCAATCACTGATTGAGTGGGCATCCTCACGTTGTTTACATCCCGGCTACAGCGGTGCACAGCAACAACACCTGCAGCCGACAGAAGCTCAAGAGTCTCTGCCGGAGACAGGGAAGAGTCTACACCTCGTACAATACCTTTCGTGCACGCCAGATGAGAAGGGATGAAAGAACTTACCCGAAGGGAAGCAAAGGATGAGGAGTTTAGTAAATCTCTTACACAGGCGAGGTCTGGCGATCTGCACAGAATCCCACCGCGTCCAAACTGGCGAACCTCTGAGATTGACTCATAATGAGAAGTCGTCGACTGGAGAGCAGCCCGAACAGCGCCAGGGTTGTTCATTCTGATAGCACCACCATCCTTAGGCACCAGCGCGACAGGGATACTGCCGACACCACTGCGCAAAAAAGCTTCCAACGGTAGGAGATCAGTTGACAGAGAAGCCGACCAGAGGGAACTCCCCTGGCCGGGAGACTGGGTGGACATAGACCGGGCTTACTGCCTTACCGCGCAAAGACGCAGAGAGAAACTGCCACAATCAGCCACCCGAAACTTAGCCAATCGTTCCCAGCAGAGCAGAGCCGTCGGGGCAGCGATGAACACGACGAACGCCGCTGGGTCGAACGATGTCCTCCTAACAGAGCCAAGCTGGTGACCGGTGACAGAACAGATCAGTCTGGACGCAAACGGCTGGTAGCGACCGCGCAGGGAAGAACGCTGTGCGCAGGGAAGAAGGATGTGCGCGGGAAGAACGTTGGGTTTCTTCATTTGCCTCTTCTTCGATTATATCGCAAGTAGGGCCCCTATCAATTGCCGTAGCTCCACTACCCTGCTCAACATCTCGGCATATTTTGCAAGCAGCAATGATGGCTTTCATTCGTAACACTCGCCGCTGCAGGACCAGACACCCTGGTTATAATAACTCCTGGGAAGCCTGTCGGAATCTAGAACAAGGACGCATATCTCAACGCGCCACCAAAATTTTACATAGATGCGAGCACCCGGATCGCACGGACACACGTGTCGTCATCTGGACCCCCACCCAGCACATGCAAGAATAGAGGGAAACGAGGCTGCGGACGCCTCAGCCGGCGCACTCAAGCACCGGGCATCGACTCGCCGCCGGAGGCATCAGAACCTAATCCGGCTATCACTTATAAATAAAATATTCAGTTATATCAAACAAAGCATAGCCGCTTTCATCCCCCTGCGAAATGGCTAGCCAAAAGCGAGGAGCGTTGGCTCCTTCACTTATATACACCAACACAGTACAGTGCCCGGCAGTGCTGCAATACTTTAATCCAGCTTTTAACGGGGAGTGCCCGCATTGTTGGTGCGCGTTCTCGGACGTGAGCCACATGGTGTGGGCATGTCCCTCTAACCCTGTTTACTCCCTTTCCCCTCACCTACCCGAGAGAGCGTGGAGGCTGCCCTGCTCGGATGCTCTACGTTAGAGAGAGCCAAGGTGCCCTCGTCACTAGGGCCAGAGCTGCCACGGAAGCCAGAGGTGTCCAGGACTATGGACCCCTCCTATTATTTGTAAGCGGCTGGGCCTTAAGGCCAGTTTTTACTCTCTTTTGTAAATAATCATAAATAAATGTTTTTCTCCACCACTTTCATTTTCACTGACTGACATCACGTGAAATACGAGAACGACACGAATGCACTCGAAAACAAGAACAAGTCACTAAACCTACACGACCAAAGTCCACGACAATGCCTATGTTTTTTGTTTCAAGACTGAGAAAGAGCTCACAATTTATGGAGACTGGTCCACACATAGGTGGCGCCAGTTTTTGCATACAGGAAAGGCACCGCAGAGGTTTGGTCGACCACATCTATTTCGCTTACTCCTTCTTTCAAAGATGACAGTTGAAGTTATCTTTGTGAAGCATTTGAAGGTCGCTAGCCCTTTTGCCTAGATGCGTAGACACCCCACCAGCTTCTACGTGTTGCACTGAGAGCGCATTTCAACAAATGCCAGAGGTTTAGGGGCACCGCAAGGGCTGTAGTCACGCATTTTAGGAGCCTGAAAGGGCTGGCTCTCTCAAAAAATACTTTTCTTTCAAAAAACGTTCTATTCTGTGCATTAGTATTGTCTGCTGTTATATAGATTTTTATAGTGAAATCTCGCAATATATAAAAATTACGTTCATAAACTATTTACCGTTCAAAATGCTTTTCTCCACAATTGTTGCACGTGTGTGTCTTTCCATTGCTGTTTTGTTCTGTTTTCTGTCAACTTAATAACAAGACGGAACGACGGAAAAGTGTCTTTTTAATTAATTATTTTCCTTTTTAATGCAAGAGAATTAGAGTGCATACAGTATCATACTCTTGACAAATTCATTGCACTGAGCAAGTCTGTGATGAGGAGTTTTGTCGATTGTGCGCTGCCAAAGACGATTCGAAGGATGAGCGCAAGAACATCGGAGAGCGTAATCATGGCGGCACGCAGCGCTTCTTATCTAATCGCGAGGTTCAAAAAGAGATGCTTACATTTGCTCTGCTCGGGCGGACTATCTCAGGACTGATTTGCACGGCACCTGCCTCAGTGCTTCTGAGCTCATTGGTTTACGTTTTTTTTATGGCAGCTCCACCATACTCTTTGTCCCCTCCCTCACACAGCCTAAAGCCCCTATGGCTCAGCCCGGCCATATATCTGAACCGCCGAATCCTCATACCACGCTCTAACCAGACGGCCGCTAACTTAAGGTGGGAAGGAAAGTAAAGGTTGCCGCTGCATTTATGCATAATTTGCATATCGTACCATGTTACCGTTTATTGTTCTGTTTTCCTGTTGATTACATATTAGTCCGTCGTGCCTCCCAACTGTGTGCCGTGAACGTGCCCTGCACAGTTATTGCGCAAATACCTTATGAAAGGGTAAGATATGACAATGGAATAGGTAAAATATGTGCGTCAACGCAATCAGGGTGGTGCGCTACGATGCTTCTTTATGGCTGCATCGTAAGAGGCCAGCTTATGTTAGCTCTGGACTAACACACAGACAGCCGGGCTTGACCACCCCAGCACCCCCATGTCAGCACGGCACACCAACATTCACATGGGAGACACGACCACTCGCTGTGCGACGAACACAAACACAGGGCGTTTAGCAGTCCCGTGGCACGAGATAAAAAAACCTTGATCTCAAGTATCGTTGCTGACAAAACGGGAAATGGGCTCGGCTGATTAACAACTATAAGGACATCGGCAGTGCAGCGGGCAGCTGCGTTGAGCTGTGGTGTAAGAGGCGAGTATAACAAAACCCGGGTGCGCTGAAAGCCACTCTCAAGTTTTTATTTTATCTGGTCATAGTTCATATGAACTGGCCTTCCACCTCTAAGGCAGACGACACATCGCCATGGCCGCGTTCTCGCGTGGTCTTTTGCGCTTCTTTTGCGTCCCTTGCGGGCACAATCAACAACAATCCAAATATTCGCACTGGGCAGCATAAGGCGGCTGAAAACAACGTCTCCCTTATTCAAAACGAAAATGAAGACGTCTAGCTGTTTATTTCCTCCACCGTTTCCCTTCACTACAACTGTGGTGCTGAAAGTAGCCCATCGAAATTTCCTGGGATTAGACACTTCCACCTCCGAGCGGAGGTCGTTCCGCAGATGAGTCCTCCCATGAGTCTGGAGGAAAGGTCCATAGCGACATCCCACAGTGTTTTCATATCGAACACTCTTGGACAAAAAATTTTGAAAATTGAAAAATAAGGAGGTATCTTTGGGGAAATATTGCTGGTAATGTTCCATTCTTGTAATATGTAGTTCTAGTTCTTTTAATGTTTGTCCCTCGATCACATCGTGCAGTTAAGACTCCCATAGAAAACCAATAGTGATGAATCCCCAAACATTAAGAGAAAAAAAATTTGACTGTTGTCGGCTGATCTACGGACATATTGGTTGTTATAATGAAATTTTACAATACCTGAATAAACATTCGTTCATAAACACTTTGCCGTTCAAAAGCACTTTTTTCCTGAATTTTTGGAAATGATTCTCACTACATTAAGTCATTCAGAGCAACCAGATACCATAAAACTGTAAAAGTGGTTCTCGAAATGAGTTGCGTAGGCATCTAATTTGCGTGCCCCAGTTTACGCAGCCGCTTCTGTCTGCCGCGATATGGCACTATGGCAGAATATTCTTAAGAAAATTCCAGCAAGCTATTATCTCCGTCTGTTTCCTTAAATTTTCAGGTTGAAGGCCTCATCGCGTCCAACGCTTCGGTGGGTACTAACGATGGATTAAGGATTACGATTCAGCTTTGCAATATAAAGGTCGTATGTGAATCTACGCTCTGATTAGGAGAGGAAAAAGACGCTTTAGAAATACCCTTACGTTCACGAATAAACTTCACGTGTTTATGAGGCAGAAGGGTGCTGCAAATAAGGCTTTTCTTTAGTGCAGTTTTACTTTGCTCAGATTTACTAGAAATAATGTGACTAGTTTTACTACACAGCATCGCGAAAGCTTTCTGAGTGGAGCTGTTGTGCATTTTGGCGGATAAAAGGAGTACACGTCTTGTTCTTTCGATTGATTTGTCCACTTTGCTTTTTATTTACAGGAAATGTGCCGTGTAAGAAAAATTGTGCTTCTCTTTCTTACCTCAGTTTATTTATTAAAATTTCGGAATTAGTTTCATTGTTACAGTCAGGCTTTATTCGCTCATTCTTTTTTCTGGTTTTTACCAGTAAGCTGAAAATTGTGTCCGTCTTGGGAAACAAAAAAAAAAGTCTGTTCATATATGTCGCCGGAGGCTTCGGGGATATCCTTGATCTTTTAGAACGTTCTCCGCTCTCTTTTCTGTTGATTAGCGCTTTTTTCTTCTCCTGAGCAGCCTCCATCGTGCGTCTCGCCTCACCTGCTTCTGCTTCTTCCCTGCGACGATTCACATTCCCGAAGTTCTTCTGATTGTGTGCGCTCTTTATTCTCTCGCCTCTTGAATTTGCGGGATCTGCATGCTTTCTGGGTCGTAGCCCCTATGGCTCACTATATACCGCCTGTCCTCTCGTCGTACCACCTCACGTGGTACTACCTCATAGGCCTAGATGACGTTAGGCTTAGCAATAAGAATACGAGAGCAAAAGCACCTTAGGTGGTTGTGCAACAAACCGTGAAGTAAAGAAAAGGGCTGCAGCTTTGCATTCGATGGGAAAATGCCATCGAACGCAATCTGGACAGAGGGTGAGTTGTTATATATTTTGCGAACATCTCTGTATATAATGTTTAAGGGATCAAGGAGGGACTGCACGAAACACTTAAGTGGAGCATGCAAACGCGACCAGGCGGAACTAAAGAAACTGCAGGTTGACTAAGAAATATACTGGAGGCGTGAAGAGATGAGTCGCACAATTTTAAAAATGATTGAATTTTGAAAGCGTTTGACGGTATAGACTCTCGAGCACTAGCGTGGGCTTACACCTTCGTCCTCGTCTTTAAGCATAGTGAGACACTCCTCGGCAAAGGCAGCTCACAAAATTGTTCACGAATGAATCAGCTGCATCACTAATGATGACATGTAATTTCACTATAACTGAAGGCAAGGAACGAAAGGCTCACACGTAGTTGAGTTCATTCATCATTTCGTTACAGTACACCTGTCATCATCTTCTTTACAGAAATTGTCATCATCGTCTCGGCGAGCCACGAGTGCACACTCCCACTAAGGCCAACGGCTAGAGGCAGCACGCCCTTCCACGCCCGCCATCCTTGCGCTAGAGAAGGTGCATCGCTTTCTAAGCCATTATACCAGTCCTCGCGGATCCCTTCGACCAGCACATCATCGTGATCTCCCCCGCCATGTCAGGCGGCGGCAGTCGAAGCTCGGTCACGCCAATATCGTCCGGCAGTTTCCCCCGGGCGCCCACCACCGCCTTATCGACCGAAGAAGAGCGGTCTATCGGACCGTACGCCCATGGCAGCAACCAACAGAGGATGCTCATTTTCGGCATCGCCGCCATGGGGGCACTGATATGTCACAGCCAGTCAGTCACCCTCGTCTCGGGCCCCGTGGACCACTGGTGCAAGCCCCCACCGCAGTTCTCCCATCTGTCGGTCGAGACCTGGAAAAACGTGGGCATACCTCTGGACGAAAACGGCGGCTACAGCCAGTGCTACGCCTACGTCAATCCCATAATTGGTAACAGCAGCGGCCCCACGGAGACATTTGCATGCAGTGCGCGGGACTACGATCAAGGACTGGCCAGGCGGACTGCCCGCAGCTTCTGGAACATGGTCTGCCACCGGTCGTGGCAGTGGGCCCTGGCCGATGCAGTCTTCATGAGTGGAGCACTGGTCTTCGTTAGCTTGGCCGGGTACGTGGCTGACATGTCAGGCCGGCAGCCGGTTATCACTGCAGCAGTAATATCTTTGCTCTTCAGTGCTCTGGGCAGCTGCTGCGCGGACACATACTTCGTCTGCGTGGCCTCGCGGTTCGTCAGCTCAGGTAGCGTGAGCAGCATCTTTGTCATCACATTTATCCTGATCTACGAACTGAGTCCATTCAAGTACCAGGCATACTACCTAGTCCTCATGACCTCCGTCCCCTTTGTCTGCGCCGATCTGTTCGTCTTCTTCATGGTCCGCCTTGATTTGCCCTGGTATTGGCTGAATACGGTCGTCTTGAATCCCACGGTACTTCTGCTATCAACTTTCTTTGTCATCAACGAGTCACGCCTTTGGCTCATCACGATGTCGCTCTTCCGCGAAGCCGAGTTAATCATGAAGCGAGCTGCCAAGTTAAACGGTGTAAAGCTCGAAGCAGCCCAGCAGTCGGTGCGCAGACTGCGCTCGGAGCCTAAAGGGTGTGAGGGCAGTCACACCGCCTCCTCACCGGCCGCCGTCGTGATCGCAGGCTACCTTCGGGAACGAGCCGCTGTTGTCTTCCTCATGAGCTTCGCCGTCATGATCGCTTACTACCGCATGTTGTGGGCTGTGCTGGAGCTCCAAGGTTCCGAGGTGGTGAAGGTCACGGACTTTTTCTTGGGAATACCCAGCTACATGGCCCTCTACATCGCCGTTAACATCGCCCGCAGGAAGCAGGTTCTTTTGTTCATGCTACCGCTGCTCGGAGGGCAGTGCAGTCTGTGTGGTGTGGTTGTGTACGCACGACCCTGGTACATCGCCTACATTCTAATGACCATCGCAAAGCAGTGCGCCATCCTGACCGCAACCGCACACTACATCTTTATTGCGGAACTGTTCCAGACAAGCGCTCGATGCGCGGTCATGTGCGCAGCGTACGCCTGTGGTCGAGTAGGGGCGATAGTCGCCTCTTCACTTCGCCTGCTGAAGGAGTACGGACGCGATGATGTGGGCTTTGCAATTGTTGGCAGCGTGGTATTTTCAAGCCTGGTACTTGTGCTGCGACTGCCCGAGACCAGCTTTGGACGCGAACAACAGCCAAACAAAGAGCAGAGGAAGGACCCACTGTTCCTAATGAAAGTGTCTTTGAATGGGATGCCTCGAGGGAGTGGACAAAAAATTCCGCGATGAGCTGGCAAGGCCCCTCGATGACATCGGTGGATCATGTGCGAAGATTGAACAACGTGCTGTAAAAGGAGGCCCATTTCGACTTTTGTTTGTAATTGTGTGCATAGACTGAACAAGAACCCTAAGCAGATGTGCAGTGGACTAATTTATAACAACGTATAATTTCGCATGGCTACTCTCTAACCCAGATATGTTTATTTTGGTTGAAAACACGCAAAATCTTGCAGTACTTCTTTTGTCTGCAAAGAGCTCAATAGCTTAGTATCCCAGTGCACTATCATTTTTGTCACCTAGTCTTCCTCTTTTTCAAAATCTGGAGTTACGCATCAAATGAAATGTTTTCACTACGAGCGAAGTCTTGTTTTTCAGTTCGCACATGGCAACAATATGCACCAGAAAGCCACTGAGAGTCACCTATACTTCGTGTGAGCCTTTATTCCGTACTCAAGAAAACCTTTCCGTGGTAATGCAGTCCGATTTTTGCAGCGCCCTAGGGATTACTTATATTTCAGCTATCCTCTGGTGCCAATGTCATATACGCGGACATCTTGATTTGCTTTCCTGGAATATATTACGTAAGCTGGAATTTATTCCGTAAGCTGGACCAGTTGTCCACAATCGTGGTAGCCTGTGTCCGTTGTTCCTATCTCCACTGGGTGCCTATCTTCATTTCGCGTGTCATGTCCGCTGCGTTGCGACGCGCACAATAAATACTTCAAGCTTGCTGAATCAACCATAACAGTTTTAAATAAATCTGTTTCATTTCCGACGTTCCTGGCTTGTTTCGTTTGGCATAATGCCTTCATCAGTCAGTAGTTAATGGGAAGCATCTAATCCTTCCACACGCTTCGGGGCATAGCTACGGGAAGCGTATCTACAGGCCCTGGAGCATGTATGCTTTCAATGACTTTGTCAGTACAAGCATACAAGTGAAGCCGGAGCACTCTGGTTCGATCTCGGCCACAGCGGCCGGGTTTCAATGGAGGCGAAGCTGGAAAGGGGCCCGTGAACTGTGCGATGTCGGTACAGGTGTTCGCCATGACGTGAAACACTTAATGTGCTCTTCTCTTTCCTCAAAAACTATTTAGCGTACGCCGAGCTCTAAACCCAAATAACATGAGGGAATGTGGCGCGATCTGTCAGTTCCAGCAACTTTCTACGTAGGAAATTTTTCGCGCTGTCTGTTAGCTGGGGCCTTTCGCGTATCTTGGAAGCCGCGTTAGGTGCACTAGGTCACGATCGTGTGGGTCAACATTACAAGAATTCAACCAGTTTCGCAGCTCCCAATGCAAGTTAGCGGTGCAAGGTGGCCCCAGGGGCGGGAAGGAGAACTAACGGCGCTGTAGCAGACGACGTGCTCCCACTGCATGAAGAAGGCGGGTACAGCTAGTGCTACGCCTACGTTCGTCTCCCAGTCGGTAACGACAGAGAACCCCTCAGGACGCTTGCTTGCGACACCTGGGACTACGATCAAGGATGGGCCAGGCGCACTGCCCGCAGCTTCTGGAACATGGTCTGCCACAGGCGATGGATGTGGGTACTGGCCGACGCCGTCTAGATGAGTGGAGAGCAGCCAAACCAATACACAGACAAGGCAGCAATGGGGACAAGTTGGTTGTGCATATTGATGGGAAAAAAATTGGCAGTGGCTTAGCTCTGCTATGTGAGGATATACGTAGCGAGAGGTGCAAAAGAAAAGCTGTAGTTGCGGAGGGGGAGCGTCCGCATCTCGAGCGCCAAAAGCCCTGGTTCGATTCCTGGCTTCTACGCCGACTTTTTTCTTTGTTATTCTTTGAGTACTGTGCGTGTCTTCTGATCTTTACCCAGCCCCCCGCCTCTCCCCGAATATTTCGGCGCATGCGCCGCGGAGGGCTATGCCAGCCACAGCAAAATCGGCTTTACGTGGCATAGTGAAGGTATGGCTTCAAAATATGCAACACTAGGAAACAGACGACAATACAAGACGATGTACACAGGACAAGCGCTTGGCCTCTGTACCTCGTTTTGTTTTGTCGTCTCTTTCCTGGTGTAACGCGTTTTTTCCATCAACAATACACAGGGTTGAGACGCGGAGTGTGAAGGCGCGCGGGGCGTTTTCTTTTCCAGTGTTTCTTTTTTCCCACGTCCCTTCGGCTTTGGAGCAAATAAAGGTAAGTCGTAAGTATTCGCTCTGAGCACTGGCAACAAGACTAATGTTCGCATCACTGCTTACCCTTAGAGTAAAGCACAGGCTCGTTAGGATGTTCTAAACAAATGCTGAAAGCGTGCGCCGTACCACGTGGTGGCTTAACCTTTTCATGGCCAGAATTTTAAATCACAACAAGAAATCTTTTCCTGTTTTTTTTTCTTGCACAATTAGAGAAATAAAAATTAAAATTCTCACTTCGCTTCTTGCGTAATGTGAGGCATTTATTATTGTTGATTTCCCCCGGCAATCATTGATATAGGTTAGGGCGGTCGAAACGACATCTAGCTGTTGTAGAATTACACGAAGCAGTTCTGCTGTTGCTGAGGTAGCACATTATGCTGCATTTTGTGCACTTCGAGTTTGTGTACGAAGATGCTTTACGAATGTTGCTTTACATCTTCTTACAGTCGCCAGTGGCCTTTCTGAACGTAGCTTGCGTCAGCTGATGGGCGTAGGTTGGGTGGGCAACCACACTTTTTTTTATGCGTGGACTTCTTCAATTTGTTGCTAACCGGTCTCTTTTTCTTCTTGCAATATTCCCGACTTTCAGACCCCGTCACACATTTTCAAGACAAAATCAAACGGCGCGAGGTGCTTAGAAGCCAAGGTGCAACTGTTTTTGCATGCCTCCTGTATACAACCACGAGTTCACTGCTAAGAGGTTGAGGAAGTGCACGAATATTGTTTTGTATTGTTTGTTGAACCGTTTCCGCATACGGTAGTATTCAATTAGCTGGTCTGCCAGGTCGACACCTCCAATCATTTCGTTATATGTCCTCACAGGTGCTGGCAGACCAACAAACATACGTAATTTCTCTGAAGCGCTACAACGTTTCACTCTTAAGTTTTGGCTCAGCTCCGCCGCTGCGGCTGCTCACTGGCTATGGCGCTCGACTCCCGTCTCGAAAGACGCGTATTCGATCCCGGCCCGCGCCGTTGGACTTTCGGTGTAGGTGAAATTCTAGAGGCCCATGTAGTTTGCGATGTCAAAGAATGTTAAAGAACCACAGATGGTTGGAATTACCGGAGCCCTTCACTACGATGTGCCTCATAGCCTGGGTCGCTTTGGGACGTTAAGCCCCCATAAAGCATAAGGAAAAGTTGCACCCTGATCGCGCTGTGAATAGGCTGTGCGTCCGCCTTCCAACTGAGGCAATTATCCGCTTTTTCTTTGACTCAAAACCTGCGAAAGCTTTAGAATTCATTGATTTTGAGAAAAGAAAAGGCGCATAACTGGATCCTTGGTCAGTGGACACCTCAATCGCGCTTTAGGTACGTCTCGATGGGGACGCCGGAGGCCTATTGTGGTCGGTGGGATAATGACGTCATACGCGTGCAGCGTTTCGGGCATGGGTTTTCTATGACGGCGGAGTTTTCGCACAATGACCGAAGTAATGTTCTACCAATTAAAAAATGTGCCCTATCTTCTACTCGATACAATATAATGCTTTCCATTATCAGGCAGTGCATTTTAGGATAGGCCATCGGCGCTTTCAGCCTCGCTGCTGCTCGCTATTTGGAGTCGGTCTTGGCCAGGTATTATACGAATTCAGGGCAGCGTTCGGTGTTTTTATTGCGCTGTCGCGCAGCCGTTGGATGCTGCCTCTATTATAATAAAAGTTTTCATCACCAGGGAGGTTAAAGGCGTGCCTACAAACAGCGCGGCGGTAACCTCACATTACTCAAGCTTGCAGAGCTGCCCTGAAACATGGCCGAAACCCAATGAACGTGGAACGGCCTCACCAAAAATAAATACCCGGCACCATTGAAGTTTTTTACTCTTGGTAGAAAATGAAAAGTTTTGATCATAAGGTTAATCACATTGAAGGAGATTTCATTTCAGCGATGTTTATTGGCCTAGTTTGTTTGCACTGCCTCAATTCTCATTATTACCTCCATCTCGAGAACGTTGCTGCAGATTGATGTTGACGGCCTCAAGCCTAATGGCAGATTTCAACCGTATTATAATCTTCATTGCTTTTATTCGGAAGTGCAGCTCCTGGCATTTTGCGGTAAAACGCTTTCCTCGTTTTAATGTGCGTTATTACCGATCTTATGGCACGAAAACAAATGAAATAATTCTTTTTTGGGGCGCTGACAAGAAAACAGCGCATATATTACTTTTTATGAAAGGATGGATAATTAGTGCCGCGGCCCTACACCGCTGAGGGCTTAAAAGAAGAAGATTGGCAAATAATCTAAACGCACCAGTGCTCCGGAAATACAAGAAACGACGCTTTAGTTGCGGTGAGGGAGCCATGGATCACCACGCACCACCCATTTTCATTTCACTGTGCATTGTAGTAGGCCACGCTTGTCGCAGGGAAAGCTGGATTCATAAGAGCGAAGACGCGACCGCATCCAGCCAGCCTTTGCTTGCGCCATGTTCTTCGTTATGTTCGTTGCTTTGGTATTCTCCTTGCTACCCGTCATTCTTTTCTACAAGGTCTTCACCAGCGCAACCTTCGCTGTGTTGGCAAAGTACGCTGTGTCGTTCTGAGGCCCGCTTCCAAGCCTGGCAACCACATGTGCACATGTAACCCCAAAGATTCACAACCCCAAAGATTCACAGCCTGGGCGAGCCAAGCTTTCCTTTCTTGTGCAGAGGGCAAAACACTTGTCTAGAAAGACCGAACTGTGTGTTCCGCAGCTCCAAAAGCTGCTGCGACCAGGAAGGCTAAAAATGACGATGAAATCATGAGTTAAACTGCACATGCTTACATCCAGACCATTTTTAACCAAATATTATCGCTAGGTGTCGCGGGCTCAGCCTGAAGCACACCCAGAGCGTGTTCTGGACAAGCGTTTTGCCCTCTGTACCACTGTCCTAAGAGGGACCGACATGGTAAAAGGCTTCGAGCAACATGGTTTGCCTTTGAGCCTGTAGTGGGGGCCTTAAGTTATTCCTAAATGTTTGAAATCTGTCAAAGTAAAGAGGAGAGCGGCAAAACAACTTTCTAGTTCGAGGGGAGATGACTGCTTAAGCGGGAAGAGAGCGCGGGATGCTACGGGTTGCGTAAAGGAGATTGCTGTCGCTAATTGCAGTCGATGGGTGAAAAGGACGGCGAGTCACATTGTGATTGCTTGATTGTAGCCCGAGAGTGAAGCCGGGGATTTCGAGTGTCGCGTGGTGATTGACGGATGGGATCAAGCCTCCCGCTTGCACGGTATGAACTGAACTCGTCAGAGGCAGCTGGTGGTCCGTACGTCGGGAACACTGATCCAAACACATACTTTGCGCACCAATAGCATTGATTTCTTGACATTTTTTACTATGCTTTGAAATTACCAAAATTCGAAGACGCATATTTCACTGAAAAGACTTTCACAATCGCTCTTTCATCAGCCCGGGACAGGGTGCAGCCACCTGACATCTGGCTAGTGCTGGCACTCCAACGACAAGCTCCTCACCTGTTCGCTGGGAAACAGGAGCCTGGAAGACGCCTTGATGGTCGAGGCTTACTGCCTAGCTCCTTCCATCCAGGCCGCTAGATTCAAGGTAAAAACCAAACTCTTTGTAATGATGTGGTATCTCTGGAAATGTGCACAAGAAAAGCATGCTCTTGAAAATTCTTTCAGCGACCGATTGGTCAAATCACACTATCTCACTAGTCTTGTTTTCCGTCGTCAGTCTTTCCGTCGACCATTCGGGTACCGAAAGTGTATACGTCAGCCTTAGCCCAGGCACTGGTGTATGCCGACCGCAGCATCCTTTTGAGGACGCTACTAATTGTTTCTCTGTGCAGGATAAACGTGTGCTGCCATAAGCGGCATTAGGTCGCTTCATAAGAGCGTGAGGACCTTTTGTCCTTCCCGCGATTAGGCAATTCTGTCTCCACGGATTTTTTTTCTCGCAACTACGCTCAGTAGGCACCCCTCAACTCTTAGAGCAGCCGAGCTTTCGTAATCCCATGCTTGGTTGTCGCAGCGCTGGTTCTCCGCCTGAAATATCGGATTCCCGATTCGATCACCACCGCCCTACCCATCGCCGCCCTCGTGCTTCTCGTCGACCCGAGCTCAATCCGGGATCTCTTCTACTTCGACGTGGCCACCATGCACGCAATGGACCTCCTTCCGTTCAACTCTTCGAAATTCATCTCTACGAACGCAATTATCAAGCGCGTAAGAAAATGTAACCAAGGCCCCGGGTTTGCTTGAGGCCGAGTAATAGCTGTTTGTATCGAAAAACCTCTGAAAAGGGTGGCACCAAGGGTAAGAAAAGTAGAAGAAGCGTGCACATTAAGTCGTCCATCATTCTTCCTTCATTCATTTTCTGTTCAGCTGTAACATGTAACAATGTAACCTGTAATTTCTAGAAATGGTGGCACCGATGGTAAGAAAAGTTGAAGACGCGTGCACATTCAATCGTCCATCATTCTCCCTTCATTCATTTTCTGTCCAGCTGTAACCTGTGACGGTATAACCTGTAAACTCTGAAAAGGTGGCACCGAGGGTAAGAAAAGTAGTAGACGCGTGTACATTAAATCGTCCATCATTCTCCCTTCATTAATTTTTGTGTCCAGCTGTAACCTGTAACAATGTAACCTGTAACCTCTAGAAAGGGTTGCACCGAGGGTAAGAAAAGTAGAAGACGCGTGCACATTAAATCGTCCATCATTCGCCCTTCATTCATTTTCTGTTCAGCTGTAACCTGTAAGAATGTAACCTGCAACCTCTAGAAAGGGCGGCACCGAGGGTAAGAAAAGTAGAAGACGCGTGCACATTAAATCGTCCATCATTCTCCCTTCATTCATTTTGTGTCCAGCTGTAACCTGTAGCAGTGTAACCTGTAACTTCTAGAAAGGGTGGCACCGAGGGTAAGAAAAGTAGAAGACGCGTGCACATTAAATCGTCCATCATTCTCATTTCATTCATTTTCTGTCCAGCTGTAACTTGTAACGGTATAACCTGTAACCTCTGAAAAGGGTGGCACCGAGGGTAAGAAAAGTAGTAGAAGCGTGCACATTAAATCATCCATCATTCTCCTTTCATTTTCTGTCCAGCTGTAACCTGTAACAATGTAACCTGCAACCTCTAGAAAGGGCGGCACCGAGGGTAAGAAAAGTAGAAGACGCGTGCACAATAAATCGTCCATCATTCCCCCTTCATTCATTTTGTGTCCAGCTGTAAGCTGTAACAGTATAATCTGTAACCTCCAAAAAGGGTGGCACTGAGGGTAAGAAAAGTAGAAGACACGTGCACATTAAATCGTCCATCATTCTCCCTTCATTCATTTTGCTGTCCAGCTGTAACCTCTAACAATGTAATGTGTAACCGGTAGCTGTGACCTATAACAATAAATGTTACAAGTCAGTGTTAGCTCTGCCCAGCAATAGTTCATCTGGTGCTGTTCTTTATTTTTTAGCCGCATGCTCCTCTGCCACTGCACGACAATGGAGGGCAGGTTTGGATGGGTGAGAGAGGCCGCCATCTCGATCAAACCGTTTTCCAACCCTCCTGCATGCTTCTTGTAACGACGCTGCGGTTTTTACCGACCAATAACACCCCTCACAACTTTGGTCATGCGAGGCGCATGACTTTAGTGCAGCAGTATTCTGGTGGGGAACGATAACATCAATAATTTATTTGTAAACTATCGGCTCGATTTTGAGGACGCACAGGACATGAGCGCTCGGCGCCGTTTAGCCTGGACAATCTCGCATTTTATAACCACTTTGAAAAATGCTTCATTGGCCCTTCAATATCTAAGCTCAGCGCCTAGCTGTTCAGCAGGAAGACGCCGGGGAACATAAGAGCTAATGACTTCTCACGCCTCTCCATCTTTCTAAAGTTTCACTGCTGTAAAACTTTTGGTACCGGGACACCACGTACAGCCCCGTCAAAAGTATTCCGGCCACAGTGTTCACTTCCACTGGAATGAATGTCGATTTAATACTCCTCTACATGGAGCATTCGAAGGAGACGTTAAGCAGAAAGCTTCTTTACAGTGAAAGTGAGCCTTCTCCTTGCATTTTAGGGCCCTTTTGTCGTTAACGGTGCTGTGGTGGCACTGTTATACGCCTCAAACGAAAAGCCATTCGGCTGAAGACTTTTGAACAACCCTGTTGTTGGTTGGCCTCAGTTTTAAAAACACATTCTTCAAAACGTGACTGAGCGCGGCCAGGTGAACGCATATTCTTGTCAAATCCCGCGTATACGCAAGTCTGTTTAGGGTCTGTTTAAAAAAATGCGTCAATTCTCCAGCCTGAGTAGTATTGAAAGACTGGATGTAATACTGACTGTGCTTTCAAGCCATCGCATCAAGCCATCGCATTTTCAAATTTTGCTACAGAATTGATGCCGTGAGGAGCGTTCCTAAACTTTCGATTGGTTAAAACTTTTCCTTGCTCTCAGCCGTCAAACTAAGCTTGCGTTTCACGAGCACCCAGCTGACGCTGCCCGTGGGACCATCCGGCTGGCCATGTCGCTGTCACTGCTAAGCACCATGGGGGCCGCATCTACTATGCTGTGCAGCCCCACCCGTATGAGAAACAAGATGTGCTGCATTTGGAACCGCCCCTGCAACACGCCCTCTACCGGCGTAAAGGATGATCGCAGGTCGTAAGCTATTCTCTTACAGCTGAACTCTGTCGGTTGGCTCAGTTGGTTGGGACGGGTTACGTGACAACCTCAGGAAAGCAACGTTTACCAAAGAGAAAAGAAATGCACAGGTGATTAAGAGAATAAATGTACATTAGCACTATTTTATACAATATTACAGCAGCAGCTCTACTCTGCGCAAAAGTCGATCACTATTCAGTGCCTGATTTGACCTTGGCTTAACCTTGAGAAGCACAGCATAGCATTGAATTGACCTTGGCGGATTTGAACCAAAATCGATGTCAAAGCATAATTGACCGAGCTCGATCCGATGGCGAACTGCAAATCTAGCCCGTGTCATTTTAAAAAAAACGTTGCCCTGCCCACCGCCGAAATTTGACTTTGGTCAATTTAGACCAAAATGGATATAGCCCGAAATTGTGCATGCCCGACTCGATGCCGACCTCAAAATTTTACCCAGGTTGTTTCACAAAATTTTCCTCTGACCACCGCCGTAATTTGGCCTTAACCAATATTGATGTACAACCATGGCTGTGCGTGCCCGGAACGATGGCGACATCCAAATTTGTCCTGGGCATCACCAAAATGCTATCGCTCGACCTTTGGGTATAACCGCAGTTAAACCCTACCTAACATTTTTTGTTTCGCATTGCTTTCCTATTGCTTCCTTGTAATTGATTTTGCCATCGCTTCTTCGTCTCACTTCTCCGTGGGCTTCCGCTGTGTGGAGACTTGGGGGACGGACGAGGGAAGGGGGGGGGGGGGGCATGTAGTGCGAGTGAGTGGACAGCGGAGCGTCGTGGCAGTTCACGATTTTTTACCGACGCGTGCTTCGGAGAGCCACCTCCCGCTCCCACAGGGTTCACAAAAGGTACCCCAATGCACTTTGAGCCACTAGAAGAGCTGAAGGGTGGAGGGTTCGCACATACCTAAATACGGACGGGGGATATTTCTACAAAATATGGCCGCACTCCTAACGCAGTAGAATGAATCGAAAATTATGCACTCTCATTGCGCGTTTGACCAGCGCAGCTCCTGCATGCACTTGGGATTTCCGCTTTTGCGGCGCGAACTCCGTGGCATAATCCTGATATTTCTTGCGCGATGTGACCCTTCTTGAGCACATGTTTGATCCCTTTTTTTCGTTCAAAATGGCTAGCTTTAACCTGGACACTTGTATGTTTGTCCGACAGCAAAAGACACAGTTATAGCATCGAAAACTGAATTTGCCAATTTTCCTGCCACTTTATATAAACCCCAAAACGTCCCGTTTCCACTGTTTTGAAGTAAACAGGTTTTGCGATCCGCGGCCCCGAAATCGGTGTCAACGCAAGCACATACGAATCGGCCGCTGGTAGGGAGGCTTTTTTTCATTTTTTTTTTCGCCTATAAAAGCTGCATTTTCTGTGCGAGTGTTCTGTCCGTGATTAAACAGCGGTACCTTATCGATATATGCCATCTTCAGTGTAGCCAATGTCCCTTTTAAGAACTGTCTCCTCTTTATTCGTCGTGCGCTGCTTTTTAATCTTTTGATGCTGCCCCTCGGCGTGCGGCATGTTGCGCCACGTACTCGTGGTCTCCCTGGTTTGCCTGCTGCCTGTGAATCTCTTCTTCAAGGTGCTCGCCACTGTAATCGTGACTGCGGTGGCCATGTACGACGCGGCTTTCTGCAGTCCACTTCCAAGCCTGGCGACCGTCTGCACACACGTAAGCTGGCAGGAAACCATTTCTGTCTTCGTGCACCCAAGGGGGGCTCACAAAACGAAGGTGTCCAAGCTGTGCTTTGGTTATTCAGGCATCACACGCGGTACAGTCTTGATAGAAGATAGCTGGACCACTTGATTTGCTTTTACCCTTATGTTGAAGCCCTTAAAGAACCTGTTTAGTCAAAAGGTATTCGAAATTGAAGAAGAGGGTCTTCTTCACAACCATTCAAAATGAGACTTACAGAGGTACCATAAGCTTCACATTATAGAAGCCTGAACATTTGAATAATGATGCAGGTTCTGAGGAAAGGGATTCAAATAAAAGCGGTCTTCTCGGGCTGGATCGCACTATTCTTGGGTCATCGGCTACGCGGGTTGATTTTTCGACTGTTTTATGTTCAGTGCGTTCGTGCGTGAATGAACATTGAAGTTTGAATAGAGTGTGAGGTAAAAGCATCGGCATGGTAGCTTCACGAATGCCAACTCCAACTTTGGCGACGCACCACTGCACAGGCCATGCAAAAATTAGAGGGAACAATTGACCTCCGCCGAACGAATATGACGCGATAGTGGTAATGAGGTAATGTCCACATATGCGGAATCGGTCCTTCTCAACTTCCTATTCATATGTCCCTGGGGTCCTCACACCACTCCTTCTGCAACGTTGCAGCGGTTGAGGGATGCGCCACTGTCCCGAGACGGCAGTTGCCCAAGTGGCCTTTGCGAGCAACACCTCGCGTTCAATTATTAATTTAACGGCCACGTGCCACGGTGGTGATTTTTCTTACTATTGGCTGGGCAGCTGTGGTGACACCGAAAGGTCACGTGGCCGCCTGGGCCACACTACGCCACCCTATTTTTCGCTCACAACGCCGACAACGCCGACGTCAGATTGTTCGCGTAATCGCGCCTTTAACGCTATCGAATTAATTTATGCAGACCCGGTGAACTAAACCATCACAGAAAGAAAGCTCGAGACTTATACAGCTCCTTGTCTTCCTCCTTTCGGTTATTCAGAGGATAAATGTTACTCGGTGGTCGCATTTGGGATCGCATTTGGTTTTGAAAGCTTCGCGGACTAAACATATACACATCTAATATATAGACATCTAATTTTTGCGTGCTTGTTTTCTTCATGGTAATGATGCATAAGGCTCAAGTATATAGGGATTACAACCCAGTCTTCGTCTACGATTACTAAAATATTAATAATCGATTTTTTCTCTTACGATGTTTCGGTTTCGATTTAAACAGCCGAACAGTGGCTGTGACGTCAAAGCTGCGTATAGGTCACAGAAGGAAAGGAAAAGCGAATGTAATCAATGCTTCGACGTTTTTTATTTCACTTTCAAGAGCCCGAATTACAACGAATTACGAAGCTGCTATTATATCGCAGTTTCCTCCTGCGTCACACGATCTATACAGAGCTTTGACGTTACAGAGCCGTTGAAACCGAAGCAGCATGATAGAAAGTGCCAATTATAAAGTACTTAGCGGCGATAGCCGAGCACCGCTTGGTGATTCATGTAAGTAATGTCGTGCAATTGTCCCCACACTTGTCTAGAGCACTAAAACAGTGCATGCACTCTGTTGTGTATTTACGAAAATTAGCGCTGCATGGCAGGCCTGACACTGCTTTCACACACACATGGACTTGAAAACAATCCGTGGGAAGGCTCATGAACGATAAGGTCACATTTCGAGCCATAGACCACCTGCAAATAAGAAATGACATCATCACCATCATTAGCCTGACTATGCCCACTGCAGGACAAAGACCCCTCTCATGTCTAATTTCCTGCGCCCACCTATCTTTCTGCGGCATAAGGCGCCACCAAAATTAAGCGTCGGTGCTGCTTTAAAAGGTGGTGAGTGGCTTTTGCTTTTTGACAGTACACACAGTTGTCCAACCAGTGTTCGAAACCCTGCATTCGCTATTTATATTTAGCGAGGAAGAAGCTTTCTATGTTCTTCACGTACTAGTTCTTACTCCTGGACGGTTTGTGCTGTCATCCTACCACCATACGGAGCTGTGCTGTATAATATGTGACATAAAGCAGAACTTCCTTTTTTTTAAGATAAGAGCAAATTTTATGTGCCAAAGACTCCTAACGTGGTCTCCTAATCTTTCTTAAGCCCATGACAGGATGCAGCCACCTGTCCTCTGGCGACTGCCGGCACTCCAACGAGACGGTCCTCACCTGTTCGCAGCACAACCGAAGCCTGGAAGACTCCCTGGCTGTTGAGGCTTACTGCCTAACTCCTTCCGTCCTGACGGCTAGATTAGAGGTAGACAAAAAACCGATAGCCTTACGAAAATATATTAGAAAGAGCAGTACGTTCAACTGGATGACGTTTCTCTTCACAGCCTTTTTTCCGTCCTCATTTTTCTTGCTCTCTGCTTTGACACTGAAAATACGATGCGTTAGTTTTAACCCATACAATTCTAGTAGGTTTAGTTCATTTATAATATATGCCATCCCGGCAACTTCCTTTTTTCTCTCTCTCTCTCTTTGCGCACTTCCCTTCACAAGTTGCTGTTTCATGTATTACGAACGGAAGCTTGGACACTGCTCCAGGAAATGACTGTTCCCAGCCTGAGCTAAAAACGTTGATGTCATAATTATGCTTATTACAGCTTATACAGTCTCATTTACTACAGCAGAGAACTATCTAGGCACGAACATGCAGTTGCTACTTCCAGCTAAAAAGACGGTGGCAGCAGTCTAGAGCCGTATTTTGAAGCGAAAGGTTCACAACGCTAGGCAAAGCAGTCGTCGTGTAGGCCGGATAATGACCTTGAACGACCTTCAGCCCAGCCACGTTAGCCGACCATATGTGGTACAGTTATGGTGTTGAACCCTTGAACCCTGACCTTGACCCATGGCCTTTCGTTGACCTTTGTGATTGAGTGACCTTTGGGTTCACTTTTGACCTTAAGAACATCCGATGGGGTGATGTGAAGCCACGCGATGACGTCCGATGAGGGTGTCGTAAGACTACGTGATACCACGTCATAGCCACGTGGACGTGTGGGAATATATAGAACGGCGGTCGCAAGCGTGTAGCGGAGTTGCCAGGACTAGCTTCAGACGCTTGGCAAGTGTCCTTGCTTTTCGCTGAATTCCAGGTTTAGCCACGTTAAGCCACTGGCAATTTTTTGGAGAGCGGATCATTTCAACGTCGACAGGGATCCTTTCTTTACACCGCATTCAGGAGGCGTACCTGAGCCTGTGGATGAACGAAGCTTCCGGAGGCCTGTGCTTGATGCTCGCGGCCTTGGTTCTCCCGATGCAATTCCAGAAGCTCCAGACCATTATTGCCGCGCTGCTCATCACCGCCCTCGTGCTTCAGGTGGAGCCGCGCTCGTCCCGGGATCTGATACTGGTGGACGTGGTCTTGATGCACGCGATCAACCTCTTTCCGTTCGTCGACTCTGCGCAGTTATTCACTCCGGACGACTTGCTGACCAAGCATGTAAGAGTTTAAAAACTGTATTTGCACGGACATAAATAAGGCCCCAAATTCTGTATAACATCACGGCGCGAACATTAGTTCTAAGCTGGGTTGTGCGGTGACTCAGAGAAGGGAAAGCCAAACGATCCGCATGATGCCTTCGTCGTAGGAAGCTTCACGGCGATAAGTTCGTTGAAAAACTCGTTGATAGCCAATTCCAATGAAAGTCACCTGCTGTGCGATGTCCGTGCACGTTAAAGATCCCCAGGTGGTCGAATCTATTCCGGAGCCCTCCACTACGGCACCTCTTTCTCCCTTTCTTCTCTCAGGCGCTCCTTTATTTCTTCCCTTACGGCGCGGTTTGGGTGTCCGCCGATATGTGAGAGAGAGATACTGCGCCATTTTCTTTCCCCTAAAAATTGGCAGTCGTTTAGCCAGGCTATTACAGATTATACGCAGCTAGTAAGTGATCTTTTTCGGTCGATACCGCCGCTGAACAGCGGCCGGATTCTCCAACTCGTCACCCAAGAGAAACGACTGTGATACGGTCGCCGTGTCACCTCCGCATTTTATACACGCTGCTGTGCATGCGCAGGTATCCCACGTTATTTTTTAAGCGGTTTATTAAAATAATAATAAAAAAGGAACGAAAAGGTTTTTCTAGCCCCGGCATCTGCCATCGATACTGAAGCACCGAGCTGGGGCAGCGGAAATCAAGGATATCAGGCAAAATAGAGAAATGAAACGAAAGAGTTGAGGGGACAGAAAGAGAGGATAGGGGCATCGGTAATATACACAAACTATTTGCACAATAAGAAACAGGTACAGGTTGCGCACGTGATTAGTTCATGAAGGAGCAATAAAAACACACGCGCACAGTTGACTACAACCGTAGTGGGACGTCCAGTTGTTAATCGTCCAAGCTAGCACTCGCGGAGCGTTCGGTCACTGCGCGTAACTACCTTTCGAAGAACTGTCGGGACGTATAGCCCGTCTGTTCAAGGAACTCAGAGAACGTCACTAAGATTTGCTCACTGGTGCGCGCACTGTCGTGCGCGCGGTAGTACGCCCAGCGCCCTTTAAGGCCGCAAGCATATCGCGACGAGCATCGGCGAACGCGGCCCAGCGAAGGAGGAGGTGCTCAAGTGTTTCCACTGTACCACATCCGTCGCACACACATCACTCGTCGCGGTTCCGTGACGCTCCCATCGTTCCCCTGACCTCACGCAGCCAATGCGCGCACGGAGGATCATTGCACGTTGCGATCGCGTAGGTGCGCGACAGCTGGTGATGCTGTCGATGCGCTCACCTCATGCGATGCGTGGGCCGGGGTGCTGCTTTCGGAGATGGTCCTGGATGACCACACGCACGTCCTCCATCGGCGATCGCGAGGCCGTCAGCTTCCTCGTTGCCGGCGATGCCGCAGTGACGGGGCGCACACTGTGCACTCACGGCACATCCTCTTCGCGCGTGATGCTCGATGCGGGAGCGGATGTTTCGCACTAGTGGGGCACCACGGCCGTTCGATTGCAAGCGGCTTAGGGCAGTGCGGGAATCGCACAGCAGACCACTCCTGGGCGGTGGAGGGCCGAGGGTGAGCAGCAGGTCTAGCCCGAGCCGGATCCCCATCAACTCCGCCGTGGTGGAGGAGCCCAGGAAGGTGTCGTGTTGCTGGCTGTGCAGTCGCAGGGCGGGGATGGTAGCCGCCGCAGCAAGGGAGCAGCTGTCGCGGACCACTGAGCCGTCGGTGTGCACGAGGAGATGGTCCTGGAGCTACTCGTGTATGACGGCTCTTGCCAGCTGCTGCACAGCACAGAGGGGTGTGCTCCGCTGTCCCGCGATGCCGACAATCTCTCGCTTTACCTCCATGGCAGCAGGCCAGGGCTCGCAGGAGCCGTAGGGTGGTGGGCCTTGAGTCATACTCATACTCATACTCGCTCATACTCGAGCAGCGCCGCACCCATTCGTGAGCGCGGGTGCGAGCGCATAGGCTGCAGCAGCGAGCCACCGTCCGGTGCGGGATGAAGTCGGTCGATGTGATTCAGTGCCCTGTGCCCTGCTTGGAGCTGAAAGCGGCCTGGGCGGAGGTGACGGCCACTGGCGTGCGGAACTGCTTCCGCAAGGCCGGCTTGGTAGACACAGTGTCCCTATGCCGATCCTGATGCTTCGGAGGGTAACCAGCCCGGCGGCCTTTTGTGGCAGCGGATCGTCGACTCAGACAGGGGGGGGGGGGGGGGGGTCATGACATCGGTTGGAATGGGTCATGACATCGGTTGGAGTGATTTTATTTCTGCCGATGACGACGCCGATACCGCGGAACCGCACGTGCACGGACGAGGGCGTCGTTTCTGAAGTGCGGGACGAGAGTGACGCGGAGGAATCAGATGAGGGTGAAACTTCGGAGCCAGCACCCATAAGCGCGCCTGTAGCAGTGGGCTACATAAAGAGCCTCAGACAACCTGCCTATGCCAAGGCCCTCAGCGAAGAGCACGCTTCTGCTTTAAATAAACAGGAAACCTCCCTCATCGGATCTGCCCTGGAAAAACAGACGGCCAACACGGACTTTTTCTAAAAAAAAAATTGTATTTCGACAAGCAACTGTTTTAAAGCTGTGGTCTACTTACTACGAACTTCGGGATATAACGAACGGACGCCGCTTGACGCTTATGTTCTTTATAAGCGGGCTCGACTTATAAGCAACTTCCTCCTTGCATCATCCTAGTATCCCCCTGCTTTCTTGCGCTTTCCCAAAGATATTGTTTTATTTTAATGTCATTTATGTATCATGCCACGCACGCCTTCAACCGGACAGCACCTCATAAGCAGGCATCGCATGTTTTCAAATTCAGAGTGACCTGTAGCGTGGACCACTGATAAAGGTCAAGACAAAACATTGTGGGACTGATGGTGCCGAAATATTTTTTCCTACATTTGTTTGCAATGGCCAGACCTGAGCAGTATATTTTAACGCTTACAAACCGGGAAGACGGTAAAGAAAACACCATAGGCTCTGATCAAATCGCTTTTTGTGACCGTTTTGTAATCACTATGGCTACCACTGTTTGCAGTCACAGGTACGCGAGTGCTGCCAGCTGTCGTGCAAGCTGACGGTTGACGCGGCCAGCGCGACCCTTAGGCTGGTCTTGCTGCTGTCGCTGTTTGCTAGCGTATTGGTCCGCTTCTACTTCACAACGGAGCACGGCCCGAATGTGTTGCAACAGGCGCAGCATGTCGGCCCGCCTCAACATCATGCCACCCTCCACCGACGTAGAGGGTGATCTCAAGGCGTAAGTTTGTTTCTCCTAAAAGAATTTGGTTTGAGGGTCTGTTGCTTGATACGGGTTCTGTTATAAAGTTGAGCGAACAAGCTTGAGCAAGGCGCGAGAAAGAAAAGGTAAGAACTCCATTCAATATGACACGAGTCGTAGTGTCGGCTAAATATGCGACGAAGAATAAAGGAGAGGCAGTCACAAGATACTCGCATTTGGTCATGAGGTCCGAGTTTAACTGCATCATTCTAATCAAATAGTTTCTACAAATAATTCGTGATGTGACCGCTGACATCGCACTCTGTGACTTTTTCTTTGACATTGCGTTATTTCTTGCGGATGATCACCGCGTAGGACAAAACGATCAGCAATGCACATGAATTAGTGGACTAATGTGTGTGTCCCTCCCCCCCCCTCTCTGTTTTCACATAGATGTCTTGCCAACTTGCCCAAGTCTATGTGCGTCGAGGAAAAGACCGGGCACTGGAGAATTATTTGTTCCAAGGCCGGCAAAATTAGCACTAAAATTAAGGCAGACTTGTGTACTCTTGACAAGGCTGGATAATGACGGGAGATTAGGGCAAAACACGACAAAGACGAAACGCCACATTTGTTTACTTATCGCCCCGTAACGTTTGAATGATCTTTTATATTGATATTGATGTGCTATAACCTGCCACACATGCAATAAAATCGAATTCAAGGTTCACCAGACTGGCTCTTTCTAAACAAAGAACAAAATACGAAGTTGGCTTTGGTAAGCAACAAAGCGGCCGAAAAGGGGCAAAATTTCTTATGCCAGAGTGTTCAGAACCATGCTGTTCAAACGACCTGGCGTCTAAGACTAACGCAGTTATTTAGTTATTACAGTTCGGTATTGCTATTATTTTATGCAATGGCTCATATAGAGAGATCTAAATACTTTAAGACGTCCCGCTATATTTTAAGTAGGAGGGATCACATCAGTAGAACTGCGTAATTATATGCAGAAACTGCATGAAAGTTTCTTTCTTCGGAAAAACAGTATCTACATGAAACGCTTACCAGCAGATGTACTCAAGGCTGACAGAGTCCGCTTCATTCAACTGATCAATAATATGTAACTAAAAGGGTTACTCTTACACTTTGCTGCTGTTACGGCTTGAACAAGACGTTTCGAGCTTGAGAATGCTTCGTTTTATAGTCGTCAGGTCATAGATTTTATTGCTGTTTGCATGCTTGTGTTATTATTGCTATCATTATCCACTCTCCTGCTCTAAACATTTCACACTAAAGGATATGCTGTAGGAGGTGCTGCTCACCACGTCCAAGATGTAAGCAGAAATCACTGGGGCCCTGGACTAAGGAAAGACCCGACGCACAGCAGCTCCGACCACCGCCGCTTTCAATGAATATTGATCCATTCGTTATCCTTGTTTCGAGTGTTTAGGGTATCTGTGTGGTGCTATATTGAACAAATTGCAAGTAATTTCAAGAAGTGTTCTATAAATGGAAGATGAGAAGTAGTACGCAAGCGGCCGCGTCCCACAACAGCCATTTATCTATTCGGAAGTGTGTAGCCCACAGGCAGGAATATCCATTTCAGTTTTTACAATTTCGAAAACGCAGTTACCTTCGGCTTTGGAGCCTAACAAATTTTGTCTAATTCAACGAGCTACTTTCACTGAAGGTATTGCTTTGCTTCAAGGCTCTTCGAAGGAGCATGTATTTTGGCGCAATGTAGAGAAAATTTGTTAGGTCACAGCGGCGAGGGTAACAGCGTTTTTTAAATTTTAAAAACACATACGGATATCACTTCCGGTGGGCTTCCCAATCAATGAGGAGATTAGCAGTCAGAGTTAAAAAGTTAGCTATTCAATGTCAGTTCACCTTTTTATTAGTTAGCACTACTATGCTGCATACTGGTGCGTTACACTGAAGAAAATGTGCAGAATCAAGCGCTCTTCTAACTCAAAAGGACTATTTTAAAAATTGCAGAACACCTTAGAAGAATTGCGGAACATCGGTATGCGCTCAAATGCCATTAATGCGTGAATGTACATTGCAACCGTACAATAATCTGAATTGTTCATTTTCTCCCACATATTAACGTAACGCTGATACTGTAAATGGCCAGCCATCAATAGGCGCAATGCATTTGCTACCGAACGAAAATTTGCGGTCGTGCGAAGATTTCTGGAGCTGACTGGCACGCTTTGATGACAGATTCCGTACCAGCACTTCTTGCTTTGACTGCACTTTTTTCGTGCCTTGTGAGCCCGCTTACTACACTCGTTTTCAGTGCGTTAAGTACGCAACTTCAAGTGTGTGTTACTGCTGCATTAGGCACCCCTAACGGATCAAATTTCAGCGATATTATTTATAAATTTTTTAGTTGCATGGTTTCATACCGTGTACGCCACCTGCGAAATAAAGCGCTAATTTCTTAGCTGTAATGTTTAGATTTTTACAAATTTGAGCCTCGCGAACTCTCTCTTAACTTACCTCAGGGGAGCAGTGGGAGGCTATTCTGCTCAGCGAAGATCGTGACCGTCAGCACTGGCTGGTGGGCAGGGCCAGCGCAGCAGCAATAACCAGTGGACTACCGGACTAGGTGGCACACACACGTTTTCTACGAATATTCAGCAAATTACGGTGTTTTCAATCAATCAATAAATCAATCAATCTCTCTTAACTTGAGCAGTACTTCTAGTTAGCCAATTGGGCTAGCGCTGGGGCATAACTCGCTAGGCTAGTTGGGTTGGTCTGTTTACGAGGTCACGCGCAGCTGTAGCATACTGCGCTATGGGCAGTTCCAGTGGAACATGAGTTTTTTTTTCTGACACAGGCTGATCATCACCATAGCACTGTGCGCCAATGATTTCGATCGACCCCATCGTTACAAAATAGTCCTCACTGCCGCCTGTGGGAACTTTAACTGAAGGCCCCGAGAAAAAAGACCGACTTTATAAATAAGAGCTAATTTTAGTGCCAGTGTCAGAAATCTCCTTTTTAAGCACGAGATCCGGGAAACTCTCCGAACCCAATGACAGATGTAAATAATGCGCCCAGAGAGGGACACTAAACCATATAACCTGGCAATGCCCCTACTCACCTGGGGCTGCCGTAAACATTCGTAATGAGGAAGCTTTGGAACCTCTCCTTCGAAACCCGAAGACCAACTCGAAGCCATCCGCCTGGCTACCGAGGCCTAGAAGAACCAAGTGGTTCGCCACACAGGAATCTCTCTAGGCGCAGTGCCCTCTACTCCCTCCGGAGTGCGCGTACCTGAGTTGGGAAACGAGGGGTGCCTCCTATATAAGTGGATAAGTTTTTCTCTTTTTCTCTCTCTCTCTTGAATGATGCGGCATTCAAAGTTACGAAAAAAATCTCAGCCTCGGCCAGCGGAGGTGGCTCAGTGCCTTCGACGTTCAACTACAGACCCCAAAGTTGCAATATAAAATCCAAGCTGGGGCGAATGGTCTTGATGGAGGTGAAAACCGACATTAATTTACTTGCGTTTTGAACCCTTTTCGGGGAGCAACAGCATTTCGCCTTCATTTTCGCATGGTTCCAATTGACCAAAAAAAATCGTAACGCTATGCTTAGCAGCTGAGGTAAGTGCATTCCCAGTAACGCTTAAGCCGGGAACACCTGCGGCGGCTTTCCTTTGTTTCTCGCAGGGAGTCTTCGCTTTATATATGGCTTTTCTACTAATTTGCAGGAATCTGCTTTATATATACATTTTATTGCGCAAATATTTGAATTTGCATAACAGTACATTTTTACATGTTTGTGAAAACAGGGAGAACCATAGCATAGATCATTTAGTACCACGAAATTTCTCGATCCTCTTGTGTCTGCGGGAGCACTGAGACTAGAGAAATATGTAACACCCACCGCTGGGACTCAGTGGTTACAGCGCCCGGCTACTCAGCCAGAGAACCCGGGTTCAATCGCGGCCATGGCGCACCCTTTTCCATGGAGCGAAACGCAAAGGTCGCCCGTGAGCTGCGCCATGTCGCGGCACGGTAAACAACCCAAGGTGTTTTAAATTAATCCGAAGCCCTCCATTACGGATTCCCTTATAGATGTCGCCTCAGGAACGAAGTGTAGCAGCTGTGGGGTGACACTGCTTACACACTGTGTTGCATACAATACGGTTCTAAAATGGTCCAGTAGTTCTCGATTGACATGAGGGCTCTTTCTATGAACCGTAATAATCAGCACAATTTACACTCATCGGTAGCAGGAGTGCCACGGAAAGAACGTGCAATTCTAAAAAAAAAACTTTATTCATAATGGGCAGCGTTTTTCCCGTAAGCCTCGTCGCTGACAGCGTTGCGTTCGTTGCGTTGCCCATAGAAGACCACGACGAAAATTTCGATGCAGTGGAGCCAGGCGCAACCGTAGGGGCACCACGTGGCACCGGGTGCGGACCTGCGCCAAGAGGGAACTCTGTAGGGATGCTGATTGATAACTTCAATGGCGCCAAGGGAAGATAAGGATAAAGATCGCCATGAAACAATAAGCTTGGCCTACACAAGGCAGGGTCAAATACCACTTTTCCAAGCATTTCACCCCATAGCAGCCGAGCCCCAGGTCAAGGGACTGCTTTTACTGAATTCAAAACCCGGTGGATGCGCGCCAGCCCTGGGGTCCTAAATCAAACCGACTAAGAGTTACGCCGCCGTGGTCGCTCAGTGGTTAGGGCGGCTCGACTACTGATCCGGAGCACCCGAGTTCGAACCCGACCGCGGCGGCTGTGTTTCTATGGAGGAAAAACGCTAAGGCGCCCGTGTGCTGTGCGATGTCAGCGCACGTTAAAGATCCCCAGATGGTGGAAATTATTCTGGAGACCTCCACTACGGCACCTCTTCCTTCCTTTCATCTTTCACTCCCTCCTTTGTCCCTTCCCTCACGACGCGGTTTTCAGTTTTCATTTTCATTTCATAGGAACGGAAAGTCAAAACCACAAAGCCATAGCGGCGGTAAGGCAGTACCACCTTTCACTGTGCATTCGCGCTCCAAACAAGATTCAGGGCAGCAATGAAGAGCCATGATAATATGCGGTGGCATAAAACGCTAGAACCTGGATACAATCGTTCCTGACGTTTCCTTGCAGAGCCTGTCAAAAAGAAATAGCCACAGGGCTTCTTGGCACGAACAAGTAACCCAGCTCTAGAATCCCATTTTGGGGCTCCAAAGAACTGTAGGAATGACAAGGCCTTCCTATCATTAAGAAACTCGAAGTGTGGGCCACGCTATAAAATACTCTGTGCTCGACTCAGAAACAAATTATGTGGCCCTAAACATTCGAGCAATGCCGCAGCATTACCCTATGGCAAAGTTGCCGCTGGTAAGTACACGAGGGTCTTTCAAGCTATGACTACGAGCAGAATCTAAATAACGTGTTTCGTCGCATTAGTGATATTGCCTATTTTCATAAGGCTGTCATTACTGGTGTCATAACACTGTTGGTGAAATGATAAGAAAATTGGTCTTTCGCATCTCCTTGTGAAAATAAATATACCTTGAGTCACAGCGTTGTTTGGCAGAAGGTTTCCTTGTGCCAATAATATTCATCATCGTCAAACACGCGGTCTAGTTCCAAGCGTTTTCAAAGAAATTCTTAGCGACCTGAATACGTTTACGCTCGAAATGTGGGCGCCCTCCAAACTGAAGTTTAAGGCTGAGTTTCGGCGCTGGCAGGCGCATACATGTGGCTTTTCAGCCTGTTTGACACTCACTTTGTGCAATAACATTGCAACGATTGTGAAAGGCAATTGGGCCGTAGCAAAGATTCGTCGCGGTTCTCGGCACTCCCCTAATTATGCACCCATGCGCACAGTGGTGGCCATGGATCCCACACTTCGTGTGCTTGTTTTGTCGACCTTGGAGTAAATTATCCGTCAGTGCGATGTCTTTGCCTCCACTAACCCAGACTTGAACAAATTATCACGAGCTCACGAAGAACAACTCGAACGGAATTTTTAGCCGAGCATTCCGCCTTACATGCATCGATGAAAATTCTGTCCACCACGGTCAACATCCGCATGAAATGACGTGATCACATGGATAAAGTGACAAGGTCAACAGTCAGTGGTCACGTGACCGATTAGCCGTTAACCCGTTTCACTGTAGTGTAGCAGTTATTTTAACTCGCAGCTGAAGCCCCAACACATGCACCTCTGGACAGTCTTTGCTTTGATCTTTACTCGCACATTTAGCTGACGCCATACTCGTTCCACATGGCTTGGGGATCTAAATATTTCATGTCCCCACTTTATCAGTCCCGTTCATTCAAGTTTACGACCGAACAGGTAGCAAACAGCTGACACTCAAAATCATTTCTTTTAATAGAAACTCACTTATGCATTGCGGTCATCCTCTACGCCGATCGAGGGCAAGCTGCTGGGGCGGCGGGACATGCTGTGCCGCTTGCAACACATTCGGGTGATGCTGCGCCGTAGAGTAGATGCGGCTCCATACAGTGGTAAACAGCGACAGCAACACGGCCAGCCCAAGGCTCAGGCGGGCCGCGTAAGCCGTCAGCTTGCCTGACAGCAGGCAGCACACGCGTGCGCGTGCCTGCAAGCAAGGGTTGTCATAGTTATTACAAAAACCTTTATAGACCAGATTTGTTACAGGCTGTGGTGGCTTCATTGCCCCTTCAGACCTGCGCAATTTTTCGATTTGTAAGCGTTAAAGGGACGCACCATTGGCTAAAAAGTTTCATGAAATTAGGGCATAGCTGAAAAGATACCGGACTTATTATAGGCCCGCCAGCATGGATACATCTTACAAGTGGAACCATTTACAAATTTTGAAAGGCATCGAAGGTCCCGTTTGCGATTCATGAAAAAGTGTCAAAGGAGATGATCAGGCTGAAAGCACCTGGTGTAGCATCCCCAGTGCCCTATACGCTGAATAGGTTACGCCCGTTTTTCCGCTGCTAAAGAAGGATGGTTAGAGGGCGTGTGTAGAGATTTTAAAGTTATACTTAACCCGTTGTGCGAGATCGAACAGCATCCGCTCCCCGTTACTGATTTGTTTGCCAACTTATTCTGAGGACAGCAAATCAGCATTTCCGATTTCCATAACACTTAAAACGATATCGCGTTGGACGAAGACCGTCGAATTCTGACAGTCATCAACAAAAGGCAAGATATTGTTTTGTTACAACTGGTTACCGTTCGGCATCGCGTCAGCGCTACTCATATTTCAAACAAAGATTGAATCTGTGTTGCAAGGGTTGTTCGGGGCTCAAGCATATCTGGATGATGTGCTGATAGCGGACAAGAAAACCGATTACTCGAATTTGCAGGTAGTGCTGCAGCGTTTCAGTTAAAGTGGCATCAAGCTGCACGGCGATAAATGTTGCTTCAGCGAGATAGTGATAAAGTAACTTAGTCACCACATCGAAGCAGGCGGACAGCAACCGGTGGAAAAGAATATTGATGCAGTTGGGCTGGCACCTTCGCCTGAAAACATAACAGAACTGCGTGCTTCCTCGGTTTAATTACCTCCTACAAGTATCTGCCGAACATGTCCATGGTAGTAGCTCTTTGTACAAGGTAAGTGATATGGGGTTAGAAGAGGCGGCAGCATTCCAACGTGTCAAAAGCTGTTTGTGCACAGCGCTCATCCTAACTTTTTTCGACCCGCAGCGCAAACTGCTGTTTCAGTGCGACGCTTGACCATGTGATATCGACGCCATACTTTTTCATCGCTCTCACGGTGAAAATAGGTTGATCGGATTTCGCTCCTGGGCCTTAATATGCGTTAATAATCAATGTGTCAACGGTATTGATCGTTCACGAAACTTTGGCAGCGGAACTGCTGTGCTTTTTAAAGCATCCGTAAAGGACCGAAAAAGGAGTAATGCCACTCCGTCGCGCCCGAACATGCACGTCTTCAAGCATGTGTGTCCAGTCCTGGTACCACCAAAGTATATGGAACCATTAGCTATATCGCTGTGAAGCTTCCAAAGACGGTTGCACAAACTGTTGAGTTGTAAGGCTTTCACGTCGTAAGTCTGCACGAAACTCAGCGTGAAGCTGAGCGCGCCATCGACAGAAACAGAATATGCAACCTTATGTCTGTCCGAAACAGGGACTCAGCTTTGCTCTTACGTGCAAGTAGAGAGTGGCCGGAAGGAGGAATTTCGCAGAGCTGCCGGACGGAAATAGGTCGATCACGTGCATGGTGGCCACGTCGATCAGTATCACATCCCGGGACGAGCGCGGGTCCACCAAAAGCAGGAAGGCGGCGAGGTGCAGGGCGACACTGAGGGCCTCAAGCTCTGGGAACTTCATCTGGAGCACCGCCACTGCGACCGATAAGCATACGCCTCCGGCAGCTTCGATGGCCCATGGGCCCAGGGCCGCCTCCTGAACACGGTTGGAAGAAAGTATTCACATGGACCATAATTTTTACAACCGTAGGTAGGAAGAGAAGCCAACGAAACTCTAAAATGCGGCTGAAGGCCATTGCCTCCAGTTTAGATTTAATCTGAAAGTTAATGCCCCAGAAAGTTCGCTGCCCTCACGCATAAGAGACGTATTCAATTCCATTTATTTAAGTTTATTTTAATAGATGTTTCTAAAGATATCTGAGATGGATGTTGTAAATCACAGCTTGACGTGGCCAAGAAAATCTCTACAAGGCCATGCCGACGTAATTACTGAGAATAGCTACCAGAAACAATAGAAAAGATCTAGAATAGAAGACACTGCACAATAATAACCTGGTGTAGTTTTCTGAAGCATGACCAAATGTAGATTTCAATATTATCAGAAATAATACAAGAATACATCATGCATACATATTTCAATAAAACTTTAGATGAGCTCTAATAGGCATGATTTCGCGAAGTAGAAATATTTTCTAAACATTTTGAGCACAAGCTACGAATTATAGATTCTGAGAACACTTTTCAACCTTCATTTCCGAGTACTTAAAATGGCACTTTCGGGAGGGAGTAGAAGAAAGAGTACAATAAGTGGACAAGCCCAACACTGTCTCAGCTCTCTCTCTCCTACATAAAAATCTACGCACTGATAATATTCTTCCTGATTTTTCTTCTGAGAGTGCTGAACGACAGTTTTGTTTTTGTTCGCTGCTCGCATCTTGCTTCTCGTTGTACTGATTGTATGTATGATACATTAACTACAGCTTAGTGGATATCTGTGCCGATAATATTATCGTATTTTTGGTTGAAGAATAGGCTGCAAAAAGCAGTGCCGACCGCAGAAAGGATGTGCAATATGTGAGCACCCACATCATTCGATTTGAACAAACTTCAAGAGCAGACTTTTCTTCTGTATTCGGAAATAAAAAGCTTGGTGTTCTTTTTTTACCTCAATTCTTGCCGCCTGGATAAAAGGAGTTAGGCAGTAAGCCTCAACCGCCAGGGAGTGTTCCAGGCTTCTTTGTTGCAGCGAACACGTGAGGAGCGTGCTGTTGGAGTACCGGCACTGGCCCGATGTCAGGTTGCTGCAACTTGTCATTGGCTGAAAAAATGTCGATGAAGAAGCACAAGGTTTGGTTAAGCGACGTAGGCGGTTCTGTCTCCTATTTAAGCGAAAGCATTTCTTTTCTCAATAGTGGTGAGTATAGGGCCTGTCGTCAGAGCGTGTCAGCACGAAAATGAGCATTCAGAAAAAGACATTCGCCGCCATTGTGGTTCCAACTCAGGCCCTCTGCGTGCCAGGCGGTCACGCAACGTATATGCCACGAACGGCCGTTGGTTCAAGGCTGTAAGAGCGGCACGAAGTGAACGCATTGTGCTGTGCACGATGGTAAAGTGTGTTCGGGATGCGTACTGATGTTAGACAACGATTACTTGGAAAAAAAAGTCACGTGATAAGTGTCGTGTGACAACGATGACTTGTAAATGAGTTGCTGACATACAAACGCAAATGCTTTCGCATTTATTCAATGCAGCATACTGCAGTGCTCTACAAATTTTTTGTAATATTCCCAGTGGGCAAGTTAAGGCATTTGTTGTCCGTCACACGTAGGAGTGATTCATCTCTTAGTCGCACCACTCAGGCAGCCCACCCAGATTAAACCGGCCACAATAAACTACTTTGGCGCTAAGGAGTAACAGAGAATACAAACTCTAAAACTCAGATAGCTTAATCACCTACCTGTCCCATTAGAAAGGAAAGAATAATGACCAGTTTTAAAACTTCTGTGCGTAAAATTCTCATAGACGAAGCTTCGCAAGCGAACACAATAGCACGCGCAAGCGTCGGGACATTCAAACACCAGCGCTTGTACCTCTAAATAAACGAGGCGAAAAAGAAAGGCAGGCATTCATTCTCGAGCCTTGTTCGCTTACTAGGTTGCCTCACATTGGTCAGAAATTAGGGTAGCTACTGTGCTGATGCTTTTACAACCCAACGCATAATAAAATTTGGGCTCTCTCATGTACGAACTCGGCAATGCTTTGTGCGAATGGCGGGAGAGGAAGCGGTCCTCTATAAACTTTTTGCACGTTCAAAAAAATCTTAACGATCGAAATTAACCTGCGAAGCTCACGGCAGAACATCTTATAGAGCAAGCCATCAGCAGTGTTTAAAACCACTGCAGTCGCACGTCACGTCCATCTTCATTCAAATGTTTTCGGAGCATAAATGGTTTACTTGTCAGCCCTGTTTTGTGAAGCTTATGGTACCCCTAAATGTCTAATTCCGTGTAAGGTTGTCAAGAGGACCCTGCTCATCAGCTTCCTAGAGCATTTCGACATTAGGGGTGCCGTAAGTCTCCAGTATACTCGTCAGACCCTAGAAAAAGTTCGGCTTCTCAGCGTTAATCCAAATGCGTATCTCAAGTCTTTGCAGCATTGTGAATAAACGCACAAAATCTGGAAGTCGCCGGTCCCACACTACTTCCCTGATGAGTTTTCACAATACATTCTATGGGGCTCAATGCAGAAAATGCAACATCATCTTACGTATTTATTTAGTTAAATACATGCACGACAAGATGAGTGTTTGGATCAAAATTACGAGACATCTTACGAAAAAGCACGCGCTACATGAGAGCTGTTTGGCCGCTGAGGGCCGAAATTTGCTTTAGACAAATCCACAAACTCTAGACGCTACTCAGAGCGCCTCTGTCGATTCACACTTTTCGAAAACGTTACACAGAAGCACAGGGAATTCTTTCTGACTTCCAATGGCAGTTTCCTCCAAAATTGGCATTATAATGTACAAGGATTCTGACGAGGATATAGGGGCTGAGAAAGCAAATCAAGTTGCACATATACCATAGGCCAAGACTGTACCGCTTGTGACCAAAGAATAAGGAAAGCTCAGTTTCAGCCGCGCTGGCCGTGACCTCTCCCCACATGGTGGAGGATGACAGCAATGCCTTCGGGACGACTTACGTGCGCGCAGATGGTCCCCAGACTTGGAAGTTGGCCGCAGAAAGCCCTGTCGTACATGGCCACCACCGTCAATGTCGCGTAGCCGAGCAACTTGTAAATGACGATCACGGGCAGCAGGCACACCGCTAAAACCACGAGTACGTGGAACAACATGTCAACACGTCTTCTAGGGCAGCACCGAAAGGTTTGAGCAGCCTTGGACGGCCGGTCGGCTGGGATCGAGACTTCTTTCTTCTTTGCTCGGAGAGGACACGGCGACCACTAGGGGTTTTAGAGAAACCTCTACAACAGCTTGGCCTTTGTTCGAGCAGCCCAGTCTTATTGTCGTTTGGAGCCACCATACTTGGGTACAGCCAGAAGTCTGTTTTTGCAGCCGTGCAAATTTTTTTTAATGAAATCAAGATGACTACCTTGTTAATTTTGTTTTTTAATTTCTTCAATATTATTTTTATTCTTACAATTATCATTATCGTTCAACTACTCGGCTATAAACATCAGTCTGGACCTCCTGCGTGCTTTCTGCATTTCCCGTTTCATTTCGTTGTTCCTTTTTGTTTTCTTCCTCCGTCCACACCATTCTTCTTAATTTCGTCCAAGAATTATTCACCTCAAAAACACTCTGTGTCCCCCAATTCTTAGCCAATCCCCCTATGTGTGCATGTGCCATACTATGAGGACAACAACAACAACAACACTAAAGGCACGGACCGATCGCTGCTTCGCCGCCATTGATTGAATAAGTTCTGGATACAAACAGAGACCACTTTAGCGCGAAAAGCGATAACAACAGTAACAAAAGGAATGAAGTGAAATGATTATTGCTTTTTTCGGAAGGAAATGCCGTCGTATCTGTCTCACATCTCTGCTGACACCAGAACCGCGCCGTAAGGAAAGGGATAAAGTAGAGAGTGAAAGAAGAAATAACGGAAGAGGTGCCGTAGTGGAGGGCTCCGGAATAATTTCGACCACCAGGGGATCTTTAACGTGCACTGACATCGCCCAGAACGTGGGGGCCTTAGCGTTTCGCCCCCATCGAAATGCAGCCGCCGCGGTCGGGTTCGAACCCGGGTACTGCGGACCAGTAGTCGAACGCTTAACCACTGAGCCACCGCGAGAGAAATTAGGCGATGATATGCTTTCTGAACCAATTCCTCGAATGACTGAAAGCGCCTCCTTTACCAGTTGCCAGTTAATTCACTGATGTGCGTGGACAATTTGGATACCTTTTTTGAAACATTGCGTAGTGCATGCCTACGACGTTCTCTTTTCGCCCTTACGATGTCTAAGCGCATGTGCTCTCTGAAAAGAGTGTGTGGCAACTTATAATAAACTGCACATCTCCAACCAAAAATGTTAACTTTAACCCGACGTTTCGAAGCCGACTCGGCTCCTTCATCAGGTATGACTGAGGGCACTAGCTAGCGTCTTTTAAGTATGGAAGGGAGGGAGGTAAAAGAACGACAGAGGAACGCGTGCCACCGCGTTCCTCTCCACTCTCATAATGGCGTTTGGCGAGGACCTCGAAATTGTGCAGTGGAACTGCCGAAATCTTTGCCACAATAAGACCCCGTCCACCAGTATCTACTCACCCGCCCCTCTCTGCCTCATTTTCTCCTTCTCCAGGAGACCCGGACGGCCCGCAATGTCCCAGGCTACCGCTCCTACCATGCCACTACGGCCACACCACTTGCGTCTATCTATGTACGCAGTGACGTGCTCGTAGAGCAAATTGACATCCCCTCCACCCTCCTTAAATATTTAGTTTGTGTGATTTATTACCACCCTTATTCCCGCATCTCACTCGTCCTCTTGTCTTTTTACAACCCCCCTGTCACTTCCTCTTTATTCTCTGCTCTGGGCAAATTCCTTCACTCTCTTCCTTCTACCTCCTATCTCCTCTTTGGTGGTGACTTTAATGCCCCTCACACACTCTGGGGCTACCCACAAACCCTCAAACCCGGCCGCCTCCTGCATTGTCTGGCCCAGGAACGCCACCTCACCCTTCTTAATACTCCTGGCGCTCCTACTCGAGCGGGCATTGCCTCACAATGCCCCACGACACCCGACCTCACTTTCTCTCGGGGTTCACTTTCCTTTCACTGGCAGGTGACAGCCGAAACTCTTCTAAGTGACCACTTTCTCATCCATACACCACCTCTCATTCCCACATCCCGCTGTCATCCGGTTGTTCACACTGACTGGCATGCTTTTCGCACTAATCTCGCCTCCGACTCCTTTCAATCCTACGATGACTGGACGTGGCGCATCTCTGCAGCGCTCACGTCCAGTAGCCGTCGCGTTCGCTCTCGTTACCCAATCCAAGACCCAGATCCTCACGTTATCCGTTTATGGCGTCGCCGTAAACGTCTTCAACGCTCCTTTCGCTCCCAACCACACAATTCCCAGCTTTCCTCCCGGATCACTGCTCTGCGGGCTGAGATCGTCACTCACTGCGCCTCCCTCGAGCACTCTCGTTGGAGTGCTCTTTGTGATGGCCTTGATTCTGCATTGCACTTGCGATCCGCATGGTCTTTCTTTAAATCCCTCCTTGACACTAAGCCTGCCCTTGCCCCCACTCTAGCTAAAACCCTAACTCAGGGGACTCCCTCCGAAGTTTTTGATCAACTCGCCTCTCTCTACCTCCCGCCCCCTCTGGCACCCTCCTACCCGGTGTACTCAGGTGGACCTAACCCCAATCTGGACCAATGCTTCACTCTCCGGGAGCTCGAATCTGCTTTGGCTGCTAATGCTACACGCTCGGCTCCCGGTGAGGATGCCATTACATACACCACACTTCGTAACCTTCCTGACTGCGCCAAAGAATTCCTCCTTGACACCTACAATGAGGCCTGGGAGAGCGGCTGCTTGCCGAGCTCCTGGACATCCTCCGTTATTTCTATGATTCCAAAGCCGGGCAAACCTCCCTCTCTCTCTAACCTCCGCCCAATCTCCCTGACGTCGTGCGTTGGTAAGACACTTGAGCGAATGGCTCTGACTCGCCTCTCTGATTTTCTTGAGGCACGGGAGTTCTTCTCCCATTCTCTCATTGGCTTCCGACGCCGCGTCTGTGCACAGGACATGTTTCTGATTCTCCAGCAAACGTTCCTGTCCCCTACACCCACTCAAATGTACGCACTTGTGACTGTCGATGTTCGCAAGGCCTTTGACGGTGTTTGCCACGATCACATCCTTTCTCAACTCGCCTCTTTGGATTGTGGCTCCCGCATGTACTCCTATATCCGCTATTCCTCTCTAAACGTGTGGCTCGCTTTCGAGTAGATACCCACTTGTCTAACCCACACCACCTCACCCGTGGCACTCCTCAAGGTGCTGTTCTCTCTCCTACCCTTTTCAATCTCGCTATGGCCCCTCTCGCCTCCCAGCTAGCTTAAATTCCCGACCAGCATCATATATTTTACGCCGATGACATCACTCTCTGGTGTTCATCTGGCTCTCCCGGTCACGTACAGGACACCCTGCAACGTGGCCTAGATCTCATCGACTCCTTTCTCACCACCGCTGGCCTCTCTCCTGCTCCTGAGAAATCCGAGCTTCTCCTTCTCAACCATTCCTCCTACTAGCGCTCACACAACCACTTCGTCTCTCTCCACCTTTCGGCTCTCCCATTCCTGTCGTCACACAGTGCAAAGTTCTTGGCTTCCCTTTGCATGCGGCTAAGAATGTGCAAGCCCTCCACCGCGCTGTCACCACCTGCCACTCTGTAACTCACCTCCTGCGGCGCGTAGTCACTCGGCGCTTAGGTCTCCACGAGGCTCACGCGTGCCGCGTTGCCCACGCGCTGGCCCTCAACAAGGTCTTTGACTTTGCACCCTACGCTTCCTTCACTCAGACTCAACTTAACGCTCTCGAGACTGCCCTTGTGGGCCTCTACAAGGCAGCTCTCAACCTCCCTATCACTACCTCTACCACTAAGCTTTTTGCCACAGGCCTCTTCCATCCTCTTCGTTCTCTTCTCAGTCTCCATCGTGACTCGCAGCTTGCCCGGCTTTCCCTTACCCGTCAGGGTCAGTGGTTATTGACTCAAGCGGGTATCTCGCCCATTCCAATCTCCCCGTTTACCTCTCCTATTCCCACCCCCGCTCCCAATCTTCGTATCCTTCCTCTCCCGACCAACATGTCCCCCGTCCTGCACGCCGGACGTCGTCATGCGGCCGCACAGCACCATTCCCCTCTCTTTGATACCCAGGGTGTAGCTTACACGGATGCCTCCTTCGTGGCTCCTCGAGGTTCCTTAGGCTACGCCCTGTACCATCCACACCTCCCTGCTCCTGAAACCCACACCAGCGGGCCGTATCTACACCCTCCAGACGCATTGTCCCTCGAGGTCCTCGCCATTGCGCATGCCCTCCAGTCATTTGTCCTCCTTCCCTCTCTCCAAGAGTACACAGTCTATTCTGACACACAAGCCGCTATACACCACATACAGAAACGCAAACGCACCCTGACCCCTTCTCTCCAACAGGAGGTCGAACGAGCGGTCTCCGCACTGCAGCCTTCCATCGTTTTCCTCCGCTGGGTCCCTGGGCATTCAGGGGTTGACGGCAATGAGCTGGCCCATCAGCTCGCCCGCGACACACTTTTCTGGGCACCGTTGATCCCTTGGCCAAAGCCCTCGGAGGACGGTGGGAGACTCACCCTTCGCCGCACCATAAAAGAGGTCTACCTTGAGCTCCGCCTCGACAAACGCCTTTACCCTCCCCCTCATCTATCACTCACGGTGCAGGGGTCTCGCCTTCTTCGGCACATTCAGATGAATGCAGTTATCAACCCGTCCCGCCTCTTCCTCTATCGCTATCGATCGGACCCTTCCTGTCCCAACTGCCCCTGTATCTATGCGGACCTGACCCATTGCCTCTTCTATTGCCCGACTGCTCAGCAGTCAGGTTCCTTCCCCCCCCCCCCTTTCTATCCATCACCACCTGGCTCGACTGGCTTGGCGCTGAAGGGGAAGAAGAACAGAGGCTTCTGGTCGCCCAGGCGGTCGACATGCTCGGCCTATAAATTATGGTAAAATAAAAGTCTTTTACTACTACTACTACTACTATGTATTGCCAAAGAAACATTACAGAAAAAAGGTGTCATTAAGTTTCTGCGCCATATACTTTCCCGAAAAGCAATTTTCATTTCAATTTTCACGTTCCTCAGTGGTCGAGGAGCAACGCGCCCGCCTCAGTGTTTAGAGGGCAGAGAAGCAGTCTGTCTCTCTTCATTCCAGAGCCGACTACTTAGAAAGCGATCCGCAGATTGAAATCGGGTGCCTTCATAGAAAGCCTCGCCGAGCGTTCCTGCTTTTCTGTAAACAGTTCTTCTCTCCTGCCTTCCTCGTCATCCCTTTCAGCAATAAACTCAGCAGAAAATTTGTTTCTTTTGCACCGGTAATTCACTATGAACGGATTGCCTCCTGGCAAAATTATCTCGCTGTCTCCTAGTGGCGCCAAGAACCCCAATCAGTCTCTCGAAAGCCTAAGCTTCGTATCAAATTCTATTGTCACTGCTAACCAGCTGGCGGGACTCTTTCCGACACTAAAGACTTTACGTCTGTGGCAATTATTTCGTTCAAAGGATATACCCACCAAACTGAACGCGAAGAACTACAAACATGCAAAATGAAGAATAATAATAATTGGTTTTGGGGGAAAGTAAATGGCGCAGTATTTGTCTCATATATCGTTGGACACATTTACCGCGCCGTAAGGGAAGGGATAAAGGAGGGAGTTAAAGAAGAAAGGAAGAGAGAGGTGCCGTAGTGGAGGACTCCGGAATAATTCCGTCCACCGGGGGATCTTTAACGCACACTGGCATCGCACAGCACACGGGCACCTTAGCGTTTTTATGACCTTTCCAATTTTAATATCAATGTGCTCACTTGTTCCGCAAGAAATCTGTGTTCAGTGTTTTTGCGCTCATAACGACGAACGGTTGTAAAATTGAAAATTGGTTTTTGGGAAAAGGAAATGGCGCAGTATCTGTCTCGCATCTCGGCACCTGAACCGCGCCATATCAACTATCGCACTGCCTTAATTTGTATTCTAAGAGGGAAAAGCATATTGAAGGCTGGAGAAAGCTAAGGCACTTCAGCCGCATCGGTCCGATGAATCGCCCCCTAATGTTTTCTTTTGCCACATCACGAACTTCGACTTGAAGGATTTTTTTAAGCGCAATGCTTTTCTCGAGGAACATTCGCATTGTGGTATGTGCGTTTCAAAGCAGTCAGTTTATGAAGGAGAAAATTTGCTCACACGACCCATTCTTCAACGCTAAATAAACTCTATAATTGACTCTATAAATGCCGATATCACATTTTATGCATCAGGGACACTTGATCCCGATTGTGCTCTGCAGTGTCGGTTCTGCCACATTTACAGGCTTGAACTTGCGAAGCTTATCTTACTTGCCCATTTCGGCTTACAATTATTATAAAAGTAGACAACGTACTGCGCCAACTTAGAGTTGGTTGGTCTGTTTTTTACTCTTCGTTGCACTTGTTTAAAATGTTCTGACAGTAATTATACAGTCGAAAATCGCATTTCTTTTATGCAATGCAGGTTTGGTCTTCGTTGCGACATGGTACGCCTGCACTCCTGGTTGTATCCTGCCCCCAGAAATTGACCCCTTTGTCGGCTGCGGGCTCCCTAACAGCAGCCGTCGACGAAATGATCGAATTTTTTTTAATAATAGCAGTACTGGCGCCTTTCTTTCAATGTCGTTAGTAATTAGTGTGAGCAACAAGATTATAGGATTAAACAAGCGGACATGCATGGATGGGGATTTTTGTTTCAAGCTAGAGTGACGCAAGAATGAGTCATTGTCGCGTCCAGTTTTCAAGACTCATATGACCCTAGTACTCCTAACATGCGCGGCGCAGCATCCCGCATTCATTTCCATATTTTGTATCTGCACATAGTGTATATTACCCCTATACCCCTATCCTTTCTTGCTATCGCTCCCTCCTTTCTTTCTTTCTCTCTGCCCTTTTATTCCAGCTAGTCACCTCTCAGGGGCTTCAGGTTTCGATGGCAGATGCCGTGGCTAGCAACATCTTTTCCTTCCATTGTTATTTTTTTAATGAATAGCTACTAACAAAATATAGCCCTCATCACCTAGAGTCCAAATAAGTTGGATTGAATTTCAGTGCATACAGTAAAATAATGACTTTCAGTGTATGCAGTCAAATAACAAACATATGAAACCCATTAAATATTCACGCGCGAACAAAAACAGTTACTTGAATTCATATATATTGCTATCGTATTTGCTTCAGAATTTTTGTGAAAGTATAAGATATGGAAAGTTTCGAGTACTATCGAAGCGGAACGCGATCGTAACGATTTCCGCTAGTGTTTGGAACATCTCCTTGCTGGGCTGGTAACGGTGTTTTTTAGCCAAGCTCGCAGTTCTTTGTCCAGTCTACTGGAACTTCGGCCAGCGTAACAGAAGACATGCACGGCTCGCATGCGTGTGGGACGCATTCCGGCAGGTGTGTAATAAAACTAGATCAGACAGCTCGCCGGTCGTTCCTGCAAAGTCACTGCCTTCGCTGGTACGCCCTAAAGTTGAAATTGTTTAAAAATTGCCAAATAGGTAAAACTGGATACCCACCGTGGTCGCTCAGTGGTTAGGGCGCTCAGTTGCTGAGCCGTGGCGTCCGCGTTTCGAGCCCGTCTGCTGTGCGATGTCAGTACCCGTTAAAGGTCCCCAGCTGGTATAAATTATTTCCTTCACCCTACTGCGGTGGCTCAGCGGATAGGGCGCTCGGCTACTGATCCGGACCTCCCGGGTTCGAACCCGACCGCGGCAGCTGCGTTTTTACGGAGGCAAAATGCTAAGGCGCCCTTGTGCTGTGCGATGTCAGTGCGCGTTAAAGTTCCCCAGGTGGTCGAAATTATTCCGGAGCCCTACACTACGGTACCCCTTTCTTCCTTTCTTCTTTCACTCCTTCCTTTATCCCTTCTCTTACGGCGCGGTTCAGGCGTCCGCCAATATATGAGACAGATATACTGCGCCATTTCCTCTTCCTAGAAACCGATTATTATTATTAATATTATTATTATTATTAATATTAATATTATTATTATTATTATTATTATTATTATTATTATTATTATTATTATTATTATTATTATTATTATTATTATTATTATTATTATTATTATTATTATTATTATTATTATTATTATTATTATTATTATTATTATTATTATTATTATTATTATTATATCGTTCGTTCCCACCGTCCTTTTTCCTTACGGCGCAGTTCGGGTGTCCATCGAGATATGTGAAACTGTTAATGCTCCCTTTCCTTTCCCCAAAACAAGAATTTCATTTTAATTTTTTGCGCTACAAGAGGTCAGCACCTGATGACCACATACCTATGTTGCTCTGGTGTCGTGACCGGTGTTCTTGACACGATGAGTACATAGTCTGGTTGCGACACTTGCAGCGCGGCATGGTTCGGAACTTGGAGGGGGTGGGGGTGGTCAGAGACCTTTGACCCCGACAGTACATCGCTTTAGATGCTAACGTCCTAATGCAGACCGTCTCTTTCCAGACGCAAGTCCTCATGCTTCCAAATTTTCACGTTTACTTGCCGTGAATTTGTTTTACTGATGCTGTTACAAATCCTCCAGTTAAATTAGTGCGGCGGGTTGCGCGCGCACATTTTTGAGGGATTGCACTGATAAGGAAACTTCGCATTTTCTGCTGCTTTGGAAGAACTTGGCAACTAGCATGCACCTCCTGCGCGCACACTGCTGATGACAATAAAGCACATAAGTTGCCAGGTTAACAGACCCCCCCTTCCAGCAATGGTATCTGCGCTTGAAGTCGGTATCCGGCAAATGGAACCTGGTGTACGAGAAGCGGTCAGGCTCAAAACAATAGGTGTACTCAATTCAGTGCAAGCACACCGAAAAGAATCAAACCTAAATCTGGACGAAAGGTAAGCCCTGCAAGACCTCAAGACAGACACCAACATAGTGATCCTCCCAGCGGACAAGGGCAACACAACAGTCGTTCGTGGCAGACGGGACTACGAAGAGAAAATATCCACCTTATTCAGCAGTCGAGAATATGCAAAATTGAAGAAGGACCCCACAACCACTACCCAAGCAAGGCTAAATAAAACAAAACATTGAAAGAAGTATTCGAAAGACACCCCAACTTCCGAAATCTCTACCTTCAGTTATTGAGCACCAACGGATCGGCTCCAGCATTCTACGGCCTGCCCAAAGTCCACAAACCGGGGACCCCTTTGCGCCCGATTGTCGACTGCCGGTGTTCCCCTCTGCGCTCGTTGTCAGAATACCTTCACAAACTAATATCCCCAATCGCAGGATAAACAGCGACCCATATCCGTCATTCCAGCCACTTCATCGAACTGGTGTCCCAAGCCACCCTTGAGGCCGACGAATGCTTTTTCTCCTTCGACGTGGTGTCCCTTTTCACAAACATCCCCAAGAAGCTTGCGGTGGCCGCTACCCATGACGCCCTACAACGCGACGACACACTCAGCGCACGAACCCCGCTGAGTGTAAATGATGTGTGCCGCCTCCTGGAGTTGTGCCTATCAAACACACACTTCTCGTCAAACGGGGAATTTTACCGACAGGTGAAAGGAACACCAATGGGAGCATCCATCTCTGTCGTCATGGCCAATTTAACATTGGAACACGGCAAACAGCGAGCCCTCAACTCATTCCACCCGCAACCAAAGATTTTCCTCAGGTATGTCGACGACTGCTTCGCCGTCATGAAAAAATCTGAGACTCAAAATTTCCTTCGTCATTTAAACTTCGTAGAACCTCACATTCAGTTCACGCTAGAGGTGGAACAAGAAAACTCCCTGCCGTTTTTGGACGTCCTCGTGTCCCGAAACGACAATACCCTTCAATTCTCCGTATACCGCAAATCAACCCACTCAGGCCGGTATCTCCACTTCTCTTCGAACCACCCGAAGTCCATAAAGCATCAGTGGTGAAGACGCTGTTCAGAAGAATTGAGACACACTACAACACAGAAATTGACAGAAAAAAAGAACAACGCACGATATTCAAAGAACTCATCATGAACGGCTACCCAAAAGACTTTATTCAAAAAACCATTCGACATCAAAAGCACAACATTCGTCAAGAAATCAACGCACAAAGACCAACGCCACCACCAAAATACGTCACTTTACCTTATGTCGGAGGTGTCAGCGAAACCCTCGCCCGAATCCTGAAAAAATCGGGTCTCCAGGTTGCGCACAAGCCCACAAACACTGTTGCGCTTTGCCTACCTGTTCCCAAAGACCGGCCGCCGAGAGAAAGAGCCCAAGGCATTGTCTACCAAATTCCATGCGCCGACTGCGACGCAAGCTACATCGGCGAAGGAAAAAATTTCAGAGAAAGAATTCGGTAACATAAGAACGACGTCCGCAAATTTGCGAGAGAGCGCAATCCAGTAGCCGAACATTCCGAGGACTCCGACCATAGAATCAACTTTGAAGAGACCCGCATCCTCGCAACCGAAACAAATTACCACAAGAGACTCCTTCTGGAATCCTGGCATCTCCAAACCACCCCGAACAATATCAACCGCACAAACCGCCCAGTATATGCCCAGGGACTTCGCTCTTCAACGCAACGAAAAAAAGTCGCCATTCAGCCCCTCCCTGCAGTGCGCCAGCGTGACTAACAGCCTAAAACCCCTCCCCCTCCCCAGCGCCTTGCTCGACACAGCTGTCGTTCTTTTACCTATCTCCCTTCCATACTTAAAAGACGCTAGCTAGTGCCCTCAGTCATCCCTGATGAAGGAGCCGAGTCGGCTTCGAAACGTTGGGTTAAAGTTAACATTTTTGGTTGGAGATGTGCAGTTTATTATAATTTGGTAGACAATGCCTTGGGCTCTTTCTCTCGGCGGCCGGTCTTTGGGAACAGGTAGGCAAAGCGCAACAGTGTTTGTAGGCTTGTGCGCAACCTGGAGACCCGATTTTTTCAGGATTCGGGCGATGGTTTCGCTGACACCTCCAACATAAGGTAGAGTGACGTATTTTGGTGGTGGCGTTAGTCTTTGTGCGTTGATTTCTTGACGAATGTTGTGCTTTTGATGTCGAATGGTTTTTTGAATAAAGTCTTTTGGGTAGCCGTTCATGATGCGTTCTTTGAATATCGTGCGTTGTTCTTTTTTTTGTCAATTTCTGTGTTGTAGTGTCTCTCAATTCTTCTGAACAGCGTCTTCACCACTGATGCTTTATGGACTGTCGGGTGGTTCGAAGAGAAGTGGAGATACCGGCCTGAGTGGGTTGATTTGCGGTATACGGAGAATTGAAGGGTATTGTCGTTTCGGGACACGAGGACGTCCAAAAACGGCAGGGAGTTTTCTTGTTCCACCTATAGCGTGAACTGAATGTGAGGTTCTACGAAGTTTAAATGACGAAGGAAATTTTGAGTCTCAGATTTTTTCATGACGGCGAAGCAGTCGTCGACATACCTGAGGAAAATCTTTGGTTGCGGGTGGAATGAGCTGAGGGCTCGCTGTTCGACGTGTTCCAATGTTAAATTGGCCATGACGACAGAGATGGATGCTCCCATTGGTGTTCCTTTCACCTGTCAGTAAAATTCCCCGTTTGACGAGAAGTATGTGTTTGATAGGCACAACTCCAGGAGGCGGCACACATCATTTACACTCAGCGGGGTTCGTGCGCTGAGTGTGTCGTCGCGTTGTAGGGCGTCATGGATAGCGGCCACCGCAAGCTTCATGGGGATGTTTGTGAAAAGGGACACCACGTCGAAGGAGAAAAAGCATTCGTCGGCCTCAAGGGTGGCTTGGGACACCAGTTCGATGAAGTGACTGGAATGACCGATATGGGTCGCTGTTTATCCTGCGATTGGGGATATTAGTTTGTGAAGGTATTCTGACAACGAGCGCAGAGGGGAACACCGGCAGTCGACAATCGGGCGCAAAGGGGTCCCCGGTTTGTGGACTTTGGGCAGGCCGTAGAATGCTGGAGCCGATCCGTTGGTGCTCAATAACTGAAGGTAGAGATTTCGGAAGTTGGGGTGTCTTTCGAATACTTCTTTCAATGTTTTGTTTTGTTTAGCCTTGCTTGGGTAGTGGTTGTGGGGTCCTTCTTCAATTTTGCATATTCTCGACTGCTGAATAAGGTGGATATTTTCTCTTCGTAGTCCCGTCTGCCACGAACGACTGTTGTGTTGCCCTTGTCCGCTGGGAGGATCACTATGTTGGTGTCTGTCTTGAGGTCTTGCAGGGCTTACCTTTCGTCCAGATTTAGGTTTGATTCTTTTCGGTGTGCTTGCACTGAATTGAGTACACCTATTGTTTTGAGCCTGACCGCTTCTCGTACACCAGGTTCCATTTGCCAGATACAGACTTCAAGCGCAGATACCATTGCTGGAAGGGGGGGTCTGTTAACCTGCAACTTATGTGCACTATTGTCATCAGCAGTGTGCGCGCAGGAGGTGCACGCTAGTTGCCATGTTCTTCCAAAGCAGCAGAAAATGCGAAGTTCCCTTATCAGTGCAATCCCTCACAAATGTGCGTGCGCAACCCGCCGCACTAATTTAACTGGAGGATTTGTAACAGCATCAGTAAAACAAATTCACGGCAAGTAAACGTGAAAATTTGGAAGCATGAGGACTTGCGTCTGGAAAGAGACGGTCTGAATTAGGACGTTAGCATCTAAAGCGATGTACTGTCGGGGTCAAAGGTCTCTGACCACCCCCACCCCCTCCAAGTTCCGAACCATGCCGCGCTGCAAGGGTCGCAACCAGACTATGTACTCATCGTGTCAAGAACACCGGTCACGACACCAGAGCAACATCGGTATGTGGTCATCAGGTGGTGACCTCTTGCAGCGCAAAAAATGAAAATGAAAATTTTGTTTTGGGGAAAGGAAAGGGAGCATTAACTGTTTCACATATCTCGATGGACACCCGAACTGCGCCGTAAGGAAAAAGGACGGTGGCAACGAAGGATATAATAATAATAATAATAATAATAATAATAATAATAATAATAATAATAATAATATTAATAATAATAATAATATAAAATAATAATAATAATAATAATAATAATAATAATAATAATAATAATAATATAATAAAAACAATAATATTATTAATAATAATAATAATAATAATAATAATCGGTTTCTAGGAAGAGGAAATGGCGCAGTATATCTGTCTCATATATTGGCGGACGCCTGAACCGCGCCGTAAGAGAAGGGATAAAGGAAGGAGTGAAAGAAGAAAGGAAGAAAGAGGTACCGTAGTGTAGGGCTCCGGAATAATTTCGACCACCTGGGGAACTTTAACGCGCACTGACATCGCACAGCAAAAGGGCGCCTTAGCATTTTGCCTCCATAAAAACGCAGCTGCCGCGGTCGGGTTCGAACCCGGGAGGTCCGGATCAGTAGCCGAGCGCCCTATCCGCTGAGCCACCGCAGTAGGGTGAAGGAAATAATTTATACCAGCTGGGGACCTTTAACGGGTACTGACATCGCACAGCACACGGGCTCGAAACGCGGACGCCACGGCTCAGCAACTGAGCGCCCTAACCACTGAGCGACCACGGTGGGTATCCAGTTTTACCTATTTGGCAATTTTTAAACAATTTCAACTTTAGGGCGTACCAGCGAAGGCAGTGACTTTGCAGGAACGACCGGCGAGCTGTCTGATCTAGTTTTATTCCGTTCGCCATGCAGATATGCATAATTTAAATATAGCCACGCATCAGGTGGCTTTCTGCGTTGAGGAGCGTAACTGTCTTCCTTATACGGCCAGTGACTTCCCGGGCCTCACGATGATTGTCGTCAAGCTGCATACCGAAAACGTCGACAACGGCGGGGACCACTGGCCCGTGGCGCCCAATCCGCACGGCGTGGACCTGAAGGACCACAACGCGCTCTCCCTGGTCAGTGATAACGCTTGCGTGGGCACTTTTTCACATAGCTGTGTTCGCCGCCAACATGTGCGCCCGTCTAGTGTCACGGTGTACCGCAGTTCTCGGAATCTCCCGCTTACAACAGGCTGCTCAGCACTTAACTGAACATTGCAGTACTTCGCTTCTCTAAAGCGTAGCCGCTGACCAGAACCCGCTGTCATGCGCCAGCGGGTCTGCAGAACAAGCGGTTATTAAGGTAGAAAAGGTGCGGTAACTTTTTGCTCCAGAAGTTTTCTGCTAACAGCTCGGTGAGGAACAAAAATACCGCTGTGTATTGCCTAGTTCCACTAAATTAGATTTAGGTCCACCAGCGCTGCGTGCTATTAATGCGCATTGTTTATCACCTACCTGTCACGTGACTTTGTGACTTGATCGCTACCTTTCTGATGTACCAGGTGTTTCAGAGAAGCCGATCGGGGGTTTTGGATGGAGAGAGAACCTTTTTTCGGCGCGATATTGCCAGTGTTGGCGGACGCCAGAGAACAGACGACTCATGTAAACTGCTTAAGTGTTTAACTAAATTCTAATTGTTACCTTCTAACTTTTATCGATAGGCATCTGATTGCAAATAGGGGTATGCAGCGGACCGTTAGGAATAGCCACATCAGTTTTTAAAATTTCGAAAACGAGATTACCCTCGCCGCTGTGGCTAAAGCAAATTTGGCTATATCGTGCCAAAATGTGCTCTCGGAAAGCATGTGGGCAACGCAGCTCCTCCAGTGCATGTAACTAGAAGAAAAAGAGAAATTTTGTCGCAAGATAGAGCCGACAGTAATGGCGTTTTCGAAACGCTAAAAACTGATATCGCTAGTAGTAACGGTGGGCTCCAAGTTCCTACTTGCAATCAGGTGCCTCTCGGTAGGAGTGAAAAAGTTAAAAAGTCTATTATCCGTCGACGGGTGCGTTTTGGCGTCCGAGTGATCTCCCCCGTCCTTTCCTCTTTCTCTCCTTTTCTATTTTGCTTTGCGTCTTTCTCTTCTCTCTTATTTATTTTATTACGGCCGACCGCAGGTTAGGTGCTTATTTGCTAGACAAGTCTTCATGGCCGGTGCCAATCTTGTCCTCCCGTCTCAATTTATTGTTGAAGAGCAATATCACGTTGCTTCTTTTAAGCCGGGATGCACTAATAGATAATATACCGCTACAATACAAACCTCGCTAGTGGTGGACACACGCGCCCTAACTATATTACCCAGCAACTGGCAAGCCTTGGGCATGCGAGTAGCTAGTAGGGTCTTCTCTCGAACTCCTTGCTGCCTGCAACACTTATTCTGAAATAATTATTCACCAACGAAATAGTTTCCTGAAATTGAATATGTACTGTGAGCATCAGACGGATTTTTTAATGTTCCCGATATCAAGGGGAAAATTACATCAATGCCTGTGTGAAATACGTAGGCCATCGCGGCAGGCAGTAAGGTAATGAACTCATTGAGCGTGGAAGCTTTAATTCCAAATAAATGTCTTTGCCGCACTTGACGCCTCTGGGGTGTTGCTAGTCCATACAAAACAATCGTGGACAAAGACATGTTTAAGCAAGAAACCGCAGATGAACGCAATTTTTCGGTATAAAGTAAGATGTCACTATAACAATGAATATATTCGGAGATCAACCGACGCCAGTGCTGTATTTTTTCTAATAACGTTTTTGCTGTGGTCAAAAGCGTTCCCTATTGGTTTTTATGGCGGACTTAACCACTGCCTTAATATGTGCCAGACAGTTTCTTACAATTTTTCAATTTTCAAAATTTTGGTCCGACAACATTGGACGTGCTGATAACTTGTAGTCTTACAATGAATGTCGTCAGCTTCACTTAGCTCTGTGCGCCCCAGTTTTCTCGCCCAAATTCTCACTCTTCAGGCCAGTATCATAGACGAGGTGAAGAAACAGCTCCAGCACGTTGCGAGACACGGACGATACGCGATGCTGTCATTCGCAATGTACGCAAGGACGTACCGCATGAAGGCGTCATGCAGCAAAGTGTCGGTCCGCGAGACTTCCGAGACCAGCCTTAACATGGACTACGCCGCGGTGAGTCAGCCTTTGTTTTATATTGAATTCGTAGTTATCATCATCATCCTTATTAAGCCCACTGCAGGGCAAAGGCCTCTCCCATGTCTCTCCAATTAACCCTGTCCTTTTCCAGCTGCATCCACCTTTTGCTTGCTAAACTTACTTTCTCTTGGAATCAGTGTGCTCCCCTTAAGGACCAGCGGTTATCCTGCCTTCGCATTACATGCCTTTCCCACGCCCATTTATTCCTCTTGATTTCGACTAGGATGTCTATAACCCTAGTTTGCTGCCTCACCCACTCGGCCCGCTTCGGGTCTCTTAACGTTACACCTATCATTTTTCTTTCCATGGCTCGCTGCGTTGTCCTTAACGTAAGCAGAACTCTTTTCGTTAGTCTCCACGTTTCTGCCCCGTAGGTGAGTACCTGTAAGATACAGCCGTTGGGCACTTTTCTCTTGAGGGATATTAGTAAACTGCCATTCATGATGTCAGAGAACCTGCCATATGCGCTTCGCCCCATTCTTATCCTTCTAGTTATTTCCCTCTCATGATCCGGATCGGCGGTCAATACCTGCCCTAAGTAGACATATTCATTTACCACTTCCAGGCCTTGGCTGCCAATTGTGAACTGCTGTTCTCTTGCTAGACAGTTGAACATTACCTTGGTTTTTTGCATGTTAATTTTTAGACCCACGGTTCTGCTCTGCCTGTCTAACTCATTGATCGTGATTTGCAGTTCACCTCTTGAGTGACTAAGGAAGGCAATGTCATCAGCGAATCGCAGATTATTTAGGTATTCTCCATTTACTCTTATTTCCAACTGTTCACAATTTAGGCCTCGGAATACCACCTGTCAACAAGCGGTGAATAGCATTGGCGAGATCGTGTCTCCTTGCCTCACGCCCTTCCTTATTGCTGACTTTATGGAGGACTATAGTAGCTGTGCAGTTGCTATATATATCTTCCAGTATTTTGATATTAGGCTTTTCTACACCCTGACTACGCAATGCCTGTATGACTGCTGAGGTTTTCACTGAGTCGAGTGATTTCTCGTAATCTGTGAAGGCTATAAATAGACGTTCGTTATATTCTGCTATTTCGTTATCACCTGTTTGATAGTGTGAACAGGATCTATTGTTGAATATCCTTCACGAAAGCCAGTCTGTCAATTTGGTTGATTAAAGTCTAAAGTTGCCCTGACTCTATTAGCGATTACCTAAGTAAATACCTTGTAGGGAACAATACTAAGCCGATCCGTCAGTAATTTGTCATGTCTTCGGCGTCTCCTTTCTTATCAATTAAGATAATGTTTGCATTCTTCCAAGCTTCTGGTAAAGGCGAGGTCTTTGGGCATTGCGTAAACAGGGTGGCTAGTTTTTCTAGCACAATCTCCTTCCCACCCTTCAATAGATCTGCTGTTACCTGATCCTCCCCAGCTTCTTTTCCCCTTTCCATTGCTCCTAAGGCTGTCTTTACTTTTGTTAGTGGCGGGATGACGCATTACTGTGCGTTACGGTCTCTCTCATTAACGATCTGATTACATCGGCTACTGTAGCGATTTGAGTAGAACTCTTCGATTTCTATGTAGGCCGACGAGGACCACCGGAACTGGGACGCCGTACTCTTTTATGTCACCTTTGCCTATAATACTGCGGTCCAGGAAACGACACCCTTCCCTCCATTTCGTTTAGTACATGGTCGCGATGCCACAACCATGCTGGATGCAGTGCGGCTGCCAGCTAGCGCTACATCCTATGTTATGGGTGCTGCCCAATTTGTTCCTTACGTTGAAGCCGCCCGCCAACTCGCTCGACAGCGCATCCGGCACCAGCAAGTTCACGACGCTCGGCGCTACAACCTCCGTCACCGAAATGTGCGTTACCTTCCCGGCGGACAAGTCTGGGTGTGGAGCCCAATCCGCATGCAGGGACGCTCTGAGAAGCTTCTACGCAGATACTTTGGCCCCTACGAGGTGCTCCGCCAGCTCATTCAAGTAACCTACGAAGTTCTCCTTCTAGGCGGCCGACCTCCGAAGTTGTCCACGTCGCCCGGATGAAGCCGTATCACGCCCGCTAGCCCCTCGCGCCTGTATACATCACACGCTAGAGACGTGCGACTACCCTTGTGCTCCTGCCTCACATTGCTACCACACCGAGTCGGTGTCCTTCAGAGAGGGAGGAATGCCACACTACTAACTCCTCTAGTGGAGCCGTACCGCCGCTAAAGTGCATTTCCTGGCAGTTGGCAAGCATTGAGCCATGTCGGGGCTAGATGCTTTGTCGTCTTCATCTCTCGTGCTGCCTGCTGCTTTGCGCATCCCAACAACGTCTTGCGCGTATAAGTGACGCAAGTAAATCAGCCCTGGTTACGCTAACCGTTTCTCGGTGACAATATATATATATATATATATAATACATAAGCAGACAAGGTAAAGGAAATGAGGGGCTCGTTTTCACAAACCTCTGAAGGGAGCCAACAGTCACCGAAACCAAGGTGCTTAGGGGAACGTGTAATTTTTTTAATGTGTTGTGCTTATCAGTGGGATAATACTTCGATTAGTCTATCGCTTAAAGAAAATGACATATATACAGCGGAAAAACAAGCAAGTCGCCGGTGGTATCCAAACCCACGACCTCTGAATATCGCGTCCGGTGCTCTACCAACTGGGCTACAGCGACGGCTGTCCAATCTGCTGCTTTCGTGGGTATTTATGTTTTGCGTGTTAGCGAACCTTGAGAGTGTTCACCAGCGCCACCCTCGTCCAGAGCGGCGGACGTAGCACGTCCTGCAATACCGCGAGTGTTACATGGAACGTCATCCAACGGCGAGGCGGAAACAGTGCGAGAGCCCTCTTATGCCACCCATGACATGAAGACTGACAGGGCCCAGACCATTGTTAAGCTATTAGCAGACAAGGTAGACACACACACACACACACACACACACACACACACACACACACACACACACACACACACACACACACACACACACACACACACACACACACACACACACACACACACACACACACACACACACACACACACACACACACACACACACACACACACACACACACACACACACACACACACACACACACACACACACACACACACACACACACACACACACACACACACACACACACACACACACACACACACACACACACACACACACACACACACACACACACACACGCACGCACGCACACACACACACACACACACACACACACACACACACACACACACATATATATATATATATATATATATATAAAGCAGAAAAAACAACCATGCCTCTGATGGGATCCGAACCCACGACCTCCATTTTCCGGCCAGAGAGTTATCTAGGTGGATAAGAAAAACGTTATTCGTCCGTATATGGACCTCAGTGCCCGCTTAAAGTAGGAGCGACTAAGGTCGATGGGCAGGGCTTTGGCGCCACAATGGACCTAACGTTGCCGAAACATGGCTGTTGCCAAAAGTGTGTTTGAGATGGAGGTGAATGAAGATTCCAGTCAGCGGCCATCCACAGATGGATTGATTAGTGGTGGCCATTACTGTGTAAGCAGTACTAACATTACAATGCGAAAATGGAGTTTGTTTAACTTCGGAGAATGAAGTCTCCACCCTCCATAAACGTCATCCACCACCAAGTTCTCACCCGTTTACCATTCACGAGACCTCCACCCACTAAAGGCCACGCAGCTGCGAAAGAAAAACCAACTGCGAAACCGAATTCAAGGACGCACTGAGAAAGCCACCTGCTGGCCTGAAGCAATTAATACCCACCTCTAACTTATTCCTCCACGTTCTTAGCGAGGGGGCTGCCACCCAGCTCTCTCCTCAACACTCTAACTACGTCCCGACCTCATCTCTACTCTTCATAAACACCACCCACCCACCTTACCATATTCGTCCACTTTAACCTTCCATAAAAATTATCCCCAAGCCTAATTGGTAATCGGCCCTGTATTGCAAATGGTTGTTTCCTTCTATTTATTTGTAGTACCGGCCTTTGCCAGTACATTTCCAATATTGGGCCAGTTGCCTGTGCTGCTTGGGAGGAGACGTGTGTGAAACCCTGACTCAGAGTAAAGGTAAAAGCATCAAAGTCAACATCGAAGGAAAGTCTAATTACTTTCGAAGAATTGTCACCCGAGATGTCTGTATTGTTCTTGTTACTTCATTTTAAGGTATGCAAGATGAAGGCAGAAAAGGACAGCTCTGACCACGGGACAATTTACGTCACCGATCAGCAGAAGAAGTTCCTCGCCCTTTTTGACTCGCCCAGCACGTTTAAAGCCAAGGTATGCCGCGTGTGACCTGCTTCGGGATTTCAGAAGAGCCGCGAACATCTCGGTTTAATCATATCGAGCACACAGTAGCTAGCTTTGATAGATGCTTTTCACAAGCCCTGTGCATGTGAGCACGTTTTATGCAGCGGTAATGTACCGTGGTCTTCACTGGGTCCCCGCGCCTTTTTAGGATTGAGGCAACATTAAGACTTGACACTAATGACCGGGTCAGACAAATTGACAGATTATAGGCCATCGAAGAGTCGAGGACAAAATTTGCTAGGACAAATGATCCTCGAACGAAGCCGATAGCTGACAGACATGGCGCCTATGTGCATAAATGATTTTATACCGTCCTAGAGACTGCTTCTCCTGATAGCACGCTGCCTCAATTTCTTCAGCGCAGACGCCACCAGACGAGGCATCCTTAACCTCTCAAGCAAATAATGTAAGGCGTCAGCCACCGTGGTGGCTCAGTGGTTGTGGCGCTCGAAAGACGTGGGTTCGATCCCGGCTGCGGTGGTCGAATTATGAATGTCAGCGCATGTTAAAGAACCTCAGATGCCGGAAATTTCTGGAGCCCTTCATTACGGCGTCCCGCATAGCCGGAGTCGCTTAGGGGACCTTAATCCCCTATAAACCCAAAGCATACAAGGCGTCGTCTTGAACATTATAAGCTGGGAAAAGAGCTTGCCTCTAGATCTGCAAGATTCATTCAGTATGATCCATATGATTCTGGTCACAACCTGCAGAGTGGGCTATTGTCTAAATGTGAGGCTCTTAAGGGCTACGACATGCCAATGTCAGTAATAATCGTTCTCATTCCCAGCAGTCCGGCTGAACGTGGACGTCTTTTATCAGCCCTTAGAAGGACGATTTTCAATCTATACACAATGGAGCGCACCGTCCTCAGACGGGGCAGAGAAATATTTGTCTGATGTAATAGCACAGGTGTAGGGGTGGGAGCTATGAATGAGCTTTAGGTTCGTAGAAGGCTCTTTCTTCCTTACCTATAGACAAAGTGCTTTTATTTAGTCAGAATTGTCGAAGTCGCACCACTCGGCTACTCCAGGCGAGCTTTCAGAAAGGCATGAATGAACGCAAATTTTGGACCTGCAGCGGAAAGACATAAAGCGAATCTCCTACTTTCAACTCCCGCCAAAACACTTTTAAGCACATCATAGGACTCGTAGCTCTGCAACTAACACACTGCCCGAAACAGAGCCAAAGGGGCGACAGGACGAAAAAAAATTTCAATCATGCTTACGGACTTGAATTACATGAAACTAAGAGGTCTTCTAGGATAAAGCAGATAATTTCATCGGTCGGTGTTCTACAGGCGCGTTTTGTTTTTGATAAGTTTTTCAAGTAAATTTATATAATTTGCCACACTGAAATCGTTTAGGCGCCCTTAACAAATGTTTCGTTAGTTTGAATTGGAAGTTTTACCAAGAATGGTTCTTGAAAATAGAAATGTGCTGTCCTTGGTCATAGAACTGATTGTCGCCCTAAGGCCTGCTTTACCGCCATCTTTACTTTATTCATTTATTTTCGACGCACTGCCAACCACAGAGGAATTTTTACAGGAGTGCGTGAATAGACACTAAAAGTTAGATTTCTATTCCACGCTGCTGTTTAGAGCCAGAACATAAATACAGAGTAGCTTTACATAAGAATACGCAAACGCGGAAAATAGAATAGAAAGGTGACATCGATGTGGGAGAATTTTAATTTACTTGTGTGCATCTGCAGTGTCTGGCGAGTGCATTTAGGGTGCATTTTATTTGTACTTACGGAGTTCGAAAACTACAACCGGCATTTAGTAGGGAGGTGGTGGCGCTGTGAGATTCGATGTCGAGTGCATTGTGTAACGGCGCAAGAAAACGACACACACAAGAAGAAACAGACAGGACAACGCGCGGCTTCTTCTCGCCAGAGTCTTCGTTTTTAGAGCGAGAGCGCCACTTCACTCGCAAAGCCCGAGGTATGTGTGAAGCCTCAACCTTTGACATTTGACGCGGACCTTACGCAGCTGCTCCGTCAGCGCGTGGAATCGGCACCCTCCATCTCCTCACCGCTATAGATAGCGATATCGGCTGATTATAAAATCTTCCATGCGGTTGCCTCAAGTGCTTTGTCCTACCAGGTTTTAGCCATTTCTGTTTTGTAGTGCGCTTGCACACTGCGTTCTACATCGAGTCGTGAGCTTATCGGCTCCCTGTGGGGAGAAATGGGGGGCGAGATCGGCCTAGCAGAATAATAAAGAAAAATGGTCGGGTGCTACCTGCTGTCTAAACTGTCAACGTACTGCAATAACCCGTAGTGAAATATGAAAACCACCAATTCGATCCTGATGCGTGTCCGACAGATTAGCATGCGGGATTTTCGTTAGTAGTAAAGTATACGAGAAAACAATGAGTGTTCTCAGTGCCTATCTGACACAGTGCGAAAAGTGCAAAGTGTGCCGCTGCGCTGTACAATGCGTGGCAAATGCACCTCCGTACTTCGCATTTGAGTCCTGTAACTGCTTAGGAAATGGCGCAGTATCTGTCTCGTATGTCGGCGGACACCTGAACCGCGCCGTAAAGGGAGGAATAAAAGAGGGAGTGAAAGAAGAAAGGAAGAAAGAGGGGCCGTAGTGGAGGGCTCTGGAATAATTTCGAGAAGCTGGGGATCTTTGACGTACACTGACATCGCACAGCACACGGACGCCTTAGCGTTTTGCCTGCATAAAAACGCAGCCACCGCGGTTGGGTTCGAACCCGGGTACTATGGATCAGTAGCCGAGCGCGCTAACCACTGAGCCACCGCGGCGGGTAGAGAGAGTGAACACCGAACAGAAAAGCAGAAAAGAAGGCAACAAATGATACCCTTTGGTTTGAGTGCGCAGCACAAGCGTCAAGACCGAACAGCAAAAGCTGCGCACTTAATGGTTTAACACGGCACCGGAAACCAAAGGGGCTCATTTGTAGCCTTCTTTTCTGCTGTGGCGCTTAAAATTTGTTTTTGTGCATTTCGGTTCACTGTGTTTCTTTAGATTTCACATTAACCTTTGTACTACGCCCTGTTTGCGTCAAAAAATAATAATTATATAAACGTTCAAAGTTAACTGCGCACGGCACACAATGCGTAGAACATAAAACAGGAGTCTCTTCCGAGTGACACGCAGAATACCAAGAGAAGTCCACCGTAGTCGACAGGTCTCAGTTTGCACGGAAAGGGCTCGAAATTTTTAGAATAAGGCGGCCGTTCTTACTCTGTGAGGGTCAAATACAATAGCTGTGACTCTCTGTGGCCAAGCCAATTTTCTGCCATCAAAAATCAAATCATTACTGACTTCAAGAGACCACTGCATTATTCATTATGTCAAAGTCATCTCTGTTCTTGCAGCGGATCCCGGGGTATCGTATACAAAACGTATCTATCCCCATTGCTGACACTACAAAACCGTGCCTTAAAAGCCATAGGATTACCTACTTCGTAAAGTTCTAACATTTTTTACGCAATGCAAATAATGTCGTTCACTACCATTCGCGACTACGAAATAGTTCTTATGGTTTATAATATTATAAATACCAAATAGCCCTTAGTACATTCAGTATTCCCGTCCGCAACACTAGACAAGCCAGTAATGGCAATTAAAATCTTCCAATCTGTTATAATGTATAAAGAGAAAGACGAATAGAATTTACAGGAGCTAACAATTGACACTCTTTGCCAACTGAAATAAAGCAAGCTAGGAATTTTTAAACTGACGTGCAAGAGACATTTTCTGGGTATCGAAGCAAGGCTACAAAATTACATTTTCTTCAATGTGTTCGTGACTGCTAACCTATATATTATTTTGTATTGGAGCGCTGACTATCATTGGCTATCGGTACAAATATTACTCCAATATTACTGAGGAAACTAGCCGCCTATGGGATTGTTGATGACACACTGCAATTTTTCACCAGTTACTTATCAGGTCGACAACAGAAAGTGGTAATTAACAACCTTGAATCTACATATAGCTTTATAAAATGCGGAGTACCCCAATGATCTGCCCTGGGGCCTCTACTGTTTTCCATTTATATAAATGATCTTCCAGGTTCAGTCTCGCTTTCGGAGGTTCTCATGTATGCAGACGACACGGCCCTCATATTCACAGGTAAATCGGTTTCTGAGATGCAAGACGACATGAAGCAGGATTTAATGACTGTTTCCAACTGGTTCAGTAACAATAGATTAACATTGAACGTTGCGAAAACTAAATATGTCGTCTTCCATACAAGAAGAAGAAACGTTGATTTTAACCATATTAGGATTTCCTTGAACAATTGTATAATCGAATCAGTTCCTTCATTTAAATATCTTGGTGTTATCTTTGACAATAACCTTAATTGGAAGAATCAAGTGAACAGCGTTTGTAATAAAGCTGCGTTTGGTTGCTACGTCCTTATTAAGGCTAGACAATACTTTCCTCGCAACATATTACGAAGCTTGTACTTCTCATTCGTTCATTGTCATATGAGTTATTGCTGCGAATCATGGGGCCACACATACTCAACTTATCTCACACCTCTGCAACGGTTACAGAAGCGAGCACTAAGGATTATAACATATTCTCCATTGCATCATCCAAGTAACAATCTGTTTGAAGAAGTTCGAGTACTAAAATGTTCCGCCCTACGCGACTACAAAATCTCCCTTCTAGTAAACTGCATGTTAACAACTAACTCTCCACTCCCGATGAGCTTATCCACTTTGCCTGTTCGCAACACAAGACATGCTGCCAATGGTAATTTTAATCTTCCGATCCATCACAACACATACGGTGAGAGATTAATTGAGTTAATTGGGACGAAAGTCTGGAATACATTGCTATTGGAAATAAAGCTTGCCAGAAATTGTAAACTATCTTCTAAATTATATTTCTTGCATAATCAAGTAATCATGTGATTTCCTTTTTGTGTTTCTGTGTTTCTTAAATTGACGGTGTATACCTTCCTTGTACGTTTGCCAAAATGCCTTGTTTTTGCATGCGATCGGACACTGCATGGTTTTGCTGTGTTAATTCGCTGTTTTCATTTTTTTTTCTCACTTTACATATTTATGTGGTTGCCTAAATGCCTAAATGACTTGATTTGTATTGAACCGGACACTAGCCATGTAGGCTATCGGTCCAAATATTTTGTACAATTTTTTTTTGAATTATGAAATAAAGCTTCCTTTGATTGATTAAATTTAGTTCATGTCATCCAATAAAACTTCTTGATTGATTGATTGATTGACTAGTTAACATGGTTTGCCTGTTTTCGAGGTCCGCCAACAATAGAATTAATATGCTGCATAAAGCTTCCCTTTAGATCAAAAACCCTATATGAAAAATAGTCACCTTTACAGAAGCACCTCATATTTCAAAGAAATGACGCTGCCGTAGTTGTATTGGCTTTTAATCTGGTCCTCTGTCGGCACCTGTCCGCAGACTAAGGCGAGGCTCAACGTTATGCCGAAGAACTTCACCGGACTAGCTGTGTATAACGTGGAGATGGACGACTCCGAGGACGCCTGCGGAAAAGGAAGATTCCCTCGGCTTCGAGCTATCAAGCGGGCGCTCGCGGCTTCACCGCAGCTAAAGGAGGACCTGGAAAAGGGGTCCTGGAAAAGAAGTCCTAGTTTTTATGACACTTTCCATGTGTCAGTTTTGCCTGAATTTCTTCTCGACATTGCAAGACAAATACGTAGGATAAATGGCGGATGACAGTTAAGTTTCACGAGCTTGAGCAGAACATTACTAGTCAGGAGATTGAAATGAAGGGCCTAAAACGCGTGGTGACTAATTTATAGAACTGGGATAACGTGAATATGACACGACTAGCTGACGTCCAAAAAATAAACGGTAAGTGATCCTCTAGGAATTCAAAGAAGACTTGTGGGCGCGGAGAAGGAACTCCTATTCACTAAACTCGGTTGCCGACTTACATCTGCGACCTCTGTCTATTGCAGCTGCTCTTGCGCTAGCTTACCGGCTGCCTGCGAAACAGAAGCAATCTGGAATTAACATGTTGCAAAGAAACCGAAAAGGACCGATTGAATTGAGGCGGAAAGAATTCATTCACAAAAATTTATACATTGGAGAAATTTCGGGCAACGAACAATATGGTAAAAGACAAGGGGAGAGGCGTAATATTTTTCTTGGTAAGGCCACGATAAATCTGATACCTTTCAGGTTAAGGGAAAACATCGGGCCAGTGTGCCGGCGACGCTTAGTTTGTTCTTGTGTGCTTGAGAAAGAGTGAAGAGCAAATAGCGATCTCTTCATCGTCAACTTTTCAATGAACATCAATCTCTTTATAGCCCTTGTGTGTAAAGAAATACTGTCACGCAGTAGTGGCTCCAGTCCGGCGTGTAGGAAGGGAGCGAAGAGGCCAGGCTCAACGTTATGCCAAAGAACTTGAACGGACTGGCAGTGTACAACGTGGAGATAGATGACTACAAGGACACCTGCGAAAAAGAACGATTCCCTGGCCTTCGAGCCATCAAGGCGGCGCTATAGGAGGACCATTGAAGTCGTGTAAATGCCGCTCTCGGCCGTGGTCATTTTAAAGACGGCAGGCAACTTTCGAGATACGGCGTGCTAAGTTGCTAGAACATTTTGGAATAACGTAGAATCTGCTCCGCATGTAAGCAATGAGTCGAGATAAATCTGGTCATGTATTGCTTCACAAAGCGAAAAGCGGTGTGCCGGCAGCTTTGAAGAATGAAAAAGCACTACACAGACTGGCGACATTTATCCCCCCTCAAATAAGCATCGATCCGATGCTTTAAAACAAGCAGGCCGGCTAGAAACATGTAAGCCGGATTGTGCAAAATAGAGTAGGAACACTGCGTCCTTTAGCGCCCATAGTATGGCTTTAAACGGACGACATAGAAAACTTTAGGTAGCACTCGGCGTCGCTGGGATACAGTCATTTCGTCAGGATCGACTCTATAGACGAGTTCACTTAGCGGAAGAAACATGTACGGGCCGAAATAGAGGCACAAAAGCTTTTCACCGAATCCACAGCGGTGAATCGGCGTCCAAGCTCGGACTCTCTCTCCGGGCTTGTATTCTGCGTTGTGTCTCAAGTTGTAGCGTGTGGCGTCGGTCCGCTGCTGGTCCTTGATCCGTAGCCGGGCACGTCTAGGGCTACTTCTGTGGGGTGAAGGTAGGCCCGGCGACATCGGCGTTATTTTCTTCGGTAACGGTGGGCAGCATGGCTTATAGAGTGGTCGTAACCTCCCTGCCTAAAATGCGTCACATGGGTGGCTTTCTGTGCTGCGGCGTGGTAGGGGAAGACGTCCTAATGCAGGATGACGTCCCAGGTCTTGTGTTTGGTATCGACGTACATGGCGAGCATATCGGCGATGGTTCTGTTCAGGCGTTTCGTCAATCCGCTGGTCTGCAGATTATATGCACTTGTCGTCTGGTGACTTGCTTTTCTGTAACGCAGGACGTGTTGCGTCAGTTATGTCGTGAATACTGTTCCTCTGTCCGTGATGAGCCCATCCGGAGCGCCGTGTCGCAGCTGAATGCACTCAACGAAAACTTGGCGACATCATACGCTGTTTCGTTGGGTAGGGTTTTTGCCTCAGCGTAGCGGGACAGGTAGTTGGTCGCTATGACGGTCCACTTATTTCCATATATTGACTTTGGGAAAGGGCCAAGCAAGTCCATGCCGATATGCTGAAAGGGCCTTGAGAGGTTCAATGGTGTTCAGGAATATTGATGGTCGGTTGGCGAGTGTGTTTCGCCACTGTAAATCTCGGCAGGTTTTCAGATAAGGGGCGACATCGGCAGAGCCGGGGCCACTAATACTTGTCTTGAATGCGGCGCAGGGTTCGAGAAAACCTGAGATGTCCAGCGGCCGGCACATCATGTGAAGCCTGTAGAACTTCGCGGAGTCTTGAAGGTACAACAGGAATGAAGGCTGTTTTGTTGGATGCGAAGTTCTTCACGAGGAGATACTTTTGTACACAAAACGAAGACAGTCCTCGATTGAACGAGGCGGGGGATTAAGAAAACTTGCCTTCGAAGTACGTTGCGCCAGCTCACCAGCCGCCTGCGAAACAGGAGCGATCTGGAATTAATATGTTACCAAGCAACCGAAAACGAACGAGTGAGTTCAGGCGGTGCTTTACGTTGGGGTCTGAGCGTTTCTGCGGTCCCAGGAAGGCATCCTCATTGTCGTCCGGCGGCGGTGCATCTAGAGGGGCTCGTGACAGGCAGTCGTCGTCAGAGTTCTTGCGTCTGGAAGCGACGGTGACGCCGTACTCCTGGAGGCGCATGCTCCATCCAGCGAGGCGGCCGCAGGGGTCCTTCGAATTGGCAAGCCAGCACAGTGCGTGGTGACCGCTGAGCACCTTAAACTGTTGTCCGTAGAGGTAGGGGCGGACTTTAGACGTAGCCGAGATGGTGGCAAGGCACTCATTCTCGGTTGACAAATAGTTAGCCCCAGGCCTTCTACGGGGAACGGCTAGCGTATGCGATTACTTTCTCCACTCTGTCAGATTTCTGAATGAGGACGGTGCCTAGGCCCACGCAGCCTGCGTCGGTATAAATTTCAGTCTCGATGTTTTCATCAAAGTGCACAATGATTGGTGGCGACTGTAAACTACCTTGAGGGCTTCTGCTAGCGGCGCTTCTTACTTAAGTGACATGCCTGCCTTGGTTGAGCCAGATGCTCGATGATGCGCTTAAAGATATTGACAAACCGTTGGTATTAACCGCACAGTCCGCGGAATCTGCGCGCAGCTTTCTTATCAGCCGGCGTTGGATACAGAACGATAGCAGCTGTTTTCTGTGGGTCGGGGCATACTCATTAAAATGGCAGTTTTTTGCTTTAATTGAAAGCTTAGGCCAGACGACCTGATTGCCTCTAGTACTTTTCTAAGCCTTTTTAGATGGTCTTCAAGGTGCTGGTTCTAGGCGAAGAGATAGATGTCATCTAAGTATACTAGGCAAATTTGCCACTTGCGGCCTGCAAGCACCGTATCGATTACTCGCTGATACGTCACTGGTGCTGAACGGAGATCAAATGGCATCACTGAGTGCGGAATGTGGTCTTTTTGCGATCTCTTTCATTTGCCTCAAATTGCCAGCAGCCGCTCTTGACGACCTTCGATGAAAAATGGTTGGCGGTAAAGTTTAGCCGGCTAATTGTGTCTTCGGTGTGGGGTAGTGGGTCGACGTCCTTCTTCATGTTATTTAAGCGGCGGCAATAGATTCATAATCGAATGGCATCGCGTTTCTTCACTAGAAATACCCATGTCGCCCAGGGACCCTTCGATGGCTAAATGACGTCATCGCGACGCATTTCGTCCACTTGGTCCCGGATGGCTTGTTTTTCTGGCGGCGAAGCAGGTTATGGTCTCTCGTGGAGAGTTCAGGCGAGCTGGTCAGTTACAATGCGATGGTTTGAAATCAGTGGTTGTCGGGCCTTCGGCGGTGACTAAAAGCACTCGCTGTATCTTCGAAGCAGATTGCGGATCTGGTCTTCTTTGTTCAAGAGCATGGCGGTGTTTATGTCAAAGACGTGCTAGTGATCTTCCTTAGGTGTATCTTCTGGATCTCCATCCAAGAGGAAAAAGACGTCGCGAACTCCGGATATTTCGGTGAGGTAACCAATCGTCTTTCTTTTGTTAACGTGCCGGTATTCTTCACTGAAGTTCTTATGCAGCACTTGAGCTTGACCATTGCAGAAAGGTGCAATGCCCCGTGCGATGCCGATTCCTCGATCTAGAAGCAACTCCTTGTTCCCTTCGATGAGAGCCTCCGTGTTCTTGGCATCCGTGGCACCTACGATGACTATGACGCTTGATCGGGGTGGGTTGCTCACATGTTCATCGACAACACTTAGGGTAAGATGCTGCTTTATGGTTTTCATCGAATGGATGGCTTCGTCCATCGAAAGTGATGAGCTTGAATCCTGATGCTTATTTCGAAAATTTATGCCAATATTACGCCGAGGGAACAAGGCTGTAAAACTATGAAGATCGCAAGACAGGTATGTCCCGTGGCAGTCATTCGCGCTGTGCATATTCCTGACGACGTAATGGAGGGTCCTCCTGCGAATTTGTGGGTCGTCCCAAATAGTCGTGACTTTCCTCAACTGCGCAACAAATATTCCATTCATCACTGATCAATCGGATTCTGTGTCGAATACAGCGGTAACTTTCAGCTCGTCAATAGCCGCCTTTAAGTCAGATGTCCTGACATTTGCGCTGCAGATCGTCCACAGCGTCGGGTCATGTCTTCGGCGGGTATGTGGATTTTGGATAGGACGAGTGGTCGGGGCTTCTGGGTGGCGGTGTCCATTTCAAGTTCGGTCGCGTCATGGTCGAGCTCGTGTTTGTGAGCAGCGTCGGCGTCGCAGATGCGCTGTCTTGATGCGTGCTGGTCGGTGTAGGATCTTCGTCGTTTCGCTGGTGAGCAAGTTTGTCTGCAATGGTCACTTTCTTTTATTTCCCCTGCGGTGGCTGAATGGATCTTCCGCGCAGAGCCGCTGCGTGGATCCGGCCCGGCGACGCAAAACGGGGCACGGACGGTGAAGGTGAGCGGGAGAGACGACTAGATGACACGTACTCCTCTTGACGCAGGTACTTGTCGATATCCCACGGTCTTTGGCCAGGACGGGCTCATGCTGCATTTACAGGGATACCACGCAAGGCCATTTTTTGTGTGGGAGCATTGCGGAAGAATGATGCCGTTTTCGCCACAATAGAGGCACAGTGCGCGGCGCTGGTGGGGGTCCTCCTGAGGTCAGCTTTTGTTGGGTGATCTTGCAACTTTATTTATTTATTTATTTCAAAATACTGCAGGCAGCAGTGCTGCCCAGACAGGAGAGGGTTACAAAAGGTAAGCTTGCAAAGAACGCTCAAAGGTATTAATGTTAGTACATTCAACATCCGAAGCAGGCAGGCGATTCCATTGTTCGATTGTGCATGCGAGAAGATCTTTGGAACTGCTTAGTCCTGGCATTGTATAGCCTTATCACTTTTGTGTGGTTCAGCCTTGATGATCTTTGTGGTGGACAAAGTAAATACGAATCACGTGGCAATCCTGTTTTGTTAGGATATAATAAGTGCAAAAATTTTAACCTGGCGATCTGGCTGCTCATCTGGAGTGGCTCCAAGTTATGCTGCCTCAACATATTAGTAACGGAAGATAGTTACCGGTAATGGGATGAGATGAACCTGGCTGCATGACGTTGGATGCGCTCCACCTGCTCGACGTTTTTTACATGATACGGATCCTACACAATAGAGGCGTACTCTAGGACCGGTCGAATCATAGTGCGATATGCTACAAGTTTTAACGCTCGATGGGGATCCTTTTAATTTCTTGCATAGGTAGCATAATTTCCTGAATGATTTCGAGCATATATCATGGAGATGCATATCGCATTTAAGATTGGTAGTAATTGTCAGGCGTACATATTTAATGGATGTGACTGCATTTATGCTTTGATCTCCAATTTAATAAGCGTATTGTAGGGGATGTTTTTAGTTGTAATTGTCATTGACGCATTTTTAGAAAAATTGATTTTCAGCGCTCTTTGTTCACACCTGTCCGCGAGTTTACATAAATTGGTATTTAGTAGTTGCTGACAGGAAGAATTCTTGAGGACTGAATAAATGACACAATCATCGGAAAACAATTTTACATTTTACAATCAACATTTTGAGCAATATCATTAACATATATGAGGAACAAAAGCGGTCCCAGCACAGATCCCTGCGGTACACCGGACAGAACACGCACTCGGACCTCACTCCACCACATTCAACAAACTTTCTGCTTTTCTGTAGGTACGCTTGCAAACATCTGATAAGAATGTCTGGCATCCCGATTTCTTATAGCCTCTCAATAAGCAAGTCCTGCGGCACACAATCAAATGCCTTGGATAAATCCAGGAAAATTGCTTCTATTTGTTAGCGGTTATCAATGGCCAGATAAAAGTCATGAATTACGGATAATAGCTGCGTTGAAGTGGACACGTTTTTACGGAACCCATGCTCAAATTCGACAAACGAAGTTGACCGATTCAAGATAGTTGGATATATGATGAGCTATTATGTGCTCAATTTGCAACACGTACATATAAGTGGAATAGGCCGGTAGTTTCCAGGATTAACTTTTCACCGGACTTAGACTGGCACTACTATTGCGACTAACCAGTCACTAGGCAGGCAGCTTTGATCAAGTGAGGCAATAAAAATCACGTATAGGTAGTAAAAAATAATCTCAGAGTAACGATGGAGAAAAGCATTAGGAATGACATCGGCGCCATTTGACTTTTTTGATTTATATTTAATAAACGTGGATATATTCCCTCGCGGCTTAGAACTAAATTCGGCATCTTAAAACAGGAAGGAAATGCATTAACACTGGTGCGATATGATGAGGTAGAAATCTGAGCGAATGCTCTTTGAAACGTAATATTTAATTCATTAGCAATGTCATTAAAATCTGAATTAACATTACCATTAATACGTAGCTGATCAACACTCTGCTTACTACCGGAAAGAAAGCGCCAATATTTGCCAGGAGAATATTTTATAAAACAAGCAAGGGTATTCTCATAGAAGTTCTTGAGTGTATTTCGCAGTTTGGAAACCAGATCTTTGAGAGCATGCAGGTTAGCCTTACAACCCTTTGATTTCCGTTTCCGTGCTCAGCACCGCTTCAGGTGGATGATATCACGGCTGATCCAAGGGTTGTGAGGCCTCGTTTTCTTACGCCGGACAGGAATATATCTGTTAATGCATTCCATGACCGTATTCTTGAACCTTTTCCAAAGGAGCGAGACGTCACCTCCGTGTTCGAACTTGGGAAATTTAAAGGGCAAGGTATCAAGAACCGATTCGTCATCTCCAGCTGAAATATCACGAAACCTTTTAAGAGAAGGCAGTACTTTGCTCCCATGTGCGTTTAAATTTATATGGACTGACTTGTGATCAACGATGCCTTCCGTGATGGACACATTACAATCTTCTGCAAAATTTTAAAGAAATATGAGATCAAGGGTCGTTGCAGTTGTTTCTGTCACACGTGTAGGAGAAGTAACCAGCTGTGTTAGGTCATGAGGAAAAGCTGCATCAAGGAGAAGACGGGCACTCTCGGCATCATGCGATTCTGTTATTTTTAAAGAGCTACAATTTATACCGGGCAAGTTTAAATCACCGGCTAGCACAAATCTTTGATTAGGTCTTATTAAACCTTCAAGATGATCAGTCAGTTTTGCGATGAAGGATACTGGGCTACGGGAGGATCTAGAAACGACGCCGAGTAGAGTGAAAAAGTCGCGATAGCTGATTTTACACCACATGCTGTCGTGATCTATAATCTGATCGACTAAGACGCATTCAATTTCTTTTTTCACTATCACAGCCACTCCACCCCCTCGCCCTTTGCGATCTCGCCGCACTATCTTATAGGAAGGGGGCACAATTTCAGAGTCAGTGATTTGGGATGACAGCCATGTTCCAGTAACTGCCAGTATATGGGGATCATGAAGAAAAATAACGTCAAGTTGACATGCTTTGTTAGCAGGACAACTTGCAATTAATAAAGAAAAGCGGAGTGATTTGGGGGAGTTTGTGATTGATATTTTTGAAGCAGTGCATACGGCTCATGGCGCTGAGTGGGAGGACGCCTTTGGCTGCGAACCGCGGCAGTGTAAGTCATGGCCTGGGGCTGTGTTTCCTTCCAAGTGCCAGTGTCGAAGTGCAAAGTGTCGAAGTGCCAAAGTTCCGAAGTGTCGAAGTGCAAAGGGCCAGTTGCACTTCTCGCACCATAATCATGAGGCTCGCTGCTTGAGCATGTGGGGATGTTGGCAGCAGTCGTCGTAGCTCTTCGCTGACGATTTCGCGGGTAACTCCCCGCAAGTTGGGACTAGGTGGGGGTCGTCGTGTCTGCACCAATGGAAGAGGCATAAGCTGTGCGGTTGTACTGCCGAGTCCGGACGTCGAGGGTCTTCTCGATCGTGCAGGCTCCTTGCATGAATTCCTCGACAGTTTTTGGCGGCTGGCGGACGAGGCTAGGAAAGTGTTGTTCTTTTACGCCATGCGTAAATGATTGAACTCTCTTATCTGTGATCTCGTGGTCGACGCGTCGAAAAACGCGCTTCATCTCTTCGACGTATCCGCGGACGGGTTCGTTTGGAAGCTGGATCCCGGACTCGAGTTGTTCGGTTCTTTCCTCACGATACTGGTGAATACATTCAAAAGTTGCTTCTTGAATAACTCTCATGTCGCTAGGAACGACTCGTGGTTTTCAAACCATGTACGTGCTGAGCCTCTAGGAAGAAAAAACACGCCTCCCATTTTCGCTGCATTATCCCAATTGTTGGATAATATCATGTGCTCAAATTGGTCCAGTTATTTTTTGGGGTCTTCGCCTAGGGATGTATTGAAAGTTGGCGGCACCCGCGGCTTCTGCAGTATGATTGGGGCCGGCATCTTAGGTGAAGTTGTGATGCTCGTAGCATCGTCTTCTTTAGTCGGGTGCGGTCCGGCAGGGTGTCGAACTCAGGCTGCTCTCCCTGGAGACGTCGGCCTGCTCGGTCAACTGGCGGCTCGTGCTCCGGTGCGAAGCGCAGAGGGCTGGCGTCACGACTTGCAGGGGGTGTCCGATACATGGACGGCAACCCCGTACCTTTACTAGATGTGCATAATGGTGACGGCAGTCTGGCATGCAGGAAGATATCGAAAATGGTTTACGAACGAAATTATTTATTAGGCTGACTTGCGCCTAAGTGAGTTGGCGGTGACGTAGCAACAAGCCTGCTTGGCAGTCGTCGAACAGAATTCCCGCCGCTCTCGGCCATGCTGTGTTTAAAGCTATTAGCTAACTTTAGAGATGCGGCGTGCAAAGTTAACACAACACTTTGGAACAACGTAGAATTAGCTCCGCCTGGAAGAGATCAGTGTAGATAAATCTTGTCGCGTCTTGCAAGCAAAACGATAAAGCAGCGTGCGGCAGCATTGAAGAATGAAGCAGTACACAGACTCGCGGCAATATTCTGTGCATTACCTGCACTTCCTCGTACAGTAGAGAACGTGCAGCGCATAATCAAGTTTTGTCAAAAAAAAAATGTTTCACGGTACACTGCATGCCAGCATGCCAGCATATATCCTGCATGCCAGGACTGCTATGACGGGACACATGGCACCGAAGACGATATATTATGGGAATGCACTAGCAAACCCCCTCCGACTACACACTTGCCAGCTCCTTCGGCGGAGGAATGGGAGAAGCTGTTAGCCAGTTCTAGAAAAAACAACGCAGCTGGCCCTCATCATTCGAGCTCAAAAGGTCACCCCCGACTGAAGGCCATCCTGCACTCTCCCCGGCCCCATCTTTACATTCCATTGTGTGGCAATAAAGTTGCAACCACCACCACCCCTAATTTAGCGAGAGGAATTTGGAGTTCTTGTTGCCTCAGTAACGACGGCACATACCCACGTTGGTGGATAGGCCAGGGTTTTGTGCGGATCCGGACAAAAGAAAACTCATCCACTTTTGGATTAAGCGGCTCATGAATTGAGGTAAAGGAGTATGCGAGAAAAATTAATCATGAATTTTGAGAGATCTTCAGGAATTTGCTTAAACTGCAAGGGACTATCGTGCTGTGCATTGCACGTCGTCATCTTCACCAACTTCCACTGAGCCACGAATGAGCCTATCAGGATAATCACATGATTTCGCACGTCTACTCGGTTTACCCACGTTAAAACCATACCACTTATTATGTGAAATGTTGTTTTTGACGATAGCAGATGGCGCAGTAGCTTCATCAAATCTCGGTGGGCATCTGAACCCCAATTTAAGGGAAGGGGTAAAAAGTATGGAAAGGCATACAAGTGAGGGTGTTCGACGTAATGTGTCTGGAAGGGCGTCATAAAATCTGTCACCGTTTCTAGATAGTACTCTAACACAATCCTCTTAAGATATTCTCAACGTGCACACACATAATCCCCTCGGAAGTTGGTGCAAACGAAAGAGGTTACCTGAACGCCTTGATCCAACCAATGGCCTAATGAAATGCTAAAGTAGAGCTCGAAAAGACAGGACAAAACGCAACTGCAGCGTCAGCACCTTCTTTCAAACATAAACAGTAACTGGCCAAAGAGTAACGAATTACGAGACGGCTACTCTTATATCTAAGTAATCTGCAATTCGCCGATGAGATTGCCTTGCTGAGTCACTCAGGAAATGAACTGCAAAGCATGATCAATGAGTTAGATAGGCAGAGCAAGCAGCAAGTTGAAGCTAAAAACGAACATACGGAAAACAAATTTATTGTTCAACAGTCTCGCAAGGGAACAGCAGTTCACAACTGGAAGTGAGGTGGTGGAAGTGGTAGGGGAAAACGTCTTCTTAGGCAGGTAGAGACCACTGATCAGGATCAGGGAAGCGAAATATTTAGAAGAATAACAAGAGGATGAAACATATGGCAGGTTCTCTCCGATTCTGAATGGAAGTTTACCAGTATCCTTCAAGAAAGAGGTGTGCAATAGCTGTATCTTACCCGTGTTGAGCTATGTGGCAGGAACGCGTAGGCTAAGGAAAGGATTCAGCAGAGGTTGAAGACAATGCAACGATCTATTTAAAGAAAGATGGTAAGTGTAACTTTAAAAGACCGGAAGTGATCAGAGTCGGTGAGGGAACATCGTAACGACATCCTAATGGGAATCAAGAGGAATACATGGGCTTGAGAAGGGCATGTAACGCGAAGGCAAGATAACCGCTGGTACTTAAGGAGTGAATTCCAAGAGAATTCAACCGTAGCAGGGGTGGCAGAAGGTTAGGTGGGCGAATGGGATTAAGATATTTGCGGGGATAAGCTGGCCGCAGCTGGCAGAAGACAGGGATCATAGGAGAGACGTGGAAGATGCTTTTGTCCTGCAGTGGGTGTAGTCAGGCTGATGATGATGATGACTCTTATCGTGTTCGCGTTCTGTTCTCGCCAGCGCGTTTCAAGCAAGGAGAACTCGAACAAATCCAAGAGAAAGTCCTGCGAAGCGCCAAACTGGTGTTGCACAAAATATGAGAATTCGGAGGAAGAAAATTTTCAGGATCCCACAAATGGATAACAGCTCTGCCCAAAGGCTTCATCGTCATTATCAACATCGCGGCATTATAGAAATCAATCAAAACGAGCCTTTGTTTTTATTCGGAGTATCAAGACTGACAAGACTGAAGATTCAGCTCGTTTTTCCGTGTGTGGTCTTTGTGCAGGTTGCGCTGAAGCCATGTGCTCAGCCTGTAACGTTTTGTAAATGAGATGCAGGATATGACAAAGAAGAAGGGTAACACCGCACTCCTTTGCCACTACACCTCGGCCAATTCGCCCATGTGCGTATGCGCAATGTTTTTAGAGGAAGAAGAAGTTTTATTCCGCCACAAAACAACCGCCACCACCTTCCGGGGCTCGCGGCTGCACTAACAATTTACATAAGGTAATTACGAATGTAAGAAGATGCCACAGGCGGTACGACAATAACCCACAGTCTGTGTGATAGATTGATGGGTTGTTCGACTGGAACCTGTCCTTACAGTGGGTACGCGCAACTTCTGCATTTAAGGACAACATATCTGCCACGCTCTTTCTCGGTCTGGCAAGGGGCACCAAGCCCAGTTCCTCAGACTGCATGCAGCCCATGGGTAAGCCTGGTTATATTTTATCTCGCTGCCCCCTCCCCTCCCTCCTCATAAACAAGTATACACGTGAGGATCGAGGAGGACACGTTCTGAAGCTGGAAAACTTTATATCTACAAATAAATCCTCCTCTTCTCTCTATTCTTACGTAGCTCAGCTTTTGTGTGTATGCAGAGGACGACCGTTCTCTGGGCGTCCTGGCACATAACCGCAAAGAAACGTGATATACTTGTCAAGCTGCCGTGTGTAATTGTATACGAAAGCTGGACGAATTAATAGAACGCGGTGAGTGGTCAGAACATATTTAGGCTCGTCGGCAGCCGCCAGTGAGCAAACGGCCTGGTCGCTTCCCACGGAAGCTTGAAACAAGCAGCTATGTGAGCAAACAAGAGCTACCTGTTCCAGCAAACCAAATGGGTACGAAATGGAAAGTGGAGAATTGGAGCCTCTGGAGGAACTCCCTACACAGCTATGACAATAATGAGACATGGTTTGCAACGGGGTCATGATACTTTTCAAGGGCTTAATTTTAGTGAGCGATGAAACACTAAATAGATCGCGTTCATTATTGGTCACATGGACTATCTATGTTTCACGAGTCCTTGATGTCGATTACTAGCATTATCTCTTATATGACACAATAACGGTGTTTTGATGCGTGCGCCCTGAGATCTACAGGCTCCCTTACCACCGCCATAGCGCAACTGTTTTGGGATTATCATGTCATTTCTGGCCAATGACGCGATCTTCACTAAATAAGCCCTTCCCTGCTGACGCTGCCGATATACCTTGTGACAGCGCGCTCTATATGCCAGACCTTACTAAGAGTGTATAGATACTTGCTTACGTGTATCCATAGTTTGTCGGCTGGCTATATAGACAAGAGTCTACTAACATTGTACGGCCATAAACTTACAGATTGTCTATCGACTGTCTATAGGATTTGTACTGTCCATAGACTGGTCTATAGGATTTGTCTATGGAAAGTGTATAGCTTTCACTGAAAACGGTACATGGACAGTACAGATACTCTTAACGAAATTTTTGTAAAAGCGGTGTCTCTTATAGGGCTGACATGAGGCTATAATGTGCTTAATTGAAAAAGGTTTATTCCAAAAGAGAGATACATATATGAGCCAAGTTACGTTTCCGCCCGCACCGACCACCCACTAAAAGTGCACGAGTACAATTCCCTAATTAACACATTAAAATATAGTTTTTTCCCGTGAACAATACATGATTAGAACAGACTGCCGCACAAATTGCTGCTTCCCCTGCTACATCTTTTTACAACGCGTTGCAAAATCACCTGTGAATATCATTGTATTCAATTAACATGACTGTTAGGGTCACTGTTAATATCAGTGCAGCAATATTTCTTATCCTAGTGCGTTGTGTTCTAGTTTTGCCTTTCCTCCTATAGTTCATAGGTTTTATCGGTATATTGAAACATGTGCCTCAATTACTGTAGTTCTTCTTTTGCTTTTATGATGTTTCCTCCTTACAAGAATGCTCTAATGGGAGCGCGATAGGTATTTTGTATAAATAAAAACTACAGTGCGCTTAAGGCACACCTCACGCCGCGATATTTGGTTGGGCGTGGTTCGTTAAGATCATCTTGTTTATGAGAACAGGGCTAAAGGTATTACTGGTAGCAAAAAACTACAGAGAATGTTTGCGAAACCCCTGATTTGTGCTACGTAGAAGCGACGATGAGCGCGCATTGTCGGTGGACGGAGCGCTCGCGCTGGGCCAACTGCAGACGCGCAAGAGACGATTTAGCTCGCTGCAGAACCATCGGATAAGTTCCACGTAGAAGAGGACGAAGAGAGGGCAGTGCTGCAGGACGGAGCGTTCGCCATAGGCGCAGGGAGAACGCGACAACGGACTATTTCGCTTGGGGTTGGTACTCATAAGATTAGTGCTTACTCATTAAAAAAAAATTTTGTGAGCCATTGTCTCGAGAAAAACGTACGAGCTGTTATTCCTTTATTACTCTAGATCTATCACAGACTGCGACTTTGGTTCCAGATACTATTTCGTACTTGAAAATAGTACAGAGCAACTGAGGGATTGGAACACAGGTGGTAGAGTAGGTAGAAGACCTCTCCTTGTATTGCCTACTATATGACTGTGTCTTGTGCCTTCGTACTGACTGACCGTACAGCCCTGTCCCGTGCATAATGTCGGACAGCTGTGGACGCATTTCCAAAAGACTCGAAAGCAAAGCGCGCCTAGACGACAGCGTTTTCGCGGTAAACGACGAAGAAGATAAGGAACGCCAATTACGGAGCGTGCTAAGGTGGAATGTTGCGGACCTCGGATATCATTTTCTGGACATAATTTCTCCTCCCTGATATTTTGGCGACATCTGCGATTTCTTCCTTACTGTACAGTTATAACATGGAGAAGAATAGCTAGAGATTTTTGCATTATTTTTTCTTCCCTCTTGCAGGTGACCAGTCAGTGGTGTTAAAACCGGAGCCGGTGCCGGCGCTGGCGCCGACAGGGGAGCGTGAGTTCTATCATAGTGACAGCTTGATTGTAGAAGTGTGAATATAATTGAAGCATCCATAACGCCATACCTGCATGTCGCCATGATGTCATCAATAGAAAAAACCTGCTGTGGTGGGCAACAGGCCTCAACCTATACATGATTCGATTCAACATCAGTTGCAGCAACGGCAGTGGTACTGGTAGTGGGAGTAGTAGTGACAGTAGTGGTCGTGGTGGCGGTGGTGGTGGTGGTAGTAGCAGTAGTAGTAGTAGCAGTAGTGGTAGTAGTAGGAGTAGCAGCTGTAGTAGCAGTAGCAGTAGCAGCAGCAGCAGCAGCAGTAGTAGTAGTAGTAGTAGTAATAGTAGTAGCAGTAATATCAGTAGTATTAGGGTAGTAGTATTTATATATAAAATGTTGGAGCCCGAGCGCCAAGCAAAGTGGGCAATATTGCAAAACAGCCAAAGAGATAACAATTGCCAGCTCATAAAAATTCATCCAATAACGCTCTTCACAAACAATCTGACATGCGGATGAAGAACATAGAGGCAACAAGGGAAAAACTGCATTGCCATAGCATAAAAGCAGAGAAAAGTAAAAAAATAAACACCGCAGGGCGCAGACAGCCAAGTAGTAAGAAAACATTTTCTTGGAACAGCCGAGTTTGTGAACAGCGGAGACATGAAAATGGATAATCAGGTAATAATGTTGCATGCCAGGGAAAGAATGACAATTTACTACCTCTGCTTTGCATTGTCGTTGTCTTTTTGTTGTTGACATGGAGCGGGACTTTCCTTTTCTTTGTTGTATGTATTTTTTCTCCACATCTGTAAAGGCCCTTCTTGGGCTGACAGTATCAATAAACAAACAACAAACAAACACTAACTCAGATGAGAGAAAGCATGCGCTCTTCAAAATCGACAAAATCACGCGCATCAAAACACTGCTGGCGGTTTAGCATAGCTAAGCACGGAATATTGCGCGAAAACAGGATTTTTCAGGCAATGGCGTTGAATGCGGAAAATATTTATGGGCAGATACACTTGCAGGAGGTTATGCGCAAGCTGACGTAGAGGGGGCCAGCCCCTACAAGTAATATGAACACCAAAGCCATGGAGAAGAAAGCGAGATTGAGGTGTCCATTCACCCAGGGAGCCAGTTGTGCTCTTTTTTTTCGTCAATATCAACAGACTTTACAACGTTGTCCACGCTAACGCCAGTGAATACGCCGGTGGCCCACTTGTTTTCTTCGGTTTGGTTTTTGAGGGAAGGAAGTGACGAAGTAACTGTCTGACAAATCTCGGTGGACAACCAAACCATGCCGTAAGAGAAGGGATAGAGAAGGGAGTGTAAGAAGAAAGGAATTAAGAGGAAATTGAAAATTGGTTAATGAGGAAACTAAATGGCGCGTTATCGGTCTCACATATCGGTGGACACCGGCTTGCTTGCTTGCTGTTGTCAGAAAGAATGAAAAGGAAAGTGCACGGGCCTGCCCACTGGCTCAAGCTGAGCCACAATCGCTGCCGCGTGCTGAAAGTAGGAGAGTTAAAGGATAAGATAGAAAAGATTGAAATAAAAGACGCGTGCTATTATGTGGACAAGGGAACTATGCTTTAAGGGAGGTATTAAAGGAGGGAATGAGAGAAGATATATCACCTGGCTGCTACACCACCACCGCTGGTCCACTTTAAGGTCTAATTGCGGCGCCGATGAACTTAGCTTGACTAGGCCAGTAAAGCTTTCAATTTAATACGTGAGCTAGCAAGCTATTACACTGAGCGATACTACGGGCAAAGGGAGAGTTTTTAAAGAGTTTCGTGCGGGTGACGTGTGGCGTGAGGCTGTGGTCACGAATGTAGCTAGTATGTTGGGTTAAACGTGGTCGCAGGTAGTCGCCGCAGCTGAAAGGAAACTGTTTATAATAAAGTGAGAAAATAAATTTTAGCCTGCCGAGTGATCCTGCTTTTTTTGAAGGGTGGAATATTGTTTGCGGCCATGAGATCAAATGGTGAAGTATGCCTCGGTTGGAAATGAAGCGCACTTCTTGTCTTTGTACCATCTCCACGTAATACTCATCTTTTATTTTAAATATAGATCCATCATACAATAGCATATTCAAGTTTAGGTCTTATATGTGTGTTATAAGCTAATAGCTATATGGGTTGTGGGGCAGACTTTAAATTGCGTCGGCGAAAGCCAATCATTTTTCGGAAGCCGCATCGCAAATTGTTTCGGTGTGGCTGGCCCAGCGTAGATGCCTATTTAAGGTTACGCTCAGGTACTTGTCATTATCGACGTGCAATCAATTCTCGCGGTTGAATGCCTAGGTAACCTGTAATGGTTTTTTTCTTACTCGTGACCTGTATCGATTTGCATTACTCATTGCAAAGGACCAATCTGAATCTGCATTAAGGCTTGTTTGCACTCATTCTTTATCCTGGTGACTATATATATTAGGTTGAAAAGAACACAGTCAACTTCAATTAACCTATTATTTATGGCAGTGGCGTCAATGGCCGTGACGATGTCATTGATGTAGTTTGAGCAGTAGTGATTGAAGTACGAAGGCAGAAGTTGTCTGCAAAAGAGAAAAGAGGGTGGAGGGGGACGCCGCATGCATTGAAGCCGCCTTCCAGAGCAGTGCGAACCTCAGATCAAGACGGACGAGAAGTAAGGAAGAATAATGCGCCAGACCCTCGGAATAATAGATTATGAACACGTACAGCACAACGTGATTAAAAGAGTGGCGCTTTCAATTCGGCCAAGTAGGGCAAACTATTTTTCCTTTTGTTATGTTCATTTACCCCTAAGAAAAATAAAGCTGCCGGTATGATGAGCCAATAGGGTAGCTAAGCTGAGGTATTTCCTTCGGCCTTCTTGGAAGAATAGACTGTGCTAGAACATCTTAGTTTTATTAGGTTCAGGATAACTTCATCAAATTGCGTTACACTGTACAAGTGCAATATAAGGTAGGAACAAAATGAAACGGAAGACAGAAAGAAACTTGAAATTGGCGAAAGTCTTTATTAAAAATGGAGTTATAGAGCCGAGGGACAAGTTTGCGTTCAGGCCAAATGCCTTAGGCCGCTGGGCCTCTGCTGATAACATTTGCTGCGTTATGAATGGATAAAATTTCCAACACTGATCGGACCTCAAGTTGCATGTCATTTCAGAATCGAAGCGATGCTGCGTCACTTTAATCGTTCTCTTGCTTTTCAGAGCCGCCAGCAGCGCCACGAGGCGGTGAGTCAGCACTTTAGAGATGAGCTGAAAAATCGTTATCATCGCATCATTCTTCGCGATCATCATCATCAGCAGCAGCCTAGGTTATCGCCACTGCAAGAAAAAAGAGTTCTCCCGACGGCCTCGAATCTAATCAGCCCTCTTCCAGCAAATCAGCTTAATCCCAAGCGCCCAACTATCTGGCGACCCTGACCCCTGACTCCACCTCTTTCTTGGATCACCTATTTATTAGTGCGATAGCATTAAAATTGCCGTCTTGCAAAAAGCATCCGGATTCTTCGTATCGAAATTCCCTCATTGGATGAGAGGGCCGTGACGTCATGTTTACAGCAAAATTTAAAGTGTGAGGAGTAGAATGTTCAATTACCTTCCATTAGAATATTATATGGGGTTATGCTATAACCTGACCTGATATTCCAGCTTTGTCCACCTACTTATACCAACAAATCCGCACAGTTCAGTAACTAACACTTACTTAATCCTCACTGAATAACCTTATTTCAATTTGTGGAGCAAGCTGCTTCCAAACTTGGAGGTCCTTGGACTATTCAGGAGTGTGGGCAACTTTTAAATACTGTCGCATTTTCTTCTTTAAGGTTATTATTCTTAAGTCCCTAAGTCTTGGCAGTATACAATCTGCGGTCTCGAGTAACTAATAGGAATGCAAGGCTTCTTAGGCTGTGAAAAAAGCGAGAAGGGAAGGCTGAGAAAAAGTGAGCATATAAGCCTAAATAGTGCTGCCCAGCGTGCGAGAATCAGCTGCAGCCAGTTAAATCTGTATGCCCCGTTAATTTCAGCAACATTTATTTCTTTCGACTTTGTTCTGTACCGTAATTTGATTAACTTTGCCCCTACCTACCACTATTCGCGGTGCCCCAGCGTGGTTCTCAATTGAATGTTAAGCTCTGTCATGTCAAAATGGGCCGCACAGCGAGCTCACCAGCGATGCAAGCATTATGTACTTTTTTCGGTTGTATCTGGGTGGGCTACACTTCATAACCTGAGTGTGCCCTCTAATTACCCAAGCAGCATAAGTGATCGCCCCAACATTAGAAAGAGATGGTTTTACTCTACTCCTTCGTGGGACCGGCCTTTGTCAATATATGTCTAATTTTGGACCACTTACCTGCCCTGCTTGGGTAGCTACTCCTGCGCAGTTGCATTCTTACTGCCATTCCTTTTCCATGACCTTTATCATTGGTCACTAACGTTGCACTTTGCGCGTTTGCGTCCTCAAACAATTCCCTCAACCACTCCCCCGAGTTACTGCACAACTATTTTACCATGATGCTAAGTTTATTAACACTTATGCCAAGCTTTTTCTAATGATACGCGATGAATATTTCCCAGAAAAACGAGGTGGAAAATAGCGGATGGATTATGCCACGTCACCTGATATCTGCGTACGGTAGAGGCATGCCGTGGGGGTGGTGGGGGGGGGGGGGGGAGGTTGGAACACTTAGAGATAACACTCACCCTAGCCTACACTACTGACGTATAACAGGCTTAATAAATCAATTACAATGAAAAATAGGATGGCTCAAAACATGGAAAGAGGATTATCGTACAACCTTAAGTCTCTATAAAGGAGCAAAGAGTGAAGTGGACAGAGATCTTTGATCATCTCATTCATTTCGTAGAGTGGTGAGGTAGCTGCGCAATGCGATAGCATTACAATCTACTGATTCCTTTCAGGAGGTGATTACGCTTCCGGTCTGGTGACATTTCCTCCAGCCAATTGGCGAATTTAATGTGCAACGGCACAGTTTTTTTCGCGATTTCTTCTGGCGTCTAAATGAGGAGGTGTGAAAACCAGCTGTGGAAGCGTGCATATTGCCCTTGTGCGCGCCAAAGCCGCAATGCGGCACTGATTCCCTTGGCGTGGCTGCATTGAGCGCACTGCTGGAGCCAAAATTCTCCTCCTGAGAGTTAAATGGTCAGTTTCACGTTTCGCAGCACTCTTGATTGGCATACCCTCACAAAACCTTCTTTAGACAGTCTATACACTGCCATAGACTTCTGTGTATAAAGTTTATAGACTCTATAGACGAACCCTAGAGAACAGTCCTTAAGTACTATTAATCCTATAGACAGTGTATAGACAATCTGTAGATACATGGCCACACAGTTCTAGTAGAATTTTGCCTATAGACAGTCTATAGACTATGAGTAGACAAAAATATCTGTAGGAAGGCAATATAGTCTATACGAAGGCCATAGACTGTAAATGATCATTTACCCTTGTCAATAAATATCCTGTTCAAGGGCCCCAATCCTTCGCGCATATTCGACGAGTTTCGGGCACTTGTACACAACCATTCCTTAGAAGGACCTTGAAGGTAATTTTTCCTGCGCATTGAACAGGCTCGAATCATGTGTGCTGCAGCGCCTGTAAACTTCACCGTTATATAACCTAAAGGAGGGTCGATGTACTTCGTAGGAGAATTTGCGGTGCTTGGATGTGCGTAAAAATGAAATACAAATAATCGAGGCAGTCACGAAAAACAATCACCTGCAATGTCTGAAGGTCGACGGGAAATGCAAACTCCATCCGGTGGTGACAATACCCAGCCGCTTGGTCACGAGGCGGCACAGCAATTTATATTTTTCTGACAACGCATCCGCAGACAGTATTTAATTTGCATATTTGGCAAGTGCGGGCATATTTGAAGCATGCATTTGACGCTTTTGTAAGCAATGTACGCAAAACAACAGTGAAGGTACACATCTCATCAGTAAATATTGAGAGTAAATAAAGAGATAGTATGTTGGGAACTCTTCAAACACAAATTAAAATATGATAGGCGCGTGTTCCGATCATTGCACCAGTGCCAACGTTGGAATGTTGGTACAGAGGTATAACGTATTACTACCACAATACTCAATAGGGTTCGTAAAAATTTATAATTTATAATTTATAAATTTATAATCTAGGTTTTCACAGTCACGGTCATATTGCATGTAAGATGTAAAACACAGTGCCATGTTGTCGGCCAGTCGTCAAACAGCACCTGGGTTTGTCTTTTTATTCTTCGCAGCATGTATCACACATGCAATAATGATGTAAAATCGCTGTAGTGATTCATAATATTAACCAAGCGTCGACACGCGTGGGGTACACGTCCAACATATTGGAAGCGGTCGAGGGAAAGTAGCATAACAAAATGCTTGAATCACTTTTGCTTCGTTCTTTACCAGTGCATCTGGTAAATAATCAAAAATCAGGGTCATTAATCAGTTTAATCAAAGCTACAGCGCTTCAGTAACGTGAATTAGTGGTCGGTTCTACCTTTGATTTCGGCGTCCATGTTATGGTTGTAGCGCTATAGTTGGATACAACTTAGAACAAAGAGCAGTTAACACCGGGCCTCGCACGGCAGAGTATTTTATTACTACGCTAGCCAATCACAACAGTAAACGAAATCAGCTGTTCAATGTTTGAATTTATTAAACGGGTCATATTTATCCAAATTTTAGACCTTATAATTTTATCTTGCGATTCGCTTCTTGTCTAGGTGACAAGAAAAGTCCTCACTACGGACAACTATTTCTCGCAAAGGAATTCTGTGCGACGGCCCTAAATGCGGGCTGAGCTTCACTGCAGATTTAAGTTGTATCCGAGTATGAGTATGTTGCTCGATATCCCTTCCTATATTGATGTTGAGCGAGCGCGGTCGTTACATTGAGGTATCACAACAGTATAAAAAAAAAAAGGCTATGAAAGTGTTTAGTACACTGCCTGATAACCTGTTTCATAACTGGAGACTGGAGGGGCGAACTGACTCATTTGGAGTTGGTAGTTGCTCTTGTTATTCGCCTGCATCATTAGTAATGCCCCACTTATATGCATTGTTGTGAGCTGTTGCATATTTCTGCGAGGCATCGGACGGTGAATAGGAGAAAACCAGTTCATTGTTGCATAGATACGTGGCTCTATATTCTAAGATTTTTTTCCGGATTTGCTTTTCTATACTTTCACCCCTAGGTACTGCTACCTCTTACGTCAGTGCTGCCTTCACTGTGCACAGTAGTTAAAAAGGCAGAGTCAAAGGCAATGAGAAAAAAGTTAAAACGTAGATCTTCAAAACAGATTATCTTAGAGGAGGACCCCATCTCTCTTAAACGAAATGATTTAGGGTAAACGGCAAAAAATTGCATTTCTTCAACGTGACAGAATGGTTGCAAATTTTTCGGGGTCCCTCCACAGCTTTGGCATGAATTACGTGCAGGTGAAGTTACTTCACGATAGTTACTTCATTTATTTGACATGGAACTAGTGTTTTATCCACCTGTGTGTCTTTCTGCACTTATCCGTATGGTGCGGTTACTAGTGGCCCTTATGAACGGATCCTGCCGTGCTTCCGTTTTCAGGAAACGCGGAGTAAGTACAACTTTCCTGTGGGAAACATTTTATTTGGCATATTTGTTTCATTTACACGAAAATATAGGAAACCAAAAATTGGCAGGGAAAGGCGACATAGCAGAGGCACACAATGTCGTTCCGGTGTTAGTCCCGCATCTGCAACAAAAGAACAAGCAAATGCAGCAAAGCACACTCCCAAAAAACAATGACAACAGAACCTTAGCAGGATGCGTTGTTGGGCAAGTTGGTTCATTGCAATAGGAAACATTGGTTGCGCTTTCTAGAGAATCACATGTAAGAAGACAGGACAGGCGCTAACTAACAACTGAGGTTTATTCCAGAAAAAACACATATATCATACCATACCAGCGCAGGCGCATCAGGGTATCAGCAGCGTAACAAAAGAACAACCCAAAATCAGAAAAAAAACCAAAGGCGTGGCTCACCTAAACATACTATCAAGAAAACGTGCCTCCCTATTGTAAAGTATGATTGATGTGTCACTGATGCATGCTTGTCCCTTCTTTTTTATATAATATGACTCAAGAAGTTCACGTGCTTTTTCATTACTGCACTTGCGCAGGATCTTAACTTGGTGGAGCAGGGGCCTGCATTTATGTTCTAAGCAGTGCGTGGGTAAATGACGTTGCTCCTGGTTTAAAATTGATCTTTCGTGTTCTCGGATTCGCACGTTCAAACATCGGCCCGTCTGGCCTATGTAGGTTTTGCCGCATGTCAGGGGAATCTGATAAAAAACGCCAACTTGGCAATCTAAATAGCGGATCTTGTGTTTCACGCCGCAGCCACCTTGTTTCGTTCTGGCGTGAAGTCTCCCAATGCGGGCGCAAAGGCGACTCAGCTTGCAGGGAGCCGAGAAAACGAGTGGGACACAATGCTTGGTTGCTATGTTCTTCAGATTATGTGCAGTTCTATGAACATATGGAATTACAACTGGCTTTGAAGTTTTGTTGGCAACATCAGAGTTTACTTTTTGGGGCGCTTTTAGCCTCTATTCGAGCGTTTCAACCACTGCCAACACAACCACATTGGGGAAGCCAGCCTCTTACAGCCTGGAAATTTGCATGTTGAAGCTAGCCTGCATGGCATGCGTACATGACGTCTTCAAATATTGCTCAATTATCTGTTTAGCAATGGCCCTTTTGGTGATTTCAGAGTGGGCTGAATCATATGGTAATAGTTGTTTTTGTGTGCGAGGGCAGAAACAGCTACAAACGTGCTCTTTTCCAAAGGTAAGTTTGAGGTCAAGGAACTGCAGAGTGTTATTAACAGGGAGATCATGTGTAAAGGTTAGACCTAAGGTACTATTCTCAAAGAGATTTAAAATGTCTGCAAAGGCATCGTCATACATACAATCATTTCGTACTTTCAGCAGCACAAGAAAATCGTCAACATACCTGAAAACGTGTTCTACTTTGTCTTTGTCAAGTACGCCATACACGGTGCGGTCAATACTCGATAAAAAGATATTGCATAAAACTGGTGCCACGCACGACCCACTGCACACTCCCTGTTGCTGCAAAAAGGTTTGGTTGTCAAAGGTTATAAAAGTGGCACTGAGATAGAATTCTAAAAGAGCCAGGAAACTGTCTACCGAAATGCCTGCTGAGTTTTGGAAATCAATGACATCATTAGCTTCAATGCAGCTACGCACTGATTCAAAAAGTGGCTGGTGAGGTATGGAGTAGAATAAATCTTCTACATCAACTGGCAGCCCAAATCCGATTTAGTCAACTGTCTGCTGAAGCGAAAAAACATCTTCTGAATTCTTCGTGGCAAAAGGATCACCAATATGCAACATGTTCAAATGCTTCTGCAGAAAGATACTAATTTCGTGTTGCCATGTGCCTTTCTCGCTAACAATGGCTCTGAAGGGTACATCAGCCTTGTGCGTTTTAGCGGAAAAAAACAGACAGGCTGTCGTTCTTGCTGTTGTTAACAACATGAGACAGTTTGGCTAGCTCTAGCTTATCGCATAAAGAGATTGCGGCTTGCTTTACGCGAGAACGCTTCACGGGTACCTTTTTAGAGTTCTTGAGCACAGCTGCAGTTGCTTTTTCGTTGAAAAGTCCGAAGGGCAGAACGACGAATCCACCTTCTTTGTCAGATTTATTGAGCTGGAGGTCATTGCTTACGAAGAAGTCGTAAACAAAGCTTGTTGGGTCTTTCTTGTAAACAGTCTTGTTCACTGATTTTTCCAAGCTGTCGACGCCGTCCAATAGGCACCTTTCCTCGTCTTCCGGACCTGCTTTCCTTGATAATTGGCGATTCATGGCTAGCCATTCATGGGGTGCCAATGTTGGTTCGAAGCAAAATTTCGGGCCTTTGCGAAGTAGTGACTAAACTTCGACGGTCAGGGACCGCAGCTCCACCCAGACACACCAGGTTACCTCGCTGGTGTTTGCTCTTTTTTTCCAAGCGGGGAAGTACCAGGTTGAGCGTTTGCCTCCCACTCTAAAATCACCAAAAGGGCCATTGCTAAACAGATTATTGAGCAATCTTTGAAGAAGTCATGTACGCATGCCATGCAGGCTAGGTTCGACATGCAAATTTCCAGGCTGAAAGAGGCTGGCTTCCCCGATGTGGTTGTGCTGGCAGTGGTTGAAACGCTCGAAAAGAGGCTAAAAGCGCCCCAAAAAGTAAACTCTGATGTTGCCAACAAAACTTCAAAGCCAGTTGTAATTCCATATGTTCATAGAACTGCACATAATCTGAAGAACATAGCAACCAAGCATGGTGTCCCACTCGTTTTCTCGGCTCCCTGCAAGCTGAGTCGCCTTTGCGACCGCATTGGGAGACTTCACGCCAGAACGAAACAAGGTGGCTGCGGCGTGAAACACAAGATCCGCTATTTAGATTGCCAAGTTGGCGTTGTTTATCAGATTTCCCTGACATGCGGCAAAACCTACATAGGCCAGACGGGCCGATGTTTGAACGTGCGAATCCGAGAACACGAAAGATCAATTTTAAACCAGGAGCAACGTCATTTACCCACGCACTGCTTAGAACATAAATGCAGGCCCCTGCTCCACCAAGTTAAGATCCTGCGCAAGTGCAGTAATGAAAAAGCACGTGAACTTCTTGAGTCATATTATATAAAAAAGCAAGGACAAGCATGCATCAGAGACACATCAGTCATACTTTACAATAGGGAGGCACGTTTTCTTGATAGTATGTTTAGGTGAGCCACGCCTTTGGTTTTTTTTTCTGATTTTGGGTTGTTCTTTTCTTACGCTGCTGATACCCTGATGCGCCTGCGCTGGTATGGTATGATATATAAGTGTTTGTTCTGGAATAAACCTCAGTTGTTAGTTACCGCCTGTCCTGTCTTCTTACATGTGATTGTCTTGAAAGCGCAACCAATGTTTCCTATAACAGAACCTTGGCTTTCACACAGAATCGCACGATGATGATTGTACATTTCTAGACCTAACTCAAAAAATATTGGCTACTACTCCTTTGGGGTGAAGTACTTTATTATCTCTATGCTTGCATCCAACAATAAAAAAGGCATCGCTCAGTGCGCTGTCAAGCCTCCAACATAATTATTGCTGCGTCGAACTTGGAAACACAGTGATGGTCCCCGTACTTAGAGAAAAAATGGTTACATGCGCTCAGAAAGTAAAAAGACAAAATAAGTTAGTTGATCGACAAACTCTTCGAACAATGGAGGCTGTCAGTGTAATTGGAAACGCAGACTCTCGAAGAGAATTTAATCAAAGAGCCGACGGAAGTTCGATGGCGCAGGGACTGGATGGAATGATTCCAGAAGCAAGGCACCAGATGGGAGGCCGCATAAATGACACGGAGAAAGATATGCTTCAGACGCGCACTGCAGAGAACTTGGCTTCTACAGCGTCCCTCCAACAGGCGATACGTCATTTAGTATTGTACTTGTTTGGGAAAAGAGTGTCACTGATCCCGCATAGCCTAGCCATTGATTTGTGTCTTGTCAAACTAGACGTAAAAATTGCCTTAGCTGGGGCAGTTTCACGTTGTAAGCGGTGCACTGACGCTTCGTCGTCGATGGCACACCATAGAAGCGAATTAGTGGGATCCGGACAAAACAGGTCTAGCTTTTCTCTTACTTCGGTGCTGCTGTTGTGGAGGTTGTCCTGGACCTCATCATGGTATATACATTTTTATAATGATTGGATTCTATTGGCGCAAAGAGGGTGCTTGACCACAGAGCGCCATTTCTTCCTCGTTTTGGTCTGCATGAGGGTAGGTCAAAATGCCTCTTTTTTCAAGCCTTGCATAAGTAGAAAGTCTAGTACAAGGACAGGTGATGTTTTTACGAGTTGAAAAAGCTGTGCGTACCTTGAAGGCCTTTGTACTGCACCCCGCATGCCCTGTACAAGAAGCGAGGGCTGAACAGACTAGGCCAGAACTGCTCTTGTAGATTCAATTTTATTAGCACCGCCGTCTGACGAAAGAGCACGATGACAAGTAGTAAACATTTGGTCTCTGAAGGAGTTATTGATATAAAATTTGGAAATGTGCTTTTTCTCTAGCTTTTATATTTTGCCTAGGTAAAATATAATGTTCTCAGGGCCGTAAATTCTTCTGTTTTGGGGCGTTGACTCGAGGGTTAAACGAAAAATATTTAACTCGATAAAGTCAGGGTGTATTTTTCACAGTGCTTTGAAAGAATAAGAATGTTCTCTTGGCTTCAAATTAATACTTTGGCAAGTGTTTTCTTGTAAACAAAAACGTAACATATGAACGGGACGAAGAAGGGCGAGGACAGCACGGCTCGTCCCGTGCATATGCTACGTTTTTGTTTATATGTCTGACCAACCCTCCCCTCAGTATACCACGTCTTTTCTAGCTAAAAAGTTTGTTTTTGTATTGTTTCCGCATTATCTCCACTCCAGGATGAGCCCGAGACGGGCCTGCAGTAGATGTAAATAAATAAACTAATAAAATGTTGAGCAAAGTGTCTCTAGGCTGGAAATCAGCCTAAGCCGCCTTCATGAGGAAGCGGTTAAGTTACAGGCCGTAGAATGAATGGTTGAGAAAAACAACCTTGGAGAAGAGTTTCGAAAGCCATCTGTAAAGGCGTAGGGGCACACATAGAGGGGCTTTAAAAGACTGAATCTCTGTACGTTCAGCAACACTCTCGCCGTTACCTTTCTATACATCTTGCTTTTAGGGATGCAAAAACTGCTCCATTTAAAAACTCGCCAGCAGGTCCTAAGAGAGTAACTACCTTTTATCATCGCCCAAACTAAGCCTTACAGCTACGAAGGCAAACTATGCAACTTTTTCAAGAACTTATTAGCTGAAAATATTCGTTCTGGTCCATGGAACGAACTCAAGACCACCGCTTGTCCGGAGTAGTTGCTCAATCACTTAAGTTAACCAGGACGGCTATCAGATGAAATAATGAAACCAGATTTATTAACAACTAGAAGTGTGAATTATGCTCCCTTATGCACAGTGAAAAAAAAACAAGCAGTATGGCCAGAATTCATTAGACCAGTGCTGTTTGTATACATTCATCACATTGAAATCAATTTTCACACTTTCATTATTTGATTCAATCATTTTCAGTTTCACATACATTTTAGTTTTTTCGACTTCTGCAGACCTTTCACCTTGCTATCCGTGGTCATAACAGGTGTTTCTTCCAAGACCACACAATTTACAAAAATAGCATTTTTGAGTTAGAAGACCGGTTTGTTCGTCATAACTTATAGTTAGCGATGTAGTGCATCAGAATACAGTTAAGACGTGCTAGCTAGCAGGCTAGTTAACTAATATTGAACAGTAAATTTCTGACTCTGTTAGGCTTCTTAATTGTTCAGGGATATGTAACCTACGGTATGTAATATCCGATCCAGATTTTAGAATTGCGAAACCCTACTTACCCTCGGCGCTATGGCCCAACCTGTCTTGGCTGCGTAGCGCCAAAAAGCATGCGCTTTCTGGAAGCCTTCTGGCAAAGCAACCTCTTGAGCGGACATAACTTGCCAAAAGAGCCAAATTTTTTTTGCGCCACAGCTCCGAGGGTAGCCGCTTTACGAAGTTGTAAAAAAAAAAACATACTTACGGTGGGCTATGCGCCTCTCAATAATTAAGGAGCCTAACAACCATATTATTATTTAGCTATTTAATATTAGTTAGCCAAAATGCTAGTTAGTACGTTGTAGCTATGAGTTCCCATCGACATTGCTGTACTCGCTGCAATAGTTCCTTGGATTTCCGCGGCGGTGCCACCGGCGAGCAGCGTCAGTTCAAGTGCAGCTTGGCAGTGGCTGCCTCCAAAACGAATGGTTGAGTACAGGCCTGGTCGTATGCTAGCCTTGGCGTCGCTGCCAAATTACAGCCAACTGTGTGTCTCGGACATCAACGGGCGCCAAAATCCCGAACCGCGCTAAGATTTTTCAAGCAGCTAATCCCAAGGAAGTGTAGCCATTAAATTGGCCCTAGAAATAGCTGCTTCATAGAAAAAAAGAGAGTCATACATTGCATGTATGCACGCAGACGATTTACGAATATGCTCTGAAATTCTCCCTATGAGACTCGACGGCTTCGGTTTGCAGTTATGACGCCATGAAAAGTCCTTCACCTCCTCTTTTCATGACAGAACTGTCGTCGATTCATTTAGCGCCTACTGTAATATCATCATTACTTCTCCAAACCTGCACATGGACGCCGCCATATTGCTACACTACAGCTTCACTTCTACTTCGGAGAGTTCAAGCCAGCGAAGAACTCGTGCTGCACTAGGCTGACACTTTTGCAGAACGAATACGGAAATGCAGCGGGCGCGCGCTGCAGTGGCAAAACGAATGCGAAAGTGCTTCGCTCTTTGAACTGGTGCAGAGAGTGCAGCCAATAAAAGTGGCCCACAGTCTGATGTACTAACCGCACCGGTGGCCAAGTGGTTGACCATCCGCCTCGCATGCGGGAGGTGCGGGGTTCGATCCCCAGTGCGGCCGGGTGCCCACCGGTAATGCAGTAGGTACAAGCTTTTCCCCGGCCTGATGCTCGCCTTATCTGGGGTTAAATGCTTGGAAAAACAGGTCTTTGACCGCTCTTCAGTAGTAAAAAGTTCCTCGTGCCATGGCGCTCTTTAGCCGCAGATGCTCTTGCACCTTAATGATGCATAATCATCATAGTCTCATGTGCAGGTGCAGACATGGGTAAGCGGAGCACGCTATTTCGTTCTAAGTGCAATCACGCCTTCGCTTTCAAAAATTATTAAAATATGTTTCTCTTTAGAATGCGCACAAGGATCCACTTCCAACCTGCACCTAAAATAACAGACAATTTCTACTAGTGATTACATGAAATATGATAAAAGGCAATAGCGCGCTCCGTTTACTTTTGTCCGCACCTGTACTACATCGCCGACAGTGATATGCCAGAAAAAGCGCTCTTGCAACCCAAGAAGCCTATGTTTAAAACTTGTGGAAAATCTTTGGCGAAATGCCCTCTATATTGCCATTGCACCAAACATTTTCTGCGACATCATTCACTGTTTGGGTATTGATTGCACTAGAATCTTATCATCAATTCGTGCCGACTCGTCGTCTACGCTCGCAGAGGAGGAGAAGGTGAGGGCGGACTCAACGTGCCAGCGCTCGTGCGGCGGCGTCTGCCTGGGGTTTCTGCTGCTGTGCGGCATAATTTTCTTGGTCGTTTTCAACAGATCCTGGGAAGATCGTGAGTGTCTCTTTCGCTGCATGATCGGAATAAGCAGCGAGCAAGTGTTATTTGCCGATCACACGGGACCAGTTCGCTGTTGGTGCTAAGCAACTGGGCCCGTGTTGTCCTTTCAAAGCCTGAGCAGCTGAACGACGGGAATGAAGGGACTGTATCAATAGTATCGCTACTGAAACGCTCCATAGGAGTCGCTCGCATGGAATGATGGGAATATGGAGTCCACATCATATAGAAAAATACATAAAAATCCCTGCGCCCCTGTACGGTGTCTATAAACTTTCTATAAGACTTCCATAAAACACTCATAAAGTGTGCATGACGTCATATATAGAGTGAGTAAGTTTTTATACGCGCATTCCAAAAAGTATCCACCGACTCCATAAACTGCATACTGCGTGAATATAATGCTTTTGGAAACATGTGGGATTATCGGACTCGCCTTATGGAAACTTTCAGTAAAGATACTGTTGGTTCTGTTCGAACAACAAAAATAAAAACGGAGATGAAACAACGGGTGCCTGCAAGGGCAATTGCTATATGATCGAAAATGGAATCAAGGTTCGCCATGGCGGCTAGTTAACTGCTACATGAAGTTGAAAGGCAGCTCACGCAATGTGACACCAGTGGCGGTGTCAACTGGAATGGGCGGCATTTTGCGTAATGGCACTGTGGTCACGCGGAAAGAGGTTTAGTGTATCACACGACCCAGTGACAGTCACATCGCGAGCTGGTACCATTGTGACGTGACTGATGGCAATGCGTAGCATGACTTTCTATAGTTTTCTTCTTTTTTATATTCAGAGAAAGATAACCGCCGTACTAATAGAACTTACCCCATCATCCCGGAATCATCAGGTAAGAGGAAAATTTCTTTATTCTGTTATAAATCGACGTTTTCAAAAATCATAATATTGCCACACTGCTCACATTCTGCGAGCGCCGCCATGCGGCCGAGCGGCATTACTGGGCTCGTGTGGGAGCGAAGAAGAGGACGTGCCCGTTCGAACGCGCGCTGCTGGGTTTCTGTCCTTCGGATTAAAAAAGCCCCTTTTCGTGCCGCCCTACGTTTGTCGGCGACATTTTGGTGGAGGTGCTGGGTGTCGTTCCATGAACGCTCGCCCCGAGGGCAACTCTGACGCTGATCAGCGACGCTTGGACACAACACCCGTCCACAAAGCGAGCCGCCGCCTGCGAGGCCTGCAACCTGAGTGTCAGCCACTGACGAGGCCGGTGCGTGCCATGACGTCTACTTCAGGCAGTCAGACAGGCCAGCCTTCCGGCACTGTTCCGCCCGTTGTAGTTCTCACCCCTCGCTCACCACCATCCTTCCACGGCGATCGGTTTGAGGACGTCGAGGACTGGTTGTCCAGCTTTGACCGTGTGGCTACTTTTAACCAGTGGGACGACGACCGAAAACTACGAAACGTCTATTTCTCGTTCTAAGGCTCTGCGAAGACATGGTTCGAGAACCATGAGGCATCCTTTACGAACTGGGAAGCGTTCCGCCGTCAGTTGCTGGCTACCTTCAGCACAAATGTACGCAAGGAAAATGCCGAGCTCGCCCTTCGCACCAGGTCACAGCGGACGAACGAAAGCGTCGCTATGTTTCTTGAAGACATGGCACGTCTTTTCAATCAGGCTGACCCTGCCATGCCAGAGGCTACCAAGGTGCGCCACCTCATGCGTGGTGTGAAGGAGCAGCTCTTCGCTGGCCTCATACGCGACCCACCAAGAACCGTCGCTGACTTCGCTAAAGAAGCCACAGGCATGGAACGTTCCTTACAGGAACGCAGTGCGCAGTACGGTCGTCCGGGAAGTGTTGCTGCCAGCAACTATTGTGCGTCCCTGCCAGTCGCCGGAGACGAGGCTCTTCGAGAGCTTGTGCGGAGTGTAGTTCGCGAAGAACTGCGCAACCTCCGCTTAGATGCCCCACCTGCCAGTGTTGCAGCTGTAGCCGATGCCGTACGCGAGGAAATTGGGCGAGCAGTCCAGCCACCACCGGCACCACAGCCGGAGCCGTACGCCAGCAGCTACAACGAAGCCCTACCGACACCGCAGCCGGAGACGTACATCATGAGCTACAGTGAAGCTCTGCCGAGACCTGCGCCAGTTCCACATGCGTTCCGCCCTGCTGCCGAACAAACGCAGGGGTACTTTCCCTCCGCCGAGCTGCGTGACCCGCGCCCTGTTCGAAAAGCTGACATGTGGCGCACACCCAACAACCGGCCACTATGCTACCACTGCGGGGAGCCCGGTCATATCCTCCGCAACTGCCCCTACCGGCGGATGGTATTAAGAGGATTTCCACCGAGCGCACCTCGACCGCGCTATGGTGAGAGCGCGAGACATTGAGCAGTACCTGGCCATATTCACGCATAACATGTCTTGGTCTAAACACATTGATTACGTATGTAATAAAGCACTAAAAAAACTAGGTTATCTACGACGCACGCTACCCAATTTACCAAAAGACACAAAGCTACTGTTGTATAAATCTCTAATCCGCCCTGTTCTTGATTACGCAGCTGTAGTGTGGAACCCGTACAAGCAATTCGAAATTAACATGTTAGAATCAGTCCAGAAGAAAGCTGTAAGTTTTATATGTCATCGTTATGATCGCGATTTCTCACCCTCTTCACTTCTCTCATTGAATTTAACCACGCTGTCTATCCGTCGCCACACTGAATCATTAAAATTCTTACATTGTGTCGTCAATTCCTCAGTAAGGCTGTCAGCTAACCACTACATTAACTTTGCACCATTATCATATACAAGAAGTCATCACGAGCTTAATTTGATACCGTATTTTGGGCATGCTAATTTGTTCAAATTCAGTTTTTTTCCCCGTTCAATAGAAGCCTGGAATTCTCTACCCGGGTCCATTCGTTCTTGTCCATTTCAAAACTTTGTAACTGCCGTTGAAGACGCATAATAGCTGTGTATTCTTACCCTGTCGTTAACAGTTCCTTTCTTGTTTGATATTTCATTTGTGATTTTAACTTTTTGTAGTGCTCACTTTGTACATTTTGCTGCATTTTGTTTCCTTGCATTTTTGTGTTTTCCCACTCCTGCCATAGCGCATATAATTGCGCTGCAGTATGTATAAATAAATAAATAAATAATGTGCTGCCCTCCACACCTCCACGACGCCAGTCTAGGTCGCCGTCTCCAAGACGAGTTCCTCCACCCAGTCATGCACCATCATCTGGCCAATTCAGAGGCACGTCTCCCCGCCGGCAAAACTGAAGACGGCGTCCTCTGGGGTTAGGACCGCCGCTGCCGCAGACAGTGAACTGCCTCCATCCGACAATTTTATGCGACGACCCCACCCGCCGACCTTAAAGACGATCCCACCGCCGACCTCACCGACGACCTCAGCGACGACCCCATCGACGACGGCACCAAAAACCTCGCCGACAAATTGTCAAACAATTGTTTCCGCCGCCGAAATTCTTGTTGCCGCCAATGGCTATGACGTATCTGCACTCGTCGATACCGGGGCCGACTTTTCTGTCATGAGTAGTAACCTAGCCGCAACCCTCAGAAAGGTTTCTAACACCTTGGCATGGGCCGCAGATACGCACAGCTGGTTGCCATGTGGTAACGCCGGTTGGCGTCTGCACCAGCCGTATAAAGATCCGTGGTGCAACTTTCACTGGCTCCTTCGCCGTGCTACGAGAGTGCTCTAAAAACTGATTCTCGGCATGGACTTCCTTAAAGAGTATGGGGCGGTCATCAACCTGCACGAGCAATTGGTATCGTTTTCGACACAGCGAGCCGTTGATACCGACCCCGAGCCGCACAGAGCACCATTACGCATCTCTGATGACCACACAACGATACCGCCGAGAGCAAGCAAGTTTGTCACAGTCCAGTGTGATACCAGCTTCGGTACTCGGGGCATTGCCGAAGCGAATATGTCGCTGCTACTGTCTCGGCAAGTTTGCGTTGCTCGCGCCCTTGTCGACCTTGTTCACGCGCGTACCACGCTCTTAGTGACCAATTTTAGTTGTGAACCCCAACATTTGACGAAAAACACGGTGATTGCCCATTTTGAAGAACTTGGCGAGCATGCCGGCCAATGTGCCTTATCAACAACGGCCCCCGAAATAGCTGAACAGGACACTGCAACAGCCATTAGGACCGACGTGAACCCTGACCTTCTGACCAATCAGAAACGCCGCGTGGAAAGCCTTATTGACTCTTTCCGCGACTGTTTTGCATCAACATCCAAGGTTCGCCAGACGCCAATAACTAAGCACCGTAGTATCGTCGACAGTGACCAGAGACCGCTATGTCAGCGTCCTTATCGTGTTTCGTCGAAGGAGCAAGATGCTATCTGCCGCCAAGTTGCCGAAATGCTCCACGACGACGTCATACAACCATCGACGAGCCCCTGGGCGTCACCTGTTGTTCTTGTCGCAAAGAAGGATGGCAGCCTACGGTTCTGTGTAGATTATAGACGTCTCAATAACGTTACCAAAAAAGATGTCTATCCACTGCCGCGCATTGATGACTCATTAGACCGCCTCTGCCATGCTACCTACTTTTCGTCACTCGACCTTCGCAGCGGTTATTGGCAAATCGAGGTCGACGAACGTGACCGAGAAAAGACCGCCTTCGTTACTCCTGACGGACTGTACGAATTTAAGGTGCTTCCTTTCGGCTTGTGTTCAGCCCCTGCGACGTTCCAACGTATGATGGACACCGTACTAACTGGCCTGAAGTGGCAGTCCTGCCTTGTCTATCTCGACGACGTCGTGATTTTCTCCGACACGTTCGAGGAGCACCTGAAACGTTTGCGTGCCGTCTTCGAAGCAATTCGTTCTGCGGGTCTGTCTCTCAAGCCTGAAAGTGCCACTTCGTATTTCGGGAGCTCAAGTTTCTTGGCCACATTGTGAGCGCTCAGGGCGTTAGCCCCGACCTAGAAAAGACCGCCGCCGTTGCTGCATTTCCCCAGCCAACAGATACACGAAGCTTGCGGCGTTTCCTGGAGCTTTGCGCCTATTATCGGTGGTTCGTTCAAAACTTCTCCAAGCTCGCAGAGCCGCTGACTCGCCTGACAAAAGACTCCGAACCCTTTTTCTGGGGCCAAGATCAGGAAAAAGCTTTCATAGAGCTTAAGGCCCGCCTCCAATCTACGCCTATCCTTGCCCACTTCGACGAGCAGGCCGACACGGAACTGCACACAGATGCCAGCAATGTGGGCCTCGGTGCGGTGATTGTGCAGTGGCAAGACGGTGTGGAACGCGTGATCGCATACGCAAGTCGCACTTTGTCCAGTTCCGAAGTGAATTATTCCACAACGGAAAAGGAGTGTCTCGCTGTTGTGTGGGCAATCACAAAAGTTCGTCCATACCTGTACGGCCGCCCGTTTCGAGTCGTCAGCGATCATCACTCCTTGTGCTGGCTTGCGAACCTCAAAGATCCATCGGGGCGACTTGCACGGTGGAGCCTTCGGTTGCAAGAGCTCGACGTCACCATCGCGTATAAGTCGGGTCGGCAACATAGCGATGCAGACTGTCTCTCCCGAGCTCCTCTTCCGTGCCCACCAGATGAGTCCGACGACGATTCTGCTTTCCTCGGCGCTGTCACCACATCCGACCTTGCCCAACACCAGAGGGCCGACTGCGAACTGCTGCCTCTAATCGAGTACCTCGAAGGAACCGCTCCGTCTCCGCCCAGACTCTTCTCGCGCGGACTTTCGTCGTTTTGCTTAATAGATGGAGTCCTCTACAAGAAAAACTACGGTCCGACCGACACTGCGTATCTACTCGTGGCCCCACCGTGCTTCGTAAGGAAGTTCTCGCTGCATGCCACGACGAACTTTCTTCTGGCCAACTCGGTTTTTCCAGAACATTGGGACGCCTCCGCCACAAGTACTACTGGCCACGGCTTGCTGCGGTCGTCCAACGCTACGTTCGAACCTGCCGTGAGTGTCAACGACGGAAGGTACCACCGACAAAACCGGCCGGCCTTCTGAAGCCAATTGATCCACCGCAAATCCCATTCCAACAAGTCGGCATGGACTTCCTGGGCCCATTCCCGGTGTCCTCCATGGGAAACCGGTATATTGTTGTTGCCACGGACTACCTAAGCCGCTATTGTGAAACCAAGGCTCTTCCCCATGGCACCGCGGCTGAAATTGCACAGTTCTTTGTTCACCACATTGTGCTTCGCCACGGCGCCCCCGTGGTTGTATTAACTGACCGGGGAACCGCGTTTACGTCGGCTCTTACACACGAGGTCCTCCGTCTTAGTGGCACCAGTCATAGAAAAACGACTGCTTACCATCCTCAAACGAATGGACTTACTGAGAGGCTGAACAAGACCATCACAGATATGGTGTCTATGTATGTCGACGCTGACCATCGCAACTGGGACGAAATACTTCCCTACATCACGTTTGCGTACAACACCGCCCTCCAAGAAACGACGCGCTTCACCCCCTTCCGTTTGGTGTATGGCCGAGATGCCCTGACCATGCTTGACGCCATGCTGCTCCCGGATTCTACCCCCTCGTCTGTCCCAGGCCCTGACCAATTCGTTCGCGATGCAGAATCCGCTAGCCACCTTGCTCGACAACGCATTCGCCACCAGCAGACAACTGACGCCCGGCGTTACAACCTCCGCCACAGGGAGGCGATTTACCAACCCGGCGAGCACGTCTGGGTATGGAGCCCTATACGTGTGCGCGGTCGCTCTGAAAAGCTTCTGCCGCGCTACTTCGGCCCCTACGAGGTGCTACGTCAACTCAGCGATGTGAACTATGAAGTGCACCCGTAAGGAGTTGTCCGGTCTTCTCGTCCGCCCAAGTCTGAAGTCGTCCACGTGTCCCGCATGAAACCGTATTACGCCCGTTAGCCGCTCCCGGAGTTCACATTCAGTGCTGCCACCACACGCCATCGCACTTTCGGTGTCTTCACACTCTTTATCTTTCGTGCCGCCCTACGTTTGTCGGCGACAATATTCAGTGGGACTAAACCAAAGCAGAGGATAGTTGTATAAGACTGCTTTTTATTTTTGTCGCAGAAAACGTGTAAAGGAGAGCGAGAAAGAGTACATGTGCGACTAGGGAGAAGGTTCTCTGAGGAATGTTTAGAGCCAGTTACGCTTAGGCACAGCAAATGTGCGCCGCTTTGTCTTGCTTTCATACCTTAGTTCTCACTCGACACGTCTGTAGCAGACAAGAATTAAGGTCAACTTAAGGGTTGCTAATGGCTTCCAATTGCCCTATAGTTGTGCGTTCGCAGTGCTGTGAATAAGCAGGAGCCCTCCCTTTCATGGCCCTCAATATGCCTTATTTCTTATCCTTTTATAACCTGAATGTCTGCACCCCGGCAGCGCAGCTAATCACTCCAACGTTGGAAATGCATTGGCAAAGGCCGGTTCTACAAAGCACCAGAGTGGAGCCATTCATTTCCAATACTGGGCAGATTATCTGTGCTGCTTGGACAGAGACTACGCATCTGAAATCGATACCTAGCGAGCAGCATCAGTGCGATTCGCCGCCGGTGACGGATTCGCTTAGTTGTTTGCGGGTGAAACCTTTTTAACTGTACGAATCTGCGCACAAAGTCAACTCCTAACTTGCTCCCAAGTTCAAATCCGAAACTGAACAGCTAATATTGCGCTCTAATGGCTTTTTTTTTGTTGGAATGGCGCTGATGTTTTTGCGCCCAGCGGTGCACCCTAAGTGCGAACGCATCAATTAATCTGAATGCCGGAATATGAACTATGTCTTGCAGCTCAACTTCATGGTTGCCAGGATTGCGTTGATACTGGAGACGACGAAGGTGTGTATATATTTTTTGCTTTTTCGAACAGGAGGCCGAGACCCGTCAAGTAAGCTCAACTATGCCGCTCATGGAATCGACTTTAGAACAGCGCTTACAAAAACGAGCAACCGTTAGGTTTATATTCTGCTTTGGAAATGGGTGGAAGGAAGAGAGGGGGGGCGAGGCATTATTTGATTTTAAAAAATGGTTCCTGGTGGTGATTACTAGGTTCACTATAGTGCACTCTATGCATTAAAGCAGCTTTCCACAAACCTCCACTTTTTGTTTGAGATGGAGACCTACCCCACTATCATTCTGCATAGCATCATGCAAAATACCCGCCTGTTTGCGGCGACATTAGCTTTAGGCATGCTGTAAAAGTTAATTGAGACTATCAATAGACTCTGAAGAAACAATTAGCACCAAAATGAAAATGTGCACTAGTGAACGGTGTGTGAATAGTCACACACCACATTTAGGAAAGAAGAGCCCTAAGATGATGTCGGTTTGTCGTTGTAACCTATCTGCTTTTTGTAGCAAATAAAGGATTATTAATACTTGAGAACAGTGGTAAGCGCAGATGAAGTCTCGAATTATTTCAGGCTCAAGTTTGATGGTGACAGCAGCACATAGCGAGGACGAGTTTTCAAAAGGATGTTTGGGTGAGGAAGCGTTGTCTGGTACGAGTAGGTAGAGCGTTATAGTTATGGCCCAAATGTTGCTGATCACTCGGTGGTTGCGAAGGTATCACTCTGCTGTTTTTAGCATGAAAAATTTTACATACTTTATGGCAGAAGCCATGACAGACCGCGGGCACTGATAGCAATTTGGCCTGGAAGGTTACATTGCACACTTTATCATTCAAAGTGCACAAGTTGGCTGTGGCAAGGCTTGCTATTGTCACTGATAAACGGTCGAAGCATTCAAACCAGGTTTAATTAAACGTCCTGACCGTGCAAGACAGCGAGGAGCGAGGAAGAAGATAAAAACCTCTAACCCCTAGAGTGCGCAAGACACGGCAAGTCCTATCTAAAACAGTTCGGCCGCAGTATGGCGCCACTGGATTCATTGGTACTATGGCATTACTCCCCCTCTCTGAAGGGCAACGTCTCGGTGCCGCAACAATGAGAAGCAGGAAGGGAAGGGACGACGAATGTTCCGGCGGCTGGTGTAGACACGCCGGAAGAGCTAGCGGGTGTGGTACGGCTTCATACGTGCGACATGGACGACTTCGGGGGCCGGCCATCTAGAGGAGCGAACTGTTCCCCAGGGGAGAACTTCATAGTTCACCTCACTGACTTGGCGGAGTACCTCGTAGGGGCCAAAATATCGCCTTAGAAGCTTTTCGGAGCGCCCACGCATGCGGATTGGGCTCCACACCCAAACTTGTTCGCCGGGCTGGTAACGCACATTTCGGTGGCGGAGGTTATAGCGCCGAGCGTCGAGAACTTTCTGTTGCCGGATGCGCACTCTAGCTAGTTGGCGGGCGGCCTCAACGTAACGAACAAATTGGGCAGCACCCATATCAGAGCAGGTAGTGCTAGCTGGAAGCAGCACTGCATCCAGCATGGTTGTGGCTTCGCGACCATGTACTAAACGAAAAGAAGTGAAGCGTGTCGTTTCCTGTACTGCCGTATTATAGGCAAATGTGACGTAAGGGAGTATGGCGTTCCAGTTCCGGTGGTCCGCATCGACACACATGGAAATCAGGTCGGCGATCGTCTTGTTGAGCCGTTCGGTGAGGCCGTTGGTTTGAGGGTGATAAGCGGTTGGCTTCCGGTGACAGCTGCCGCTCAGGCGCATAACCTCCTGCGTAAGGGCCGAGGTGAACGCTGTTCCCCTGTCGGTTAAAACGATGGTGGGTGCACCGTGACGAAGCACAACGTTTTGGATACAAAAGTTCGCAATTTCTTCAGCGGTAACACGGGGAAGAGGTTTAGTCTCACAGTATCGGCTGAGGTAGTCGGTGGCGACCACAATGTAACTGTTACCCAGTGAGGACACCGGAAATTTGCCTAGTAAGTCCATGTCGACTTGATGGAAGGGGACCTGAGGCGGATCAATAGGCTGCAGTAGGCCGGCTGGCTTGGTCGGCGGCGTCTTGCGACGCTGGCACTCGCGGCAAGTTCTTACGTAATGCTTCACAACTGCAGCAACCCTGGGCCAGTAGTACTTTTGCCGTATTCGTGCCAAAGTTCGACAAAAACCCAGGTGACCAGAAGATGGGTCATCATGGCACGCCTGCAGGACTTCGTCGCGAAGAGCCGTAGGCATGACGAGCAGATACACAGCTTCTGTCGGGCTGTAACGTTTCTTATGCAGGATGCCGTCGCGTAAACAGAACGACGACAGTCCGCGTGAGAAGATTCGTGGGGGAGACTGAGCGCTTCCTTCGAGATAGTCAATGAGGGGCCGTAGCTCAGTGTCGTCTCTTTGGTGTTGAATCAGAACGGACGTGGAGATGGCGCCAAGAAAAACTGAATCGTCGTCGGGGTCAGCTCGGGGGTCCTTGATAGGAGCGCGAGACAAACAGTCGGCATCACTGTGCTTCCTACCAGACTTATAGACAATGGTGATATCGAATTCCTGAAGTCGAAGGCTCCAGCGTGCAAGCCGTCCCGAGGGATCTTTAAGGTTCGCCAGCCTACAGAGCGAGTGGTGGTCGCTGACGACCCTGAAAGGGCGGCCATATGAGTACGGCGGAATTTGGTCACTGACCACACAACGGCCAGGCATTCTTTTTTGGTGGTGGAATAGTTTGCCTCAGATCGTGACAAGGTGCGGCTCGCGTATGCGATTACGCGTTCGAGACCATCCTGCCACTGCACAAGGACGACACCGAGGCCGATGTTGCTGACGTCTGTGTGCAGTTCAGTGGCGGCCGACTCCTCGAAGTATCCAAGGATGGGCGTACATTGGAGACGAGGTCGGAGGTCTTCAAAGGCCTTCTGTTGCTCCAGGCCCCCAAAAAACGGTTCGGAACCTTTAGTGAGGCGGATAAAAGGTTCAACGATCTGGGAGTTCTGCACAAAACTCCGATAATAGGCGCAAAGACCCAGAAAGCGGCGTACGCTTCGCTTATCGGTGGGCACAGGAAAATCAGCCACGGCGGCTGTCTTATCGGGGTCGGGGCTAAACCCTTTAGCACTCACAATGTGGCCCAGAAACTTCAACTCATCGAAAGCGAAGTGACACTTTTCGGGCTTCAGGGAAAGACCGGCCGACCGAATTGCTTTGAACACAGCGCGCAGGCATCTCAGGTGCTCTTCGAACGTATGAGAGAAGATGACAACGTCATCCAAGTACTCGAGACAGGCCTGCCATTTCAGATCGGCAAGAACGGTATCCATCATCCACTGGAAGGTTGCAGGAGCCGAGCACAGGCCGAAAGGGAGCACCGGGAATTCGTAGAGACCATCCGGTGTAATAAAGGCTGTCTGTTCCCGGTCGCGTTCTTCCACCTCGATTTGATATTAGCCGCCGCGTAAATTTAGCGATGAGAAGTACTTGGCGTGGCGCAGCTGATCCAGGGAGTCATCAGTGTGCGTCAGAGGATAAACATCTTTTTTTTGTGACTGTTTAAACGTCGGTAATCAACGCATAACCGTTGGGTTCCATCTTTCTTTGCTACTAGAACAACAGGCGACGCCCATGGGCTCGTCGACGGCTGTATCAAGTCGTCCTGGACCATTTCTTGAACTTGGCGGCGAACGGAATCACGCTCCTTTGAAGAGATCCGGTAAGGCGGCTGACATAACGGCCGCTGGATGGCGTCGACTTTAATCCGGTGCTTTGTGCTTTGTGAGCGGTGACTGCCTAACTTAGAGGTCAGGGCGAAGCAGTCACATAAAGACTGGATAACGCTTTCGAGGCAGCGTTTCTGATTAGACGGGAGGTTCGGTTCCACGTCAGTTTTTACTGGAGTGGTCGGCGCCTCCACTTATGCCGAGACTTCGGACAAAGCGTGCTGTCCCGCGAAGTCGCCGAGTTTTTCGAAATACGTAATAGCTGTTCTGCCGGGCAAACACTAAGGTTTACAGCCAAAATTGGTTACCAAGATCTCGGTTCGGCCATTGTTCAGCTCAACAATTCCGCGAGCAACACAAACTTGCCGACCAAGGAGCAGCGACATGTGGTGTCAGCAATACCAGGAGTTCCAGTGATGTCGCAATCTACGGTAACAAACATGCTAGCTCTCAAGGGGATTATTACGTGGTCATCAAAGACGCGTAACTTAGACCCGCGTGGCTCGGGATCGCCGTCAACAGGGGGTTGAGTGGAAAATGACACGACAAGCTCCTGAAGGTTGATGACAGCACTGTACTCCCGAAGGAAATCCAAACCAAGCATCAGGTCTTTGGAGCACTCGGGCAGCACAGCAAAGCAACCAGGGAAAGTAGCACCGCGGATCTGGATTCGTGACGTGCAGACGCCAATTGGCATAACCACATGGCCGCCGGCGGTGCGGATCTGTGGTCCAGACCAAGGGGTCAGAACCTTTCTGAGGGCCGTGGCTAACCGACTGCTCATTACAGAAAAATCAGCGCCGGTATCCACAAGTATGGTCACATCGCGATTATCAGCGATTACTGGGGTTTCGGCAGACACCAGGCACGTCGTTGTCGTTGAGGTCGTCGGGTGAGGTCGTCGTCGGTCGGATCGCAGACGCCAATCGTCGGGTGGAGGCTCTTGACTTGATCTAATAGCGGCGGCCCTACCCCCGCGGGACGCCGTCTTCAGTTTTCCCGATGTGGGGACGCACCTCTGGACTGGCTAGAAAAAGACGGGTGGCTTGGCGAAGAAAACCGCCTTGGGGATGGCGACTGGGACTGGCGGCGCCGCGAGGTCGTTGACTGCACGTTATCGGAAAGGTACTGCTCGATGTCCCGCGGCCGTTCTCCGTAGCGTGGTAGAGGTGCGTGAGGTGGAAACCCCCTTAAGCCCATTCTGCGGTAGGGGCAGTGGCGGAGGATGTGGCCGGGCTCCCCGCAGTTGTAGAAGAGCGGCCTATTGTTTGGCGTACGCCAAACGCGCACTTTGCTCATGGTGGACAGGGGCTCCTGTGGTACGACGGGTACAGCTGCAGTTGGGTACCGCGGTAAAGGCACAGGAGTGTCGGGGGAAAAGGCTTGTCTCACTGGCCCAGGACGACTTTGTAGTGCTTGACTGTATGTCATCACACAGGGCGCTGGCTGCGGAGCTGGTGGCGACTGAACAGCTCGCCGGACTTCATCTCGGTCCACGTCTGGTATGGCACGACCCTGGCATGTGGAGGTTCGAAGAGACGTTTCTCGAGTTCTTCGCGCACCAGGCTCCTCACAAGCCCTCGAAGCTCCTCAGTGGGTATTGACGAGGGCGTATAGTGGTGAGCGGCTGCTTCACTAGCCTGACGACCATAGTGCGCGCCCCGTTCTTGCAGAGAACGCTCCATGCTTGTTGCCTCCTTGGCAAAGTCGGCCACCGTTATTGGCGGGTCACGTACCAGTCCGGCAAACAATTTCTCTTTGACGCCGCGCATCAAGTGGCGTACTTTCTTGTCCTCGGGCATAGCAGGGTCGGCGCGATTGAAGAGCCGCGTCATGTCCTCGATGAACATGGCGACGCTCTCGTTCGGCTGCTGCGACTTCGATTGGAAGGCGATGTAAGCCTTCTTTCGTTCGCTGGTGCTGAACGTGGCTAAGAGCTCTCAGCGAAAGATCTTCCAGTTAGTGAAGGAAGCTACGTGGTTCTCATACCACGTCTTGGCCGAGTCCTGCAGTGCGAAGTACACGTTCTGCAATTTGCGCTCGCCGTCCCACTCGTTGAAGCCCGCCACACGGTCAAAGCTGGCCAACCAGTCTTCGACGTCCTCAAACCTCTCACCGTGGAATGATGGGGGCGACGGAGGTGTGTGAAGGACGAACGGCTGGGCATTCCCGGAAATATGATTTGTCTGGCCAGCCGTAGAGGACGTCATGGCCCTTGCTGATCTTGTGAGTTGACCGAACTCTAGGACTCGCAGGCGGCGGCTCGCCTTGTGGATTGGTGTTGTAGCCACGCGTTGGGAACTGACGTCAAGAACGTCCTCGATGTCAGCGTACATGGACCGTTTCCCAGCACCTCCACCAAATATGTCACTCATAAACAGTCGAAGCACTCAAACCAGGTTTAACTAAACGTCCTGGGCGTGCAAGACAGCGAGGAGATCGAGCGAGGAAGAAGATAAAAACCTCTAGCCGCTAGAGTGCTCAAGGCACGGCAAGTCCTATCTAAAACAGTTCGGTCGCAGTATGGTGCCACTGGATTCATTGTTACTGCGGCACTATGAATAGGGCAGTGGATGTGAAATATGCATTTGAATACTGGTATAGGTGCGGTGTTATCTCAGTGTCGTCGTGCTTAAAATATGTCAGCCACCTGAGCTATCAAATGACGTGAAGGACATCTGTTGTTTCGTGTGCGGTTCTTGTGCATCCCTGATTAGCCTGAACATAAGCGCACTGATTCTGTAACGGCTATGGTTTGATATTAAAACCAGCAGTACTGCAAGTAACAAAAACTGTTAATACAGCTTCGACTGCCTCTGAGGCTGTATAAGCGTATCAATGACTGCGGTTTCCGCTACAATGTAGTCGTGGTGTCCGTTGGTGCCAATAGCAACGCTTGGTTAGCTGACACCATACTTGCAAACTGCGTATTTCCCTAGATAGCGATGTCGGCATTTCCTAATAATAAGACTATGGCTCAATAAAACTTGTTGGATGAGTTGGTTAGACCGGGCGCATTGTATCAGATGAAAGTTGGGAACGATGGTCTCGAACTATCGCATCTCGTCGCTCCCAGTCAATAAAAACCACAAATTTCCAGGCGGTGTTGTATTATAGGCACAGTGTTGAATCAATTTTGAATGCGAAACCATTATACGAATGAACCGAGCCGATATCGTGTTAGGGTCCTTCTTTCTTAAATGTGGCGTGTGATTATACGTACATCGATCAGTAGTCCACATTTTCATTGTAGTGCTGTTTCTTCAGAACCTACTGACAGTGTCCCATTGCCAAATTTTTGAAGCATGCCAAAAGCTAATGTTTTGCAGCATTTCAATAGCCTGGTGCGATGCAAGGTGATAGAATGGGGCAGGTCAGCATATCAAACAAAAAGCGGGGGATTGTAGAAAGCTTCTTCAAGGCGTAGGATGCGCTATGGCAGACCCGGAAAGCACCACTAGAAGTCATTTTTCAAAAACAAATGCGATCGTTTTGCTAGATGCCATTGTTATCGTCGATATTTTAACGCCATTAATTGCTCCTGTATATTTCTGTTAGGAGACCCTACTGCTGCTATCCTAAGTCGCATGCCCCGATTGCTTAAGTACTGATTTAATCACTACGTAGGTAGTTTCTTTAGGCTTGACCTCCCAGGTTTGCAATACTATGCCACAGTTTACACTTGCCAAAACGTGAACTAACTGTAGCAGTATTTCTCTACCACGCTTCGTGACTTTTTTTTGAAGATAAGTGAACACTAAATCGACAAGAAGAAGGCTTTGTGGGCCGAAACTAATCCGCTTACGTTGAGATCATGTGCAAGGTGCACATAGAAGCGAAGAACTCAGTGGCCTTCTAGGTACGCTCTCTCGTCGGCTAACTGAATATAAACAAGCCCGATGGGTTTGACACCATTAGTCACAAAATCAAGCATGCGCACCAGGGGTCCCAGGGGCTTGCATAACTCGGACTTGACTGAGTAAACCACAGAGAACAAGAACACTACCACAGCAACGGCTGTTAAAGGCGCGTTTGCTGTTTCGCTGATGTTCGCTTCGGCGTCATCTGCGTAACACCCTGCCATACTTATCAGTCAGCATGCAGTGGCGTCAAGTAATTCGTCTTCGTAACTTACCACGCTGATTTGCCTGCATGTATTGACGTCACTAATGACGTCACAACAATGCGCTAAAGCATAACACCAACATCAGTAGTCCGTGTAGCAGCACGGGCTTGCAGTACATCTTGCTTGGCAGCAGCCGTCCTGTCCGTCTTTTTGTGTGGGTTGTGTTGAATATAGCGCTGTTTTTAGCTTTTGTTAGAAAAGGTTGTGTATTTTATGATTTTCTTTAAAAAGCGAAATTTCCTTGCAAAGTAATATAACGAACCACCAATGTACCCCACTGGCCATTTAGCGCTGATTATGCCGATTTGTAACAAAGTGCCACGCTTCTATATCAACTTTATGTGGAAGGTTTAAACCACAGCGGATGGCCTGCTCTGTCAAGCACCGTGGAAAACGCACAAAAAACTTATCCCGTCTCAACGGTTCCGGCAGAAAGTGTTTGTGAGGGCAATTTCTCACTTTCGGCGCTCGTTATGCTTCTTGCGCTTATTTATACGCGGAAAATCGGGCATGTGGTCCTCTGAATAATGCCGCACTGCGCGGTGCGCACGGCCTGCTGCGCCATGCTGCACCTCGACAGCGTTAGCAAGGCAAGGTGGTTATATTAGCGGATCATGAATATCCAAATTTAAACTAACTGTGCACCAACTTTTTATTGCAATTGATCCCCCTCGTGCGTAAAGCTTCCAATTTCAATTCGCTTTATATTGCCGCGAATCATTGCAACGTTTGTTTTCGCACTCAAAATCGCCGGTACGTGGCTGTGTTTTTTGTTTTGTAATGCGAGATGCTACGAGAGTTATCATAGATCGTGGCCGGTTGCAAATGCTTCCCCATTTTTCCAGATTGCTGTAGTTGCTTTTGGTTAATTATCTCGAAGAATACTCGCCAGCTTTAAATTGAGCGCGGCCAACAACACCAGGCATTCAGGTCGATGACCGCCGACCACGCTTGCGGCTATAGCCGCCGTCGAGGCATTTAGTTCTTAATCGGCGCGAGTGAGTCCCTTAACCATGGTTTATGGGGGTTTAACGTCCCAAAGTGACTCATGCTATGAAGGACGCCGTAGTGAAGGACTCTGGAAATTTCGACCTCCTGCGGATCTTTAACGTGCACTGACATCGCACAATAGACGGACCTCTAGAATATCGCCTCCATCGAAATTCGACCACTGAGCCACCGCAGGGGCACTCAGCTCCTTAAACCGTTTCTTTTGGATGCCTTTTCGTTGTCTTTTTGACTGCAGGAATGTCGTCACCACAACGTGAGAGTTTGCATCATCCTTTGAACATTTATATATATATATATATATATATATATATATATATATATATATATATATATATATATATATATATATATATATATATATATATATATATATATATATATATATATATATATATATATACATATACATACGTGTGTGCGTGTGTGTGTGCGAACATTAATATATATATATATATATATATATATATATATATATATATATATATATATATATATATATATATGCTTTATAAGTAATTTTCTTTAAGCGATTTATTAACCTAAGTATTATTATCCCACTGATAAGAGTAACACATTAAAAAAAAAAACAACGTTCCCCTATGCACCTTGGTTTCGGTGACTGTTGGCTCCCTTCATAAATTTGTCAAACGGGCCCCTCATTTCCTTTAACTTGTCTGCTAATAGCTTAACGAGGGTCTCGGTTCTGGCAGTCTTCATGCCATAGGTAGCATAAGAGGGCTCTCGCACAGTTTCCGCCCTCGCCGTTAGATGACGTTCTACGTCACGCTCGCGGTATTACAGGACGTGCTACGTCCGCCGCTATGGTCGAGGGTGGCGCTGGTGAACACTCTCAAGGCTCGCGTACACCCAGTAAACATAAATACCCACGAGAGCAGCAGATTGGACAGCCGTCGCCGTAGCTCAGTTGGTAAGAGCACCGGACGCGATATTCGGAGGTCGTGGGTTCGGATCCCACCGGCGGCATGGTTGTTTTTTCTGCTGCTTTATAAGTAATTTTCTTTAAGCGATTTATTAACCTAAGTATTATTATCCCACTGATAAGAGTAACACATTAAAAAAAAAAATAACGTTCCCCTATGCACCTTGGTTTCGGTGACTGTTGGCTCCCTTCATAAATTTGTCAAACGGGCCCCTCATTTCCTTTAACTTGTCTGCTATATATATATATATATATATATATATATATATATATATATATATATATATATATATATATATATATATATATATATATATATATATATATATATATATATATATATATATATATATATATATATATATATATATATATATATATTGTCACGCGTGAATGCGGTGATCACTGAACACAGGAACGCAGGATCCGACGAACGTCTGCACCACAGCTCAAGATCGCTGACACCTCCGCTTCCTCTTCTTCGAGACAGCGCGTGCTTCAGGTCAGCGCTAAGCGAAAATGCGGAATGCACTGTGTCACTGGCCCCCGGAAAAAAAAGAGCATCGTCCCGATGCGTAGCCGGTGTGTTGAAAAAAAAAATTCACCAAGGGAAGTTCACGTGTTGTGCGGCCGTAAGTCCAGCTCAAGCTCTACCGCTCGTAGTAAGGCTTGAAGCGGACAACGTGTACCACCTCAGGGTGCTGGGAGTGCCGAGTCTTCTGAAAGCCGTCAGGAACGACCTCATAGTTAAGGTCTCCAAGTGGCCTGATGACTTTGTAAGGTCCAAAATACCGGCAGAGGAGCTTTTCGCTAAGTCCGCGTCGGCGAATGGGAAACCAGACCCACACACGGTCTCCTGATGAGTACCGAGCATCACGGCGTCGGAGGCTATAGTGTTGGGCATCTCGGCATTGATGGTCGAGAATTCTCACCCTGGCCAGCTGACGAGCCTCTTTAGCGAGGTGCAGGAAGGTGTGAAGATCCGCATTCGGGTCGATGTCGTCCACATGCGGTAACATGGCGTCTAGCATCGTGGTCCCATCGCGGCCGTAAACAAGACGGAACGGTGGCACGTTTGTCGTTTCCTGAACGGCCGTATTGTATGCAAAGGTGACGTATGGGAGCACTTCGTCCCAAGTTTTGTGCTGAACGTCGACATACATGGAGAGCATGTCACCTAGTGTTTTGTTTAAGCGTTCCGTTAAACCGTTCGTCTGAGGGTGGTAGGATGTCGTCCTTCGGTGGTCTGTATGACTGTGGAGTAAAATCAGCTGTAGGAGGTCAGTCATGAAAACTGTACCCCTGTCGGTGATTAGGGTCTCCGGGGCACCGTGACGCAAAACGATCTGATGGATGAAAAATTTTGCTACGGCAAGGGCTGTGGCACTTGGCAGAGCTGATGTTTCTGCTTATCGAGTGAGATAGTCAGTTGCCACGATGACCCATTTGTTTCTCGAATGAGAAAGAGGGAATGGGCCCAGCATGTCCATCCAAATCTGCTGGAAAGGCCGCGATGGAGGTGCTATAGGCTTCAAGAATCCAGCAGGTTTTGTTGAGGGCACTTTGCGACGCTGACAGCCTCGGCACGTTCTGACGTAGTGTGCAACGTCCGACTGAAGGCGGGGCCAGTAATACTTCACTTTGATTCTTGCAAGCGTGTGGGCTACACCCAAATATCCAGAAGTCGGTTCATCGTGTGAAGCTTGAAGGATTTCGTCCCTCAGGCTTGTCGGTATAACAATAAGGTATTGCTGATTGTTTGTGGCGAAATTTTTCTTTACGAGGACACCATGGCGAACGCAGAGAGACGCTACCGAGCGCTTGAAAGCCTTCGGGACAGTCGGGCGGGTCCCGTTAAGAAACTCAATGAGGTCCCGAAGTTCTGGGTCGGCGTATTGTTTATCAGCAAGGCTCGTTGCACTGATCGCATTTAAGGTGATGTCGTCGTCGTAGTTTCCGTCCTCCGTTGGGGATTCGACGGGGGCACGCGAGAGGCAATCGGCATCCTAGTGTTTCCGGCCGGACTTGTACGCCACTGTCATGTCGTATTCTTGGAGGCGCAGACTCCATCTGACAAGGCGGGCTGATGGATCTTTGAGGGTCGCAAGCCAACACAAGGCATGATGGTCCGTAACTACAGTAAAACGTTTTCCGTAAAGGTAGGGTCGAAATTTCGACGTCGCCCACACGATCGCTAGACGCTCTTTCTCAGTTGCTGAGTAGTTAGCTTCAGCGCTAGACAAAGAGCGGCTGGCGTAAGCGATGACTCGCTCTCGACTGCTGTGGATTTGAACCAGAACGGCACCCAGGCCTACATTGCTTGCGTCAGTATGAAGCTCCGTATCTGCGTTTTCGTCGAAGTGAGCCAGAACTGGAGGTCCTTGCAAGTGGCGTTGAAGAGTTTCAAATGCTTGTGCTTGAGGGGCATCCCACGTGAAAGGCGTGTCTGTCCTTGTCAAACGCGTCAGGGGCTCGGCGAGTTGAGCGAAATCTTTCACAAAGCGACGGTAGTAGGCACTTAATCCTAGAAAGCGGCGGACTTCCTTTCGGTCCTGCGGTGGAGGGAAATTGGCAATAGCTTTGGTTTTGTCCGGGTCCGGCCGAACTCCCTCGCAACTGACGACGTGACCCAGGAAATTTAGCTCAGTGTAAGCAAAGCGGCATTTCTCGTTTTTTAACGTTAGCCCAGAAGACTTTCTGGCTTGCAGCACAACTTCAAGGCGCCGAAGGTGCTCCTAGAACGTTGGGGCGAACACTACAACGTCATCAAGGTAGACGAGGCATGTCTGCCACTTCAGGTCTGGCAAACTGTATCCATCAGCCGTGGGAACGTCGCGGGTGCAGAGCACAAACCAAATGGCATTGCTTTAAACTCATAGAGCCCGTCCGGAGTAATAAATGCGGTTTTTTCTCGGTCCCGTTCATCTACCTCGATTTGCCAATATCCTGATTTGAGGTCCATGGCTGAGAAATATTTTGAATAGCAGAGGCGATCGAGAGCATCGTCGATTCGAGGAAGGGGATAAACATCTTTTTTAGTCACTTTGTTTAGGCGACTGTAGTCCACACAAAACCGCAGTGTACCATCTTTTTTCTTCACGAGGACGACAGGTGCCACCCAGGGACTACGAGAGGGCTGAATGACGTCGTCTCGAAGCATCTCCTTAACTTGACGGCTGATTGCGGCGCGTTCCGTGGAAGACACGCGGTGAGGTGACTGTCTGAGAGGGTGCACGGCGTCATCTGTAATTACCCGATGCTTGGCCAAGTGTATTCTGCCGACGCGGGAAGAAGTCGAGAAGGTATCGCCGTAGCGCTGGACGAGAATTTCTACTTGGCGTCTCTGCTGCGGCGAAAGTGCGGGGTTAATGTCGTACTGGAAGTCGGGAACACCGGTGTGAACTTCTGTTGACGACACCATGGCAAGACTGGGCGCTCGTCAAATGTCGGCGATACCATGAACGTGGGCCACAGTAGTCCCAAGGCTAAGATGTTGGTGCTCACTGCAAAAATTCGTAAGCAGGACTTCGGTTTCTTCGTTTTCGAGGTAAACGACCCCTCTGGCGACAGCAAGGAAGCGGACGAAAAGCATAATTGGTTTTTTTTCGACGACACCTTCAAACTTTCGCAGCGTCTTCGCGCCGACAGAGACCGCAACGCTTGAACGGGGTAGAATTTTGACGTCATCAAGGATGGAAAGAGCCGCGGGACGTTCGGAAGCACTGTGGATTGCATTCTCGGTGGAGAACGTCACTGACTTCGATTTAAGGTCAATGACCGCGCCATTTTCTGTCAAAAAATCCATTCCGGGGATTACGTCCCGGGAACACTGGTCGAGTACGACGAAGGTGGCAGGGTACTTGTCCTCTTCGATGGTTAATCGTGATGTGCACGTGCCAGCTGGGGTGATCAAATGACCCCCGGCGATACGAAGCTGTGGGCCCGTCCAAGGTGTGGTCACCTTTTCCAGAGTCGCGGCAAAAAGTCCACTGATTACCGAGTAGTCGGCGCCGGTGTTCACAAGTGCTGTGACGTCGGTACTGTCGATTGAAAAGTTCAGATCAGCAGTTGTAGTCGTAGGTGTACGGAAACGTCGCGGAGTCCGCTCACGGCTGCGGTGCGGCACCAGGCGGTTTCGTTGCGGCGAAGAATTGATGCGGCGAGGCGTGTTATCGGTCTGGTGATCGTCGGTGCATCGTATAAGCGGTCGGTCATGTTTGTGCAGCAGTGGAGGATCTTGGACATGTCGCAGGTGAGCAACCTTGCCCCCAAAGGTTGCCGCTTCTAGTTTTCCCGACGGGGACTAGGAGACCTTCCACGCGAAATGTCGGCGGAAAAACGTCGCGGAGACGAGAAACGACGTGGAGACGGCGACCGGGCATAGCAGTGTGGTGCTTCGGGTGTCGCGGCCAGGTAATCGCTTATTTCTGGAGGCCATTGAGCACGCTGCGGTCAGGGCGCATCGACACGATATCCCTGCAGACCCATACGTCGGTAACGACAGTTGCGGTAGACGTGACCGGGCCCGCCGCAGTGATAGCACAGAGAACGATAATAGGCGGTACGCCAGACGTCGCTCTTCCGAGGGCGAACCTGAGAAGGATGAGGTGGGTGTGGTTGGCGGTGAATGTGACGAGGTGTATCCGGGCGACTTGGAGGCGGCAGTGGACGGCGAACGGCTGCGGCGTATGTCATAATCTGGGGTGTTTTGTTCTGGTGAAGAGGGGCTGGCGGCGTAGCGCCTGTTGGACCTCTTCACTAATAATGTGCGAAATGGGAGAAACTTGCAGCGACTCTGGGGCTGTAACGAGGTTTTGAAGCTCTTCCCGTACGACGGTCTGGATGGTTTCCCGAAGGATGTCGTGGCTAGAAGCATCGACCCCGCTGGTAGACATCAGCGACGGCGGACGCTAGTACTGTCAGGATCTCATGTCGAGCATCTTTTCCATCGTAGTGGCTTCGGAAACAAATTCGGCGACCGTTTGGGCGGGCTTCGAGCTAACCCAGCGAAGATCCACCCCTTGATGCCCCTCATAAGAAAACGCAGCTTCTTCTCTTCAGACATGTTGGAATCAGCCCGGCGGAAGAGCTTCGCCATGTCCTTGGAGTAAACGAGGACGATCTCGTTTGGTAGTTGGACGCGTGCCTGGAGGAGCAGCTCGGAAAGTTCTTTCCTGAGGACGGTGGTAAAAGCCTGCAAAAACTGAGTCTTGAAGGAGCCCCATGTTGTTATTGTGGCTTTTCGGTTCTCACACCAAATACGAGCTGCAGCCTCCAGTGCAAAAAAACACGTGCTGCAGCTTCGAGTCGTCAGCCCACCTGTTGTATTGGGCTATGCGCTCGAACTTGTCGAGCCAGTCCTGCGGGTCCTCACCTGGGAAACCTTGAAAGGTGGGTGGTTCGTGTGGCTGCTGCAGCACGACAGACGGCAAAGGGATGGCATCCGGCATGCTGACGGGGGTGCTTGTGGGCACTGAAGGTCGCGCTGAGGTCAGTTTCCTGGCGGTCGGACGAGACTGCAGAGGCCCGAACTCTGGTTGCAGTCCTTGCAGCCGCCGGCTACTTTGATGGGTGGGCGTAACTTCGACTCTCAAAAGGTCAAGCGGGCTGGAGTCCCGGCATCTTGGAGGGGTCCTGAGCATGGGGTGCACTACCCATCACCTCCACTAAAAATGTCACGCGTGAATGCGGTGATCACAGAACACAGCAACGCAGGATCCGACGAACGTCTGCACCACAGCTCAAGATCGCTGACACCTCCGTTTCCTCTTCTAAGCGAAAATGCGGAATGCACTGTGTCAATATATATATATATATATATATATATATATATATATATATATATATATATATATGTAAATGAGCATTACATACATAATTAAAGAAATAAGCTCAAAGTCTTGCCCCCCTCAAAAAAAGTTCCGTAGTCACTGTAGATTACCCCGTTATCAACCTCTCTGCAAACGGTGCAATGGTTAACGTACGGGCTCTCTCACTCACACTGACAAGAGCTCGACCTCATTCGAACTCATAACTGAAACTCATTTTGGCGCACTCAGACTCACGACTAATCTAGACTCACTCACTCATTTGAACCCACGACTCGAACTCACACCTCGCGCCCTCTGCAGTACACCCTCTCGGCGAGCTATATCAAACAGATGAGCTGACGCGGCTTGACCGCAATGCCCAAGAGTTGACACAGTCTGTACGGGGCGCGCCTTATCCATGCGTGGCGGAACTGAAGGAGAAACCGCCGACGTAGCCACTGTTGCACCCTCTCCTAGTCACGTGCTTTCACAACGGTGAAGCCGGCTAGCGCGCGCAACTGCGCCTCACCCGGCATGCCATCTCGTAATCATGTGTTGCTACAGAGACAGAGACGGCTAGCCCGCGCAGGTGTGCCTCTAATTGGCGAGTCACGGGGTTCCCCTGCGCTCCGGGGCCTCAAGGTCAAACGTTCATCAAAGTTGACCTTGGGAGACGTAGTCATAGAGCTTTCGCTCTAAAAACTCACTGGGGCTGAGGAACCCAGTGCAGTGAAGGTGTAGCGAAGGAGGATTAGCGAACGCACGAAGGAGGGAGACAATCAGTGTTACGTCAAAGGCAGCATTGTGAACTTAACGTTGTGAACTTAGGTTTCCTTCCAATTTCTGCCTTCCAAGATCATTAGCATCATCATGACCAGTGACTTTATTTCCACAGTGCGGGAGTAGCGCCTCTGTTTTAGACGGCAGCTAGGATCTCGTAGGCGCTGGCCCGCTTCGTTTTCTGCTAGCAAGGCGTGTGCGGGGGTCCAGAGAACCTGAATATGTCTCCTTTCTCTCATTTTCGCTGCAGGAGAGATTCTCCCTGTGGCAAACCTCATCACTGCCGACATTGAGTCGCTAACTACGGTCCTGCCAATTGTGCTTAGTAGGGCTAATGATACGGCAGTTTCTTCCACCGTCTCTGTGTTGTTCGTGCGGGCAGTGTCACTGGCAATTAATGTCGCTTCTGCGTTGACTGCGGCAACAGCTATGCTGCCGTTGCCTCCATCAGCTGCGCCAACGGTGACCACATCTTGTGAATTTCGGAGGCGATTCTCTATAGGGCCTCGGCTCTCTTTTTCCTGCGTTCTTTATGAAGCACGGGGTGCACGTTCTTTGACAATGGTGGGATAACTAGGATGCTGTGTACTCCCATATTCAACATTATTTCTGTACTGGCTCAGACGAGGTGTCCTAGCGGCTGTTTGGTACATCTTTTGCTTCTCGTGACACGCGAAGTTTATATAGGGGGAACGTAAGCTCTCCCAATAATGCCAAAGGCCTGTACTAGCCTAAAGAGATTTTCTTCCCTCATGCCAGAACGGCTATTGGCTATTTTGCGGATGAGTGTCATCGTTTCGGCGGCGGCGCCCGCTAATCTCTTTATCGTCTCCGGACTGCATCTGTTCGCTTGTATGAACAGACCCAGGACTATAGTTTTGCCAACTTCTGGGATGGAGAGTCCACCCGCCTCGAGGTTGATGTCCGGGGTCTTTACTGCACTTGGCATGACAGAGGAGGAGCTTTGACGTTTTGCGGCGAGCATTTCAGGTCCCGGGGCTCAACGTATTGCTCAATTATATAGAAGGTCTCCTCGATCTGGGCATCGCTGCTTTTAGCTATCCACAGCGTGATGTCGTATGCATAGAGGCTGTGATTAAGGTCTCGTCTAGCTGCAACGTTCTCGGTGTGCTTGACCATGGCTATGTTGAAGAGAAAGGGCGAGAGCCCTTTGACCTGTGGTGTCCCCTTAGTACCTAGCTGAATTTCGTCGGATTTGGTTTCTCTGATTTGGATTATGGCCTTTCTTCTCGAAAGGAAGTCTCTGAGATTCTTGTAGGTCCTCTCTCCTACACCTGCGTCTTGTAGGTTTTCCATGACTGCTGTGTGTGTTACATTGTATAAAGGTCTTTGCTAGGTCGAGCCCGAGGATCATTCTGGAGTCCTTAGTCATGCTTCAACAACAGCTTTGTTGAAGTATGACGTCCTGGGTTGAGAGCTTAGGCCTGAGTCAAATCATGAAGCGGGTGTAAAGGTCATTGTCCTCCATATAGTTATTGAGCCGTTTTTGAACCATGTGCTCCATTAGTTTTCGGGCGCATGACGTTAGATGGCCATGACGTTTTCTATTTTGAGCGCCTCGCCTGGTTTGGGAATTAGCACGGCCTGGGAGGCCTTCCACTATTGTGGGAGTTTTTGCTCTATTCAACATTTCTGTATGAAGTCGATGAGGGCAGTAATTGAATTGTTATCCAGGTTTTGGAGCGCTTTGTTGCTAACTGCGTCGGGACCCGGTGCCGATTTGGTCTTAAGTTTGGCTATTTATGCCCTGATTTGATATTCGCCTATGGGATCGTTCAGCTTTGGGTGTCCTGCCCATGGAATCGTTGCATCGCTGCAAGCAGCCTGTCCCGAAGGTACCTGTCAAGCGCGTTTTGTCCCTTTTGAAAGAACGCGTGCTCTGTGTTCTACCCACTGATAAGAAGGTGGTTTTGCTGTGCTGTCTCACGGGCTTTTAAGGTCAAAGCCTTGAAGCAGTTTCGAATGCCTTTAAGCCATGGAAGAACTTACGTACGTAAAAGGTGGAAACTCAAGCAAAATAGCTCTGTACTAAGCTGAAGTTAGAAAAGTTGGTAAGGGTATAGAAGCAAGTCGCCGTGATTTTCTTGAGGTCTTTTTAGCGTAAAAACACACAAATTTAACACCCCCTTCAGGGCAATTGTCTCAGGGAATGGCACTTGGCAAAAGTCTATTGCCATGTTTCTTCAGAAAAAGCTCGACCTGTTACGGATTTAAAACCCTTTCCAAGTCGAGAACTCTGATGCTGTCCTGAGTTACCTCGAGTGTTCACCTTAAAGGAACCTCAGGGCGTCCTCTGTAGACAATAAAGATCTTTTCTATTAGTTGCTACAGTCAGACTTGCTCTTTTGTGTCCAGGACTGCATTGGCATATTCGGAAATGTAGCTTTTATGAATGAAACTGGATTGCGAATGAGTGGCTTCTAAGATAACGTCTTAGGTTTTATCTTCGGTCAGGTTTTATCCAATGGGAAGGCCAGCCATATCGGCAGAAGGAGGAAATTTGTATTGGCTCCTGTATTGCCCCGGTTCTTAGCGATTTATTTTTAGCTCATCTTGACAGAGCGTTTTGTAGCTGCCTACCAAATTTTAAAGTAATCAAGATTTTTAGTTATGCTGCTGATTTTCTAATATTCAGTTACTGCAGTTCGGACTCTTTTGAAGTACTGGCTACTAACACACTGGCCTTGTTACGTGCAGGCTTGTCGACTCTAAAATTAACGCATGAGATGCCTTCTGACGACAGTATTCGACTTCTGGATATCAGGCTTTTATTTCGTAACGCACAAATCTACTGGAAGTACGAGCCACGCGCTAACAAGGCGCAGCTTCCATTCGGCTCCGCGCATTGCAAACTGGTAAAGAGGGGATTTGTAGGGTTATGCATGAAAAATGCCCTACGTAAATCCATTCCAGAGCTAATGGCTGCTAGCTTTAGTGAAGAGGTTCTTCGTCTGAGAGCTTCAGGGTATCCTACTCAAGTTTTGATCGGTGTCGCGGAACCCTTCCTTAAGCGACAGTGCTCAAAAGAGACTCGTACATCACTACCGCATACAATAAAATGGATTGCTGTAATCCCGTACATTCATGGCCTGTCTCATCGCCCAAAAAAGGTCAGCGAGCGGGGGAACGTAAAAGTTGTTTTCTCAGATCCCGATAAGCTCAAAAAATGTGTCCAGACTGTCCAGGCCCAGTGATTCGAAAAACCCGAACTGCAAGAAGAAGCACCGAACAAAGTTCGCAGAATTTGCGCATTCCATTGTCTACAGCATCCCTTTGAAATGTGGGAAGAGCCATACAGGACAAAGCGGTAGGTGTTCGAACGACCGCCTCCGAGAACATTGCAATAATGTGTCGGAACAGCGAAGAGAGTTTCTCGACGCACACTGCAGGAAATGTAAGAAAAAATTGGCGGTGGTTTCGCTCTGGTTAAACCTAGAGTGACGCGTAGCTACAGCTGGACGAGTGCAACTTGGGCACGTGGCCAACCACGTGACGAACCACGTGATCAGCCGCGCCCCCGGCAGCTGCTCCGCACCACGTGACAGCGTGGCGGCGTCGCCACTCTGAAGGCTCGAAATGCTACCGTAATGTAGCTATCGTTGCAAAACTGTGGGAATGAAAACGGATAGCTGTTCACATGATGAGTTCGTGTGCCAGCCCGCTTACCAAGATTGCTCTGTTTCCGCCAAAAATAGTTGCCAACTGTCAGAGAGATCATAGAGGCTGAAATGATAGACCCGTAGTGTGGGTCCTGTATGGCCAAGCCATATTTTGCTCATACTGGTAATGAGCTGTTATACTTACGTCAAGATATGAATGTGTCACCTATTGGGCATGTGTGATAATTGCTCTGTTTTTTCGGCTATAATACTAGTCTGAGGTTCGAAATAAACTGTTGCAAGTCAGCGCACGTGTGTTCCTTGTGCCTTCCTTGCGTCGTCATCTTTATTCGCGCTGTACATTTTCATTATCGGTTGCTCTGCGATTGCGATAACGTACCGGAGTGATAACACACCTTCCGGTGTGTATCATTGGCGTATATCACACCGGTGTGTATATAGGTTTAGATGTGATACAGTGCATCAAGTTTGAATCACAGTATCTACATTAGCCATAACCATCATAATCACGACCAGCGTAATGAAATCCACAATTTATGTTGAGAAAGCTCTGTCGCCCACACTGTGATGGAAGGCAGATGACTTGTTAGCACTTCCCGAAGTAGGAATGCTGTTCGTCACTCTCCCTTATGTGTATCTGTAATTTATGGTTTTCCGTGTCACATGGATATACTGAGACTACTTTCTGGCACCACCATTCGCTGGAAAAAGTTGTCAGGTCACCAAGCACTTCTCTGTTGCAAAGAAACTTTAATGATAGTGGTATCACCATTGAAAGGTTCATGCGCCGATATGGATCCTAAGACCACGGTTAGCGAATTCTCAAAGGTACCCGCCAACTTTCCATGAGAACCGCCTTTTCCAAAGTCATGCGTTTGGTTGACAATAGAGCAGTGTGAAATCGTAGAGGGCCTACCACATAGCATTCGACTGCTGCAAAAGGCCAATCACAGCAATGTCGCAAGCGGGGAGTTGCACGTCATACTAAGCTCTATACAGTAGCTTAGGCTAAGACTAGTTTGAAAAAGCTTCTTTATGTGGGACCCTGAAATGATTTCGATGGGCATATTCCATTGCAACAGGTCTGTATAGGTGGTATTCGTGGTTATTTGAGTGAAATTTGAAAGTTATTCATGGACTTTATAATATATAATTAATTTTTAATCATCTCTGCTCGCAATGGCTCGCAACCGATCAGGGCGACGCACCTCACTGAGCGTCCCCTACCCCGATGACGTCGGTGAGCAGACCGGGCGAGCTTGAAAGCTAGCGCTTGTGTCCACTGACGTCATCAGGCTAGGGATCGCAACCGATCACCCTGATCGGTTGCGATCCCTACCCTGAATGTCCCTTTAAGCCCAGGAGTTGTATACTGGCGCTTCCGGGTACGTCACACTACGGCGAGGGCGTTTGTTCCGATGAATGTCCGATGTTGAGTCCAGGCACGTAGGCAAAGATTTTCTTCAGGAGGGGCCCGAGGCAGTTTCATATGGTGAAACCCGAGGGGAGGGGGAAGGGCCCATGCATTGGAAGAACACTGAGGAGGGGAGAGAGAAAGCGATTTCGGCCCCCCCCTCCTTCTTTCTCCCTTGGATACATGCCTGGTAGAGTCACCGCTGGCACATACTGCATGAAAGACGGACTATAACCAGAGTCGGGGGGAATTTCTCACTGACTCTCTGGGTTCCACTTTGTCCGAGTCGTGCAAGTTGTCCATATGGCGCTGCGCCTCGTTGAAGGAGTAGGCCATGGCCGAACTGAACGCTAGCACGGGTCCAAGCTCGGTACACGTAGGGTCCACGAATAAAGGTGATCTGAAACACCTTCCTAGGAGAGCCCATCAACTTGCTCAATACACTTTGTGTGGTCATAGAAACGTGAGCCAAATGATACACCTCCACGTGCAGTAGGGCAGCCACAATCACGGGTCAAAGTTGGCGAGCTTTTCTCGGCGACTTTTTTATGCTCGCACCCTCCTGTGTCGCTCGCACCTGCGTATACAAGTTGAGAGACGCCTATTGGGGAGATTCAGACCTCAGACAGCTACCACGGCCGCCGCCCAAAGCCGCGTAGCTTTGGCGGGTCAGGAATCTCCTTCCCCAAAGGTGAGTCCGGCAGAGGAGCGCCGACCTTCCAGCGTGCAAAAAGTGACGAGAAGATAGGGAAAGGCGCGAAGACGCTGAAATTAAAATTTTGACTACAGATAACTCAGCTTCTACACAGCGCATTGAAAAAAATTTTTGCTGGACAATAATCGTGAAGCGGCGTGCTTTAACATCTCAGGCATACCGCGAGAATATTAGAACCCCTTTCACAGCCCCTTTAAGATTAGCGGAAGTAAGCTGCGGTCGCGTGCGGACCGTAACGCGTTCTAATAAAGGTATCGACACAAGGGGTGAATCAAGCTATCCCGCTAAGAGCAACTGAAGCTAGTAAAATTTTCCCGAACAACACCACTTGTTTTTGCAGTAAGAACGGACTTTGTCAGTATTGAAGCTCCCAATCTTAAGCCTCAAGGAAAGTATTAGCACAGTAATATTAATTCACCAATTCTATTACCTGAATCGCAATTTAGGCATATTAGAGAAGGAGGTTACATCGTAAGGAACAATACAGAGGAAAAATCTGCACAAGCGAGTGGTAAAAAGCCTTAGGAATGATAAATTGTATAAGCTGGAAGAAAATTCCAGTAGCGTGCTCTCTGGATAAAAAAAGAAATACCAAGAACATTAATTTTACAACGTTTTTTTTTATTTGATATTTCCTAGATCTTTGGTATATATGAGGCGGTTTTTTAGTACTTATAGCTGCCATTCCCAGTTTGGGATTAATATTGTCACAGGCCAGACGGAGAACAGTCGTAGACGTAGAGGGGGACTGCAGAACGGCCGAGGTTTTTAATCGCCCAGAACAGAGCCAGCTCGAGCGCGCCTCACGCGAACGCGACCACTTCGTCCTCGTCACGGCTTAGCGCGCAGGTAGCTCGAGCCAGGTCCGTGGCATTAGTCCCCCGAAAAAGAAGAGCATCGTCCCGATGCGAGGGTATGTACAAAGCAGAAAACGAACAGGAAAAGCAGGAAGACAATGTTTAAAAAAGAAACGAACAAAAGGAACAAATTAAAACGCAGAACCCGAACACAGTTTAAAGTGGAGCGTCATCGCTCTCACGCGAGAAGTATGGCTTAAGTCGCATTACATGCACAATGTCAGTCCGTGGTTGCCGACGACCGGTAGCCACAGTTCCACGTGGAACAACCTCATAATCCACGTTTCCAACACGACGGAGCACCTCATAAGGTCCGAAATATCGGTGCAGCAGTTTTTCGGACAATCCCTTTTGGCGGACAGGGGTCCACACCCACACACGGTCACCGATGTTGTAGGTAACCTCCCTGTGGCGCCGGTTGTAACGTCTGGAGTCCGTGTCTTGTTGAGCTGTGATGTGCAAACGAGCAAGCTGGCGAGCTTGCTCGGCTTGTTCGACAAAGGAGCCCGCATCTGGTGTCAAGTCATCATCCACGCACGGGAGCATGGCGTCCAGCATCATCCGCACTTCTCTGCCGTAGACTAGACGGAATGGTGTAAAGCGGGTTGTTTCTTGAGTCGCAGTGTTGTACGCGTATTGTGATGTAGGGGAGTATTTGGTCCCAGGTTCTGTGCTCCACATCCACGTACATGGAAATCATGTCGGCCAGTGTTTTATTCAGGCGTTCTGTGAGCCCATTTGTTTGGGGATGGTATGCTGTCGTTGTTCGATGGCTGGTGTGACTCAGCTCAAAGATGTCGTGGACAAGCTGAGCTGTAAATGCCTTCCCTCGGTCTGTGATGACGACGGACGGAGCGCCGTGTCGAAGCACTATTGCACGCATAAAGAAGTGCGCAACTTCGAACGCTGTGCATTGAAAAGAGAGCCTGCGTTTCGGCGTAACGCGTCAGGTAATCGGTTGCAACAGCTATCCATCTGTTTCCTCCCGACGACAAGGGAAATGGTCCGAGGAGGTCCATGCCGACTTGTTCAAAGGGTATGTTAGGAGGCATGATAGGTTGCAACATGCCAGGCGGTTTCAGAGGCGGCGTCTTCCTACGCTGGCACTCACGGCAGGTCCGAATATATCGCTTCACACATGAGGCAAGGTTGGGCCAATAGTAGTTCTGCCGCACTCTGGCAAGTGTGCGCATGAATCCAAGGTGCCCAGAGGTCGGCTCGTCGTGGCAGGCGAGGAGGATCTCGTGGCGGCATCATCGTCAAAATGGGCTAGTACTGGTGGTGATTGTAGCCGACGTCGTAGATCGTCAAAAGCAGTTTGCTGCTCGGCACCCCACAAAAATGGCTCCTCATCTCGTGTCAAGCGCGTCAGAGGACTGGCCAGCTTAGCAAAGGTTTTTATAAAAGTCGGTAGTACGAACAAAGGCCTAAAAATTGTCGGACGGCTTTTTTATCAGTGGGAACCGGGAAGTCCGCGACGGCAGAAATTTTGTCAGTGTCTGGCCGGATGCCGTCGGAGCTGACGACATGCCCGAGAAACTTCAATTCAGTAAATCCAAAATGGCATTTTTGCGGCTTTAGAGTAAGATGAGCTGATCGGACGGCTTCTAACACCACTCTGAGCCGCAGCAAATGTTCCGAAAACGTTGTTGAAAAAATGATTACATCATCCAGGTATACTAGACATGTTTGCCATTTAAGCCCGGTGAGCACGGTATCCATCATTCGCTGGAACGTTGCTGGAGCACAGCAGAGTCCGAAGGGGAGCACACGAAATTCATAGAGGCCGTCCGGGGTGACAAAGGCGGTTTTCTTTCGGTCCCTCTCATCAACTTCTATTTGCCAATATCCGCTGCGCAGATCTACCAAAGAAAAGTATTTTGCTTGGCGCAGTCTGTCGAGGGAATCATCTATACGAGGTAGCGGATAGACATCTTTTTTGTTACGCTGTTAAAGTTTCTGTAATCCACACAGAAGCGCAGCGTGCCATCCTTCTTTTTTACGAGAACGACAGGAGACGACCAGGGACTATTCGATGGCTGGATTATGCCGTCATTGAGCATCTCCTTCACTTGCGTTTGGATGGCCTCCCGCTCTCGGGGAGATACGCGATAAGGCTGTTGATGTATTGGGCGCGCGCCATCGTGCGTGACTATCGGATGCTTAGTGATGGGCGACTGACGTGCCTTAGACGATGAGGTAAAGCAGTCCTTAAACTGCAGCAACAATTCTTGCAATTGCTGCCTTTCTGCGGGCGGGAGGCCCTCGTTTATGTGAACGGCGCGTACTGCCTCTTCGTCAACTTCACCAGGCGTGTCTTCTAGGCATGCGAAACACTCAGCCACCTCTTGGACGGGGTCGACGTGGGCGATGGCTGTGCCACCAAATAAATGGCGGTGTTCATTACTGAAATTGGTCACGAGGACTTCAGTGCGACCGTCAGATAGAAAGGCGAGCCCTCTTGCTACGCAAACACCCATGGTGAGCAAAAGAGAGACATTTGGCCCAACAACACGTTGTCCGCAATGTGGCACGTCGCAAGTGACCCTAGCCAGAATACTCGCCCGTGGAGGCACCGTTACGGCATCGTCGGATATACGCAGGGACTACCTGCAGACAAGCCTCGCAATCCCAGAGGCCGATATGGACACCGCCGGAAGATGTGACCGGCCTCGCCACAATGGTTACACAGGGGACGTCGGTCTGGCGCACGCCAAATATCGGTCTTCCTCGGCGCCTGTCCTCGAGCTTGCCAGTAGGGAACCGGCTGCTCGGCGTGTACTGCGACTACCGAAGGGGCATACGGTGGCGCGCAGGGAACCGGCGCAGGACGGCGCAGCACGTCCGCATACGTCGCTGGCGGCCAAGCAGCTGGCTGTGGTGGCGGCTCTACTGGAGCGACGGGCGATCTGAGCGCCTGCTGAACTTCCTCCCGAATGGCGCTAGTCAGAGAGTCCACAGGAAAAATCCCCTGAAGTTTCTGCAGCTCCTCACGGACCACAGAACGCACGATGTACCGAAGGGAGCTTGTATTGGCCCCCGAAGCAGCATCCAGGGGGTGTAGAGCCGAGATAGGGTTTAGCTGCCGGTCGTAGAAATTGTACCGTTGCTGGAGCGCCCTCTCCATGAGCACAGCCTCGGAGAGGAACTCGGCGACTGTTCTGGGCGGGCTTCGCACAAGACCGCAGAACAATTGCTCTTTCACGCCTCTCATCAGGTGTCTGAGCTTTTTCTCTTCCGTCATGGTCGGGTCCGCTCGGTTGCAGAGGCGCGTCACTTCCTCCACGTACATCGCTACGTTCTCGTTTGGTAGCTGAATGCGAGCGGTCAATTCACGCTCGGCCTGTTCACGGTGATCGCTGCTGGTGTAAGTCTCCAACAGCTGGCGACGAATGTCCTGCCACGTCGTTAGACTCGTCTCGCGGTTTTCGTACCAGATCCGAGCGGCGTCTTCTAAGCTGAAGTAAACGTTCCGGATCTTAGCACTGTCGTCCCAGCCGTTGAAACGCGCAACGCGCTCGAACTGATCAAGCCAGTCTTGGGCGTCCTCCGAGTATCCGCCGTGAAAGGGCTTCGGGATCCGGGGATTTTGCAGGCTCACAAAAGAAGCAGGTATGAACGGGGCGCTGTCTGACCTTGCTGCCGTGGTCGTAGCCATGGGTGCGCTCTCTTGAGGCTGGAGTCCGAATTCTGGAGACAAGCCGCGGAGCCTGCGGCTGACACGATGGACGGGGGTTCGCACAAGAGGCACCGGGCTTGTGCTTCGGCTCTCCGAGGAAGGATGGAGCATCAGCCGAGAATACCCAAGCGACCTCCACCAGATGTCAGAGGCCAGACGGAGAACAGTCGTAGACGTACAGGGGGACCGCAGAACGGCCGAGGTTTTTAATCGCCCAGAACAGAGCCAGCTCGAGCGCGCCTCACGCGAACGCGACCACTTCGTCCTCGTCACGGCTTAGCGCGCAGGTAGCTCGAGCCAGGTCCGTGGCAATATAAATCGCAGAAATATTTTAGTCACTAATTTTGTTTAGGAGCCACAGAGTCATGCAGTTAGAGAGTACAACTGCCCAGAATTATAAGCTTTCTGATGCAGTTACAAAGGAGTGTCCATATAGCACTACTGTGCATTACTGCAAGTTCACGGACAAGTTCATGAAGCGAGGTTAAATCAGTAAGGCAGCTCCATGATCGCGTAAGCTTCGGTTGTGTCAGGTTAAAAATTTATAAGGACGTTTAGGTGATCTTAAGAGTGAAATGCGACGGCATTAGAACCGCAGCTGTAGATACACTTCAAGCACGTTGTGGATCCATGCCAAACGACGCCGCCCGTTGCACATACAAGACGAGCAGCTGCACATAGAGGCGGGGTCAGCCGCGGCCTCCGAGAACTGGTTTCAACCAGGTTCTCTATCGCCATTTCCCGTTCGCAAGCTTTCCCTTTAAATGTCAGTGCATTTTCGCGCGATTGTCACGTCACTTTGTAACGTCACGCCATATCCACCAATCAGCAACTTTTTTTTACTAGCGCAGGATGCGAAATAGCAAGAAGTGGAGTCTAATGCTGTCGCGTTATAAGTGCTTGAACGATAGGTTTATTATAACAAATATTTACGCTTCAATCCTTGCTGGGGCCACCTCAGAGGACTAATCAGTCCTTCCACGAGAGACGCGACGCGGGACGGCAGCTTGCTGTTCCCAGTATAAGTATCCTGCTCCCTCTCTCTAGCATGCGCTCGAGGAATGGCGGGAGCAGCTCGGCAACAGTGTCTCCGAATATTGAATACAAAACCAGTCAGCGGTCTCCGGTCCAGTGCCGACGCAACGTTCGGTTATTCTATTCGTGACCCCCGTTGACTGATTAGTGCAGCGTAGTTTGAATTTGGCGCGCGATGAGCGCGGCGGCGATCATTACTGCGCCGACTACGCAACGGCCGTACAACCCTTGCTATCTTGCACCGAATGGGGCAGCGTAACGGGTTCATGCAGAGCGCAACTCACCTGATAGTCAACGTTTTGGGCAAGTCGCTGAGCCACTTGTTCAGTCGCTGCCTCGGTCCGCAAGGCCATCGTCCCTGCTTCCATTTAGGCGCGCAAGGGCTCCAAGCCAGCACTGCGCCGAGAGAGAAGGTGGCAAAGTTCTGGAGCCGTGTCTAAAAAGTTCCATCCTCCATTGTCTTGATCCTTTGTGACTCGAGCAGCTTCCCGGCGTAGTAGGCAGCGGCGGATGACACCAATGACAGAGGGCCGAAAAGACAGTACAATTAAACGAAACTTCACAAAATAGATCCCCAGGTCTCATTGCGCTCAGGTGACATTCTAACGTTTTCAAGCGTCAGCTGCGAAGGGCTTGTTTCTAGATCGTTTATAGTCACGTGACCATCAGTGACTTCGTCAAGGTGTAAGTGACCCTCTTGCCAAAGACCCATGGGTCACCCATGCATCAAGTGAAGTATACTGTCATCATTAATGACTAATCATATTTATTGCCGTGTAATTTGTTATTGGCAATATACATGCTACCAGTTAAACCCCACAAACCTGCTCATGATCCCATCACAGTAAAAGATCGCCCCAAATCCTGACGCTAAAAATTTCACATTATATATCGGCCATTCGGCATTCTTAAACGAGAAAAGTAGGAATTTTTTATTAACTTAAAATAATTTAAGTACACTCACGAAGATGAATTAGTTGCGAATGGTTTGCGACTTATAGCTTATGCTAAATGGTGGAAACTCTCATGGACCAGGCAGGACGCAGCCATTTGGGTCGCTTGATTGATTCAACTCGGCGCAGAAGACAGCAAAGGCACCTGGGAAAAAAGAAACAAGGAGCCAACTTCCAGACCTCGCACACGGAGAACAGCGCGAAGTACGAAGCAACGAGAGCGATAGCAGTGCACTGCGTCTTTTGTTGAAGCACAGACTTCACTGTCCACCCAAATTACATCAACACAAGTAGAGCATTCTTGAGTGCGCCCTCCCACCATTCATAGTGGCCCTCACATCCCGGCTCACCGCGGTCGGTAAGTTCATTCCATTTTGTGTGCATCTCATTTTTTTATTTTTTTTGTTCGCTAAGACTCTCTGAACCTGAAGAGTAGACGTGGGCAAGTAGCGTATTTAGATCTTAGTAGGCAGAAATTGTTAGTGGATGCAACCATTGAATGGAAGGAGGGGAGGGTACTGATTTGTAACAGTGGCTCCACATAGGTGAGTGGGAAAAGCTGCATGCAGAAGAAGATTTTCATTGCCTGAAGCAACGCTACGCCCCACCATCATTCGACTCCAGCCATTCGCCTGGAAAGATCTCGAGCATGGCATCTCTTTAGCCAATCAGGGAAGCAAGGAAGAAAAATGGAATACAGTTTAGATGCAATCTATATATATCTTAACATACCGGGCGTGGGTATCATTCTCGAGAGCACAATGTAAACGCGGGTTCTCGGTCACAACGTTTTACAATAAAAACCCTTTAATTCTGATTTCACGGCACCGGAAAATATTATCTGGAGCATTACAAGGAGTTACAACAAAGTGACCTACACCAAAGTATTTTTAGTATTGAAAAAAAAGTCGTCATTGATAGCCTAGTGCAACAAATTTGAGGAGCAATAACTGTTCTTCCCAGTCCCACCAAATGGTTCAGTGCGCACGTACTGTAGGAAGAACCCAGACTTTGTCATCAGGGATACACAGAGCATTAAGGATACATCGCCACATCATCAGCATCATCATCATCAGCCTGACTGCGCCCACTGAAGGACAAAGGCTTCTCCCATATCTTTCCAATTAAGCCTGTCCTGCACCACCCGGGGCCACCGTATCCCCGAAAGCTTCTTAGTCTCATCCGTCCATCTAACTTTCTGCCGCCCCCTGCTGCGACTCCTTTCCCTTGGAATCCAGTATTTTACCCTCAAGGACTATCGGATATCTTGCCTTTACATTACCTTTTCCGGTTTTTCCTTTGTGAAGAGGTGTCTTTTTTTAATTCTTCTCATTGTTAACTAAACAAGGTGATCACATGATGAAATTATAAGCTCATAATTGTGATTCGTTCAGAGTACCGTGACAAACTGGAAAGATAATTCCGTATGTTTGTCAAACCAGTTCGCAGAGTAATAGAGAGAGGATTATAGGCTGATGCTACTTACCGCTGATTAGAACGCCCTTCGGTTTGATTTATGTGGGTAATATGTCCCAAGGTGACTGAGGATATGCGAGGCGCTGTAGTGAAGGGCCTCGGAAATTTTGACCACGTGAGGGTCTTTAACGTGCACTGACATCGCACAGCACAAGAGACTAGAATTTCGCCGCCATCGAAACTCGACCGCCGTGGTTGGGATCGAGCACGCGTCTTTCCGGTCAGCAGCCGAGCGCCGAGCCACAGCGGCGCCCAACTCCCTGGATATGCACACACACCACAAAGAGAAAACAAACGCAGCATAGTTTGATTTGAAGCAGCGCAAGGCCGAAAGCCAAAGAAGAGAGCCGAGAAAGAAACGGACGACACAGCGCTGAACTAACAACTGACATTTATTTGGCACGCTGCACGTATAAATACATTCAGGCACCAAAAAGGAAAACAAAGCAAAGAGCTCATTCATGCACTGGGATTCTGCAAGCCAACACGAGCTAAAATGTGCGATTCAGGAAGCGATGTTCTTTTTGAGATAAAGACACTGATGGAGCGCTTACACATGTGTCACCATACGTCTTGATGTTCAAAGCCTCGATTATTTCGCGGCACAGCTTATCTCTGTTCCTATCCACAACTCTGCAAAATTCAAACTGTGGGGTGCACTCGCACTCACGACAGTGCATGCTGAGGTATCTAGATAATAAAGAGTCCCGTAACCTCAGCATGCACTGTCATGAGGGCGAGTGCACCCCACAGTTTGAATTTTGCAGAGTTGTGGATAGGAACAGAGATAAGCTGTGCCGCGAAATAATCGAGGCTTCGAACATCAAGACGTATGGTGACACATGTGTAAGCGCTCAATCAGTGTCTTTATCTCAAAAAGAACTTCCCTTCCTGAATCGCGCATTTTAGCTTGTGTTGGCTTGCAGAATCCCTGTGCATGAATGAGCTCTTTGCTTTGTTTTCCTTTTTGGTGCCTGAATGTATTTATATGTGCAGCGTGCCAAATAAATGTCAGTTGTTAGTTCAGCGCTGTGTCGTCCGTTTCTTTCTCGGATCTCTTCTTTGGCTTTCGGCCTTGCGCTGCTTCAAATCAAACTATGAATAACCAACTCGCCCATCAGCTTGTGCTTTCAAAAGCAGCATATTCCGCATGCATGCACATGATGCAGTGCAAAGCTGTTGCATGCAGGCTCAGCGATAACGCGAAGAATGCCGCACGCATGAAAGGAAACTAAAGATGAAAATGGTGGAGTACTCAGCAGAGTAATAATACATCATGCGGTGCCTTTTTGACTGATGATCAAAGCGATGATTACGGCGCCTTCACATTTCGGTCGGGCACAAATGCCACTCAGGCTTTAGTGACCAGACTTTCCAGTCTCTGGTACCGTCTACATCAGCAACCTGTCTCCGGCAGCCTGCGCATGTGAGAACCCCCCCCCCCCCCCCGTGTCCGATTCAACCAAAGCGCGGCCAAATTCCTCTGAGCCGCGGTGGCTCAGTGGTTAGGGCGCTCGACTACTGATCCGGAGTTCCCGGGTTCGAAACCGACCGCGGCAGCTGCGTTTTTATGGAGGAAAAACCCTAAGGCGCCCGTGTGCTGTGCGATGTTAGTGCACGTTAAAGATCTCCAGGTGGTCGAAATTATTCCGGAGCCTCCACTACGGCACCCCTTTCTCCCTTTCTTCTTTCACTCCCTCCTTTATTCCTTTCCTTACGGCGCGGTTCAGGTGTCCAACGATATACGACACAGATACTGCGCCATTTACTTTCTCCAAAAACCAATTATTATTATAATTATTAACTATAGAATAGTACATAGTTTTGACAGGACCAAATGGGCTGCCCGAATTGACCAGTTTTGCGAATCAACGGAGCTGGGATTACTGACTTTTTGACTTTACGACCGTGATGTCGATACCGTTTAACGCCGCAGTAAGGTTTCATATACAGTAGAATAGAAGTAGAAACGGAAAAACAATTAGCGGCCGGCAGCATCAGACTATGATCCTCAGGCTATTAGTCAGCTAAGCGATCAGAGGAGTATACGAAATTATGGCTCGAGTGTTCCAATCTTTCCTAGCAAGTTAAGTGATCACAATTCTGCGCTTATAATTTCATCATATGATCAACGTCTTGTTTACTTAAGAATGAGAAGAAGTAAAGAAGGACAGTTTGCGCATCACAAATGAATAATAGTGACAATAGTAGATCTACGTGGAGCTAAATACTGCTAATACCACTGCACGAATAAACAGGTGAATAACACTTGTGGTGCAGTCTCTGTTGCATGGAAGGTACTTGCCCGTTTCTCACGCTGACTTGAGCCACTTGGCGTAGCCGGAGGACCTGAGTCTTGTCTAATCTTTCGATGCTCTTGGGGTTTCGGCTTCTTTACGAGGCGTCGCTGTGGTTAAACTTGCCGCAATTAACAGTTGCTGAGCGACTAGCAATCGCCAAGCTGCGTCAAGTAGTCCACGCACCGAGCTTCAAGCTGAGTTCTTCTTCATTGTCTTCATCGTTCCAGCAATCTAAACGTGGACCTGCATTAACCTGCGTAAACCTGGGTGAATTTTCTCCTGTTTGGATGTGTACCAAACACTGGCAAATTCCCCGCCGGGGGTACCTGTCATCGGTTTAGACGCAACAACAACAACAACAACAACAACAACATAGAGGAGATGCAACAACGCAGTGCAATCAGTGCTAAATCTAATCTTCGCAGGTAGATTTGCAGCGAAAGTAAAGAGCCGCGATGCCTTGCAAGTGCACATTAATCCATCAAATGGTTGTGCCACATGACTTTATATATAGGGAAAAATTAATACTTCCCCTTGCATATAGAGTTGCTGTTCGATTTAGAGAGCAGATGAAGCAAATTCGCTTCATTATAAACCTCATTGCTTTTTTTGCCTCTTAAGTTATATTCTTCAGTAATGCGATATAACTCTTAAGACAGATTTATTTGCGTCTTAATGTAAGAGAAGGCAAGCGTAGCAGTGGGCGGCAGAATGTTAGGTGGCCGGATGAGATTAGGAAGTGTTCGGGGATAAGGTGGCCTCCTTTAGTACCGCGGAATTGGTGCGTGGTGAACGTTTCAAAAGCGCCCGAGACGTCCAGTAGTAGCCGCAGCGCAACCTATCCGGCCGCCCTGGCATGCTCCAGCGCTGTAACAGCGTCCGATGCGGAATCAGCCGTGCACCGCATCTCACAGAAACCCGTCTGCCGTTCGTCAACAAATCAACCTCCGCAGCCCGCTCGTTCAGACGCTGCACCGCCATATGCTCCATAAGCTTACCTGCCGCCGATATTAATGCCACTGGCCAGTATCCGCTCAGCTCCGTAGGTGGGAACCATAGCTTTCGTGTGGGACAAACGACCGCGGTTCGCAACTCCTCCGGTAGCTCCCCGCGTTCAAACACCGGGTTGATCTGCTGCAAGAGAATCTGTCGTTGCTCCGCATTCAGGTTTCGCAGCATCTGGTATGTCATACCGTCCGGTCCGTGCGCTGAAGCGCATTGTTCACTTCCGCCGCTGTGAACGGCGCATCACATGGACCTTCCGAGGTGACGGGATAGGGACTGGCGTCCCTTCTGGGACTCTCAGGAGCAGCTATGTTAGCTGCGTTTGCGGGGCTGGGCGGCGCGAACCGGTCGGCAAACCGCTCAGCCAACTCTTCAAAGCTGAGCCCGTTGGAGATTGCGAGGGCGGCCAGCGGTGGACAGTTTGCCTGTGGTTCGGTGATGCGCGGCAGGGTGACAAACAGCCTCCGCGAGCTGACGTCTCCCTTCATCCTTTGGCATAGTGAAGCCCTCTGCCGGCGGTATAGCTTGTTGGCGTGGCGGCGCACTGCCGCGTCCAGGCGGTTGTAAACCGTCCAGTCGGTGGCACTGTCAGTCCTTCGCGCCCATCGCTCTGCGCGATCTCCCTTCTGGTGCAGATTAAGCCTTTTGTTGTCAGGTGTGGGCTGCCCTGCCCTTACCTCTGCTCTCCGGGAGGCTGCGAGGGCGCTTCGGACTAGACTTTAAAAGAAATCGGCGCCAGTTGCCGCCGCCTCGTCGACCACCCGCCTGAACGCACTCCAGTTGGTAATGGAGTAGGTACGTTTGGCGCGAGCCTCCAGTGCAGCGGGTTCAATTAGGATGAACCAAAGCAATGGAAAGAAATGTAAATGAATATTGGTTTCTGGGGAAATGAAATGGCGCAGTAGCTGTTTCATATATCGGCGGACACATGAACCGCGCCGTAAGGGAAGGGATGCGGAGGGAGTGAAAGAGGGAAGGAAGAAAGAGGTGCTGTAGTGGAGAGCTCCGGAATAATTTCAACCACCTGCGGATCTGACATCGCACAGCACACGGCGCCTAAAAGCTCCGCCTCCATCGAAACGCAGCCGCCGCGGTCGGGTTCGAACCCTGGAACTCCGGGTTAGTAGCCGAGCAAAAGAAAGGCGCATAACTGACACCTGGGACAGTGGCCACGTCAGTTGAGCTTTAAGCTACGTGGCAGTAGTGGCAGATGTGCGCTGCATGCTTTGGCATTGGCACCGTTGTCGCAGAAACGCGGCACTGAAGCTACAGGCCGTTGGCGTTCATTGTGTTCATTGGAGTTGGCGCTGACAACGTTCCATACTCCGATGATTTCGAGGAAAGGAAGGGCGCATAACTGGCTTGCTGGGTCAGTGCACGCCTCAATCGCGCTTTGAGGTACGCGGCGGTGGTGAGAGCTATGTGGGCCGCATGCATTAGCGCTGACAACGTTGCATACATTACCGCTGACAGCAATAGGCCGCAGAGTTCATTGGGTGACCAACCTCTCACGATCAACTAATAATGTAACTGCCCCCTGCCAAGGTGGCAAGGCGTGTGGCGTATTTCCGTTTGCTAGCCGCTGCAGACAAGCTCAATGTTGCCCACACCAACGCGCGCGCGGAGCAGCTGTTGCCATGACAACTATGTACATGCCATGGTTGCCTACGCCAACGCGCACGCGTAGCAGCTGCTCCCATGGCAAAGTGTGGAAAATAGACGCGACACCGGTAATTGAAAATGGAGGCGCCCTGCCGCCTCTGGGTGTTCGTGCTTTTCGATGACAGCAACGATGACTGCCGCTTGCGGCGACTATCAGACTATGAGAGTGCCGTTTGGACAAGCTTAATTCAAGGTGGGTATTTTTTTCGCTTTCATTTTTGCATCGACAACGGTGAGGCGGTGAAGCAACGATGTCTGCCGAAAGGGTGGTATGGGATAAGTTTAATGAAGGTGGGTAATTTATCTGGGACAACTGTGCTGTCCCAGTTTTTTTTTAGTGCGTAAGAGACTACATGAATACATGGCGTAAAAGAGTGACGTTTGGGCAATTTATCTGGGACAACTAGGCTGTCCCAGTTTTTTTTTAATGCGTTCCACGACCACAGAACAGTTTACCCTGTGGACTGTCTTTTTGGAGCGGAAAAGAAAGAAGTTGTGCAGAACAAGTTACCGTGAATGGTACAGGTAAATATTCTAGGTAATGCTTTCTTTATTAAAAATTTGCCACAACTTGGGCTATTTTCATCTAGTTCAAGCATGGAAATGTTTTAGAACCTCCTGGTAATTTCTGGCTTTAAAAGCCGTGAATGGTACAGATAAATATTCTAGGTAATGCTTTCTTTTGTTAGAAATTTGGCAAAACTTGGCCTGTTTTCATCTTGTTCAATAATGCAAATGTTTTAGAACCTCCTGGTATTTCCTGGCTTTTTTTTGGATATGCCCAAAATTTGGTGCCTACGCACGCACGCAGTTTGCTTGCAACATCAGCTGGTGATGACAACACCTGTAGTTCACCTTTTGGTGTTTTCCGTCTTATTAAAGCTCAGTTTTCGGTGACAGCAGTTCCTTTGACATTAGAATATCATAGTCTGCCGAGTAACAGGTCAACTTTAATTTCTCCTCAATGTTCTTTTAAGTTTTGTTCGATTTGTGCCAACTCATAACTGAATTTTCTTTTGTGTGTAGCTATGCAGCATTCATTTGGGGGCTGAAATTTTTCAGAGCACTTTAAAATTACTCTCAAAAGTGCACTTTCTCCTTAAATTATTTAGTTAGCATGAGGTTCACAATTGCTATGCACTGAGCGAGTAAAAAAACCTGCTCATAACTGTACGTTGTACAAAGATTGCTTTTAGATATCGAGTCTAAAGCTGTGTAAGTGAGGTTGTATAATGACTAATAATAAGCTGGTTCATCTAAAAACAGATCTTTCATATGCGCAATTACATATTCCAGAGAGCTGTGGCGTACAAAGTTTCTGAACGGCGAACACTGAAATATACACCTCAGTAGTGTTGCACCCAGCGTCAGTGTATGTTGACTCGAGATAGATTGCTCAAAATGTACGTGCATGAAACTATATCTGAAGAGAATTTAGTGAGGAAATCACTTCCAGTTCTCAACATTTGAAAGGGTCATACACATAGTGTAACGCTGAACAAAGTTGCAAAGGCTTAGTCCCGTTTTGAGCTGTGCTAATTTCCCTTGCAATTCGACATGTATGAAATTATATGCATTTAAAAAAAAGATGAGGCCAGGCATGGTGTCAGTGGGGTCATTAATTGTTTCAATCTTGCTGAGATGGCCGCTTGTGCTGCTAGCTAAGCATTCTCCAACCGTTACGAATTGCAAACATGCTCATGACAGAAGAAGAAAGTTGGCACATTTTGTAGGAGCCAGTCAGAGTTCTTTCATACATTGCACAAGCAGTGTACTTTATTACATAGATAAGCTTCATGCAGTTACTATAATCTGAACTTCATGAAAAGGGTGATGTATTGCGAGCATGGTTAAACAAGAATAAAGGGAGGCCACAGTGAATGTTTTACTGTAACTCACTTTAGAAAATGACACCTGTTTTTAGTTACATCTTGTCTTATCTGTAGTGAAGCCTAAGATATTAGAATACATGTATCAGCACATGGTATTTAGCTAGGCCTGCTGTGTGATTTAAAATTCAATTTATTTTCTCATGCTGTTTCGGTTTAGACAGCCAGACAATGGCTATGACATCAAAGGTCAGTATTGGTCACTGCTTTTTCATTTCTAGCCATTCTCGCTCTTGAGACAGGCTGGTTTTAGCATTGCAGTTAATGAAAACAAAGAAGGAGCAGTTATATTGCAGTTTCTTTTTTTACCGCATGTGGCGTACACCAACCTTTGATATCACAACCATCTCCTAGCCGCTGGAATCAAAACAGCATCAAGTGAAAATTCGATTGTAAATTATTTTGCGAATATGATGTGTATGGGGTGATCCATATATACTAATGTCTAACGCATCGTTTCAAACAAGAAAACACGCAAGCAAAGATTTGGTGGGTACAGTCCTGTAAAAAAACAGTGAAAAAGCAAGAAAGGAAAGAGGAGAAATGAGAACTATACACACACACACACACACACGGCATTTGCAGAGCAATGAAGAGAGGAAGTGAGTGTGTTCCATGCCTTACCTGCATTATGTTTCTCACGTCAAGAAAGCTGCAGGCAGGTAACGAGTAAGCCTATGTTTTTGGCACCATTTATGCGAGGAGCTACAAATGTTTTTGGACTTTGGCAATACATTTTGCTGGATGAATGTTCTGTCTTGTCAAGCTTAGAGTGGCGTTCCTAGGTCGTTTTAGAGGCAGAACTGCTTCTTGGTTCTTTTGCAAATACGCATACTGACTATAAATATGAGAAAAATGTGGAGATGGTGCAAAAACAATTGCGACATTCGTGAAAGAACAAAAATGAACAAGGATACTGTACCATTTTCACTATGAGTTTAGGCCCAAATATTGATTTGTTGAATTCCAACAGCATTTTGTGAATGAGGATTCATTTAGGACCACTGGTTATTTCCAGAAATGAGACCACTGCCACTCGGAACAGTGAATTGCAAAAGCTACAAAGGAATAATTTCAAAGCATATTAGGAAAAATAAATCTGTCACAACAAGAAACGCACTGACATCAATGGCAAATATGTTGAGAGATATTTGAATGAATAGACACTTTTGGTACAACCTTTGTCTTTCGTTCCATCAACTAACGGCCACAAATTTTAAACCTCCTCTCGTAAGCTTGCCAAGGTGTACCCAAGGTTGAGCAAGAGATTAAGAGCTTAAAGAGTTAACAAAAAAAGACATAAGCAAACACAATGTAAATATTAAATGCTTATACATCTAACACTTTCAGATTGGCTTTTTAAATCCTGCGTTCAGGTCATGTCTATAAGGAATGACATGGCACACCCTGTATACCATGAGTATTCCACCCAAACATATTCTTTAAGAATAAATGAAAACACTGAAATGGGGGCTCCATTGCGCCATCTTCTCACAATATGTCCAATGCTAATGGCAATTGCTAGAGTTTAGCAAGGCCGGAAATAAAAGCAGCGTTTTACCGGACGGACCATAACAGGTGCTGGCACCACATCGCTGTAACTCCTGTATAAAAATTTATTTCTCGCCAACAAAAAATAATATTCTAGTTATTTTAACATGCGAAACTAAATGGGTTGACCATTTGGCTAATTTTTCGGTGCTTAGTGAGCGGTGTCTGCCTAACCTTAGAGGTCGAGGCGAAGCAGTCACAGAAAGAATAGATAACGCTTTCGAGGCAGCGTTTCTGATTAGACGGGAGGTTCGGGTTCACGTCAGTTTTTATGGGAGTGGTCGGTGCCTCCACTGATGCCGAGGCTTCGGACAAAGCGTGCTGTCCCGTGAATTCGCCGAGTTCTTAGAAATACGCAATAACTGTTCTGCCGGCCAAACACTGAGGTTCACAGCCAAAATTTGTTACCAAGAGCTCAGTTCGGCCATTGTTCAGCTCGACAATTCCGTGGGCAACACAGACTTGCCGACTAAGGAGCAGCGACATGTGGTCCAGACCAAGGGGTCAGCACCTTTCTGAGGGCCGTAGCTAGCCGACTGCTCATTACAGAAAGTCAGCGCCGGTGTCCACAAGTGCGGTCACATCACGATTATCAGCGATTACTGGGATTTCGGCAGACACCAGTCGGTCACAGCACGTCGTTGTCGTTGAGGTCGTCGGGTGAGGTCGTCGTCGGTCGTATCGTAGCCGCGAATCGTCGTGTGGAGGCTCTTGACTTGATCCAATAGCGGCGGCCCTACCTCCGGGGGACGCCGTCTTCAGTTTTCCCGATGTGGGGACGCGCCTCTGAACTGGCTAGAAAAAGACGGGTGGCTTGGCGAAGAAAACCGCCTTGGGGATGGCGAACGGGACTGGCGTCGCCGCGATGCCGTTGGCTGCACGTTATCGGACAGATACTGCTCGATGTTCCGCGGCCGTTCTCCGTAGCGTGGTCGAGGTGCGTCAGGTGAAAACCCCCTTAAGCCCATTCTGCGGTAGGGGCAGTTGCGGAGGATGTGGCCGGGCTCCCCACAGTGGTAGCAGAGCGGCCTATTGTTTGGCGTACACCAAACGCGCGCTTTGCTCATGGTGGACAGGGGCTCCTGTGGTACGACGGGTACAGCTGCAGTTGGGTACCGCAGTGAAGGCACAGGAGAGACGGGAGAAAATGCTTGACTCACTGGCCCAGGACGACTTTGTAGTGCTTGACTGTATGTCATCACATAGGGCGCTGGCTGCGGAGCTGGTGGCGACTGAACAGCTCGCCGGACTTCATCTCGGACCACGTCCGGTATGGCAGCGACGCTTGCTTGTGGAGCTTCGAAGCGAATGTTTTCGAGTTCTTCACGCACCAGGCTCCTCACAAGCTCTCGAAGCTCCTCAGTGGGTAACGACGTGGGCGTGCAGTGGTGAGCGGCTGCTACACTAGCCTGACGGCCGTAGTGCGCGCCCCGTTCATGCAGAGAACGCTCCATGCTTGTTGCCTCCTTGGCAAAGTCGGCCGCCGTTCTTGGCGGGTCACGTACCAGTCCGGCAAACAACTGCTCTTTGACGCCGCGCATTAGGTGGCGTACCATCTTGTCCTCGGGCATAGCAGGGTCGGCGCGATTGAAGAGTCGCGTCATTTCCTCGATGAACATGGCGACGCTCACCTTCGGCTGCTGCGACCTCGATTGCAAGGCGATTTCAGCCTTCTCCTTTCGTTCGCTGGTGTTGAACGTGGCTAAGAGCTCTCGGCGGAAGATCTCCCAGTTAGTGAAGGAAGCTTCGTAGTTCTCATACCATGTCTTGGCCGAGTCCTGTAGTGCGAAGTACAGGTTCCGCTATTTGTGCTCGCCGTCCCACTCGTTGAAGCCCGCCACATGGTCAAAGCTGGCCAACCAGTCTTCGACGCCCTCAATCCTCCCACCATGGAATGATGGGGGCGACCGAGGTGTGTGAAGGACAAACGGCGGGGCATTCCCGGAATGCTGACTTGTCTGGCTAGCCATAGCGGATGTCATGGCACTTGCTGGTCTTGCGAGTTGGCCGAACTTTGGTTGTAGGCCTCGCAGGCGGCGGCTCGCCTTGTGGACTGCTCTTGTAGCCACGCGTTCAGGACTGACGTCAAGAGTGTCCTCGAGGTCAGCGTACATGGATCGTTACCCGGCACCTCCACCAAATGTCACCGATAAACGGTCAATGCACTCAAAGCCAGGTTTAATTAGATGTTCTATGCGTCCAAGACAGCAGGGAGCTCGTGCGAGGAAGACGAAAACCTCTAGCTCCTCGAGAGCGCAAGGCATGGCAAGTCCCATCTAAAACAGTTCGGCCGCGGCATGGCGCCACTGGAATGGTTGGGACTGTGGCAATATCCAATCTAATTAATCGAAAACCGCATGCAACCCAATTTCCCGGAGATTAGAGGAGCCTCTCGTTCTTAAGAAACCCTTCGGTACTGAACTTGTAACGTAACTTCCATTCTTTGGGGTGCCTTTACTCCGTGTTGAATACCTAAGATTCGTGAAGCCTACAGTAATGCTTTAAATACCTACTCGATGGCAGTTTTTAGGTTATTGTTTCGCTAGTTCTCATGACTGATCAGCATTTATGGGCCATGTTTTGCCACGCGTTGGGTTTCAATGTAGGAAAACTAAAGCACTTATGGCCTGCCGGTGACAAATATTTTTTTATGGACACATTACTCTCGATGACAGACGTGTGCTCGCCTGTATGTGCGCTGCCATGTGCATCTCCGAGACTTGGTTGTTTATGACAGCACATTTCCTCAGCAATCTCAAGATGGACCTCTCTTCAATCTTCCCTCTAAATCAGCCCAGTAGCAGGCTAGGGACATGTTCTATTCTATTTACTTCAAATACGGCAGGCCATGCATGGTTCTAGCAGGAGGGGTACATTCGAACATTTTTACAAAACAAGAAATGACAAGCATACGCAGATAATATTGGTAGAGATAAACAAAAACAATCAAGTGTGATTAATTAATGAGAGGCACTGTAAAATAAACTAAAAAAATTGGCGGTGGTTTAGATTTGGTTAAACCTGGAGTGATGCGATAGCTACAGCTGGCTGAGTGGAACTTGGTCACGTGACCAACCACGTGACGAAGCACGTGATCAGCCACGGCGTCGCGCCGCCGGCAGCCGCTCCGCACCACGTGACCAACCACGTGACAGCGTGGCGGCAGAGCCAGGCTGAAACTTGAAATGCTACCGTAATGTAGCTATCGCTAAAAAAAAAAACATTGAATAGGAAACTCATGATAAAAGGGGGTGACGCTACAATTCAGATGCAAAATTACCAGACACAAAGATGTGAGAGGGTAAGGCGTTCTATTCAGACGCAGTTCTGGGAAAGAAGCTATTTTTAAATGTGTTTGTGTGGGCGAAAATTGGGGCCAAAGAGTGTTCCAGCGTCTGTCTGGTCCTCCTCGTACACTGCGTTTTGACGCATGCAGGCAACTTCATTTGTCTTTTTCTTTGTAAGCATTGATTAAGCAAGGTGAGACGAGTAAACTTCAATCGGCATTTTAAGGTGTGTATGTTGTGTTCCTTCACTAGCATAGATGGCAAATCATGTCTTCTATATTTGCGAAAATAAATCACACAGCTTTTCTTTGCACATTCCCAAGTTGCACAATATCTTTTTTTATTATGTGGGCTCCATCCAACCGCCGCATACTCGAGTTTAGCCCTTACGCAGCTGTTACATGCAAGATGTTTAGTACTGGCAGGAGCAGTCCTAAGCTTTCTCTGAAGGAACCACAGTTCGCGAAGCGCAGCAGCAGGAATTTCTATGTGTTTCGACCAGTTTAATTTATTTGCGAGCATAATCTCTAGACATTTATATGATTCAACCTCTGAAAAATTGTTGTTATGTAGGTTATATGTAGAGGTAAACGGGTGTATCTTCCTTGTCACTCTTAAATGCACCATTTTATCAATGCTTCATTGCATACTCCACTTTTTATAAGAGTAGGAAATAGCTCCTAAAGTGTACTGTAATGTTTCTTGATCTTTTGTGCATGTAATGTTTTTGAACACAACACAGGCGTCGGCAAATAACTGGGCTGACACTTGCGTGGAAAAAAAAACGACACAAATCAATGAGGAAAATAAAAAATAACGGGCCCTAGACACTCTTCTTGGGCGCAACAGAAGTAACATTCAATATCCAAGAAGAACAGTTCCTAAATGTGACATGCTGTGTCCTCTCAGTAAGATTGGCTTTGATCCAGTGAACAATACTCGGGGGAAGACCAATACATTCCAGTTTAAACAACACCGCACATGTGAAACCCGGTCAAAGGCTTTGGAAACGGCTAGGAACAAAACACCTAATTGACCGTTCCCGCGCAGTCTACATCCGAGTTCATATACACTCGATAACAGTTGTGTGACAGTTAATAAGCCTTTGCGAATACCGTGCTGAAATTCTGATAATACCAGATTGTTCAATAAGTATTGTCGAATATATTGTAACGGAAAACAGGGAGACAGGTCGCTAACCAGCAGAATATATACAGCAAGCAGCCAGCCAGCCAGCGCGAGGCACTTCAACGTCTTCGAAGACACTTCAGCGCCACCTGAGAACACCAGGTGGCATTACTCCCCCTCCAAAAAAAAAGAAAAACAAAAGCGGGGTGGACGACGCTGAGGCTGCACAGTCCCGTCAGGAAGAACTTCGTAGGTCACTTCGGTGACGGGGCGCAAAACTCGGTACGGTCCAAAGTAACGGCACATCAGTTTTTCAGACAAGCCTGGGCGGCGTACCGGGGTCCACACCCAAACTTGGTCTCCCGGATGGTATTCGACGTGCCGATGACGGAGGTTGTAGCGGCGCGCATCCGTGCCCTGCTGCCGCTGAATGTGAAGACGGGCAAGTTGACGTGCTTCCTCGGCGCGCTGAGCGAACTGCTCGGCGTCTGGCGTGAGTGGGTGGTCATCAGTGCTGCATGGAAGCATTGCATCCAGCATCGTCTGAACGTCACGTCCGTAGACCAGACGAAATGGTGTAAATCGGGTCGTCTCCTGGGTGGCCGTGTTGTAAGCGTATGTGACGTACGGGAGAATCTCGTCCCAGGTTTTGTGCTGCGAGTCTATGTACATTGCGATCATGTCGGCGATCGTTCTGTTGAGTCTCTCTGTGAGCCCGTTCGTCTGTGGGTGATAGGCAGTAGTTTTGCGATGGTTCGTGTGACTGAGCTCGAACACGTCGCACATGAGCTGTGCCGTAAACGCCGTACCTCGATCAGTGATTACGTGGGACGGTGCGCCATGACGCAGCACGATTTGTTGCATAAAAAACTGGGCGATCTCAGATGACGTACCGCGCTGCACCGCTTTAGTTTCCGCATACCTTGTTAAATAGTCGGTCGCGACTATGATCCATTTATGACCGGCCGATGACACAGGGAATGGGCCCAGAAGATCGATGCCGACTTGATCAAAATGCGTCCGAGGGGGTTCAATAGGTTGGAGCAAGCCCGCTGGCTTGAGAGGAGGCGCCTTACGACGTTGGCAATCGCGGCAGCCTCTGACGTAACGCTGGACGGCGTGAGAAAGTTTGGGCCAATAATACGCCTGGCGCACGCGTGCAAGTGTGCGGGCAAAGCCCAAGTGGCCGGAGGTCGGCTCATCGTGACAAGCAAGAAGGATATCGGCGCGGAGATCTGCCGGAACGACGAGGAGGTGCGCTCGGTCAACAGTGCTGGAGTTTTTCTTAAACAAAATGCCGTTCCGGAGACAGAAGGCCGGCAGGTTTCTAGAAAATTGTCGGGGTACGACAGAAGCTCGGCCCTCCAGATAATCAATGATAGGTCGCAGGTCTGGGTCAGCTCGCTGGCGGGTCATTAGGTCTAAGGCGCTGACAACTCCAATAAAACCACTCTCGTCCTCTATGCTATCATCCGCTAACCCGACGGGCGCGCGAGAGAGTGCGTCAGCGTCTTCGTGCGTCTGGCCAGATTTGTGCACAATGGTGTAATCGAATTCTTGGAGGCGGAGGCTCCATCGGGCTAGGCGCCCCGATGGGTCGCGAAGATTTGCAAGCCAGCACAACGAATGGTGGTCGGTAACTACTTTGAACGGGCGGCCGTAGAGGTACGGACGAAATTTCATGGTTGCCCACATAACCGCAAGGCATTCTTTTTCTGTGGTCGAATAGTTTGTTTCAGCGCGAGAAAGCGTGCGGCTTGCATACGCGATGACCCTTTCCACGCCACCTTGGTGTTGGACGAGTACGGCGCCGAGGCCGACGTTGCTCGCGTCGGTGTGGACTTCGGTTTCAGCCTCTTCATCAAAGTGCGCAAGAACAGGGGTTGTTAGCAGTCGTCTGCGCAGCTCGGCAAAAGCCTCCTGCTGCTCGGCAGCCCACACGAACTGTGTATCATTGCGCGTGAGGTGGTACAGGGGTGCGGCAATCTTTGAAAAGTCGGCGATGAAGCGGCGGTAATATGCGCACAGACCCAAAAAACGTTGCACACTTTTCTTTGTTGCAGGAACAGGAAAGTTGGCGACGGCAGCAGTTTTCTCGGGGTCGGGCTTAACGCCATCGGCACTCACGAGGTGACCGAGAAACTTCAACTCTTTGTACCCAAAGTGGCACTTCTCGGGCTTTAGCGTTAAGTCGGCCGATCGGAGGGCATCTAATACTGTCCTCAGGCGTTCAAGGTGTTCGGCAAAGGTTTCGGAAAATACGACGACATCATCGAGATAAACCAAACAAGTTTGCCATTTTAGTCCAGCGAGAACGGTATCCATCATCCGCTGGAAAGTTGCCGGCGCTGAACATAGCCCAAAAGGTAGCACTTTAAATTCGTACAGTCCGTCGGGTGTCACGAACGCCGTTTTTTCGCGGTCCCGCTCGTCGACCTCTATCTGCCAGTACCCACTCTTTAAATCAATGGAGGAGAAGTACTGGGCGCGACGAAGTCTGTCGAGCGAGTCGTCGATACGAGGCAGCGGGTAGACGTCTTTTTTGGTGATGTTGTTCAGTTTCCGATAATCCACGCAGAAGCGGAGTGTCCCATCCTTTTTCTTCACCAGCACGACAGGTGAAGACCAGGGGCTGCTGGAAGGTTGAATGATTCCATCTGAAAGCATCTCCTTCACCTGCGTTTGGATCGCCTCACGCTCCTTCGGTGAGATACGGTACGGCTGCTGATGGATGGGGCGGGCATCGTCGGGCGTAATGATGCGGTGCTTGAGAAGAGCCGTTTGCCGGACTTTCGACGAAGAAGCGAAACAGGAGGAGTATTCAAGTAGGAGGGCACGTAGTTCTCGCTGTTGAGTCACCGAAAGGTCCGGGCTGATGTCAAGGGATGGGCGCACAGGTCTAACAGCTTCGAACGCGAAACATTCAGAAACCTCCGCTAAGGGGTCGGCGAATGCGATGGCAGTAGCACGAAAAAGGTGCCGGGGCTCGTTAGAGAAGTTAGTCACCAGGAGCTCAGAGCAGCCGTCGCGGAGATGGATGAGACCTCGCGCTGAGCAGGTGCCGTGGGTGAGCAAAAGGGACAGGTTGCCCTCTGCGACCGCTGTCCCTTCACGTAGTCCGTCGCAGTGAACACTCACAAAAACGCTGGCGCGTGGCGGAATCCAAACGCTCTCGGCGGATATTCGAAGGGCGGCGCGGCGTGGACAGTCCTCGGAGTAAACATCAGCTTTCTCGGTAGAAAATGTGACAGTGCGCTTTCGGAGGTCAATAATAGCTCCATACACTCGGAGAAAATCAACGCCAAGGATACAGTCACGGGAGCAGTTCGGTAGAACTAGGCAGCTGACAACAAATGTGGAGCTGCGAATTTGGACTCTTGCTGTGCATAGGCCAAGCGGAGTTACGACATGTCCGCCAGCCGTGCGAATCTGCGTGCCGGACCATGGTGTCATTACTTTTTTAAGAAGCGCCGCTAGCCTTCCGCTTAAAATCGAGAAATCAGCGCCAGTGTCCACCAAAGCACTAACCTTATAGCCATCGAGAAGCACGGGTATATCCAACGAGAATCGATCTCCGAGTTCAGGTACTGCAGTCGTTGCCTTTAAATCGCGGTCGGTCGCTGTTCGCGTTGTCGGGGGGTCTTGTGCGTATCGATTGCCAGCGGCCTCGCCCCCTGAGGTCGCTCTCTTTAGTTTTCCCGGCGGGGACTTGGCGACCGTCTCTGCGCCATCCAGGAGGAGCTTTGGGGCTGTGGCGAAGGTCGGCGTGGTGATGGAGACCGAGACTGCCGCTGGGGAATTGTCGCCATGCGCTGCTGGGCTACGTAGTCCTCGATCTCCCGGGGTCGTTGACCTCTTGGTGGACGGGGCATGTCGATAGGGAACCCCTGCAGCCCAAGCTGTCGATACGGGCACTGGCGATACAGATGACCGGGTTCCCCGCAGTGAAAGCAGAGACGCCGCCGATCCGGAGCACGCCACAGGTCCGTCTTCCGCTGGGGTGATCGTCGATTGTCGATGTAGTACGTGTCGGGGTGTGCGGAAAACAGCGAGCCTTGATTGGACGGAGGAAACTGCGCCGAAGAGGGCGCAGGACGTTGCAAGGCTTCAGCGTACGTTGGACGACGGCACTCCGTTGGTAAAGGCGGCGGGTCAACGGACGGGAACGAAGGTCTCAAGGCTTGAACCTCTTCGCGGACCAGGCTAGCGAGAGAGCCGGCCGTCGGCAGGGGAGCACCGAAAAGCGCCTGGAGCTCTTCGCGCACAACGGAGCGGATCAGGTCGCGGAGAAGACCAGGTTTAGCCCCGAAGGCAGGAAGCGGCTCTGTAAGTGAAGCGGCGAGTACCGGCCGGTCGTAGGTGGTAGACCGCCGCAAGAGCATCTTCTCCATCGTGACCGCCTCCGAGAGAAACTCAGCAACAGTCCCAGGTGGACTGCGCACGAGGCCAGCGAAAAGTTGCTCTTTAACGCCGCGCATGAGATGGCGCACCTTTTTATCTTCGGGCATGGCCGGGTCAGCTCGCCGGAAGAGCCGAGTCATATCCTCCACGTACATGCTTACAGTCTCATTCGGCATCTGAATGCGAGACTGCAAAGCCCGTTCAGCCCGTTCTCGACGATCCGTGCTGGTGTAGGTCTCCAGCAGGCGTCGGCGGAACTCGTGCCATGATGTTAGGGCGTCTTCTCGGTTTTCGTACCAGGTACGTGCACCATCCTCGAGACTAAAGAAGACGTTTCGAAGTTTAGCGGCGTCGTCCCACTGGTTGAATGAGGCCACGCGTTCAAACTCGAGAAGCCAGTCCTCTACGTCTTCGAGCTGACTGCCGTGGAATGGTTTGGGCAGTCGCGGATTCTGCAAGGTGTAGTAGGCAGCAGCTGGCATGACAGGTCGATGGGTGGGTGCTCTGGCAGACTCCAAAAGCCCGTGTTCGGGAGGTAGGCCTTGATTTCTCCGGCTAGCACGGTGCACGGGGGTGTCCACTAGCGAAGGACTGGAGCCCAGGGTATCCGGAGGAGTATGAGACATATACAGGGATCTTTACCCAGCGCCTACACCAAAATATGTAACGGAAAACAGGGAGACAGGTCGCTAACCAGCAGAATACAGCAAGCAGCCAGCCAGCCAGCGCGAGACACTTCAACGTCTTCGAAGACACTTCAGCGCCACCTGAGAACACCAGGTGGCAATATGTTGCTATAGACGAGTTGCAAAATGGAATCCGTAGCAGCGCCATCTATGCACAACGACACAAAGCTCGCTGCAGCCGCTATTGTCTAGGAACGGGCCGAGTGGGCGTTGGTCTTCCTTGATCGCTTGCCTGCCGCTAATTCCGGACTTTGGTGCTTGTTTTGAACGAGCGGGCCGCATTTAATGACGTGACACCATGCCAGTGAACTGCTGGGTGCCGCTGTTTGCGCTTTACGGACGCTTCGACAAATCTGGATGAAAAGTAAGTGCCCGCCTTTCCTGTCCCCGCGTTCGCGGTGCACTGGCGTCAAAGACGGGAGCTCAGATTATCTAACGCATTCATATCATGTTTATGTGCACGCGTCGTCGAACTTGTCACTGACGCTTATCAAGCATGCTCGAGGATAAAAACAAGTGCTGATTGTAACTGGATGCGGGAGGCCAGTGAAAGCAAATAGAACTGATGAGATTTGCCGCTTGCGAGGTACAGCCTATGTGTACTCTGTTTAGTTCCATCGACTGTCGTAGCTGAAACACCGTGGTCTTCACGTAAGAAGCCTGCGGTGTATGACTTTAGTTGCTTTTAAAGAAGAGGTGGGGAGGACGGAAAGTATTTTTAGTGTGCAAATAGCTAGTGCCTACGTATTTCAACGCTGGGCTAAGCAATGTGTTTAAAGATTGCAGTGCGTTTTAACTGGAGATTCGAGGATGTCCCCGCCGGGCCAACAAAAATGATGTGATGTCGGTTTGCTTACAAACAACGAAACCATTCCCATATCTGGTGGCCCCCACAGCTCGACACAATGAAGTGGCATCCGCATGTCCGCGATGCCGAGATCAAGCTTCTGGGCAGGACTCATTTGACTGATCTGTTGGATTGCTGGTATTCCTAAACCATTCTGGACACAATAGCTTTCCGTTTGTTACATGACAAAATGCAGCTTGGGCAAAATAGCAGTCCCGCATTTTCAAACCATGACAAGGCACACTGTAATATTCACTTCATTTCCAGGTGTCCACCCATATAATCCCAAAGAATCTGGACATTTACAAGAAGTTGATTGTGGCCATCAGAAGGAATGAAGGAGGACTTTTTAATGCGTCAAAGCCGACCAGAATGTGCTCACCCCACTTGGTCGAGAGCGACTTCGTCGATAATGTTGACAACGGTTACCGGCATTAGCACCAAGGTGCGATGCCGTCAGCGCTTGCATTTAAACAAGCTAAGGCTGCAAGCAAACTATCAGCTAAAAGGACACCACTGCAGCAATCGGGTGATAACAGGCAAGCTTTCCGGCTGGGCAGTCGGATGTCTCGTCGACGATGTGCGTAGTGTCGTCTACCGCAATCATTACGGCATTTTCCCTCTTAGCGCGAAAGCATGACGCTTTCGGATAGACGAGTGCACCGATGAAATCGAAGATTACCTATTTATGGATGCTTTCAATGAGCTGTCGATCAGTTTTCTTTACACGCTTTGAATTTTGATCTTCTTTAGTTTCCGCAAATACAAATTCACCATTTTGCCGGTGGGCGTTCCTTAAGATAATAACACATGCTAATTACCGTTAACCAGAAATTTGGAAGAGTTTCTACATTTTTAAGAACAGAAACGGCGTAAAAACAAGGGACTTAAATGCGGCGACGCAACGCGCCAGCTTCTGTGCTGTATTTCAGCATGCGCACTGCGTTTTCAAGGAGACAATCAACAAGACAAATTACGTGCTCTTACTGCCTGCTATAATGATACACAGGTATCTACCCATTGAGTTACAGTCAAGCCGCAAGACATTTACAGTGGCGGCGACTTGTTAGCGGCACGCAGTATTTGCCTATTAAAGTATACAGCGTAAACCGCGTGCAAAGGGATCGTACGACTCGTGGTGTCATTAGAACCGGTCGCCCGCTCGTCGTCTCCCTGAGGCGGCCTCCTCTTTGAAACTCTCCCCCTCCCCTTCGGTGGCGGGCGGCGGCGGGGCGCCGCACTGAAAAGTAGCGCCCTTGGGGTCAAGAGCCCCTGACAGCGACGGTCAAGCGCTTTGACCCTCGCATTGTTCGGTCCCCTCGTCAGAACGGCGCCAAACGCTATGCGACCTTGCGACAAGCATCTCGTGAAAAGGGGTAAGCTCGTCAAGGAGGGTCGCAAATAAAAACGAGCAGACGGGCTGCACCGCGGAAGCGCTCCGCTGTAGTCCGATGACAGAGCTAATTGCGGAACAGCTTCAGTCAAGGGAAACCGAGAGTCAAAGGAAACCGCTTGCACGTGCGGGTACGATGTGTGGTTGTTTGTGCTTTTTTTTCTTCTGAGGGAGAGAGTTCAAATCATACTGTGGAAGTACGGGGCGTGGCACGTAAACCTGGTGGGCCACTCGTTTCGAGGGTCCCTTCCCGAAATCTATTCTCTTATAGCGACTTTGATGCTCTTTTCATGCTGTGTATTTTAGGCAGAGGGTTTTGAACCTTGCCGAAACTGGAAGGCGTGCCATGCAGTTTGTAAACCAATCATGAGTTAGTTTGTTGTGAATGGGTGATGCAAGGGATGGGCTGGGCCTTTAGGTCTTTAAGACCAGGGCCCGGAGCCCTGGAAAATGTTTTGGGCTAAGATCAGATGTAATGCATCTTCGGCTATGCCGAGTAGGGGCCTCCGCTAGTGTTCGCCAGTTCCACCTTTTTGTTCTTTAAACTTTTTATCGTTTTCAATTTGTCTCATGTATATCAAAGTGCTTGCAATGTAAATATTTCGTATAATACAGTCAATTCATTCTCCCCTTAACGCCTGCATTCTGAGTCGTCGCAATACCGTCTACGACGGAGCACCCCTGGTGCGGAAAAGAAGTCTGCGGTCATCCAACAAAGCAACCGTCTCGGGCGGTGGGCACCTTTGGTGCGGAAAAGAACAACGCAAAGAACCTAGCAAGGTCTGCAGCAAAGGAAGAGACCTTACGACGAAGACCTTATAGTGGCGCAGTCGACAAGGATCCTGCCGCTATCGGAAGACAGAGCAGGAGGAAGACCAAAAGACAAGGAAGGCGCGACGGGGCCGGAACAGCCAGCCAACGGCAGTTCGGGAAGGCCAGGTGCAGGAGCGAGCAGCAGCGTTCAAGGAAGGACCTGCGGAGAGACGGCGGCAAGGGCCAACGCAGCGGACCAGCGACGCAAGGCAGCCGGCCGGGAAATCAGAGCAGCGACCGGACCGCTACCGAGCACTACAGAGACGGCAGCAGCGGGCTCGACGCCATCGGCAACACGGAGGCTACCTGGCCTCTGTCATCAAAGGGTGAGTCCCTTCTCGTTGCGTGTTGGCGCGAGCGTTGCTCTCCAGACAAGCTTGAGTGAGGTGTATGGATACGCGCTTCGCCCATTTAAACCCCGATAAGCAAAAAGGAAGGAGGATGAGCGACGCAGAGGACGCCGGGATTTTCGGAAGCGGGGCGAGTAATACAGGGACACCGGAGATGCCACAGGTCGAGCAGAGGAACGAGAAAGTGCCGGATGAAGTTCTGGTGTTACGAGAGAGGTGTCGGCTGGCCGAGCTGGAACTGCGGCTTGCTCAGCTGGGACAGCGAGGAGGCGCTGGAGAGAGCTCCAAGGTGGAAAAGAGGCATGGCAACCACAGCGAGTTGCGGTACTACACACAATTGCTTGCTGGAATAGTGCCCAAATTTCCGAGCGACGCAGAAGTGCCAGTATGGTTTGAGGCGGCGGAGAACGCACTGAATGCATACTAAGTGTCAAAAGATCGGTGGGGCCAAATTGTTTCCCCGCTTGTTGCAGAGAAGGTGCAATTTCTGTCAACCCGCTTAGCGCCAGCACAGCACAAAGATTACGAGGCCGTGAAGAAAGCGGTGCACGAGGAGCTTAAACTCTCTGCGGGAGAGTATCTCAGCAGGTTGCAGGGCGCCAGGCAGCGGAGCACTGAAGGATGGAGAGCGTACACGACGCGACTCCACAGTTACTTGCGCTTCTATTTAGATGCGCGCAGCGTAAGCACCTTCGAACAGCTGTTAGAGCTGTTAGTAGCGGACCAACTAAAAAACAATCTTTCTGAAGCAGCATTAAATTACGTTACGCTGCAGGAAGGGAACGGGTGGCGGAAGGCCACCGAACTGGCCGCACTACTGCAAACCTTCGAGGACGCAGAGGGGAAAAACAGCGCCGACAAGAGGCCAGAGCAGAAGAGAACGGACGCTTAGGAAATGCCTAGATACCCTCCAGGGAGGCGGCCACAGGCACCGCAGGCAAGGTCACAACCTAGAGGTTGCTTCTCCTGCGGAGCAAGGGGGAACCAAAGAGCGATTTGCTCACACGCGAAAAACGGGACGCCGCAAACGCTTAACGAAAGTTGGAGCGGCCTCTTGGCCCGCGTCGCAATACGGGAGGACTCAGCGGCACACCAGCGCGATCTAATTACGCTGACATGTCAGGATGGAGAGATTGAGGCCATTCTAGACACCGGAGCCGACGTAACAATAGTTCGAGAGAGCGTAGTGCCGCCGGAACTGGTCAAGCCGCACGGAACGATCAATGTCATCTCCGCATTCGGGGAGAAGATACAGGCGAAGCTAGCAATCCTGCCCCTTACGTTAAAGCGAGACACCGGAGTCTTCGCAGACATTCGTGAGGCCGTGCCGGTCTTATGCGCATTGACAGACAGGCTGGTGTCCCAGACCAATTGTTTGCTTTCGGAGGAAGCCTGGGAGTCGCTGAAGCAAGAGGGGGAGATGCGAGGGATCGTCGCTGGCAGAGAGAAGCAGGGCGAGAGCTACACACCGATAGAAAAAGAGGATTATCCGGGGCCGCCATCAGAAGCGGTAGTGACAGAGGGGAAGAAAGATTACCTTCGCGGTCCCCAGGTAATCTGGGGGACCACCAGTAATCTGGGGGGATTACCAGGCTGTCCCCATCGTTGCCCGGGCGGTCGCCCAAGTAACAATGCATAGCGAGGGTGACGACAGCACGAGCTCGGACGGCGGCGACGTGGGAGCCCCCATGGTAGAAAAGAGAAGCGCGTCGGAAATATTCCGGGAGAATCAGAGGAGTGACGCGACGTTACAGGGGCAAGGAAGGACGCCAGAGCAGGAAAGAACGGCATGACAGTGGTAGACGGGATCCTGTACCACAAAGATAATCTCCTGGGCCAGACAGTGATGCAGTTGGTGTTGCCAGAATGCCGCCGCGGAGAAGTACTACAGTTGGCGCACGAGTCAAATTGAGGAGGGCATCTGGGATTCAGGAAAACCAAATCCAGAATTAAAATTAGCTTTTATTGGCCGGGTATGGAGGACGAAGTCAGGCGGTATTGTAATAGCTGTCATGATTGCCAAACGAGATCGGATCTGCGTCGAGCAGACAGCGTCCCCATAGAGCCGTTGGTGAGGCCACGGTATCCGTTCCAGCGGGTGAACGCCGACATCATCGTACCCCTGGAACCAGCCTCGGGTAGGGGGCCACTGGTACGCACTATGTGTCATTGATCTGTGCACGCGCTGGCCGGAGGTTGTGTGTCTACGTTCACTCAGTGCTAAAGCAACCTGTGACGCCCTCCTCACGGTGTTCAGTAGGACAGGCATCCCAGAGGTTCTATCGTCGGACTGTGGAATAAATTTTACCGCGGAACTCACCCAGGAGTTTTTAGGAAAGCTGGTGTGCTCCCCTCGATTTTCGACACCGGGTCACCCGGAAAGTAATGGGGCGGTAGAACGCTGGAACAAGACGTTTAAAAACATGCTCTACCATGTTATTCAGAAAGAGGGGAGGAAATATGACAAGTTTCTACCTTATTTGCTGTGGGCATACAGAGAAGTGCCTCATGATACGACGAAGGTGGCGCCTTTTGAGATGCTTTATGGAAGGCAGCCGACCGGCCCGCTTAGCATACTAAAGAATACCTGGACAGGAGAGAGTGAGTCTCCGGTAAATTTGGGGCCTTCGCCAGCTCAGTACATTCTAGACCTGAAGGGACGCCTAGAACGAGCGGCTGAAGTCGCAAAGGCCGTAAGCTTGAGGCAGCAAAATGCGTACGCCACGCAATTCAACAGGCGGGCGACCGCCAAAGACTTTGTGGAAGGAGAGACAGTTTTACTATTCGACGAACAGCGCCCAGGCAAGATGTTCCCGAAATGGAAGGGGCCTGGCAGCGTAGTTGAAAGGTACCGAGACCACTCTTATTTCGTGCAAATGCCGGACGGCGGAAGGAAACTAGTTCATGCAAGCAAAATGCGGCCCTATATGAGCAGGGTAATGAACGTGGGCGTAATGTTCGAGGGAGACAGCGCGTTCGGAGAGGTTGAGTACGCGCCCCGACGGTCAGCAGCGCGGTCAGCGGAGGGGCGTTTGCCACGAGACGCGTTGGCCCATTTGTCAAAGCATGAGCGAGACCAAATCCTGGGAGCGTTCGCGGAACACGAGGGGCTTTTCAGTGACCGGCCGGGAGTGGCATCGGTAAAGGAACACGAAATTATGCTGCAGGAAGGGGTTTACACCTAAGGGTCCCCACCTTTATCGCGTACCTGCGAGCCTAACGGCCGAAGTGGGAAAGCAGGTAGACGAACTGCTGGCGTTGGGTTTAATCTTTCCTTGCGAAAGCCCGTATGCGCACCAGCTGGTTTGCGTGCCTAAGAAGGACGGCACTGTCAGGATGTGCGTAGATTTCTGCAGGCTGAACGCCGGGACTGTAGCTGACGCCTACCCGATGGCGCTGCAGCAGGAACTGATAATAAAAGCAGGGAGAGTGAAATATATTACCTTGCTGGACCTTCGGAGGGGGTATTGGCAGGTTCCGCTAGCTCCATCGGCTCATCTGCTTACCGCTTTCACCTGTTTCACCTGTTTCAGTTTGCGTGGAAGGTAATACCGTTCGGGCTCAAAAACGCCGCGCCGACCTTCCAGAGGGTTATGAACGGGCTGTTGCTCCCGCACTCGGACCACTGTTGCGCATACCTTGATGATATCGCCGTGTTTAGCGAGACGCTTGAAGCGCATGTGCGCAATATTAGAGAGGTGTTCAAGACGCTTGAACAGGTAAATCTCAAGGTAAAGCTGGAAAAGTGCCAAATAGCACGAAAGTCCATTCGGTACTTAGGGCACATTGTTGGTTCAGGGCAGCATGCACCCGAGCCAGAGAAGCTGGCAGCGATAAGGGGCTTAAGGCACCGGCAACGAAACGGGAACTTCGCAGCGTGCTGGGACTGTGCGGGTATTACGCAGCTACGTACCAAACTATGGCAAGGTGGCGCGGCCACTCACAGAGCTTACCGGGAAAAGGATTCCGAATAAGATCCCATGTTCAGAACAAGCTGAAAGTGCGTTTCGACAGCTCAAGGCTGCGCTCTGCGAAGCGGCAGCCTTGGCTACTACGGACTCCAGTCGACCATACTGGCTGCACACAGACGCGTCTGCTTTTGCCGCGGGAACCTGCCTTTCACAACGAGCCGAGGACGGCTCGGAACGGCCGATTGCATTTGCGAGCCAAAAGTTCTCCCCTGCGCAGACCCGCGGGTCTACCATCGAAAGGGAAGCATTTGCAGTGATTTGGGGACTCAATAAGTTCGATCACTGGCTCTTCGGGCCTCTGTCACTGTTGTCTGTGACCATAACCCCTTGCGTACCTTACACAGCACACCTCACGGCGCGAAGGTGACACGCTGGACGCTAGCGCTCCAGCGGTACAACGTGGTGGTGCAACACCGGAAGGGTAGCGAACACGCCAACACTGACGCCTTGTCACGCGTGTGTAAAGATTGCTGGGATCTGGACAGCGGTGCTCCGCAGGGAGCGGAGCGGGAAGGGGCTCCCCTTGCCACTTTTATGTTACAGCCACGAGAGTGAACTCTGTGAGCGAATGTGTGTTTGGCAGATTGCGTGCGTGGTTGTAGGTGGACTGGAGGCAGCCTAGCAACATGGACTCCGTTTGAGGGCGTCCAGCAAGCATGCCACCATGTGTATTTGAGTGTGCACGTTTTTTTTCCTCTTACTTTTTGTTACCTGGATATTCATGTTGTTCGGTCCCAGCGAACGGCGAGGGGCCTCTTTGCTGACAAAACCAACCCCCCCCCCCTCCCGGCGGGCGGTTTCGGGGATGTTTACGATCCCTTCTTGGGTTATCATTCTACAGGTGCCATTTGGGCCCCTGGTAAAATCTCGGGAAGGAAGTGTGAAGGGATCGTACGACTCGCGGTGTCATTAGAACCGGTCGCCCGCTCGTCGTCTCCCTGAGGCGGCCTCCTCTTTGAAACTCCCCCCTCCCCTTCAGTGGCGGGCCGCGGCGGGGCGCCGCACTGAAAAGTAGCGCCCTTGGGGTCAAGAGCCCCTGACAGCGACGGTCAAGCGCTTTGACCCTCGCATTGTTCGGTGCCCTCGTCAGAACGGCGCCAAACGCGATGTGACCTTGCGACAAGCATGTCGTGAAAAGGGGTAAGCTCGTCAAGGAGGGTCGCAAATAAAAACCAGCAGACGGCCTGCACCGCGGAAGCGCCCCGCTGTAGTCCGATGACAGAGCTAATTGCGGAACAGCTTCAGTCAAGGGAAACCGAGAGTCAAAGGAAACCGCTTGCACGTGCGGGTACGATGTGTGGTTGTTAGTTCTTTTTTTTCTTCTGAGGGAGAGAGTTCGAACCATACTGTGGAAGTATGGGGCGTGGCACGTAAACCTGGTGGGCCACTCGTTTCAAGGGTCCATTCCCGAAATCTTTTTTCTTATTGCGATTTTGATGCTCTTTTCTTGCTGTGTATTTTAGGGAGAGGGTTTCGAACCTTGACGAAACTGGAAGTCGTGCCATGCAGTTTGTAAACCAATCATGAGTTAGTTTGTTGTGATTGGGTGATGCAAGGGATGGGCTGGGCCTTTAGGTCTTTAAGACCAGGGCCCGGAGCCCTGGAAAATGTTCTGGGCTAAGGTCAGATGTAATGCATCTTCGGCTATGCCGAGTAGGGGCCTTCCCTAGTGTTAGCCAGTTCCACCTTTTTGCTCTTTAATCTTTTTACCGTTTTCAATTGGTCTCATGTATATCAAACTGCTTGCAATGTAAATATTTCGTATAATACAGTCAATTCATACACCCCTTAACGCCTGCATTTTGAGTCGTCGCAATACCGTCTACGACGGAGCACCCCTGGTGTGGAAAAGAAGTCTGCGGTTATCCAACAAAGCAACCGTCTCGGGCGGTGGGCACCTCTGGTGCGGAGAAGAAGCAACTCAAAGAACCTAGTAAGGTCTGCAGCAAAGGAAGACACCTTACGACGAAGAACGTTTAGTCCGCGGCAGCCTGACCTGCTCTGGCAGATGTTTGTGTTCAGAGCAGCCACACTGGCGTATTGTTCTACGTGGAAGCTGCAATTACGATCGTAAGATACGCTCTGTGCACGACTTGCTCTTGCAAAACTCTCGGACGCTCTGGTGCGAGAGCGGCGGAATCGCCGTCAGATGATTTTGCCATCCCGTAATGGGAGAAATGAGCCACTGTGACATCGCTGCAAGGCCTACGTTGAAGAGTATAGTCTTTCGCTGCTAGACTGTAACGAAGCATAAGCGACACAGCAGCTGCTATTTTCAAGGAAAGAGACGACCTGATGCGGGCTATGTACACTGTGGCAAGACACGCTTGTGCTCGCTTTTATCGCTGTCCTGCAGAATGGGCCCGCTGCTCAGTGTTGCCCGAACTCGCTGAGCCTTTTTTACAGCGCTGCTGGAATTTATGCAACTCGTCTATAACATGTTCCAGAAGCAGTCGAAGTCCTCCACATCTCCACTTTCTTTCTATTTCTCCCGCAATTAGTTGGAGGGCGCTGATTGCAAATGAGTTGGCTTTTAACGGTAGCGATAGCGAAAATAACCCAGTCACAGTACCTTGTGAGGAAGGTGCTGAGTAACCAGACTATGAATTGCAATCCAGTTCTTGCCCCGTTAACCGAAGAAAGTAGGTCTTCTGAATGAGCTGGGAAGCGCCGCCTCCCAGTCCTCAGTTGTTTGGTTGTTTATTCTTTGTCTAGGTGCACTTTCTTAGCACGCTCATACGATATGGTATACGCCAGGCACTTCACCGCAGACAGCGCTATGCGGGTCGTAAGAATTTGGAAGCATATAGCTGAATTTGACGGAACTTACGTAAGTATTGATATAAGTATTCCTCCTTGCGCCCTGTCTGCACGATGACGGAGAAGAGGGGTAGCAGCGTCTCGAGCTTGCCTCGCTCCTCGTGACGCTCGTGCCCACGCTGGTCCCCGGCCTCGCAAGGAGCGTCACGCCCGGCCTCCGACCGCTGCCGCCATAGCCGCCGCCATGGGTGAGCAATTTACAGCGAGAAGCTGTTCAGCTTAGGCTTAGCGACTCTCAGCCGACAGGCAGAGGGGTCGTCGACGCTCTTGGCTGCCGCTGACGCCGGCGGCGCCGGTGGACCGAACAGCCAGCGCCGGCGGCCGGGCCGTGCTGCTGGTCGGGCCTAGCCAAGCGCCGCGGCGTAGCTGGCCGATAAGAGTGCCTTGTGGTTGTCCGCGTCCCTTGGTCTTCTCCCTCTGTTGGCGTAGCTCGTACTTCGACGTTGAGTCGTGGTCACGCTGACATGTCGCGGAGCTCGCGCGACTTGCTCTGATCATCTCGCGACGGGCGCCGAGCGACTTGAAGTGTTCAATGGCGAGTGAAAATTGCGACTCGCTCCCCGGGCTTTCTCTACAGAACACCACGGATTGGCTGAGGAGTTCTGCGGCAGGATGTTGTGTCTCAAGAAATTGGTCAGCGAACGACTGCTCCAGACAGGTCGTTGGCGACTTGTTCGTTGGCCCCCGCCGCTACGAATCGGCTTAATTATGTCGCGCGAATCGCGGAGAGTCGCCGAGTACTCGCGACTCGCTGGTGCAAATGCGCCTTTAGCAGCGTGTCGATCGGAGGCTCCTGCTCACATGGTTTTTTGCGCTGTTCGGCGGCGTGATGCGCGGTAAAAAGTGTAAGGTGTACGAGCGAGGGGGGGGGGGGGGGGGGCATGAAGAGGTTGTTACGCCTGGTTAGGTACTTCGGGCCGCTCTGATTCCTCGTGATGCTCTGGTCGCGGAATTCAGTTATCGCCGCAGCAGCCTAGCGTTCCCTCCAGCAAACATCATGACTTATACCTCGGGAAAACAACCCAGCTGGAGGCCAGTTACACTACCAGTGACTGCTCTCACTCGCAGTTTTGCGCCCCCGCAACGTCTTTCCTTTGACACATATTTGTGTCTGAGCACGGCAGCGTAAAAATGACCTCCAGAATAGCAGGAGGCATCCCAGGTGAAGCAAACACGCCGTAGTAAGGAATGTGATGCGCACGGACGGTTCGCTTCTGTGAATTCCTCTTGTCAGTGACTAGTTCTGTAGTTGAGGCTCGACATTTCCTCTCCTTCTTTATTTAAAGCGAAAGCTCAACTCTTCCCGTGCAAAGCTGAAGGTCACGTGGCTATGAAATTTGACCTTCAAACCAGCAAGAGCGGAGGCTGGCCTCTGACGTCATGCCACGTCACTCTCCAGAGCTGCGCGCGTTGATCCGACGGTGCTCGATCAACATGCAACTATCGAATCACGTGACTCGCTGCGCCTCGTCACAGCTCCGTATGCGGAGCCGACGGTACTTTCGCAACTGCCACGTGACACGCCGTTCGCTACATAATATCTTGTGGCATGTGCTTACCTTTCTGTGCTCTTCTTTAACAGTTTTCGCTCTTCTTACTGGGTTCAGCCTAGTTGAGCCACCGCTAATTTTTTTTAAAGAGCAGATCCAAGAAATACTTATCCGAGCAAAACGACATCGCTTCTGACGTTGCCGTATTATTCCGAAAGGACTGTAAAGTTTATTGTCTCCTGGGCTAGCACACTTACGGTAGAATCCGCCAGGCCTCTCCGATATAAAAGGCTAAACCTGAAATCAAAACCGGTCAAATTGCAACCGGAAAGGCTGTTTTTCTGCTGTCCAGAAAAATATTGGCCGCGTGGCCACAGGAATTAGGGCCATGTCTGGTGTTGAGGGTGTGCTTTCAATAATGTAGAATTAAACATGCGCGCGTGCTCACGGGAGCGAGAAAAAAGTCACTTTTCTCTTTACCCGCATTAACGAAATCATAGAGAAAGCTATATCTTGCTCTTTCCCCGGCCCTGTGAAAAATAGTTACTAATATGTAAGCACTACTTCGTTGTGTACAGAAAGTGTCCACAGGATGTGTAGACACTTACCCGAGGTTAGCCGCCGCGGTTGCTCAGTGGTTATGGCGCTCAGCTGCTGACCCGAAAGACGTGGGTTCGATCATGGCCGCATCGGTCGAATTTCGATGGGAGCAAAATTCTAGAGGCCCGTGTACTGTGCGACGTCAGTGCACGTTAAAGAACCCCAGGTGGTCGAAATTTCCGGAGCCCTTCACTACAGCGTCCCTCAGAGCCTCAGTTGCTTTGGGACACTGAAGTCCTGTAATCTTATCCCCGCTTACACTAGTTACTCGGTATTAACTAGAGTAAGCCCAGGTAAGTATCCACACTTTCTGTTGACGCTTAGTTATACAACTGAGTAGTGCTTACGTATTATTTTTTTTCCTTAGGGTTGCTTAGCTAATGAACATTGAGGAATATAATAAGCATGCAAGACAGCAACCCACTAGTTCGTGCACGTTAGAAGGAAGTACTGAGCAAGAGGAACAGCGTCACAGAAGGAACAGTATTGTCTGTGCTTGTTTTAAGCGAATTCACCCACATATAGCCGGCACATCTTAAATACCAGTGTTGGCAATTAACACTGCTCTTAGAACTCGCTGGTCGGTGCAGTGCTTGCGGAAAAGAAATTCACCGCAATGATAGCCATCCTGTGGCTTATAAGCTTACTTGGTAGCATACCCTGTAGCGGCCTACGCCTTTTTACAGCTGATCCTAAAACATTGCCCAGCTGATGACGTAACGCCGATCGAGCCGTCTTTCAGAACAAAAAATCTAATACGTCGCTCACTTCATGATAGCCCGACAGACAAATTGTTATCAAGCTTGCCTACTCGGTGGATACGAAGCAGGCAGAGAAGGTAGTAGGTAGATGAGAACGTACTTGCGTGCGAGGAGTTTAATGGACACCCGCCTTTAATTGTTATTTTTAAGTCAAATTTTCTCCCCAATATCTTAGTGTAGATAGTGCGTCTTGCTCAGTGTTATCCACACTACTGCAGGCGGTGAAGGACCAAATGGTATCATTTCCCTTATCCTTTCTTTTCTTTTGGAGCTCACGCGTCTCAAGCGCCGGAAAGAACAGCGGTACGTGAGTGCTCGCCCAGCATTAGCTTAACCAGGGAGCTGTTAACTAGTACCTGGTTACAGAAAGTTCAGTGATGTCATAGTTACATGTGGCATGTCAGCATGCCGCCAATAGAATGAATCTACCATGACGACAGAAAAACAGGCACCGTCTGTCTTAAGACGGCGCCACAGTGTTAGTAGAACTTGTTTAATAGTTGTAGTAGCACTACCAGCACCTCTAGTAGTAGCTGCTCTGGGTAGCAATAGAAATAGCGGCAGTATCAGCAGCATCAGTTGTCCTGATTACCAGGAATTGGGGCAGTGCTCTAGTCGGCTTGTTCAGCCCTCATTTGTCGCGTGAAAAACTAAGCGCTGTATTTGTCTGACTAAAAAAACCTGGATAGCGTAGGTGGGGTCGGGGGAACCTCGTTCTCTACTGTGTATGCGTTGCAGCGTCAGGCCACTCAGTTACGGCGCGACATAAACAAGCGTATGGATGCATAGGCTTGGAGCCCTGGCGCGAGAGATGCGGTAACTGTGTTGAGGGAATGTGAGTTCTGAAATTTTTCCTACTTGTTTCGACAAACATGGGATTAAATAATGGAGAGTCCAATCCGTGTTCTGTTTGCAGCTATTGTCAAAAAGTTGTTGAAGCCGTACATTCTTGAAAAATTGTGCTTTTGTCATACAAAAGGTCACTTATTTTTTGTCGTTTCACATAGACCCATCATTCAAACATTGCATGCTTATGAAGTAAACGTTAGCCGAGGCGATAAGACACTTGTACCTTTAAGGGTGTGATGGGGGGCGACCCAAATACTATGGCAAAACTCAGTTCGCCATCTGCACAATTAGTTATAAAAAAAATGAACGTCCGTTCCCGAATGAAGCCACGTAGCCCGCAAGGCCTAAGGGCTCTAACTAGCAGCTGCTTCCAATTCATAGCTGTTTGCTGGTAGTAGAAGTGTCCACAAAGCGATGGGCGTCCGGCCACGGCCAGGACAGAGTGTGCTAAGAGGGTAGCATGCAAGTGGTTATGTAAGAGATGCCAGTGTAAATAATCGATGAAAACATAATGAGCAGGAACGTAGTGTTTTCATGATGGAAAGGCAGCCCTTACCGACATGTGAAGGGTGACCTTTCGCCTCACGGCTGGTGGAGGAGTGTCATCCCACGTATCCACGCAGGTGGCGGCAGTGAGCACAGTCCCTCCTTTCAGACGGCCACGTCGGAGCCGTCACCGCTTAGCTGCTATGCCCGGAGCTCACTTCAACTGGGCTGCTAGTCTGGCGTACTGCTTACAGCGCGACGAGCTATGGTGGTGGCTTGGGAGGCTTCTGCTTCAATCTAGGGCCCACTCGCACATAAGGCTGCCAGTGTGGAAAGCAAAGGCACAATAACTCTCTTGCTCGGTGGGCACCTCAACCGCGCAGTGATGAAAGGGGTAATAGGGGAATCGAAAACAAAGAGAAAAAACGGTCAAGTTAGCTTGTCTGTGGGCAGCAGATCGCCTTCGAGAAGCTGCAGCGTTAGCCTCAGCTATGCGACACCTTCGTCTCGCTGGTCGCCTCCCAGAACATCTGGAAGGGTCTAAACGGGAGGTCCCGCTGCTTGGAAGACAGATGGTTTACCGCTATTTCAAAGTAGCTCCGTTGTTCTGCTCGCAGTCTCTCGTAGATCAACTGGATTGCTGCCACCTTTGCGACGTTGATTCTGCAATTTGCTCGCAGAGTGGGGCGGGCCTCGTCACGAACAGAGTATCGAGCTGATTGGCACGGGCACTGCAGGATGCGGCTTGTTTGCCCTGGTGTCCCCTTGCTGAGGCGCGCAGTGACCCGCGAGTTTCGTGCCATGTGAGGGTAGTTCCGAATTAGCGTATTCGATGAGGCGTTCACTCTGCCAAGGACATGACACGACCTAAGGTCTCCGGAAGTTGATGCAGCTAAGATTTGTGTCGGGCACTGTGCTGGCTAACTCAGTGTGCCCCTGCAAATTGTCGAGGCGGCTGCAGTAATGAAAACTGCAGGCCTCTTCGGACAGGCAGACGCACAGCGAGGCGCATCTAGAATCTCGCTACCGCTCTTGGAATACTGCTAGCTGCGATCTTTAGGACCATACCCAGAAACTCTGGACAAAAGGAACTGCAAACCATTCACGAACGCAATTTTTTTCATATAATGGAAGATTTCACTATAACAATCAATATATATGCAGATCATCTGACGGCAGTCCTTTATTTTTCTTGCTACTAACGTCCTTGCTATCTTCCTAAGCATTCCGCATTGGTTTAATGTGGCAGTCTTAACTGTTCGATGCGACCGATTAGAACGCTTTAAAAGAAAGATTTCACTACATATCAGAAGAATGGGTCATTGCCTTGGATGTTACCGTTACAATTTCCTTAAAAACCTAACCTTAGCAATTTTCCAATTATTAAAATTTTGGTCCGAAATTGCTGGACATGAATGACAACGCCATCGCGGTGGAAAAGGCGCATAAATACAGAGTGTTTCACCTCAAATATTCTGCAATTTATGATAATAGGCTTTTTGAGCTAGAAGAGCTTTTTTTCGCCGTGCCATTCTCTTCGGTGAAGCGCATCAGAATTCAGCTAGGACGTGCTAACTAGTAGGCTGGCTATCTAAGATTGATTGGCTGTTTTCTAACTGTTACTCTTGGTCCCCGCATTTACTGAGGGGCGTGTGGCCTACCGTAAGCAATATACACATCAGTTTTAGAATTTTGAAAAAGCAGTTACCCTCGGCGATGTGACCCAACATATTTTACCTGCATCCTGCTAAAATGCATGCGAGTTCAAAAAGCTTGCAGGTAAAGCAACCCCTCCAGTGCACGGAACTTGTCAAAATAGCCAAAATTCTGAAACTGCTAACAATATTATTTCATCACCTCCAATCTTTCTCCTCAACCGGCAGCCTCCACTAGTGGTCGTTCTCTCTCCCCTAGCCCCGCAGGCCAAACAACTTGCCAACATACCTGGCCTCCACGCGAAAATATGCGCCGACGACATCACCTTATTGAAGACTGACAGCGCCATAGGGGAAGCACAAGACACGTTGCAATTGGCAGTTGATGTCATCACGCTGAACTTCACCAGTATGGACCTTAAATGCTCCCCGCTAAAATCGGAACTGCTCATGACTCGACCCCTTCCCCATGATAAATGCCTGCATCTCCGAATGTAAGACAATCACATTCCACTCGTCAATAGACTCAAGGTCTTTGGACCCTTTGGACACTTTGGATGCAACCTTCACACGCAACCACGGCTTGTCGGAGAGGGAAACCCTTAATATGGCAGGCGTGCTCTTCACCGGCCATTTGAATTCGATTAACCAGCACAGAAGCTGGCCAACACCTCCTTTAGCATCCTCACCTGGTCCCCACCTTCGGCTCACCTGCCCCTAACTAGCAAATGATCCCACCTGACATTCAGGGCTAATTTCGCATCAAACCTCTTCCCATAAATATGAACCCCGAGCTACACAGGGCAGACGTCAGGCCCGAGCTGAATATTACGCCAAACACTACAGATGAAGACCCGACATCCTCTACGTAAATGCGGCATGACACACCCTACCAGGATATCATACCTCTCTCGCCGGCTACGAATATGGCACCATTGTGGCCGCAGCCACCCTCCACGTCAACAATCCTACGGAGGCTGAGTGCGCGGCCGTCCCCATGGCGCTCATGCACGCTACACAAGAGCCCAACGTCACTGAAATCTACACCGACTCCGAACCTGCGTACCGTAACTATCAGCAAAGCATTATCACGGCAGCCGCCCGAAGCATTCTCGCGTCAGGATACACGCTTACCCCAGTGGTAGCCCTCGCGTGCGTTTCTGGGCATGCCTCGATTCTTGGTAATCAACGTGTTCATATGCAATGGCTCAAGAAATATCCCTCCGGGCCCTGGAAGATCGGATACACAAACCCACGCATGTAGCCTCGCGGGTTATAACCACATACCACCAAATGTTCACACAATGCAAATGTTCACACACAATACTTCACCCTCCCACCTTCTCACCATAGATTATATTCGAAATACAGGGTGGTCTGGCTGCAACTGCAGAGAAACTGCTACTCCTTACCTTACCTCCTTCATCGGTGTACCACCCTGCATTGGTCCTCCCACTCTGCTGAACACGTGGGGCGGCCAAGGTCACCCCCATGCACTACATGCGGGAGTGCCCCCATCTTATGCCAGTTGCCCAATACCCAGCCCAGCCCATCCCCCTCCTCATGGTAGGCCGCTCTGCGAGCTGCTCAACCAGTTGTCCAAACATGGCTAGTGGACAGAGCTCTCCGTGAAGCCCAGGCGCTTGCACTCTTGGACAGTTTGAAGCCCACCGCTGATGTGATTTGTTCCTAACTGAAATGGCTAATGAAAATAGGTCGAAAGTTAGCTATTCATTATTAGTTAAATACCTCAATAGATAGCATGTTTGAGCTCTTTTCTGATACGCTACACCCCTAGTTTCAAGATTGCAGGATATCTTGAGTGAGACAACTGGTAAATGTGTAGTCGACCAACCGTATACCGGACCAGCTCGGCTTCATAAGCATTATAGAAAACACGATAAGATGGATTGCTCCCTGTTGATAACGTTGTCTTCGTTGCCAGTGCAAAGCCTTTCCGAGACAGATCGCCTCCAATCACGTGCAGCGCTTATCAAAAGTAGAGAGGTCACGACGTTTGCTTCTAAGCCCTATAGCGGGACACATGAAGCATCCGTGGAGGCCTAACTTTTGTATAGATGAGGGCTAGAGCTATTCTTACTTTCAAAACATGCATATTTAATTTTGAATCCTGGCGCAGTAAAATGAACCCAAACAACATCAACCGCACAAGGGAAATCGCCGACCTGCATGCGCGCAGGGACTTTGCTCTGCACCCCAGAAGTCGCCATTGACCGTCATCGCACAGTTCGGCAACGTGACTCGCAGCCTAAGCCCGTTCATCCACCCTCCCCGCACCTTTAGCATCACCTCTTTCCTTCTATGGGCCTTCTGCTGCCTGCCATGATTACCTAAAGACGCTAGCTACCATCCCCAGTCACCTGTAACGAAAATAGCCGAGCCGGCTTCGAAACGTTTGGTTTTAAGTTGAAAATGTTTGTGGTTGGAGCCAGGTCAGAGTTTAAGTTATAAAACGCAACCCGATATTGAATTCTGTCAAAATTTTCAGTTTTAAATATATTTGAAACGCCGATGACGCATAAAGAGCCACACAGCATGGCTGAGAATCCGGTTTCATGGTCTCTGTACTTTCTGCAATGAATGTACCATCAGAGTCCTGAGCGAAATTGGAGTAATTTTGTTCATTTCTCTTTCAGAGCCGTCAGCGGCGCCAAGCAGTAAGTCCACGTTTTCTCATTTCCAGATTTCCATTCTTCGGACCAATGTCAATTGTTTCGGAGGCAATTGCTCTCACGCAACGATGATGAACCGATGCATTTAAGCGTTTCTGCGTAACTGCAGCTACGACTACTGTACAAGCTCGAGAACAGCGGCCTCATGAAGGCAGGCTTTAGGCAAAGACGCACTCTCAACATACATTCTGAACATGTTCATTCGTTAAGCTGCAATATGCACACTTACGGACAGGGCCGTAGCAACACATAGAAATACTGCTTGAGCGAATGTCAATCAGAATATCAATAGTCATTCGTATGCTCACTCGAACGAATATCAATTGTCATTTTTCGTGCGCGCCGCTCACGACTGAATTAATGGCCTTCTTAACCGTCTGGTGCTTATCGGTGATCCTGCACGCTTCGATACTGTCATCGAAGAAGCTGTCTCATCATAACCATGTATACCGCAGGCCTGTCCCAATTTATCGCCGTACACCCGCCCACCCTTCATGTAAAGTCCCATGTCTTAACCTTTCAGGTATTATTAAATTAGATTAAATTAAACCAAATCTTCAGGTAAGAACCTTTGCCAGATGTCCTGGCGAAGCACCATTATAGCCTGTGCAAAGAAGTTTGAGCTGATTAAATTAAATGCATGGCAATCTTAAATTGATTACAGGAAGTGTTTTGGAACCTACTAAAGTACTCCTTCCTGTCAGAAAATTATTTTGACTAAGGAGGGGCAATTTTCGTTCCTGAAACAGCGGACCCTGCAGTACCGAAAGTGGGTGTCGGATGCCAAACATCGCAGCGACATGCTTTTGCTTGAAACACTGCTGGCCGTCATATCACATTTAGGCTAGTGTGGATACTCGGCTGCCTTGTAGCCTGAATGCTATTAATTAAAAAGAAGACAATAAATCTAAACTAAGAAATGTGCGGCGTCTCGGAAGTCGAAAGCATTTTCCGCTTTGCAGACACCTGTGCTAGGAAATTTGCATAAAAGCTCATACGTACTCTGTCCACGACGGTGTGATGTTGAGTGCCAAAGATTATTACGCATGAGAGTACTTCATTTCATGAAAGCGCTATGTGCTCAGTGGACGCGTGGAGTTCTTCAGCAACCATTTAAATACTTCATGTCCCTTTGTGTCCAGTATGGAACTCTCCATGCTCATTTCTTCTTAGCGAACTTTCATTTAAGCGCACGTTCTGTTGTGGTCCGCGGATGTTCGTTCAAATGGCATTTTTTGTACAGGCTTTCCCTGGGTGCAGCGGAAAGAGATCGAAAAAGAAAAAAAAATAAGAACAGCCATATAAATGTGTTGTGGAAGGATGAGAGAAAGTTTGAGGATTAAATAGGGTTGTTCAAGTACCCTTCTAATCTCACACTCGCTATGTTCTCGATTCTTTTTGTTCCACTCTGTTCTACCCTTCGTCGCCTGTTTTGCTGCTCGCAATTAAATTTCAAGCTGATGCGTTAGCGCCACATGCATGTGCTGTTAAGTTGCAAGTATTCATAACCAGCAATCCTGCACAGCAGCATCTTTCGATGCGAAAGAGTTTAAGCACGCAATTTCTTTCGTATATTGTTAGATTTCACTATAACAATCAATATATCAGGAGATGTCCCATGGGCAGCCTTAAACTTTTTCTGCTCAGGTTTTTGCTATCATAAAAACCCTCCCCGATTGCTTTTCTAACAAACTGAACATCTCGATGTGAGCGATGGAAAGACAAAAAGATTTTGATACGGATCTAAAGGATAGTCAATTTCCTATAATGTTTACATTAGAGTACATCACATGTGTTCCGATATTCAAAACTGTTGCCCAGTAACGCTGGACATGCGTACTTTTCTTGTCAGGGATGTCGACGTGATGCCGCTCACAACCTTAGTGGGCCAGCGATAGTAATTACTACGCGTTTATAGCGCAAGCTTCATGCTTCGTGGTACGGGCTCGCCACCACTGCTTGCTGTATGTGCACCCGGCTTCAGAAGTTTTTAGGGCGATGCGGATAGAGGTTACTTACGTGTAGCCTGGGCGTTTAGCCTGAAAATAAGGGGGGCGCTGCAGAGTTTCAGCCGTAAAGAAGCGGGCTACGGGGTACCATTTGATGGTAGGCGCAGTGGCTTCCAAAATATTTACGTTTTTCGCAATTCCCGTGCCCCGTTAACCTTTGACGACGGCTGTACACGCGCCCTCTGTCCGCTTTCAAGAGTTAACTATCATCGTGTGCTGTTACTGTTACAATCCTCGATAGCTGAATATTACTGTAATGTTATTCACAATAAGGATTAGACCTTAATCTTTCGCCACTATTCGTCCTTTGAGTTTCCTTGCAGATCAGTTATATCACCAAGTCGTACGCTTCTAAGGCGTTCTCTAGGAAGCCTCATACCTCTCTTTTCTCAAAGAAATCCACTGATTACCACTTTTAAACACGACAGGTAAGACTGATTTAATCATTCGGTCTGAGAGTATTGTTGTGCAAATTCAGGCTTACAATAATAGGTAAAGTTCTGGGTTCCCTCCTACGCTGCTTACGTAAAACAGGCTGAAAGAAATCGTAATATTTAAGGGGGGACCCTGCTCTTTAAAAAAAAAATAAAAAATATTAGTAAAGTTAGCCGTGCAATTTGCAGAGAACATATGTTTTTGTGTGCTGATTCTAAATGTCATTTAATTTTAATTGTATGCAAGACAACTCCGTAAGCACTTTTGCAATATATTATACAATGTTTCGGAGAAACATTTTGCTGCAGGCAACTTGCTGAAGTGCATGCAATTGATTTGTCTGGACATCAAAGAGTGCAATAAGGCACAATTATCATCCAGCCTATCATACAACTTGAGTTACAGGGTTTTCAAGTCGCCATACTAGAAACAGGGATACCATCTTTATTGACCGTATCAAACCCCATAACTCAACTATGATAGGCAGGATGACAATTTTACAGTTATTGCGTTCCTTGATGTCAAGACAAACCAGTGAATGCATTTCCGCAAATTCCCTGCAGCGAAATTTCTTAAAAGCCCACTCCAAAAAATGGCTCTGGCTTAACTGGGGTTAAGCCTGGATACACAAGCGAAAGCTTCGCTCGCTTGGCATGCTGGATCCTCTAGTGAAGCAGCTCGCCGGGCGATATGCGCGGTGTGGTCAGCTGTCGCTTTCCGTTGACGGCTCGAAGTCTCTCCCCCCCCCCCCCCCCCCCCCCTGTCAGAGAAGATGGCCCGGCCTCGCTGTCATGCATGGCCAAGCCCGCACTGACTAGGCCAGGGCGCCGCCAGGTGCACGGCGAGTCAAGCTGTCAGGCGGCACCCAGCTGCGGAGAGCGCACGCGCCGACGGCGTTGCCAAGGGTACGGTGCAGCTCCTGTCAAATGAAGGTCAAACTGCAACCCACGGTGAAATCGGTGCTAGTAGGCCAGTGAAGCTTTCGCTTTAAAAATTTAACGACACATTGCACAAGTGACAAGCTGTTGTTTTACATCAAATTAAATGACATATTTAGAATGAGCTCACAAAAATACTTGTTCATCGCAAAGTACATGATCGTGACTTCAGTAATAATTTTTTTAAAGACCAGGGTTCCCGTTAACCAAAGTGCCACAAAGGGGAAGTTTTTATTCACGCCGGTGAAAGCAAATTCACTCGACACTCAATTACAGCATGTGCTGACACATAAGTGGTAGTGACGTCATTTCTCTTCAGCTAGTGTTCGAACTTTATTACCGGCCACGCATTTTTCGGGTGAAGCTTGTAATGCAGTCGCTTTAATAATGGATGAAAATGCCAGGCGCATTTAATGGCTGGTCTTTTGTCGTTCTTTAGTTCACTGTGGCCGCTTTGTAGTTACTGTGGACATCGTAAAACCCAGCAGCTGGTTCGAAATTCCGCCTACTTAGATGCGTGGACCGTTCTCGAAGGTTAACGGTAGTTTGCTAACACGCACACAAGCGAGAAGCAGCGGAAAGGAATGAACTTTCCTAAATGACTAATTCCTGGCCTGTTGTTACGCGTCACATTACTGCCATACCACTGCACGATTCCGAGCACATCTCTACAAGCAGGCGGGCGAGTTCACGGGGACAGGGAATTTTTAGAGCATTTTATTTCAAGGCATTCGAGACAATGTGATCGCGAAGTTACCGCGGTTCGATCACAACTCTAGTTTGTTTACTTGGCGCCGTTTGTTTGTTTTTATCATTTTGTATATTTGATCACATTTGTTTCATGGCCGCTGTTTCGTCTCACTGCACTTCACTGCACACAGTAGTGGAGTTATCGGAGCGACTTACCGAAAAATCACATCTTGCTTTCGTTTTCAGATGAGGCTGAGTAAGTACATTTCCTGAGCAAAGCGTTCGTCCTGACTAATCGATTCCTTCTGACAATACCTTGGAAGTGCAGAAATACACGAGGAGAGGATACAGTTGAGACAGACTAAAGTTTTTGGGAAAGCATACTAATAAAAGATAATAACCGTTCCAGAATATTGGGTAGAGAATAGAAGAGAATGAGGGTGTTTCAGTAAATGTTCGGCGTAACCAAGACAATACCAATACTATTTTCTCCTCAATACACCAGTCACGTAGAGCTACGAACAATCAATACACAATGAAACGAGCCGGCTGGCGTGGAAGCTCCAGAGATTTTTTGAATTTAGCCTTAAAGAGCATTGAACGTATCATATGTCTGGAGGGAAAGTGCTCAGAAATAACTGAGCTTTAATTTTAGTCATATCGGGGGGCGTCTCCTTTGACTCCATTTTAATAAAGGACTTCCTTCGATTCGCAGCGGTACTTTCTTGCACATAATAAAAACCGTTATGGAATAAAATTTCACCCGCAATTACCTCCAAAAAACATCACCTTGAGGATATATATATGCTTTTAGTTGTTTTTAGGTTAGCATTAGATGCAACCTCTTTTTAGCGTCATCGCGAGAAAACCCTAACTACGCATAACCAAACCTCAGGAGTGCAACGTGAGAGCATTAGAGATTCCTCCCGCTCAAGCACTCTTTGTATTTCAAAGATTTATGGATCGCCGGGTGTCCTCACGCTATGGCGTGGTTGTGCAGCTGTTAAGAGATGCGTCACTGCCCAGTGCCTCCTAGACAGAAAATACCTCTGCTCCCCTCCTGTGACGCCATGCACTTTGACGCAGTTGACCACACCGCGGCATGAACTTAGAACACAAAGTTGAATAAGCGGCAGCCGCCACCATCAAGGCGGCAATCTCTTCTTATCCCGGGTACTGTCGCCTCTTGAGCCTTGTGCTCTGATTTCGTGCCGTGGTATGCTCAACCGGGCAAGGTATGCAACATCACAGTAGTAGTGAAGGGGCTTTTTTTCTTCTAAAAGATACAGCAGCGCATCAGCAATAAACTGTATCATACACATCCTCTTGTGAGAGGCTTTTGAGAGCCAGGTCTCTTTTCCGAGCTGCCGTAAGGCTCATTTTTGCGCAAAAACTTGTTCGGGAAACTATCCCACGGCCAACGAGCTGATGCGCGGTTGCGCCGTAGGCAGGTAGCCAATTGCGTCGAATTTATTTGCATTAATTTCATTGCCACCTGATTTATCGTGGCACGGACCATTTATCTCTGCCGGACATTGCAGCTAGTTATCTGAAGAAAAACGATAGGCGTAACGTTAAGAGATCGGAAGCCGGGCAGAGTGCGTGAGGGAACAAACGAGGGTTAACGACATCCTAGTTGCCGGGCAATAATACCATGTGGGGCGTTATTGCTTTGCGCATGTGCACCGGCAACCAGATATTCCCGTAATCGGTAGGGCCCCCTATTCTAAAACTCATTAATAATTTCTTTTAGGCATTAGAAGTCAAGGGTTATCGGTTTGCTCAGCTAAAGTACAAGTCGCAAACTGACCGATAAAAAGAAGCACTTCAATCTATGAGGGATATGATGGTAGACTTACCAACGTCACCACTCTAGCATAAGCATAACCTGCCCGAATAAAACAATGGCTCCATATTTCGCTTGTTGCAATACATCCATTGCAATCGTTTGTATCTCCTCAGTCCTAATCGCCGTCCTCCTAAATACCCCCTCTGTCAACATAGAAACTTAGTCCACAAAGCAATTGGAATAATTACGGAAGACTAAGTTAACAGATTCCAATTGTTCTCAGAACCCATGTCATGTTTGATCTCTCTAAGAACAAAAACACATTAAAAAGCATCTAACCAATGGTGACCTAAAATTATCACATTTTTTTTTTGCAGCGAAGTATTTTTTGTTTTCGTGTCATGTAGATTTTGCGAGTTTTTGCTTGAGTGATTTAGCGCCATGCTTATGAATTTTATAGATTGCTTTTACATTATAGTGCACTTCCTGTATATAATGTAACATTTGTTGTGTACTACTGGCGTTTGGTGCAACTAATGTTTGCTAATATTTGAATATTTGGAATTTCTTTGCTGCGCCCTGCTGTGTACAATTTTTTACATACTGTGGCGTCGTTAGGCAAAATTTTTTGCCTTTTTACACAGTGCGCTCTTTCGCCTCTGAAACAAATAAACCGCAACATCAAACCGACTGGAACAAATAAGAAAACCTTCAAGGTGGAAGAATCAACCTTAAAACGATGAAAAAGGAAGAAGAATATATTAATAATTCTTACCTTTTAAAGTGTCACGAAATGTCTCAAAAACGCACATGGTGCGACCCTCTTAGCAACAGAGAAAACGGCTCTTTGCAACTGAGTTATTTCATCTTTGACCTAGATTTAAATGACTTGTACCTAGCCACCGTACTCAAAGTGACTGCACTAAAATGCGGCGTGTCAACACTTCTCCGCTCTCAGGGGAGCAAAGGGTGACGGCGGAGGCAACATGCCGCCAATTGTCATCGGCGGCGTGTTGCTGGTGGTTTTGGCCTGCGTCGGCCTCTTTGTGGCGACGTCCGGGCCCAGCGACGAGGGTGAGTCCTATCCGCCTCAACAGGCCAAGCGAGCAAGCAAGCTTCTAGTTATTTTAACAGAGCTATCGGAATAAATTGAGTATTTATGTCAGACAGCGTGATGTTCTGCCACTTGCTACTTTTAGGTGCGCTCTTCCTTTTTGTCTACGCTCATGAGGTATATAACTAAAGAACGGGCAATAAAATGGGGTTGTTAGTCAGCGTCGTGTCGCCACTCTCCTCTGTCGATTGCAAGAGCTTTTTTTTTTCGCCTCGAGCGCCAAGTGTTGCTTCCGAGTAGCCAGAAAGGAATCCCTGCTAAGCAGCTTCACAGCTCGACGCGGCTGGTATCCGAGCGGCTGTGCCGGAGGAATGAAGCTTCGAAAGACATTCTGCCAGTGATTGAAACGGGCTCGCATGCGAGGGCACGCTATGGTCCTCCCTCAGTTAACTGACTGCCTAGGGCAGGGAGCCGGCATTAAATGAAAGCGGAAGGGAGGGTTACGTGCATTTAATGTGAAACCAGTCGCGCTGTGCTCATATCCAGTACACCGTGAAGGATGGCGTTATTGCATAAGAAAGATGCTTGATAGGGATAACACGAACCGTTGACAAGTCGCTTGAAATTAAGTCCCGGGACCCGTTAATGCGGCTGCGACCGACCACTTCGCCTGCGGGAGTAGTATGTTAGCCTACAAGGTGGCGCCACTTGTGCACTTATGCGCAAATGGGTAAGAGCTAAACCTATCTTAAATCACATAAAAAGCTTGGAGGCTGCTACAGACGAACACATACCCACATCCTCAACGTCTTGCACCACATACAGCCCACATTATACCCTAAAAAATGCCGGCTATGCGGGAGCACCCAAATCTGTATTAGATTACGTGGATAAGTGTAGTGAATTGGTCCTGTTGGTCAGCGTCCATAGTTAAAAACAGCGCTAGTCGTGTCTCCGTTGTTTCCCATCCTTCGCACTCTTCTAAGTATTAATACTACATGGGCTTGACAAAGCGTGCAGGCCGTCCCCAAACTCTCAACCTGAGCAGGCCGTGCCGTCCAGCTCGAGCCTGGAGGACCAAAAGCAGCTGGTTTACCGGACGCATCAAAGAGCTAAGGCCGTGCACAAAGACTCACGCCAGTTCGGGAGACACGGAGTTCGTTACTGAGCAACATGTTCTTCGCCACGAACACTAGTATACCCATATGTAGTGTACAAAGTCTTTGTAGCCTTTCAATAACACTGTCTTTATTATCTGCCTTGAAGCCTTGAGCTCCTACCTCTAGGGTACGGCCCAGTATAATCAGTACTCAGACGCCCAATAGTAATGGCTTTTAATGAAATTATGGGATTGCGGAGTCTCAAACTGGAATTGTTCCGACACCCTTTGCACACAGTTTCCGCATGCCTATTATATGATGTGCATGACGTTGTGCGCAGTCCGCATGAAGTTCGTCTTCTCTGCATGTGTTTCTGTACAGTGCATACAGACTTTAGGTGTTGCATGTGTTTTCCGTGTGAGTCATATGGGAAGATTTTAGAATTATCAATCTATATATTATTTCGTGGGAATCTTCTTATAGCCATATTTTGCCGCAACATGCTTAATTTTCAGAGAACAAAATGCCACCGTCCAGGCTGATCGGTTGTGCAATTTCCATCGCGCCTTGTTATGTATCGTGAAAGCGGACTGCTGTTCGTGTTCGGCTCTCTTTGTGTCAATTTGTTCATAAGAAGCCTCCATGTAAATGGACAAGCAGATTTTAAATTTTTTTCAAAGCAATCACGTTTGCCGGACAAGCGAACGAAACCGCTCACCGGAGCTTCTTGAAAAAGCTAAAACAGGGGACAAAAAAAATTGGCGGTGGTTTAGCTCTGGTTAAGCCTGGAGTGACGCGATATCTACAGCTGGCCGAGTGGAACTCGGTCACTTGACCAACCACGTGATCAGCCGCGGCACCGCGCCGCCAGCAGCTGCTCCGCACCACGTGACCAACCACGCGACAGCGTGGCGGCGACGCCACCACGCTGAAGGCTCGAAATACTACCGCGATGTATCTATCGCTAACAAACTGTCTCTCAGATGACGCGACATCGCTGCTGGTTAAAAATTCTGCATAGAAGCATTAGCCATTCGTGACGCATTATGTCCCAGGAGCAACGCAAGTTCGGCGCACATGTGGGTGCGCTGGAACTGAGAGGTTAAAATAACGTACCGCTTCTTACTGGACGGGCGCCAACGACCACTTTTATTATTAGTGCATTGGCACTGAGCTGCTTTGTCGTTCTCATGTCCAGAAGTGTCGAAAGCATGCCCTAATTTGGGCTTCGCTTCTCAAATTTCGTAGTGCCCCGTCTCACAGTGTGGGAGCCATCAAGTTCACGTGCGTGCATTCTTTTCTTTTCTGAGGTTCAGGATCCACTACTGGAGAGAGTGGCGGCCCAGGTGGCCCAGCAGGGCCCGATGCCCCCCCCCCCCCCGGAACAGGTGGTACAAACTGAGCTGCCGCCATTTTGAATCTCTTCGATGAATTCTAAACACACGCACATGCGTTGAGGCCGAACGAAAGCAGAGTACATTGAAGTGGGCAGGTGTTGCCCGTTCGTTTCCTTTCTGCCGTGAAAAATAGGTTCGAGGAAAAACGGAACGCCACTTGGGGGATAGTCAGTCTTGCCATGGGAAAATAATCATGCTCTCTTTGATATCGACCACTCCCGAGCTGACCGGGCTGTAAACGTATAATGCAACTTGGAACAACTCTGCATCGTTTGCGCAAGCGTTTGCCGTTCTCTTATCTCATATCTAAGAATTCCAAATGTGCAGCGTAATACGAAGGTGGGTGTATTTACTAATCCCTAAATGTACAGAACAAATTTAAGTGGCCAAGGAAAGTGCGTAAGAAAAAAGAGCATTTCATACATGAAGACCAAAGAAAAAAGAAGCAATGGTGCTTTGTACTTCCTAAAATACCTTGCAAACAAAGAACAGAAAAAAAGCAATCATTGAAAGCGAACAATGCCTAACATTGTAACTCTTTTGAACAAAAGATTTTCCAGTCGCGGGGGCTACGTGCAAGGAAAGGACGGCGGTATGTGGTGTTGCTAGGCATAGTTGCACGTGGTTGTAGGCGCTATTTCTCGGGGCACAGAGATACAGTACTGAAAAAAAAGCACATGGAATAAAACGAACCACGTAAGCGAAAACTCCGATAACCTCGCGCAGGCAAAAAAAACCGCTCCCCGACCAAACACTACGGTGGCAGGTGATGAAATAGCAAGTCACTGCTTAAAAAAAAAAGAAATCCAAGGGTTTACTTAAGTCGGCTTGAGACCAGTAATGCGAAACAATTGGTCTTACTGCTGCCGATTATGTTGCTTATAGCTGCTGATTGTTACGCACGCGCTAATTGGTCCCGACGTGGTAAGCGGTCGCGGTGTCGACGGAAACGTTGCGCCATCTGGCTCCCTCAGGACAAAGAGCGCATGCGCAGTCGTGGCCTCTGCGACCGGCTCCGGCAGCGCCGCTCTCTATCGAAGAGGCCACGGCGCAGTGGCAGGGCGAGTACACGCTATGCTAAACGTAATTTTCCCTTTTCTCTGCACGAGCTTACTACAGGCTTGGCAATTCTCCGTGACACTCTGCTGTACGCTCGGAGCGCCGTGTTGTCGTTGCGTTGTGGTTTCAGGGTGCTACTGTTTCACCGTGCAGTGATTTAGATGCGCCCTTTCTTGGTGCTGTGTTTTTTTGTCGCCCGGGCATTGTCTGTTTGCGTCATAGTGCCCTGTTTTGCTCGAAAAGCAGATCGACTCCAGTGCGTAATACCCGCCGCGGTGGCTCAGTGGTTAGCGCGCTCGGCTACTGATCCGGAGTTCCCGGGTTCGAACCCGACCGCGGCGGCTGCGTTTTTACGGAGGCAAAACGCTAAGGCGTCCGTGTGCTGTGCGATACCAGTGCACGTTAAAGATCCCCAGGTGGTCGAAATTACTCCGGAGCCCTCCACTACGGCACCTCTTTCTTCTTTCACTCCCTCCTTTATCCCTTCCTTTACGGCGCGGTTCAGGTGTCCAACGATATATGAGACAGATACTGCGCCATTTCATTTCCCCAAAAACCAATTATTATTATTATTATTATTATTATTATTATTATTATTATTATTATTATTGTCTGTATCGCGTTTTAACTGGTGCTGTTATTCCCGTGCCATTACATACCAGTGTAAAGTCTCCTGCGTTGCACGGCCTCGCGGGCATGTACAGCCGCGGTCAAAATCACGCGGCCCACGGCTACGGCGCAAGGAGCGGCTGCGGGGCCGCACCGCGGCGCTGCTACCTGCGTCGGGCGCTCAGTGCGAGGGTGTAGAGAGTGACGACAAAGCTTCGCCCTCACTCTTCCCTGAGCACGCCACACGGCTGATGAATGTTAAGTGCAGCGTTCAACTGTTTCGCGGCTGACGGTCCGTACGAAAGAGAGCTCTGCAATGCGTGCTGCGTGTGACTTTCATCGCCAACTCGGATATCTCGTATTCCCTATGCACAGACTGGCTACGGCAGGCGCGCGTTCTGCAGTTCGACTAAGCGCGTCTGCCTGCGACGCGTCCGAGTTCGGTTCGCATTCCATACTTACGCGCGTCTCGCGTTCGTGTACGCCGCACTCCAGCGTCCGGTGCTTGGTCGGGTTAACTCTAATTAGTAGCTGGAGCTCGCTCCTTTAAAATTGTTAATTCAAAGCTAGAAAAAATCTAAGCACGTTCCTGCTGCAACGAAATTACGAGTAACACACCACCAGAAACAAAACAGGCCTTCACCGAGTTCACAGACCGGGGTCCTGACGCGACAATAACTTGTTCTGCGCTATTTCTTGAGCACCGTAATGCCCTTGCACGAAGGCTCACCACGCATGGGCGCGCGGGACATACGAGAGCGAAGCAGAATCGAGGCGGCAACGGCGAACCGCGCGCACTCCCCTTCAGCAGAACGCCGCACTTGACAATTATCAGTCGTGTTGCGTTCCCAGGAGAGAGTGAGGGCGAAGCTTTGTCGTCACTCTGTGCACCCTCGCAGCCAGCGACAGACGTAGCCCGACGGAGGTAGCAGCGCCGCGGTGCGGCCCCGCAGCCGCTCCTTGAACCGGAGCCGTGGGCCGCGTATTTTTGACCGCGGCTGTACATTTTGCTGTGGTACATCGCATACGGAACGCTCACGTCAATGCGGCGACAATCATCGAGGGTCAACAACCAAAATAGTTAACCGTCAGCATTCACTTGAGAATATCATGGCAGCTTGAACGAAACTTATGCACCTTTCCTCAGACAAGGATGCTTGAATTACTTTTTTTTGGCGCTGCATGGATGCGCCCAGGTGGAAACTCCGCTGATTAGAGCCTGCTGCACTTTAGGGAATCAGCCTAAACACATTGCACTAATGGTGATAGTCGGCGTTGTAGCGAGGACTGGCTTGCGCGGCACGGGTGCGCTGTAAGGGTCGATAAAACCCAAGTTGAAAAGAAAGCACTGGATAGCGTCCGAGTTTTACAGTTAGCTTAATGGTTTCGTGGCACTTCGTCCGCCTCGGCAGGATTGACGCGGTAACAATGCATGCTACACCACTTCACCGTGATCACCAGAAGCGATTTTTTGTCAGTGGCATGTTTTAATGTAATAAGGGACGTTTAATTGCCCCTGTACCTCTGAGAAAAACCGCTGGTGACTCCGTCTGAAAGAACTGGCATAATCAAATTAGAGGAATTAAAGCCTCAAGTTAGCGTTCATGACATTTCTGAAGAGATATTATAGAGAAAATTCAGAGACACGTGATCCCATTATAATGAGATATGTAGTCATGTATGACTTGCCACTGCGACCGCATTAGACGCTGCTATGCCTTTACTGGACGGGACGTCATTTCAGCGCTAGTGAGGTCACTTACAGTGGCAATGCTGTTTTACGTCACGCCCCTCCAATTTATTGTAATGCTCCGATCTAGTGATGTCATTTTCGGTGGGAATGCTCCGATCTGGTGATATCAATATTTTTTTTCAGCGAATGGGAATGCTCAGATCTCGTCATGTCATTTTTCTCCAGCCAACAGGAATGACCCGGTCTGACGACATCACTTACCTGCAGCCAATGGGAATAGATTATCACTGACGCAGGTTTGTGACTCCATGGGGCTTGTAATGCGCCAAAAAAAAAATGACCCGTGCAAGAGTATTGCGCCATGCGACCAGCCTTAATTAACAGGCGAAGCTTTCTTGAAGCCGTCCCCCTTTTTTTTTTATCTTCTCTGGGCCGTAAAATGCTTGCCCCTCACTAAGTGAACGCCTCACGAGTCGTCGCATCGGCCTACTTTCAACCATCTTATTTTCATGACTGGTGTTCTAAGCGGTCGCGTGATGGTTTCTTTTAATATAGATAACATTTTTTTCCTCAGTGCCTGCAGTTCATACACACTTGAATATCAGCAGGCCAAAGATCGGCTGATCTAAAAGACCGCATAGTGGCCCGCTCTGGGGATAGGTCACCTGGTCTACAAGTTTGCGCTTCAGGTCACATATCTCGGCACAAGCGTCATGCTGGACTGCTCACTTGACATGTATATGGCCTTGTATCTCGCTATCATCATTATTGGGCTCTTGAGGATGATATCTGTGAAAGTTTTTTGTGCCTGTTGATGAGCAATACTACAACTTTTTTTTCCGCACAGGAGGTGATACCTCAATAGACCCGTCAAGTAAGTTCTCCATTGCTCCTACGATGTCACATAGGGCTTAAAAAAGGGCTAGTGGATGGTATCAGTGCGCATTGTATTTTTGCTCCTTGAGGCGCTGAAATTCAGCCAGCATGATATTAAGGCGAAAGCCTTTAATGGCTCATACTGTCGTCCGTCCGTTAACAGAGGGTGTCACACGTGTTAACTCAGGAACTAAAAACAATGGGAGAAAATGGTTGCTTTCAGATAGAGAAGGAAAAAATGAACCTAGAAGCCAAGCTTGAAGACTGTAGAGTAATTGTAGTCAAAATGTCAAAACTGCGTCGAAATAGCGCGGACGTCAATATAGCTACGGGAACGATGTGACATCACATCCACCGGAAGTCGTCACAACAGTGTAAACTTCTACAGAATGGCCGGAAAAAGGTCGGATTTTTGTCAACTTAGATGGGGAAATGAGGAATTATGCGTAATTAATACTTAAGATCCCCAAAAGATGTATAATTTGGGTATCGATATAGCCTCGGGAAGGGTGTGACGTCACATCCATCGGAAGTCGTCACGGCATAGTGAATATTATCGCATAAGCAGTCGGCTTTCGCCTGTCAACAGTTTAGTTGCCAAAGTGTCTCGTATTTTTTTATGGCCGGAGAAACGTTATTATTAGGCAGCTGTAATGTCAACAGTAGTGATAGATGCAGAAGTAAGGTTTCAGTAAAAAATAACGGCAACTTCAGTGCCCAGGTAGAAGAGCAGTTTTTTGCCTATTTTTCAGAACGAACGAATTTTGTCAAGTATTGCGGAGTCGCCCTTCGTGGTGACAACATGGCTGTCGTGCAATTGCACCGCATTTCGGTTACAATAATTTTTGTCACGACGAAAGCAGATTCCAAAATGCTACGATGATATGTGCTGTGCTCATATAAGCATAGGTATTTGACGTGTTCTAAGCATTCGAGTTTTGTCGGTGCCGCAGTGGTACTGGCAGCACGAAAGAGGTTTTGTTTAATGCGAGAATATGGAGCGCTGAACAAACTGTGGCGGAGCAACAAGCTATTGCAAAAGCGACGGCCTTCAGCTTCTAGCAGGGAGCACGCTAAGCCCGACTAAATCCATGGCCCACAGTGGGCTATGATGCTGTGTGAGCTTGAATGTTTGCCTAATCCTACTATATTCTGAAATCTGGAGAGGTGCGTTTTTTTTCTACTGGAAGTGTATTGTTTCCAGGAAAGTAACTTACCTCTACTTACCTAAGACGATCACACAGAAAGGCATGACAGGAAGGGCGCTCACTGGATCTGACTCGTTACATTGATTTAGAAAGAATGCAGTCAGCGCATGCGCATTTATGGCCATAGCATTATACATAAATTTAATGAGCGTGCGTTTCAGTAAACTTAGTTTGAATTAGCGCCCGCCCTGTTAAGTCTGTCTGTGCGCTCATCTTAAATATGTATAGCTGAATTGCTTTTCTAGAGCCCAACAATGTGTGCTACTAAAGATAATTTGTTCAGAATTGCTGGGTAGCGTCGGGCAGCCATCAGCACCCTCCATATATGAAAATCGGAGGACTCATTTAATTTGGAAGACCGGCCACCGGAAAAAAATTCGAAAGGAAACTCAAAATATTGGAAGTAGGCTTACCAGGAAAATGAATTAAGATCAGTTAGTGGGTTGGTTGAGGTGGATTAGTGGGTGGGATTAGTATAATAATGTATGATGATCCCATGAAAGGTACTCGAAATTTCCGAAGGCGCTGACTTATTCATACCATATGAGGGCATTGTAACCGGTTCTAACCGGAGTTTTGGCAAGAACAACATTAGGCTAAAATTTGGTTAAGATGAACTCAAGCTTTTGGTCGCGTATTTCTGAGGTTTGACTGCACCGCCATCCACTGTTCGTCCAGTGATCGCGAAGTCCATATTAGCCGCAGCGTCACGAGTTTGAGTCGAGTGGCCGCGAAGAAATATTCATTTCGAACTTAAGTCTTTCGCCGCTGAGCTACAGCCAACAGAGCCTTCCGAAGAGCCAAACAATCCAGTTTCGCAGTGAGCGAAAGTCGGCTGGAATTGTTCTCAGAGCGTGACATGTAAAATAGCGCAACAGCACACAAGAACAAGCAAGAACATGCGCGAGTGCTCGTGTGTGTTCTTGAGGCTGTCCTGTTAAGTCTTTAGGCTTCCAGGCTATCTTGTTAATTCGCACGTTGCATGCCCGCAGAATGGACCTACTTCGGAGTAGAACTTGGGACACTGAGCAGAACTGAACACGGCGTGAGCGGAAAAGTGTACGCTGCGACGGAGTCCCTGATCTGCATCACCGAATTCAATTACGACGGCACAGGACCCGGTAGGTATTAATTAGCCAGCATCTCATTTGACAGGAAATGTCGACCACGGTTGCTCCAAACTCCCCAGGCCACAGGGTGTGTTTGTGAGCACTTTGGTGGTGTCAGCGACAAGCCCCGAAACTGTATATCCCGTGGCCGGGAAGGGCACTCAATTTCACCTATAAGAGCAAATGGCCGACAGTACCATTCAATAGCAGATTTGTTGAGCCGTGCACTGTGCAATGTGAGTTCTAGTTAAAGAACTGCTCGTCGAAATTTCCGGAGCCCTTCACTACGGCGTCCTCCTTAAGGTAAGTTGCTTTTGGACGTAAAACCCCCATAAACCACAAACCTTTGGTCTGGGAACCATTCCTGCATGAGCATGTGGTGATCTGCGTGCCTTTCATGCTCAGTGGCAATCACTGGTTGGCTGCCTCTTCCTCTGAGTGATGAAAGTGTTTTCACGAATGTACAGGCTCTGCCAAAGGTAGCCAGGCGCATGGCTTGCTTGTCAGCCGCATAGCGAAGTAAATATATGCTAACCCTTGTCTTCACCTTCCAAGACCTTTCTCCTCTTCGGGGAAGCCGTAAGGGCATTGAGGAACAAACCATGCATTCTGGTGACGCTTATTGTTGCCTACAGGTTTGAGCATCGGCTGGGCATGCGGGAGGTGAGGGTTCGAACCTCTCGGGTACCCATAGTAAGACAAGGGGCACACGCTTCTCCCTGGCCTCGTGCTCCGTTTATCTGTGAGGAAATAATTGGAAAAGGTACTTCATCTCTTGTGGTCACAAATGCTTTGTGACATGAAGCTCTTTTGTCAAAGCTGCCCTTGCGGCACAGGAATTCAGCCCCGCCATCAAGGGGAGACGAGGTTGTGCTAAACCACCCGCGGCGATAGCATTATACTGCCAGGAAACAACGAAACGAAATTCAGTGTTCAAAAGCAATGAAATCTCTTTAAAAAATTAATTTTGCCCATTTGAGTGTCATAACGTTACAAACGTTACAGAAATAGGGCTTGGCGCAGCCATCATCGCATCGGGTTTTAGCAAAATTATCTTAAAAGTAATTGCGTTAATACGCTATGCATTTTTCGTGAAGCGGCTGCTTAGCATGAGGCGTTCCCATAATGAATTTTCACCACGGCGAGCGAAATTGTGAAGATTGCTTGGATGCATATGCGGCCATGCTTTCGTTCTAAACTTATTAGCTCATATGGGTAAGGGGGCTTTGGACCAATGTTTTGCACGAGCCATTAATATGACCAATGACAGTCGGTCACGTGACCTGGCAATCTGATGGCGTCATTTCGTGCGGGTGACAACCACAGTTTCTGAAGGAGGAGGGGCTTCTGGCGGTAACAGGGGCTTACGCTGTCTTGGCAATGGTCAGTTATTTGGTGAGCTCTACAGCACCGCGACCGGTGTGGGCTTCGCCATTTTACTGGTTCTTCGGGGACCACTGTTGGGAAGTGTAGCTGGCTTGCCTTTGTGGAAAATGCGTGCTTCGCTGTAGAAAGCGATGACAGCAAGCTCGGGGTATTGTCAGCAACCCTAACGAAGAATTTCTGGTGAAAAAGGTTGCTTGCTAAGCGAGTTTTGCATTACGATAAACAGCGTTGGATGAAACGGGCGAAGAAACGTGCACGCGGCACTGAGCAGCCAACTCAACTGCATTGGAGAAACGCTCCGGACTGTGTATTAAAAATCACAATAAGAAATTGTTTCAGTTACGAGTCTCACATATTCGTTTTATTTTCGCCTGGCTATTTTTGTGCCTAGAAAGCCATCATCTTCATCATCGACATCAGCCTACCTACGTCGACAGCAGATGAAAGGCCTCTCCCATATCTCTGCAGTTAAACAGTCTAGTGCCAGCTGCAGCCAGCTGATAATTCCTGCAGACTTCCTATGGTAGGATACAATTGAAAAATGCATCCGGGAGGAAAGGCCGCCCAGCCAGTGGAACCGATCGTTTGTCATGCGTCGCGGTTAATCCTCTGCGTTCAGTCGCCGGTAGTTGCCAAGATCCTGCACGAAGTGGGATTAACTGCGATATTATAAAGACCGGTCGACGCTATTTGTGGAGCGCATTCTTTAAGACAGATTTGGCCCTAAATTTTTCAGTTGGCCGAGTATAATCTCATCCGCCCACGTAACATTCTGCCCCCCCCCCCCCCTTCCCGCTACTACGGCTGTCTTCGTTTGGAATCGACTCCATTACGCTTAACCAAGATAAACACCGATTATCTTGTCGTGCAAATATGCCCAGACGATACCCATTTATTATTGTTGATTTCTAGTAGGATGCCATTAACTCACGTTTTGTCACCTGACCCACTCTACTCTCTTCCTTCCTCTTCCATTGCTCGCTCCGTTGTCCTTAACTTGAGTTGAACCCTTTTCGTTAGCTTCCATCTTTCTGCCCCATAGGTGAGTACCAGTAAGATAGAGCAGTCTTTCACTTTCTTCGTGAAGAATACTTGTAAACTTCTATGCATCACCTGAGGGTGCCTGTCGAATGCAGTCCACCCTATAGCAGATTAACTTTCTTACCACTTGCAACGCTTCGATAGTAAACTGCGGTTCCACTCCAAGACTTGAAGATCACTTGTTTTTTGCATATCAATCCTTTGGCCTGCCATTCAGGTCCTCGGTCGTGCTTGGCAATTCATTCTCTGAGGTACTTAAGAAAGCGGTGTCATCAGCGCACAGTAGATTAAGGTATTCTCCCTCACCACCCAAGTATTCCCCATCACAATCTATGAATACCTCCGGGAGACAAACGATTAATATAACCAGAGAGGTAGTGTCACCTTGCATGGCACCCTTCCCGATCGGTATTTTCTCACTTCTGTGAAGAAACTCTATGGTCGCTGTGCAACCTTTATGGGCATTTTCTAGAATCCTAAGCCGCACAGGTAATCGGCCCTATATTGGAAATGAATTGTTTCACTCTGGACCTACGTAGGACGGGCCTTTGCCAATATATTACCAATATTTTGCCAATAAATTGTGCTGCTTGGCACCCCTGCAAGTGCCTCGTCTACGCCTTAGTTACGCAATTCCTGCGTACTGCTGTGATCTCGAGTGCGTTCAGTGACATTTAGGAGGTGATGAAAAACTAAGAGTAAATTGCTCTTTAAATCGACAGGTTCTGGATATTTTGAAAAAAAAAATTATACCAGCCTTTATTATATTTATTTTATTATACCAGTAGTTTTTTAGCGTATTGGAGGTCATACCGTGTTTTTACGAGGGCATTTTGCTGCATTATGAGCCTCTCCAGGTGCTTCTCAGGTGCGCTCAGTGCTCTTTATAGTTTTGTGTATTTGTTATGTGGTGAAGTTTCAAAACCTTATGTGCTTAGAAAAAGGAATAATTAATTCCAAGCTACTAGTGGTTAGTAAAAGAACCCGAGAGATGTAAGGATGCAGATCCTTAACGCCTCCCGTGAAACAGGACCGAGATCTGACGTTTAATTCCCACGCTCGTCGACAAAAAGATAAAGTGGCAAACGAACCGGAGCCAGTGACACCAGGGAAGGCTAAAAAAAATTCCTGCTTAAGTAACGCGCCTAACTCCGCCAAGCAAGTCTCCATGCCTCTTTCATTTTCTAATGCTTAAGATCTACAGTAAAGTCTTACACGGATGAACTGTTTTGCAACGTGGTACCATAACGATCTCAAGACCACCACTGGCCACCTGATCACAAGTCATCGCCATGTGACCGGATGGGAACGGCTTAGGCCCTTACGAGGGGTGGGGGTGGGGGCGGGGGTGGGACGAGGGCTGCTTGTAGCAGCTTTCCTTTTTAAAAGCCAGACCTAAAAATGATGTGACAGCCTGTGCACCAAGAGGAGAGCAAAATATGCACAGAAAATTAAATTGTCTCCGAGGAAACGTTAAGAAGAAAAAAACAGACTAAACAGTTATCAGGCCAAGGAATGACGCAAAGCAAGTGTAGGTCGACCGAAAATAGCATCGTCCAGACGAGTAGCACACAAGTGTCGGCATAGAGGTCACATTTACTTGAAAACCTAAAATCTCGCAGCTAAAAATTGCGCCAATTCCAGCCAAGCGAAAGAAGAGCAGATCTAAAGTGCGGCTAATTCCAAAAACAAAGGCGTTTTTGACTGAGCAATGCCAACACGGTGTTGACGCTCAGGATTCGGGCTTAGGATCGGATGCCTGAATAATTTCCAGTACATTTTGTGTACGCCCGCGAGCCTTATTTTACATTTTGTCGAACCTGGGCTCCCACTTGAACCACCACCCGCCCTAAGCGGTGTGAGGGACTCGGTAGTTTAGGCAATGTTTAAACATGGTCTTGCCGACCTTGCCGAGACGAAGTGCTCTGTTCGAAGCTTTGATGAGCGGGCAGAGGCTGTCCTCCTCACCCTCGACCATTTTTGGTCACATGCCACACAAACGTACTTGGCGAAGTGGCCTGGTCGAAAAATACCACAGAGCTGGTCCCAAAATACAACGAAAATTTTGTTCTGTCGTTACGACAATTTTTGTTTTGCTGCGAAACTGTCTGTTGTGGTGACAGAACGGGATCCATCGTTACGACAGGGGACTGCTCAATACTGCAGAAAATCATGTTGCTACTACAAGAATTTGTTGTGAATTCCCAAAAAACTACAGGAAAGCCTGTTGTGGAAACAAAAATTTTCTGCTTTTCGATATGGAATAGAAGAAAGCTGCGTCGCATATCTTACAAGTCGCTGACACGGTCGCTCCCTCTCTTCTCTCCGCAGACGCCGAAGTTATGGCTGGAACGACGGACACACCCGACCAAAGTGGCGAGGTGCTGACGGACGTGAGAAAAAAGTGGGCCACATGGCAGACGAAAAGGATGGTTTTGAAATACTCGCTCAATGCGTTGATTTGTCATTACTCATGCCGGACTAGTCAGCACGAGCCTGATGAGTGGTCCTGGCAAGAGAGGCGTGCAGCACAAATTACAGTAGAATGTGAAGGACGCTTAATGAAAGTTCATAAAAGGGATGGCTACGTTCTTTTCGTATAACAAAAAAGTAACATGACGCGTTGTCGTAGGAATAGAAAAACTGGAATCCCAGTCCAGGCGAGACAAAAAATGCGAGAGAAGCGGGCGTTTTCTAAAACTTTAACTCCTCGGTTGCTGTGCCTGTTAAAATGGTGCCTCTGCCTTTGCAGTCGTGTTGGGGCCTTGTAGCACATACGTTACACTCATGTCCTACATTACGGACTTTCTGGTTATCCGGCACACCTTAGTCGTTGCAACGTTTTTTTAGAATCTCAAAAAGGAAACGATGCACCTTGATCGCCTTGAGGGCACAGAATGGCCACGCTGCAAACCTATAAGCGGGCCATGAGGGAGACTCGTCTACATGTTGGTATAGTTTAATCAAGAAAAAAACCTAATGCGCACAGAGACACAACGTTGCTATTTTGGCTAGTGAGAAAATTTACAGGCTGTCAAGATAGCCGGTAATGCGAAATTTGATCTCAGGTCTTCACTGCTGGCACGTGGCGTGTTACGCTAATAGCCGCCCGCCAGGATCCTCCCCTTGCAGCCGCCTCCTGCTCCGTTCCATACATAGCAGACAACGCTGCCAAAGCTAGCGTGCCTGTTCGCGCAGTCATTACTCGTGCCAGACTAGTCAGCACGGGCACGGTGAGTGGTCCTGGCAGGAGAGGCGTTGCCTGCAATGTCTGAGCCCCAAAAATACTTCTTCCTAAAACCGAAGTTGTTAAGGGATTCATTACTCATTGGCACCCACCCAAGCGCAGCCATACGGCTACAAAACTTTTGACCAATCCTGTTCCCACTCCGAGGTATTGACCGATTCGCTCTCGCCCTACCATAAGCTTGCCATCCCGGTTAGCACAGTTGGTAGAGCGACTGCTCCGGTGAAGCGGTGGTCCCGGGTTTGAACCCCGGACCACGAAGAATTTTTCTTCTACAATGAAGTTTCTGAGAAAGCTGTACAGCTTTCCTTTGTAGCCGTATGGCTGCGCTTGGGTTGATGCCAATCAGTTATTACCGCCTTAATACAAACCAACTTCATCTTGGGGGACTCCCCTAAAACATTTGACCTAAAACCAAAGTGAACACAAGCCTATTTCGTGGCGACAGATCTTAAGTGCCATGAATGGCAATCTCCTGTGGTTTGTTTTACTTACCACATTTTCGTCTCCCAACTCATCGTGACTTCCAGAAATAATTACTTTGGCGGTCCGATACGCGGCTAAAAGGGCGAATCGCCCTTACTCCATCCGCGCTTAAAAAGTAGTTCACAATCGGTGAATGTTATCGCCAGAGGCTGCGAGCACTGAACGCCTCACAGCTTCCATCGTAGTTTTCAGTGTTACCTCTTCGCTTTATACCGCTCATTGTTTTAGCCCTAACGCTCACCGAAGCTTCGAGATTGACGAATATGTGGCAGAGTAATATTGTTCCGCGGACGAACTACTTCCGCAGCCTTGGCACCGTTGCCTGCAAGGCATCAAACAGAGCTAGGTGGCGCTTCGCTCTTCTACTAACGCCGTTATTGTTTCCGCCATAGTACGAAGTAATAAGTCCTCGGTCTAATGTGTGGAAAATTGAAGAAGACATACCCGCAACACGTTGGCGACGCTTAACTTATCAGTTTGCGCGGTATTCCGCCTATGCATTCAGCTGCCCGTCAAGCTTGACGATGTGAAGCTCTGCGCGAGGACGAAGAACCAAGAAACACTTCTTATTAAAAATTAAACACATTAATGACACTTAGGCGCGGGAGCGCGCACACATACAACACACCCCACGAAGCATGGGCGGAAGACTTCGCACAACGCAGTGACAGGCTGGATGGATGGATGGAAGGTAGGGTTTGGGTTTATGGGTGTTTAACGTCTCAAAGCGACTCAGGCTATGAGAGACGCCGTAGTGAAGGGCTCCGGGAATATCGACCACCTGGGGTTCTTTAACGTGCACTGACATCGTACAGTACACGGGCCTCTAGAATTTCGCCTCCGTCGAAATTCGACCGCCGCGGCCGGGATCGAACCCCTGTCTCTCGGGCCAGCAGCCGAGCGCCATAACCACTCAGCCTCCTCGGCGGCTGGATGGAATGTAGGAGCGTGCCATTTGAAACTGGGTGATGGGGGTGGCAGGGGCTGACACCTGTCGTGCAGCAAGCAAAGCACGAAGACGCGAGCCAAGCATGTGCTGCATGGGAGCTGTCACATGTGCTCAAATCTCACAACGGCAGCAGAGAGATTCCAACTTGCGTTAAACAGGGCAGAAGTGCGCTGTTTTCAAACTTCATTTTGAACAGCGCCTTTTCAATGCCTCAATATATACGCTTCAAGTCTTGCGAGTCTAATGTTTATACTCCCTCTCGCATGATGTTTGCAGCCGTGGACGAGTGAAAACTCACGAAAGGCCCTCTTTTTTCCGAGCTGCACGCCAAAAAGTGTGCCGGATGTCACGCCCTTTCGCAAGGACTACTGGGGGTTTTTAGCCGACGGCGCCGCCAATAGTAACGCTAGGCGCCGCGGCGGTGTCTGCTGCAATGCCTGCTGCGCATGCGCAAGCGCCCTGCGACGGCGGCCAAGTAGGGAGGGCGTATGGGGAAGCCGGCGTCAAACACTGTGGCGTAGCCGCCTCTCCTGAGTGCTTTCCCTCCTCCATGTTTGAAGCACCACGGAAGGCAGAGCTCGGTCGTCCTATCAGGGCTAGTTCCAAAATATTTCAGCAGTGTAGGACTATAAATAAAACAATAATCACAGCAATTCAAAACGTACTGGTAGGTGTGGATGGTAGAGTGTTAAATCACTGGCGAAAGTAACAAAGCCCGTACGGACACAGCTCTGAGGAGGAAAGCTGCAAGGAGTAATGCTCCGCATCTTTTTCAACATCGCATCAACCGAGTCGGTTGTGTCGCCTGTGTGCCCTACACCGAGAGTGCGCTGTTTTCGCAGACGGGCGAAGCTGTTGGCTTTCATAGTTCCTGAAGCGCTTCGCGTCGGATGTGGGGCAGTTTAATCACGAATTCTCTCATCAAGAGACGGAAAAAGGCGTCCAGGTGATAGAGTGAACGCTTCTCCAGTGGTCAGCGCAGACGTTGAAGGTGGGCCGAGTGCACCGAAGAAGCGTGTTGGCGGAAGAAGTCGCGAGCGGATGACGAAGCTAGACGATTTTGACCTGAGCGTGTTGCGAAGGGCGGTAGACCGCTTTTTTTCAGAGAGGGGACATTCCTGCCATTGCCAAGGTGGTGGCGCATTTCGAAAAAGACACGCTACCGACCATGTTGACAGCGACAATGCAGAGGAGGCTGAAGAAATTTGGCTTCCGGTACGAGAAGTGCTCTTGGAATGCAATGCTAACCGAAGCGACGCATAGAGTGCAGTGTCGCCGCCGGTACCTGCGCCAGACAGGATAGACGTCAGGACAGACCTATATTTTTCACCGACGCAACGTGGGTCAGTGCCAGCCACACGCCAATTCGAGTGTGGACACACTGCACTATTAACCACGAAGCACATCGATCCGGACTGTGATTGGTCTACGAAACCTCAGTGGCTTAGGTGGCAGGCTTATTGTGACGCATTGTGGCAGTGAACGAGGTTTTGCCGAATTCGCAGCGGAAGTTTTCCGAGCTAGAAAAGGAAAAACTCAGCGAGGAACACTACAAAAACTGGTTCTCCCGGAAACTTCTCCCTCTATTACCGCCAGGCAGCGTTATAGTGATGGACAACGCGCTATATCATTCTGTGAAGTACGATAAAGGGCCGCCGATGAGTAGCCTCAAAAAGGACAGACAGGCTTGGCTGTCCGAAAACGGTGTCGCGTGGAGCAGCGACAAGATGAAGGCCGAACTCATGAAGTCTGTCAACAACGTGCACACAGGTGGCGAGCGATACCATGTAGTCTTCACCCCTGCTGGCCATCTCGTTTTGCGCCTGCCACCCCACCACTGCCAACTGAACCTGATAGAGGTTTTCGAGCGACGTATTGGGTTTCGTGGCCAGTTAAAACAGAACGTTGAAGCTCCGAGACGTGAACCCTGTGTTTTGACAAGGCATCATGCAAGTGACTACCGAGAAATGGAAGAATTATGTGCAGCATGTTAGTGAGGAAGATGTAATGAGAAAACTGGACCACATCATCGACGATGTTGTTGACCAAGGAACAGCGATTGTTGTCAACCAGGAGGACGAGATACCCAGCAATGCTGAATCGAGTTGTGGTGAAGACGATGAGATGAGCCCCTTTAATGTGCTAACATGATACCTTAAATGTGCGCGCACAAGTCGGGACCATTCAGTACTCTCGCAGTGAGAGCAACGAAAATGAGAATATCATCGTGATAAGATATGGCAGACGCCGTAATGGAGGACTCCGGATTAATTCGACTGCTTGTGCGTTGCCTTTCGTACAGCACATGAACTTGTGCTTTTCATCACTCTGGACATTCGGCGGCCCCGGCCTCCATTAGACCCAGCTTACTAGTGCAGTGACCACGCAGGAGAAAAAAAAATTATTAGCACATGACAGCAGCATTGAAAATATCTGTGATGCGAGAACAGAGAAACTGATAGGAACAGGTGGTGACAAAAAAAGAAGTAGGCCAGTCCCTTTGGAACGGTCGTCCGCCTGTCGAAAAACAAACGAACAAAAGAATAAAAAGACAAAGCGGCGCCTGCTAGTACGCTACTAGAACACCTTCTTTCACATGGGTGGAGCCAACTATCTGGTGGGGCTAAAGTCCCTCAATGAAGCAGAAGCAACGAAAAGCTTTGATCTTTCCAGCTGCTCTCCTCTCCCAGCGTGCCTTTGTGAGCGGACATATCTGAAGGTTTCCCAATTCATGTGCTTCACTTCCCGGCGACGCATTCTGCAATGCGCGGATCGGAAATGGTACACAGCACACAGTGATCGCTTCCTATGTTAATGTTGAGATTGTCCCATCTCACACCGGGGATATTTCTTGCAAAGGTAAGGTGGGGGCGCGTACCCCTAGCTACACTGTTACCAATGCGCGTAGGTTTGTCAGGGTCGATGCGTGAGGTGTGCCTTAGCGCCTCAGCCAGAGTTTAGTTCCCTTTCTACTGTTAATTGAGTAGCCCCTTCTGAATGGGGCGCGTTAAAATCTCCGCGGCTGAATGCGCCTTGCGGATGAGGGTAGTCATTTTCATGCTGTTGTCTACAGGTGGACTGTATACATTGCTAATGTAGAGGGGCGGGCGCGTTTTCAGTAAGATTTGTATGAAGGTATGAGAGACCTCCGACATTTCCAGATTAGGTTGATTTGTTGAGAGATTGCGGAGTACAAGTGCAGCTGTGATCGAACGGGACTCAGCCGTCAATTTCTCGTTGTATGCTTTGTATCCAGTGAGCTTTACTTAACCGTCCATCTCTAGAAGGGCTATGATTACCGGTCTTTTTGTTTGGGCCAAAACTGTATATTCCATAGCCTTACGCTTGGATCTGAATCCCATGTAGTTCCATAGCCATACTATAACAGGAGCGCGGGTGGCAGTACGTGAAGTTTGGGAATACCGCTGGCGGACGCACGCGCCGACGCGTCATCGGTGGGCGGGAGAGCTCAGTGCCGGTGCGAATAAGGCGGCGTGCAAAGCGACGGCCGCGCCACAGGTGGCGGCTTTGCTCCCAACTTCCGGGAGTGAAGCGCGCCGTTTGCCGGTCGCTTCTGTGTTGTTGCGACGTGGCTTTATCTTTCTCGGTCGTTTCTTCGATCAAATAAGGTTTGTCCGTGCATCTTCATTGCGATAGGAGCCCGAAGGGATGTCCAATAACAACTGTTGTGTGGTTGGTTGCTCTAACACATATAAAAATACGCCGGAGACGCGATGCTACTCGTTCCCAGCGCGGCCCTATGAGCGGGAGCGACGACAGCAATGGATCGCCGCTGTTCGACGGCAGAGGTGAGGAACTGATTCCATTTACTTTAAAACGTGAAATTTTTTATTCACGCCTCTTTTTTAATGATGCAAGGAAGTGTTCAGGATAGTCGTCGTCTCATCATAAATCGTCATGCTGCTGCGACTCAAGTTCACATTGGTAAGCAGTTGACTGCGCATCGCAGCTAGGGCATGTGCAGGGCGCTGCTGCTTTGGTGGTGGTATTTTGAAAGAACTCGTTACGGGTATTGCCTGCACCGTGATTATGCGCTCAATTGTTGACGGTATACGTGTGTAATTTGCCCCCTGCATGAGTGCATTTTGGGGTCACTGTCGAGATAGTTCCGCTATCGCTCGAAAGTTTCGCATGTTGATATTTATCGCGCCTCTGTGTTTTCGTGTTGAAACGTTTGCTTTTTTAATGGCGATAATTTTAATGCACAGGTTGTGGGTATTGTCTGCTCTGTGATAATGTGCTTTATTTCGATTAGGATATGTGAATGCTGCGTATGTTGTCCCCTGCATGACTGTGTCTCGGCGTCATGGAGATAGTTTCGCTATCGCTAGAAGCTTGATCTTCATTTTCCGCATGTTGATGTTTTGGGCCTGTGTGTTCGCGCATTGAAACTTCAGATTGCTACCGCGTGCAAGACCTCTGCTCATTTTGCATGGATGTGGTCTGAGCTTCGTTTGTGACGCGATGACCTCATGCTTGCAGTGATTTTGTGTCCATTTTTTTGTAGTTAATTGTGTCTAGAGGCAGGACAGCACATTGCATTATCAGGTCTCTCCCGCCGCGGTAGCCCTGTGGATTCGGCTGTTGATCCCAAGGACATGGGTTGGACCCCGCCGCCGGAGGCGGCATTTCGATGCAGGCGAAATAAAAAAAAAATATGCCCGTTGGCTGTACGATGTCAGCGCAAGTTAAAGACTTTTAGGTAACATCATAATCGCTTAATTTAGTGCAAAGGACCGGACAAAATAAAAGACGAACACGCTGTCCTGTGCTGTTAAATTAGATGCATATGATGTCAATGCACCAGCTAGCCCAACAGCAAACTGTTTTGAACCCCAGGTGCTAAATTAATCTGCAGTCTTCCGCTACGGGGACCCTCATTGCCCATGCAGCCAAAAACCAAACAATTTATTCCCTTTTGCTGTAATGGCTGTGTTTATGTGTGCTTCTGTCATAATTTTATTAGAAAAGACGGGAGCCTGTGGGAGCCGACCAAACACAGCAGGATCTGCAGCAACCATTTTGTAAATGGTGAGAAATCCAACGACCCTCGGAGTCCAGCATATCTGCCGACCCTATTTCCAAGTGAATACAGACGCACCAAGACACCTTCTGCTTACAGATATGAAAGGTGAGATGAACTAGCGAAAATATTTTAATCAAATGGTGTGCTTTGTGGCTGGCATTATTAAATGTGAATGGAACGGAACTTGGAATGAACTGTGACAGAGAGAACCAAATAGGGCAGGCGATACTGGAAATGTTATGATTGCTTTACATACTGTAGGTCCTAGTGGCTAGCAGTTGTGGTGGTAGGATTATAACTACGCATTGTGTCATTGCTTTAACTATGCAGCTAGTATGAAACTGATTCAACTAGTGCTAGACCAAATACAGCAATAGTATTCAAAGATTCATTAACTGTGGAGCAATTTTTGTTGCTTGTTCTATCTAGGTAATGACTTTTCTCAATGAATATTGATTCACAGTGTAACAATCCTCAAAGAGTTGTCTTAATCCAGGTTGCGGTCACGTGAACAGAGCAAAGAACCCACATCAAGCTGTGTGCAGGAAGTGGCTACTGATGAAGAAGGCTACGATTCCACAAATGGACTCATAAGTGTATTTCTCTTCACATACCCATCCTGAAAAGCTTTTACAATACCAACGTTACTAAGCTGATTTCACAAAGTTCTGTGTTGACTTGAACAACAAACAAAGCTTTGGAATTTCTGGCAAGCTAGATTTAATGCTTTCTCCCAGTTTCTTTGCCCTTAATATGCTTGTGTCTATGGACATGACGATGTTCTAGTCTTTGGTTTCTTTCTTTGTATCAGTTTGCACATAGCATGCTGACATTTTGTGCTTTCAGTTGTGTTGTTATCTAGGAAAGTTGCCCAAGACATTTTTAAAACATTGTGTCAGTGAACATAACACACCAGAAGTCTTCATTAATCGTTACAGCACAATTTCAGGTCATTTGCATATATGTCATTCATATTTTTTCTTTAAAAGATTGCAGTTTATACTGGTGCTAACAAACACTACGATTCACTGCATGACTGCATTGTGTAATGTGGGGAGGAAATTTTGAACAAAAAAGAAGTGACTGTGCCTTTCAATGAATGCAGGCAGAAACACAAACAGACCCCTGTACTTGGACTTTGGAGCCAGATATGCCGAGTCTGTTCCTTTGCTGCATGCAAAGTTGCAGTGCTGAGACACAGGTAGGATGGGAACTAGTATGCATATTTGCTCTAATTTCATTGCACCTGAATAGACTTGTACCTAAAATTACATATATTTTCTTGTTGATACCTTTCTGCAGCGCCCCAATTTTTTGAAGTGTGGACTGGGTGTTGTGCTGTGTAGGTACAGCTTTGAGATAGCAGCTAGCGCGTATGATAGATAAAATACTTCAGATTGGGAAATAAACTATGTGTTAATATTTATCTTAAGCACATTTTCAGTTTTGTCATTGTTCACTGCATTATTCTTTGAGCAATATTTAATGCAAATGTGTACCTAAAATAGCTTTGTTACCCTCTAATAAGCACGGCTTCAAATGATTGTGTGCGTAATTTCTTGCAGGCTACCTTTCCTAGCAAGAAGGAAACAAAGAATGCCGCATGGGGCACTTCCTATGGCGTCAAGGACAGCGCGTGTGACCCAATGAACATCGACAGCTTGAAATCTACCTGTAGCTTTCGAGGCTACTCAAGTGTATCTGCCTGCTCCAGTGAAAAGGCCTCAGACATTTTAAAATCCATTGCTGGTGTGTCACTGCCAGTATTTTCAAAATTGCAGAGCATTGTTGTGGGGGTGCTTAATGTCAGTGGGGAAGAGGAAATTGTAAATGCATCAAACAAACTCCTCCTCTTTCTCATGAAGCTAAAGCTCAATCTTTCCTATTCGGCTTTAGCGGTCTCTTTTGGTATGCATAGGACAACTTGTTCACGACATTTTTTTCTGATTTTGAATCTTTTACATGCCAAAATGCGCTGTCTTATCTACTGGCCCTCACATTCAACCATTGAGCTCATGATGCCTGAATGTTTCAAGCCTGAGTATGCAAAATGTCGAGTCATTATAGATTGCACTGAGGTTTTCTGCTCAGCACCAAACACTGTGCATGAGAAAGTGCTGATGTTTTCTAATTATAAAGGCACATACACTGTCAAATTTCTTGTAGGAATAACACCTAGAGGAAATATCTGCTTCTTATTAAGGCCTTATGGTGGCCGTGCCACCGATTCATTCATAACAACTGATTCTGGTATTTTGCACTTGCTTAGCCCAGGAGATCTTGTGCTTGCTGAAGGGCTTTCCTCAAATCAGAAGTGCACTTGTGGAACGAGGCGTGCTATTTCAGGTGCCTACTTTTGCACGACCAAACCAGCCTTTTATTCGTGAGGAAGTTTTTACCTCATACAAAGTGGCATGTGCAAGAATACACTTTGAAAGATGTATTCAACGTATGAAACTTTTCATGATATTGTCAGAAAAGTTGTCTGCTGATTTGCTTCCTCACGTCTCAAAAATAATGGATATGTGCGGTGTGCTTACAAACTTACACAGCCCAATCATTAAAGCTAAAGAGTAATGTGGTAATGGGCAAGCTGTCATGTTCACCATGTACAAAATAGACAGATGACGTTACAGTGCAAGTATATTCTTTTGAGGGCTGGTTATTACCATTAATGCACAAAACTATTTTTTACTGCAGGAAATAAGTCGTTCTTTTTTTAGGATCTTCATGTATCTCTATCAAAAAAGTTGCACCCAGGATGTGTTTAGTAAAAGGTACGCATTGCAGGATACATTTCTTTGTCAAAATTTTGAAACATCTATTGAAAAACATCGAGAAACTTGGGACTTGTTTGACTGTTGGGAACAGTGATCTGATTGAGACACGAAAAACTTAGGCTGCTCAGTGATCCTATTACTACACAAATCTAGAAACCTGACTGTGTGAGAGCACAATGAGCACTCAACTTGCATTTATACTTAGGTTACATAACTAATATAGGCATTTAAAAAAATACCATTAAAAGTAGGTAAGCCTTGCAATGCGAGTATGTATGTCTCAGCAAGATCTCTGGAGTGCAGCCATAGCTACATTTTTGGTAACAGCTTCCACGGTGGCTCGGTGGTTATGGCGCTCGGCTGCTGGCTCAAAAGACGCGGGTTCGATCCCTGCCACGGTGGTCGAATTTCGATGGAGGTGAAATTCTAGAGGCCCGTGTGCTGTGCGATGTCAGTGCACGTTAAAGAACCTCAGGTGATCGAAATTTCCGGAGCCCTTCACTACAGCGTCTCTTATACCCGGAGTCGCTTTGGGACGTTAAACCCCATAAACCACAAAACAAATTTGGAAATAAGCAGATTTTTTGTCAAAATGCAATATGTATATTTTTAAAAATCCAGGTTTTGGTTTACCCTGTTGAGAATCCTGTTTTCACTTACTTTCCGAGTGACCATGGCAACTAACAATCATTGCTATCTTTTAATTCCCCGACTGAACTTATAGCGTGACTTTTTTGTAACATTTACAGATTATAATTTTAAATACAAGAGATATTTTGGCATGTTTTGTGTTGGTGGATTGCACAGTCAGGCGGGCAATATGTACAGGGTCGTCTAGTTCGAGCTAGAACACGTATGTGCCACATTTTGGATACTTGTGAACTAATGGGCAGGCAGAGTGCATGCAGCTGCCATGGTTGCCAAACTTCTCTCAGGTGGTCAAAAACTAGACATCACTCTCGTGTGATGCTATGCAGAGTAGGGATTTAAATTCATCGAGCACTCCTTTGTTTCAGCTTGAAGTGCGATTGCTTTGTTACTCGGAGTTGCTTAAGCACTCACCGTTTCAGGCTGTCATATGCATTCAGAACATCTTGAAGCATTTCTTTCGTGCTCTGCATTTCACACTGAGTTTATGTGTACAAATACTTTTTCTGCAGTATGTGCACAATGAGAGCTGAAGGGCAACTGAGTTTGTCAAACTGCTTTTATGAAAAGCCCACTTTTTCTGCCCAATACATTCAAGTAATTGAATGAAAACACCTCACCCTTTTTTGTTTTATCTTATGAGCTCAATGGCAGTGATTTGCGGTGCCAGTTATCCAGTTGTAGAAAAGCGCACTTGCATGTGCAGTGCTCTAGACTGTAAATACAGTGGCTGTGGTATATGTTTGATAATCTATTAGTTGTTTTGTTGATTTATAAAAATAAAGGGGCTAACGTATGATTTTTTTTGATAAGTGAAGCAACCAGAAAATGCTGATTCCATGCTGAAGATGAAGTATGAAACTTTTGGTAAAAAGAACTCATTTCTCTGAGGGATCAATGTTTACAATAAATTATTTTTTTTAGCCTTTCCATTGTGCTCGTTCCTTGCTTCCTTAGTGTTGAAAGTAGTCTTGACACTATGTCCCTAGATTTCATCAGTGGCACTCAATCCTTTTCTAGTTTAAATTTTCCACGCTGATTTAGTTCTTGTCCTGTCTTGACAGAAGCCCTAAAAAAGCCACCAATGTCTTCAAGCCTGCTTGGATGATGTTGAAAACTGTCTTGTTGTCTTTTCAGCAACACTTTTCGTTTTGACTGCTTCCGTCATTCTTGCTCTTTATTCCTTTCCGTGCACCATGGTCATGCATCGTGTCCATGTATCACTATTGTTGGCGTGGCGCCCCACCACGTTTTCTCACCATGGTCCCTCTAATGCACTTGCATTAATATCTGAAGTAAGTTATCACGCTGGCATCCTGGGAACAAAAAGCCGTTTATTCATGGGCACAGAACACATATATATAGCACGAGGTGACGTCACGCACTCCAAACCATGGCGACGCTTCCGTGGCTGATAGCGCGCTGATAACGCGTGCTCATCGCAACCACGCGCTATAACAATATCCAACACTGAATTGAAATCTTTGTGATGCACAGAAGAATACACACCAGTTTACCTGAAAGTGGGCATCACTTCTTTTGTTAGTGCCGGTAACAAATACTTAAAATAGAAGTTCTCAAGCTGCGGAACAGCCTGAGCAATGAAGGCGTTGTCAATTGGTACCTTGACTGTAATGTGCTGCTGTTTCGAGTACACATAGAAGAAACACGCTTCTAAACCGAGGACATACATTGAAACTTGAATTTGCGTGTAATACATGTGTGTACGCTTAAGCTCCAACTTGCCATCTTGGAAAACCAGGTATGGAACACCAGATATGGTGTTTTCAAAATCTACAATAGGTTTGTCTCTGCACGAGTAGGGACACTTCACTTCAAGACGCGATGCAGTAGGGCCTTGTACAACAATAGCATCTGGTGTGCAGCACAGCCAAGGCTGCTCGAGCATAATCACAAGCCCACACTTGTGGACTTCTGCTTCTATTTCCCTCGAAAATGACTCTATGGCTTCTTCTTCAAGGGCATTCCCATACGATGTAGCTGATGACCAAAATGACCGTTCGGACAAGAACTCCTCAGCCAGTACATGGCGCTCCTTTCTTGATTTCAGTATGTTGTGCGGCCGACTGCTGGCTGAAATACGGCATGCCCGCATTTTTTTCCATTGCAGAAAGTCTCTTTCTGACCCTCGTGTTTTTGTTTCAGTTTCTACTATTTGCTCAGCAGTTTGTACAATGTTGGCCATGTGGTAACTCATATCCTCGTCGTTGTTTTCATTGTTTGCCAGGCAGCGGTAGAGACCAGACTTTCGCAAGTTGCCTTGCACCACTGGTGGCCAATACACAATTGTTTCTTCCACTGGTTCTTTATCGATGTTCACAGATAGCTCATGCTTGATGGCTGTAACCAGTGAGCAGTTATGGTCCCACAGTTCATCAAGTAATGCGGCTACAGCAGTTGCATCTTGAGGCGGCGGTACTGCTGGTGCCATTGGTTCAATGTCTTCAACCGTCTTCCCAAGAAAACCGTCCAAGCAAGCTCCCTTTTTATACGTCCCCAGTGACCGTACTGAAGGCTTCCCCCATTCTCTTGGTCCACTTGTACGTGATGCATTTTCTTCTTTGTTTATGTACTGCACTAAAGCAGCAACATGCTTGCATCGTCCACCTGGTCCTGCCTTACAGGAGCAATTTCCATCTTCCAGCGAAAAGTCTGGAACTGATGCCTGCCAAGAAAATAATGAAGAACTGAAGTTTAAAAATGTATATTACTCTCTTTTTCATCACAAGCTACCAGTATGCAAGGATCATCAGGTAAAATTGATGAGAAAAATTCTTTGTGCAATCAGCTGAAGGGTGAGATTTTAAACATAATTAAGGCTCTGTTATTTCAGAAAGCAAGTTTCAGCAGTAACTAATTTTGTGGAACACGAGCAATGCACTAAAGCTTGCAGGAATGCCGATGGCGTATGCTGCAATTAAATGTTCCTTGCATAACCACAATGGTCCAATAATTTCTTTTAAATGTGTGAATCTAGTATCAAGAGGAAATAACTTTTTTACACAATTGGAACCGTGTGGCATGTAGGTATTTAATATCCATATTATGACATGTTGTAGTGAATGCAAGAAATGCCGAAAAAAAATTAACGACCGTCCTCCGTACGCGTCTCCTCGTTACAGAGAGGTAATTATGTCAGATCTGTGCCGGAAAAGGTAAAAGGGACAAGGAGAGTGTCTACTTGGGCGGTAGACTCGCGAACTGGGCGCTGCAATGGCAATTCTCGTACACGCGCGGACACCAGTAAGCGGAGCGCGCTGTGCTGATCTGCATATCTCAATGCAGCAAGAATGAGCAGTCAGGGTTATGCATGCACGGCAGCGCAGCCGACACTACACCTGCGTATGCGCAGCACTTCCCGTTCTTGCTTTCCAAAGGAGTGGTGGGAGTTAGATTGTGACAGCGCGCTAGTCTGCTTCTGCCATTCGTGTATCCCGGTCGCCAGCGCATATCAGTACGTCAGTGAATCGATGTTTTGAGGACCGGATACATGTACATGAGCATGTGCGCTGGGTCCATTTAAATCGCGCGACTCGCATGTGCTCACCACACACGAGCAGTGCGGGAGATGTGTTAAAAAAAATAGAGAGAGAGAGAGAGAAAACTTTTATTTCTTTCCAAGAGGTTCGCGGGGATGAAGACTTCCTGGTCGTCTTGCTTGGGTGCTGGCGACTTGAGTCTTCAAGCAAGAGTGGGCCCTCAGTCCAGGGCTCCACTGAGTTGTGCCGCTTCAGTTGCGTGCTTTACCAAGGCCCTCTGGACCTCAAGCTCGCTGCTGAAGAGACAGCTCTCCCATTGCTCCGCACTCGGTGTTTGTTGATTGTGGAATGCTATGTTTCTCTTGCATTCCCAGGTGATGTGATAGAGTGTGGGCGTACTGCCGCACCAGGGGCAGTCTGGTCTGAATTGCGTTGGTGATATCTTGTTGTATGTGTGTAGGTTAGGGAAGGTGCTCGTCTGTAGCCTACGCCATCCTACAGCCTCTTCCCTATTTAGTGCTTTGTGTGGTGATGGATATCTCTTTCTGATTCCCCTATATAGTTGTAGGGTCTCTGTGTAGCCCCCCTCGCATATGAGTAGCCGTGACTCCGAGACGATCGATAAGCCTGCTCGGTAAGTGAGCCCTCGAGCTAGACTGTCCGCCCTTTCGTTTCCTGCTACGCCTGCGTGGGCTGGCACCCAGATTATATGTTGTATGGGTATTCTTTCAGCTGAGGCTGCCGCCTCGCTGATTATTCTGAGGGCAGTGCCGCTGATATTGCCCTTCGTATAGTTTCTGCATGTTTCTTTCGAGTCCGTTAGGATATTTAGGGAGCGACCTTTTCTGTAGCCTTCGGCTATCGCTAGCGCGACGGCAATTTCTTCGGCCTCTGCTATCCCTGACACCCCTACTGAAGCGCAGGTGATAGTTTCCCCTGTACCGTTGACCACCGCTACCGCGGCTGTGCGTTTCTCTGCTCTTGCGTACATAGAAGCGTCTGTGTATAGTGTGCTTTCGGATTGGCCTAGCCTTCTGTTTATCTGTTCGGCCCTGGCTCTCCGCCTTTCTTCGTGTAGGTTGGGATCCATATTTTTAGGTAAGGGTCCCACGTTGAAAGTTCTTCTGAGGTCGTCTGGAACTTCTGTGTATCTGTCAGCCAGACCACTTGCGTTCCGACCTAGCCTTTTTAGGAGCGCCCTTCCTGTGGGGGAGCCCCTGAGCCTCGTCAATTGCGCACCCATTTGAGCCTCTGCTAGCTCGTCAAAGGTGTTGCTGACTCCGAGCTGGAGTAATTTTTCATTTGACGTGTTCCTGGGTAGGTGCAGAGCGATCTTGTAGGCCTTCCTTAGTATACAGTCGGCTTGCTCTCTTTCCGCTTTTGTTGTTGCGTGGTAGGGCAGCGAGTATGTGACCCTGCTGACGATTAGGCTGTTTACGAGTCTTAGGGTGTCGTCTTCCTTCATTCCGTATCTTCTTTGGGATACTCGGCTGATCATTCTTCCTACTTGTTCCGTGGCTTTCCTGAGCAGGGTGATGGTGTGGCTGCATTTGCGGCTACTCTGTAGCCACATGCCCAGAATGCGGATTATGTTTTTCTCCGGGATCGGTTGTCCCTCGAGGACGACGTCCAGCGGGGCTTGGGTAGGGTGTCTCCCTATTCTGATGAGCTCCGATTTTTCGGTCGAGCATTTCAGGCCCCTCTCCTTCACGTAGTCTTCTACGCAGGTGGCGGCTTCCTGTAGTCGGTCTTGTTTTTCTCCTAGCGATCCTTGGGTGATCCACACGGTTATGTCGTCGGCGTACATGGCGTGTTTGATACCCGGGATCTCTTTGAGCTTTCTTGCCAGTCTTAGCATTGACATGTTGAAGAGCACCGGCGATATGACTGAGCCTTGGGGTGTTCCTTTGCAGGGTGTGGCGAAGACGTCACTTCGCAGCTCGGCTAGCCCTACGGTCGCTGTTCGGTTGCTTAGGAAGGCCCTGATGTAGTTATGGGCTCTCCTTCCGCAATTCGTGTCGTTTATGCCTTCCATGATGGCGGCGTGGCTTACGTTGTCAAAGGCTCCTTTGATGTCGAGGGCCATGACAACGTTTTCTCCGCTTCTCGGCATTTTTTCAAGTACTTCCTCCTTTAGCTGGAGGAGTACGTCTTGCGTGGACAGGTGGGCTCGAAACCCGTACATGCTATCAGGGTAGAGTTGGTTTCTCTCCAGGTGTGACTGAATTCTCTTCGTTATTATTCGTTCGTACATCTTGCCTAGGCACGATGTGAGGGATATCGGCCTGAGGTTTTCCACTTGTAGTTTTTTACCGGGCTTCGGAATCATCACCACGACCGCGTGTTTCCATTCGGCGGGTACTGTTCCTTCCTGCCATAGTTTATTGAGGTACGCGGTGAGCTGGTCAATAGCTCCGTCGCTTAAGTTTCTGATCAGTGAATTGCGGATTCTGTCTGCTCCTGCTGCCGTGTTTCTTGTTGCCGACCTGATCGCATCGACCACCTCTTCCCTGGTTATGGGCCTGTCCATGACGGGGTTCTCTTCGCCTTGATATTCCTCTTTGTAACACTCGACCTGGTCGTTGCCGTAGCATTTGACCCGGACCTCCTCCAGTAGTTGTTTATCTGTACCGGTGTATTGGTGCACCAGCCTTCGTATTGCTTTGCCGCTCTCCGACTTGTTTTTGCTTGGGTCCATGAGGGACTTGAGGATCTGCCACGTTCTGGCCGTGCTCAGGGTGCCGTTCAGCGCGTTGCTAAACTGCTGCCATCCTTGTCTGGCCAGCTGCGTCGCGTACTCCTCCGCCTGCTTGGTGATTTCAGCTATCTTGGTCTTGAGCTTCCTGTTCAGCTTTTGTCTTTTCCACCGTGCGGTGAGTCCGCGTCTCGCCTCCCATAGCTTGAGGAGTCGCTTATCCACCTCCGGGGCGTGTTCGGTTCGGTCCACTTCTTTGGTGTAGAGTTCCTGGACCTCCTTGAGCTGTTGGCTCCACTCCCCCACAGATACAATGTCGCCTCCTTGCATCTGTCTACAGTGGGCCCTGAAGGCGTCCCAGTCGACGAGACGGGTCTTGCCTATTTTTCGTTTTGTGTCTTCGGCTGTGATGCTGGTTTTCAGTATATAGTGGTCGCTTCCTAGGTTTTCGAGTAGGTTTTCCCACTCGACCTGTCTGGCGCCCCTCACAAAAGTCAGGTCGGGGCAAGTGTCTGGGCTGACGCTGTTACCCTGTCTGGTTGGTTGGGTTTCGTCAGTTAGGAGATCGCAATCCGTTTGCTCTGCAGCGTCGCTGATTGTTCTTCCTTTTTTATCGTCTTTGCTGTAACCCCATTTTGGGTGCTTGGCGTTGAAATCGCCTGCTATTATTAGGGTGTTGTTGCCCGCTAGTAGAGGCTCTGTTGAAGTGATTACTTTATCGACAAAGCGGCTACTCACCACGAGCTCCACTTCGTAGCTGGGCTTCGTGACGCTCGTCTGCGCCACGCACTTTGCACGTATGCGGACTGGGTTGTCCCAGACGGCTGCGACGTCGTAGACATGCCCGCTCTCGTACAAAGCCCGGCCCTTTCTCTCGCTGTCTCCACAGAAATATTCGTCGGGGACCCGAACAACCGGGAAATCGCAGCTGCGAACTTCAGCCATTCTCGCAGTGGCAACGGGAGGCGCTGAACCGGACTCCCGGAAGATGGGCCGAAAACGGCCGCTAGGCGGCTTTCAGTGGCGCCTCTATAGGCGGTGCACGGGGCGTATACACTTAGCGTTGCCGATGTCATGGTCAGGTTTCTAGGGGCCGCTAGAGCGTCGACGCTACTTGATAGCGTGCAGACCTTAGATAACACCGTTTAGAAAGTGCTTGCAACGCTGGCCACCGCCTCGGTTACTTTGTTCAGCAGTGATACCTGTTTCTGGATAATCTCGTCGAGTCGTTCGTCTATTTTTGCAAGCCTCTGTTCGTAATTATTGTCTAGCTCATCTGGATATGGCCGAGGTACAAGCGGCGCTTTTCGTTTGTTACGGCGGGTGCGATCCACTTCCATGTATTCCTTGCGGGTGACCTCGACGCGAGTGCAAGTGTCACTCGACGTGTTATTATTTTTGGATTACGCATTCGCAGTTTCTTGCCGCTTGGTTTTAGCGTTGGACTGTGCTGACTGTTGCTGGACTAACTCTGCCACCTCCTATACCTGTGGGCCGGGTGCTGGTTGGCGTTGCTTGCCGTCGATAATTGGCCAAATGTTTGGAAGGTTTGTCTTCTGCTCCAGAATTGGAGTTGGTCCGAGAGCTGCTTTTTCGAGATGACGATGTGCTCCTACCGGTGCTCCCACTGCGCCCACTCACAGGCGGAAAAGAGTCCTCCCTTGGGTCCCGATTCGGCTGACCTCTGACCCATAATCGAGATGGACGTTGGATTGGTGAGTGTCCTAGCTCCGTGTCACCTGTGTCCAGGCTTGAGCTGGAGCTTGAGCTCGAATGATAAGACGAGATGCCACGGCGATTTTGTACGAAGCGGTGCTTCCAGCTCCTGCTGTTGGTCGGATGTGGGCTCTCGCACACAATGCATACCACTTATCACGTGGGATTCTGTCCTTGTGGCGGCGCATGTTCGATGCCGGTTCTGTGGCAGGTTTGGTGCCTTAGTTGCGAGCAGACGACCGGTCGATGCCCCTTTTAGCGGCAATTAAAACACGCCCCCAGTCTTCTTCTTAATGAAAAAAACCTCGAATATGAACCTCAGATATCGGACGTACCGGGGAAGTGTGGTGTTGGCAAAGGTAATCTGAAGTGGCGAGTCTGGCCCAAACGCCGCAACGCCGCGATAGGAAGGTCAGGGTTGCAAGTATTAAGCTCGTTAAAGATGAACAAGTCCGTCTCGTAGCTGTATCCTCTGTAGATCTCTCCTGTGATGGTCGGGGGTAGAAATCGCGCCTCGTTCTCTTCACCTTTGACGGCGTCTACGCGCTGCGGTGATGCAAAGCTTCCGTTGCGCTTACGAGTGCGACAACCGAGGAGGGACAAAAATTATTGTGGGACGATAAAAGAACGAAAAAAATTTTCCTTCCCGTGCCACATTGGGAAAAAGTTTTGTAGCGATAGCTACATTAAGGTAGCATTTCGAGCCTTCCGCGTGCCGTCGCCGGCGCGGTGGCGGCGACGCCACCCTTTGGCTGCGCCGCCATGCTGTCACGTGGTTTTGATAAGCTGCCGGTGCCGTGGCTGATCCGTGGTCTTATCACCAGAGGATGCAAAAGATCAACTTGGCCAGATAGCACAAGGCCTTTTTCAGGCGCGGTTGGCGGTTCCATTCGTACAACCCCCTCCGCGCGCAGACTTCACTGCGGTTACACCCTCTGAATTATTTTCCATTGTTTCTGGCCTCAAACCTGCAGCTCCCGGATGCGATGGGATCTCTATTGGTATGTTGAAATCTCTTGTGCAAGAATTTACCTCGGATGTTTTGCATTTGGTTAATGTCTCCCTGGAGAAATCTTGGCTTCCTCCTGAATGGAAAATTGCGAAAATAATCTTACTTCTTAAGGATCCCAAGAAGGTGTTAGAAATGGACATTCGACCAATTTTCCTCTTGACTAATTTAGTTAAAGTTATTGGACGAATTGTGCACACTGGTCTAACAGATCATGTTCTAGCGGTACAAGCCTTCGGCGCTTCTCAGATAAGGTTTCGTCGGGGGTGCTCAATTTGGACAGCGCGCATGGACTTGGAAAGTAGAATTAGGATGTCAATGGGGAAGAAAGAGGTCGTGGCTTTAGTCACCTTTGAGATTGCTAAAGCGTATGACAGTGTAGAACATTCGATTTTATTGAACAAGCTGGACGAAATTCGGCCGCCTTTTTATATTCTTGCATGGGTTCAGGAATTCTTAAAAGAAAGGCGATTCTTCTGTTCGGACGGTTCTTTTACGTCCGAGACTTTTTCACAGACTAGAGGCGTGCCGCAGGGCTCTGTACTGTCTCCGTTACTTTTTAACATACTTGTGCGAAATATATATCTTTTCAGGGTGACGTCAAGGTGTATGTATATGCAGACGACATCGCCTTTTTAGCTTCTTCTTGAGACATACACTAACTTTCCCAGCTTTTGCAGACCTACCTTAATGCACTGGAAGTATGGCTGGGCAAGTTACACTTACCTCTAAACGTGAACAAAACTTCAGTTCTCATTTTTCCTCCAGCGTCCCCTCTTTATATCAGTCTACAGTATTGTGGCGCCCAAATCCCGCAAGTGCAGTCCTTAAAGTATCTAGGGGTCATTTACGACCCTCACCTCGACTGGCGACCTCATAGCAAAAGTATAGCCCTAAATGGTAAGCGAGCTCTCGGTCGTCTCATGCGAATCTGCAATAGGAAATTTGGTATGCGCAGATACACTCTCTTATTTCTCTACAAAACTTACGTTAGACCAATTTTGGAGTTCGATTGCGTTCTGTTCTCCGGTTGCCCTAGATATAAAATTCAACCGCTGATTCTTTTGAAGAGACGTGCTCTACGGCTATGCCTGGGTCTACCAAAATTTGTGGCCAATTGTGTCCTCTTTCTGGAAGCTCGCATACGGGACTTGAACTCCCATCTCCAACTTCTCACAGTGCGCACCTTCCTACAGGGACTTGAGCCAATGCCTGGAGTGGCCCCTCCAATTTTTTTGACAACCCCGGCATTCTTTCTAGATAAACATTGGCCGATCTACAAACTGCCTCAATTTGTGTTCACAGAGCAAAATTGCAGTCACGCTTAGGTCCGTGCAAAGCGTCACCGACTTGCAGGCTGCAATAACTGTTTGCGTTGACCATGTGATTCCGCTTTACGCAAAGCAATTACCTGCCAACATGCTAAATTTTCTCCTGGAGGATTATCTATTGCAGTATCCGAGCCATGCTGCAATTTTTACGGATGCCTCTCAACAAGCCGAAAAGGCAGCAAAAGGTGTTTATTCACAAACACTAGATTGGCGTTACTCTCTCCGGATCCCCGATTATACTCCAATTTACCCTGCTGAATTACTTGCTATCGGTTTTGCCCTTCAAAGCATTCCCAGCAATATTGATCAAGACATTCTCTCGGACTGCCGCTCAGTCTTGGCTGCACTGGAAAGCTCGCAAAATACTCTTCTTTACCAATCCCTATTGTACTTCGTGCCACGTCATGTCATAGAGGTGCGTTTTCAGTGGATACCAGGACATTGTGGCATTTCTTCCAATTCTATGACCGATTTCCTAGCGAAATCTGCCATCAATGGCCCTATAGCCCAGGGCGTTCCAAACCTCATACTTCTGACCACGTCCCGGTATGAACGCTTCCAAATTCACCATTACCTGAGCCATGAGCCCATCCTTGGTACAGCGGATTTCGAACATTTGAAATTCCCATGGAAAATACATTACTGTACATCAAGACAATGTGAGGTTTCTTTGACACTGCTGCGTTGTAGGATACCTCGCCTTAATCTATACTTATGCCGCTCGGGGTTCACGCCGTCGAATCTATGTGCGTCATGCGGGGAAGTTGAATCCATAGATCATTTCATCCTCTACTGCCGGCGGTTTGCCCGGCAGAGAATTCAGTTTTTGGTAAATCCGCTCGCTCAATTAGGACTGCCGTTTACTCTTCCCGTCCTCCTCTCATTCGGTGCAACCGTCAAAGGGCATGCCATTTGGCAAGCGTGCCAACTGCTCCACAAGTATATCAGTGCAACTTGGAGATTTGAGTGTTAATTTCTAGATTTATTTATTTTTTTCTTTTTTTAATTTCTTTTTTTTACTTTCATTCTCTCAAAATTATTTGCTTTCTTATCAATCCTCACATCAGTAATTCTACTCGCACAGCTTTGTTTCCTTGATTTACAACTCGATTTCCTCATGTTCAATCAAATTAAGGATTTTCTTTTCACTCCCAATCTTAATTGATAAATCGGTTGAGATTCACTTGGATTAGACATTCCCTGATTGGATCTGCACCAAACCCTGGCCTATCCCCCACCGTGGGTATGTGCCATCATATTTTCAGGCAACAAGAACTTATCGCGTCCCTCCAGATTTAACCAGAGCTAAACCACCGTGTCACATATATTAAGGAGCCTTAATTAAATTTTAAAGGAAAAAGGTGTGAAGAAGACGGCGCGAATTAACCGAAGAACAAAGAGGACGAAGCATTCGTTGAGGTGGAGAGAGATGATTTGTGGAGAAGAGAAGACGACGACAAGGCTTATGTGGACTAACACCGAGGCTATAAAAGGGCGAGTGAGAGCGAGTCCCGGGGGGCAACAGCAGAGAAGCAGAGGCTCCGGCAGGTCAGGGACACATCGGCTGGAAGAGCGACGCCGGCGACTGCTCCGGTGAGCTCGCGTTCTACGACATCGCATCGTGGACTTCCTGCCGTGCCTGAGCCCGTTCCGTGGAGTCAACGGAGAACGCTACCACCTGCTACGACCAGAGGTGTGTCCAGCGCTGTTGCCACCCATCCGGGTGGTGCCTCAACGCCAACACCGGCATCACCTCCACGGGCGCTTGGACCGGTAGCTTGTACCACACAGCCGGCGACGCCGCCAGCGACGCCAGCCCAAGCACGCCGAACGCCACATCGACGCCGGCTACGGGATCGATACAACGCCGCAGCCGCACCGAGCCAACCGTGAGCACGCACGCCGACCGCTAATAGTAGAACGCGAGTAGTAGACGCTGGCAGTAGTGTGCCCGGGTCGTGTGTATTTATAGTCTGTGTTTTGTGTTTGTTAGTTTTGTTAGTTTTGCGTTCGTGTGTGTGTCACGTAGGGTGCATTGAATGTGCGTTTGTGTGCGTGCACCAGTCGCCTAGCCCATTCTTTCAGTCCGAGTGTTCTCCGGAGAGATCCGTGACACACCGGAAATGTTTCGTCATTCCGTCCGGAAAAAGCAACGCGGCTCTCTGAAATGTTTGGCCGCATAGGATAGGCCCGGAAAAATTAGATAATGTGCTGGATCCGCGTCTTTGCGATGTTAGTGGCCGTACCTCTCATGTCAGTCGTGTTTTTTGGAGGATTCGGTGTGAAGCGCGAGCGACTGCAGCCTTCGCAGTAAATGCTGTCTGGAATGGTTGTAGATGGATTCATTCCCTCGCGGGCTACAAAAGCCGTGCTTCTCGTTGTCTTAGCCCCGCCGCACTGCTAGGCTCTGCAGGTGTAGCTTTGATGTCACGCGCATTACATGACGTGTTGGTTTGGCTGTAGTCGGAATCGTTCGCAGGCTCGACTCGAAAGTTGCGCTTCATGTTGTTTGAGCCCCGCCATGTACGCTGCTCGCGGTGCAAGTTTAGCTTTGATGCTGCGTGCACTGCTGACCGTGTTCTGCAAGGGTTCAGTGTTGATACCATGCCGCTGCTGTGCTTAGACATAGTAACGGCATCTATGGATTGGATGCTTCATATCAGCATGAATAATAATTGAAAATACATGCGTGGGCCTTCTTTAACATGGTTACAGATATTTCCTTCTTGATTTTTCTGTTTTCGCTTCAAGCAACTTCATAAACGAACGTGTTTGTTCAAGCTGGACTGAGTAAATTCTAGTTTGGATTTTTCTGCGCTTGATTGTTTTTGAATGCGGTTTCGACTGAAAGCGAATAATTAACTGCGTCAGTCCAGGCTGCTCCGATTTATGCCTGGCGATTACACGAGAGAAGTTAAATATGCCATTATTGCATATGCTGACCCAAGATGACCATCACCGAAACAAACAATACGCTAGTGAACCATGCAGCGCTGCAGCTGCGCGCAAGGCAGCGCTTAAAATCCTTCTTTCATGGCTGCTAATCAACCCAAAAAATTAACCCCACAACAAAATTTTTTCTGGTCAGAACCGTGTTAGTGCGCAGCTTGGTTTTGCTACATGTCAGAGTTTTTGTACTAACATGGTCCTATGTGAGCCATTGTCCACCTGTGCCGCACTCAAGCATGGTTTGCTTAACCGGCACAGAATTCTGCCTTTTACACGAAGGTGAAAATAAAGTGATTTAATGTTATTATTACTATCAGTTTTACTAAAAAGGACATTGTATTCACCTATTTGCAGAAAAATATCAAGGGACTGCCGTCAGTCGGATCATTTGAACAATAGCCTGCGAGGTGTTATAGTAGCTCCGAAATGTTCGCTAAGCTTTCCTGCACTAAAAAAACGTCGAGATGAGTAGGCACCTGCGCATTGAATAGCACAGCTGATTGCGCTATTCAGTGCACAGCATTACACCGTCATCCTTTCATATAAGCACAAAGGCCGCACGTCTAGTCGTATGTCGTTTCACTTCGTCTTGCAGAGTTAAATTAAGAATAAGAATGCGCAAAACACGCCGGTCGAAAAACAACACTGCGACGGTGGAGGTGGTAAAAACTTTTGATGTCTGGGGTGTTTGGGGCACAAAGGCCCCTGGGCATCCGCACGACCCCACTGCACTGGGTGCGCAGGTACCCAGAGCAGCTCCACGCGGCGGGGCCTGTTGGCACCGGGCGAGGTCATTGTGCAAATCACAGGAATATGAACTCGCCCACTGACGAAATTTAGTAGTGCAGTTTTTGAGTCTGAGAATATAACGGGCTTCCGTGTGGGCAATCGCAAGGGCTATGGCTGCCTCCTCAACCACTTATGAAGAGGAAACCGGGAAAGAGCGAAAGTAGCAGGGGATTGAGGAGTATAGCCTACCATGGCTGCCGCCACTTCCTCGCCCGAGCATGCGGCGTCCACCTTCACGGCATACTCCACATAGCCGCAATATTTGTGGAGAGCCTTTGTCCTAGCTCGGCGGCGTGGCCCGTGGTGTTGCGGATGGGTGTTTTTGAGAAGGGGTTTGACGAGGAGGTTGGAGAGGATAGGGCGTGGGATGGAGAGGAGTGTTGCATCGTTAGCCGGGATATCAATGCCGAGAGTGTTGGGGTTGTGGCGTCCATGTTAATCGGATATACAGGGTCTGTGTATGGGCCTCCGCAAGCTCCCAATAGTTTTGTGAAGACTCAGCTGGAGCAGTTTTTCTGTTGAAGTGTTCAGGGGTAGATGGAGGACCTTCTTGAACGCGGCGTGAAGCATAGCGTTCAAGGTGGAGGCTTCCACACCCGCAAGTCTGAGGTATGGGAGCGTATATAGGAATCGGCTGAGGATAAAGGCGTGAATGAGACGCATAGGTTGGGCTCCATCATGCCCTTATGGTGGCCCAAAACTCTGGGGATGAGGTGCGTGATCGAACCTTTCACCTGCTGAAGTTTCTTCATGATAAGGCTGTTCCTACCGTTTTTTTTTGGATATGAAGGCCTAGAACCCGGACAGTCTCGACCTCTGGGATGGGGCGATCGTCCAGAGCAACAGTTATAGGCCTGGTGGGACAGTGACGCGTGGTGGGACGGAGAGTGAGCTCGGACGTGTCTGGAGAGCACAAGAGCCCGATGATTGAGGATTGTTCTTGTGTGAATGTTGCGATGGTTTGTAGCGTGTTGTCTTTGCATCATCTCTGCGGAGGGTGGTTCACAGCGTGATGTCATCGGCATAGAGTGTGCCGGAGGTGTTGTATATTAGTGAGTTTATGAGCGAGGGAGAGTCATAGTCGCGTTGAAAAAGAAAGGGGAGAGGACGGACCCCTGAGGGGCTCCGACGCTTCTACAGGAGTAAGAACGTGATTTATGTGGGCCAAAGTGGAACTTAGCCCTGCGGTTCTTAAGAAAAGTTGTTGCAGAGGTTGCAAGATGGGTTGTTGAGCATCATAGTTGCCTGATGGTCAACGCGATGAAAGGTTTCAGGTAAGTCCAAAGCCAGGACGCCCTTTTTGTGACCTGGAATGGCGGGGTCAAAAATGTCGATTGTGAGCTGCAGCATGGTATCCTGCGCCCATAAATGGGGATAGAAGCCTACTATGTTAAGGGGGTGGTAGAGGTCGTTGTTCGTCATGTGTTAAGTGAGTTCGCTAGCAGGACGTGTTCTAAACGTTTCCCGAGTCACGACGTGAGAGCGATTGGCTGGATTTTGGCTGGTGTGAGTGGTTTGTTCGGTTTGGGGATAAATATAATCTTTTGTGACGCCAAGATTGGGGAAGGATGACTTGCACCCAGCATTAGTTGAAGTAGCCCGTAATTGGGTTCATCTATTGATCATCCAGGTTGCAGAGAATAGAGTTTGAGAGTTTGTCAACACCAGGAGCGGAGGAGGTATGGAGAGTCAGGGGGGCCGCTCTGACTTCCGCTGCCGCAAAGTAGGCATCGAGGGTTGAATTTGGTTGGCCTATGTAGAGAGGAACGGAGTCGAATATGCCCAGCGATGCATGAGTTGGCTTGAGGTTGCCCAGGAGGGGGTCAAAGGATAAGTGAGTATTGTGCATGAGCCGTATCACATGATAGGGTGTAGCTGTTTTGGACTGCGTGGGGTCGTTGAGATGGCGGATCAGTTGCAAGGCTCGCTTGGTAGACAGATTACCGGCCATGCGCTCACAGATTTGTGCCTACTTGGAGCGGCATAGCTCCTCTGCATGTTGGTTGATCTGTCTGCAGCGCAGCCAGCCGCTTTTCCGAACGGCGGTTGAGTTTGTTCGTTTTCCAGCACTCTTGGAGACTGTGGTAAGCTTCCCAGAGGTGGGAGAGTTAACAGTATAATGTGGGGGCATCCTGTATAGTTTTAATGTGTTGGGTGTGTGGCAGCATTGGTCGTGAATCAACTCACCCATGGGTCGATGTCTGTGATGGCGGCCGCTGGGGTGTGCATTCGCAGTTTGCAGATGACTTCGCAATTTGTTAGCTTGTGTACAAGGTATCTCTCTCGTTGTTGTATAAACGGGATAGAGACAGAATATGGTATGCCTAGTGTATGGTTTTTTCGGTTCCCGGTGATGCACACGAGAGGGCGGCTTATATTCAGGTCTGGACTGATGTCCATGGAAATGCGATACCGATTCTCGTGGCAGTGTGGAAGTCAATGTGCACAGTGAGCGGGAGGCCTCACACCAAGGACCAAAGGCGTTGCCCTCTGCCCAGTGGGGCATGGCACCCGCCAACAGTGTGTGCACAATTGAACTCCCCCCCCCCCCCCCCAAATAATGAGAGGATGCTACCCTGTAGTGTAGTGTCGGTGTGGACCGAGACATGACTGGGGAGATTGGCGGTTGTGTTGGGGTCCTGCAGTCGGAGGATTTGGGGCTTGGGGGTGAGGCTGAGAAGTTGAAGGCGTGCGCGCTTGCCACGGAAGCCGTGACAACTTCATTGGAGGAGAGGTAATTGGCTATAATGAAGTGACTGCCCCGCCATACTGAAGGGTTGGGGGTGCCACGACTGAGGGGTGTGAGGCTGTTAAGCGCATTTCGAGCGTCTGCATCATTCCGGTGAACAGTTGTTGCATCTGGTGTAGAAATCGGTGAGTGATTTGATCCATGGTGTTGGTAAATTTTGGCACAAGGCGCGCCTCCATTTCTTGTAATATTGAGTTCAATTTTTCTTCCAGTTTCCTGTGACCGTCTTGGGTGATATGAAGGAATTCCAGTGTGCGTATCTTTTTAGCGGGCAGGGGATCGATTGGCTACGGGGGAGTGGCTGTGATGCGTGATGAGGGGCTTTCTGATGGGAGTGAGGAAATTTGTGTGGGATGGAGAGAGGGAGGAGTGGTATGAGGGTGGTGGAAATGCGGATGTTTGTGTGGGATGGATTGAGGGAGAAGTGTTATGAAAACAGGTAAGCATTAGCGAGAAAAAGCGGCTTACCTACACCCTTAGGGCCTATAGCTCCTTGTCCCTGGGATCCGTACGAAGTGGGGCGGTCTTGCCGGCAACTCTGTCGGCCCATGAGAGGTGGTGCGGTGTGGTGGTTGACTTTGAGGAGTCCACATTTCGGGGGCGTGATTCTGACTTGAAGGCACCGGAGCGGTTTTTGATGTGGGAGTTCTCGCGATGGGTTGTAGCGTCCTTGCGGCATATGTGAGTAGAGTGGCCAGATTTGAGTGCTCGGTGACCACGGGCATTGCATCCGGCTATTCCCGTCTTGTGACACCCACCACACAGGATGCATTTTGGTGTGCATGTAGGTATTTCTTCTAGAGGGTGTGGGGTACAGCCTCTGGGGCAGTTGTAGGTGCGGGGTAATATGCGCACACCAGCTCGATGCCCTGGCTTCCTACTGTTAATGCACCCGTCCATATGGCCTCAGTACAGGGTGCAGAGGTGCAGACCTCCTCCATAAAGATTTTTCTCAGGGATGGACCTTCCCGGAAGGTGATGAGAATGCATATGATATTGCCCATCCTTCTGGCAGCCACTAAAGGGGCATGCCAGTTTCCTTTTAGCCGCCGCGGTGGCTGAGTGGTTACGGCGCTCGGCTGCTGGCCCGAAAGACGCGGGTTCGATCCCGGCCGCGGCGGTCGAATTTCGATGGAGGCGAAATTCTAGAGGCCCGTGTACTGTGCGATGTCAATGCACGTTAAAGAACCCCAGGTGGTCGAAATTTCCGGAGCCCTTTACTACGGCATCTCGCATAGCCGGAGTCGCTTTGGGACGTTAAACCCTCATAAACCAAACCTAAACCAAACCAGTTTCCTTTGAATAAGTCATCCAGGAGTTCTGCTGGGATCTTGTTCCAGTACGCATTACTAATTCCCCACGTACTGACCCGTCAGGGGAAGCTATGTACACTGCCAGGGCGTAAGTGCATCATACTGATGGCGTCTTGTTGGTTGGGTGTGCTTGCAGCGCATGTGTTGTTAGCTGGATGGATGCGCAGTTGTACTTTCTCTGGTTCTCGGAGCTCTTGGGCTGCTAGGAGAAGAGCGGACCGTAGTTGGCGGGAAGCAGAGTGGTGAGTTGTAGGCCTCTTCTCGAGCGGAGAACTACCGTGAAGTATGCCGGCTGGAGCCGAGGCCGTTGTCTTGATTTTTGGGCGATTAGGCGTGCAGCGCGCAGCGCTTACGTCATTGGAGACAGGTACGCAGGGACAGCGCGTTGCAAGCCAGATGTTGCGCTGGGGTTTATGGCGTTCTGCGGCGCCGTTCTCAGGCTATCGGGTGAATTCTAGCCGGCTCCTGGTGTTGGGCTGGAACACTCTAAATAAATGTCCAGTCACGGAGGTCGCAATCCCGTGGATCGATGGTCTCTGGGTACATGCATCGCTATATTTGGGCTTCTAGGGGAGGTCGCGAAGCAGTACACCTAGCTTCAGGCGGATCGAGGCCTGACTTAAGCCGTGTGCTGGCTCTGGTGAAAAAGGGGCCGTGGGGCCCGAAAAAGGTCCGGCGTGTGCAAAAATTTGTCTGGCAGTGGTGCTCACCTTCACGAGGCTCTGGGCGAAGGTATCAATGCTGGTAGTGCAGGCGATTTGCAAAAAACGCCATCTTTGGACGGAGCCAAAGTGAAGCACGCACACGCTCCACGACCACCACTCCAAGGATATTCGCTGTTGTGCCGCGAGCTCTCTCGGCTGGCCTCGGCGAAAAGCTTGTTTCCTGGAGCAACAGCAGAGGGCAGAAGTAGAGAGGAAACATGAGGAAAAAGGCAGCTCCATGGCTAGCCTCGGCAGAGTCCATTTCATAAAGCAACAGCAGAGTGCAGAACAAGATAGGGAACATGAGGAGGCAGCTGCACGGCTGGCGCCTGCAAAAAGTCTGTTTCCTGCAGCAACAGATGGCAGAAGAACTAGACGGGGAGCATGTGGGAAGAAGTAGCTCCACGGCTCGCCTCGGCGAAAAGTCCGTTTCCTTGAGAGAAAACAGAGGACACAAGACAGGGAAGATGAGGTAAAAGGCAGCTGCACGACTGGCTTCTGCAGAAAGTCCGTTTCCTGGAGCAAGAGCATAGGGCAGAACTATGAAGGAAACATATGGGAATAGGCAGCTCCCCAGCTCGCCTTTGCGAAAAGTTTGTTTTGTTTAGCAACAGCAGAGGGCAGAACGCGAAAGGGAACATGTAGAAAAATCAGCTTCACGGCTGGCCTCGGCAAAAATCTGTTACCTAGAGCAACATCAGATGGCAGAACTAGGTAGGAAAGATGTGGCAATAGCTGGATACACGGTGACGTCGGCGAAAAGTCCATTTCTTTGAGCAACAGCAGAGGGCAGAACTAGAGAGAGAACACGTGGGGAAAGGCAGATCTACGGCTGGCTTCGGCGAAAAGTCTGTTTCCTGGAGCATCAGCACAGGACAGAACTAGAGAGGGAACATGTGAGAAGAGGCAGCTACATGGCTGGCCTCTGCGAAAAGTTCGTCTCTTGGAGGAAGGCGAGAGGGAGAACTCGAGAGGGAACATAAAGAAAGAGGTAGCTCATGGCAGGCCTTTGAGCCTCCCCCACTCTCCCCACGCTTCGCGTAGCGGGATTGAGGGAGCCGTGCGAAGCTCGATCGTGACGGCTGCTGCCGCAGTCGCGCTATCAGCTATCAGCATGCGGGGAGTGAGGACGTAGGTTCAAGTTCCATGCGTTGACTGAAGAGCTGTGCAAGTCCTCCACCGCTAACCCGTCAAAGGTTAGGGGTTCACTTAACCTCGCGTTTTTAACGCCATAGCGTTAAGCTCCCGTTGTGCAGAAAATGCGGCGTCGTCGTTGTCGGCGTTGTGAGAGATATAGGGTGGCATAGGTAGGCTCATGCGGTCACCCCCGAAGAAACTTCCTAAGAGGGCTACATAGGTCACTTGACTTTGTTAGGATCATGACAACCTGCCGACCGTGTAATGAGGAAACCAACCACCACGTCAAGGTGCAGTTAAATAATGATAGTTCGCGTGAGGTTGCGTGAAAAGAGCAACTTGGGTCGCACAATACCCAGCGACGATGGGAGCACCTGGCATAGCAGGGCATCGCAGGGCCATTGCTGCACCAATCCGCAAGGAGCGCTATGATGACCCCCAAGGACATATACATGTAATTGGAAACTGAAATTGGCTGCTGAGGAAAGAAAATGACGCTGCAACTCTCTCACATACCTAGGTGGACAGCCGAATCAAGCTGTAAGGGAAGGGATGAAGGAGGGAGTGAAAATGATGAGTAAATGATCAGTTCCGCATCTCCTATCGCGTCATATACTTAAGACAAAGCTTAAAATATCACCTTCAATTTTTCTGCCTTCGTATAGTCGGATACAATTTTAGAACGCCGCCGCGGTGGCTTTGTGGTTATGGCGCTCAGATGCTGGCCTGAATGACGCGGGTTCGATCCCGGCCGCGGTGGTGGAATTTCGATGGAGGCGAAATTCTGGAGGCCCGTGTGCTGTGCGATGTCAGTGCAGGTAAAAGAACTCCCAGTGGTCAAAATTTCCGGAGCCCTTCACTACGGCGTCTCTTATAGCCTGAGTCGCTTTGGGACGTTAAACCTCCATAAACCAAACCAAACCAATTTTAGAACGCAGCGGCTTTTCCCTGCCAAATGACTCCATTCAGGCAGTGGCGTCGGCCGATTCTCTTGACCTTGTCATTATGACGAAGCAGGAAATTGTAGGTGAAAGGGGATAATCTCAACTCTTTATATTCGGCGATAAACCGCTGTCCTTATTGTCGCGTTGCTTCCTGCATTGTTACGGTGCCAGGGTATTGCGAGTCGGCCGATGGCATTGGTTGGAAAGGGGGTCCTTTGACGGGGAAACGCCGCTGTATTCTTGAGTTGTATCCGACTACAGTGAAGCAGCGCTTTTGCGCTAAAGCAAACAGGCATCGTTCCGCAGCACTGACATAGTAAGTGAAGTTTCTTTCCGCAACTTTCGAGCAGGTGCGCACTCCAGGTTTTCATATCAGATAGAGGTGCACCACATCATCGCCATACGTGGCGACTCGGCAGGTCCTCAGTGTCTCACCATAAGCTGTCGACTTTCAGAATGTCAAAACTCGAGAAGCTCAGCGGCGCCAAACGGGTTTTCAAACTCTCCAAAAAGATAAACGACTACAAATACATCAGCATTTTCTCTAAAACAGAGCAGGTAAGCACGCGGTTTGTGCACGGCTTGTTTTGTGCGCTTCGAGTAAGCGTCACACTACCGCTCTCTACCAGAAGCATCGCGGCTCTTCTCGCCGTCTCTGCAGCACCGAGAAACGCTCTTTCCCGCGTGCGACGAAATGCCTTTAGCATAGCGCGTTCCGCTACCTCTTAAACGCCTACCGCGCTGCAGTCTCGACGTGGCAGGCTAGCGGGCTGCGGACGGGAACGTGGCGCCACCTAATGCCTTCCGGGCGATCTGCGCATGCGCAGTTGCGCGGCGCGGTAAGCGGTGGCGGTACATGCTATGCTGTCTAACGTCACACGGTTGCAACGTTTGCACGGTTGGGCGTACCGCGTAGTGCTAAGAGTACTTTCAGCACAGCACACCAGTTAGTGTTTGGAGCCCTTGTATCGAGAATCCTATGGTCTCAGTCGGCCACAACTTAGAGGTTAGCTTAATGTCGTGACACCAGTGCGCGATAAATGAACTGCGTATGCTTGATGACTTATGCGCAATGGAGCGTAACGTGGGAGACTCGGAGATACCAGTATAGCTCGCCCACTCATGTAACAGTTTGCTCGCCAAAAGTGCGACAATAACATTACCGTTGCTAAAAACTATCGCTACTTCCATAGCCGTGAAGCGCAAGCAGGAGAGATTTAAAGGCACCGAACGCGAGAGCAAATTTCTCTTATGAGTGCAAAATATCCTCACGAGACGTCTAAAGAGACTTCTTGAAAACGTTGCAGCTTTACCCTTTTTGGAACACGTATGGTGTCTTTGTGATACGATGTTGAGTGCGAGCGCGCGCACGTAGCCTCCCTCGTACATTTTCTTTTCCGCGCTTACACGTTATTGTAGCGTCGGTGTTCGTTCTCTTAGCGTGTGAACATTTTTAACGCAATAGCATGTAGTTTGTAGTCTTAAAACCTACCGAGTTCCCCTAACGAAATATCATTTTTCGAGAGGGCCTTCAGACGTCACCAGAACCACATAATTTGACAATCTTAAGCCTAGAAAAGATAGTGTCTTCCATCAGATCACATTATGGGATTACAATGGTGTAAATCACGGGGGTGGGGAGGGAGACTTCATTTCTCCTCCGCTTATGATGAGGTGACACCCTCGCTCAGGCAGTGCATAATTCAGCTACATTTAAGGCTGTAATGCAGTTGATGGTGTGAATCTTGTCACAGTGGTATGTTCTATCATCTGCCTAATGGGGAAGAGTACCTCATGAGCTGTCGGTATGAAATTTTCAATATATCTGAGCGTCTATTCTATTGCCTCAAGTTCTGAAAACTTGCGTGAAACGCTCCAAGTTATATTTAAAAATATGCTGCCCATCTGAAGTTAAAGGGCAAACAATTTTAGTGCTGTGGCGCTTTGGGAAAGGTGCAATTACAAAATGCCTGTTGCCTCCAGAGCCACGGAAATTCACATCAACGGTCTGTATTATGTAGTGTTGACTGACGTACCAAGCGATACTGGACACAAAAATATTTTAGCAGGAAAGAGTTCTTTAACGCAATTTTTTCAGACATCGTAAGATTTTACTACAACATTCAGTATATTCCCCACATTGATGTCGGCAAGCTTGCATTTTCTTGCTTTAATGTTTTTGCTATCTTCAAATACATGTAGTAGTAGTAAGTGGTTTTATTAAAATAATAATAAAAAGGAAGGAAAAGATTTTTGCTAGCCCCGGCATCTGCTATCCATACTGAAGCACCTGAGCTGGGGTAGCGGAAGTAAAGGATAGCAGGCAGAATGGAGAAATGAAATGAAAGAGGTTAGGGGACAGAAAGCGAGCCAAGACAGCTGGTGAAGATGGGTATCGCCGGTTGCGTCAGAAACCAACGAAAGTAAGTTGCGTGCTTGGAATATGCACACTGACAAAAGTAATTAAAGCAGGTTATTCATGACACTGCCCAATCAAATTAAAACGTGCAATTTCCTCCCATCCTATTAATGACATTTTTGAGTAACTGCAACATAAAGAGTCCCTCCGTCAAGAAGTCAGCATACCATAACTTTCGCTCCGTCAAAGTACGAGTTCATAATCCTCAGATATGCAGATCACCGCCATACTGGGCGCGACGAAAAAAAAGTGTGAGGCTCCGCCAGCTCCGCTGACATTTCATCCCACTCCGCGGGAGGCAATAATTCCAGTACCACACCAGCAGGGCCACTCGCTTCTGCCCCACGTGACGGTCACAGTGCGGTGAAAGTTTAGCGCGACATGCGATCACCTTGAAAGATTTTTCGCTCGCAGCCACACTCGTTCGGATAACAGCGTTCAAAGTTTCCTCGAACCACCAAACAAGTGCATATGCTGCAGGACTCGGGAACACGACACCGTGAACCGCCGTGAGCCAGCGAAAGAGACGACGGGAAGAGTTGGAACGTGTCAAGTAGGCGTTTCGCTTTCAATCATTCGTGATAATCGTCGCGGTTCAACGCCGAAAAGCTCGCACAGCAGTTTTACTCCTACACTAAATGCAAAACGTTCAACAGGACCCGATAAAAAAACAAACAAACAATCTTCAAATACATTCCGCATTCGTTTTCTACGGCAGTCCTAACTGCTCGATGCGAGCGATGGAAAACGTAAATCGAAAAAAATCGACCAATACCTTCCACATTTCCATAACAGGGCAATACCATTAATCCGATATTCAAAATTTCCGTAGAAAGAAAAGTGTACGTGCCTCAAAAAAGATTTTGAGATTTGATTTATGGCGCTTGCTTCAGCGATTTCTCTAAAGAAAACATTTATTCCTATTCGGATTTTTCTAGTTCAGTAGACGCAATAGGAATAAATTTAAAAGTCCTTAGATTTTAATCTCATTTTTTCAGAGTTGCCTAAACAATGTTCACTAAATTCATGAAAACTGCGTGTCTATAAATCGCCGTTTAAACTTTGGCAGCGCATTCACAATCCTAAAATGACACTGCAATGGTGGCGTACTTGTTTGGTCGTCCGCCTAGCATGCGGAAAATGTGGGGCTCGATCCCGAGCGCCACCCGGTATCCACCAGTGGTACAATGAGTACAGACTTTGCCCTTGTTTGGTACTCGGTTTCTTTATGGAGAATTGCTTGGGGAAGGTGTCTCTGGCTAAACCTTGAGTAGACGAACGAAGAAACCCTTTGGCAACAGATCCCCCTGCGCTATAAAAATACATCACGGCTGACATTCTTAAAATGTACCTGGTGGCTAATGTTCACCATCGTTTACTTGATTTGGTTTGCAAAACCTTTCCTTGCACAATCTTTCATCTTCTAGCTCTCGCATTTTGCGATGCTACGAATACTCTTGGTGTCAGGTTGTTGCCCACGCGGCCGAGCACCACATTGCAAAATATATCTGGGGTAGCGTGCAGGCTGGCTCAAAACACGTGCTTCTTTCGCGGATTGGAAGGAAAACAAGACACCGCTGTCTTCAGGAATATAAGGGATATAGCAAACTACCGCATGAGTTACGAAACTCCAAAAACTACCATACACGACTATTATCTGCCTAAGGGTGGAGGGTACCTCGTGAGCAGTCGGTGAGAAATTTTAAATAAATGTCGGCGTCTATTCTATTGGCCATTCTTTCGAGTGTTTCCATGGCTCGAATCGAGCTGTTAAGACAAATTAAATCCAGTTGGTAATGCCTTGGACGATAGTAAAAATGTTAATAGAAAATAATACGAGTCTGCCGACGAGAGGTGTGCCTATATATTGTTTCTTTTAGGGAAATCTACGATATGTGAAAAACTCACTAATAAATCTTAGTGAACGTTAATAAATTTTTCCCCTTCAAAAATTCGTTTGTCCTGAATTGTTTAGTGTGACACACTAATCTACTTTACCACATTTTCTGGCATGGACCAACCTCCAGGTTTCGTTTAGAATATTTTTTGAATGGCCAACTTCCCAATGCTACCGAATTTTCTTTAAAAATGTGGTTCAGAGCAACGTTCAGCGCGAAAACCTTAACTATCCTGTTATAGAGACCCCTGGACCTTGGGATGCGAGTCAGACACTCTAACCCTAGGCCACGCAGGTACGCGGTATGGCTTTGTTAAAGCGAGGCTTTATATGTATGCTGTGTGGTCGAGCACGCCGCTGTTTCTAACACAGCCACTGGCGGAGCTTGCGAAACCCATGTTGGTCTTCCCTAGCTTCCGTAAGGCTGATGAGCGGCATCATGGTGGGCAGGTCGCAAGTGCATCATGTCTAGCAACAGGGGACAGTTTGTCCACAATCTGGTTGGCAGGTTTTGAGGACGTCGCCTGACCTCTATCGACCAATCGGGGATTTTGGTGACAGAGAAGCATGAAATTTTCTTGAAGGCAAACTATATGCTATCGCATTAAAAAATACTTTGAAATTGCCCCATTCCTTGTGCTGCATTGCATTCTCTCCATCTTCGTCTATCGCTATTATCATAGGGTAACAGGAAACCTTCGCCAGATAAGAAAAAAATTACGGAACAACAATTGGACGGACGCGGACGAATGCGATTGCATTCTCTAAGTCGCCAATCTACTCCAGCATTGATTATATTGCAGGTTTGATTCTGCCACAGTCATGAGTTCCACTTGCCTGTTCCACTTACGACTGTGCAACCATGCGAAAGGTGTAACTTGATAGACCTTGGCGAGCCCTCATACCACTACCGGCGCAGTGGCGCAGCATTTAAGCTATGCGCCAGAGAACTGGCTGGGGGCTGTTTCAAAAGCAGCCACCGGTGGGGTTTGTGAGAGCCAGGGTGCTCTTCCCAAGCAATGCCAGAAGGAAAAGCTGCCGCGAGTCTCATTTTTGCACAAACTGTACGTCGGAAGGGAGGGTACATTATATGCTGCAAGTAGGCCTGCGGTTATTTCAGTCATTCTCTAAGCCATTTTCATTTTTGGAGCAATTTACCGTTCGGTGTCTCCCTCGTCTCTCCTACAAGTAAAAAGGATTGGAGAGGGTAATCGTTAACAAATAGCCAATCCCCTCAAGGCCGCCTTGCAGGTGAAGGATTCACACGGACGCCACTGATGCCGCCAGACACTTCATGGCCTTCCTAATGCATTCGCGTCGAAACCCTGTGCCGTCCGCGGTTGTGCAGAAAAATCTTCACTGGCTGCAGGGCAGTGACGTCATCTCTGACATTACCAGAGCTGAGAAACAAAATTGGTTGGAGGGCCGTTGCGTCAATAGTCCGGAGAATGTTCACTTTTGGATGGGAACTGACGTCATCAAACCGGCTACGACATCATCAGGTCAAGTTCTTAGGGCCGTAGCTTCTGCCTGCTAGCCGTGGCAGGTCTTTACGGGAAGAGCAATCTGGGTCTCAGAAGCGCCACATCCGGTGTATTCGCCAACAGCTTTGAATGCTATCGCATTGCAAACGCATAATAAAGTTCTGTACAGATGTTTCAATGCAATGCAATTTCCGGCGTCTACGTAAGAAAATTTTCTGATTAATTAAGGGGTAACGTGGCCTTTTGACGCCTACACAACCCTCCCACTATCGCTACTGAAAGTTTTCATATGGTGTGGTCCATAACTCCATAAGTTTCCGTAAAATTTAGAGGCGTCAATATGGTGCATACGGAGTTTTTAGTGGACTATATGGAAGCACATACGGAAATTGGCGCACTCCATAAGACGTCATGTTAAATGTATGGAAACCGCATGGAGATTATATAGAATTCTTATAGGTTCCGTACAGATGGGGTATGGATTTCCATATATTGTACCATATCTTATGCACTCCATATTCCCATAATTCCATACGAGCGGCTAATATAAAACGTTTCACTAGGAGTGGAAGATGGAAACCTGGCCACCGGATTGTGTGCAATTTCCCTACCGTGCCAGAAGGCAGGTGGTCTCCCACCCAAAATTTCCATTTTGTCCAAGCCCCAAAATGTGCAAAGTATCTCTAAAATCCACCAAGTAAGGCTTCATCAGCAAACTCCCAGCATTCTTCTTTGTGGTCATTTCCAGTAGGTCCCTCCCTCTTTGCAGGGAAGGATACGGCGGTAGTAGGAAACTTGAATGTGCGTGCTCATTTGCATTTTTCCTAGTGCACTCTTCTTGTATTCTCTGTTTACTTGTAAAGGCAACTGCATTTCAAACGGAAGTCGTCCGTTCGAGCAGCGAAACGAATTTCACTTCTGTTGCTGCGCTAAAGTGCCGCATACCGTGCGGGAATTTTTCACCCGTAAGAAAACTGCGAGGACAGAAGGAGACTGTGGTTTCCACTCGTAGTCATGCAGGTGATCCTCGGCTGCACTCTCTTGTGTAAACTTTCGTACTGCTCCTACCGTCACATCGTATGCATAATGTAGACGGGTGAGTATGCGGGGCAAAAACTGTAGAGCACTGCAGTCTGGTGCATCGGAGAAATGCGTCGGCTTTTGCGTTTGAATGTCAGGAAGATTTTTACAAGTCATTCTTCTCCAACATGAGTACAAATCCCCAACACGCTTTACCGTTGTACACACCACAACGCGTTCACTACGTACCCCTCTAACACGCTTGAACCGGCATTTAGTGGCATATGCGTTGCCATCCCGCGTGGTACACACAGGTCCTTTGTTCGAACCGCGCTTCCGGCTAATTCCTTTTTTCGAATGGTCATTTTCGCGCGGAAACGCTTTGCCGAAACACTCTGCTGAAACTCTTTGCTGACAAGCTCTGCTGACAGGTCCTGTACACGCTCCTAATGAGACAATGTTTTCGCATTAATAAAATCAAGTCTTATCGCAGGGGCTTGGTTAGGAGCCAGGCTCTTGAGCCTGTGCGGTTCGCATGCGTATTCGGCTTAGCTCGAGCGCAACTATATTTAGTGAAAAGCGGCACCTGATTAAAAATCTGATTTATTTCCTCCACACGGAGCTGCTCCCGCGCTCTAGACTAGACAAGTCTGGTCATAGCTCTCGCTTCTACGTGCATTGAGCCCAGCGCCGACAGCACCTCCTGTCGTCGATTTCGCGAAGCAGCGACGGGGCTGCTCCCGCTGGCTTGTTGCCGCTGTCCCCCTGGCATTTTGCTAACGCGTGTCCCGCTGAAACTTTATAAAATCGGACAAGCATTCAATGAATCTCACTGGTGGGTTTAGCCTCCCTGTGTGAAAAAAAGAGCCTGTTCTGAGGATTTATACTGTGTGCTTTCTACTGTCTGCGGCCACACTTGACGGGACAGCTAATCACAGCAGCTATAGTTACCGATTGCTGCTGAACCACTTTTGTCGCAGTTCTGCGAGGCTTTTTTCCTGTATTACCTTAAGTGGTCCCTTAGTCCGTAATAGACACGATGTCATCGTCTAGTCGCAAGTTTTCATCAGCACGGCAGAAATAATCTGAACTATAACACGAAATTTGTCTGTAGGGCAATATCATTAGCAATATGTATAAAACAGTTAAAGTAGCCGAAGAGCTATAGTAGCCAATGTAACCAGAACGTTAGAGAGTTGAGCACAGCAATGTGGACATCCGGCAAGCAACGAAAGAGGAAGTAAATAAAGACTCAGGAGCAATGCAAAAGGGGAAATCAGGTGTTAAGGATCAGGTTATAGCAGATCTGTTAAGACTGAGGGGAGATTTTTCTAGGAAAACTATCCACCCTGTGTACGCAATGCGTTATTATCTCAAGCGTACTGGAAGCTTGGAAGAACGCTAATATTATCTTAATTTATAAAAAATTTGTCGTCAAGGGCTTGAAAAATTACAAACCGATCAGCACAATTGCAGTTGCCTACAACGTATTTACTAAGGTAATCGCTGATAGTCAATACTTCAATAAGGCATATGATCAGGCATGCTTTCGTATAGGATACTCCACAATATATCATATTCACACTATCATCAGGTGTCAGAGAAATACGCATAATATAGCCAACAGCTCTCTATAGCTATTATTGATTACAAGAAAGCATTTGACTCAGTGGAAACATAAGAAGTCATCCATTCATTGCGGAGTTGGCGTGTAGAAGAGCCATGTGAAAATTCTGGAAGATATTTATAATGAATGCATACCTACCGTAATGTTCCATAAAGTCCACAATCAAATTCTAAAAAGGAAGAGCTTCAGGCAGGGGGACACATTCTGGCCACTGCTGTTAACCACCTGTTTACAGGAGTTTTTCCGAGGCCTTAATTGGGAACAGTTGGGGTAATAGTTAGCGAAGAATGCCTAAGTAATCTGCGACTCGCTGATGACATTGCCTTACTAGGTCCCTCAGAAGATGAGCAGAAAAGCATGAACAATGAGTTAGACAGATAGAGCAGAACGGTGGATCAAAAAAGCAACAAGCAGAAAACCAGTCTAGCAAGGAAACAGCAGTTCACAATGGGTAGCGAGGTTCAGGAAGTGGTAAAGGAATAAGCCTCTTTAGGACAGGTAGTTACCACTGATCCGGATCATGGGACGGGAATAACTAGAACAAGAATGGGGTCGAGCGCATATGATCATGATTGGCTTGGAATAAATCTCAGATCATGAATGGCAGTTAACCAATATCCCTCAAATGAAAGGTATACAACGGCTGTATCTTACCAATACTCACCTACGGGGCAGAAACATGGAGGCTGACGAAAAGGGTTCAGCTTATGTTAAGGACCACGTGCGCCATATGGAAAGAAAAACCATAGATGCAACGTTAAGAGACCGCAAGTGGGCGGAGTGGGTGAGGGAACAAACTTGGATTAATGACATCGAAGTCGAAATCGGGAGGATGAAATGGCCATGGCGAAATCATGTAATGCGAAGGCAAGATAATCCCTGGTACTTACGGGTAACGGGGTAGATTTCAAGAGGAGGCAAGCGCAGCAGTGGGCGGCAGAAAGTCAATTGTGTGGATGGGATCCCAGAAGAAGGACATGGTTAATTGAAGAGACATGGGAGAGGCCATTGCCCTGTGGTAGGCGTCGCCAGGCTCCTGCTGATGACAAATGTGTTCAGCAGGCAATGAATGCCAAAAAGCCGCGATTATTAAAGCGAAATAATTATATGCCTCTTGTGACAGAAAACCTGTCAGCGGAAGTTGTTTTCAAAATATGTCCGGAGGAAGTGGCACGTCTCACCTGTTCAGAAAAGAAATTAGCCGGCATTGAGTTTTGAACGCAGGCTCTCTACGTACCTTGTGGGGACGCAATGCAAATTCCGCAAAGGCTCTTATTTTTTTTTGTTGGATAACAATCAAATCCGCTAAGCTAACAAATGCTTCACGTACACGCATACTATTACGCGATGCAGACAAACATTCTCATGTCATCGTACATGAACTCCACCGGCACATAAAAATTGCGGGAGATATACACATGCGTCAAGAATCGGCAACCATTCAGGCGGGCAGTCCTGCGCAGCATAACGACCCCGCAACAAGGCGCACTGTTCCCTGAACAGGGACTTAGATGAACGAGGTGGCTCTTCATGTTGATCTATCAAGCGGCTCTTCCATAAGATAAAAAGTCCAATAAGCGTTAATCGATCGCACAGAATACCGGAGTATTTCAAGACAGAAGAGAACCTTATACTGTAGGGTTAGATCTGAATGTCCTTTTCCATTGTCTACTGTAATATGTTCCAGAAAAACGCTGCATCACGGCACCACACAAAGAAATATTCGATCGTCTCTGGTTTTTCGCATAGGCAAGAATTCACGGACCCTGGCACAATAGTCCCCTGTTGACCTCAAACATGGCACAATAGTCCCCGACCATGGAACAACAGTCCCATGACACATTAGTCCCGTACCTTGCCGGATAGAGTAGAAGTTTGCCACGAAGGGTCATTGGTTTAAGCGTGTTAGAGGGACACGAAGTGAACGCGTTGTGCTGCGTATGTAATGTGTGTTGGGATTTTAGTATGCTGAACAACAATGACTTGCAAAACGTTGCTGGCGTCATCCAAGGGACACATGATAGTAATGGCTCAAAAAAGTTGCGGACGCCTTCCAACGATCACCTGATGAGTGTCACGTGACAATGATGAGTTGCAAGAAAAAAATTGATGAAGTTCAAGCGCAAACCTCTTTCGCCCTGTAAAGTTGGGAAATAAAGTTAATTTGATTTGATTGACTGAATGCTTTTGCTTTTCTAAGATGCAGCAGACTGCAGTGCTAAGTTTTACGAATTCAAAATACGAAATCAACGCCGCGTACTCGTTTGCACATCATTACCAGGAATTCGGGGCAAGTACTTCTAGTCCGTGTGGCTGCCACCATGCAGCGCATGGCTTTGAACATAAAAAGTGGCACGTCGACACCATTTGTGGCATAAAAAATTGACAAATATCGACGTAGTGCGCGCTAGTGATGCGCTATAGGCCGCTAGGCTTAGGGGCACTGGCTAGGCGCTGTTAAGAATTTCCGGTAATGGGAACCTGAGTGCAAATTCTTAAGTTTGCAGGACCAGCACTACTGGAAAGTTCGTGGCGCCACTGTGAAAAACTAGATGAAGGTGAAGGAGGTGCTAATGTAAAGCCGTGTAAAAAGATCAGCACAAGTGATCCATTATTGGTACAAACTAATCGCCTCTGGCCGATCTGCGGTTCACGAAAACTCCAGTAACAAGCATAGCTGCCATTAGTCAATCTTCAGTCTTCCGTCACGTCTAGCAGAAAGTCGCAAAGAATTCTTAAGGCTGGCTCACGTGAAAACAACTCAGCGAATTTATCGATTAAGCGGCGCGTCACTGCGAAAAAGTTTCAGTCTTCTTGGAGTCTGGTCGCTCGAGCCGCTTGAGCCACCGCCCCGACTCTAAATAGGTTTTTGCTTCGCGGCGGCAGGATTCGCTAGCGTTTTCGCTTGCATGTGAAACAGGCGTCCGCTCCTGCGTTGAGCGTCGCCGTTGGCCTCAGCGTAACCGAGCGAACGTGAACATCGGAGAATAGGAGAGAGAACGCAGAGCGCAGCGGAGGGAGGGAGGACGGCGGTTGCAGAGTGAGCGAAAGGCGGAAAGCGGAGGAGGGAAGTGCGACAGCGCCACTATGATGCGGTTGGCAAGCGCGAATATTGCGCAGTTGCCCCGAGTGCCATGGATCTCTACGACTACGCGAGGGGGAAAGTGGAGGAGTAGGTAATGGTGGCAGAGGAGAGAGCAGATTAGCGCTATGGTCGTTGGCCGGAGGCGTGGCTCATGGGCAGCGGAACACTGTGACGCTGCCCAAGTCGAAACCCAGAGCAGGCTCCCTTCTGCACTGCGTGTTCTATATGTGGTCTCCTACGGTCTCAGTGCCGCAGCAGCGGCGCTCAAAAATCGCGTTAGCAAGAGGCGTGTGTTTTAGCGACAGCTACATAGCGCTAGCGTTTAGAGCCTTCAGCGTGGTGCGGAGCAGCTGCTGCTGCAGGCGATACGGCTCGCCGGCGAAACCAAGGAGGGGGGGAGGAGAGTGAATCCACGTCCGGGGACGAAGAGGACGAAGGAACGCCCAGCAAAACGCAGCGGCGAAAGGCTGACTTTGCAACTTAACCGGGCGAATTCCACGCGGCCAGCTGTAGCTATCGCGTCACTCCAGGTTTAACCAGAGCTAAACCACAGCCTTTTTTTTCCACCCAGCCATTGGCCGGTCATTTCTGCTGATCTTTTTACTCGCGACTTCTGCAATACAACATTGCATTGCTCGTCGCACCTATTTTGTGAAAACTGTTGTCAGAGGAAGAAAAAAAATTGTTGCTTTAAGACAAAGGTATATATATATATATATATATATATATATATATATATATATATATATATATATATATATATATATATATATATATATATATATATATACCGATGCCATAGGTAGCGTAAGGGGGCTCTCGCACAGTTTCCGCCCTCGCCGTTAGATTACGTTCCACGTCACTCTCGTGGTATTACAGGACGGGCTACGTCCGCCGCTATGGACGGGGTGGCGCTGGTGAACACTCTCAAGGTTAGCTTAAACCCATTAAACATTAATACCCACGAGAGCAGCAGATTGGACAGCCGTCGCCGTAGCTCAGTTAGTAGAGCACCGGACGAGATATTCGGAGGTCGTGGGTTCGGATCCCACCGTCGGCATGGTTGATTTTCTGCTACTTTATAAGTAACTTTAGTCAGCGGTATTATAAGAAAGCGGTAGATTAATCTAAGTTTTATTATCCCACTGATACGCACAACACACTAACAGAAAAAATTAACATTCCCCTATGGACCTTGGTTTTTGGTTTTGGAGACGGTTAGCACAATATATATATATATATATATATATATATATATATATATATATATATATATATATATATATATATATATATAAGATTAATGGACAGATAGATAGATAGATAGATAGATAGATAGACAGACAGATAGATGGACGCAACCTTTATTTTTGTCAATTGACATACAAAAAGAATCAGGCCTACATAAGCCTCGGACGGCTTACGTAGGCCTGGCAGACAACGAACAATATAACAAGAAAATATCAAAAGGGACAAAGTGCAGAGTTTGCAACGTAATGCGATAAATTCTTTGTGCAGCGTAATGCGATAGGCTCGGCGATATCACTTAGTCACGCGCCGCGCATGTGCAGTAGGAACCACTTATGATGCTACATTCTTAGTCTGGTTCCACCTAAGGATACACTTAGTGCGCAACTTTTAAGCGCCTGTTCGTTGGCTGAGCCGCGTTGCCGCCGTCGGTGTAACTGAGCGAAAGAGGGTACCGCCGCTTGCTCATAGATGGCGCTAGAGTGGTGCGTGCCGTGAGGATATATTCCTGCAGGCAATATATCAAGAAAATAAATTTGAAATAACATGGCAGGGGATTACGAGTACGACAACTGGTCGGGTACATGAAGGATTAAGGCAAGCTTGTCCTCTATCACCGCTGCTGTTCATGATTTATATGGTAAATACAGAAAGAAGGCTGCAAGAAAGCATACTAGGTTATAATCTGTCGTGTAGATTAGGCGAAAAGGATTTAGAATAGCGACTGCAGGATTTAATGTACGCGGACGATATTGTACTGTCACCAGATAGCAAGAAAGATTTCCCGACTCTGGTTAATTACTGTGGAGACGAAGGAGGCACTCTAGGTTTCAGTTTTAGAGCAACTAAGTCGGGTGTGATGGTTTTGAATGATGCAACTGATAGCTGCTTGCAATACAACAATATGAAATACCACGAGTGACCGAATACAAATATCTCGGGGTATGGGTAAATAAAGAGCATATGCACACTGAAAATCACGAACAGTCACTTACAGCAAAATTGCGAAGAGATGCCGCGATAATGAAACATACGGCATTATGGGGGTACAACTAATATGAAGTACTGAGTTATTTCGAAAGGAATAATGATGCCGGGGCTTACTTTCGGGAATGCGGTTCTTTGTTTAAAGGCAGGAGTTCAGTCGAGGTTAGAAGTAAGTCAGAGGGCTGTTCGAAGATTAGCACTAGGTGCCTATGGGAAAATCAGAAACGAGGCAGTACAGGGGAATATGAGCTGGGCATCGTTCGAAGCCCGGCAAGCACAGAGTAAAATTCTATATAAAGAACCCATGAGGAAATTGGACGATAACAGGCGGGCAGCTTAAGTATGTAACTACCTATAGAGGAAGAGCATTGACTCACATTGGCGGAAATTTACTAGGGAGCTAACCAATAAGTATGCCAGAGACGAGGACGGAGAAAGAGCATTGAACGAAAGGTTGAAAATGCGGAAGGTAAAAATTGGATAAATTCAATGGAAAAGAAGCATAGTGTAGAACAATATCGATACTCGAAAAGGCAGGTGAGAAAGGAAGCGTTTTTTATAGCTCAAGAGGCTTTGCCCTGCACTTTGAAAGTAGGTTAGGATATCTTCCCGACTCTCTAGGGTTTAGAGATAAGAATAGTCATGTAAATAAATGTGCGGTGGTGATGAGCAAAAAGCCTTTGGAAGATTGTTGGCTCAAAAGTAGAGAGGTGACAGAAGATTACAAGCGCAGGAAGACATATTTAAGGAAAATGACGAGTTCTAATGAAGGAAAAAAATGAGCATGGTGGCAAGTGCCACCACCCCGCTTCAAAGGGGACGCTCCTACTTTCCATCCATCCATCAGGCGCGCCGCGCACGCCATCACCACTGCAAGAGCTGAGGAGGTACGGAGGTTAGGGGAGGAGTGGTTTGCATGCGGAGGTCTCGCAGTCTCGCCACACTCCGCTCCGTGGCGCGCGCTGCTTTGAAAAGTGCTGCATGCGACAAATTGTGCACATCGGTCGCGCCAATCACGGTATTGTCTGCTAGTATGAACCGTCTGCTTAAATGCGCGAGAATGTCCCGTTCCTCGCCGCTACTCTGACGACCTCGCGAAACACTTGTGTCGGCTTCGTTACCGGGTGCACAGGCGGAACGTATCTCCATCCATTTCTCCGGCCACAAAGCCACCTTCATGACAAACAGACTGGTGAAGGGGGTGTTACTTAAAGAGTACACACATACGCGTATCTCTCAGTTTTTTGCCTCAATATATGGCAAAACAAAACACCTACAGAGCTGCGCTCAAATTTCGCATTAGTGAGCGCCGTAAGCATCCGCAGAAATCTTTTTGCTAAATGTTCCGGTAAGTGCAACGGTGATTCACGCGTTCCTAAAAGATGTGGAACAGTATTTTCGAAATTTTAACTGGAACTGTGCCTCGCATATTTTTAGTGACGCAGCGCTTCGCATATCCTTAAATGAAGTGGTACTCCAGCCATTCTCGGTGGAACGCTTTTTCTTTCGGTCAACGTTGTCGCAGTTGCTGTTTCAGTCCCTGATAGCCTTTTCCAGGTGCCTTGTAAACAGTAGCTGAAGTTGATAACTCATTCATGGAATTGAGCTATCAACTGAGCATGCGAGAAGTGGTATAGAGCAGGAACATTTCTATAATACAACTAAAGAGCTGAGGTTCTGTCAAATTAAGACTTCCTCACACCTTGTGGGCTCTTGGCACTCAGTCGAGTCATGAATGCTGTTCAGGATAAACTAGTTATGGATAAAGTTATGGATGGAATTATTCTCAACAGGATTCATGTTTCGATTGAGTTCCAAGAGCCTACAAGATGTAAAATACAGTATATCTTAAGACCGCAGCATTGGCCTATTCATTTAAGCATCCGCCTCGCATGCAGGAGGTGCGGGGTTCGATTCCCAGTGCCGCCGGGCACCTGCCGGTGATGTAATGGGTACAAGGTTTCCCCTGCCGGGGGCCGGCTTCTTTAGTGTGCATTGCTTGGAAAATGGGTCGTTGACCTAACCTTGACTAGAAGGAAAAAACCTTGTGACAAGGCGCTTCTTGACCACAGATGCCGTTGCGCCATAAAAAAAAATTCAGCATCAAAATATACACCTTCTATTATGTATGTAATATTCTGGCGACAAACTTTTAAAATTAAATTGCTCCCAAATTGCTGCTATGCTGCCAAATAACAATAACGTAAGCTTAATCAAATTTATACTTAAGTCATGGTGCTGCAGATTGCTTTGTTACAGAGCTTGAGTATCCAAAGTATGTTTCATACCAGACTCACAGTTAACATGCTACTCCTCACTTGAGTGCGGTGTGTGGTCCTCCACCTCCGACGACGAGCGTTTTAATTGAAAGCACACCCTAATATGTGATGCCTGCATACATCTCGTTTTCGTTTTCTTATTAATAATGGCTCAACTGGCAGTAGGCAACTTTAACTTTGTCTCTTGCATGTGACAGACACTACAATCTTAGTCGGAAGCGGAGAGATCAAGAGTTCAAATGGCAAATCGCTCACGTAAGTATAGACCAAAACCATCTTTGAAAAAATAGAGGTCGTCTGCGCTCTCTGGGTATATTAGTGCTGCAGTCACTTGCTCTAATTCAGTGTTACCGTGTATAGATTTAAGCGTTTGGCACTGCTCTTCATGCTTCTTATATACTGCAGGAAAGCAGCCTAATTCGGTTTTACAAAATTGCATCATTCCAAATTCCCTGGAACCATGCTCTAAACGCAGTTTAAGACAATGCGAAAGATGCAGCTATGCGGTCGCAGCCGCAATAGACAGATAAGCAGCAGTGTTGTAAGCGTTACAAGAAAAGTATCTAAATACGTTACTCTTTAGGCTAAGAAGAAAGGAGCGCGTTACCGCACTAAGTTAGCTACAAAAAAAAAAGGAAACGCGTTACCGTCACCGAAAAAAAGGTACAGCACGTTCCTCTGCCGTTACTCCATGGCCATCAATTTTAATCAGTGCGTCTTCGTTGCAAGAACTCGTACAAATTTTATAAATCTCATATTTTACACAAAACTTATAGCCCAAGCAATGCTTTCTCATGAAATATTGATTTAACGATAATATTTTGCACAAATGTGCAGGTGATTAGCAATATTATAGTGGCCTAAAGTTGCCTTTTGAGTTACATGTGTTGGCTTCTAACTCTGGCACATCGTGAAGATGTTTTATGTCACATTAAACGCATAATAACACTTCATCATCAATTCTAACTTTACAAAGGAAACATAGCTGAACTCTCAACAAATTTACAGTAATTCTGAAAATTGTGATGTCTCAATATGCTTGGCTTGCTTCCACTGTTTAGAGAGTTGTGCGAGTGAGTAGTTTGGGAAAGGAAGCTAGAGGAAGGGAAGTGCATGTATGCGTGTTCGTACACCTCTTTCGTGCTTTATGGCTGTTCTGTCCAATTCCTTTAGTTGGGTGCGTCATCGAGGGCAGGTGTTTTCTGGCATGCGTGCGAGCCGCAACAAGGGTCCTGGAGAGAACCGGCACATTTTGTTTACATGCAGCGTCACTATAGGTGATCTGCGCTTTTTTATTTAAAGCAGGCCATTGGGGGGGGGGGGAGAGGCAGTTGGAATAAAAAGTATCTAGTAACGTGACACCTCACGTTACAAAAAAGATATTAACGCAAATACGTTGCCCGTTACAGTTCCGAATTCGTAACGAGTGCGGTGCTAAGTCGCTGAAAGAAACTATCGCGTTACCAATAACGCCGTTGCTTGTAACGCGTTACCGCCAATACTGCCTCCATGTTAGTTCGACTAAGCTATAGGCCTCTCGCGGGCTGGCGGCTCTGGCGGAGCAACACGAAGCGTTCCGTGAACTCGCTGGCTTCTTCACGGTCTGCGCTGCACATTGGTGCGCAAGGCGGCGATTTTCCGGTGTCTTGTATCATGACAAACTTGCATGAAGCAGCTAGATCAGAGACGACAAGCGAGTCAGCAGCGACGAGGAAGACAGCGTAGTGATCTTTTAGCTCAGCGGGCACACGGTTAGAAAGTATTTTGAATCCTAAAGGTGCGAAGACCTATTCATGCCGACCGTTCGGAAAAGTAGTATATCACGTGAATGCTATATTTTACGCTTTCATTCTGTGTGTGTGTGTGTGCGCGTGTGTGTGTGTGTGTGTGTGTGCGTGTGCATGTGTGTGTGTGTGTGTGTGTGTGTATGTGTGTATGTGTGTGTGTGTGTGTGTGTGTGTGTGTGTGTGTGTGTGTGTGTGTGTGTGTGTGTGTGTGTGTGTGTGTGTGTGTGTGTGTGTGTGTGTGTGTGTGTGTGTGTGTGTGTGTGTGTGTGTGTGTGTGTGTGTGTGTGTGTGTGTGTGTGTGTGTGTGTGTGTGTGTGTGTGTGTGTGTGTGTGTGTGTGTGTGTGTGTGTGTGTGTGTGTGTGTGTGTGTGTGTGTGTGTGTGTGTGTGTGTGTGTGTGTGTGTGTGTGTGTGTGTGTGTGTGTGTGTGTGTGTGTGTGTGTGTGTGTGTGTGTGTGTGTGTGTGTGTGTGTGTGTGTGTGTGTGTGTGTGTGTGTGTGTGTGTGTGTGTGTGTGTGTGTGTGTGTGTGTGTGTGTGTGTGTGTGTGTGTGTGTGTGTGTGTGTGTGTGTGTGTGTGTGTGTGTGTGTGTGTGTGTGTGTGTGTGTGTGTGTGTGTGTGTGTGTGTGTGTGTGTGTGTGTGTGTGTGTGTGTGTGTGTGTGTGTGTGTGTGTGTGTGTGTGTGTGTGTGTGTGTGTGTGTGTGTGTGTGTGTGTGTGTGTGTGTGTGTGTGTGTGTGTGTGTGTGTGTGTGTGTGTGTGTGTGTGTGTGTGAAGATGGGGAGGGTCAACTTGTTTTGGGCTATTTTATGTATATAGTGTAAGACGTCCTCGAGTACGGGACTCGACATTAACAGTCGCTAAACGTCTATTAACATGGGCCGGGCGAAAAGGCTGAGTGGGTACATTGCTGGTATCGACAGTATGTGATGTGTCAGCATGAGGATGCGTAACCGTGCTGTCCCTTCTGACAGCATTCTTTCAAGCTAGCTGGTACACAGTTTGCCGAACTGTTAGCGCTTTAGACACGGACAGCAGACAAGGAGACGACGCACATCGCTACTAACACCTCGAGTTTAGCCGCACTGTGTACATTAATTTTATGTAGTCCGCCTTTCTGTGCTAACGGTCCCGTCATTCTGGATTTGCGCTGTTACGGGGCTTAGGGACGAGGGCGGTGTAGCCACCACCCCAAGGCACTGGAGCAGAGAGCGGAAACAAGCGCGGCTGGAAAGCTGTTATATCTGCTTTCTTTTTTTGAGCTGCCTTCTATACTTCTGCTTGTTCTTCGCCTTTGCTTGAAATTCGCCTTACAGTGGCTGGCGCACTGTTTCTGCAGCGAAGCTCTTGAAGAATATACCGGCAAGGACCTCGATGTAGCCCTGAGCGACGGCACCGCCTGGGACCAGTACAAGTGGATTTCAGTGTACTTCTTTGATTCTAGACAGAACTTGGGACACTTCGGGATCCCATCCCCACTGAAGGTGCCGGTGAACGTGGGCGGCAGCGGTGGCAGTCGGCCCCAACGGGCTTTGCAGCGACGCCTTCGTTTGGGAAACCAGAACCTCCAGGCTGGATCTGGTACGAAAACAACCAAGCTTGTGCTGTGCGCCCTCTCCGAAAGGCTCATTCTCTTTCTGAACCCTTGATCCAAAATACTAATGAAAAAACAAAAACAAAATATGGAACCGTATCAGGTTCCCGAGCTGATTTACTCGATTTTGGCTACATGCGCAACGCTACAGTAGTTTTGTTTCATGTCAACATTTTGACAAAACTGTCCTGCTGGGAGGCGGCCTGTGCAGAAAAAGCCTTGAACGCTCGGACTAAAAGCAAGTCTGCTTAGGTGCAGTAACGCGAAAGGATTTGTCTCACGGCGTGTCCTTCCTCCTCATGCGTGTCCGCCATCTGCTAGACAAGCGCGGTACATTGCGAGAGTGGTTTTTAGTGAGTGCCCCATCAAAGCGCAACGACTGCGCTTCAAGCACGGAGGAAATTTACAGGTAGCGTACATCTGTAATTTAGATGTACACCAGGCATGGGGTTGTAGGAAAGCTATCTCCAAAGGAAATAAGCTATGGGAAACAATACAGAGTCTATGGCTATTCATTCTGAATTTACCCCCTGGAATGCACACGCATAGGCAATAGTGTCAGCATGGATACCTCCCCGGATCTGACGTTAACAAGAAACATTAAATACGATAAGTAGTCCAACAAAGGCCACGAATTAGATAGTGATCACTACACAATATCTACATTTCCCACCACGCCCACCTCCCCTCATCCAGCAGAAGCGGTGGAATGGGTCGGTTCCTTCAATAAAGACACAAAAACTGCCACCGTCGAGCAACCAGTTGAGGAACAGAGTCAGATTTCTGACTCTAGACTACTGCGCAAGTCAGAGGCCCACCTAAGCCTGCGGATGCGGTGTAAAAAGCAAATCGCAACAAATCTATGAACAAACGAGTTGCAGCACTCGAGCGAAAGATAGAAGAGTACACACTAGAATTCCAAGACAAGCAGTGGGGCCAAATTTTCGATAAAATGAGCGGGCAGATGGGCCGTAAATAGACATGGCAGCTACTATGGCACCCAGACCAAGTCTGCACAAAGTAGTCAGCTGGCAAGTGGTGCACCAGTATACGGGCACTAACGAAGACCTCCACGAGGACCTACAGAGGCGATACCGAAACACTTCCCCGGTTAACCCACTGCCGGATTACCAGGGGATCCCCAACGATGACTTAGACTCAGACATCGTGAATTCCGAGGTGTGATACGCCCTCAGTCAACTCCGCACCCCCGCCGCGGCCGGTCTTGACGGAGTTACAAACAAAATGCTTAGGAACCTCAACCCCGGCTCGGTCGTGGCTCTCGCAGACATCATGAACACCTAGTGACGCGAAGGAAAAATCCCAGAGTATTGAAGGCATGCTATAGTCATCTTCATTCCCAAAACGGCAAAAAACTTTGTATAGAGGATCTGAGATCCAGATCACTCACTTCTTGCTTAGGCAAGTTGATGGAACACGTAATCGTTAACCACCTACAAGGGTTTGGGGAAGACAGCGATCTAATTCCTCCTAGCATGATTGGCTTCAGAGCGCATCTATCTACACAAGATGTCATTCTTCAATTGAAGTCCGACATCATTGACCATGTGCAAGAGACGGGCACGAAGGCAGTGCTCGGCCTTGACCTGAACAAGGCATTCGACAACGTCTCGAACGAGGCTATCCCTACGAACCTATCTGACATTAATCCCACGTTGCGGAATTCACATATATCCGCTCCTTCTTCTCAGAGGACTGCGGAGCTCGCAGTAGGTGCGACCGAGTCCGACCCCATCCACCTAAGGGGCAGAGGAACACCTCAAGGTTCAGTCCTCTCACCTTATCTGTTCAATCTGTCCCTCATCAATCTTCCCTCAAAACTCGCCGCCATACCCGGGTTGCATCATACATTCCACTCGGACGACATAACTCTGTGGGTAAATACAGGGAGGGACGGCCAAGTGGAGAGTACACTGCAGCAAGCGGTAGACACGGTCGAAACATACGCCCTAGCGGCGGGCCTCTCGCGCTCGCAACAAAAATCTCAACTCTTTGTACTCAGAAACAAGCCCAGAGGCGTACACCTAAAAAACTACGTTCCCCCGCTACCCTTAAATGTACGCGTAGGAGGTTTGCCCCTGAATGGGGAACATCTCATACTCGTCTGCGACGCTGGCGATAAAGAGAAAGAACTTAATTGCCACAGACTCATCAGACGAATATCCAACCGCAGACAGTGCGTCAAGAAAAAGAATCTTTGTCGTCTGGTTCAGGCCTTCGTTCTAAACAGTCGTATACTCCGTCCCCTACCTCCGCCTATATGCAGCGGAGAAGAATACAACCAAAAATGTCATAATACAGGCGCACAAGACCACACTCGTTCTACCGCGTCACGCATCAATAGAGAGTCTCTTAGGGCTGGGCATGCACAATACGCTAGACGAACTCTGCGAAGCACACCTCACGACACAAGCGGAAAGAATCACTCGTGCCAATGCGGACAAAGCCATTCTCTCCAGTCTTGGACTGGGCAACGCACCTCCGAGAGGAGAAGCGAAAACTCGGCTACAGAAACATATTCTGAAGAACCTACTCATAAAACCACTCCCCGAGAACATGTATCCCGTGCACCACGAGGGCTCTCGTCGAGCCAGAGCACGCGATCTGCACGAAAGTACAGGCAGCACTCGGGAGTGGTGCACGTGGATGCTGCGGAGTACCCACAAAACAAAGCCTACGCATTGTTGGCGGTGGATGGGCCCGACGTACTGCTACAAGCCGCGACTAACAAGCTCCTCCGAGATAGCGTAGGAGGCGGCAATAGATTTAGCTATAGCTAATACCACCGCTGGTAATATTTTCACCGACTGAAAATTCGCCGTTCTCAATTTTGCGGTGGGGCCGAATAGCACCCATCACCCTTAGCATTCTGAAAAAAGCAGCCCTACCTGCCAGGGAGATCGAGCTGATTTGGGTGCCGTCCCGCTCAGACAGCCCAGGGAGCGAGGCAGCTCACAATAAAACCCGAGGTTTCGTCACCTGGGCAGGGAGCTGGCCTATTCATCCGCTATTTACGAGAGACGGCATGACCTCTTTTAGTGACATTAGCCATCATCACACCTTGGGCAGGCGAGTTTATCCCCTGCCTGCTAAAACATTGTCCAAAGCACAAGAAACCACGTGGAGACGGCTTCAAACGCGCTCCCTCACGAACCCCGCGCAACTTTCACTCATGTACCACTCGCATTACGAACCCCAGTTTTTTCCGCTGTGGCAAACGTGCCAATTACGACCACATCTTATGGAATTGCAAAGAACCGCCTCCGGCGGAGCAAGTACAATGCCCTTCTCTCGAGCGGTGGCAGGTTGTGCTGGCGAGCTCAGACCCGAAGACGCAAGTCCGGGCCGTCGAGTGGGCCGACCAGGTCGCCAACGGTCATGGACTAACGGCCACCTAACACAGTCCTCCAATCACCGAGCTCATCTTGACGAAATACAATTTTTTTTCTAATCCAATCCAGTGACTCAGTGCGCAGTACGTCCGACACGCCGTATGTTGCGGATTCTCGAAGCTGCGATATGTGAGGAAAGCGCTGCCTTGCGCGAGCAGCGAAAAATAGAAAATGAGCTAAAAACTCGTCGGCGACACTGGCGAGAGAGAGAAACAACTTAATTGCCACAGAATGTCGGTATTTAGGGCAGGTGGGCTTGGTGTGGTCCCCCGGTAGTGGCGAGCTCCTTAGCCCACGAAGTGAGTGCCATGAACCTTCTCTTGTCATCACTACCTCCAGTTCTCACCAGTCAAGTCCTACCAGCCAAGCTGCCAGGACGCCCACCTGTTGTGCGCCGTGCTGCCATTCTCCGACCGCCCCCCCTCCTTCAGCCCCCACCCCTACCCCTAGCTCTGAACAGTGATCCCCGCAGAGGGAAGCAGAAAATAGAGCCACTCCCCACCTACATTGAAGCGACCGTGATGGTCTTGTCTGGCCTTCTGAGTAGTTGGTTCCATCTTTCCTCCGACAGGGCTGGCAGTAAGTTTCGTCGGGATGGGTGTCCTGCACAATCCCAGAGGATATGCGCTTGGATGGCGATTTATTGTAGTTGTCAGTGGCTATTTATTAATAAAATAAGAATGGAAGGAAAAGATGTTGCAAGCCGTGGCATCATCCACCGAAACCTGAAGCACCTCAGTAGCGGCTAGCGGGAATAATAAAATAACATGGAGAGGGAAGGAAAGAGGCGAGGGGCGATATTTATCTGGTTACAGCTTTGGCATGCGCGGTTGTATTCCTCGTCTGTAATAAGTGATAGTCTGGAAGGGAAAAGATCGAGTATCTGCAACCTGCGGAGCATGGTGGCTTGCGCTCGATGAAAGCCGTGGTGGGGAGGCGGGGAGTGGCCTCTCGTCTATGTTTGGAGGTTGGTGATTTCGGCAAAGTTCAGGGGAGCCTGGGCAAGAGCGTCCGGGTGTGTCGGGCCGGTCGCCCAGTTGGTTAGGCCTCGGGTTAGTCGGCCGACCCGTTTGCTTCCAGAGTTTCCCGCGTGGGCGGGTACCCAAAGTAGATTGATCTTTTGGTCGGGAGTGCAGCCGCGAAGGATGCGTGCAGCGGGGTGGCAGATAAAACCTGCCAAGTAATTTTGTGTCGCTTCGTTAGAGTCTCTGAGGACTGCGTTTACATTAGTCGGCGATGGCGGATTCTTCCGCTGTTGTGGGAGAGCGGACTCGTACTGTCGCGGTGGGGACGAGAGTGATTTGTGGCATGGTTGCACAAGCCACGTATGTGGTTGCACTTTGTTGTGCAGCGTCAACGTGTATTTGTGCTCGTCAGCAAGGAATGTGGCCACCAGTTCTCTGGCTTTGAACTGGTGCCGCGTATCATGGCGGCCAGGTAGCATGTGTTTAGGTGTTGGTTTGATGGGCGGCTATCGACTATCAGAAATGGGGGCCGTGGTGTGAACGTTGCCAATGGGGTTGATGTTCGGACGGTCAAGTGTGAGCCGGGCGTGATTGGTGCGGGATATGTGGTGGATTTGGGCGGTCTTGTTTTCCGCTTAGTCCTACGAGCGTGCTGTAGATGCGGAGACGGAGGGGATGCTGTGTGCTGCCGTACTGGGGCAGCCTTAGTGCCGCTTTTCATGCTGAACATACAGTGCGGTTCACAGCTTCCTCTTTCCTCCGGCGGCGGAAATTATAGGAGGGGTAGGAGTAGATTATCCTGCTAATGAGGAATGCTTTACGGTGCCGAGTGCCGGATCACGATGGTCCGGCTGGTAATGTGCGGGTCTGTTGTTCGCCCGACTCGCAGGCGCTTGCATTACATCCGATTTCATCCCAGACTTAACCATGCTCTTCACCACGCGGCTTCGCGTCCTTCCACGCTTTTGCGTTCTGATCCTCCTCTCTTTCATACCTCTTTACGTGCGTTTCCGCCGGGCCGGCAAGAACGCGAAACCTGGAAAACTAGGTTGACAGCTAGCGTGGCAAAAAAAAGAAACCACTTTATAACGGTGCTACAAGAGGCCCGCGTAAGCTTCTGTTGTGGGCGGGAAGTTTTTATAATGGTGATGTATACACTTAAAAAACAGAAGTTGCTGCGTACATCAAGCAGTTTGCTGCCGCAGAGTTTAAACACTGTGGGTGCTTTAAACCAGTAGGAAGTTCACAGACAAACTCCTTGCAATTTTTTTCAAATGCATGGCGATTCAGAAAGCTGTGTGCTGCTTTCGTTTACAGCGATACAGAAACACTTAGCTTATTTTCTTTAACATTATATTTACATTAGTTCTTACGATTATAAAGGAGTTAAAGGAGATTAATAAAGTATGAAGTGTACTTAAGTCTCCTTACGTGCATAAATGCGAAAACGTCCGCCACCTGCATCATCTGCTCGGCCAGCCCCGTACATACGAGTGGGGTGTTTCATTGGGGGCCGCCTGATGTGACTACGGCTGCACGCCAAGCACGGAGGAAATTTACCGGAAACGGAGAAAATTTGGTGCTCGCTCGATTACAGCGTATGGAATTAACGTGCTACTATTAATGTAGGCCTCACTACATATTTTTAAGATACGTTTTTAAAAATTTCGCATTTAGCAGACGCGCCTTTATTGAGCGTAGAGGGCGAAGTGACGCGGCCGAGTGGGCCAATCGGCGGCCCTTATTCGGTTCGCAACTAGACATCAATTTTATTTTCTAATTTTTATGCTATAACCAGAACCATTTGCGCTGTATATATATTGCGGACAACGTTTGCGGACAGATAACCTACAACTGAGCCATCTAATGATTTCGCTTTAATAATAGTTGTGACATTCCGTGTGTGCTACGAGGATCCACGTTCGACGGCGCGGCGTAGACGGAGACCCGTGACAGCGGCATCATCAATTACCCAGCCATGCTCTTTGAGTGACGACCAGAACAACCGGACCCGCCGCCGCCCCGGGGAAACATTCTTTATCCTCCCCAATTTCCGGGCACATTCCAGGACAAGGGAGCTGTCAGCGGGCCAGAGCGCGCCGTACCACAGCCGACGCTATGCGCTACCGCGAAGACAACATTCTTTCCCTCTGACTCAACACGTGAAGGGGGCGAGACCATAAGTGGTGTAGTATGTTTGTGCGCCCAAGTGAAAGCCCTAGCCCCCCCTCCTTCCCCTTACGACGTGGGCTATCGCCGGGAAGGCACCCACAGCTTCCCGCCGTGCCTCGTGAACAAAAGAGCATTCCCAGAAGGGCCGTGACGGACACCTGTCATGGCGGACAGGCAAGACTCGCCAAGAATGTGGAAAGACGGGCGCTAGTGAATTAGCTCCGAAGAGAGAGCCTGTGTATACTCTCACTTGAGAGAGAGTGGTGGCGTTTTTGTTGTTTATTTAGTTTGTATTGTTAACAGACTCTGGGTTCGAGGCTAAGCCCAACCCAAGGGGTGGTCCCCATCTCGCATGTTATTTTGGATTGGAGAATTGATGCTTTGGGCGGGCCACTGGAAATGACCGCCCTTAGTCCTTTGTTAATCAAGTGCTTAAAAGCACATGTAAACGGATGCAGTCCACTCTGAGCTGGGGCTCCATGCTTAGCATGTAATGTGATGCTACTTAGGCACTAACCTGCCCGGTCGATGAGTAAAGTAGTGCAAAGTTTGATCTTTTGAAAATTCAGTTCTGCTTTTTCCAGCTTAACTCTCTGTATATGTATGTTGTAAAATTATGCTCTGCTGTCATCATCTACAAGCTCGCCTCCTGTTCATCTTCCAAGCCGAACGACACTAGAGGAAGGGTTTGTGAACCATCCTCGAAGAAACGGACGACTATTGAAATTCTACTGCAAGCACGCTCAGGACGACATCGTTCGCCAAGAGGGCCTTCAGCGCCGAAGCCCGTCGGCGTGCAGCTTCTGCCAGCAACCGCTCGAGCCCAACTCCGGAGCCACTCCATCGCCCCCATGAAGTTGTCGGCACGTAAGCTCGGACGCCCCAGCCTCTGATGTATAATCTTAATCATGTGTAATTATTGAATATACCTGTTTGTTTAAACTGAGCCATACGGTGTCTCTTTGCCTCTCCGTCCCGTGTGGACCTGCGCATTATGGGGGTCATCACACTGGTGTCAGAAGTGGGGTCTCAGAAGCAAATGTCCTCTGAATGCTGTGACATTCATGACTTCAAAATTGTAATCAAAAGGGAATCACGGGACTGATTGTGGGACTTTTACCCCCATTTGAGAGGCTTGAGGCACTGGAGGGCTTGAAAAAAAAAATGACTGTATCTGAGGGAGCTCCCACTCCACAGCCGTCGCTCGGAGCAAGCATGCTGGCATTAGGAAGCGTCATTCCGACGTTTACGGGAGATAAGACAGGGGTTCCAATCTGCGATTTCTTTTCCATGCTAGAAGAGATTGGGAAAATGGGGGGATGGTCCGATGCTCAAATGCTGGGAATGGCGAGGTGTAAGATGGCAGGAGCTGCTCATGATTTTGCCTGGCGAGACGAAAAAGTAAAATCCACAAAATAATTTGCGGAATTTAAGAAGCTCGCGTTTGAGCATTTCGACACTGAACCACGCCACGTGCGGGTACAGAGGTTCCGTGACGCCGGACAGATGGTAGGGGAGGACGTGCGAACATTTGCGTCGCGGCTTCAGCGCCTAGCACGCGATACGTTAAGCAGGGAGGAGGAAGGAGACCAGCTAAGGAAGAAATACGCGGAGGATATACTTAAAGAGGAAATGACCGCTTTGTTCGTGGCCGGTCTGCAAGACCCCGTGCGCCGGTTCGTGCTCTCGCGCAAGCCGAGCAATTTCGACCAAGCCGTGGAGGCCGCATTGGATGAGGAACAAAATGAGGCGTTAACGACAGCCGCAGCGAGAGTACGCGTCATAGAGAGAGCGGTGCTCAACCCTGAGGTTGCTCTCTTGACAGAGCGGTTAGATCGCTTAGAACAGCTGCTATCTCAGCAGGTAGAATGCCAGGTTGAAGCGCGCGCTCAACAGCGCCCATTCGCTGGAAACCGGAGACCGCCACAAAGCTACAGGCGCGGTATGCGAGATTTTGAAGAAATCGTATGCTTCGCTTGCCAGGGTCGCGGACACATCGCCAGGTTCTGCCAAAACGTGCGCCGTGGGGAGCCACAAAGAGAAGCAGGCGAGACACACCCTAAGCAAGCCTACAGCGGGGCTCCAGATACCGAGTCAAAAAACTAGTTAGTCCTCCCCAGCCTGAGGAGCGTGGGGAGGGAGCAGTAGATGATGAGGTGGTGGTAGTTTGTGTGGCCGACGAGGCATGCCCTGTTGTGCGTTGCAAGTTAAATGGTTGTTGTATGGAATTGTTGATAGATACGGGGTCAAAGGTGACATTGCTTAAGGAGAGCAGTTTTAACACGCTTCGAAGGAAGGGGGACCGCGAGGTGTTGGAAGAGTCTGGTGGTATGGCAACCAAATTTGTAGGCATAACGGGGGATCCTCTTGGCATAAGTGGACTCTACCGGTTACACTTCTCTCTCGGCGGAATTGCATTGGAGCACCCCTGCTACGTATGCCCGGACACGGTGTCTCTGCCAAACGGAGTGTCAGGTATATTAGGGCAGGATTTTTTGAGAAAAGGGAAGGTAGTAGTCTCATTCTCTGAGGAAGAGGTTAATGCGGGCGGCTCAAAAGTTCCGTTTTTGAACAGGAGAGGGGCTGAGATTCGCATTACCGATATTGACACCCGTCAAACAGTGGGATCATTGGAGAAGGTATATTCGCGGGTTGCCGTCCGGCTGGTCGAGGAGGCGGTCGTCCTTCCTTGGTCGGAGCACATTTTGTACGCGTTTGTGCCTTCAGATGTAGAGAGCGGCGCCGTGGGAGTGCTTGAGCCGGTCGACTCTCTCAGCAATGGCCTGAAGGCAGCCGCGTGCCTCGTGACAGTTAATGACGCCCACAGAGTGCCCCTACGGGTGGTTAACTGTAGCCAGCAGCCACTGAGCCTTCCCAAGAACAAAACATTGGCTTTCTTCACCTCTGCGATAGAGCAACGTGAGCCCACCGATACGGTACTCGCAACTGTAGAGCATGCTAGTCCTTCGGCTGCTCCAAAGGTGTCGTTCGATCTTTCTCACGTAAAATCCAGGGAGAGGGAGGCTCTGGCTGGTTTGCTGAACGACTCCTCGGAGGTATTCGCCGCGTCCAACCTGGATTTGGGCTGCTGTGGCGTTATAAAGCACAGGATAGAAACCGGCACTTCATCGCCCGTTTACCAGCGTGCGTACAGGATTCCTTACTCCCAACGTGAGGAGATGGAGCGGCAGGTGCAGGACCTGATTGATCGCGGCATTGTCGAACACTCAAAGTCACCCTGGGGAGCACCAGCACTATTGGTGGAAAAGCCAGATGGCTCGTATCGATTGGTAGTGGACTACCGCAAACTAAATGCCGTAACTCGCATCGATCCGTACCCCATCCCCAATATACAGGAGACGCTTTCTCAGCTGGGCTCTGCCAGGTACTTCACGGTAGTGGACATGGCGGCGGGATTCTGGCAGATAGCAATGGATCCGGCAGATGCCGAGAAAACGGCATTCAACACGCCCTCAGGGCACTATGAATGGAAAAGAATGCCGATGGGTCTGGCCAACAGCCCTGCTGTCTGGCAGAGAACCGCTGATGTTATCCTGGCAGGTCTTCTGGGGAGGCTGTGCTTCGTGTATATGGATGACATTATCATATACAGTGACAGTTTTGAGAACCATTTGCGCGATATTGAGCAGGTTTTGGTGCGACTAAGAGGAGCGGGTCTCAAGCTGAAGCCCTCTAAGTGCCAATTCCTCAAAAACGAGGTGAAGTACCTCGGGCACGTTGTTTCAGCTGACGGCGTGCGACCGGACCCTGAGAAACTAAGGTGTGTCTCGGATTTTCCATCCCCGACTAGCGTCCGCCAGGTCCGGCAGTTTCTCGGCCTGATCGGTTACTACCGAAGGCACATAGAGGAGTTCGCCAAGCTCGCTAAGCCGCTCACCGCCTTAACAGCCAAAAATGTCGCCTTTCGCTGGGACGAAAACGCGGAGAATTCTTTTGGGGCCCTGAAAAGGAAGCTAATGAGTGCACCGCTGTTGCGCCTCCCGGATTTTAATTTGCCCTTCGTTATGGCCACAGATGCGTCAAAGTTCGCAGTTGGTGCCGTGCTATCTCAGGTTATCGAGGGCAAAGAACATCCCGTTGCTTTTGCTAGCCGACAGCTGAGCCCCACAGAGCAAAAGTACGGAGCTACGGAAAGGGAGTGCCTCGCCGTTGTCTGGGCAGTAAAGCACTTCAGATGCTACCTTTACGGCCGCAAATTCAAGCTAGTCACAGACTGCCATCCTCTGAAATGGGTGATGAGTGTCAGGGACCCTAGCTCGCGACTCGCTAGATGGAATCTACACCTGCAGGAATACTGCTTTGAAGTTGAGCACAAGTCAGGAAAGACACATCTGAATGCTGATGCACTCAGCCGCACAGCTGCCGTGGCAGCTATAGATGAGTTTGTCCCCGTAGTCGACCCCGCCGAATTACGCACAGAGCAGTGCAAAGATCCTGACCTGAAGCGAATAATCGAAAGCTTAGAGGGCGCACCGTCTCACCCCGAACAGCTAGGTTATTTCATTGACAAAGACGGCACCCTGTGTCGGCGCACGAGGCCAACCAGGAAAGGGAGACCAGAGAAAACCGCTTGGGAGAGAGTCGTCATACCTCGGTCGTGGACAGAAAGGGTTCTTCGCGAGTTTCACGATGCGCCATGCGCCGGTCATTTTTGCGTAGCAAAGACACGCAGGCGTGTGGAGCGTTTGTACTTTTGGAGTGGCATGCGACAGGATGTTAGAGACTACTGTGCGAAGTGTCATTCCTGTCTCGAAAGAAAAACACCCAAGGGACGAAGACCAGCTCCAATTCAGCCGTTCTCTGAGGTTTCGGCTCCCTTCGAGCGGACAGGTATGGACATAATGGGCCCATTGCCCACGACCACTTCCGGAAACAAGTACATTTTAGTATTTGTCGACCACCTTTCAAAATACGCGGAAGCGGTAGCACTCCCAGATCAGAAGGCAGACACGGTTGCAAGAGCATTTGTCGAACAGATCGTGCTCCGACATGGACCCCCGAGGCAACTCTTGACAGATCGGGGAACGAACTTCGTGTCGCAGCTAATGAGGAGAGTTTGCGAGCTGCTTAAGATCGCTAAGAAGCAGACAACACCGTACCATCCGGCTTGCAACGGCGCGGTGGAGCGACTGAACCAAACCGTGGCCGGGTTCCTGTCGCATTTTGTTTCGCGCGACCAGCGGGACTGGGATTTGTGGCTCCCGTATGCAATGTTTGCCTACAATTCCGCAGCACACGAGAGCACGGGCGAATCGCCATTCTTTCTTCTCTACGGCCGAGACCCGGACCAGCCTAGTGAAGTGCCAGAGGGCCCCCGTCGTGTCCCATACGCTTCACTGGACGACTATAAGGTTGAGCTAGAATCGCGCTTGCAAGTGGCGAGGGACATCGCAAAGGAGTCCTTAAAGAAAGCGGCGAAGCGCAGGAAGGAGGTGCACGATCGCAGTGCTAGAGACGCGCCGTTTAATGTGGGGGACAGCGTGTACATTGAAAACTGCCAAAGGCAGATTGGGCTAGCTCGTAAGTTCCAGACGAAGTGGAGAGGACCGTGCGAGGTTGTCGAGAAGCTTTCTCCGGTAAACTTCAGAGTCCGAGACGTGAACCGGCGTTTGATAAGGATACACGCAAATCGCCTCAAGTCGGCACCGGTTCAGTATTCACGAAATGAGGAAAGGGAAAGCGCGGATTTTGATGGGGACAGAAGTGAAGCGGAGCGCGCAGATAGTTCGCAAGAAACGCCCTCTCCTGCATTTGTTCGGCAGGCGCCCGAGGTGACGGCCGGAATGCCACCGGATTTACTTCATGCATTGCTAGAAGAAGAAGCGCGCGAGGTTGCCGCGCAGATAACGCCAGGAGAGGCTCCTGCCACGATCCCTCGCGAGTCCCAAAGCAGACAAAGGGGCACAGACTTACTTAGTATGACTCATGAAGGCCGATATCCGCTGCGAAATCGGAAAGCTAAGTCGGACTAATGGCGTAAACAGAGCGGAGTTTTGAACTGGTTAGAATTGTGTAATGCCACAGCTCATAACATTGCTATGTGCTTATGTGTTAAGTTATCGGAGTTGGTAGTTAAACCTTTCTGTCATTAAGTAACACCTTCACAGGAGAGCATGCGGAGCGCATGCAGAACCTGCCCTACTTCCTTTCGTTATCTATATTTTTGTCTGTGCCGTGATCGTGCTAGAAGTGGGAGCTCCTTTGTAACTGTGGTAAATTTATTTCGTCCAGTTTGGACTAGAAAGGAGAGGCTTGGGTGCTGAGTTTTATGTTTATCTGTAAAAGAAGATCAGTGCTGCCCCTGGAGACGCCAGTATTGACAGCGGAGGCATATGGTGTTGTGCAGTGGTGTTGAGTGCAGCGAAAAGTGTTTTGTCGGACGCACTGTGCGAGGCGATTCAGAAAGACAAGGGGAGCTGCGTGGACTCAAATGTTCGGAGAACATTCTTCTGGAGGGTGAGCGAGTGTGACATTCCGTGTGTGCTACGAGGATCCACGTTCGACGGCGCGGCGTAGACGGAGACCCGTGACAGCGGCATAATCAATTACCCAGCCATGCTCTTTGAGTGACGACCAGAACAACCGGACCCGCCGCCGCCCCGGGGAAACAGGCCTTATCCTCCCCAATTTCCGGGCACATTCCAGGACAAGGGAGCTGTCAGCGGGCCAGAGCGCGCCGTACCACAGCCGACGCTATGCGCTACCGCGAAGACAACATTCTTTCCCTCTGACTCAACACGTGAAGGGGGCGAGACCATAAGTGGTGTAGTATGTTTGTGCGCCCAAGTGAAAGCCCTAGCCCCCCCTCCTTCCCCTTACGACGTGGGCTATCGCCGGGAAGGCACCCACAGCTTCCCGCCGTGCCTCGTGAACAAAAGAGCATTCCCAGAAGGGCCGTGACGGACACCTGTCATGGCGAACAGGCAAGACTCGCCAAGAATGTGGAAAGACAGGCGCTAGTGAATTAGCTCCGAAGAGAGAGCCTGTGTATACTCTCACTTGAGAGAGAGTGGTGGCGTTTTTGTTGTTTATTTAGTTTGTATTGTTAACAGACTCTGGGTTCGAGGCTAAGCCCTACCCAAGGGGTGGTCCCCATCTCGCATGTTATTTTGGATTGGAGAATTGATGCTTTGGGCGGGCCACTGGAAATGACCGCCCTTAGTCCTTTGTTAATCAAGTGCTTAAAAGCACATGTAAACGGATGCAGTCCAGTCTGAGCTGGGGCTCCATGCTTAGCATGTAATGTGATGCTACTTAGGCACTAACCTGCCGGTCGATGAGTAAAGTAGTGCAAAGTTTGATCTTTTGAAAATTCAGTTCTGCTTTTTCCAGTTTAACTCTCTGTATATGTATGTTGTAAAATTATGCTCTGCTGTCATCATCTACAAGCTCGCCTCCTGTTCATCTTCCAAGCCGAACGACACTAGAGGAAGGGTTTGTGAACCATCCTCGAAGAAACGGACGACTATTGAAATTCTACTGCAAGCACGCTCAGGACGACATCGTTCGCCAAGAGGGCCTTCAGCGCCGAAGCCCGTCGGCGTGCAGCTTCTGCCAGCAACCGCTCGAGCCCAACTCCGGAGCCACTCCATCGCCCCCATGAAGTCGTCGGCACGTAAGCTCGGACGCCCCAGCCTCTGATGTATAATCTTAATCATGTGTAATTATTGAATATACCTGTTTGTTTAAACTGAGCCATACGGTGTCTCTTTGCCTCTCCGTCCCGTGTGGACCTGCGCATTATGGGGGTCATCACATAGTGTTTAAAGTAACTCCTCGGATTAACGTCCCGAAGTGACAGATGGACGATGAAGGATGCTGTAGCGGAGTGATGAGTTTTGTTGCAAATGGGTTGCAAGCCCCAAGGGTAGCGTTGGCCTGGCGGCCTGGGGCACAGCTGGAAGCATCCGAAGGTCCTGGCAAAGGATGAGTCGACTGCCAACACAACTTGTTTATTCCAGCATCGCAAAAGAGCAGCCGGTCAGGGCGACCACGTTACTCGACGAAAGAAATCGAAGTATTTCTTTGGCGTCCGGGGCAGCTGCTTTTATACCCTCGGAGTCGAGGGCAAGAAGGAACGGCTCGGGATGAGTCGCACGAGACAGCGACGCACGGACATGTTGAGACGTGAAGTGACGCGTCCGCCGGGCTGGCGCCGGTCAGACCTTCTCGCCTCGCAGTTGGGGAGCTCCTCTCCCCGGCTGCCGCGCTTTGACAAGCGTGGGCACCAACATGCACACACACACACACGCACACACGACGACACGTGGCATTGAAACCTGCCTGGACGCGCTTGGCGGGAGGCGTTGCGGCAGCGATGAACGGCTCAAAATGACCGCTACTTTGAACGAAGCCCCGGCGTCCGTTGCATCCGCGCCGGCTATACCGCGCGTCGTAGGCGAAACGTAACAGACCGCCCCGCCGGGAGGAGGAGATCCCGATGGTCATGGGACTGCATCCGCTGTCCGGAGGGATGTCGCTCGATGATGCTCGTAATCGAAATCGGTCGTACCTCGGCGTTGCTTGAGCGCAGCGCACAGAGAAGGCCTCGTTCTCAGGTTCAGGTTCACACAGGACACTGCAAAGTGACTTCGGGAGAGTTTCCACTTTTGTTCTCGTTCCCAGCAAGCGTTAGAACTACGCCGAAACGCAACCGCTCAGTCAGCAAGCACGAGACAACCCTCACTAAGCTCTGCCAGGCTCTTTTCCCTTTTATACTACTGCCTAGTTCCTTACAGTAGTCAAGCAGCACTCAGAACGCGTCTACAAATTGGACAATTGCACTAGAAAGCACACCATCACTTTGAAACACTAAACAAAAGCAATATGTTAAAAATCCTGCCTCAGGAAGAAAACATCAGTGACAAACAACTTTGAGGCGGATTCCTACGTTAGGGGCTTCGACTTAAGCCATCGGCGTTACCGTTGAGACTCCCCTTTTTGTAACGCACCTCAAAGGAATATTGTTGCAAAGCGAGGCTCCAGCGCAGGAGGCGGCCATTTTTGGGAGAGATGGTCTGCAGCCATTGGAGAGGGCAGTGATCCGTCTCAATGATAAACCTCGAGCCGCCTAGGTAGCATGACAATTTCTGAACGGCCCACACGAGACACGCACACTCTTTCTCGGTGGCGCTGTACGCCTGCTCACGACAGGTCAGCTTACGACTAGCATACAGGACGGGGTGTTCCACTTCTCCATTTTCCCGTTGGCACAGTACAACGCCCATGCCTCGCTCACTAGCATCGCACTGAACAACGAACCCTTTTGTGTAGTCTGGCGATCGTAGCACAGGCTGGCTTGTTAGGGCGCTCTTTAGGGCGCTAAAAGCTCTTTCCTTTGTCTCGCTCCAGACGACTGTTTGGGGCTCTGTTTTTCTTAGAGCATCCGTCAGGGGAGCCGCGATATCGGAGTACCTGGGGATGTACCTCTGATAGTAGCCGGCGACACCTAAGAACGACCGAATATCGGTCTTCGAGCGCGGTTGCGGGAAGTCTCGCACAGCGGCCACCTTTATTTCAGAGGGGCGACGACGACCCTGTCCAATCACGTGACCGAGGTAGACAACCTCGGCCTGTGCTAATTGGCACTTGGGAGCCTTGACTGTCAAGCCCGCTTCGCGCAGGCGGGTTAGCACTGCCCGCAAGTGTGCCATATGCTCAGACCAGGATGCGGAGAATATCGCTACGTCGTCTAAATACGGTAAAGCGAATTCTTCCTGTCCCCGCAACACTTTGTCCATGAGGCTTGAAAAGCAGTATGGCGCGTTCTTCAAACCAAAACTCAAAACTTTAGGACGGAATGTTCCCATTGGTGAAATGAACGCCGCATACCTACTAGCCTCTTCTGTAAGTGGAACCTGCCAATAACCCTTGACAAGATCTAGGGTGGAAATAAACTGAGCGCTACTAACTTTCTCAAGGCGCTCCTCGATGTTAGGGATCGGATAAATTTGATCCTTAGTGATGGAATTAAGCCTGCGGTAGTCGACGCAAGGACGAGGTTTCTTGCCCGGTACCTCAACTAAAACCAAAGGGGAGGTATAATCACTCTCACCCGCCTCAATAACACCGAGCTGTAGCATTTTCTTTACCTCAGCCTCCATAATATCGCGCTGGCGGGGTGACACCCGGCACGCCTTGGATCGTACTGGCTCTGGGGAGGTAAGTTCTATAGCATGAGTAAGGACAGAACTCCTACCAGGCCTCTCAGAGAACTGACCTTGAAACTCTTGTAAGAGTTGGTGTAGTTCGGTTTTCTGCTCAGGCGACAGCGGTGCTTTACTAAGTAAGTCACTAATGACCTGATCGGTGTCTTCCATGTTCGTCACTGAGCTTAGTCCCGGACGCTCGACCGGAAGCTCTTCGGGAACGTTTACCATCATACACACCAATGCTTCCCGTTGTCTATAGGGTTTGAGCAGATTACAGTGGTAAACTTGCTGTGCTTTCCGTTTTCCTGGCAGACTCACCACGTAATTAACGTCCGACAATTTTTGAACAATCCGTGCTGGGCCCTCCCACTGCACGTCGAGTTTGTTTTTTAGCGATGTGCGCAATATCATTACCTTATCGCCCACCTCAAAACGACGGGCCCTGGCTGTCCGATCATAATAAACCTTGGCCCTCTGCTGGGCTTTTGCCATTGCTTCACCTGACAACTCCTGTGCCCTTCTTAAGCGTTCGAGGAGACTAAGCACGTACTCGACCACGACTGGGTCGTCGCCCCTGCCTTCCCACGAGTCTCGAAGCATGCGAAGCGGAGACCGCAGCGAGCGACCGTACACCAGCTCAGCTGGCGAAAACCCCGTAGCCGCATGCGGCGCGGTCCTTAATGCAAACATCACCCCAGGCAGACACAGCTCCCAATCACTTTGTTGCTCAAAACACAATGCTCTCAACACGCGCTTCATGACGGAGTGGAGCTTCTCAACGGAATTTGACTGTGGGTGGTACACTGAGCTGTGTAACAGCTTTACCCCACACCTCTCGAGAAAGGTTGTTGTCAAAGCGCTAGTAAACACTGTGCCCTGATCTGACTGGATTTCCGCAGGAAAACCAACTCGCGCAAATATGGACAGTAGTGCATTGACTATCTCAACTGAGCTGAGTTCTTTAAGCGGCACTGCTTCAGGGAACTTTGTCGCTGGGCAGATCACAGTCAAAATGTGTCTGTACCCCGTGGCTGTTACCGGCAGAGGTCCCACGGTATCCATAACGAGCCGTCTAAAAGGCTCCGTAATGATAGGTACCAACTTCAACGGCGCCCTCAATTTGTCCCCTGGTTTGCCAACCCGCTGACAGGTGTCACATGTCCTCACAAAGTGTTCTGCGTCACGAAAACACCCTGGCCAATAGTACTGTTGCAAGAGACGGTCCTTAGTCTTAACTCCTAAGTGTCCGGACCACGAACCGCTATGCGACAAGCGCAACAGATCCTGACGGTAGCACTGAGGCACGATCAGCTGATCGAACTCCACTCCCCTGCGGTCTAGATACTTCCGGTACAGGACCCCACCTCTTTCCACAAAACGAGCATTTTTCTTGGCGATACCTTCCTTAACATTGCAGCGCATGTTTTCTAGGCTGCCATCCTTTTTTTGCTCGGCTATCAAAGCCGACCGACTGACTTTTAGCAACCTATTAAGTCCATCTGACGTAAGCGCGATGAGCAAATCTGCAGATAGCTCTTCTAACTTTCCCGTGTCGGGCATTTCCTCTCCAGTACCTGGTGCCTTCAACGCTACAAGCTCAATTTTATTCAGTTCGGACGTGCTCTGAATATCAGCTTGCTGTGCCTCCGACCATTTTTCATTGTTCGACAACGTCGGCCCCGCAACTACCGCCTTTGCAGTGAGCTCCCGAGCTCTCGATCTGGTTAAGGCCTGAACGCTAGCTTCACCAAACAAAAGCCCCTTCTCGCGCAGGAGGTGATCGGACCTGTTTGAAAATAGGTAAGGGTACTGGGGGGGGGGGGCAGCATAGATGACACTGCGGCCTCAGTCTCAAGTGCTCCGAAAGGTCCTTCAATAAGCACTTTTGCTACGGGCAGACACACGCTATGAGCTTCCACGGCTTGCTTGATCCATGCGCAGTCGCCCGTGAACATATCGGGTTCTACGTAAGAGGGGTGAACTACATCCATTGTAGCTGCGGAATGACGAAGCACTCAGCACTCTTTCCCGTTCACGAGGAAGTCTCGCATGTAAGGCTCGAGAAGCTTCATGTTCTCGTCAGTGCTACATAATGACAAACACACGACTTTTCTTTTTGTTTCTGGACACTGCGCCGAAAAGTGACCCGGCTTCTGGCACGTATAACACACGCGCGCTTGCCTCGTCTCGAACCGCTTTCTGCGTTCGGCTTCGGCTGCCGCCGTCTCCTTACGTTCGGTCGAACTGCTTTCACTCGCATCCGCACTACGTGTGTCCCCCCTTGCTCTCATGGGTGTGAACTTCGGCCTCTCAGACTTTGAGCCAAATTCACCCTTTTGACCGTCCCTAGCTCCGCGAGCCCGACGCGTCACAAACTCCTCGGCTAGCTCGGCGGCTTTAGCCACTGTGCTAACGTCTGGCCTATCCAAGACCCAGTACCGCACGTTCTCAGGTAACCGACTATAAAACTGTTCTAGCCCGAAACACTGCAGAATTTTCTCGTGGTCACCAAACGCTTTCTCTTCTTTGAGCCACTCCTGCATGTTTGACATAAGCCTGTAGGCAAACTCTGTATATGACTCACTTCTGCCTTTTTCATTTTCCCGAAACTTCCGACGGAACGCCTCCGCTGACAGCCTGTACTTTTTTAGCAGACTCGATTTCACTTGGTCGAAATCCTCTGCCTCCTCTCTCTTCAAGCGAGCGACTACGTCGGCCGCCTCGCCGGGTAACAATGAGCAAGCGCTGTGGCCACGTTTCCCGAGAGAACCCCTGCTTCTAGCACGTTCGCTCAAAGTTAACCAGGAACAAACCAATGTCCTCTCCAAGCTTAAACGGCCGGATCAGGTCAGTCATTTTGAACGATACCCGTTCTCCTGCACCGTGTGCCTGACTTCCATTACGAGCGCGTTCCATCTCTACCTCGAGACGCTTCATTTCCAAAGCGTGTTGACGGTCGCGCTCTTCTTTATCTTTTTATTCTTTACGTTCGCGCTCGTCTTTCTCTTTTTGCTCTTTACGTTCGCGCTCCTCTTTTTGCTCTTTACGTTCGCGCTCGTCTTTCTCTTTTTGCTCCCTCTCCTCAATGGTCTCAAGGCATTCCGACAGCTCGTCATCCTCAGCCTCCAACTCAAGAATAGCCCTTAGCAGTTCTGGTTTTCTGAGTTTGTCTGAGACAACCAGACCCAACTCTCTTGCAAGCTCCAGCAATTTCGGTTTGCGCCACGACTTCAAATCCATGGCTGCTCCGAATGCTGCTTTCTCTACTGCCTACTATTGTCTTGCCGCAAACTAACCCGGCAGCAACAACACAATCACCAGCTCTGTTTCTGACACTAGCAAAAGCCTGGCAAAATTCAGAAGAAGAAAGTCCCGCACTCACCAAACCTCGCAGCCAAGAATTCAACGCAGTCGTTCCGCTGCAGGCAACCAGTCATCACACAGTTCTCGTTGCACTGCTCCCGGATGGTCGTTGTGCTGCTCAGCATACAGTTGACCGCATATCTTCGCTGCTCGCCTCCGTTGTCACGATCTCACCGCTGGCAACCAGTTGTTGCAAATGGGTTGCAAGCCCCAAAGGTAGCGTTGGCCTGGCGGCCTGGGGCACAGCTGGAAACATCCAAAGGTCCTGGCAAAGGATGAGTCGACTGCCAACACAACAACTTGTTTATTCTAGCGTCGCAAAAGAGCAGCCGGTCTGGGCGACCACGTTACTCGACGGAAGAAATCGAAGTCTCTCTTTGGCGTCCGGGGCAGCTGCTTTTATACCCTCGGAGTCGAGGGCAAGAAGGAACGGCTCGGGATGAGTCGCACGAGACGGCGACGCACGGACATGTTGAGACGTGAAGTGACGCGTCCGCCGGGCCGGCGCCGGTCAGACCTCCTCGCCACCCAGTTGGGGAGCTCCTCTCCCCGGCTGCCGCGCTTTGACAAGCGTGGGCACCAACATGCACACACACACGCACACACGACGACACGTGGCATTGAAACCTGCCTGGACGCGCTTGGCGGGAGGCGTTGCGGCAGCGATGAACGGGTCAAAATGACCGCCTCTTTGAACGAAGCCCCGGCGTCCGTTGCATCCGTGCCGGCTATACCGCGCGTCGTAGGCGAAACGTAGCAGTATTTAGACCACATTGTGTTCTTTAGCATTGGGAAACATCATGCTGAACCCGCAATTTCTTATATGTCGCCTTCATCGCCACGCAACTGCAGCGGCCGTGATTAAACCCGCGACCTTGGAGCAGTAGCTGAACGCCAAAACTACTAAGACACCGCTGCGGGCACAAATACGGTTGCGATTGTTGCTTTACAAGAACGGTAAAGATATGAAATAAAAATATAATGAAATATGCCCCTAAAGGTTGTTGGGTTAGTTGTAAAAACTTTTGTATATTCATTTCCAGGTACCATACATTGGTATAAATCAATTATTTCATGCTTGCAATATTAACTAAAAATACAGGTGCATTGTTACTAATATAATACCAGCAATGAGAAACTGAGTCAATAGAAATGAGCTTCTAGCGATAGACATGCATTTATGCTTTAAAATATGAAATCTAACTTTCAATGACACTTTTTGCGCAGATTTTGCCCAGCCAGCCTTCCTGGCTAGCAGTGAGACGAATGACCTGCTGTAGCATATAAAGATTGAGCCGAACGCTTTGTTTACACATTCAAGCAAGGGCAAAAGCAGAAATCCCAAAGGCTACTTGTTGATATTTGTTTGATGTGGTATGGTGGATGCTTCTAAAAAATAAATGAAGCCATGAAAAGTTTTGTTTTACACTTACCTCATGTCCGCATGCGTATGCTGCTATTCAACGTAATAGTGAAGTACTGAAGTAATACTGAAGTACGTCCTCTATCTTATACTATGACTTTTATTTTCTGGCTTGTCGTTTATGAATCTTCCATGGAAACTGCGTCTCGTGCAAAGACCGAGTCATTTTGTTTTGTGTTGGACGAAAGCAATTGTTCGCTACCTAGTTTGGGATTCTCTAACAAAGTGAACAACGAGTGCAGTAGGTAGCACATTAAAGCACACTATGCTGTGTTCTGGAATACATTGTTTTAATGCGTTGTAGCAAATCCATGCCTGATAAACTGAAGGTCCTCCCTGAAAGTACATGCCTTGCAAAGCATTCAAACATAAAAAAGCCGTAATTTCATTTCAATGAAAGCTCTGTACTGACTGGGGTACCTATATCGTGCTAGGACCTGTTTATAAATAGTGAGTTTTCAAAACTGAATCAGATATGAATTGTGTAGCTCCTTCACCCAGTCAACACGAAGTATTGCTAAAACCGAATCGAGTACGAATGCAATAGTTACAGAAGGAGGAGACTAAAGAAAGAAACTATTTACTAATATTAGCTACTTCCGCGAATACTCCCTGAGAAACGAATAATCGTGTGATACACGGATGTCTGAACTACTGCACATTAGTACTGTGCTCTAACCTCTGTTCGAAGGCGTAACAAATCTCATCACAAGGAGGGGCGTAACACCTGGTCGGCAGAGTAGCAGACACATTTAGTATTGCCGCCAGGTGTCCCCGGGCGGCGCCTTGAGGAGAAAGAAGTGAGTCGCGCGTGCTCTTTGCAGCTGGAAACTGCTTGATTCCTTGCGGCCTGTGCATAGCCTGTTGATTCTGCAACCCATTTGTAACTTTTTGTGGTGGAGTGCGCTGGGTAAATCGCTCTGGAATACGTCGCACACCCCTCCGAGCACCAAGGACCCCAGACCTCTCCCTGTCGACACGCCAGTGCACCGGGTCGGCAGCCGAAATCTTGGACTGCCCCGTGAGCATGGGCTATTGGAGACAACCTCGCCGTTTGGCCGACTGCCTCCTGTGCTCAGGCCATTCGACTCTCCCTCGGCGCATATTCCTCAATCGGTAATACAAGGCGCCGCGTACTACACCCTCTAGAACCCACGGCTACCATAGTCCTTTCACGGGACTCAACTGGAGGACGTGGAAGATTGGCTCCTCCAGATTGAATGTGTCGCCGCATTTAAAACCAATGGGATGACGCCGCCATGCTGAGGAACGTTTTCTTCAGCTTGGAGGGCGGTGCTCGTAGGTGGTACGAAAACCGTGAGGACACTCTTTTATCACGGACTGAGTTCCGACGTCAACTGCTCGCCACGTATGTCAGCGCTAATCGTCGGGAGCAAGCTGAACGAGCCTTGCAGTCCCGCATGCAAATTCCCAACGAAATTGTTACCATGTACGTCCAAGACATGACGCGGCTCTTCCGACGGGCTGCCATGACGGAAGCCAAAAAGCTGCGCCACCTAATGCGTGATTTTAAAGAACAGCTTTTCGCCGGCCTAGTGCGCAGCCCCCCCCCGTCCCCCCCCCCCCCCCAGCACTGTCGCCGAGTTTCTAGCGGAGGCAGTCATGATGGAGCAGGTCCTCCGACAGCGTTCCACCGCGTACGACTGGCCAGTCCTTGCTGCTTCTGTTACGGAGTCTCTCCCGGTTTTCAACAGCAATACCGACTTTCTCCGAGACATTACCCGCGCTGTTGTCCGTTTGGAGCTAGAGATGATGTGTGGTACGTCGCAGCCAGCGGCCAGCTCCCTTATGAGCGTTAACCGCGAAGAGGTGCTGCAAGCTATCAGGCCTCCGTTACTACACGCCGAGCCACAGCCTACCCAGACAGACTACTGCCGCCTGACATACGCTGAAGCTCTGCGACGCCCCGCCCCAAATCCACCGGCATTTCCACCGCCCGATCTACCCTGACCCGCTGCGACGCCCTGCACCGAATCCAGCGGCAGTTTTTACCAACCATCACGACGTCCTGCTACCCTCCGTGCAGCCAGGGCAGCACCGCATCCCGTGTAGTCGAGAATCCCTGCACAGAGCGGACGTCTGGCGTGGCCCTGACCGCCGGCGTTTGTGCTTCCACTGAGGGGAGCCCGGTCACCTGTTCCGCCGGTGCCCATATCTAGAGCTTCGCCTGCAGGGTTTCCCTCTCATGCGCCAAGGCCCCAGTTTGGCCAAGGACCCCGTGAGATTGAAGTGTACATGACCCAGCAACCTCAGTGGTCCATGGCGCGCAGTCAGACCAGATCACCGTCACCTTGCCGTCGAACGTTTTCACCGAATGTGCAAAACTCCTCGCAAGCAACGGCGGACCGCTCGCCCAGCCCTCGCCGGGAAAACTGAGGACAGCGACCTCCGGGGCGTGGTCGCTAGATATCGACGCTGTAAAGACCCCCTGACGATGCAGACGACGCAGACCTCCGATGATAGAGATTTGACGACGTTGACGATAGCAGCTGAACTAAAAGACCGCTTCTCCCTCGACATACCCGTGCTTCTCGATGGTCACAGCAATAGCGTGTTGGTGGACACAGGAGCGGAGTTTTCAATTATCGAGTGCAAATTGGCAGCGCTTCTAAAGAAAGTTACAACCCTTTGCTCTGGCGTGCAGATCCGGACGGCAGGGGGCCATATCATTACTCCGCTTGGACAGTGCACGGCTAGGGTCCAGATCAGCTACTGAACGTTCGTAGTTAGCTGCCTGGTGCTCCACGACTGTTCTCGTGACCTGATTTTGGGCGTAGATTTTCTCCGTGAGAATGATGCTGTTAATGAGCTGCGGCACAGAACCGTTACGTTTTCGACAGCGGAAGCCGACGACACCTCCGACGCTCGGCAACGCAGCTCCTCCATTCGTATTTCCACTGAAAGTGTCTTGATCGCGCCGCGCTCCAGCGTTTTTGCAAGCGTCGAATGCGATCATGCGCTACGTGATGGACCTGAAGTTGCCGAGGGTAACCTTTTCTTGCTGCTGACACGTGGTACTTGCGCGTCCCGAAGTGTCGTCCGCCTCCGTGACGGTCGGTCGGAACTCCTGAATAATAATTTTACGATCGAGCCTCGTCACCTTTTCCGAGCTACTGCCGTCGCGTGGGCCGACCAATTGGCCTATGTTACTGAGTGCTTTGCGTCCGAGGCCATGGACCATCCGGACACGTCCCTTGATCGCATCGATATTAGCTCTGGGCTCTCAGCGACTGAACAGCGCGACCTCCGCGCCCTACTGCTCCGGTACAAAACCTGCTTCGCATCCTCCTCGCACGTGCCGCAAACGATGGTCACGAATCATCGGATCATCACTTGCGATGACGCTCGACCCATAACGACAGCAGCCGTAGCGCATTTGTCGAAGGAACGCGACGCAATCCAAACTCAGGTGAAGGAGATGCTTCCGGACGGCATTATCAGACCCTCTAAGAGCCCGTGGTCGTCGCCCGTCGTGCTTGTTAAGAAGAACGGGACACTGCGTTTTTGCGTGGATTACCGTAAGCTGAACGCCACAAAGAAAAAGGACGTCTGCCTGCTGCCTCGCATCGACGACTCGGTCGACTGAGTTCGCCGCGCCAAGTATTTTTCGTCGATCGACCGAAAGACCGGATATTCGCAGATTGAGGCTGATGAACGTGACCTCGAAAAAACGGCCTTCATCACACCCGACGGCCTATATGAATTTAAGGTGTTGCCCGTCGGCCTTTGCTCGGCGCCAGCGACGTTTCAGCGCATGATGGATACTGTTCTGGCTGGCCTCAAATGGCAAACCTCTTTAGTTTACCTATATGACGTGGTGGTGTTCTCAGAAACCTTCGACCAACACCTTGAACTCCTGCGGACCGTGTTGGATGCCCTGCGGTTGTCCGACTTGTCACTTAAACCCGAGAAATGCCACTCTGGCTACAAAGAGCTGAAGGATCTCCGCTTTGTTGTGAGCGCCGATGGCATACGAACCGATCCCGAGAAAACTGCCACCGTAGCCAAGTTTCCCGGTCAAACTACAAAGAAAACGCTCAAGCGTTTTTGGGTTTGTGCGCCTAATACCGTCGTTTTATCACCGACTTCTCCAAGATCGCTGAACCCCTCACCCATTTAACACGTGACGATACACAGTTCGTCTGGACTGCTGAGCAACAGGCTGCTTTCACAGAGCTGCGCCAACGGCTGCACACTACCCCTGTGCTGGCTCACTTCGATGAGGAGGCTGCTACCGAGATGCACACAGACGCTATCAACATCGGGCTTGGTGCCGTCCTCGTTCAACATCAAGAAGGCGTGGAACGTTTGAACGCGTTTGCGAGTCGCACACTCTCGCGCACCGAAATCAACTACTCCACCTCGGAAAAGGAGTGCAGCGTTGTCGTCTGGGCCACGATGAAATTTCGGCCCTATATCTATGGCTGTAATTTTAAAGTGGACACCGGCCACCATTCCTTGCGCTGGCTTACCGATCTCCCGGACCCATCAGGCCGCCCAGCACGCTGGAGCGTTCGCCTTCAAGAATTTCATTAAACAATGCGTATAAGTCCGGACGTAAACACGAAGACGCCGACACGCTCTCACGCGCACCTGTTGAGCAAGCTGATGACAGCGCAGAGGATGACAATCGTTTCCTAGGTGTGATCAGCAGTTCGGACTTAGTGGCAAAGTAGCGTGTTGACGCTGACCTGAGGTCTATCATGGATCACCTGTAGGGCCATGCTTCTAACGTACCGCGGCACTTTTCGCGCCACTCGTCCTTTTTTTGCATTCGCAATGGCGTACTGTTCAAGAAAAACTCCAGCAACGGTGACCGGCCCTACCTTCTAGTCGTGCCATCAGACCTCCGTGACGACATCCTTCCGGCATGTCATGATGTGCCCACCTCTGGCCACTTGGGATTTGCACGCACGCTCGCTCGAGTGCGACAGGGCTATTATTGGCCTAAACTTGCAAAGAGCATCCACCGCTACGTCAGCGTTTGCCGTTAGTGCCAGCGTCGTAAGTCACCACCGCTTAAGCCCGAAGGTTTGCTCCAACATATTTGCGCCATCGTGCACACCTTTTGGCCAAGTCGATCGGCACTGATCTTCTGGGCCCATTCCCTGTGTCGTCTTCTGGCAATAAGTGGATTATAGTTGCGACTGATTATTTGGCGAGCTATGCGGAAACCCAGGCGGTGCCGCGCAGTACATCCTCTGAAATCGCGCGCTTTTTCATACACCACATTGTTTTACGACATGGCGCCCCGTCCTCCGTCATCACCGATAGGGACACCGCGTTTACAGCGCAGCTCATGCACGAGGTGTTCCAGCTAAGTCACACGAACCACCGCAAGACTACTGCATACCACCAGCAGTCAAACGGGCACACGGAGCGCCTCAACAAAACCTTAGCAGACATGCTCGTAATGTACGCCGACGTACAGCACTAGACTTGGGACGAGATCCTCCCATATGTGACGTTTGCCTACAACACGGAGATTGAGGAAACGACTCGATATACGCCGTTTCGCCTCGTCTACGGTCGTGATGTCGAAACGATGCTCGACGCTATGCTTCCATGCCCCCCTGACGACCAGGCGCTCACGCCAGACGCCGAGGAATTTACCCGGCACGCAGAGGAAACCAGCCAACTGGCCCGTATGCACATCCGCCGGCAGCAGGAAACTGATGCAGAACGCTATAACCAACGACATCGCCACGTCGAGTATCACCCTAACGACAAAGAGTGGGTGTGGACCCCGGTACGTCGCCCCGGACTGTCGGAGAAGCTCCTGAGCCGCTACCTTGGACCCTACACTGTGCTGCGCCGCATCACGGATGTGACGTATGAAGTCCTCCCCGATGGCACTCTGCCCAGTTCGCCCCATCGACCGCAGCCTGAGGTCGTGCACGTACTGCGTATGAAGCCGTACTTTAAGCAGTAACGGGCACCTCGTTCGCTCCAAGTGCGCCCAAGTATTTGCTTCCTTTTTTTTTTGGATTGGGAGGGGGAATAATGCCGCCAGGTGTCCCCGGGCGGCGCCTTGTGGACAAAGAAGTGAGTTGCGCGTGCTCTTTGCAGCTGGGACACTGCTTTATTCCTTGCGGCCTTTGCCTTGCCTTTTGATTCTGCAACTCATTTGTGACATTACGCAGAGCCCTAAATGGGCTGCATGGGTGCAGGAAAAAATGTCCCTTGAAGATACATATCCGGAAAAATTCCCTCAGAAAGCGAAAAGTTGGAGGGAAGGTCCAAAATACGAAATTACCTCAAAATCACATTCTTCGAGTACCCACTTGAATAAAATTTCTTTCTTTATTGGACTCTTCTGTAACTTTTGAGAAGGAGTGTAAGCATGATGTATTTTGAATGCCTGAATGCCGGCAGTCTATTCGTTGGTCAGTCAATTCCATGCCGATAGGTGAATTCGCTGTAGGTACAATGTTGCATCGTTTGTCCTGTCTCCTCCAATAAGAGTGGCCTGGCGGATGCTTCACATCGCTAAGGGATTAGTGGGAGGCGTTCGACGGAAAGTTAGCACGTTTTCGCTCAGTTAACCCGCGTTTACGTACCGGAAGTGTACCATGTATCACAGCATTCTAGTATTTATTGGGAAGCTTCTGGCAGTAGTTTCCTGGGGAACGGTCCAGAATTAAACCACCTCTGCAGAAATAACGTTTAGTACATGACCAGCGGGAACATTTTGTTCAGTTCAGAGCGCATTGCATACCAGTACTGCACGTAGAGTAAGATAAGCTGAACATCAGGCAGGGGGAAAGTTGTACCCTTTAGAAAACCGGCGGATACCCGGCTGCGCTAGGGATAAAACCTCCCCTCTTGAAAGCGATGCGGATGCTCAAATAACAGGCTGCTAGGGGGAATTTAATGTCAGCAGTTAGGTACCAGTGCTTCCTAATTCTAAAATGAGGACGTTTTTTCTGGGGACGTTTCTTTCCGGAATCCGGGTTACATATGGGTGCGAGCATAAGCGGGAAAGACGCCCGAGGCTCAGTTTCCCCCATTAGGTCTTTGTGTTAGCTCACGAAATAGATAGCAGCGGATGATTCCATAGCCAAACAAGGAAAGCAGGGCAGTCACCCTAGGCATGGATGCTAGAATGTAATTTTATGGTGCCCGATGAATTACAAACAATTTATGATATGTAGGGAGGTTTTGTTTTCCCCTGGAATCCTGATGAAACTACCACAGCTCAGTCAATTCTAAAGGATTACTGGAAGCAGGGATGGAACACTTTGATTCAGTCCAAAGCGCCTCGGGAGACCCTGATCACGAGAAATATTTGAATGCAATAAGAATCGAGTTCGTTGCTTCTTGCAGCTACTGTGAAGTTAATAGCGCGAATTTTGTCATTATATTTTCAAAGATGACGCTTATACAACGGGTGTATTCTAGCTATTCACAATCTTATCAACAAAGACTCTCTGGCTAACAGAGGTGCTGGAAATAAAACTATGAAGAGAGCGTCCACATATGGCAAAGAAACTGTCAAGTAAAACGTCGTGATACTGAGCAAGAGGACTTGGGGACATGGAATGCACGAGAAACAGGGATGAAGAAAAGTATTTCTGCGCGTAGCTATAGTACAATAAAGCAGGAGGGCGCATACCCAAGGAACTAATGACGGACACCAAACCACGGCCGAAATGAAATGTCAAGGCAGGGAAATGTTCATTACCGATGGTATTTGCCCAGCAACATTTTGACCACTTCGTAAATGTCGCCGGCGTTTGCGTTGGACCGAAATCTCTTGTCGTGGAGTCAGGGGTGAAACTGTGCGGGGTGAGGGTTTGCGGAAAAGGACTTTCGGCCTAGGCAGGAATAATTAAGTGAATGGCGGGGGAAGCATAAGAATACAAGCGTGCTTCATCTATTGGAATGAGTGTCAGTTTACTAGCTAGGGAAGTAACTGTACACAAAAGGCGCCCGTGTATTGTGCGACGTCAGTGCAAGCTAAAAATCCCAAAGTGGTCGAAATTATTCCGGAGCCCTTCCCTACGGCACCTCTTTATTTATTTCTTCTCTCACTCCCTCTTTTATCTCTTCCATTACGGCGTAATTCGGGCGGCCACAGAGATCCCAGGAAGTTCCTAACATGACCAATATCATATTCACTTCATGATATTGAACACTGCACATTCCATTCCACTGCGCCGTTTTCGTCATTGAAAAACTATTTTCAACCAATGTTCAATTTTCGAACAAGGAGATATTTTTGCCCTTTCCCCAAATTGCATCTCGTATGCTTTTGGTGCTTATTTCTGCCTTGAGTGAAGCTGGAAAGTCACTGTGGCCGCCTGAGGTGCAATGCAGTATTCCGTTCGCCATGCAGATATGCATAATTTAAATATACCCACGCATCAGGTGGCTTTCTGCGTTGAGGAGCGTAACTGTCTTCCTTTTACGGCCAGTGACTTCCCGGGCTTCACGATGATTGTCGTCAAGCTGCATACCGAGAACGTCGACAACGGCGGAGACCACTGGCCCGTGGCGCCCAATCCGGACGGCGGGGACCTGACGGACCAAAACGCGCTCTCCCTGGTGAGTGATAACGCTTGCGTGGGCACTTTTTCACATAGCTGCGTTCGCCGCCAACATGTGCGCCCGTCTAGTGTCACGGTGTACCGCAGTTCTCGGAATCTCCCGCTTACAACAGGCTGCTCATCACTTCACTGAACATTGCAGTACTTCGCTTCTCTAAAGCGTAGCCGCTGACCAGAACCCGCTCTCATGCGCCAGCTGGTCTGCAGAACAAGCGGTTATTAATGTAGAAAAGGTGCGGTAACTTTTTTGCTCCAGAAACTTTCTGCTAACAGCTCGGTGAGGAACAAAAATTCCGCTGTGTATTGCCTAGTTCCACTAAATTAGATTTAGGTCCACCAGCGCTGCGTGCTATTAATGCGCATTGTTTATCACCTACCTGTCACGTGACTTTGTGACTTGATCGCTACCTTTCTGATGTACCAGGTGTTTCAGAGAAGCTGATCGGGGGTTTTGGATGGAGAGAGAACCTTTTTTCGGCGCGATATTGCCAGCGTTGGCGGACTCCAGAAAACAGACGAATCATGTAAACTGCTTAAGTGCTTAACTAAATTCTAATTGTTACCTTCTAACTTTTGTCGAGAGGCACCTGATTGCAAATAGGGGTATGCAGCGGACCGTTAGGAATAGCCGTATCAGTTTTTAGAATTTCGAAAACGAGATTACCCTCGCCGCTGTGGCTGAAGCAAATTTGGTTATATCGTGCCAAAATGTGCTCTCGGAAAGCATGTGGGCAACGCAGCTCCTCCAGTGCATGTAACTAGACGAAAAAGAGAAATTTTGTCGCAAGATAGAGCCGACAGTAATTGCGTTTTCGAAACGCTAAAAACTGATATCGCTAGTACTAACGGTGGGCTCCAAGTTCCTACTTGCAATCAGGTGCCTCTCGGTAGGAGTGAAAAAGTTAAAAAGTCTATTATCCGTCGACGGGTGCGTTTTGGCGTCCGAGTGATCTCCCCCGTCCTTTCCTCTTTCTCTCCTTTTCTATTTTGCTTTGCGTCTTTCTCTTCTCTCTTATTTATTTTATTACGGCCGACCGCAGGTGAGGTGCTTATTTGGTAGACAAGTCTTCATGGCCGGTGCCAATCTTTTCCTCCCGTCTCAATTTATTTTTGAAGAGCAATATCACGTTGCTTCTTTTAAGCCGGGATGCACTAATAGACAATATACCGCTACAATACAAACCTCGCTAGTGGTGCACACACGCGCCCTAACTATATTACCCAGCACCTGGCAAGCCTTGGGCATGCGAGTAGCTAGTAGGGTCTTCTCTCGAACTCCTTCCTGCCTGGAACGGCTTGTCGGTGACAATTTTTATGATCGACTTCTGACAGCTGAACTAGGTGTTATGCGCAACACTTATTCTGAAATAATTATTCAGCAACGAAATAGTTTCCTGAAATTGACAATGTACTGTGAGCATCAGACGGCTTTTTTAATATTCTCAAAATCAAGGGGAAAATTACATCAATGCCTGTGTGAAAGACGTAGGCCATCGCGGCAGGCAGTAAGGTAATGAACTCAATGAGCGTGGAAGCTTTAATTCCAAATAAATGTCTTTGCCGCACTTGACGCCTGTGGGGTGTTGCTAGTCCATACAAAACAATCGTGGACAAAGACATGTTTAAGCAAGAAACCGCAGATGAACGCAATTTTTCGGTATAAAGTAAGATGTCACTATAACAATGAATATATCCGCAGATCAACCGACGCCAGTGCTGTATTTTTTGTAATAATGTTTTTGCTGTGGTCAAAAGCATTCCCTATTGGTTTTTATGGCGGACTTAACCACTGCCTTAATATGTGCCAGACAGTTTCTTACAAATTTTCAATTTTCAAAAATTGGTCCGACAACGTTGGACATGCCAACTTATAGTCTTATAATGAATGTCGTCAGCTTCACTTAGCTCTGTGCGCCCCAATTTTCTCGCCCAAATTCTCACTCTCCAGGCCAGTATCATAGACGAAGTGAAGAAACAGCTCCTGGACGTTGCGAGACACGGACGATACGCGATGCTGTCATTCGCCATGTACGCAAGGACGTACCGCATGAAGGCGTCATGGAGGAAATTGTCGGTCCGCGAGACTTCCGAGACCAGCCTTAACATGGACTACGCGGCGGTGAGTCAGCCTTTGTTTTATATTGAATTTGTAGTTATCGTCATTATCCTTATTAAGCCCACTGCAGGGCAAAGGCCTCTCCCATGTCTCTCCAATTAACCCTGTCCTTTTCCAGCTGCATCCACCTTTTACCTGCTAAACTTACTTTCTCTTGGAATCAGTGTGCTCCCCTTAAGGACCAGCGGTTATCCTGCCTTCGCATTACATGCCTTTCCCAAGCCCATTTATTCCTCTTGATTTCGACTAGGATGTCAATAACCCTAGTTTGCTGCCTCACCCACTCTGCCCGCTTCGGGTCTCTTAACGTTACACCTATCATTTTTCTTTCCATGGCTCGCTGCGTTGTCCTTAACGTAAGCAGAACTCTTTTCGTTAGCCTCCACGTTTCTGCCCAGTAGGTGAGTACCTGTAAGATACAGCCGTTGGGCACTTTTCTCTTGAGGAAAATATGTAAACTGCCATTCATGATGTCAGAGAACCTGCCAAATGCGTTTCGCCCCATTCTTATCCTTCTAGTTATTTCCCTCTCATGATCCGGATCGGCGGTCAATACCTGCCCTAAGTAGACATATTCCTTTACCACTTCTAGGCCTTGGCTGCCAATTGTGAACTGCTGTTCTCTTGGTAGACTGTTGAACATTACCTTGGTTTTTTGCATGTTAATTTTTAGACCCACGGTTCTGCTCTGCCTGTCTAACTCATTGATCGTGATTTGCAGTTCACCTCTTGAGTGACTAAGGAAGGCAATGTCATCAGCGAATCGCAGATTATTTAGGTATTCTCCATTTACTCTTATTCCCAACTGTTCACAATTTAGGCCTCGGAATACCACCTGTCGACAGGCGGTGGATAGCATTGGCGAGATCGTGTCTCCTTGCCTCACGCCCTTCCTTATTGCTGACTTTATGGAGGACTATAGTAGCTGTGCAGTTGCTATATATATATCTTCCAGTATTTTGATATTAGGCTCTTCTACACCCTGACTACGCAATGCCTGTATGACTGCTGAGGTTTTCACTGAGTCGAGTGATTTCTCGTAATCTATGAAGGCTATAAATAAACGTTCGTTATATTCTGCTATTTCGTTATCACCTGTTTGATAGTGTGAACAGGATCTATTGTTGAATATCCTTTACGAAAGACAGTCTGTCAATTTGGTTAATTAAAGTCTAAAGTTGCCCTGACTCTATTAGCGATTACCTAAGTAAATACCTTGTAGGGAACAATACTAAGCCGATCCGCCTGTAATTTGTCATGTCTTCGGCGTCTCCTTTCTTATGAATTAAGATAATGTTTGCATTCTTCCAAGCTTCTGGTAAAGACGAGGTCATTGGGCATTGCGTAAACAGGGTGGCTAGTTTTTCTAGCACAATCTCCTTCCCACCCTTCAATAGATCTGCTGTTACCTGATCCTCTCCAGCTTCTTTTCCCCTTTCCATTGCTCCTAAGGCTGTCTTTACTTTTGTTAGTGGCGGGATGACGCATTACTGTGCGTTACGGTCTCCCTCATTCACGATCTGATTACATCGGCTACTGTAGAGATTTGTGTAGAACTCTTCGATTTCTATGTAGGCCGACGCGGACCACCGGAACTGGGACGCCGTACTCTTTTACGTCACCTTTACCTATAATACTGCGGTCCAGGAAACGACACCCTTCCCTCCATTTCGTTTAGTACATGGTCGCGATGCCACAACCATGCTGGATGCAGTGCGGCTGCCACCTAGCGCTACATCCTCTGTTATGGGTGCTGCCTAATTTGTTCCTTACGTTGAGGCCGCCCGCCAACTCGCTCGACAGCGCATCCGGCACCAGCAAGTTCACTACGCTCGGCGCTACAACCTCCGCCACCGAAATGTGCGTTACCTTCCCGGCGAACAACCCTTGGTGTGGAGCCCAATCCGCATGCAGGGACGCTCTGAGAAGCTTCTACGCAGATACTTTGGCCCCTACGAGGTGCTCCGCCAGCTCATTAAAGTAACCTACGAAGTTCTCCTTCTAGGCGGCCGACCTCCGAAGTTGTCCACGTCGCCCGGATGAAGCCGTATCACGCCCGCTAGCCCCTCGCGCCTGTATACATCACACGCTAGAGACGTGCGACTACCCTTGTGCTCCTGCCTCACATTGCTACCACACCGAGTCGGTGTCCTTCAGAGAGGGGGAGCAATGCCACACTACTAACTCCTCAAGTGGAGCCGTACCGCCGCTAAAGTGCATTTCCTGGCAGTTGGCAAGCATTGAGCCATGTCGGGGCTAGATGCTTTGTCGTCTTCATCTCTCGTGCTGCCTGCTGCTTTGCGCATCCCAACAACGTCTTGCGCGTATAAGTGACGCAAGTAAATCAGCCCTGGTTACGCTAACCGTTTCTCGGTGACACTATATATGTATATATATATATATATATATATATATATATAATACATAAGCAGACAAGGTAAAGGAAATGAGGGGGTCGTTTTCACAAACCTCTGAAGGGAGCCAACAGTCACCGAAACCAAGGTGCTTAGGGGAACGTGTAATTTTTTTAATGTGTTGTGCTTATCAGTGAGATAATACTTCGATTAGTCTATTGCTTAAAGAAAATGAAATATAAACAGCGGAAAAACAAGCAAGTCGCCGGTGGGATCCGAACCCACGACCTCTGAATATCGCGTCCGGTGCTCTACCAACTGGGCTACGGCGACGGCTGTCCAATCTGCTGCTTTCGTGGGTATTTATGTTTTGCGTGTTAGCGAACCTTGAGAGTGTTCACCAGCGCCACCCTCGGCCATAGCGGTGGACGTAGCACGTCCTGTAATACCGCGAGTGTTACATGGAACGTCATCCAACGGCGAGGCGGAAACAGTGCGGGAGCCCTCTTATGCCACCTATGACATGAAGACTGACAGGGCCGAGACCATTGTTAGGCTATTAGCAGACAAGGTAGATATATATATATATATATATATATATATATATATATATATATATATATATTTATGAAGGGGGCCAACAGTCACCGAAACCAAGGTGCATAGGGGAACATTAATTTTTTTTTTTTAAATGTGTTATGATTATGAGTGGGATAATAATACTTAGATTAATAAATTGCTTAAAGAAATTAACTTATAAAGCAGCAGAAAAAACAACCATGCCGCAGGTGGGATCCGAACCCACGACCTCCGAATATCGCGTCCGGTGCTCTTACCAACTGAGCTACGGCGACGGCTGTCCAATCTGCTGCTCTCGTGGGTATTTATGTTTACTAGGTGTAAGCGAGCCTTGAGAGTGTTCACCAGCGCCACCCTCGACCATAGCGGCGGACGTAGCACGTCCTGTAATACCGCGAGCGTGACGTAGAACGTGAACTAACGGTGAAGGCGGAAACTGTGCGAGAGCCCTCTTATGCTACCTATGGCATCAAGACTGCCAGAACCGAGACCCTCGTTAAGCTATTAGCAGACAAGTTAGAGGAAATGAGGGGCCCGTTTGACAAATTTATGAAGGGGGCCAACAGTCACCGAAACCAAGCTGCATAGGGGAACGTTAATTTTTTTTTTTAAATGTGTTATGATTATGACTGGGATAATAATACTTAGATTAATAAATTGCCTAAAGAAATTAACTTATAAAGCAGCAGAAAAAACAACCATGCCGCCGGTGGGATCCGAACCCACGACCTCCGAATATCGCGTCCTGTGCTCTTACCAACTGAGCTACGGCGACCGCTGTCCAATCTGCTGCTCTCGTGGGTATTTATGTTTACTAGGTGTAAGCGAGCCTTGAGAGTGTTCACTAGCGCCACCCTCGACCATATCGGCGGACGTAGCACGTCCTGTAATACCGGGAGCGTGACGTAGAACGTCAACTAACGGTGAAGGCGGAAACTGTGCCAGAGCCCTCTTATGCTACCTATGGCATCAAGACTGCCAGAACCGAGACCCTCGTTAAGCTATTAGCAGACAAGTTAGAGGAAATGAGGGGCCCGTTTGACAAATTTATGAAGGGGGCCAAGTCACCGAAACCAAGGTGCATAGGGGAACGTTAATTTTTTTTTTTAAATGTGTTATGATTATGAGTGGGATAATAATACTTAGATTAATAAATTGCTTAAAGAAATTAACTTATAAAGCAGCAGAAAAAACAACCATGCCGCCGATGGGATCCAAACCCACGACCTCCGAATATCGCGTCCGGTGCTCTTACCAACTGAGCTACGGCGACGGCTGTCCAATCTGCTGCTCTCGTGGGTATTTATGTTTACTAGGTGTAAGCGAGCCTTGAGAGTGTTCACCAGCGCCACCCTCGACCATAGCGGCGGACGTAGCACGTCCTGTAATACCGCGAGCGTGACGTAGAACGTCAACTAACGGTGAAGGCGGAAACTGTGCGAGAGCCCTCTTATGCTACCTATGGCATCAAGACTGCCAGAACCGAGGCCCTCGTTAAGCTATTAGCAGACAAGTTAAAGGAATTGAGGGGCCCGTTTGACAAATTTATGAAGGGGGCCAACAGTCACCGAAACCAAGGTGCATAGGGGAACGTTAATTTTTTTTATTTTTTTTAAATGTGTTTTGATTATGAGTGGGATAATAATACTTAGATTAATAAATTGCTTAAAGAAATTAACTTATAAAGCAGCAGAAAAAACAACCATGCCGCCGGTGGGATCCGAACCCACGACCTCCGAATATCGCGTCCGGTGCTCTTACCAACTGAGCTACGGCGACGGCTGTCCAATCTGCTGCTCTCGTGGGTATTTATGTACATAAATATTCGGAGGTCGTGGGTTCGGATCCCACCGGCGGCATGGTTGTTTTTTCTGCTGCTTTATAAGTTAATTTCTTTAAGCAATTTATTAATCTAAGTATTATTATCCCACTCATAATCATAACACATTTAAAAAAAAAAAATTAACGTTCCCCTATGCACCTTGGTTTCGGTGACTGTTGGCCCCCTTCATAAATATGTCAAACGGGCCCCTCATTTCCTTTAACTTGTCTGCTAATAGCTTAACGAGGGTCTCGGTTCTGGCAGTCTTGATGCCATAGGTAGCATAAGAGGGCTCTCGCACAGTTTCCGCCTTCACCGTTAGTTGACGTTCTACGTCACGCTCGCGGTATTACAGGACGTGCTACGTCCGCCGCTATGGTCGAGGGTGGCGCTGGTGAACACTCTCAAGGCTCGCTTACACCTAGTAAACATAAATACCCACGTGAGCAGCAGATTGGACAGCCGTCGCCGTAGCTCAGTTGGTAAGAGCACCGGACGCGATATTCGGAGGTCGTGGGTTCGGATCCCACCGCCGGCATGGTTGTTTTTTCTGCTGCTTTATAAGTTAATTTCTTTAAGCAATTTATTATTCTAAGTATTATTATCCCACTCATAATCATAACACATTTAAAAAAAAAAATTAACGTTCCCCTATGCACCTTGGTTTCGGTGACTGTTGGCCCCCTTCATAAATTTGTCAAACGGGCCCCTCATTTCCTTTAACTTGTCTGCTAATAGCTTAACGAGGGTCTCGGTTCTGGCAGTCTTGATGCCATAGGTAGCATAAGAGGGCTCTCGCACAGTTTCCGCCTTCACCGTTAGTTCACGTTCTACGTCACGCTCGCGGTATTACAGGACGTGCTACGTCCGCCGCTATGGTCGAGGGTGGCGCTGGTGAACACTCTCAAGGCTCGCTTACACCTAGTAAACATAAATACCCACGAGAGCAGCAGATTGGACAGCCGTCGCCGTAGCTCAGTTGGTAAGAGCACCGGACGCGATATTCGGAGGTCGTGGGTTCGGATCCCACCGGCGGCATGGTTGTTTTTTCTGCTGCTTTATAAGTTAATTTCTTTAAGCAATTTATTATTCTAAGTATTATTATCCCACTCATAATCATAACACATTTAAAAAAAAAAAATTAACGTTCCCCTATGCACCTTGGTTTCGGTGACTGTAGGCCCCCTTCATAAATTTGTCAAACGGGCCCCTCATTTCCTTTAACTTGTCTGCTAATAGCTTAACGAGGGTCTCGGTTCTGGCAGTCTTGATGCCATAGGTAGCATAAGAGGGCTCTCGCACAGTTTCCGCCTTCACCGTTAGTTCACGTTCTACGTCACGCTCGCGGTATTACAGGACGTGCTACGTCCGCCGCTATGGTCGAGGGTGGCGCTGGTGAACACTCTCAAGGCTCGCTTACACCTAGTAAACATAAATACCCACGTGAGCAGCAGATTGGACAGCCGTCGCCGTAGCTCAGTTGGTAAGAGCACCGGACGCGATATTCGGAGGTCGTGGGTTCGGATCCCACCGGCGGCATGGTTGTTTTTTCTGCTGCTTTATAAGTTAATTTCTTTAAGCAATTTATTATTCTAAGTATTATTATCCCACTCATAATCATAACACATTTAAAAAAAAAAATTAACGTTCCCCTATGCACCTTGGTTTCGGTGACTGTTGGCCCCCTTCATAAATTTGTCAAACGGGCCCCTCATTTCCTTTAACTTGTCTGCTAATAGCTTAACGAGGGTCTCGGTTCTGGCAGTCTTGATGCCATAGGTAGCATAAGAGGGCTCTCGCACAGTTTCCGCCTTCACCGTTAGTTCACGTTCTACGTCACGCTCGCGGTATTACAGGACGTGCTACGTCCGCCGCTATGGTCGAGGGTGGCGCTGGTGAACACTCTCAAGGCTCGCTTACACCTAGTAAACATAAATACCCACGAGAGCAGCAGATTGGACAGCCGTCGCCGTAGCTCAGTTGGTAAGAGCACCGGACGCGATATTCGGAGGTCGTGGGTTCGGATCCCACCGGCGGCATGGTTGTTTTTTCTGCTGCTTTATAAGTTAATTTCTTTAAGCAATTTATTAATCGAAGTATTATTATCCCACTCATAATCATAACACATTTAAAAAAAAAATTAACGTTCCCCTATGCACCTTGGTTTCGGTGACTGTTGGCCCCCTTCATAAATTTGTCAAACGGGCCCCTCATTTCCTATATGTACATATATATATATATATATATATATATATATATATATATATATATATATATATATATATATATATATATATATATATATATATATATATATATATAGCAGAAAAACAACCATGCCTCTGATGGGATCCGAACCCACGACCTCCATTTTACGGCCAGATAGTTATCTAGGTGGATAAGAAAAACGTTATTCGTTCGTATATGAACCTCAGTGCCCGCTTAAAGTAGGAGCGACTAAGGTCGATGGGCAGGGCTTTGGCGCCACAATGGACCTAACGTTGCCGAAACATGGCTGTTGCCAAAAGTGTGTTTGAGAAGGAGGTGAATGAAGATTCCAGTCAGCGGCCATCCACAGATGGATTGATTAGTGGTGGCCATTACTGTGTAAGCAGTACTAACATTACAATGCGAAAATGGAGTTTGTTCAACTTCGGAGAATGAAGCCTCCACCCTCCATAAACGTCATCCACCACCAAGTCCTCACCCGTTCACCATTCACAAGACCTCCACCCACTAAAGGCCACGCAGCTGCGAAAGAAAAATCATCTGCGAAACCGAATTCAAGGACGCACTGAGAAAGCCACCTGCTGGCCTGAAGCAATTATTACCCACCTCTAACTTATTCCCCCACGTTGTTAGCGAGGGGGCTGCCACCCAGCTCTCTCCTCCATACTCTAACTTCGTCCCGACCTCATCTCTACCCTTCATAAACACCACCCACCCACCTTACCATATTCGTCCACTTTAACCTTCCATAAAAATTATCCCCAAGCCTAATTGGTAATCGGCCCTGTATTGCAAATGGTTGTTTCCTTCTAATTATTTGTAGTACCGGCCTTTGCCAGTACATTTCCAATACTGGGCCAGTTGCCTGTGCTGCTTGGGAGGAGACGTGTGTGAAACCCTGACTCAGAGTAAAGGTAAAAAGCATCAAAGTCAACATCGAAGGAAAGTCTAATTACTTTCGAAGAATTGTCACCCGTGATGTCTGTATTGTTCTTGTTACTTCATTTTAGGTATGCAAGATGAAGGCAGAAAAGGACAGCTCTGACCACGGGACAATGTACGTCGCCGATCAGCAGAAGTTCCTCGCCCTTTTTGACTCGCCCAGCACGTTTAAAGCCAAGGTATGCCGCGTGTGACCTGCTTCGGGATTTCAGAAGAGCCGCGAACATCTCGGTTTAATCATATCGAGCACACAGTAGCTAGCTTTGATAGATGCGTTTCACAAGCCCTGTGCATGTGAGCACGTTTTATGCAGCGGTAATGTACCGTGCTCTTCACTGGGTCCCCGCGCCTTTTTAGGATTGAGGCAACATTAAGACATGACACTAATGAGCGGGTCAGACAAATCGACAGATTATAGGCCATCGAAGAGTCGAGGACAAAATTTGCTAGGACACATGATCTTCGAACGAAGCGGATAGCTGACAGACATGGCGCCTATGTGCATAAATTATTTTATAGCGACCTAGAGACTGCTTCTCCTGATAGCACGCTGGCTCCATTTCTTCAGCGCAGACGCCACCAGACGAGGCATCCTTAACCTCTCAAGCAAATAATGTAAGGCGTCAGCCACCGTGGTGGCTCAGTGGTTGTGGCGCTCGAAAGACGTGGGTTCGATCCCGGCTGCTGCGGTCGAAATATGAATGTCAGCGCATGTTAAAGAACCTCAGATGGCGGAAATTTCTGGAGCCCTTCATTACGGCGTCCCGCATAGCCGGAGTCGCTTTGGGGACCTTAATCCCCTATAAACCTAAAGCATACAAGACGTCGTCTTGAACATTATAAGCTGGGAAAAGAGCTTGCCTCTAGATCTGCAAGATTCATTCAGTATGATCCAGATGATTCTGGTCACAACCTGCAGAGTGGGCTATTGTCGAAATCTGAGGCTCTTAAGGGCTACGATATGCCAATGTCAGTAATAATCGTTCTCATTCCCAGCAGTCCGGCTGAACGTGGACGTCTTTTATCAGCCCTTAGAAGGACGATTTTCAATCTATACACAATGGAGTGCACCGTCCTCAGACGGGGAAGAGAAATATTTGTGTGATGTAATAGCACAGGTGTAGGGGTGGGAGCTATGAAATGAGCTTTAGGTTCGTAGAAGGCTCTTTTTTACCTATAGACCAAGTGCTCTTATTTAGTCAGAATTGTCGAAGTCGCACCACTCTGCTACTCCAGGCGAGCTTTCAGAAAGGCATGAAGGAACGCAAATTTTAGACCTGCAGCGGAAAGACATAAAGCGAATCTCCTACTTTCAACTCCCGCTAAAACACTTTTAAGCACATCATAGGACTCGTAGCTCTGCAACTAACACACTGCCCAAAACAGAGCCAAAGGGTCGACAGGACGAAAAAACATTTCAGTCATGCTTACGGACTTGAATTACATGAAACTAAGAGGTCTTCTAGGATAAAGCAGATATTTTCATCGGTCGGTGTTCTACAGGCGCGCTTTGTTTTTGAAAAGTTTTTCAAGTAAATTTATATAATTTGCCACACTGAAATCATTTAGGCGCCCTTACCAAATGTTTCGTTAGTTTGAATTGGAAGTTTTTCCAAGAAAGGTTCTTGCAAATAGAAATGTGCTGTCCTTGGTCATAGAACTGATTGTCGCCCTAAGGCCTGCTTTACCGCCATCTTTACTTTATTCATTTATTTTCGACGCACTGCAAACCACAGAGGATTTTTTACAGCAGTGCGTGAATAGACACTGAAAGTTAGATTTCTATTCCACGCTGCTGTTTAGAGCCAGAACATAAATACAGAGTAGCTTAACCTATGAATACGCAAACGCGGAAAATAGAATAGAAAGGTGACATCGATGTGGGAGAATTTTAATTTACTTGTGTGCATCTGCAGTGTCTGCCGAGTGCATTTAGGGTGCATTTTATTTGTACTTACGGAGTTAGAAAACTACAACCGGAATTTAGCAGGGAGGTGGTGGCGCTGTGAGATTCGATGTCGAGTGCATTGTGTAACGGCGCAAGAAAACGACACACACGAGAAGAAACAGACAGGACAACGCGCGGCTTCTTCTCGCCAGAGTCTTCGTTTTTAGAGCGAGAGCGCCACTTCACTAGCAAAGCCCGAGGTATGTGTGAAGCCTCAACCTTTGACATTTGATGCGGACCTTACGCAGCTGCTCCGTCAGCGCGTGGAATCGGCACCCCCCATCTCCTCACCGCTATAGATAGCTATATCGGCTGATTATAAAATCTTCCATGCGGTTGCCTCAAGTGCTTTGTCCTACCAGGTTTAACTACAGTAAACCTAACCATTTCTGTTTGGAGTGCGCTTGCACACTGCGTTCTACATCGAGTCGTCAGCTTATCGCCTCCCTGTGGGGATAAATGTGGGGCGAGATCGGCCTAGGAGAATAATAAAGAAAAATGGTCGGGTGCTACCTGCTGTCTAAACTGTCAACGTACTGCAATAACCTGTAGTGAAATATGAAAACCACCAATTCGATCCTGATGCGTGTCCGACAGATTAGCATGCGGGATTTTCGTTAGGAGTAAAGTATACGAGAAAACAATGCGTGTTCTCAGTGCCTATCTGACGCAGTGCGAAAAGTGCAAAGTGTGCCGCTGCGCTGTACAATGCGTGGCAAATGCACCTCCGTACTTCGCATTTGAGTCCTATAACTGCTTAGGAAATGGCGCAGTATCTGTCTCGTATATCGGCGGACACCTGAACCGCGCCGTAAAGGAAAGAATAAAAGAGGGAGTGAAAGAAGAAAGGAAGAAAGAGGGGCCGTAGTGGAGGGCTCTGGAATAATTTCGACAAGCTGGGGATCTTTGACGTACACTGACATCGCACAGCACACGGACGCCTTAGCGTTTTGCCAGCATAAAAACGCAGCCACCACGGTTGGGTTCGAACCCGGGTACTCTGGATCAGTAGCCGAGCGCGCTAACCACTGAGCCACCGCGGCGGGTAGAGAGAGTGAACACCGAACAGAAAAGCAGAAAAGAAGGCAACAAATGATACCCTTTGGTTTGAGTGCGCAGCACAAGCATCAAGACCGAACAGAAAAAGCTGCGTACTTAATGGTTTAACACGGCACCGGAAACCAAAGGGGCTCATTTATAGCCTTCTTTTCTGCTGCGGCGCTTAAAATTTGTTTTTGTGCATTTCGGTTCATTGTGTTTCTTTAGATTTCACATTAACCTTTGTACTACGCCCTGTTTGCGTCAAAAACTAATAATTATATAAACGTTCAAACTTAACTGCGCACGGCACACAATGCGTAGAGCACATAACAGGAGTCTCTTCCGAGTGACACGCAGAATACCAAGAGAAGTCCACCGTAGTCGACAGGTCTCAGTTTGCATGGAAAGGGCTCGAAATTTTAGAATAAGGTGGCCGTTCTTACTCTGTGAGGGTCAAATACACTAGCTGTGACTCTCTGTGGCCAAGCCAATTTTCTGCCATCAAAAATCAAGTCATTACTGACTTCAAGGGACCACTGCATTATTCATTATGTCAAAGTCATCTCTGTTCTTGCAGCGGATCCCGGGGTATCGTATACAAAACGTATCTATCACCATTGCTGACACTACAAAAACGTGCCTTGAAAACCATAGGATTACCTACTTCGTAAAGTTCTAACATTTTTTACGCAATGGAAATAATGTCGTTCTCTACCATACGCGACTACGAAATAGTTCTTATGGTTTATAATATTATAAATACCAAATAGCCCTTAGTACATTCAGTATTCCCGTGGGCAACACTAGACCAGCCAGTAATGGCAATTTAAATCTTCCAATCTGTTATAATGTATAAAGAGAAAGACGAATAGAATTTACAGGAGCTAACAATTGACACTCGTTGCCAATTGAAATAAAGTAAGCTAGGAACTTTTAAACTGACGTGCAAGAGACATTTTCTGGGTATCGAAGCAAGGCTACAAAATTAGTTTTTCTTCAATGTGTTCGTGACTGCTAACCTATATATTATTTTGTATTGGAGCGCTGACTATCATTGGTTATCGGTACAAATATCTGTGTATAAATTTAGTTCATGTCATTCAATAAAACTTCTTGATTGATTGATTGATAGAGTAGTTAACATGGTTTGCCTGTTTTCGAGGTCCGCCAACAATAGAATTAATATGCTGCAAAAAGCTTCCCTTTAGATCAAAAATCCTATATGAAAAATAGTCACCTTTACAGAAGCACCTCATATTTCAAAGAAATGACGCTGCCGTAGTTGTATTGGCTTTTAATCTGGTCCTCTGTCGGCACCTGTCCGCAGACTAAGGCGAGGCTCAACGTTATGCCGAAGAACTTCACCGGACTAGCTGTGTATAATGTGGAGATGGACGACTCCGAGGACGCCTGCGGAAAAGGAAGATTCCCTCGGCTTCGAGCTATCAAGCGGGCGCTCGCGGCTTGACCGCAGCTAAAGGAGGACCTGGAAAAGGGGTCCTGGAAAAGAAGTCCTAGTTTTTACGACACTTTCCATGTGTCAGTTTTGCCTGCATTTCTCCTCGACATTGCCAGAAAAATACGTAGGATAAATGGCGGATGCCATTTAAGTTTCACGAGCTTGAGCAGAACATTACTAGTCAGGAGATTGAAATGAAGGGCCTAAAACGCGTGGTGACTAATTTATAGAATTGGGATAACGTGAATATGACACGACTAGCTGACGTCCAAAAAATAAACGGTAAGTGATCCTCTAGGAATTCAAGGAAGACTTGTGGGCGCGGAGAAGGAACTCCTATTCACTAAACTCGGTTGCCGACTTACATCTGCGACCTCTGTCTATTGCAGCTGGTCTTGCGCTAGCTTACCGGCTGCCTGCGAAACAGAAGCAATCTGGAATTAACATGTTTCAAAGAAACCGGAATGGACCGACTGATTTGAGGCGGAAAGAATTCATTCACAAAAATTTATGCATTGGAGAAATCTCGGGCAACGAACAATATGATAAAAGACAAGGGGAGAGGCGTAATATTTTTCTTGTTAAGGCAACGATAAATCTGATACCTTTCGGGTTAAGGGAAAACATCGGGGCAGTGTGCCGGCGACGCTTAGTTTGTTCTTGTGTGCTTGAGAAAGAGTGAAGAGCAAATAGCGATCTCTTTATCGTCAAATTTTCAATGAACAGCAATCTCTTTATAGCCCTTGTGTGTAAAGAAATACCGTCACGCAGTAGTGGCGCCAGTCCGGCGTGTAGGAAGGGAGCGAAGAGGCCAGGCTCAACGTTAGGCCAAAGAACTTGAACGGACTGGCTGTGTACAACGTGGAGATGGATGACTACAAGGACACCTGCGGAAAAGAACGATTCCCTCGCCTTCGAGCCATCAAGGCGGCGTTATAGAAGGACCTTTGAAGTCGTGTAAATGCCGCTCTCGGCCGTGCTCAATCTAAAGGCGGCAGACAACTTTCGAGATACGGCGTGCTAAGTTGCTAGGACATTTTTGAATAACGTAGAATCTGCTCCGCATGAAAGCAATGAGTCGAGATAAATCTGGTCATGTATTGCTTCACAAAGCGAAAAGCGGTGTGCCGGCAGCTTTGAAGAATGAAAAAGCACTACACAGACTGGAGACATTTATCCCCCCTCAAATAAGCATCGATCCGATGCTTTAAAACAAGCAGGCCGGCTAGAAACATGCAAGCCGGATTGTGTAAAATAGAGTAGGAACACTGCGTCCTTTAGCGCGCATAGTATGGCTTTAAACGGACGACATGGAAAACTTTAGGTAGCACTCGGCGTCGCTGGGATGCAGTCATTTCGTCACGATCGACTCAATAGACGAGTTCCCTTAGCGGAAGAAACATGTACGGGCCGAAATAGAGGCACAAAAGCTTTTCACCGAATCCACGGCTGTGAATCGGCGTCCAAACTCGGACTCTCTCTCCGGGCTTGTTTTCTGCGTTGTGTCTTAAGTTGTAGCGTGTGGCGTCGGTCCGCTGCTGATCCTTGATCCGTAGCCGGGCACGTCTAGGGCTACTTATGTGTGGTGAAGGTAGGCCCGGCGACATCGGCGTTATCTTCTTCGGTAACGGTGGGCAGCATGGCTTATAGCCTGGTCGTAACCTCCCTGCCTAAAATGCGTCACATGGGTGGCCTTCTGTGCTGCGGCGTGGTAGGGGAAGACGTCCTAATGCAGGATGACGTCCCAGGTCTTGTGTTTGGTATCGACGTACATGGCGAGCATATCGGCGATGGTTCTGTTCAGGCGTTTCGTCAATCCGCTGGTCTGCAGATAATATGCACTTGTCGTCTGGTGACTTGCTTTTCTGTAACGCAGGACGTGTTGCGTCAGTTATGCCGTGAATACTGTTCCTCTCTCCGTGATGAGCCCATCCGGAGCGCCGTGTCGCAGCTGAATGCACTCAACGAAAACTTGGCGACATCATACGCTGTTTCGTTGGGTAGGGTTTTTGCCTCAGCGTAGCGGGACAGGTAGTTGGTCGCTATGACGGTCCACTTATTTCCATATATTGACTTTGGGAAAGGGCCAAGCAAGTCCATGCCGATCTGCTGAAAGGGCCTTGAGAGGTTCAATGGGGTTCAGAAATATTGCTGGTCGGTTGGCGGGTGTGTTTCGCCACTGTAAATCTCGGCAGGTTTTCAGATAAGGGGCGACATCGGCAGAGCCGGGGTCAGTAATACTTGTCTTGAATGCGGCGCAGGGTTCGAGAAAACCTGAGATGTCCAGCGGCCGGCACATCATGTGAAGCCTGTAGAACTTCTTCGCGGAGTCTTGAAGGTACAACACGGATGAAGGCTGTTTTGTTGGATGCGAAGTTCTTCACGAGGAGATACTTTTGCACACAAAACGAAGACAGTCCTCGATTGAACGAGGCGGGGGATTAAGGAAACTTACCTTCAAAGTACGTTGCGCCAGCTCACCGGCCGCCTGCGAAACAGGAGCGATCTGGAATTAATATGTTACCAAGCAACCGAAAACGAACGAGTGAGTTCAGGCGGTGCTTTACGTTGGGGTCTGAGCGTTTCTGCGGTCCCAGGAAGGCATCCTCATTGTCGTCCGGCGGCGGTGCATCTAGAGGGGCTCGTGACTGGCAGTCGTCGTCAGAGTTCTTGCGTCTGGAAGCGACGGTGACGCCGTACTCCTGGAGGCGCATGCTCCATCCAGCGAGGCGGCCGCAGGGGTTCTTCGAATTGGCAAGCCAGCACAGTGCGTGGTGACCGCTGAGCACTTTAAACTGTTGTCCGTAGAGGTAGGGGCGGACTTTAGACGTAGCCGAGATGGTGGCAAGGCACTCATTCACGGTTGACAAATAGTTAGCCCCAGGCCTTCTACGGGGAACGGCTAGCGTATGCGATTACTTTCTCCACTCTGTCAGTTTTCTGAATGAGGATGGTGTCTAGGCCCACGCAGCCTGCGTCGGTATAAATTTCAGTCTCGACGTTTTCATCAAAGTGCACAATGATTAGTGGCGACTGTAAACTACCTTGAGGGCTTCTGCTAGCGGCGCTTCTTACTTAAGTGACATGCCTGCCTTGGTTGAGCCAGATGCTCGATGATGCGCGTAAAGATATTGACAAACCGTTGGTATTAAGCGCACAGTCCACGGAATCTGCGCGCAGCTTTCTTATCAGCCGGCGTTGGATACAGAACGATAGCAGCTGTTTTCTGTGGGTCGGGGCATACTCACTAAAATGGCAGTTTTTTGCTTTAATTGAAAGCTTAGGCCAGACGACCTGATTGCCTCTAGTACTTTTCTAAGCCTTTTTAAATGGTCTTCAAGGTGCTGGTTCTAGGCGAAGACAAAGATGTCATCTAAGTATACTAGGCAAATTTGCCACTTGCGGCCTGCAAGCACCGTATCGATTACTCGCTGATACGTCACTGGTGCTGAACGGAGATAAAATGGCATCACTGAGTGCGGAATGTGGTCTTTAAGCGATCTCTTTCATTTGCCTCAAATTGCCGGCAGCCGCTCTTGACGATCTTCGATGAGAAATGGTTGGCGGTAAAGTTTAGCCGGCTAATTGTGTCTTCGATGTGGGGTAGTGGGTAGACGTCTTTCTTCATGTTATTTAAGCGGCGGTAATAGATTCATAATCGAAGGGCATCGCGTTTCTTCACTAGAAATACCCATGTCGCCCAGGGACCCTTCGATGGCTAAATGACGTCATCGCGACGCATTTCGTCCACTAGGTCCCGGATGGCTTGTTTTTCTGGCGGCGAAGCAGGTTATGGTCTCTGGTGGAGAGTTCAGGCGAGCTGGTCAGTTACAATGCGATGGTTTGAAATCAGTGGTTGTCGGGCCTTCGGCGGTGACTAAAAGCACTCGCTCTATCTTCGAAGCAGATTGCGGATCTGGTCTTCTTTGTTCAAGAGCATGGCGGTGTTTATGTCAAAGACGTGCTTGTGACCTTCCTTAGGTGTATCTTCTGGATCTCCATCCAAGAGGGAAAAGACGTCGCGAACTCCGGATATTTTGTTGAGGTAACCAATCGTCTTTCTTTTGTTAACGTGCCGGTATTCTTCACTGAAGTTCTTATGCAGCACTTGAGCTTGACCATTGCAGAAAGGTGCAATGCCCCGTGCGATGCCAATTCCTCGATCTAGAAGCAACTCCTTGTTCCCTTCGATGAGAGCCTCCGTGTTCTTGGCATCCGTGGCACCTACGATGACCAGGACGCTTGATCGTGGTGGGATGCTCACATGTTCATCGACAACACTTAGGGTAAGATGCTGCTTTATGGTTTTCATCGAATGGATGGCTTCATCCATCGAAAGTGATGAGCTTGAATCCTGATGCTTATTTAGAAAATTTATGCCAATATTACGCCGAGGGAACAGGGCTGTAAAACTCTGAAGATCGCAAGACAGGTATGTCCAGTGGCAGTCATTCGCGCTGTGCATATTCCTGACAACGTAATGAAGGGTCCTCCTGCGGTGTGAATTTGTGGGTCGTCCCAAATGGTCGTGACTTTCCTCAACTGCGCAACAAATATTCCATTCATCACTGATCAATCGGCCTCTGTGTCGAATACAGCGGTAACTTTCAGCTCGTCAATAGCCGCCTTTAAGTCAGACGTCCTGACATTTGCGCTGCAGATCGTCCACAGCGTCGGGTCATGTCTTCGGCGGGTATGTGGATTTTGGATAGGACGCGTGGTCGGGGCTTCTGGGTGGCAGTGTCCATTTCATGTTCGGTCGCGTCATGGTCGAGCTCGTGTTTGTGAGCAGCGTCGGCGTCGCAGATGCGCTGTCTTGATGCGTGCTGGTCGGTGTAGGATCTTCGTCGTTTCGCTGGTGAGCAAGTTTGTCTGCAATGGTCACTTTCTTTTATTTCCCCTGCGGTGGCTGAGGGGATCTTCCGCGCAGAGCCGCTGCGCAGATCCGGCCCGGCGACGCAAAACGGGGCACGGACGGTGATGGTGAGCGGGAGAGACGACTAGATGACACGTACTCCTCTTGACGCAGGTACTTGTCGATATCCCACGGTCTTTGGCCAGGACGGGGTCATGGTGCATTTACAGGGATACCACGCAAGGCCATTTTTTGTGTGGGAGCATTGCGGAAGAATGATGCCGTTTTCGCCACAATAGAGGCACAGTGCGCGGCGCTGGTGGGGGTCCTCCCGAGGTCAGCTTTTGTTGGGTCATCTTGCAACTTTATTTATTTATTTATTTCAAAATACTGCAGGCAGCAGTGCTGCCCAGACAGGGGAGGGTTACAAAAGGTAAGCTTGCAAAGAACGCTCAAAGGTATTAATGTTAGTACATTCAACAATCGAAGCAGGCAGGCGATTCCATTGCTCGATTGTGCATGGGAGAAGATTTTTGGAACTGCTTAGTCCTGGCATTGTATAGCCTTATCACTTTTGTGTGGTTCAGCCTTGATGATCTTTGTGGTGGACAAAGTAAATACGAATCACGTGGCAATCCTGTTTTGTTAGGATATAATAAGTGCAAAAATTTTAACCTGGCGATCTGGCTGCTCATCTGGAGTGGCTCCAAGTTATGCTGCCTCAACATATTAGTAACGGAAGAAAGTTACCGGTAATGGGATGAGATGAACCTGGCTGCATGACGTTGGATGCGCTCCACCTGCTCGACGTTTTTTACATGATACGGATCCTACACAATAGAGGCGTACTCTAGGACCGGTCGAATCATAGTGCGATATGCTACAAGTTTTAACGCTCGATGGGGATCCTTTTAATTTCTTGCGTAGGTAGCATAATTTCCTGAATGATTTCGAGCATATATCATGGAGATGCATATCGCATTTAAGATTGGTAGTAATTGTCAGGCGTAGATATTTAATGGATGTGACTGCATTTATGCTTTGATCTCCAATTTAATAAGCGTATTGTAGGGGCTGTTTTTGGTTGTAATTGTCATTGACGCAGTTTTAGAAAAATTGATTTTTAGCGCTCTTTGTTCACACCTGTCCGCGAGTTTACATAAATTGGTATTTAGTAGTTGCTGACAGGAAGAATTCTTGAGGACTCAATAAATGACACAATCATCGGAAAACAATTTTACAGTGATATCTTCATCAACATTTTGAGCAATATCATTAACATATATGAGGAACAAAAGCGGTCCCAGCACAGATCCCTGCGGTACACCGGACAGAACACGCACTCGGACCTCACTCCACCACATTCAACAAACTGTCCGCTTTTCTGTAGGTACGCTTGCAAACATCTGATAAGAATGTCTGGCATCCCGATTTCTTATAGCGTCTCAATATGCAAGTCCTGCGGCACACAATCAAATGCCTTGGATAAATCCAGGAAAATTGCATCTATTTGTTAGCGGTTATCAATGGCCAGAGAAAAGTCATGAATTACGGATAATAGCTGCGTTGAAGTGGACACGTTTTTACGGAACCCATGCTCAAATTCGGCAAAAGAAGTTGACCGATTCAAGATAGTTGGATATATGATGAGCTATTATGTGCTCAATTTGCAACACGTATATATAAGTGAAATAGGCCGGTAGTTTCCAGCATTACCTTTTCACCGGACTTAAAGACTGGCACTACTATTGCGACTAACCAGTCACTAGGCATGCAACTTTGATCAAGTGAGGCAATAAAAATCACGTATAGGTAGTAAAAAATAATATCAGGGTAACGATGGAGAAAAGCATTAGGAATGACATCGGCGCCATTTGACTTTTTTGTTTTTATATTTAATAAACGTGGATATATTCCCTCGCGGCTTAGAACTAAATTCGGCATCTTAAAACAGGGAGGAAATGCATTAACACTGGTGCGATATGATGAGGTAGAAATCTGAGCGAATGCTCTTTGAAACGTAATATTTAATTCATTAGCAATGTCATTAAAATCTGAATTAACATTACCATTAATACGTAGCTGGTCAACACTCTGCTTACTACCGGAAAGAAAGCGCCAATATTTGCCAGGAGAATATTTTATAAAACAAGCAAGGGTATTCTCATAGAAGTTTTTGCGCGCATTTCGCAGTTTGGAAACGAGATCTTTGAGAGCATGCAGGTTAGCCTTACAACCCTTTGATTTCCGTTTCTGTGCTCAGCACCGCTTCAGGTGGATGATATCACGGCTGATCCAAGGGTTGTGATGCCTGGTTTTCTTACGCCGGACAGGAATATATCTGTTAATGCATTCCATGACCGTATTCTTGAACCTTTCCAAAGGAGCGAGACGTCACCTCCGTGTTCGAACTTGGGAAATTTAAAGGGCAAGGTATCAAGAACCGATTCGTCATCTCCAGCTGAAATATCACGAAACGTTTTAAGAGAAGGCAGTACTTTGCTCCCATGTGCGTTTATATTTATATGGATTGACTTGTGATCAGCGATGCCTTCCGTGATGGACACATTACAATCTTCTGCAAAATTTTAAAGAAATGTGAGATCAAGGGTCGTTGCAGTTGTTTCTGTCACACGTGTAGGAGAAGTAACCAGCTGTGTTAGGTCATGAGGAAAAGCTGCATCAAGGAGAAGACGTGCACTCTCGGCATCATGCGATTCTGTTATTTTTAATGAGTTACAATTTATACCGGGCGAGTTTAAATCACCGGCTAGCACAAATCTTTGATTAGGTCTTATTAAACCTTCAAGATGATCAGTCAGCTTTGCGATGAAGGATACTGGGCTACGGGAGGATCTAGAAACGACGCCGAGTAGAGTGAAAAAGTCGCGATAGCTGATTTTACACCACATGCTGTCGTGATCTATAATCTGATCGACTAAGACGCATTCAATTTCTTTTTTCACTATCACAGCCACTCCACCCCCTCGCCCATTGCGATCTCACCGCACTATCTTATAGGAAGGGGGCACAATTTCAGAGTCAGTGATTTGGGATGACAGCCATGTTCCAGTAACTGCCAGTATATGGGTATCATGAAGAAAAATAACGTCTTCAAGTTGACTTGCTTTGTTAGCAGGACATCTTGCAATTAATAAAGAAAAGCGGAGTGATTTGGGGGAGTGGGTGATTGATATTTTTGGGGCAATGCATACCGCTCATGGCGCTGAGTGGGAGGACGCCTTTGGCTGCGAACCGCGGCAGTGTAAGTCATGGCCTGGGGCTGTGTGTCCTTCCAAGTGCCAGTGTCGAAGTGCAAAGTGTCGAAGTGCTAAAGTTCCGAAGTGTCGAAGTGCAAAGGGCCAGTTGCACTTCTCGCACCATATTCATGAGGCTCGCTGCTTGAGCATGTGGGGATGTTGGCAGCAGTCGTCGTAGCTCTTCGCTGACGATTTCGCGGGTAACTGCCCGCAAGTTGGGACTAGGTGGGGGTCGTCGTGTCTGCACCAATGGAAGAGGCATAAGCTGTGCGGTTGTACTGCCGAGTCCGGACGTCGAGGGTCTTCTCGATCGTGCAGGCTCCTTGCATGAATTCCTCGACAGTTTTTGGCGGCTGGCGGGCGAGGCTAGGAAAGTGTTGTTCTTTTACGCCGTGCGTAAATAATTGAACTCTCTTATCTGTGATCTCGTGGTCGACGCGTCAAAAAAGGCGCTTCATCTCTTCGACGTATCCGCGGACGGGTTCGTTCGGAAGCTGGATCCCGGACTCGAGTTGTTCGGTTCTTTCTTTCCTCACGATACTGGTGAATACATTCAAAAGTTGCTTCTTGAATAACTCTCATGTCGCTAGGAACGACTCGTGGTTTTCAAACCATTTACGTGCTGAGCCTCTAGGAAGAAAAAACACGCCTCCCATTTTCGCTGCATCATCCCAATTGTTGGATAATATCATGTGCTCAAATTGGTCCAGTTATTTTTTGGGGTCTTCGCCTAGGGATGTATTGAAAGTTGGCGGCACCCGCGGCTGCTGCAGTATGATTGGGGCCGGCATCTTAGGTGAAGTTGTGATGCTCGTAGCATCGTCTTCTTTAGTCGGGTCCGGTCCGGCAGGGTGTCGAACTCAGGCTGCTCTCCCTGGAGACGTCGGCCTGCTCGGTCAACTGGCGGCTCCTGCTCCGGTGCGAAGCGCAGAGGGCTGGCGTCACGACTTGCAGGGGGTGTCCGATACATGGACGGCAACCCCGTACGTTTACTAGATGTGGATAATGGTGACGGCAGTCTGGCATGCAGGAAGATATCGAAAATGGTTTACGAACGAAATTATTTATTAGGCTGACTTGCGCCTAAATGAGTTGGCGGTGACGTAGCAACAAGCCTGCTTGGCAGTCGTCCAACAGAATTCCCGCCGCTCTCGGCCATGCTGTCTTTAAAACTATTAGCTAACTTTAGAGATGCGGCGTGCAAAGTTAACACAACACTTTGGAACAACGTATAATCAGCTCCGCCTGGAAGAGATCAGTGTAGATAAATCTTGTCGCGTCTTGCAAGCAAAACGATAAAGCAGCGTGCTGCAGCATTGAAGAATGAAGCAGTACACAGACTCGCGGCAATTTTCTGTGCATTACCTGCACTTCCTCGTACAGTAGAGAACGAGCAGCGCATAATCAAGTTTTGTCAAAAAAAAAATGTTTCACGGTACACTGCATGCCAGCATGCCAGCATATATCCTGCATGCCAGGACTGCTATGACGGGACACATGGCACCGAAGACGATATATTATGGGAATGCACTAGCAAACCCCCTCCGACTACACACTTGCCAGCTCCTTCGGCGGAGGAATGGGAGAAGCTGTTAGCCAGTTCTAGAAAAAACAACGCAGCTGGCCCTCATCATTCGAGCTCAAAAAATCGCCCCCGACTGAAGGCCATCCTGCACTCTCCCCGGCCCCATCCTTACATTCCATTGTGTGGCAATAAAGTTGCAACCACCACCACCACCCCTAATTTAGCGAGAGGAATTTAGAGTTCTTGTTGCCTCAGTAACGACGGCACATACCCACGTTGGTGGATAGGCCAGGGTTTGGTGCGCATCCGGACAAAAGAAAACTCATCCACTTTTGGATTAAGCGGCTCATGAATTGAGGTAAAGGAGTATGTGAGAAAAATTAATCATGAATTTTGAGAGATCTTCAGGAATTTGCTTAAACTGCAAGGGACTATCGTGCTGTGCATTGCACGTCGTCATCTTCACCAACATCCACTGAGCCACGAATGAGCCTATCAGGATAATCACATGATTTCGCACGTCTACTCGGTTTACCCACGTTAAAACCATACCACTTATTATGTGAAAAGTTGTTTTTGACGATAGCAGATGGCGCAGTAACTTCCTCAAATCTCGGTGGGCATCTGAACCCCAATCTAATGGAAGGGGTAAAAAGTATGGAAAGGCATACAAGTGAGGGCGTTCGACGTAATGTGTCTGGAAGTGCGTCATAAAATCTATCACCGTTTCTAGATAGTACTCTCACACAATCCCCTTAAGATATTCTCAACGTGCACACACATAATACCCTCGGAAGTTGGTGCAAACGAAAGAGGTTAACTGAACGCCTTGATCCAACCAATGGCCTATTCAAATGCTAAAGTAGAGCTCGAAAAGACGGGACAAAACGCAACTGCAGCGTCAGCACCTTCTTTCAAACATAAACAGTAACTGGCCAAAGAGTAACTATTTACGAGACGGCTACTCTTATATCTAAGTAATCTGCAATTCGCTGATGAGATTGCCTTGCTGAGTCACTCAGGAAATGAACTGCAAAGCATGATCAATGAGTTAGATAGGCAGAGCAAGCAGCACGTTGAAGCTAAAAACGAACATACGGAAAACAAATTTATTGTTCAACAGTCTCGCAAGGGAACAGCAGTTCACAATTGGAAGTGAGGTGGTGGAAGTGGTAGGGGAAAACGTCTACTTAGGCAGGTAGAGACCGCTGATCAGGATCAGGGAAGCAAAATATTTAGAAGAATAACAAGAGGATGAAACATATGGCAGGTTCTCTCCGATTGTGAATGGAAGTTTACCAGTATCCTTCAAGAAAGAGGTGTGCAATAGCTGTATCTTACCCGTGTTGAGCTATGTGGCAGGAACGCGTAGGCTAAGGAAAGGATTCAGCAGAGGTTGAAGACAATGCAACGATCTATTTAAAGAAAGATGGTAAGTGTAACTTTAAAAGACCGGAAGTGATCAGAGTCGGTGAGGGAACATCGTAACGACATCCTAATGGGAATCAAGAGGAATTCATGGGCTTGAGAAGGGCATGTAACGCGAAGGCAAGATAACCGCTGGTACTTAAGGAGCGAATTCCAAGAGAATTCAACCGTAGCAGGGGGCGGCAGAAGGTTAGGTGGGCGAATGGGATTAAGATATTTGCGGGGATAAGCTGGCCGCAGCTGGCAGAAGACAGGGATAATAGGAGAGACGTGGGAGATGCTTTTGTCTTGCAGTGGGTGTAGTCAGGCTGATGATGATGATGACGCTTATCGTGTTCGCGTTATGTTCTTGCCAGCGCGCTTCAAGCAAGGAGAACTCGAACAAATCCAAGAGAAAGTCCTGCGAAGCGCCAAACTGGCGTTGCACCAAATATGAAAATCTGGAGGAAGAAAATTTTCAGGATCCCACCATTGGATAACAGCTCTGCCCAAAGGCTTTATCGTCATTATCAACATCGCGGCATTATAGAAATCAATCAAAACGACACTTCATTTTTATTCGGAGTATCAAGACTGACAAAACTGAAGGTTCAGCTCGTTTTTCCGTGTGTGGTCTGTGTGTAGGTGGCACTGAAGCCATGTGATCAGCCTGGAACGTTTTGTAAATGAGATGCAGCATATGACAAAGAAGAAGGGTGACACCGCACCCCTTTGCCACTACACCTCGGCCAATTCGTCCATGTGCGTATGCGCAATTTTTTTAGAGGAAGAAGAAGTTTCGGGTGGCTGATTGTGGCATTTTCTCTCTGCGTCTTTGCGCGGTAAGGCAGTAAGTCTGGACTATGTCAACCCAGTCTCCCGGCCAGGGGAGTTCCCTCTGGTCGGCTTCTCTGTCAACTGATCTCCTACCGTTGGAAGCTTTTTTGCGCAGTGGTGTCGGCAGTATCCCTGTCGCGCTGGTGCCTAGGGATGGTGGTGCTATCAGGATGAACAACCCTGGTGCTGTTCGGGCTGCTCTCCAGTCGACGACTTCTCATTATGAGTCAATCTCAGAGGTTCGCCAGTTTGGACGCGGTGGCATTCTGTGCAGATCGCCAGACCTCGCCTGTGTAAGAGATTTACTAAAATCCTCATCCTTTGCCTCCCTTCGGGTAAGTTCTTTCATCCCTTCTCATCTGGCGTGCACGAAAGGTATTGTACGAGGTGTAGACTCTTCCCTGTCTCCGGCAGAGACTCTTGAGCTTCTGTCGGCTGCAGGTGTTGTTGCTGTGCACCGCTGTAGCCGGGATGTAAACAACGTGCGGATGCCCACTGAATCAGTGATTGCTACCTTTGCCGGCACTTCCTGCCCATCTGAAATCAAGGCATGGCCTCTAATGTTTCGAGTAGACCCATTATCATCTCGGCCTCTGCAGTGTAACAACTGCTGGCGCTATGGACATAGCGCTGGCGGTTGCAAATCCAACTTGAGGTGTTGCAACTGTGGGGATGGTCATTCAACAAGCACCTGCACTGAGAAGAATCAGAAGTGTTGCCTTTGCGGTGGTGCGCACTCTGCAAACTACTCAAATTGTCCCTCTCGAGCTCAGGAAATTCAAATTCTGGAAATAATTGACAGGAAACGCTGTTCGCGCCGTGACGCTATTTCAGAGGTCAAAGAACGTGCCCACGGTTATGCCGGTGTGACCGCTCGGCAAGGTGTCATGTTAGACTCAACGCTGTCCCAGGCAATTGCGGCTGCTGTGGAGGCTTCGATGTCTAAAATGGTAGAAAAGATTGTCGCAAGTGTGTCGGAGTGCTTTACAAATGTTCTAGCGACTCAGATTACACATGCCGTGCAGGCTAGTTTGGCACCTCTTTCGACAACAATTCCCTCTCCTCTTATCCGGTCTCAAATTCCAGTAGCATCACAACCCCAGGAACAAACTTCTGTCACTTCCGCTGTACCTACCTCGGGTACTTCGAGGGATGTTGATATAATGTATGATTCCGAGATGGTGGAGCCTGATGCGCGGCTTCTTAAGCGCAGTGGGTCCCCCATGTCTCATTCGTTGTCTTCTCAGGGCACCCAGCCAAAATCAAAGAAGAAGCAGCTTGGCACTAAACCCAAGGATACCATTTTGGAGCAGGCAGTTGCTGCTGCTAGACTTTCGCAACCATAGCGTCGTTGCGAGTTCTGCAGTGGAACTGTCGCTCTATTCTTTCCGCTTCCACAGATTTACACTGCCTTTCTACTCAGCTTAATCCTGATGTCATAATTCTGCAAGAAACGTGGCTCTCAACCGATAAACATTTTCATATAAAAAATTACCGGTCATTTCGCCTAGACCTCCAGTCAAGAGGCGGGGGTTTACTAACTTTAGTCTCTTCAAAATTTTGCCACAGGGCTGTGGTATCTTTTCAACAAATGTCTCCTGACTGTGAGATTTTGGCAATAGACTTTGTACTTCCTGGGTGCTCTCCATTTTCAATAGCAAATTGTTATTTCCCCAATGGAGTCCAGGATGTTAGACCTCTGGATTTTTTACTCGTAAACTGTAAAAACCCAGTTCTCGTGGCTGGGGACTTCAATTCTCACCATGTGTCTTGGGGTTTTAGGACTAATTCATGCGGCAAGCGCCTTTGGGACTGGGTTTCTGATCACAACCTGATGTGCTTAAATTCAGGATCGGCCACTTATCTTCGCTCACACACTCAATCTGTTTTAGATCTCACGGTCATTAGTCCTGGAATTGGCGTAACGAATTGGTCGACAGTTGATAGCGGCACTTCAAGTGATCATATACCTATTCATTTTGATATCATATGTCGTGTTACTCCGGCGTCTTCTCAGTTGCGGTCACATGTAAATTATGACAGATTTCAGACGGAATTGCGCTCTGCCCTTGCTCCAGTGTCTAACATCGCCGAGGTCCACCAGTCAGCAAGCATATGTCTGGCTATTGAGGAAAGCCGTAAAAAGTCGGAGTTCCTGGTGAGGCCAACAAAAGGGAATTCTTCTAACTGGTGGAATGCGGACTGTACAAGAGATTACAGGCGGAGGAAGGCAGCATGAAAAAAGCTTCTTCATAACCAATGTCCGAATAACTGGAGTGATTATAAATTTATTGCAGCCACCTTTAAACGCACAGTTTCTCGCGCAAAGGAAAAATATGACTCAGAACACTTCGATTATCTTTTAAAGGCGGGCAACCGACGTGCGCTATTCGGTTTTCTACGGTCTAGGAAACATCTCATGTCCTCTCATAATTGTCAGTCATTGGTTATGTCACCTGTAGAAGCTATCCAGGCGGTTGAATTAATAGCCACAGGCCTGCAAAAGCGGTTCTCGTCTTTACTACCTATGCGACCATTGTTGTTTGCACCAGCCGTACAAAATGATAATTCCTCACAAGTAAATCTATCAGAGCTTTCACAAGTTGTCCAGAGATTACCAGCTGCTGCTCCTGGCCATGATGGTGTTACCACAAAGATGATCAAGATTCTATTTGAAGAGTCTCCCAACTCCTTATTGCACCTAATAAACTACTCTCTTAAACACGCTTGGATACCTTCTGAGTGGAAGCTGTCTAAGGTGATCCCTTTACTTAAAAATCAGGATGGAGGCTATGAATTGGATAATATTAGGCCAATTTCTTTAACATCAAACGTGGTAAAGTTGATAGAAAGGTTGTTACTAATTCGGGTGTCAGCCATTGTGGACCGCAAAAGTATACTCAGCCCGTGCCAACTCGGTTTCCGGCCTCGGTGTTCGATATGGAATGTACATGCTGATCTTGAGAGCAGAATTCTCCTTGCTCGTCGTCAACGCCTGGTCGCGGCTTTGGTTACGTTAGATGTCGCCAAAGCTTACGACAGTGTAGAACACTCCATCCTGATACATAGGCTACAGTCTCTTCAATTTCCAGATTATATAGTTGCATGGATATCTGCATTTCTTCATAACAGGGAATTCTTTTGCGTCCATAATGGTGTTCATTCAGAGAGGTATAGACAAACGCGAGGTGTACCGCAAGGAGCTGTTCTTTCTCCTGTGCTCTTTAATATTCTGTTAAGCTCAATTCCTCTCCACCGCCATGTACGCACTTACGTCTATGCGGACGACATTGCGTTTTTTGCTGCTGCGCCGGATATACATTCTCTGTATGGTCTGTTGCAGTCATATTTGAATACACTTGAGCACTGGTTGAGCGCATTACACCTGAAGTTAAATGTTGGCAAGTGCGCCACTCTTGTTTTCCCTCTATTCACTCCTGTAGTGGTATCTCTCACTTGCCAGTTAAAAATAATACCGCAGGTTCAATCCCTAAAATACCTAGGGGTCATTTATGACAACAAACTCACCTGGCGACCTCACATTGACCATGTCGCGGCGAAAGGGGCTCGTGCCGTGGGCATGTTACGGAGATTATGTCATCACCGGTACGGCATGCGCAGAGATGCGCTATTAATGATCTACATAATGTATGTCAGGCCAATTTTAGAATTTGGATCAGTGTTGTTTTCAGGCTCGGCTACATATAAACTTCGCCCTCTCGTCCTTTTAGAGAGGGAAGCACTTCGCATGTGCCTCGGCCTTCCAAAATTTGTGGCTATCAATGTGCTGTACCTTGAAGCCCGCATTCCGTCTCTCTTATCACGACTTCAATTTTTAACTGTGCAAACTTACCTCAGGATCTATGAATCCCATTTCCACCGTTCCCAAAGCATTTTCTGTTCTCAGCCGACCTCCTTTTTTGGTGTCCCCTGGTCTCGTTTCAATTCCCCTCAGGTAGTGTTTGTGCAAAGATTACTTCAGCCTTTAGATGTAAACATTTATGATATCCTTCCTGCGCTTCGGAATGGGCCCACTATCCACATTGTTTTCGACGACATATTCCCAAAAAATGCAAAACTTTTGCCACCGAGTATTCTAAATGGTCTTCTAGAAGATCATCTGAAGACCCTACCAACAGATATAGCGATAGCCACTGATGCATCGCAATGCAATGAAAAAGCAGGTGTGGGAATATTTTGCTCGCATTTAGGCTGGTCCTTTTCTCTGTGCCTTCCAGATTTCACCCCTATTTTTCAAGCAGAGTTCCTAGCAGTTGTACTTGGTCTACGCAAGCTAGACCCCTCTATTACAGCAGTTGCAGTAATTACTGATTCTTTATCTTTGTGTTCGTCTCTCGCTGCACAGGTTGACGGTCCCATTTTATCAACTTTCTTATCCCTACTTCCTCCGCATTTGAGCCTTGTTCATTTAGTATGGGTTCCCGGCCACAGCAGTGTGACAGTAAATGAGATTGCTGATAATCTCGCAAAGGCTTCCCTCAGTGGCCCCGTGTTGCCAATCATCCCGGCTACAGCCTACATTACAGCATCTAGATTTCGGCGACGTGCGTTTTTAAGCACGCAAGACACATCACTTTTAACATCGGTGGATTATGAGCACCTTAAATTTTATTGGAACAGGAAAATTTGTTGCTCTCGGCAGCTTGAAGTATCACTGACGAGGCTTCGCTGCCGCATCCCCCCTCTAAATTTCTATTTACACAAGTCGGGTTTGGCGCTCTCTCCCCTTTGTGCATTTTGCCGTGAGCAAGAATCTGTCGAACATTTTTGGCTGTATTGTCGCCGATTTAACTCACTGAGAAAAAGGTTGCTGGAGGAGCCCTTGCAGCATCTTGGCCTTAGTTTGAGCAGCCCGCTCTTGCTATCATTTGGCGCCACCACATTTGGGTTCAGCCACAGATCTGTTTGCACCGCTGTTCAAAATTTCCTGATAGAATCTCACCGACTGCCTTGCTAAGTGTTCCAACCTTTTCTTTTCTATGAATTATTACATTTTGACTAAATCATTAACATTTAATCACTCTCTTTATTATTATTCTTAAAATTTTAAAATCAAAACACTCATCCCTTTTCTGTTCATGACGAAAAATTCACCGGTGTTGCGCTCCCACGTGCTTTTCCTTTTTGTAAACTGCTTTCATGTGAACAGCCACCCGATTCTTGGCCGATCCCCCAGTGTGGGTATGTGCCATCTTTTGATAGGCTAATAATAATAATAATAACCGCCACCATCTTCCGGGGCTCGCGGCTGCACAAACAACTTACATAAGGTAATTACGAATGTAAGAAGACGCCATGAGGCGGTACGACAATAACCCACAATCTGGGTGATAGATTGATCGATTGTTCGACTGGAACCTGTCTTTACAGTGGGTACGCGCAACTTCTGCATTTAAGGACAACATATCTACCACGGTCTTTCTCGGTCTGGCAGCCCAGTTCCTCAGACTGCAGCCCATGGGTAAGCCTGGTTATATTTTATCTCGCTGCCCCCTCCCCTTCCTCCTCATAAACAAGTATACACGTGAGGATCGAGGAGGACACGTTCTGAAGGTGGTAAACTTTATATCTACAAATAAATCCTCCTCTTCTCTCTATTCTTACGTAGCTCAGCTTTTGTGTGTATGCAGAGGACGACCGTTCCCTGGGCGTCCTGGCACATAACCGCAAACAAACGTGATATACTTGTCAAGGTGAGGAGTGTAATTGTATACGAAAGCTGGGCGAATTAATAAAACGCGGCGAGTGGTCAGAACATGTTTAGGCTCGTCGGCAGCCGCCAGTGAGCAAATGGCCTGGTCGCTTCCCACGGAAGCTTGAAACAAGCAGCTATGTGAGCAAACAAGAGCTACCTGTTCAAGCAAACCAAATGGGTAGGAAATGGAAAGTGGAGAATTGGAGCCTCTGGAGGAACTCCCTAAACAGCTATGACAATAATGAGACATGATTTGCAACGGGGTCATGATATTATACAAGGGCTTAATTTTAGTGACCGATGAAACACTAAATAGATCACGTCCATTATTGGTCACATGGACTATCTATGTTTCATGAGTCCTTGATGTCGATTACTAGCATTATCTCTTATATGACACAATAATTTGGTGCTTTGATGCGTGCGCGCTGAGATCTACAGGCTCCCTTACCACCGCCATAGCGACACTGTTTTGTGATTATCATGTCATTTCTGGCCAATGACGCGATCTTCACTATATAAGCCCTTCCCTGCTGACGCTGCCGATATACCTTGTGACAGGGCGCTCTATATGCCAGACCTTACTAAAAGTGTATAGATACTTGCTTACGTCTATCCATAGTTTGTCGGCTGTCTATAGAGAAGAGTTTACTAACATTGTACGGCCAAAAACTTAAAGATTGTCTATCGACTGTCTATAGGATTTCTACTGTCTCTCATCATCATCATCTGAAAACGGTACATGGACAGTACAGAGACTCTTAACGAAATTTTTGTAAGAACGGTGTCTCTTGCAGGGCTGACATGAGGCTATAATGTGCTTAATGGAAAAACTGCTATTCCAAAACAGAGATACATACATGAGCCAAGTTACGTTTCCGCTCGCACCAACAACCCACTAAATGTGCACGAGTACAATTCCCGAATTAACACATTCAAATATAGTTTTCTCCCACGAACAATACATGATTGGAACAGTCTGCCCGCACAAATTGCTGCTTCCCCTGCCACATCTTTTTACAACGCGTTGAAAAATCACCTGTCAATATCATTGTATTCAATTAACATGACTGTTAGGGTCACTATTAATATCAGTGCAGCAATATTTCTTATCCTAGTGCGTTGTGTTCTTTACAGTGCGCTTAAGGCACACATCACGCCGCGACATGTGGTTGGGCGTGGTTCGTTAAGATCATCTTGTTTATGAGAACAGGGCTAAACGTATTACTGGTAGCAAAAAACTACAGAGGATGTTTGCGAAACCCCTGATTTGTGCTAATTAGAAGCGACAATGAGCGCGCATTGTCGGGAGACGGAGCGCTCGCGCTAGGCCAACTTCGGACGCGCAAGAGACGATTTAGCTCGGGTCAGAACCATGGGATAAGTTCCACGTAGAAGACGACGAAGAGAGGGCAGTGCTGCGGGACGGAGCGTTCGCGATGGGCGCAGGGAGAACGCGACAACGGACTATTTCGCTTATGGTTGGTACTCAAAAGATTAGTGCTTACGCATTAAAAAAATTCTTGTGATCCATTGTCTCTTAAAAAACGCAAGTGCTGTTATTCCTTTATTACTCTAGATCTAACACAGAATGCGACTTTGGTTCCGGATACTATTTCGGAGTTGAAAATAGTACAGAGCAACTGAGGGATTGAAACACAGGTGGTACAGTAAGTACAGGACCTCTCCTTGTATTGCCTACTATATGACTGTGTCTGGTGCCTTCGTACTGACTGACGTACGGCCCTGTCCCGTGCATAATGTCGGACAGCTGTGGACGCATTTCCAAAAGACTCGAAAGCAAAGCGCGCCTAGACGACAGCGTTTTCGCGGTAAACGACGAAGATAAGGAAGGTCAATTACGGAGCGTGCTAAGGTGGAATGTTGCGGACCCCGGATATCATTTTTTGGACATAATTTCTCCTTCCTGCTATTTTGGCGACATCTGCGAATTCTTCCTAACTGTACAGTTGTAACATGGAGAAGAATAGCTATAGATTTTTGCATTATTTTTTCTTCCCTCTTGCAGGCGACCAGTCAGTGGTGCTAAAACCGGAGCCGGTGCCGGCGCCGGCGCCGACAGGCGAGCGTGAGTGCTATCATAGTGACAGCTTGATTGTAGAAGTGTAAATATAATTGAAGCATGCATAACGCCATACTTGCTTGTCGCCATGATGTCATCAATAGATAAAGCCTGCTGTGGTGTCCAATAGGCCGCAACCTATACATGAGTCGATTAAACATCAGTTGTAGTAGCAACGGTAGTGGTATTTTTAGTGGTAGTAGTAGTGACAGTAGTGGTCGTGGTCGTGGTGGTGGTGGTAGTAGTAGTAGTAGTAGTAGTAGCAGTAGTGGTAGTAGTAGGTGTAGCAGCTTTATTAGCACTAGCAGTAGCAGCAGCAGCAGTAGTAGTATTAGTAGTAGTAGTAGTAATAGTAGTAGCAGTAATAGCAGTAGTATTAGAGTAGTAGTATTTATATATAAAATGTTAGAGCCCGAGCGCCAAGCAGAGTGGGCAATACTACAAGAACAGCCAAAGAGATAACAATTGCCAGCGCATAAAAATTCATCCAATAACGCTCTTCACAAACAATCTGACATGCGGATGAAGAACATAGAGGCAACAAGGGAAAAACTGCATTGCCATAGCATAAAAGCAGAGAAAAGTAAGAAATAGACACAGCAGGGCGCAGACAGCCAAGTAGTAAGAAAACATTTTCTTGGAACAGCCGAGTTTGTGAATAACGGAGACATGAAAATGGATAATCAGGTAATAAAGTTACATGCCAGGGAAAAAATGACAATTTACTACCCCTGCTTTGCATTGTCGTTGTCTTTTTGTTGTTGACTTGGAGCGAGAATTTCCTTTTCTTTGTTGTATGTATTTTTTCTCCTCTCCTGTAAAAGCCCTTCTTGGGCTGACAGAATCAATAAACAAACAACAAACACTAACTCAGATGAGAGAAAACATGCCCTCTTCAAAATCGACAAAATCACGCGCGGCAAAACACTGCTGGCGTTTTAGCATTGCTTAGCACGGAATATTGCGCGAAACAGGATTTTTCAGGTAGTGGCGGTGGATGCGGAAAATATTTATGGGCAGATACACATGCAGGAGGTTATGCGCAAGCTGGCGTAGAGGGGGCCAGCCCCTACAAGTAATATGAACTCCAAAGCCATGGAGAAGAAAGCGAGATTGAGGTGTCCATTCACCCATGGAGCCAGCTGTGCTCCTTTTTTCGTCAACATCAACGGACTCTACAACGTTGTCCACGCTAACGCCAGTGAATACGCCGGTGGCCCACTTGTTTTGTTTGGTTTGGTTTTTGAGAAAAGGAAGTGACGAAGTAACTGTCTGACATATCTCGGTGGACACCCAAACCATGCGGTAAGAGAAGGGATAGAGGAGGGAGTGTAAGAAGAAAGGAAGAAAGAGGAAATTGAAAATTGGTTTATGAGGAAAGTAAATGGCGGATTATCGGTCTCACATATCGGTGGACACCGGCTTGCTTGCTTGCTGTTTTCAGAAAGAATGGAAAGGAAAGTGCACGGGACTGCCCATTGGCTCAGGCTGAGTCACAATCGCTGCCGCGTGCTGGAGGTAGGAGAGTTAAAGGATTGGAGAGAAAAGATTGAAATAAAAGACGGGTGCTATTATATGGACAAGGGAACTATGCTTTAAGGGAGGTATTAAAGGAGGGAATGAGAGAAGATATATCACCTGGCTGCTACACCACCACCGCTGCTCCACTTTAAGGTCTAATTGCGGCGCCGATGAACTTGGCTTGACTAGGCCAGTAAAGCTTTCAATTTTTTACGTGAGCTAGCAAGCTATTACACTGAGCGATACTACGGGCAAAGGGAGAGTTTTTAAATAGTTTCGTGCGGGTGACGTGTTGCGTGAGGCTGTGGTCATGAATGTAGCTAGTACGTTGGGTTAAACGTGGGCGCAGGTAGTCGCCGCAGCTGAGAGGAAACTGTTTATAATAAAGTGAGAAAATAAATTTTAGCCTGCCGAGTGATCCTGCTTTTTTTCAAAGATGGAATATTGTTTGCGGCCTTGAGATCGGATGGTGAAGTATGCCTCTGTTGAAAATGAAGCGCACTTTTTGTCTTTTTACCAGCTCCTAGTAATATTCATCTTTTTTTGAAATATGGATCCATCATACACTACCATATTCAAGTTTAGGTCTTATATGTGTGCTATAAGCTATTAGCTATATGGGTTGTGGGGCAGACTTTAAATTGCGGCGGCGAAAGCCAAGCATTTTTCGGAAGCCGCATCGCAAATTGTTATTTAAGGTTACGCCTAGGTACTTGTCATATTCGACGTGCAGTCATTTCTCGCGGTTGAATTTATAGGTAACCCGTAATGGTTTTTTCTTATTCGTGACCTGTATAGATTTGCATTACTCATTGCAAAGGAGCAATCTTAAACTGCATTAAGGTTTGTTTGCACTGATTCTTGATCGCGGTGACTATATATATTAGGTTGAAAAGACCACAGTACCTTTAATTAACCTATTATTTATGGCAGTGGCGTCAATGGCCGTGACGATGTCATTGACGTAGTTTGAGCAGTAGTGATTGAAGTACGAAGGCAGAAGTTGTCTGCAAAAGAGAAATGGGGGTGTAGAGGGACGCCGCATTTATTGAAACCGCCTTCCTGAGCAGTGCGAACCTGAGATCAAGACGGACGAGAAGTAAGGAAGAATAATGCGCCATACTCTCGGAATCATAGATTATGAACACGTACAGTACAAGGTGATTAAAAGAGTAGCGCTTTTAATTCGGCCCAGTAGGGCAAACTATTTTCCTTTTGTTATGTTCATTTACCCCCAAGAAAAATAAAGCTGCCGGTATGATGAGCCAATAGGGTAGCTAAGCTGAGGTATTTCCTTCGGCCTTCTTGGAAGAATAGACTGCGCTAGAACATCGTAGTTTTAATAGCTTCAGGATAACTTCAAAATGCGTTAAACTTTACAAGTGCAATATAAGGTAGGCACAAAATGAAACGGAAGACAGGAAGATAACTCGAAATTGGCGAAAGTCTTTATTAAAAATGGTGTTATAGAGCCGAGGGACAGGATTGCGTCCAGGCCAAACGCCTTAGGCCGCTTGGCCTCTGCTGATAACGTTTCCTGCGTTATCAATGGATAATATTTCCAACACGTACTGATCGGACCTCAAGTTGCATGCCATTTCAGAATCGAAGCGATGCTGCGTCACTTTAATCGTTCTCTTCCTTTTCAGAGCCGTCAGCAGCGCCACCAGGCGGTGAGTCCGCACTTTAGAGCTGGGCTGAAAAATCATCATCGCATCATTCTTCACAATCATCATCAGCAGCAGCAGCCTAGGTTATCGCCACTGCAAGAAAAAGAGTTCTCCCGACGGCCGCGAATCTAATCAGCCCTCTTCCAGCAAATCAGCTTAATCCCAAGCGCCCAACTATTTGGCGACCCTGACCCCTGACTCCCCCTCTTTCTTGGATCACCTATTTATTAGTGCGATAGCTTTATAAGTGCCGTCTGGCAAAAAGCATCCGGTTTCTTCGTGACAAAATTCCCTCATTGGTTGAGAGGGCCGTGACGTCATGTTTACAGCGAAATTTTAAAGTGTGTGGAGTAGAATGTTCGATTACCTTCGATTATAATATTATATGGGGTTATGCTATAACCTGACCTGATATTCCAGCTTTGTCCACCTACTTATACCCACAAATCCGCACAGTTCAGTTACTAACCCTTACTAATCCTCACTGAACAACCTTATTTCACTTTGTGGAGCAAGCAGCTTCCAAACTTTGAGGTCCTTGGACTATTCAGGAGTGTGGGCAACTATCACATATTTCGAATTTTCTTCTTTAAGGATATTATTCTTATGTCACTAAGTCTTGGCAGTATACAATCTGCGGTCTCAAGTAACTAATAGGAATGCAAGGCTTCTTAGGCTGTGAAGAAAGCGAGAAGGGAAGGCTGAGAAAAACTGAGCATATAAGCCTAAATAGTGCTGGCCAGCGTGCGAGAATCAGCTGCAGCCAGTTAAATCTGTATGCCCCGTTAATTGCAGCAACCTTTAATTTCTACTTCGTTCTGTATTGTAATTAGATTAACTTTGCCCCTACCTACCACTATTCGCGGCGCCCAAGCGCGGTTCTCAATTGAATGTCAAGCTCTGTCATGTCAAAATGGGCCACACAGCGAGCTCACCAGCGATTCAAGCATTATGTACTTTTTTCGGTTGTATCTGGGTGAGCTACACTTCATAACCTGAGTGTGCCCTCTAATTACCCAAGCAGCATAAGTGATCGCCCCAACATTAGAAAGAGACGGTTTTACTCTGCTCCTTCGTGGGACCGGCCATTGTCAATATATGTCTAATTTTGAACCAATTACCTGCGCTGCTTGGGTAGCTACTCCTGCGCAGTTGCATTCTTACTGCCATTCTTTTTCCATGACCTTTATCATTCGTCACTGACGTGGCACTTTGCGCGTTAGCGTCCTCAACCAAATCCCTCAACCATTCCCCCGAGTTACTGCACAACTATTTTATCATGATGCTAAGTTTATTAACAGTTATGCCAAGCTTTTTCTAATGATACGCGAGGAATATTTCCCGGAAACTCAAGGTGGAAAATAGCGGACGGATTATGCCACGCCACCTGATATCTGCGTACGGTAGAGGCATGCGGTGGTGGGGGGGTTGGTAATCTTAGAGATAACACTCACCCTAGCCTACACTACTGACGTATAACAGGCTTAATAAATCAATTACAATGAAAAATAGAGTGGCTCAAAACATGGAAAGAGGATTATCGTACAACCTTAAGTAACTATAAAAGAGCAAAGAGTGAAGTGGACAGAAATCTTTGATCATCTCATTCATTTCGTAGAGGGCTGAGGTAGCTGCGCAATGCGATAGCATTAGAATCTTCTGATGCCTTTCAGGAGGTGATTACGCTTCCGGTCTGGTGACATTTCCTCCAGCCAATTGGCGAATTTAATGTCCAACGGCATATTTTTTTTCGCGATTTTTTCTGGCGCCTAAATGAGGAGGTGTGAAAACCAGCTGTGGAAGCGTGCACATTGCCCTAGTTCGCGCCAAAGCCGCAATGTGGCACTGATGCCCTTGGCGTGGCGGCATTGAGCGCACTACTGCAGCTAAAATTCACCTCCTGAGAGTTAAATGGTCAGTTTCACGTTTCGCAGCACTCTTCCTTGGCATACCCTCACAAAAACTTCTTTAGACAGTCTATACACTGCCCATAAACTTCTGTGTATAAAGTTTATAGACTCTCTATAGACGAATCCTAGAGTACAGTCTGTAAGTAGTATAAATCCTATAGATAGTGTATAGACAGTCTATAGATATATGGCCACACACTTTTAGTAGACTTTTGCCTATAGACAGTCTATAGACTATGAGTAGACATAAATATCTATAGGAAGGCAATATAGTCTATACGAAGGCCGTAGACTGTAAATGATCATTTACTCTTGTCAATAAATGTCCTGTTCAGGGGCCCCAGTCCTTAGCGCATATTCGACGAATTTCGGGCACTTGTACACATCCATTGATTAGAAGGACCTTGAAGGTAATTTTTCCTGCTCATTGAACAGGCTCGAATCATGTGTGCTGCAGCGCCTGTAAACGTCACCGTTATATAACCTAAAGGAGGGTCGATGTACTTCGTAGGAGAATTTGCGGTGCTTGGGCGTGCGTAAAAAATAAAATAACAATAATTGAGGCAGTCATGAAAAACAATCACCTGCAATGTCTGAAGGTTGACGGGACATGCAAACTTCATCCGGTGGTGCCAATACCCAGCCGCTTGACAACGCATCCGCCACCAGTTTTTAATTTGCATATTTGGCAAGTGCGGGCATATTTGTAGCATGCACCTGACGCTTTTGTAAGCAATGTACGCAAAACAACAATGAAGGTACACATCTCATCAGTAAATATTGCGAGTAAATAAAGAGATAGTATGTTGGGAACTCTTCAAACACAAATTAAAATATGATAGGCGCGTGTTCCGATCATTGCACCAGTGCCAACGTTGGAATGTTGGTACAGAGGTATAACGTATTACTACCACAATACTCAATAGGGTTCGTACAAATTTATAATTTATAATTTATAAATTTATTATCTAGGTTTTCACAGTCACGGTCATATTGCATGTAAGATGTAAAACACAGTGCCATGTTGTCGGCCAGTCGTCAAACAGCACCTGGGTTTGTCTTTTTATTCTTCGCAGCATGTATCACACATGCAATAATGATGTAAAATCGCTGTAGTGATTCATAATATTAACCAAGCGTCGACACGCGTGGGGTACACGTCCAACATATTAGAAGCGGTCGAGGGAAAGTAGCATAACAGAATGCTTGAATCACTTTTGCTTCGTTCTTTACCAGTGCATCTGGTAAATAATCAAAACTTAGGGTCATTAATCAGTTTAATCAAAGCTACAGCGCTTCAGTAACGTGAATTAGTGGTCGGTTCTACCTTTGGTTTCGGCGTCCATGTTATGGTTGTAGCGCTATAGTTGGATACAACTTAGAACAAAAAGCAGTTAACACCGGGCCTCGCACGGCAGAGTATTTTATTACTACGCTAGCCAATCACAACAGTAAACGAAATCAGCTGTTCAATGTTTGAATTTATTAAACGGGTCATATTTATCCAAATTTTAGACCTTAAAATTTTGTCTTGCGATTGGCTTCTTGTTTAGGTGACAAGAAAAGTCCTAACTACGCACAACTATTTCTCGCAAAGGAATTCTGTGCGACGGCCCTAAATGCGGGCGGAGCTTCACTGCAGACTTAAGTTGTATCCGAGTACGAGTATGTTGCTCGATATCCCTTCCTATATTGATGTTGAGCGAGCGCGGTCGTTACATTGAGGTGTCACAACAGTATAAGAAAAAAAGGCTATGAAAGTGTTTAGTACACTGCCTGATAACCTCTTTCATAACTGGAGACTGGAGGGGCGAACTGACTCGTTTGGAGTTGGTAGTTCCTCTTGTTATTTGCCTGCATCATTAGTAATGCCCCACTTATATGCATTGTTGTGAGCTGTTGCATATTTCGGCACGGCATCGGACGGTGAATAGGAGAAAACCAGTTCATTGTTGCATAGATACGTGGGTCTATATTCTAGGTTTTTTTTCCGGATTTGCTTTTATATACTTTCACCCCTAGGTACTGCTACCTCTTACGTCAGTGCTGCCTTCACTGTGCACAGTAGTTAAAAAGGCAGAGTCAAAGACAATGTTAAAAATGTTAAAATGTAGATCTTCAAAACAGGTTATCTTAGAGGCGGACCCCATTCTCTTAAACGAAATGAATTAGTGTAAACGGCTATAAAATGGCAATTCTTCAACGTGACAGAATGGTTCCAAAATTTTCGGGGTCCCTCCACAGCTTTGGCATAAATTACGTTCAGATGAAGTTACTTCACGATAGTTACTTCATTTATTTGACATAGAACTAGTGTTTTATCCGCCTGTGTGTCTTTCTGCACTTCTCTGTATGGTGCGGTTACTAGTGGCCCTTATGAACGAATCCTACCGTGCTTCTGTTTTCAGGAAACGCGGAGTAAGTACAACTTTCCTGTGGGAAACATTTTATTTGGCATATTTGTTTCATTTACACGAAAATATCGGAAACCAAAAATAGGCAGGGAAAGGCGACCTAACACAGGCACACAATGTCGTTCCGGTGTCAGTCCCGCATCTGCAACAAAAGAACAAGCAAATGCAGCAAAGCACCCCGCCAAAAAAAAATAATGACAACATAACCTTGGCTTTCACACAGAATTGTACGATGATGATTGTACATTTCTAGACCTAACTAAAAAAACAGTGGCTACTATTCCTTTGGAGTGAAGTACTTTAAAATCTCCATGCTTGCATCCAACAACAGAAAAGACATCGCTCAGTGCGCTGTCAAGCCTCAAACATAATTATTGCTGCGTCGAACTTGGAAACACAGTGATGGTCCCCGTACTTAGAGGAAAAGTAATTACATGCGCTCAGAAAGTAAAAAGACAAAATAAGTTAGTTGATCGACAAGCTCTTCGAACAATTGAGGCTGTCAGTGTAATTGGAAACGCAGACTCCCGAAGAGAATTCCATCAAAGAGCCGACGGAAGTTCGATGGCGCAGGGATTGGATGCAATGATTCCAGTAGCAAGGCACCAGATGAGAGGCCGCATAGATGGCACGGAGAACGACTTGGTTTAGACGCGCACTGTACAGAACTTGACTTCTACGGCGTCCCTCCAACAGGCGATACGTCATTTAGTATTGTACTTGTTTGGCAAAAGAGTATCACTTATCCCGCATAGCCTAGCCATCAATTTGTCTCTTGTCAAACTAGACGTAAAAATTGGCTTAGCTGGGGAGTTTCACGTTGTAAGCGGTGCACTGACGCTTCGTCGTCGATGGCACACCGTAGAAGCGAATTAGTGGGATCCGGACAAAACAGGTCTAGCTTTTCTCTTACTTCGGTGCTGCTGTTGTTGAGGTTGTCCTGGACCTCATAATGGTACATAAATTTTTATAATGTTTGGATTCTATCGGCACAAAGGGGGTGCTTGACCACAGAGCGCCATTTCATCCTCGTTTTGGTCTTCATGAAGGGAGGTCAAAATGCCTATTTTTTCAAGCTTTGCATAAGTAGAAAGTCTAGTACAATGGCAGGTGATGTTTTTACGAGTTGAAAAAGCTGTGGGTACATTGATGGCCTGTGTATTGCACCCCGCATGCCCTGCACAAGAAGCGAGGGCTGAACAGACTAGGCCAGAACTGCTCTTGACAGATTCAATTTTATTAACACCGCCGTCCGACGAAAGAGCACTATGACAAGTAGTAAAAATTTGCTCTCTGAAGGAGTGATTGATATAAAATTTGGAAATGTTCTTTTTCTCCAGCTTTTATATTTTGCCTAGGTAAAATATATTATTCTCCGGGTCGTAAATGTTTGTGTTTTGGGGGTTTGACTCGAGGGTTAAATGAAAAATATTTAACTCGATAAAGTCAGGGTGTCTTTTTCACAGTGCTTTGAAAGAATAAGAATGTTCTCTTGGCTTCATATTAATACTTTGGCAAGTGTTTTTTTATAAACAAAAACGTAATATATGAACGGGACGAAGAAGGGCGAAGACAGGACAGCTCGTCGCGTGCATACGGTACGTTTTTGTTTATATGTCTGACCAACTGGCCCCTCAATATACCACGTCTTTTCTAGCTAAAAAGTTTGTTTTTGTATTTTTTCCGCATTAATTCCAATCCAGAATGAGCCCGCGACGGGCCTGCAAGAGGTGTAAATAAATAAACTAATAAAATGTAGAGCAAAGCGTCTCTAGGCTGGAAATCAGCCTAAGCCGCCTTCATAAGGAAGAGGTTAAGTTACGGGCCGTAGAATGAATGGTTGAGAAAAACAACCTTGGAGAAGAGTTTCTAAACGCATCTGTAAAGGCGAGGGGGCAGACATAGAGGGCACTTTAAAAGACTGAATCTCTGCACGTTGCGCAACACTCTCGCCGTTACCTTTCTATACGTTTTGTTTTTATGGTTGCAAAAACTTCTCCATTTTAAAACTCGCCAGCAGGTCTTTAGAGAGTAACTACCCCATATAATTGCCCAAGCAAAGCCATACAGCTACAAAGGCAAACTATGCCGTTTTTTCAAAAACTTATTAGCTGAAAATATTCGTTCTGGTCATGGAACGAACTCAGGACCACCGCTTGTCCGGAGCAGTTGCTCAATCACTTAAGTTATCCAGGACGGCTATCAGATGAAATAATGAAACCAGATTTATTAACAACTAGAAGTGTGAATCATGCTCCCCTAAGCACACTGAAAAAAAAAACAAGCAATATGGCCAGAATTCTTTAGACCAGTGCTGTTTGTATACATTCATCACATTGAAATCAATTTTGAAACTTTCATTATTTGATTCAATCATTTTCAGTTTCACATACATTTCAGTTTTTTCGACTTGTGCAGACCTTTTACCTTGCTCTCCGTGGTCATAACGGGTGTTTCTTCCAAGACCACACAATTTTAAAAAATATCATTTTTGAGTTAGAAGACCGGTTTGTTCGTCATAACATATAGTTAGCGATGTAGTACATCAGAATACAGTTAAGACGTGCTAGCTAGCAGGCTAGTTAACTAATATCGAATAGTAAATTTCTGACTCTGTTAGGGTTCCTTATTGTTCAGGGATGTGTAACCTACGGTATCCAATATCCAATCCAGATTTCAGAATTGAGAAACCCTACTTATCCTCGGCGCTAGGGCCCAACAAATCTTGGCTGCATCACGCCATAACGTATGCGCTTTTTAGAAGCCTTCTGGCAAAGCAACCTCTTGAGCGGACATAACTTGCCAAAAGAGCCAAACTTTTTTTTTTTTGCGCCGCAGCTCCGAGGGTAGCCGCTTTACGAAGTTGTAAAAAAAAACTTATACTCACGGTGGGCTATGCGCCTCTCAATAACTAAGGAGCCTGACGACAATATTAATATTTTGCTATTTAATATTAGTTAGCCAAACTGCTAGTTAGCACGTTGTAGCTATGAGTTCCCATCGACATTGCTGTACTCGCTGCACTAGTTCCTTGGATTTGCGCGGCGGTGCCGCTGGCCAGCAGCGTCAGTTCAAGTGCAGCTTGGCAGTGGCTGCCTCCAAAACGAATTGTCGAGTACAGGCCTGGTCGTCTGCTAGCCTTGGCGTCGCTGCCAAATTACAGCACACTGTGTGTCTAGGACATTAACGGGCGCCAAAATCCCGAGCCGCGCTAAGACTTTTTCAAACAGCTAATCCCAAGGAAGTGTCGCCATGAATTTGCCCCTAGAAAAAGCTGCTTCATAGAAAAAAGAGAGTCATACATTGCATGTATACACGCAGACGACTTACGAATATGCTCTGAAATTCTCCCCATGAGACTCGACGGCTTCGGTTTGCAGTTATGACGCCATGAAAAGTTCTTAACCTCCTCTTTTCATGACAGAACTGTCGTCGATTCATTTAGCGCCTACTGTCATATCTTCATTGGTTCTCAAAACCTGCACATGGACGCCGCCATATTGCTACACTACAGCTTCACTTCCACTTCGGAGAGTTCAAGCCAGCGAAGAACTCGTGCTGCACTAGGCTGACACTTTTGCAGAACGAATACGGAAATGCAGCGGGCGCGCGCTGCAGTGGCAAAACGAATGCGAAAGTGCTTCGCTCTTTGAACTGGTGCAGAGAGTGCAGCCAATAAAATAGGCCTACAGTCTGATGTACTAACCGCACCGGTGGCCAAGTGGTTGACCATCCGCCTCGCATGCGGGAGGTGCGGGTTTTGATCCCCAGTGCGGCCGGGTGCCCACCGGTAATGAAGTAGGTACAAGCTTTCCCGCGGCCTGATGCTCGGCTTATCTGGGGTGAAATGCTTGGAAAAATAGGTCTTTGACCGCTCTTCAGTAGTCAAAAGTTCGTCGGGCCATGACGCTCTTTAGCCGCAGATGCTCTTGCACCGTAATAATGCATAATCATCATAGTCTCTTGTGCAGGTGCTGACATAGGTAAGCGGAGCACGCTATTTCGTTCTAAGAGCAATCACGCCTTCGCTATCAGAAATTATTAAAATTTGTTTCTCCTTTAGAATGCGCACAAAGATCCACTTTCAACATGCACATAAAATAACTAGCAATTTCCACTAGTGGGTGCATGAAATATGATAAAAGGCAATGGCGCGCTGCGTTTACTTTTGTCCGCACCTGTACTACATCGCGGACAGTGATATGCCAGAAAAAGCGCTCTTGACACACAAGAAGCCTATGTTTAAAACTTGTGGAAGATCTTCGGCGAAATGCCCTCTATATTGTCATTGCACCAAACAAATTCTGCGACATCATTCACTGTTTGGGTATTGATTGCACTAGAATCTTATCATCAATTCGTGCCGACTCGTCGTCTACGCTCGCAGAGGAGGAGAAGGGGAGGGTGGACTCAACGTGCCAGCGCTCGTCTGCGGCGGCGTCTGCCTGGGGTTTCTGCTGCTGTGCGGCATAATTTTCTTGGTCGTTTTCAACAGATCCTGGGAAGATCGTGAGTGTCTCTTTCACTGCATGATCGGAATAAGCAACGAGCAAGTGTTATTTGCCGATCACACGGGACCAGTTCGCTGTTGGCGCTAAGCAACTGGGCCCGTGTTGTCCTTTCAAAGCCTCAGCAGCTGAACGAGGGGAATGAAGGGACTGTATCAATAGTATCGCTACTGAAACGCTCCATAGGAGTCGCTCGTATGGAATGATGAGAATATAGAGTCCACATTATATAGAATAATATATAAAATTTCCTGTGCCCCTGTACGGAGTCCATAAACTTTCTATAAGACTTCCATAAAACACTCATAAAGTGTGCATGACGTCATATGGAGTCAGTAAGTTTTCATACGCGTATTCCATAAAGTATCCACCGACTCCTCAAACTGCATACTGCGTGCATATAATGATTTTGGAAACATGTGGGATTATCGGACTCGCCATATGGAAACTCTCAGTAGGGATACTGTTGGTTTTGTTCGAACAACAAAAATAAAAACGGCGATGAAACAAGGGGTGCCCGCAACGGCAATTGCTATATGATCGAAAATGGAATCAAGGTTCGCCATGGCGGCTAGTTAACTGCTACATGAAGTTGAAAGGCAGCTCACGCAATGTGACACCAGTGGCGGTGTCAACTGGAATGGGCGGCATTTTGCGTAATGGCACTATGGTCACGCGGAAAGAGGTTTAGTGTATCACACGACCCAGTGACAGTCACATGGCGAGCTAGTACCATTGTCACGTGACTGATGGCAATGCGTCATATTACTTTCTATAGTTTGCTTCTTTTTTTATTTTCAGAGGGAGATAAGCGCCGTACTAATAGAACTGAACCCATCATCCCGGAACCGTCAGGTAAGACGAAAATTTCTTTATTGTGTTTTAAATCGACGCATTCAAAAATCATAATATTCAGTGAGACTGAACCAAACCAGAGGATAGTTGTAAGAAGATTGTTTTTTTTTTATTTTTGGTCGCAGAAACTGTGTAAAGGAGAGCGAGAAAGAGTACATGTGCAACTAGGGAGAAGGTTCTCTGAGGAATGTTTAGAGCCAGTTATGCTCAGGCACAGCAAATGTGCGCCGCTTTGTCTTGCTTTCATACCTTAGTTCTTACTCGACACGCCTGTAGCAGACAGGAATTAAGGTCAAATTAAGGGTTGCTAATGGCTTCCAATTGCCCTATTTTTGTGCGTTCGCAGTGCTGTGAATAAGCAAGAGCCCTCCCGGTGATGGCCCCCAATATTCCTTATTTCTTATTCTTTTACAACATGAATGTCTGCACTCCGGCAGCGCAGCTAATCACTCCAACGTTGGAAATGCATTGGCAAAGGCCGGGTCTACAAACGACCGAAGTGGAACCATTCATTTCCAAAACTGGGCAGATTATCTGTGCTGCTTGGACAGCGACTACGCATCTGAGATCGATGCCTAGTTAGTCAGCACCACTGCGATTCGCCGCCGGTGACGGATTCACTTAGTTGTTTGCGGGTGAAACCTTTTTAACTGCACGATTCTGCGCACAGTCACAACTCTTAACTTGCTCCCAAGTTCAACACCGAAACTGAACAGCTAATATAGCTCTCTAATGGCTTTTTTTTGCTGCAATGGCGCTGACGTTTCTGCGCCCAGCGGTGCAGCCTAAGTGCGAACGCATAAATTAATCTGAATGCCGGAATATGAACTGTGTGTTGCAGCTCAACTTCATGGTTGCCAGGATTGCGTTGATGCTGGAGACGACGAACGTTTGTATAGATTTTTTTTTTCTTTTGCGAACAGGAGGCCGAGACCCGTCAAGTAAGCTCAACTATGCCGCTCATGGCATCGACTTTTGAACAGCGCTTACAAAAAGGAACAACCGTTAGGTTTATATTCTGCTTTGGAAATGGGTGGAAGGAAGAGGGGGGAGGGGCGAGGCATTATTTGATTTTCAAAAATAGTTCCTGGTGGTGCGGCGAGTTGGGCGTGTTGGTACATGGTTTTGTGTACAGCGCCCGTCCTTGTCGCCTCGTCTCTGTCCTCGTCTGTTCAGCGCTGCTTTTCCAGAATTCCTGGTGGTGCTTGCTAGGTTCACTATAGTGCACTCTATGCATTAAAGAGCTTTCCACAAACCTCCACTTCTTGTTTGAGATGGCGACCTACCCCACTATCATTCTGCAACGCATCATGCAAAATACCCGCCTGTTTTCGGCGACATTAGCTTTTGGCATGCTGCAAAAGATTTGTAATTCAGACTGCCAGTCGGCTCTGAAGAAACAATTAGCACTAAAATGAAAATGTGCAGTAGTGAACGGTGTGTGCATAGCCACACACCACATTTAGGAAAGGTGAGCCTTAAGACGATATATGTTTGTCGTTGTAACCTATCTGTTTTTTGCTGCATGTAAAGGATCAATATTACTTGAGAACAGTGGTATGCGCAGATGAAGTGTCGAATTATTTCAGGCTCAAATTTCATATTGACAGCAGCACATAGCGAGGACGAGTTTTCAAAAGGATGTTTGGGTGCGGAAGCGTTGTCTGGTACGAGTAGGTAGAGCGTTATAGTTATAGCCGAAACGTCGCTGATCACGAAGTGGTTGAGAAGGTAACGCTCTGCTGTTTTTACCATGAAAAATTCTACATAGTGTATGGCTCAAGCAATGACAGCCCGCGGGCAATGATAGTAATTTGGCCTGGAAGGTTACATTGGACACCTTATCATTCAAAGTGCACAAGTTGGTTGAGGCAAGGCTTGCTATGAATGGGGCAGTCGATGTGAAATGTGCATTTGAATACTGGAACAGGCGCGGTGTTATCTCAGTGTCGTTGGGCTTAAAATATGTCATCCACCTGAGCTATCAGATGACGTGAATGACATCTGTTGCTTTGTGTGCGGTTCTTGTGCATCCTTGATTAGCCTGAACCTAAGCGCACTCATTCTGTAACGGCTATGGTTTCATATTAAAACCCGCAGCACTGCAATTAAATAAAACTGTTAATCTAGCTTCGACTGCCTCTGAGGCTGAAAAGCGCATCAATGACTGCGGTTTACGCTACAATGTAGTCGTGGTGTCAGTTGGTGCCAATAGCAACGCTTGGTTAGCTGGCACCATACTTGCAAACTGCGTATTTCTCTAGATAGCGATGTCGGCATTTCCTATTGATAAGACTATGGCTCAAGAAAACTTGTTGGATGAGTTGGTTAGACCGGGCGCATTGTATCAGATGAAAGTTGGGAACGATGGTCTCGAACTATCGCATCTCGTCCCAACCAGTCAATAAAAACCACACACTTCCAGGAGGTGGTGTATTATAGGCACAGCATTGAACCGATTTTGAATGCGAAACCATTATACGACTGAATCGATCAGATATCGTGTTAGGGCCCTTCTTTCTTAAATGTAGCGTGTGATTATACATACATCGATCAGTAGTGCACATTTTCATTGTAGTGCTGTTTCTTCAGAACCTACTGGCAGTGTCTCATTGCCAAATTTTTTGCAGCATGCGAAAAGGTAATGTTTTGCATCATTTCAAAAGCCTGGTGCGATGAAAGGTGATAGAATGGGGCAGGTCACCATCTCAAACAAAACGCGGGGATTGTTGAAAGCTTCATCAAGGCGTTGAATGCGCTATGGCAGACCCAGAAAGCACCACCAGAATCATTTTGTTAAATGCCGGTTGTGTAAAGGCTAGCCTGAAGAGCAGCTGTCGTAACGGGGAAATCGTTAAGGTCCGATAAGAGACGTCGATATTTTAACGCCATTAATTGTTGACGTATATTTCTGTTAGGAGACCCTACTGCTGCTATCCTAAGTTGCATGCACCGATTGCTTAAGTACTGATTTAATCACTATGAATGTAGTTGGTTTAGGCCTGACCTCCCAGGTTTGCAATACTATGCCAAAGTATACTTGCCAGAACGTGAACTAACTGTACCCGTATTTCTGGCCGGTGGGTTGCTCTACCATGCTCCGTGACGTTTGTTCGAAGATAAATAAACGCCAAATCGACAAGAATAAGACTTTTTGGGCCGAAACTAATCCGCTTACGTTGAGATAATGTGCAAGGTGCACATAGAAGCGAACAACGCAGTGGCCTTCTAAGTAGGCTCTCTCGTCGGCTGACTGAATATAAACAAGCATGATGGGTTTGACACTATTAGTCACAAAATCAAGCATGCGCACCAAGGGTCCGAGGGGCTTGCATAACTCGGACTTGACAGAGTAAACCACGGAGAACAAGATCACTCCCACGGCAACGGCTGTTAAAGGCGCGTTTGCTGTTTTGCTGATGTTCGCATCGGCGTCATCTGCGTAACACCCTGCCGTACTTATCAGTCAGCATGCAGTGGCGTCAAGCATTACGTCCGCGTAACTTGCCAGGTTGATTTGCCGGCGTGTATTGACGTCACTAATGACGTCACAACATTGCGCTAAAGCATAACACCAACATCAGTAGTCCGTGTAGCAGTACATTTTACAGGGCTTCCAGTACATCTTGCTTGGCAGCGGCCGTCCTATCCGTCTTTTTGCGTGGTTTGTGTTGAATTTAGCGCTGTTTTTACCTTTTGTTAGAAAAGCTTGTGTATTTTATGCCTTTCTTTAAAAAGTGAAATTTCCTTGCAAAGTGATGTAACGGACCTCCAGTGTACCCCACTGGCCATTTAGCGCTGATTATGCCGATTTGTAACAAAGTGCCACGCTTCTATATCAACTTTATGTGGAAGGTTTAAACCACAGCGCATGGCCTGCTCTGTCAAGCACCGTGCAAAACGCACAAAAAACTTATCCCGTCTCAACGGTGCAGGCAGAAAGCGTTTGTGTCGGCAATTTGTCATTTTCGGCGCTCGTTATGCTTCTTGCGCCTATTTGTACGCGGAAAATCGGGCATGTGGTCCTCTGAATAATGCCGCACTGCGCGGTGCGCACGGCCTGCTGCGCCATGCTGGACCTCGACAGAGTTAGCAAGGCAAGGGGGCTACATTAGCGGATCATGATTAGCGGAATTTAAACATACTGCGCACAAACCTTTTATTACAATTGATCCATCCTCGTGAGCAAAGCCTCCAATTTCTATTCGCTTTATATTGCCGCGAATCATTGCACCGTTTGTTTTCGCACTCAAAACTGCCGTTACGCGGCTGTGTCATTTTGTTTTGTAATTCGAGATTCGACGAGACTTATGTTCATATATCGGGGCCGGTTGCAAATGCTTCCACATTTTTCCAGATGGCTGTAGTTGCTTTTGGTTCTTTATTTCGAAGATTCCTCGCCAGCTTTAAATTGAGCGCGGCCAACAAAACCAAGCATTCAGGACGATGACCGCTGACCACGCTTGCGGCTATAGCCGCTGTCGAGGCTTTTAGTTCTTAATGGGTGCGAGCCAGTCCCTTAACCACGGTTTATGGGGATTTAACGTCCCAAAGCGACTCAGGATATGAGGGACGCCGTAGTGAAGGACTCTGGAAATTTCGACCTCCTGTGGTTCTTTAACGTGCACTGACATCGCACAATACGCGGGCCTCTAGAATATCGCCTCCATCCAAATTCGACCGCCGCGGCCGGGATCGAAACCCCGTCTTTCAGGTCAGCCGCCGAGCGCCGTAACCACTGAGCCACCGCGGCGGCACTCAGCCCCTTAAACCGTTTCTTTTGGAATACGTTTCGTTGTCTTTTTCACTGAGGAATGTCGTCACCACAACGTGACAGTTTGCATCAACCTTTGAACATTTATATATATATATATATATATATATATATATATATATATATATATATATATAGATGTGTGTGTGTGTTATGTAAGTGAGCATTAAATACATTATTAACGAAATAAGCTCAAAGTCTTGCCCCCCACTCAAAAAAAGTTCCGTAGTAACTGTAGATTACCCCGTCTTCAACCTCTCTGCAAACGGTGCAATGCGCATGCGTATATGCAAGCCTTGGCGAAATCACGAGTGGTCATTCAGGCTCACTCACAAATGCTTGGTCAGCGTACGGGCTCTCTCAAACTCACACTGACAAGAGCTCGACCTCATTCGAACTCATAACTGAAACTCATTTTGGCGCACTCAGACTCACGACTAATCTAGACTCACTCACTCATTTGAACCCACGACTCGAACTCACTCGTATAGACTCACGACTCATCTTGGCTCACTAACTTCTACTCATGACTCATGTGCGCTCTCTATTTCGAGTCACGACTCACCTGGACTCATCCAATCATTTTAACGTGATAGCGTTAAATACCGAGTAACGAAGAAAATCCGGCGTCGGAGCTGTCGGCGCTGAGCGAAAAATCAGCATCATGGCATTGGCACGCGGTACTCAGAGAGGAACCTAGGAGGCAGGAGGGCCATCTCGGTCACGCGATCTTGCAGTGTCATTACAACTTGCCTACCGCATAGTCAGAAAACTGCTCACCATAATAGCTGGCACTTAAATTAATGATTGGTCGCTTGGGAACAGCAGCTTCGGTCACACAAGGCTCACCACCGGGAGAACCTGACGTCGAAGAAGAGTGGCGCATCGCTTATCCGATGCATCACTCTCCCTGTGAGGGATATGAGGACTCCCGGGTATTTATGAAAGCAAAGTAGAAAATGACCTCCTGTAATATGTGCATTAACTCATTATGCTATCGCGTAATACCCTTAGAGCGGAGCTTAAGCGTCCCCCATAATTTTTGACTCACGGCTCATCTGCACTCACTCATTCGTATCTACTCATGGCTTATGTGCGCTCACTTATTCGGGCTTACTCGAATATTTGAGCTCATGACTCACCGAGGCTCACCTTGACTCGTGACTTCCTTAAGCTCGCACATCGAACAGTGGAACCATTTTTGTGCCCAGCGGCCCATGTTGCGCGCCTCAAGTGCCAAAAAAGGTGTAACACAGTGTTGCGATGAGATCTATATGCAGTTATCCTGTAGCCTGAGATGACTAGAGGCCTGCAACTTCCGCTCGCGAGACTTAATGATCTGAGGCGACTACATGTTTTTGGCAATCAATTAAAAAAAACAGTAAAGGAAGAATTAGAACAACTGTGATGCAGCAAGGTATAGCTATTATTTAACGAGACTAGACGCGGCGACTAACAAACTTTTCTCGCCTTTATGTAATGTTATAGAATGATGCAGCCATAAAAATTACATTGCACCAAGGAAATAAATTTTTCTACATTATAACCTCGACCAGAAGCGCATTTAGATTTACGAGTGCGCAGGAAACTCGCGTTTAAGAACTTTACAAACTCGGGTCCAATTGGTATCAGATTAAATGTGATCATGGGATTGTTCGACCTCACATCATATATTTATTTGATTTGAGGCCCACACTACAGAGCTAGGTAGGAGGATTCAGATCACAATATCAATGTTAGCTCACTCTCATCACGACACAGATCGTAATCCGAATATGAGTACGAACTCACATACAACTCAGATCAACATATGAAATGAGCCTGAGTGAACCTGATTAAGTTGACTCAGAAGTGAGTCTGCCGAACATGTGCAGTTTATATTCCGTTTTCCCAGTGTCATTTCTGGGTTAAAATCATTTGTTCGTGCGCGCGGTGTCGTCGACATTAGCTGTCCCACTGAGGCCAAGCGGCGGTAAACAAGTGCGCAGAAAATTTCTGTTAGCTAGAAAGCGGCCATCATTAAAGTTAGCACTCTCTCGTGCGCATGCATCACTCTAAAGTTTTTCACCACGATTCAGGTGTGAGAAAGGTTTCCCAGAGTGTCAGAGGGCTAGAACCTTTCTGGCCTTGATAAACAGCCTTATGCTATTCATAACATATTAACAATGTTCATGAACATCAAACATCAGAAAGGTGTTCACGAACACCCTTCAAAGTGTTGAACACGCTTAAAGGGTGGTAGCCCTGTGACAAGAGCATTATAATTTTGAAAGTTTAATAATTAACTGTCATTCGTCTACATGGGAGTGCTGTCTGGTGCTGAAGCGTTGTGGCGAACTAATTCAGCCTATTCTACATTTTTGTCTTTATATTTTTTTGCCTTATCCGGAACGTTGTGATCATGTGCTGCAAACAGTAAAGACGATACCAGGATCAGCACCAGTGCTGATAAGCTGTGCGGTAAAACCAACCACACCTCTTGTAATTGCAGCTACAGTGGTTAGTAACGGATTCCGCACCTTGAAACCAGCATTTATAATTCGGAATAGATCTCTCCCTGTCGTCTACGACATCATTCCTTTAGAACTCGTTTTCTATGTAATAAAGCCCAATAGGGCCAGGTGTAAATAGGCACACGTGACAAGGCCGACATATTCCCTCACTGTGCCACCGGCCGTCGTCACGTAGCGTAACTGTCACGCATCGCTATAGCGAAGTCATGGCTGTAACGAAGAAATCGCGGGACCCCTTTGACTTCGTTATAGCTAGTTTCCGCTGAATGTTCGCCGCCGTATAGAGATGTCGCTAAATATAGCATCACATACTCAGTGATAACGGTCCTCTTTAGATTTAAAAAAAATATTTACGCAGAATATCTAATCTCCCTTCAGCATCGCTCTCTGTAGAGTGGAAACGCAAAAAGGTGCCTGTGAGCGTAGCATCGGTCCATCCTAAAGATAACCAAGTGGTGGAAACTATATCGGAGTCTTCATCTGCGTCGCCTCTGTGCTAAAATTTTCACTAAGAAAATATAGAGTAAACGTTTCACCACAGTACATGACTCCAGAAAGAGCGGGGAGTTGGCCTTGAGGAGGAAGTGACGAGGACAACTACGAAAAATTAAAAGTCAATGTTTCACCACAGTGCATGACTATAGAAAAAGCCCGAAGTTTCCGTTAGGAACGAAATAGAAATTAAAACTTACACTTATCGCCACCAGCCGACAGAAAGGAGGCCCACCTACCCAGAAGACGTGGTTCGTCAGCAGCGAGATCCTGGCTTCAGCCAACGTCGCGACTTTGTTCGCCAGGACTCTTATGGCGGTCGCTGGCGCTCTCAACCTTTGTGCTACCGGTGTGGCATTGCAGGGCATATCGCTAGATATTGCCGCCGTCGTTTCCCAACTTCTCAAGACTGCCAACCCCCGGCGAATACTTACGGGCAACTGCACACCGCGCAGCAGAGACCCCCAACGTCCGCTTGGGACCCGTACCGTCCGAGCAATTTGCGGAGTTCATCACCCGCATCTGACCGCAGTGTGACGCCGCCACCTCAGCGCCAACGGCGGTCACCTTCTCCTCGACGTCGTGCATCCCCTCCGCCTCCGGGAAACTAGGAGGCGCGGCCGATGGAGGTGAGGCCGCCGGCGAGTCGATGACGTCCAATCTACCTCTGCCCGTGTTTATGTTGAAGAACAAACTGGAAGTGTTTATTGATGGTGTGAAAACAATGGCTCTTGTGGACACTGGTGCTACCGTATCCGTTATGAGTTTGAGGTTTAAGAATCGTTTAGGTAGGAAAGTGATGTTTAGTGGTGACCGTGCAGCGTTATTCCGTGGTGTCGGTGGTGAACCTTTGGTTCCACTTGGTGTGTGTGCTTCGGATGTTGTTATTGGTGGTCTAACGTTTAGAACAGAATTCGCAGTGCTACCACGGTCAACGCATGATGTGATTCTTGGGATTGATTTTCTGCAAGAGTGTGGTGCAACTTTAGACTGTCGTACGGGAGAAGTTGCTTTGAATTCTTCGTTACTTTCAGCTCTTGTGGATAACTCGACACCGGATTTTGGAGCATTTGCGGTGGAAGAAGATACTATTGTACCAGCTTTCTCTGCAGCATTCGTGCGGGTTTCCTCTATTCACAATCAGTGCGAATCTTTTGAAGCTGTGGTAGAGCCTACGACACTCGCCTGCTCTAAGAAGAGTATCGTCGTGCCTCGTTGCGTCGTTCCCGTGGTGAGAGGCCGTACCGAGCTGTGGACAGTGAACCACTCTGAAGAGCCAGCTGTGTTGCCCCGGGGCCTCAAACTCGCCCGTTTCGAGGAAGGTGTGTCAGGTTTCGTCGCGGCGTTAACCAACTCTGTCAGTGAGCAGCACGTGAAAAGAGATATGGAGACCCAGTATACGACTCTAGAAAATCCCGGAGTTGCCTTTAAGGATGAAGTGAGCATGATGGGGAGGAAAACTTAAGAGTACGTTTCACCACAGTACATAATTCCAGAAAAGGCCCGTAGTCGCCCTTAAGGACAAAGGCGTGTTTGAGTTAGTTTCTGAGGCCTAAGTGAGGCAGCGCGTGTCTGTGTTGGCAAATGAATATATGCCTAATTAGTGAAGCGCATTAAGAATTGCAGTATGAATTAATTGCGTAGTCTCAGCATTGACGCTGTTGTCAGAAAGTTTAAGACCTATAATTTTCATTTTGATGACCACGAGGATGGGGGTGCCATTTAGTGTGACTCAAATGTCACACTAGGCTTTTGAAGAATTTTACTTTAATGGTTCAGGGAGACTTTGAGTAGAGAATTAGTAGTAGAGCAGGTTTTTGTAGAATTTGAGTATTTTAGGATTGTTTCAGTAGTTTTCAAGAATACTATTTAAAAATATTGCTGGGTAATTAAGACTACCTATGTACTTGGAATGCAAAAACAATGTCTCGTCGTGAGTTCTGGTGCGAGGTTCATTGCGATTCATTCGTTTCTAATGAGACACCCACTCGTTAGCATACAGTCACAGAGAAACGATTGCACCGGGTTCAGCTTTATTCGCCAAAACTCAATGCGGTTTGGTACCCTTCGAGTTGTGTGCCTGGATCACAATCTGCAGTCCCTGGTTGAATTCCTCGCACCTTGAAAAGGAACTTTCTTTTTGCTGATGGCGTCACCGGGTTCTGAACGACGCCGGCTTTCATTGCCCATGTGCCATAAAACGCTTTCGCATTAAAATGTGGCCGTCAGGGGCAACGCACGCCCGTGTTGGTAGCCCATAACAAAGCGATGTGCAAGCGAATAAGAACAAGGCAAGAATACGAAAGCCGCGCTTTGCTGTGTATCTCCTTCCTGGTGTTGTGGGCTGTTGCTCTTTACTGTGAATAGATCTACACTCAGTAGAAATTGAAAGAATATTCTGGCCGATTACAGCGTTGTTATGAGGAATAGTCAAAACAGAGGAAGCTTTCAAAGGTAGAAAAAACAAAATAAAAGAAAAATGTGGTCTCCACTTGCCGTTTCCTTAAGCTGACTGTGGTGATGGTATTAAATTTTTGCACATGTATTTCCAATGCTTGACCACATCGGTATCCTGTTCCCGCTGTTGAACACGAAGTCTGTATTACTTTCGATATCATCATCCACATCACGTTTTCAGTTGAGCGGCGGGAAAGAACTATCCTGGTTTTCACTTTAAACATATTGGGAATAAATTTTTTTCCCACAAAATAGTAGCCAGCTGCTCCCAAGTAAAGCCGAACAATCAAAATTCTCTGAAAGCACAAGCTGCTTGGAGTTATTATCAGTGTCGGTTGAAAGTACGTGCGAAATGTACGCTGCTCTTGAGGCGATCTTTTTAACTCGCACGTTGCGTGCACGCAGAGTGGACCTACTTCGGAGTACGCGTAGGGGACCTGGAATCCAAAGGACATGGCGTGTCCGGAAAGGTGTACGCTGCGACGGCACAGGTTATCTGCCTCGTCGACTTCAATTACGATGGTGCAGGGTCCTGTAAGTAATAGCCATTGACTGAGCGTTTGTCACAAGTTTCCGGAATAGGAGGTCTAAGAGGATTCTGGTGTGGGCTACTTGGTGCATACTTTCTACGACACAGATTGACACAGCGCAACGGGACGAGGACGAGAAGAAGAAACACGATACACAGGACGGGCGCTGCCTTTGTTTCGTGCTTCTCGCCCTCGTTCACTTGCGCTGTGTCAATCTGTCTCGTAGATAGGAGGTCTGTTTGTGAGCCCTGCAGCGAGGCCACTTACGTCAGGCCGCAAAACTTTAGACATCTGCAGGGCGAGTAGAACTGTCATCCTCATCGCTGAGAACCGTGGTGACTTCATAGGCACCTTTAGTGCTCCACTGTACTTCTAAAGGAAGATCCTGTGTCCTTGAGAGTTTTTACTGAAGCTGCATCTGCATGTGAAAAGAGTAAGTTACGAGCCTTTCTTTTCGGGCAGTTGTGAAACTAGGTTGGGCGTTCTTTCTTCTGCTCTATGAGTTGCTCACAATGTTGCAATGAGAGTGAGAAAGAGAAAATTTTAGGAGCATCCATGCAATGCGCTCAGAAGGTCAGCCTCACCTTTGGTGCACAAGCAGCCTAAGTGCATTACGGAAAATTGCCAGGCGAGTAGGTACATGATTTCAACGAAGACAGTGCGCGAAAGACGGGACAGAGTGTGTACATGTCTCCTACTCTCGTTCCCGCCTTTCTCGCGCTGTTTTCGTCAAAAGCAGGCTAAAGTTTCACCTTAACAATGTAACGTGCTTGGCCTATGGCTGACAACCTTTAAAGGTGGTACCAACCATTCAATAATGTTCGTGACACATTTATGATATTAGGATGTTCGGGAACACTTCACGCGTGTACATAGCTGGCCATATTGGTGCTTATATGTACCAGAAAGGTATCCATGAACACCCTGAAAGATGTTAGCCTGGCAGTTAAGCGCAACTTTTGTAAAACTTTACAGGTGCAAAGCATTTTAGTGTAAGCGGTACCAAGCGCCACTGTTGCTCAGAGTCAGCGTACTAACGCTGTGCTAGAGGTAAAGGGAATGTGGAATAATAGGCGTAGTCACGAATATTGATTTTCCCTCTCTCTCTTGTGCGATGTTGTTGCATCCAGATGTTAACGTGGAGTGGTAGAGGGCGGGTCTCGTGAGTGACCCGGGGGACGTACTTCGCGACTGGTGAGTTTGAGACAGGCGTGCAGGTCTTCCGACGTTGGCACTTAGAAAGGCTTTCCTCAAAATTACTTATTTATTACAATATTTACAACTTATTTACATATGCCGACAGATTTTGGCCTCTCCACTTTAACTAAAAAAAAGACAAAACTCCCACACTCTCGCGACTCCGGACCACCGTCGGCCACCACACGGCCAACCCGCCCGGCCGCCGCTCAAGCAACTTGCTTCTCCAACTCTGTGACCCCGGGACCACCACCGGCCGCACACGACCGATCTGTCCGGCTGCCACCAACCAACCTACCGCGCTCTCCTTAGCGCGCACCCATCTCCTTGTCCTCCCGCCAAAACTACACCCTCAGCCAATAGGTGACTTTCCCGCCACATTTCGGACGCAACATATCACAACACAAAAGAAAAGCACACAATATAAAACACACGCCTTGCAACACAAAAGAAAAGCACAAAATATCGAACACACGGCTCGCTGCAAGCTGCCGTGGCTAACTAGAAGAATGCCACAACGAAGGGGGAGAAACCATTTATGACACATGCGTCCTGTTAGCCGCTCTGGCCTAGGGTGCCCGGATGCCCGCTCGCCTCCGGCGCTGGCCCATCGAGCAAGCTGCTGTGGCTAACTAGAAACATGCCACAACGAGCGGAAGAAAAACCATTTACGACACATGCGTCCTGTTAGCCGCTCTGGCCTAGGGTGCCCGCTCGCCTCCGGCGCTGGCCCATAGAGCAAGCGGCCGTGGCTAACTAGAAACATGCCATAACGAGCGGAGAGAAACCCTTTACGACACATGCGTCTGATCGGACCATTCCCCCTCGCTTAGGCCGAGGCTCCCGACACTCGCGCGCGACGCCGCCCTGAGAGCCTCTGCCTTTTGCCGGCGCGTTCCCCTGCTCCCCTTCGACGGCCCTCCTCGCGCCTTACCACGACGTACACCAGCTGCGTCGTGACAGGCGTAAAGGGCATTTATCATGACCGATAATAAAAGGTCTGGTGACGTTGCTATGACATAATGCCATTCGTGCGGATAACAACCCTGACGCGCCACTGTTGCTCAGAGTCAGCACACAAAACCTGTGTTAGGGGTTAAGGGGATGTGGGTTAATAGGCCTAAAGGGCGTTTATCGTGACCGATAACAAAAGATCTTGTGACGTTGCTATGTGATGACGTCCTTTCGTGCGAACAGCAACCATGACGCGCCCCTGTTACTTTGAGTCAGCATACTAATGCTGTGTTAGGGTTAAAGGGAATGTGGATTAATAGGCCTAAAGGGTATTAATCGCGACCTATAATAAAATTCTGTTTACGTTACTACGATATGACGTCATTTCATGCTGGTAACAACCTCGAAGCTTCTCTAGGCTGCGGGAGCGTTCATGGGGCGGCGTTTCTGGCTCTGACAGGAGTCGATATAAAAATGCAAATGCCACTCATCTTGCAAAATGTTTATCAGAGATAGCTCTGAGCTTAGCTCTGAAAGGCGGATTACCAGGAATTCGGTGCAGCGCCCAGACAGTAAGCCCAATCAAGCGCCCTGTCACGTTGTGTTCTGCAGGCACCCAGTGAATCTCTTTCGTTCTTACATTATGGATGACGCCAACGAGGTATTTTTGAATGGTCAAAGCAATACTAGAAGCGCTTGGAGCAAACTGCTGGTAATGTTCTGGAAAAGAGGGGGGTGGGGGCTGTTGTGGAGTGCGGCGGACCCGCATTAGTAAACTGCGCGTAAGTGATTGATCAATCAATCAATCATTTTTTTTATTCAAGACAATAATACAAGACTATTGTCTTGGGGGACGTGACAAAAGGCGGAAAAGTGCCTGACGAGGTCACGCCACCCTGTGGCAAGCAGCGGTTTGACACTCATGCAGAGTTTCAACAGAGTTTACATGCAGAGAAATGTCTTAGATGAAACTGTATCCCCCAACCCCCTTATTATATATATATTTTTTTTTTACAGTGCAAGAATATGTACAGGAAACAGAGTACAAGAATAAGTGCAGCAACTTCTGCTAGCAATACATGTTAACAAAACACTTCCAAACATAAAATACATGTAAACTATCGAACTTGAAGCACATGGAACATAAAATTGAAAACAAGAAGAAAAACATGAAAACATAACACACTAGTCTTCCGTTAAGAATAATCCCTTGAGTGTTTTCTTAAACCTGCTTAATGAAAGATTTTCAGTTAATAGGTCGTGAATGACGGGATAGTTGTTTAATAAATCTGCTATCTGACAGCTTAATCTTTGATGTCCATAGTTTGTTCGAGCTCGGGGCTTGACTATGATGCTTTTTCTTAAATCGTACACACTTCTTTTTTCTTGGTATTTTCTTTCAAAGGTAGATTTATCCAACCGGTATTGGCTGTAAACTTCCAGGCTTAGTCTGTATTTGTAGAACTGAGGCATTTGGAGTATTCTATGCGATCTATAGTAGGGCGCACAACTAGAGGACAGCTCTAAGTTACTGATAGCGCGTATTGCTCTTTTTTGTATTGATAGTAAGGAATCTAAATTTGTTTTCGTTGTGGTTTGCCACACAAGAGAACAATAGCTAAAACGTGAATGTATAAGGGAGTAGTACACTAGTCGTTTGATAGAAGCTGGCAGGTAACACCTCAGTCTGTTTAAGATGCCTAAGGCACGAGAGAGATCAGTTCTAAGTGTGTGGATGTGAGCATTCCATAAGAGATTTTCGTGGAATGTCACACCTAGAAATCTGGTAGTAGAAGACTGTTGTATGTCCAGGCCATTAAATTTTAAACACGGAATTGTATACATTTCTGTACCTTTGGAACGAAAAAGTACATACTTTGTTTTGTTTATGTTTAATGCGAGCCGGTTACTTCCCAGCCATGAGGTTAAGCCCAACATCCAATTGTTCGCCTTTCTGAACAGCGCATCTAAATCCCTACCCGAAAAGAACACATTGGTGTCGTCCGCATATAAAACCAAATTCGAGGCACCCGGTATATTTACAATATCATTAATATAGATGAGAAATAAGACTGGCCCTAGGATGGACCCTTGTGGTACACCATACAACAGAGTGTTTGTCTCTGAACATTCACCATTGATGACAGTATACTGCTCACGTGAAGTTAAATAACTCATGAGGAGAGTACCAGCTATACCCCTGACACCGTAATGCTGAAGCTTTTTTATAAGTATATCATGTTGGACACTGTCGAACGCTTTTCTAAAATCGAGGAATATACCCAGAGTTAATGCCTTGTTTTCGATATTGTGCAGAATTTCATCTTTTATTCCAAGTAGTGCTGTTTCTGGAGATTTGTTTTTCTGGAAGCCGAACTGTTGCCTTACGATAATATTTTGCGAGGTTAAAAATCCAACAAGCCTTTTGTTTATAATATGCTCAGCTATTTTCGAAAATACAGAAAGCACAGAGATCGGCCTGTAATTGTTCACGTCATCGAAAGAGCCTCCCTTGTGTATAGCCGTCACACGAGCAAGTTTCATTTTGGCTGGGAAAACTCCCTTTTCCATTATAAGATTGCAGATGTGTGCAATAGGAGTACTAACTATTTGACTCACAGCCTTCAGTGGTTTTGGTCTGATCTCATCAGTGCCAGATGCACAACCGTCTTTTAGAGACATAATTATATCTTGCACCTCGCTGAAATCTTGTGAGCTTGTGAGCGCGGAAATCTGTTTTTCAAATTCAATGTTAAATATTAGTGTTCAATATTTCTTTTAATATATCGAAATGTAAAAAAAGCTACAAGGGGTAAGTTATTTCTGGATAAGAATTCAGCACAAAAGCAATCACCGCTGCCGCGTTTCCTCTTCTGCTCGTCCGAGCAGTCTGTCGCTCTTATGTCTCCCCCTAATCTGCCTAGGCCGCGGGTTCTAATAGCGCCTTCTTTGAAGCCGGCCGGCATTGGCGTAGGCGAGTCGACAGTAAGTGACCTCGTAACAAGTGCAGAGCACGGCGCACTGTTCGCTCGAGTTGACCGAATTCGCACGTCAGGTGATGCTGGACAGGGAAGGAAGCGGTGTGCTCCGATGCGTAGAGCTCTAAACAAAGCTAACCGCCCGATTTGTGAAGGAAGGCTGGGTACCCTCGACACGTAGACATGTTGACAGCCCTGCTACCCGCCTCGTTGTTTGAGTGGTTAGAGCGCTCGGGTACAGAGCCGAGTACCTGGGCTCGAACCCGGCCACGGCGGCCGCGTTTTGGTGGAGGCGAGTCGCAAACTGCGCCCGCGTGTTGTGGCATGCCAGTGCATATAAATGTTCACAGGTGGTCGAAATTACACCCAAATCTTGCACCGCGGCACTTCTTTCTCCTTTCACTCTTTCCTTTCTACACTACTATGCGGCGTGTTAGAAGCGTCCACCGAGAAGTGAGACAGTTATTGCGCGAATAACATTTCTTAAAAAAATTAAATTTCACTGACGTCAGTATGCTACCAATTTGTGACAAAACTCTGTCTGTTAGTACCACTTCCGTCCCTCTTGTTTACACTTAACTGTTCGGCGCGCAGGACGCTTAGAGCCGCAGTGTTGGACGCGTAGCATCCGCAATACTTCTGCAGTTGAACAGGCGCTCGTTCCGTATCCGATCGCACGTCTAGCTTGTTTCTCCTGACCTTATGAGCTAATACTGTTGCGTTCTGTGTGGCACAGCGCAACCATCAATCCAGGGAGGGTGTCCCGAGTGTTCTGCTATCAAGCTAGCCCATGCGGATTGAAAAATCTCTGACTTGGAGAACTGAGAGGGGATTGCTGAGTGCATGCTGCTTCTGGCGTCTGTGCATAAAAATATCTACCTCCCTTAGGCACGTATGTGCGTGTTCACCAAAATAACGACGTCACGCCTGCCTTGTCCACTTGTAGCGTAGCCTCTTAATTGCGCAAGAGCATTGGTACGGTTAAGAAAATGGGCCTCCTGCGGCAGTTTGCAATAAGCGTCGAAAGTTAACGACATGTCGTTAACTTTCACCTATATCTAGTCATTATAATACCATTCACAGCTTTAATGCATATCGGTGGCACGAAGTACTATTTCATGTAACGAGTCTCGCCGGTTTAACGAACGCTTTAGATTGTACTTCTGTCTCAGACGCACTTGCTTGCATCTGAGAGCGCTGCACAAGGTACGCTTTTTCGCTTAAGCGCCGATGGCTTGCCGCAGCTGTGAATGTAGCCTGTTGTTATAGATTGGTTTGGTTTATGGGTATTTAACCTGCCAAAGCGACTGAGGCTAGGAGGGGCGTCGTAGGGAAGGGCTTCGGAAATTTCGGCCTCCTGCGGTTCTTTAACCTGCACTGACACCGCACAGTACACAGGCCTCTAGTATATGGCCTCAATCGAAATTCGACCTCCGCGGCCGAGATCAAACCCGCGTCTTGTGGGTCAGCAGCCGAGCGCCATAGCGACTGAGCCGCGGCGTCGGCTTTGTTATGGATTCAGTTCAGCGCTTCGGTGGTGTTTAAAATTTTGAATAAGGGCAGTGACAACATCGAGAAGACTGAAGGTGACGTTTACGACTGTTATTGTTGTTTAGTCCGCCTTAGCAAAAAAAAACAGTGAATTAAACGAGCTCTAGGCCACGTTCGTTTGATGCCTCAAGCGCGTATTCCGTCACGAGAAATTTCGCGTTGTGCAGAGAACCTAGAGTTGCGTTAGGCACGTGTCCACCTGCGTTATGCGCTCTTCATTCGGGGCGCGCTTAAGTAACTCCGCTTTTTAATTTGAAAGCACTATATGGCTCGCGAGAACGTTTGTGGAGGCTAGTTGGTGCATACTGACAGGAGTTTACTGCGCATACGATCACAGGAAGAAACGAAGTAAAAGAAACTTTTATTGCAGAAACTTAAGACTAAAGCTTAGGCGCTTATTGATGACTTAAAATTAGAGAAGCTACGAAGCCTTGTTCACAACGGAGAAAAATGAGCGTTGGAAATATTTTTCACGTGAAGACTCAAAAAGGATGCATGCCCGTTTAGAGTTATTGTTCCGAAACGGGGCTCCTGGCAGCACTCAGTAGCCAGGTTGCTACAAGGAAATTTGAAGATTTTGAGTACAGGTGACCTGTTCTGGGTGAAGAATTCTTACAAAGTAATTAAGTCTTTAGAAAGCAATAGCCTTAAGCATTTGTCAGAATTTTTAGTTGATATCAAAGACCTGTATTATTCTATTCACCACGAATATCTTTTAACGAGCGTCCGCGAATGTATGACAGACATGGTGCTATTACCTTCCAAAATCTTGATTATCGGTGGCTAACCTCATTTAACTACTCACAATGCACCTAAGGTCGACGTATGCTCAATGGAATGATGTAAAATAATTGAAAAGTGAGGAATCTGCATTAGCTTTTGCCTAGAGCACCATGCCTAATTGACATCCTTTTGTCAACATGTGACAGGTTGCTGCATGCCCACTCTCGTGACAGCACCGTTTTACAAGTTTTCAGAATCGTTGATGAGTTCCTTCTTTTTGTGGAGTGTGACAAGGAATCGTTTTCTGCATGTGTGACCAAGCATCTAAACACGTTTCCATAGTGCCTAGCACCATTAAAGCTGACGCACGAATTACCGAGAGAAGATTTAATCAGGTTTTTAGATCTAGGACTTTTTTTTTCAAGTAGACGTGTCTGTTGGGCCTTCAAACCCAGGGGCACCAAACCTCTGCTCCCTTAGAGCTCGGCACACTCAAGTTGCTTAAAAGAGACATCGCAAAATCGTGCCTCACAAGCGCTTTGAACAAGTGCTGCCCCCATTTAGTAGGATGCAGCTTCAAGGGTCAAGTGCGCGCCTCTCAAGCGCAGGCTACAAGCCATCCTTGTTGAAGGCAGTTGCCGAAGACGTGCTGAAGAAACGAGTAAGTGGGCGGCCCGATCAAACGAATGAAAACAAGGTGGAAGTTATCCGTACCTTCACGGGATTTGGCAAAAACTTGAAAAGATCGGGGCAGGTCTGGTGTCAATGTGGTTTACTGCGCACCTGACAAACTCTCCAGAAGTTGAAAGAGTGAATGCGGAAGACTCGCACGTACCCTGTTCAAAACGGCACCAAAAGCACTTCGTAGGATGTTCGAAGAACGTCGTATGCTCCATACCGCAGACTTGTGGTAAGTGGTATATTGGTCAAACTGTGCAGTGCGTGAAGGGGAGGTTAAAGGAGCACGAAAATGATGTTAGAAATAATTCCGGCTATAAATTGCTCGAACACGTTAAGAAAGGCAGTAGCTGTGCTCCTAGGCTAGATAAGGCAGTAGTGATGCGCAGACGTACGACGCAGCTAGGAAGAGAGGTCATCGAAGCGAATGAGATTGCGAAGTCCAGCAGGTCGTGTGTCAGCAACCTTTATTTTGCTGGCAAATAAAGAACTGAAATATCTCGCGCTGTAAGAGAACTAGTTTCATGGCTTCACTTTGTGAGATAACGGCATTTTACTTGTTTTGATTTCTTGCTACGTTATTCTGCCATTCTGGTGTGTTGATATGATGAACTGCTGTATTTAAGCGACTGATAAGTAAAAAAATGGCCTGAGTTGTTAGCGCTCTGTTCGGTCACTTCGTTTCTTCCTGTGTTTGTCTGCCTGCGCTGTAAACCCTTGTCATTATATGGCTCATCAGTCAGAAAGTCCGCCTTACGTCCACGGGAAACGGAGCCAATACCCACGTGACATCGAGAAGTTATCGGCCCTGCCTACATCGTCATGACAGAAAGAAAAATAAAATTTCTACAGAAGTGGGCTTCGAATTCATGCCGACGCGAACAATTCAGTTTCGCTGAACATTTTATTAGACCAATGCGACATAGTCGTAGCGTTACAGACCGCGCGCTAAACTGCCAATCTCTCGCGCCGGGTTATGGTATAAAATATGTATTTAAGAAATTAATAGGAAATAAAAATGCCGTAGAAATATATTTATGCGGATGTGCGTTTTGAACCCAGGCCGGAGCAAGTAGTTCAACTTAGCTCGCCACCTCATTATAGCGCTACGCCATCACCACTTTTTTTTTTGAAACATGGTATTTACCTATTACAGTGAGGCAATATTCTAGGTATAAGAACTAAGCAAAAAGCATGAAGAAAACAATCTTAGAACAACACAATTCAGAATGCGACACACCCAAACAAAAGCACGAGTATAAACCTCTCGAACTTGGTTTGTATATCGCCGTCTTCATTAACTTCCATTCGGGCGGCGCGAACTGATCAGCTTTGATGGGCACTGCATTACAGCAGTGCGCCAACGCCGCAGCCAAATAGTCAGCATGCGCGCTTTCGCATTCACAGCGCGTAAGTAGTATTAAGTGTCCTGCTTAATTTTTTTATTCAGTACGCGTTTATTCAATAAATTAAAGAGCGGCTTCCGTTCGCGTGGGTGGCTTCACGAAGTGAGCGTAGTTTATGAGCAACAGTTTTGTCTGAAGTGGCAAAGACTGTTCCGTAATTTTAGAGCGAGCAAGCAATGCCGGAAAGCACACATTGAAAGTACTCAGACGCTGCAGGAAATGTTAAGAGAAACGAAAAAGTTAACTCAGCCAAGCAGCCAGCTGTGGAAAAGAATGACGTTAGGAGAGAGGAAGAGAGCAGAGTTGGTCGGAGAATAAACCCGGGTTAATGACATCCTAGTCAAAATCAACAAGAAGAAATGGGCTTGGGCAGAGCATGTTATGCGAAAGCGATATAACCGATTGTCATTAAGAAAAACTGACTGGATTCCATGAGAAGGCAAGTGTAGTAGGCAGCGGAAAAATGTTAGGTGGGCGCATGAGATTGCGAAGTTTTTGGACATACGGCGGCTGCGGATGGCACAGGACAGGATTAATTACAGAGATATGAGAGATTTCCTTGACCTCTATCGGGCGTAATGAGATGTCAATGACGATGAAGGCACATGATTTAGTGATGTCTTTGTGGAGTGATGATGGAACCTTTTTAAACGAAAGCTGCGAATAAATATGAATACATGTGGTAGAAGCCGTAATTCTATATCAGAATGAAGAACACACCTTGCGTACGATGTCAAGTCTGTAATGCGTTATTTTCCTAAAAATCAAATGCTAAGGATTAATTTTCTGCGCAACATCTCTGCAGGTTTGAAATCAAACCATAATCTATAAATTGAGTCACCACGGTGCCTCAGTGAATTTCTCATTCAGCTGTCGATCTCAAGGTGGTGGGTTCCGTTCCAGCAGCGGCTACAAAATTTTGATAGAAGTGAAAAAAACTGCAGGGCACAATTCAGCTCCTCGTTGAGAATTTGGCGCGAAGCGTTAGTGATATAATGCATGCTTATGCGAAATTAGTTATTCTTTACCGTAACATTGAGAGAACACGGCGGGTCCTTATAGCATTCATGGTGCAGCAGAGCGGCGGTTAAGACATGCACCGATGCTCCAGCAGGTGGCTGGTTCTAACACAGCCGCGGGTAATAATTCTGACCCCCATGTTTCTCTTCCCATAGAACCGCTCGCGAGCAATCATTCACTTAAATGCTACTTGCCACGGTGGGTAGTTAGTTCACAATCCGGTAAGTAGGTTGCGTTGACGTCGCAAGGTCAGGTGACCTAAGTGGTCCACCTGCCATTCAGGAGGCCTACCGAGGTTGCTTCAGTGTGGATGTTTCGCTCACACGCCGCCACCGTCTCCGACGAAGACGACAGGGCGGTTTCCGTTGAGCGGCACTCTTAACGCAGTCGCGGTAATACAAAATCGCCCCGGTCCTTTGTACGGTCAGTCTGCCTTAATGAATACCACGTGGCCTAAATTATTCTGGAAGCCTCCAGTACCACGTCTCGCATGAGATACGTGCCGCCTCAGAGAGTTACACCACCAAATTTACGGCTTATTTACATAAAAATGCTGACTGCGTAGGTTTTGCTATCTTAGTCTGCGGCTATAAGAATCACGCCCCATGTTACAACGGTGCAAAATTTTAAACACTGCGCGAGAATGCAATTGCACAGATACACTTTTTCATAGCGCCCTTTCTTGACTGTCATTTACTGATGGACACATCAGTGCAAGGTGGATAGAAGAGTTTCTCTGTAAAGAACGTTCACAAAATCAGGAAATGTGCGCATATGAGTAGGCATCTGTGCGCAAAGTAGAGGCCCGCATCTAGGGTGCTGGAATAATGAAGGAATGAAAGTAGGCGACTTCCGATTTAAGGAAGTCACATGAGATTCAACCCGCTAAGGAGAAGAACGCTTTTTTATGCAATGTACAAACTACCTCTGCAATAAGACCAAAAGAATGCGCAGTATGCAAGGAGGACGCAAAAAATCTTGAAGTAGGGGATGCGTTACGCGAGCAAGATTTAACTGGTCCTAACTCGGGAACAACGCTGTTGTTACTCGCCACAAGATTATTTCTTTGAATGCTGTGGAGGCACTTCAGACGCAAAGGTGCGCAACTGTGCGCAGCTATGATTAGGCGACTTGCTATAGTTAAACGCTGAAACATTTTGCATAGCCCTTGGTCACAGCGCAGAAAGCACAGTACGCAAAGTTTGCTGCGCTGTGCTCAGGAGAGAAATCGCGCAAAAGAGACAGAAAAATACGGGAATGTTAAGGTCAGCTTAAACAGCAGCAAAAGCACGACCTTCAACAGGAACTGCACGAGGTCAGTTTATGGCATTTCACTTTAAAACGCCATGACCAGGACGGACCTGGCTTTGCGTGCGCGTGCAGTGCAGTACGCAGTGCAGTACGACGCGGGACGAATGCATGATTCGTAGCTTGTGCTGCACAATAGACTGCCTCTTTCACTTGCCTGTACAAAAGAGAGCTGCAACGCTCATCTTACGAGTTCTGATCGACTGGCGGCAGAAGGAAATGAACCATAATTTGAAAAGCGATCTGATAGAGCTGAAAAAGGGCTGACCTTTATAACTGACAAATCATTGCGTAAAAAAGCGTGTTCAGAATCTGACTGTTCAATTGAAAGCGCGGTTTAGACGGAATCATGTTGCTATCATCGTTTTCGTGACCCACTTGGGGCAAGTCAAGAGTAGGATAGGCCTCTCCCACTACACACTAATTCACTTTGGCATAAGCCATATTCCGCTACACTACACCTACAATTGAAGTTATAGGGTTTTGGGGTTTTATTTACCATGTCGCAATCCATTATTCTTATTATCATAAGCCTTAAAGAGACAAAGAAATGGCCAAAACGGTACTAGCACTGAAAGCTAGTCTTTCATTTTAGGTTGCACAGAAAGACGCAGCACAAGCGTAGTGAATTAATGGGAGAATAGTCTTAAGCTGCTCAGCTAACGTTTCGACAAAAAGACTTATTTTTGTATGACCGCTGTCTGGGCGAAGAGGGCGAGTTCTCTTGTCGAAACGTTGGCTCAGCAGCCTAACGCTCCGCCCTCCCTGTTCGCGCTGTTGGTGTCCTGAAGCAACCCGTTTGTCTTACCTCTGTTCAGAAAGACTCAGTGTACGCCAATGTACAAATGGTTTATATTTAGAAAAGAGCTTCGCATACGGGCTAAAGTGCTCCGTGCACTGTTAAGTTTCGCCTTTACCCAATAAGTCTTTTGGCCTATCGTTCTCGCTTAGCCAAGATGATGATGATCATCATCAGCCTGACAGCATCCAGTGAAGGACAAAATGCTATCCTTATCCAAACAGTTTGCCACATCCTGTCTTAGCTGCCGTCACTTTACATTATGTTCTCAATTCGATCTGCCGACCTGTCAGTTCCCCTCCCTGCTGGGATTTCCTTAATTTGAAGTTTTGGGCATGCATTACAAATAAGGGCGGTTCGTTATCGTGTCTTAGCGTACCTCTCCGGCGTAAGACCACTTCTTGTTCAAGATTTTGAAGGGTATATTACTATAACGTGTGCTCTTACCGATCAGTTTTTTCTGTCTCTATTACTTTATGAGCGACGTCCGGGATACATATAAACTCTTTTCGCACTCACTAAGGCACCGACCAAAGGGCAAGTCTGCTTAGTATGCTGGCGGGATACGCACTGCAGCACGCACAGAGTGGGCATGGTCCTACCCAGCCACTTTCTTCAGCAACCACGAGGAGCACTTCTGTGCCTTTAAAGCTCCAGCGCAGGAAGCCTATACCTCTGAAATGCACTCCACGACAATCTTTTCTCTCCCAGATAGTTAACGCTCACTGTCCGGATCTGCAGTGGCTATATGCCCTAATCTGCGATATTGTTTAATGATTTTATTGCTTTGTGGCTAATCGAAGACGGGTGTCCTCTACTGAAAGATATGATCATAACTTTTGATCATCACTTTGGAGCTAATCATTACCCTTCACATTGCTTTCTTTGACTGTAGCGTCCTCAGTCATGCTTTCCAGTTTTTCTACTCAGTTACAAAGGAAGGCAGTTTGATTAACAAATCGCACATTCCTAAGATATTCTCTACTAACATTTAACCTCAACTATTCCGAATTCAGTTTTAGAAATTGTTCCTGGAAACTACGCTGGATAATAGCGGGCATTTTTCCTTGGAGCCGGAATAAAGACGGCGTCTAGGACTCAATAAAAGATGACAATGCAGAGTGCACGTAACTTTATCAGTTTGTTAGGTGCTGGCATTTAGAACGAGAAATTAAAAGAAAGCATGAACAAGAAAAGCGAACGTTTTTAATTTTTGCAATCATAAAAAAGGAGAACAAGGTATCAGGGAAGTTGCTCTGAGGGCTCGTGAGGCAAGTTTTTCATAATTAGCCTCCTCAAAAACGAATATTTTAAAACGAGTTTTCAGTCCAGTGATTACCACGCCCTACGCGAAGTAATTATTCGCTGTGTCAACACTAGGTGTGAAAAATGTTATTGTTTTTTCGAGTAATATTGTCGCGCAGTGGTGTCGGCAGTCTCGCACAAAGGAAGACAGCGAAAATAGCTAGCAAAAATATTTGTTTATTGGGCTGACCTGCGACCACGGAGAACGGAATCAGTTGGCTGCGGTGGTAGCAGCAAGCGTGCTCAGCAGTCGCCGAACAGAATCACCGCTGCTCTCATCTTTCAGCAACAACAAACAAAAGTGCCGAGCTTCGAGGTCATATATATCTGACAAAGCCTTCACAAGGACTCTGAATACGAAAGTCGCTATCTGCCCTAGCTCTGCGCTGTGCTGCCGACTCCCGAACGCACAGTGTGCATTCGTTTGTAACAAATACGTAGAGCCATTCCATCCACGTTATGGGATATCGATCCTTCCTCTACCCTGCCGCCTCTGGAAACGTCCCAAGATTATGGTCTCTCGTGGCTCCTCTTACGTATTGTTTGCATATGAGGGGTTAGAACCTCATACGTTTGATTGCGTTGCAGCTTTATCATTCCATCTCGCTCCGCGCAGTTAATCACTGAGTCTCGTGCGTGACTACTTTGCTGCGTACCGAGGTCGCTAGCGAAAGCAAGCAAGACATGTTAATACGCGCGATCGTTACCAGAAGTTCCTTTTTCTGTATTGTGCAGCGTCGGTATTCAGAAGGCTGTGGATTTTGTCTAGCGCAGAATTGCTTCATAACACCAGTATTATTATGATTTGGGGAGAAGGTTGTACACCGTGCGGGATAAGCCAATTTTGCGGCACTCTGTAGTGACCATTAAAATTGCATGAGCACAGCAAGGTCATGATTCACCTGCCCAATTTCAAATCATTTGTCTTGGAGGAAAGAAAAGTACGTCTAATAACAAAATTTGGTGCAAATTGCCGCAGCCTGGCTTCCTTCTAAGGAGACATAAAACGCCTTACCTGAAGTTCACTTAACTAAACTGCTATTAACAAGAAAGAAAAATTTAGTTTGAAACAAGCTAAAATTATCTCTATGATGGATGAAAATTCCCGGTAACAAGGATCAGCGCTTGGTAAGGGCACATGAGTTTAAAGCAGGTAGCGCATAATGCAAGACGTAAATCCGTCCGCGTATTATAGCGCTGTTTTTCTATATCGATGACACGCAACGACTACGCGTCAGAAAATGTCACTAGAATATTGAAACCACAAACCGCACAGTGCAGCAAGAAGGCCAACATGGCGGGTGAGTCTAGAGACTGTCGTGCTTACGTGGTAGATGTATGTTTCCATGCTTTAGTGCTGCTTTGTATAGTGTAAAAATGTGCTCCATAATTTTGCAATAGCGCAACGCTAATTTCCCAGTCTGGCTCAGAGCCTGCTCGAGACTAAGAACGAAATGTCACACGTAGCACAATGAGGACCGCCAAGGCAGACCAAAGAGATACCATTCAGGGAGAGAAATGGCTAGTGCTGGTCACGGATCAGTGATTCCCGTTCATTAAGAGGAACAGCCCCACACCCATCCTCTCCATCGATCGGCTCTGTGGCCAGAGGAGTTGGTCGAGAGAGCAATGCTCTTCGATCGAATAAGCGGACTGACATTACATCCTGACAACGGCCTGTTTTCTCCTGCGCTTCGCATTTTTTCTTCTCTCTTTGCTCCAAGAGATTTTTTGCTCGCATCACTGGCAACACCCGGCCACGCGAATGCTGTCTTCTGCCATTTGGACAAGGGCAATATTAGGATTTCAAACAGCGGAGTTTTACCTGCAAGTGCCCTTGTCAGTAATCAAGGGGCTTATTAGGGCAGCCTTGTCAAGTAATGGTGGTGGTAGTGGTAGTGGTTTTTATTAAAATAATAGTAAAAAGGAAGGAAAATATTTTTGCTAGCCCCGGCTTCTGCCATCGACTCTGAAGCACCTGAGCTTGGGCAGCGGAAATAAAGGATAGCAGGCAGAAGGGAGAAATGAAACGATTGAGGTGAGGGGACAGAAAGAGATAATAGGGTGAGAAGTGATATGTACAAACTATTTACACAATAAACAATGTGTCCAGGTTATAAAACCGCTTTTTTTCCTGCGTATATTTTCCCCTAGTCTCTGTACCCTATGGTCCCTCAATAAAGACCCCAAAGATTATAGAACAGAAGAGAGCAACAAGCAACAACATGCAACAAAAAATATCTCTTAGTCTTGGGCATTCTCAACGCATGCTAACTTTTAGTTCCGATCGTAGATTTCTTAACTGAGAAGAGGTATGCAGAAACGTTGTGTTTATTTTTGAACAAATATGGGATGCCCGGCGACGCTTTGTGCCTTGATATGCTTTTAAAAATTTGAATGCAATAAAAAATAAAGGAGTAAAATTTGTTTCGAATATCATTTGTTCAAAGGGAACAAGATTTTCTCATACAGTTCCTACAAGCTTCATGCAATCTTGCGAAGCGAGTTCCAGTTCTTGGAACAATAAAGAAACTGTCGCAAAGAAGGCAAATCCTATTTAGCACTCCGCACATGTGCACAGAGGATGATGCGCAGAGTTTGATGTTTTCGTTGATTTGCGTGCGTGCTTATAAATAGCATATTGCTCCACAGTTCAATGGGTAAAAAGAAACGTTAAGGACAGCCATCCTGTCAAAATCTGAAAGGCACATAATTTCAAGAGTTCGCTGGAATCATTCGCCTGAGGAAGATCATGTACTTGAGCGGAATGATGACATTCTATTCAACATAATGAAGGGAAGACTGTGGAAAAGAGGCAGTTGCTTTAGGTGCTTTCGTGACGGCATATGCCATTTGAAACAGAGAATTATAATCTGCATTTCTGTTTCCCGAAGGCTAACTTTCGTGGAGTGCATCACCGCATGCATCAAGGGTAAACGAGTGACAAAGTTACACAACCGCTGCGCTTCCTCAGCATGTTTAACGGCGTAGATGGATGAGTTCTTGCGACAGCAATGCGCGAACAGAGTGTACGACAGCTTCATCTTTCTGGAATGAAGCACTCGTAGTTTACACACCGGGTATCCGTGGTCATCTTCTCGAACATAGGAACGGCTCTGTATACACGTCACTACTCTTGATCTATCCACCACAGCTGCGGGCTTCGGAAAAAAATTTTGCCTCAAAAAAGTACATTGAGCTTAAAACGGGTACAATGAAGCAAGAAGGGTGAAGATTGTTGATGGAGAAATCCGATGCGCAAGACCGAGGAATACACTTCACAAGGGGCGGATATCATCCATATAGGACTAAACAGCTGCCCGATTTCTATTCAATGCGCTTGGTCAGTGCACTTCTCATTGTCACGGCGTGCGATGAAGAATGCCACCGATGTACAGGGAGGGTAAATGGTCAGAACAAAGAACTTTTCCAAGAGAAGCGTTGTTCGCTCTACTCCAAGCAATCCAGTGCTCAGTGGTAGCGTCGACTATTTTACGGTTCCTATGAGTTAGTTTCTTTCTGCCTGCACTAAACAGTGCACCGGTGTGACCATATATTTTGAGTGTATGAGCCAACAGTCTTGCAACGATATCTACATTACGGTAGCATTTCGAGCCTTCAGCGTGGCTGCGCCGCCACACTGTCACAGGGTTGGTCACGTGGTGCGGAGCAGCTGCCGGCGGCGCGGAGCAGTGGCTGATCCCGTTGTTCATCACGTGGTTGGTCACGTGACCAGCCACGTGGTGCGCAGCAGCTGCTGCTGCTGGCGGCGCGGCGCGCCGGCGAAACCGAGATGCAATGGTTGTGCGCATGCGCCGTGTGAAGTGGGACGAAGATGAAGGAGGAACGCCCAGCGTAACGGAGCGGCGACTGTCTTCGCAATTCAACTTAGCAAATTCCACCCGGCCAGCTGTAGCTATCGAATCAGTCCAGGTTGAACCAAAACTAAACCACCGCCAATTTCCATGTTTTTTTTAGCACTGCACTTTGTTTAAAGGTATGCTGCGTTGTCGAAAGGAATACCCTTCCCGACACGAACAGCTTGCTGTCGTGCCCTCTACGGTTGGACTGGACACCTGGAATGCGTGGTTCGTTGCTGTTCAAGTAAAGAAGCCCGCAATCATTCCGCTTCATTGGTGGTGGTTTTGTGTCGATGCATACTCTCTGGCGGGTACCATACGCACGATCCCTTACCTTGTCGGTCTTCACCACGCTGTGTTTTTGCCCTCTCGCTACTTGCCTCAACACTAATTCATGCCAGCACGCTTTGCACGGTAAGTGGATCTACTACCCGTTGAATACTACCATCGTGGTACAACTGGGGGTGACACGGAGGCTGATATCTAAACAATCATCAACGCAATCAAGGGAAGTGGTAAGAAACGAATGAAATGGAAGGGAGAATAGAAAAGCCTACATTTTATTCGAAACATACGTTTCTGTTTTACATTGCTCCCTTTACTATCCGAGCTGCTCCTGTTTCAAGCTGTCGTTGTCGTTGATGTTGTCATCGCTGTTTTCATCACACCAGTATGAAAAATTCCTCCAGCGTAGGAATACGCCAGAGCTAGGGGATTAATGCTCAAGGATAGACAGTTGCCGGCAGATAGACGCAAAACTCTACCAAGCTCTGCACCCTCCGGCGAAAGTCAAATCGGGCAACCAAATTCGAATAGGAGGTCGTCACCTGGATCCTGATAAATGGTGCAATTTCCCACAGCCATGCACGTTCGGAATCATTCGAAGGCTACTTCGAAATTAGGCTTAGTTCAGCGCCACTTTTATGACAGCGGCAGCTATATGTAGCGTCTTTTTTTTTACTTTTTGCGAAGAATCTAGTCCTAATCCTTCATTGTGCCCTTAGGGTATGCGAATGCAAATTTTCTCTTCTTCTGGTTGTTTCCCAAGACTGTTTTAATATTTGTATTTCTATATGTATGCCTAAATGTGCAACACAGACAGGAGTCAAAGAGAAATGATTTGCAAGCCAATAATATCGTGCTTTTTATGTCCAATAAATGCGTCGTTGTTTAACATCGGACTGATAGCCTGAGAACGATAAATTGCAGACCAGTATTTTAAACACTTTTGTGCCATTCTAAATAGAGCATTTGGGCCCCTATTTGAGCTTCCTTTAGCTCGTCAAATGTATTGTGGACTCCAAAATTGAGGAGCTTCTTGTTTCCCATATTTCTTGGTAGATTTAGGGCCGTCCTGAAAGCCTTCCTGATTAAAGTGTGCTTGTTCTTTTTCGTGCTGTGTCATGTTGTGGTAGGGGAGTGAGTATGTTATGCGGCTGACCACGAGGCTCTTGACTAACTTGATCGTGACACTCTCCTTCATGCCAAATCTTCTCTGTAAACTCTGGTGATCATTCTGCTGACCTGTTGCATTGATTGTTGGAGAAGACTTGGGGTGTGGCTGCACTTCCCGCTGCTTTGGATCGACATTCCCAACACTCTGATCATGTTGCGTTCCGGGAGGACCTCCCCGTCAATTTTTATGTTGTATATTTTTTTGGGTGGTCTCTTGCCCACTCGTAGAATTACCGACTTCTGGTAGGAGCATGCCAGGCCTCTCTCTCTGACGTAGTTCTCCAAGCATGTAGCTTCTTGCTGCAGGAGATCTTGTTTTTGCCCTGGGGAGCCCTGGCTGATCCAGTCGTTATATCATCGGAATACATAGCGTGCTGTATCCCCTCTATCTGACTCAGCTCTCTGCCTAGCCCAATCATGACTATGTTGAAGAGGACCGGCGAGATCACTGAGCCTTGCGGGGTGCCTTTGTTTCGTGTTTCGAAGACCTTGCTGCGTAGGTCCTGCAGTCCAACTGTAGCTGTGCGGTTTGACAGGAAGGCCCTTACGTAGTCGTGTACTCTTCTTCCGCAGTGTACTCTTCTTTCGACATGAGGGATGCCGTAAGTCTCCAGTACACTCGCCAGACCCTAGAAAAAGTTCGGCCTCTCAGAGTTAATCCAAATACATATCTCAAGTCTTGGTGGCATTGTGAATAAGCGCACAAAATCTGGAAGTCGCCAGTCTCGCACTTCTTCTGTGATGAGTTTTCACATTGCACTCTATGGGCCTCTCTACAAAAAATGCAACACCATCTTATGTATATATTTAGTTAAATACAAGCACGACAAAATGAGTGTTTGGAACAAAATTACGAGATACCTTATGAAAAAGCACGCGCTACATGAGAGCTGTTTGGCCGTTGAGGACTGAAATCTGGTTTAGACAAATCCACCAACTTTAAACGCTACTCAGAGCGCCCCTGCCTTTTCACACTTCTCGAAGACGTTACACAGAAGTCCAGGGAATTCTTTCTGACTTCCAAAGGCAGTTTCCTGCAAAATCGGCATTATAATGTACATGGGATTCTGACGAGGATATAGGGGCTGAGAAAGCAAATCATTTTGCACATATACCATAGGCCAAGACTGTACCGCTTGTGACCAAAGAATAAGGAAAGCTCATTTTCGGCCGCGCTGGCCGTGACCCCTCCCCACATGGTGGAGGATGACAGCAATGCCTTCGGGACGACTTACGTGCGCGCAGATGGTCGCCAGACTTGGAAGTGGGCCGCAGAAAACCCTGTCGTACATGGCCACCACCGTCAATGTCGCGTAGCCAGCAACTTGTTAATGACGATCACGGGCAGCAGGCACATCGATAAAACCACGAGTACGTGGAACAACATGTCTGCACTCCTTCTAGGGCAGCACTGAAAGGAAGGAAGGAAGGAAGGAAGGAAGGAAGGAAGGAAGGAAGGAAGGAAGGAAGGAAGGAAGGAAGGAAGGAAGGAAGGAAGGAAGGAAGGAAGGAAGGAAGGAAGGAAGGAAGGAAGGAAGGAAGGAAGGAAGGAAGGAAGGAAGGAAGGAAGGAAGGAAGGAAGGAAGGAAGGAAGGAAGGAAGGCCTCAGACGTTGCTGGCACATACCCACTACGGGGGAGTTGCCAAGACACAGGCGGTTAATTGCTGGATACAGGAAAGTTTTGACGGGAAAAAGAGTGGTAATAGGATGTAGCCTGATAGATTGGAAGACGAAAGGACAGGGGTCCTGTTAACTTGGAGATCGAAGACGGCACAATGACGTAATGTGCGTAATAGTATACAATGCCTGTAATGTTCCAATGTCGTACTGACTGAGAGCGGGAAGAAGAAATTAGAATGGGAGGCGCTGCGTTTCTTGAAGAAAATTTTGCAGAGCAGAGCGCACACTCCTGTCGCTTCGTCCAAGCAAAGGAGCGCCAATTGAAAGAACAACCGCGGAAGACACAGGCAAGCCCACTTGATGAAATGGAATTTGCAAAAGACGCTTCCTCAAATGAGAGAAGCAGCGGCAGAACAGCAGGAAATGATCTATTGTCTCAGGTTCGGCACAAAAAGGGCAGAGTGGGGAAGCCGCCAGGCCAGATCTGTGAAGGTAGAAATTTAGAACTGGAACACGGCAACGCAAGCGCGTGAAAGAGACCTCTAGTCTGCGTGAGCGCCAGTTTTTGCTACTCCAATGATGCAGAAGATGCTGATATTCGCGAGATGACGTAAGAGTCGAGGCAGCAAATTCCTGAAATATTGTGTAGCTGCGAAACCTCACCGCAGCTGTATATGCACACGATGGTAGGACAGCAACAATTGGGCCGCAGAGAGAGGCTCTAGCTAAGGCATCTGCAACCTCATTTAAGTGAAAACCCATGTGACCTGGTAGCCAAAGCAAACTTACCGAATATAGATGGAGCGGAATCAGGAACTTAGAGGCGTAATGCCCGAGAATCAGTCGGTGAGGATAAGGAAGAGCAAATGGACAGAGAGTCTGTCATAACCACAACCTGGGAAACGGTAGTTTCTAATTTTCGTAAGGCTAAAATTACTGCTAATAATTTAGCCAGAAAAATGGGAGTGACTTCAGGAAGACGGAGAGAAAAAATTCCCACACCTGCCTTCTCGCGATCCTGCGAGGCATCGGTAGCAATAATAACATGAGAGGGAAAGGACCTTAGGTGGTCCTGCAACAGACACTGAAGAAGCGGGAAGGGCTGCAGCTTTGCATTCGATGGAAAAATTCATCGAATTCAATCTGGACAGATGATGAGTTGTTATACAATTGGCGGACATCTGTGAAATGAATATTTATGGGATCAAGGAGGGACTGCACGTATCATATCTGCGGGGTATGAAAACGAGACCAGGCAGCACTAAAAAAGGCGGAAGGTTGACTAAGAAATATTATACTGGAAGCGTGAAGAGGTGAGTCGACCGCACAATTTTAAAAATGTTGGAACTGTTAAAAGGCGAAACCTAGCTGATAACAATGGCATTCGCGCCTCAAGGTGCAGAACAGCATTGGCGACATATTTTGGAAGCACAAGACAAAGGCGCAACGCCTCACGCTCCAACAGCACAAGAGGTCCACTTCTTCTTTACCTCAGTAAGCACTTTTTTACCTTTTCTTCTTTAACCTCAGCCGGTCGGCTGGGATGGAGACTTCTTTCTACTTCTTCCCCCTATGTAGGCATGTGCCATAGTATGAGTACAACAACAACACTAGAGGCACAGACCTATCGCTGCTTCGCCGCCATTGATGGGATAAGTTCTTGATACAAACGGGGACCGCTTTAGCGTGAAAAGCGATTTCAACAGTAACAAAAGAAATGGAGTGAAATTAAAATTATTTTTTGCGGAAGGAATGGCGCAGTATCTGTATGACACCGCTGCTGACACCAGAACCGCGCCGTAAGGGAAGGAATAAAGTAGAGAGTGAAAGAAGAAATGAAGGAAGAGGTGCCGTAGTGGGAGGCTCCACAATAATTTCGACCACCAGGGAATCTTTAACTTCCACTAACTTAGCACAGAATGTGGGGGTCTTAACGTTTCGACGGAGGCGAAACGCTGCCGCCGCGGTCGGGTTCGAACCCGGGCAGTGCGGACCAGTAGCCGAAAGCTTAACCAGTGAGCCACCGCGAGAGAATATAGACGATGATATGCTTTCTGAACGAGTTCCTCGAATGACTGAAAGCGCCGCCTTTACCAGTTACCAGTTAATTCACTGATGTAAGTGGACAAATTGGATACCTTTTTTTAAATATTGGGAAGTGCACACCTACGACGTTCTCTTTCACCCTTAAGAGGTCTAAGGGTCTGTGCTCTCTGAAAAAAGTGCGTTGCTACTTATGTGCACTATTGTCTTCAGCAGTGTGCGCGGAGGAGGTGCAGGCTAGTTGCCAAGTTGTTCCAAAGCAGCAGCAAATGCGAAGTTCCCTTACCAGTGCAATGCCTCAAAAAATGTGCGTGCGCAACCCGAAGCACTAATTTAACGTGGGATTTGTCACAACGTCAGTAATACAAAAATTCACGGCAAGGAAATGACAGTTTGGAAACATGAGGACCTACGTCTGGAAAGAGACGGTCTGGATTAGGACGTTAGCATCTAAAGCGAAATACTGTCGGGGTCAAAAGTCTCTGACCCCCACCCCGTCCAAGTTCCGAACCATGCCGCGCTGCAAGGGTCGCAACCAGACTATGTACTCCTGGTGCCAAGACCACCGGTCACGACACCAGAGCACCATCGCTATGTGGTCATCAGGTGGTTACCTCTTGTAGCGGAAAAAATAAAAATGAAAATTTGTTTTGGGGGAAAGGGAATGGAGCATTAACTGTCTCGCATATCTCGGTGGACACCCGAACTGCGCCGTAAGAAAAGGGAGGAAGGTGGGAGTGAAAGAAATGATCATAATAATTGGTTTCTCGGGAGAGGAAATGGCGCAGTATCTGGCTCATACATCGGCGGACACCAGAACCGCGCCGTAATGGAAGGGATAAAGTAGAGTGTGAAAGAAGAAAAGAAGAAAGAGGTACTGTAGTGGAGGGCCCAGGAATAATTTCGACCATCTGGGGATCTTTAACGTGCACTGACATCGCAAAGCACACGAGCACCTTAGCGTTTTGCCTCCATAAAAACGCACCCTCAGCAATAGGGCTCGAACCCGGGAACTCCGGATCAGTAGCCGAGTGCCCTATCCTCTGAGCCAGCGCGGCGGGGTGAATTAAATAATTTCTACCAGCTGGGCATCTTTAACGGGCACTGACATCGCACAGCACACGGGCTCGAAACCCGGACGCCACGGCTCAGCAACTGACCGGCCTAACCACTGAACCACGGTGAGTATCCAGTTCTATCTCTTCGCATTTTTGAAACAATTTAAACTTCAGGGCGTACCAGCGAAGGCAGTGACGATGCAGGAACGACCGGCGAGCTGTTTGATCCAGTTTTATTACACACCAGCCTTAAGGCGTCACACCGGCATGTGATCCGTGCAAGTCTACTGCTACGTAGGCCCTAGCTCCTGTAGACCCGACAAAGAACTGCGAGCTTGGCTAAAAAACACCGTTGCCAGCACAGCAACGAGATGCTCCAAACACTAGCGGAAATCGGTACGGCCGCGGTCGCTTCGGAAGTACTCGAAACTTTCCATATCTTGTACTTCCATAAAACTGCTGAAGCAAATACGATAGCAATATATATGAAAGTAACTGCTTTTGGTCTGGTATGAACATTTATTGGTATTCATATGTTTACTATTTTACTGCACACACTGAAAATCAATATTTTACTTTATACACTGAAATTCAGTCCAACTGATTTGGACTCTAGGTGGTGAGGGCCATACGTTGTTAGTGGGTAGTTATTAATAAAATAACAATGGAAGGAAAAGACGTTGCTAGCCGCGGCATCTGCCATCGGAACCTGAAGCAGCTGAGGGGCGACTAGCGGGGAGGGCAGTATACATTATGTACAAAAAAATAATATGGAAACAAATTTCGGATGCTGCGCCGCGTATGATAAGAGTACTAGGGCCATATGAGTAGAAAACTGGGCGCGATTACGAATCATTCTTGCGCCACTCTAGCTCGACACAAAAAGTCCCTCCATGCATGACCGCTTGTTTAATCCTATAAATTCGTTGGTCACACTAATTACTAACGATTGAAAGAACGACGCCAGTGCTGCTATTATTAAAAAGTCCGATCATTTTCTCGGCGGGTGCTGTTAGGGAGCCCGCAGCCTACAAAGGGGTGAATTTTGGGGGCACGAGCCAACCAGGAGTGCTGGCGTACCATGTCGCAACGAAGACCAAACCTGCATTGCAAAAAAGAAATACAATTTTCGACTGTATAATTACTGTCAGAACATTTTCTAACAAGTGCAAGGAAGAGTTAAAAAACAGGCCAACCAACTGTAAGTTGTCGCACTAAGTTGTCCACTTTTAAACCAATTGAAAGCCCAAATGGGCAACTAAGATAAGCTTCGCAAGTTCAAGGCTGCAAATGTGACAGAACCGACACTGCAGGGCACTATCGGGGTCAAGGCTTTCTGACGCACAAAATGTGATATCAGCAATTAGAGAGTCAATTATAGTGTGTTTATTTAGCGTTGAAGAATGGGTCGTGTAAGAAAATTTTCTTCTTTCATAAACTGACTGCTTCCAAGCGCACATAGGAGAATGCGAATGAGACTCTATAAAAGCACGGCGCTTGAAAAAATCCTTCAAGTTTTCAAGTTCGTTTTGTGGCAAAACAAAACCTTAGGGGGCGATTAATCGGACCGATGCGGTGGAAGTTTGTTAGCTTTCTCCTTTCAATGGCCAATATATTCCAGTTCCTATTTCATTCCAATTCAGATTCTATTCCAGTACCCACTACGCAATGACGTAAGATGTCTTAAAATTATGATAGATCGCGGCAATATTTCACACTAATGAGTAGGTAAGTGATGCGGCACTGGTTTCTGAGAAGGTAAACATTCCGTTAGCCACATTTTGGCACAGACAGTTTTTTCAGGAGGATGTATATTTTGCACGTAGGGTTCCTCTCGTCTGAATAATTTCCATTTTGTCTGATTTCTTTGGCGTCTCCCTCCTAAAAGGGGAGTGGGGGCGACTGGCAGGATGATACACAGGGAAACAGGTGACAGGTGGCAGGTGAAGAGAGGCAAATCCCCTCTTAATGCTAGCTTGCAGGTGGAGGCTTCACACATACGCCGACGCCGCTGAACTGTTTTCTCCTCCATGACCCTCCCAATGCTCTCGCATTTAAAGTCTCACAGGAAATGCAAGAACTCGCGGACATTTACATTTCTTTTTTGAAATTTCGTCAAGCAAGGATACCATCGGCATTTAGTCAGTACGTCCGCTGAAGTAAACAATTTTTCTTGTTCATTAAAAAGATTGTATCATATCAACCACAACATCAGCAACTGAGGGCACATTTTAGTCAGGCAGGTCAACAAGCAACCGCAGTAGTATGTCGCTTAAGTGGGAAGAAAATGGAACACTCGAACTCTACTTAGCGCGCAGACTGCTGCTCCGGTGACAAAGCATAGCAAGAGTGAATACGACATTTCATTCCTGCGAATATATATAGAAGGAATAAAAATTACTAATCAGAGCGCAGAAGAGGCCAAAATAAAAGTGCGGTTTCTGCTCGCCATGGCAAGCTGAGAATATGACAGCAGCCAATACTCATCGAAACTAAGCAAAGCATACCAGAATGTTTCTTTCGTTTTAAGATTCCCTTTGGTCACAAAAGTGGAGTTTTTTGTAGTGATGAACACTCAAGATACTTGCAAAGAAAGCATAAGACAAGAGCGTGCCGCAGTTAGATCCAAATCCAGGACCTCGAACTTCAGGTAACCACCTAACTAGAGCGGCGACTGTTTCGTAATCTGTTTTTAGGTGCCTGTATGCTGCGTGGGTCTAAAAATTAGAGTGCGGTACAGCTGTCCGGTTGGGTGGGTTTATGGGGCTTAACGTCCCAAAATTTTCAAGGACGCCGTTGTTTGAAATTTCGACCTCCTGGTGTTCTTTAACGTGTGCTGACATCGCACAGTGCACGGGCCCCTAGAATTTCGCCTCCATCGAACTTCAATTTCCACAGCGATCGGATCAAACCCGCGTCTTTCGGGTCAGTAGCCGAGCGCCATAACCACTGAGCCACCGCGGCGGCAGCTGTCTGTTCACCCAGAGCCTTGTTACCGCCCTTTTTAACATGTTCTTTGTATCCAGCTTCGTTCTGCAAGCCACAAAGCACGCATATAGACCAACTAGGCGAAAAACAAGCTGTGCTAAATAGAAGTCACCTGCTACATAGAAGTCATCCAGTCATCCTCTGCGCCGATCGAAGGGAGACCGCGGTGGCGGCCCCAACTGCAGAGCCTCTTGCATCACCTCCGGCAGCTGAGGTGCCGGGGCCAAGACTTCGGACACCATCAGGACCAGCAGGATGAGCCACACTACCGCAAGGATCGCGTCGGCAGCGAACTTGCACGACAGCTGGCAGCACTCGCGGACGCGCACCTGCCATCATCATCATCATCACCACCAGCCTGACTACACCCACTGCAGGGTAAAGGTCTCTCACATCTCTCCAATTAACCCTCTGTTTTCCAGCTGCGCCCACCTTAGTACCCCGGAAAACTTCTTAATCTCTTCCGCCTACCTAACCTTCTGCCGCCCCGTGCTTCGCTTGCCTTCTCTTCACATCTTAAGCAAAAACCGTGTAAGTGGGAATAACTGCTCCACATGGTCCACTCAACTGACAGTTGCCGCGTGCGAAAGATGTATGCTGTCTCTGCATAAGTGGTTTCGAAGAGAGTGTCCATTGGTCTTTGCAGAGACAGGTGGTTGGGGCAGTGCAGGCACTCCCAGAGGACTAATTCTTAAACCATATTTAGAGCATTTGACTTACAGTCTAGAGTCTCGATCACACATGTCCTGAGAGCTCGAGTGGTGTGCTGTGCAGCAAACGAAGTGCACTGTTATCGCAGCTTCTCTACTAGGAGGAAGGTGCATGTGCCTGTGTCAATTCGGCCGGGGCGGAAGCGCGAGTTCTATCAGTAAAAGTCAGCACCTGGTTTATAATTTCACTTTATTCTCTCAACACAGCATCGCTCGAGCGCTCTAGACAAGTGTGATCGTGTCCGCACTCACTAGCTAGCACAGATTGATCTTTTGTCAGTCGAATTCTGATATCAGCTAGTTATACACAATAGAAGTTTAGCGCGAGCACAGATATTAAAGAGAATGGCCTGCGACTGTGCCTCTTTTGCTACACCTTTTATTCGCCATCTATGGCCGCGAAAGCCAGAGGTCGACTGCCTACAAGTTGCCACAACCTCACCATTGAGTTCCGATGTGAAAAGGGGCGCAGTGTTTTTTGCTGCCATGTTAGTTGTATGAAGAACTTGCTGGAAGACAATACCGCCCTCAGCATCGCATCACGTGACAAATACAATTTACACTATGGAGCTCCTCCCCAACATGGCTGTTGGATAGAGTCACTTGAGCCTTGTGTAGCAGGTGCGCCATAGAGCTCTCGACGCAGTCCATCTGTGATCATGTGGTCAACGTGGGTCTGAGGTAGGGTGTCATACGGGCGCGCTATGCCTGTGGAGTGCGGGCACAATGAACACGTTGCTTTCACTACTCTGCCCCGAGGAATGAATAATGACTGCGAGAGATCTGCCGTAAACTGTGATTAAGTCGTTTCTTCTAGTCCTCATTTGCGCTGTAGCCGATGGAAGGAAAAATTCCCTAAAAACGACGGAATAATACAGTGCAAAGGTTAGTCTCTTGTGGAAAGACAAAGCGAGGGCTGGGAAATACGCACGAGATTTTGGCTGAACCGGAGTACCCGGGTTCGAACCCATATCACTGCTCAAAATGCGCTGTAACTTCTTAGCAATTCTCAACGCATCTTATAACAACTAAGGCGTAATGGTGAGCGAATTAGTGTCCTCTCTACATTTCGGTTACTTAGTACGGGGCAGCGGCTTTTAGAAAACTATAACAGTTAAAAATGCGGAAAAAAACTCTTGCATTAGAAAATGACAATTCATAGCATCTGCTCCCCTCTTATGAACCTTTTAATGAACACAGGTCACATGATTTATGCCGGCACATGTTGTCTCGCTAGCGCCGTTTTAGTACCAAACACACTATCGTTCTCGTTTAGGGCGCAGCGGGCTTGCTGTGAATCGATCAGTCCAAACCCCTCCAGCACCGAACACTGGAAAATCCCAAAATGGTATACGGCAACTGCGCTCGAGAAATCCAAGTATTCTAATGACCACCCAAGGTTGCGTATCGACATTGCGAAATTCACCTTTTAATAAGTTTAAACAATCGCTCAAAATCTGATGCACATTCTTGGAATTTTCTTCTTGTTAATATCTATATGTGGCTGTGTGCGTGCTTCGAATCTCCTGCAAAAACTTGTTTTACTATTCTCACATGCTACTACACTGAAAGTAACTGATTTATTTGATATCTTAAGCCAGTAGTTATTTTTGATCATGTATTTTCATCATGGCACTGTATTTTTGGGGGCCAGCGAGTCATAAAGCTATCGTAGAATGGCGATTACCTTGCCCCCCTGTGCACCTTGTCATACCCAGCAATTCTGGACAAAAACATTTTTGAGCGGGGCATTATTTATGAACGCAGTTTTTTCATATAACGTAAGATTGCACTATAACAATCAGTATATCCGCAGATCACCCGACGTCTTGATTTTTTTCTTTTCACGTTTTTGCTATCGTAAAAAGCGTACCGCGTTGCTTTTCTGTGGAAGTCTTAACGGATCAATACGTATTATAAACAATATATATATATATATATATATATATATATATATATATATATATATATATTAGCAGACAAGTTAAAGGAAATGAGGGGCCCGTTTGACAAATTTATGAAGGGAGCCAACGATATTCGGAGGTCGTAGGTTCGGATCCCACCAGCGGCATGGTTGTTTTTACTGCTGCTTTATAAGTAATTTTTAATCGATTTATTATTCTAAGTATTATTATCCCACTGATAAGCATAACACATTAAAAACATTAACGTTCCCCTATGCACCTTGGTTTCGGTGACTGTTGGCTCCCTTTATATATATATATATATATATATATGTTACGAACGTAGGTTGCGTTGGCTCCGCAGAATAAAGATTTAAGAGAAGTGGGCAATTCTACAAAGACACTTTTATTTATCAACGTTTCAACCGCGGTGCGGTCTTCTTCAGGACTGTAGTGGTCTCGCGTCAGATGGACGTTTTAAGTTTGTGAGCTCAAGAGGAGGAAGAAAGGAGTGTAACACGCAAATAGCAAACACAGTTCAAAAAATTGAAAAATAAAATATAAAGATGGGCGTGCGGGGAGCAGACAGGGACAATATTGGTGGAGGAAGCAAAAAAAATAGAAATAAAAGAAAAAAAGGGGGAAAGCTAGTATAGTAAGGAAGGGTGGGGTACAAAAGGAGATGGCGAAACGAGAGAAAGGGAGAGGAAGACGGTGCGGGGGACATGGGCAGCACGGCAAACACGGGCGTACGAAACCAAAACATGCAAACAAACCACACAAACAAGATGCACAAACACAAAGGGCGCCGCTGCAGACGCGTGGACAAACAGGAGCCGCTGAGAACAGGCCAAACCAGGCGCCTTTTGGGGGTCGCACTAATTCCCGGTGAGCAGAGGGCTAAAACGTTAAGGAAGGAGTGGGCTACGTTAATGAGCACATGTGTAAGAACTCACGGGGTCTGGGTTTCACTGAACGGTGCACCCCTCTCCCTGGGCGGGTCGTTGAACCGACATCGCCGGGAATACTTGTTTGTAGGGGAGGAGGGCTGGGCTAGTGTGTGCAAAGATTTCAAATTGTCGGAAAATGTGAGGAAAGAATGTCAAAAGCTTATCAATAGTGCACGAGGCAGGATAGTGTAATTAAGGAGGGGTATGATTGCCTGGGATATACACTAGGAGTTATAAAAGGTACATCTGAGTTAGCCAACTAACGAGAAATGTAGTATTTTCTTTGGAGGTCGTGAATAAAAGAAACGGTACCAGGCTTTTCGTTAAGACCTTCTTGAATAGTATTAAACTTGTGGATAAAATAGGATTCACGTTGTTCACGTTCTCGCCTGTTTTTGAAGCCCCCTTGAATACTTGTTACTTTCAGTTTCAGTTGGTCAAATGGGTGTCCTTCTGCGGTTACATGCTTGGATAGGGGAAGGTTTGGGAGAGACTTGGCGTGTGCGCGGTGATTGTTAAATCGAATGCGGAATGCAGTGTTTGTCTGTCCTATGTATTGCTGGTTACACACAGTGCATTCAAGAAGGTAAATAACGTTTGATGAGTCGCAGTCAAAGCTACCGTTGATTGAATGCTGAAAAACTGACCTCGTACTAGTTGCTTGCAAACTTTGCAGCGACCTTTACCACAGGGCTGGCATCCATATTTTGAGGTTTTGTGTTCCTTGGAGTGGACTAGATGGCTCTGAATGTTTTTGGCACGCCTGTACATCACGCGGTCTGCGCATGTAAATATTTTCGATAGTCGTTGACTTTGCTGGAGAATGTTAAAGTGCTTATTAAGAATTCTGTTTATGTTCGGTGCGTTACTGTTAAATGTAAGGATAAGGTTTGTAGTGTAATCATTTCGGTTATCTATTCGGTGCCCCTGGAGTATTTGACTACGGTTAAGATCTGAAGCTCTGCTTATGGCGTCATCAATAAGGGAACCTGGATAGCGCTGTGTTAAGAGCACGTTGCGCATGTGTTCGGAGTTTTCATGAAAGTCTAGGTCGTTAGAGCAGATACTTCGAAAACGATGGGCCTGCGAATAAGGGATGCTGGTTTTGCAGTGACGGGGATGGGCGGTTTGAAAATGTAGATATTTTTGTGAGTCGGTTGGTTTTCTACAAACGGTTGTACGAACTGACCCCTTGTCCACCAGTATGTCAACATCAAGAAAATTGATTTGACTGGCTGAGTAGGTGTGCGTAAACTTTCTGTTTGGGTGCACGGAGTTGAAACTGTCAATGAAATGGATAAGTTGTTGTTCTGTGTTTGTCCATATTATAAAAATATAATCCAAATAGCGCTTGTAAAAGTACGGCTGAATTGCACAAGAAGAAAGAAATTTTGACTCTATATGATGCCTGAAGATATTGGCATAATTTGGGGCCATTCTTGTTCCCATAGCGGTGCCACTTACTTACAGATAATATTGAAGATCAAATTCGAAGCTAATATATTCTAACACAATTTTGGCTAGTGTTCCTAACACGTTTGGGCTTGGAGATTCATGAGGTCTCTGCTGTTCATAAGATTCTAAAAGGGCTGCAATGCCGTCGGCATGGGGAATGTTTGTGTATAAGGATGTTACATCTATGGTCACAAAAAAGGCTTCTTCTGGTAATGTTATATTGTCTATCTGGCGGAGAAAGTGGTTTGTATCTTTGATGTAGGATAGATGTGTGGCTGGAATGTGGCTAATTAGAGTGTCAATGTACTTTGATATTGGTTCTGTGAGAGTGCCGATTCCTGAAATTATTGGCCGTCCAGGAATGCCGGCTTTATGTAATTTAGGGAGCATGTAGAAATGCCCAGGAGAAGGATGGGTAGCCGTGAGTGCCTTGCATAGTTTCGGGGAGATTTCATTGTGTTTTGTGAGGTCGAGGAGAATGTCACATATACCTTTTGAGTGCTCGTCGGTGGGGTCGCCATGCAGTTGTTTGTAAAAATGGTTGTCAGAAAGCTGTCGGATGCCTTCTGCTATATAGTCATCCCTGTTCATGATAACAATGCCTCCGTCCTTATCAGCTGGCTTTATGACGATGTCGGTACGTTTGCTGAGCGCCTCGAGAGCAGTACGTTCTCTTTTAGGAAGATTGTCTGGTCCTAACCTGCGGTTCTTAAAATTTTCAATAATGTCATTGTGAACTGCCTTAATATAGATATCCAAGTGTTTTTCCCGCCCGATGTTGGGAGTCCAATCTTGGTTTGCTGGGTGGAAGTCCGAGTTTTAATGGGGGTTTTCGGGCTTATCAAAGAAGTATTCTCTCAGGCGAAGTTTTCTGGCGAAGTCGTCAAGATCTTTCAGGAGTTGGAATTCAGTGTATTTGCCTGTGCGGGGGCAAAAAGTCAGCCCTCTAGATAGGACGGCTCGCTCATACTCTGTGAGCGCTGTTAGAGATAGATTGGTGATGTTGTCTACACTGTGATGGCCCTGTTTTGAGTGTGTTTGCCCTTGGCTGACCTTTGACTGAGCGATATCGGGGTTGGGAGAATTTGATCCAACCGCACTTAGTGCTTCTTTCATCCATTCGTCATGGGGAACTTTGTCCCGTGTAAATTTTCTAATTTTGATTATGCCAATTTTTGAAATTTTTTTTTGTTTTGAAACGTTCTAGTTCCTCGGCCTCCAGCGCGGAAACGAAGATTATTCCGAGCCCGACGCTCCTCTGTTCCCAGTATCACCGAAGCTTTCTCAGAGTGCCGAATTGTGATTTTGAGTAACTCTAAGGAAGCTGATTTTAATATGTCGTTCCATTTCTTTTTGTCTCCTTCTGATAGATTATTCATTGCTGGTATCAGCTTCACTTGTAGACGTTTCGGCACGATATTAGCCCGAAGGTGCGTTTTTAAGGTTTTAACATGAAGGTCATGTCTAAGCCGCTTATCAATTATTTTTCGTAATTTAAGAAAAGCTGAAGATTTGAAACAGGGCTGCCGGTGATATGAGAACAAGGGAGGCGGAGTACTCACGCGGCCTGTGTATCAGTCCCGGCGCACTCGCTGGGCGGAACCACAACGCTTCCGGAGGTCATATGAAAAAACAGGGGTGCTGGGGGTCAGTCTACAGTTATATGACGGGCTGGTGCAGAATCCACGGCAGGTTTCCGCCTCGGTTGCATACTTCTCTTCTGGCTTGCCTCTCGACACGATGGCTTGTTTGATGTGCTCGCCTGGGCTGAGGTGCCTGCTGTAGGGGAATGTGCTGCTGCTGTGCCACTGATGGTCTGGGGTGGCTGTTTTAGTGCTGCGCTGTAGTGTCCCCTCGATGTCCGGGAGGTGAGTGGTGGCCTGGTGTTGATGTCTGGACGGCTGGCTGCTGCTTGTCTGGTAGATATAGCATTTTGGCCTACGACTTGTGCAAATGTTCGAGGCTCTGGAGTACTCATCGAATTTTGTTGCTGCCGAGGCTGTGCATGTTGTGGCGCGTAGTCTCTCCATTGCCCCAATGTGAGGTCGCGAACTCGGAGGAGTAAGTTATAGATATTCCAAGACAGCAGCGAGACTCCACCGAAGCTGGGGTGCACGCCATCTGCAGACAGAACTGTGCTAAGGTGGAATATTTCCATTTGGTGGTCTACGAAGAAGGTGTTCTGCTCTCGTCGGCAGATGTCGACAAGAAGGGCATTTATGGTCTCGGGCTTCTGGTTGATCTTTACCACTTGAGGCCTGTTGGTTGAATTCCTTCGCAAATTTGGAGCCCGAGGAAGCACGAGCGTTTAATAATATCCGGTCTTCCTATTCTGATTTGATGTATTAGTTGCACGTACCGGTCTGCGGCGGTGGCGGCATCCATGATTGCGACGTCGTTGCTTCCGACGTGAGGGACGATGTCCGACACACCTCGTGGTACTCAATCCAGGAGGTTGGGGATGTCTTCAATTTTGGCACCAGGTTGGCAGATAAATGCTGGGGTGTGCGGGATTGCAGGATCTAAGTGCTGATGCAAGTATTTCACTTGAGAGTCCCCGATGATGGCGGTAGTTGGGCTCTCGACGGGGAATTTCCAAAGGACGTGCCTTGATGAAGGGCGGGCAGGAGCCATTGTAGAGAATGTTACGAACGTAGGTTGCGTTGGCTCCGCAGGATAAAGATTTAAGAGAAGTGGGCACTTCTACAAAGACTCTTTTATTTATCAACGTTTCGACCGCGGTGCGGTCTTCTTCAGGACTGTAGTGGTCTCGCGTCAGATGGACGTTTTAAGTTTGTGAGCTCAAGAGGAGGGAGAAAGGAGTGTAACACGCAAATAGCAACAACAGTTCAAAAAAATGAAAAATAAAATATAAAGATGGGCGTGCGGAGAGCAGACAGGGACAATATTGGTGGAGGAAGCAAAAAAATAGAAATAAAAGAAAAAAAGGGGGGAAGCTAGTATAGTAAGGAAGGGTGGGGTACAAAAGGAGATGGCGAAACGAGAGAAATGGAGAGGAAGACGGTGCGGGGGACATGGGCAGCACGGAAACCACAGGTGTACGAAAGCAAAACGTGCAAACAAAACACACAAACAAAATGCACAAACACAAAGGTGGCCGCTGCAGATGCGTGGCCAAAGAGGAGCCGCTGCGAACAGGCCAAACCAGGCGCCTTTTGGGGGTCTCACTAATTTCCGGTGAGCAGAGGGCTAGAAGGTTAAGGAAGGAGTGGGCAACATTAACGAGCACATGTGTAAGAACTAACGGGGTCTGGGTTTCACTGAACGGTGCACCCCTCTCCCTGGGCGGGTCGTTGAACCGATCTCGCCGGGAATACTTGTTTGTGGGGGAGGAGGGCTGGGCTAGCTGTGTGCAAAGATTTCAATTGTCGGAAAATGTAAGGAAAGAATGTCAAAAGCTTATCAATACTGCACGAGCCAGGATAGCGTAAGTATGGAGGGGTATGATTGCCTGGGATATACACTAGGAGTTATAAAAGGTATATCTGAGTTAGCCAACTAACGAGAAGTGTAGTATTATTTTGTTTGGAGGTCGTGAATAAAAGAAAGGGTACCAGGCTTTTCGTTAAGACCTTCTTGAATAGTATTAAACTTGTGGATAAAATATGATTCACGTTGTTCACGTTCTCACCTGTTTTTGAAGCCCCGTTGAATAATTGTTACTTTCTGTTGGTCAAATGGGTGTCCTTCTGCGTTTACATGCTTGGATAGGGGAAGGTTTGGGAGAGACTTGGCGTGTGCGCGGTGATTGTTAAATCGAATGCGGAATGCTGTGTTTGTGCAGTGCATTCAAGAAGGTAAATAACGTTTGATGATATTATATATATACATACTCTGTTCAATACGATCGATGGAAACACTTTAAAAGCGAGATGTTGCTGCATATCAGAATAATGGACAATTAGTTACAATTTTAAATATCAGTGTCTTAGACGTTTTCAATTTTCAAAATTTTTGCACTAAAAAGCTGAACCTGTAAGATTCATGAGCATGACATGAATATTTTACGGATAACAACTGTGCCTTACGGTGCACCTTTAAGCTGTTTAATGCTATTTATGCTGGTTAAGGCTACTAGATTTAAGGCACATCCTACAAGCTCCCTGGGCATTGAGGGTGTTGTCAAAAGCTGCACTGAAGCCAACAAATTGTAGTAGCCAGCTGTGCTCCTTACCCTGTTATTTGCTCTCTCGAAGGAAGGTGTCAGGCAGGAGGCCTGGAAAGCCGAGGCATCGTCGAGGGTCCTGTTGTGCAACAAGCAGCTCAGCGGCGTGTCATTCGAGTATCGACACTGGCCAGACGTCAGGTGGCGACACATATTGGTCGGCTGGATAAAACAATTCCGGTCCGCTGGTCTTTAATATATGCAGAGTAGAAGGCTTATTGGTTTTTGCACTTCTCATCTCGAAAGCATAAAAAGAACCAGGATGAATAAATACCCCTAGTTTCCAAAAGCCTTCTCAAGAGTTCACTCCTTACTGTTGGCGCCGTATACTCCCGCCTCCTTCTCTTTAATGGCGCTGTCTCGTTGAGACTAATCACTGCTTGAATTCACGTTTTCAAAATGTACCATGATTTGTAATTTGCTTGAAGACGTTTATTTGTCCTAAGCGGAGGGGCTTTATTTCCTTGCTTTTTATATACATACTAATTGTGCAATGCAGTATTGCAGTCTGGCAAGAGGGGGCGGTGAGCACGGTAAGCGAGAAAGTTTTAATATGAAAATAAATACAACAAAACTAATAGAGAGCGCTGACATAAGAAGATAAGAACATATAAAAATACTAAATGTTTATGTAGAACTAACAGGAAAAAGAAATGCTTGTTATTATAGAAGGCAGTATCAGTGTTTTCAGGAAATAACTATTCTTACAATGTCTACGGTAAAAATGTTTTTCTTTACTACTACACGCTGGGAATAAGTTCCCCAACATTATTCGAATGAAATCCCTATAATGCCAAACATTGCTCCGAGTGACATTCTTTTTTTTCTAACAGACCAGAGCTTCCCAGCCTTCCAGAGCGACACTTACGGACGAGAGTGGTTTGAGGATGACTTACGGTCGCACAAACGGTCGCCAAGCTCGGAAGCGAGGCGCACAAGGCCGCGTCGCACATGGAAGCCCCTGCCGTCAACAAGGTGTCAGTGAGAACCATGCCGACCAGGATCCCGATTGGCACCAGGTAGGCCACTGAACTCATGAGTGCGCCGTAGAGGAGACCGTGGGCAACAATCGGCGCCATTGGTGCCTTTGCAGGAGGGGATGACTTTGGTACTCAAAGCGCTCCTTCTACTGGCCTGGCGGCCGATGCGAGCAGCTGTTGTTCAGAAAAAAAGCAGATCTCTTTAAAGCACAAAAAAAACAGAACATCAATACCAAAATAAAGAACGAAAGAGCAGATATTCTGCATGTATGAGTGCCTCAACTTACCGATGGTGCAGCTTCTCAAAGCGCTGACGCAGTGAAGGAAGGAAGGAAGGCCTCAGACGTTGCTAGCACATACCCACTACGGGGGAGTGGCCAAGACACAGGCGGTTAATTACTGGATACAGGAAAGTTTTGACGGGAAAAGCAGTGGCAATAGTACGTAGTCTGATAGATTGGAAGAGGGAAGGAAAGGGGTCCAGTTAACTTGGAGATCGAAGACGGGACAATTGCTTAATGTGCATAATAGTACACAATGCCTGTAATGTTGCAGTGTCGTACTGACTGAGAGCGGGAAAAAGAAATTAGAATGGGAGTCGTTGGGTTTCTTGAAGAAACTTTTGCACAGCAGAGCGCACATTCCTGTCGCTTCGTCCAAGCAAAGAAGCGCCAATGGAAAGAACAACCGCGGAAGACACAGGCAAGCCCAGTTGATGAAATGGAATTTGCAAAAGACGCTTCCTCAAATGAGAAAAGCGGCGGCAGAACACCAGAAAGTGATCTAGTATTTCAGGTTTGGCATAAAAAGGGCACAGTGGGGAAACTGCCAGGCCAGATCTGTGAAAGTAGAAATTTAGAAGGGGAACCCGGCAACGCAAGCGCGTGAAAGAGACCTCTAGTCTGCGTGAGCGCCAGTCTTTGCAACTCCAAGGATGCAGAAGATGCTGATATTCGGGAGATGATGTAAGAGCCGAGGAAGCAAATTCCTGAAATATTGTGTAGCTTAGAAATCTCACCGCAGCTGTATATGCACACAATGGTAGGACAGCAACAATTGGGCCGCTGAGAGAGGCTCTTGCTAAGGAATCTGCAACCTCATTTACCTGAAAGCCCAGGCGACCTGGTACCCAAAGCAACCTTACCGAATTTAGATGGAGCGGAATCAGGAACTTAAAGAGGCGTAATGCCGAGAGTCAGTGGGTGAGGATGTTGTTGTTGTTGTTGTTGTTAGCCTATCAAAACATGGCACATACCCACACTGGGAGATCGGCCAAGAATCGGGTGGCTATTCACCTGAACGCAGTTAACAAAAAGGAAAAGCACGTGGGAGCGCAACACCGCTGAATTTTTCGTCATGAACAGAAAAGGGATGAGTGTTTTGATTTTAAAATTTTAAGAATAATAATAAAGATAGTGAGTAAATATTAATGATTTAGTCAAAATGTAATAATTGATAGAAAAGAAAAGGTAGGAACACTTAGCAAGACAGTCGGTGAGATTCTATCAGGAAATTTTGAACAGCGGTGCAAACAGATCTGTGGCTGAACCCAAACGTGGTGGCGCCAAATGATAGCAAGAGCGGGCTGCTCAAACTAGGGCCAAGATGCTGCAAGGGCTCCACCAGCAACCTTTTCTCAGTGAGTTGAATCGGCGACAATATAGCCAAAAATGCTCAATAGATTCTGGCTCACGGCAAAACGCACAAAGGGGAGAGAGCGCCAAACCCTACTTGTGTAAATAGAAATTTAGAGGGGGGATGCGGCAGCGTAGCCTCGTCAGTGATACTTCAAGCTGCCGAGAGCAACAAATTTTCCTGTTCCAATAATATTTAAGGTGCTCATAATCCGCCGATGTTAAAAGTGATGTGTCTTGCGTGCTTAAAAACGCACGTCGCCGAAATCTAGATGCTGTAATTTAGGCTGTAGCCGGGATGATTGGCAACACGGGGCCACTGAGGGAACCCTTTCCGAGATTATCAGCAATCTCATTTACTGTCACACTGCTGTGGCCGGGAACCCATACTAAATGAACAAGGCACAAATGCGGAGGAAGTAGGGATAAGAAAGTTGATAAAATGGGACCGTCAACCTGTGCAGCGAGGGACGAACACAAAGATAAAGAATCAGTAATTACTGCAACTGCTGTAATAGAGGGGTCTAGCTTGCGTAGAGCAAGTACAACTGCTAGAAACTCTGCTTCAAAAATAGGGGTGAAATCTGGAAGGCGCAGAGAAAAGGACCAGTCTAAATGCGAGCAAAATATTCCCACACCTGCTTTTTCATTGCATTGCGATGCATCAGTGGCTATTGCTATATCTGTTGGTAGGGTCCTCAGATGATCTTCTAGAAGACCATTTAGAATACTCGGTGGCAAAGGTTTTGCATTTTTTGGGAATATGTCGTCGAAAACAATGTGAATAGCGGGCCCATTACGAAGCGCAGGAAGGATATCATAAATGTTTACATCTAAAGGCTGAAGTAATCTTTGCACAAACACTACCTGAGGGGAATTGAAACGAGACCAGGGGACACCAAAAAAGGAGGTCGGCTGAGAACAGAAAATGCTTTGGGAACGGTGGAAATGGGATTCATAGACCCTGAGGTACGTTTGCACAGTTAAAAATTGAAGTCGTGATAAGCGAGATGGAATGCGGGCTTCAAGGTACAGCACATTGATAGCCACAAATTTTGGAAGGCCGAGGCACATGCGAAGTGCTTCCCTCTCTAAAAGGACGAGAAGGCGAAGTTTATATGTAGCCGAGCCTCAAAACAACACTGATCCAAATTCTAAAATTGGCCTGACATACATTATGTAGATCATTAATAGCGCATCTCTGCGCATGCCGTACCGGTGATGACATAATCTCCGTAACATGCACACGGCACGAGCCCCTTTCGCCGCGACATGGTCAATGTGAGGTCGCCAGGTGAGTTTGCTGTCATAAATTACCCCTAGGTATTTTAGGGATTGAACCTGCGGTATTATTTTTGACTGGCAAGTGAGAGAGACCACTACAGGAGTGAATAGAGGGTAAACAAGAGTAGCGCACTTGCCAACATTTAACTTCAGGTGTAATGCGCTCAACCAGTGCTCAAGTGTATTCAAATATGACTGCAACCGACTATACAAAGAATGTATATCCGGCGCAGCAGCAAAAAACGCAATGTCGTCCGCATAGACGTAACTGCGTACATGGCGATGGAGAGGAATTGAGCTTAACAGAATATTAAAGAGCACAGGAGAAAGAACAGCTCCTTGTGGTACACCTCGCGTTTGTCTATACCTCTCTGAATGAACACCATTATGGACGCAAAAGAATTCCCTGTTATGAAGAAATGCAGATATCCATGCAACTATATAATCTGTAAATTGAAGAGACTGTAGCCTATGTATCAGGATGGAGTGTTGTACACTGTCGTAAGCTTTGGCGACATCTAACGTAACCAAAGCCGCGACCAGGCGTTGACGACGAGCAAGGAGAATTCTGCGCTCAAGATCAGCATGTACATTCCATATCGAACACCGTGGCTGGAAACCGTGTTGGCACGGGCTGAGTATACTTTTGCGGTCCACAATGGCTGACACCCGAATTAGTAACAACCTTTCTATCAACTTTACCACGTTTGATGTTAAAGGAAATTGGCCTAATATTATCCAATTCATAGCCTCCACCCTGATTTTTAAGTAAAGGGATCACCTTGAACAGCTTCCACTCAGAAGGTATCCAAGCGTGTTTGAGAGAGTAGTTTATTAGGTGCAATAAGGAGTTGGGAGACTCTTCAAATAGAATCTTGAGCATCTTTGTGGTAACACCATCAGGACCAGGAGCAGCAGCTGGCAATCTCTGGACCACTTGTGAAAGCTCTGATAGATTTACTTGTGAGGCATTATCATTTGGTACGACTGATGCTAACAACAATGGTCGCATAGGTAGTAAAGACGAGAACTGCTTTTGCAGGCCTGTGGCTATTAATTCAACCGCCTGGATAGCTTCTACAGGTGACATAACTAATGACTGAAAATTATGAGAGGACATGAGCTGTTTCCTAGTCCGTAGAAAACCGAATAGTGCACGTCGGTTCCCCGCCTTTGAAAGATAATCGATGTGTTTCTGAGTCATATTTTTCTTTTGCGCAAGAAACTGTGCGTTTAAAGGTGGCTGGAATAAATTTATAATCACTCCAGTTATTGGGACATTGGTTATGAAGAAGCTTTTTTCATGCTGCCTTCCTCCGCCTGTAATCTCTTGTAGTGTCCGCATTCCACCAGTTAGAAGAATTCCGTTTTGTTGGCCTCACCAGGAACTCCGACTTTTTACGGCTTTCCTCAATAGCCAGACATATGCTTGCTGACTGGTGGACCTCGGCGATGTTAGACACTGGAGCAAGGGCAGAGCGCAACGCCGCCTGAAATCTGTCATAATTTACATGTGACCGCGACTTAGAAGACGCCGGAGTAACACGACATATGATATCAAAATGAATAGGTATACGATCACTTGAAGTGCCGCTATCAACTGTCGACCAATTCGTTACGCCAATTTCAGGACTAATGAACGTGAGATCTAAAACAGATTGAGTGTGTGAGCGAAGATAAGTGGCCGATCCTGAATTTAAGCACATCAGGTTGTGATCGAAAACCCAGTCCCAAAGGCGCTTGCCGCATGAATTAGTCCTAAAACCCCAAGACACATGGTGAGAATTGAAGTCCCCAGCCACGAGAACTGGGTTTTTACAGTTTACGAGTAAAAAATCCAGAGGTCTAACATCCTGGACTTCATTGGGGAAATAACAATTTGCTATTGAAAATGGAGAGCATCCAGGAAGTACAAAGTCTGTTGCCAAAATCTCACAGTCAGGAGACATTTGTTGAAAAGATACCACAGCCCTGTGGCAAAATTTTGAAGAGACTAAAGTTAGTAAACCCCCGCCTCTTGACTGGCGGTCTAGGCGAAATGACCGGTAATTTTTGATATGAAAATGTTTGTCGGTTGAAAGCCACGTTTCTTGCAGAATTATGACATCCGGATTAAGCTGAGTAGAAAGGCAGTGTAAATCTGTGGAAGCGGAAAGAATAGAGCGACAGTTCCACTGCAGAACTCGCAACGACGCTATGGTTGCGAAAGTCTAGCAGCAGCAACTGCCTCCTCCAAAATGGTATCCTTGGGTTTAGTGCCAAGCTGCTTCTTCTTTGATTTGGGCTGGGTGCCCTGTGAAGACAACGAATGAGACATGGGGGACCCACTGCGCTTAAGAAGCCACGCATCAGGCTCCACCATCTCCGAATCATACATTATATCAACATCCCTCGAAGTACCCGAGGTAGGTACAGCGGAAGTGACAGAAGTTTGTTCCTGGGGTTGTGATGCTACTGGAATTTGAGACCGGATAAGAGGAGAGGGAATTGTTGTCGAAAGAGGTGCCAAACTAGCCTGCACGGCATGTGTAATCTGAGTCGCTAGCACTCCGGCACACTAGCGACAATCTTTTGTACCATTTTAGACATCGAAGCCTCCACAGCAGCCGCAATTGCCTGGGACAGCGTTGAGTCTAACATGACACCTTGCCGAGCGGTCACACCGGCATAACCGTGGGCACGTTCTTTGACCTCTGAAATAGCGTCACGGCGCGAACAGCGTTTCCTGTCAATTATTTCCAGAATTTGAATTTCCTGAGCTCGAGAGGGACAATTTGAGTAGTTTGCAGAGTGCGCACCACCGCAAAGGCAACACTTCTCATTCTTGTCAGTGCAGGTGCTTGTTGAATGACAATCCCCACAGTTGCAACACCTCAAGTTGGATTTGCAACCGCCAGCGCTATGTCCATAGCGCCAGCAGTTGTTAAACTGCAGAGGCCGAGATGATAATGGGTCTACCCGAAAAATTAAAGGCCATGCCTTGATTTCAGAGAGGCAGGAAGTGCCGGCAAAGGTAGCAATCACTGATTCAGTGGGCATCCGCACGTTGTTTACATCCCGGCTACAGCGGTGCACAGCAACAACACCTGCAGCCGACAGAAGCTGAAGAGTCTCTACCGGAGACAGGGAAGAGTCTACACCTCGTACAATACCTTTCGTGCACGCCAGATGAGAAGGGATGAAAGAACTTACCCGAAGAGAAGCAAAGGATGAGGAGTTTAGTAAATCTCTTACACAGGCGAGGTCTGGCGATCTGCACAGAATCCCACCGCGTCCAAACTGGCGAACCTCTAAGATTGGCTCATAATGAGAAGTCGTCGACTGGAGAGCAGCCCGAGCAGCACCAGGGTTGTTCATCCTGATAGCACCACCATCCTTAGGCACCAGCGCGACAGGGATACTGCCGACACCACTGCGCAAAAAAGCTTCCAACGGTAGGAGATCAGTTGACAGAGAAGCCGACCAGAGGGAACTCCCCTGGCCGGGAGACTGGGTGGACATAGACCGGGCTTACTGCCTTACCGCGCAAAGACGCAGAGAGAAAATGCCAAAATCAGCCACCCGAAACTTAGCCGATCGTTCCCAGCAGAGCAGAGCCGTCGGGCCAGCGATGAACAGGACGAACGCCACTGGGTCGAACGATGTCCTCCTAAGAGAGCCAAGCTGATGACCGGTGACAGAACAGATCAGTCTGGACGCAAACGGCTGGTAGCGACCACGCAGTGAAGAACGTTGTGCGCAGGGAAGAAGGATGTGCGCGGGAAGAACGTTGGGTTTCTTCATTTGCCTCTTCTTCGATTATATCGCAAGTAGGGCCCCTATCAATTGCCGTAGCTCCACTACCCTGCTCAACATCTCGGCATATTTTGCAATCAGCAATGATGGCTTTCATTCGTAACACTCGCCGCTGCAGGACCAGACACCCTTGTTTTAATAACTCCCGGGAAGCCCGTCGGAATCTAGAACAAGGACGCATATCTCAACGCGCCACCAAAATTTTACATAGATGCGAGCACCCGGATCGCACGGACACACGTGTCGTCATCTGGACCCCCACCCAGCGCATGCAAGAATAGAGGGAAACGAGGCTGCTGACGCCTCAGCCGGCGCACTCAACCACCGGGCATCGACTAGCCGCCGGAGCTATCAGAACCTAATCCGGCTACCACTTACAAATAAAATATTCAGTTATATCAAACACTACATAGCCGCTTTCATCCCCCTGCGAAATAGCTAGCCAAAAGCGAGGAGCGTTGGCTCATGCACTTATATACACCAACACAGTACAGTGCCCGGCAGTGCTGCAATACTTTAATCCAGCTTTTAACGGGGAGTGCCCGCATTGTTGGTGCACGTTCTCGGACGTGAGCCACATGGTGTGGGCATGTACCTCTAACCCTGTTTACTCCCTTTCTCCTCACCTACCCGAGAGAGCATGGAGGCTGCCCTGCTCGGATGCTCTACGTTAGAGAGAGCCAAGGTGCCCTCGTCACTAGGGCCAGAGCTGCCACGGAAGCCAGAGGTGTCCAGGACTATGGACCCCTCCTATTATTTGTAAGCGGCTGGGCCTTAAGGCCACTTTTTACTCTCTTTTGTAAATAATCATAAATAAATGTTTTTCACCACCACTTTCATTTTCTCTGACTGACATCACGTGAAATACGAGAACGACACGAATGCACTCGAAAACAAGAACACGTTACTAAACCTACACGACCAAAGGCTACGACAATGCCTACGTTTTTTGTTTCAAGACTGAGAAAGAGCTCACAATTTATGGAGACTGGTCAACACATAGGTGGCGCCAGTTTTTGCATACAGGAAAGGCACCGCAGAGGTTTGGTCGACCACATCTATTTCGCTTACTCCTTCTTTCAAAGATGACAGTTGAAGTCATCTTTGTGAAGCATTCGAAGGTCGCTAGCCCTTTTGCCTAGATGCGTAGACACCCCACCAGCTTCTACGTGTTGCACTGAGAGCGCATTTCAAAAAATGCCAGAGGTGTAGGGGCACCGCAAGGGCTGTAGTCACGCATTTTAGGAGCCTGAAAGGGCTGGCTCTCTCAAAAAAATACTTTTCTTTCAAAAAACGTTCTATTCTGTGCTTTAGTATTGTCTGCTGATATATTGATTTTTATAGTGAAATCTCGCAATATACAAAAATTACGTTCATAAACTATTTACCGTTCAAAATGCTTTTCTCCACAATTGTTGCACGTGTGTGTCTTTCCATTGCGGTTTTATTCTGTTTTTTGTTAACTTAATACCAAGACGGAACGACGGAAAGTGTCTTTTTAATTAATTATTTTCCTTTTTAATGCAAGAGAATTAGAGTGCATACAGTATCATACTCTTGACAAATTCTTTGCACTGAACAAGTCTGTGATGAGGAGTTTTGTCGATTGTGCGCTGCCAAAGACGATTCGAAGGATGAGCGCAAGAACATCGGAGAGCGTAATCATGGCGGCACGCAGCGCTTCTTATCTAATCGCGAGGTTCAAAAAGAGATGCTTACAATTGCTCTGCTCGGGCGGACTATCTCAGGACTGATTTGCACGGCACCTGCCTCAGTGCTTCTGTCCCCTCCCTCACACAGCCTAAAGCCCCTATGGCTCAGCCCGGCCATATATCTGAACCGCCGAATCCTCATACCACGCTCTAACCAGACGGCCGCTACCTTAAGGTGGGAAGGAAAGTAAAGGTTGCCGCTGCATTTATGCATAATTTGCATATCGTACCATGTGACCGTTTATTGTTCTGTTTTCCTGTTCATTACATATTAGTCTGTCATGCCTCCCATCTGTGTGCCGTGAACGTGCCTGCACAGTTATTGCGCAGCTACCTTATGAAAGGGTAAGATATGACAATGGAATAGGTAAAATATCTGCGTCAACGCAATCAGGGTGGTGCGCTACGATGCTTCTTTATGGCTGCATCGTAAGAGGCCAGCTTATGTCAGCTCTGGGCTAACACACAGACAGCCGGGCTTGACCACCCCAGCACCCCCATGTCAGCACTGCACACCAACATTCACATGGGAGACACGACCACTCGCTGTGCGACGAACACAAACACAGGGCGTTTAGCAGTCCCGTGGCACGACATAAAAAAAACCTTGATCTCAAGTATCGTTGCTGACAAAGCGGTAAATGGGCTCGGCTGATTAACAACTATAAGGACATCGGCAGGGCAGCGGGCAGCTGCGTTGAGCTGTGGTGTAAGAGGCGAGTATAACAAAACCCGGGTGCGCTGAAAGCCACTCTCAAGTTTTTATTTTATCTGGTCATAGTTCACATGAACTGGCCTTCCACCTCTAAGGCAGACGACACATCGCCATGGCCGCGTTCTCGCGTGGTCTTTTGCGCTTCTTTTGCGTCCCTTGCGGGCACAATCAACAACAATCCAAATATTCGCACTGGGCAGCATAAGGCGGCTGCAAAACAACGTCTCCCTTATTCTAAACGAAAATTAAGACGTCTAGCTGTTTATTTCCTCCTCTGTTTTCCTTCACTACAACTGTGGTGCTGAAAGTAGCCCATCGAAATTTTCTGGGATTAGACACTTCCACCTCCGAGCAGAGGTCGTTCCGCAGATGAGTCCTCCCATGAGTGTTGAGGAAAGGTCCATAGCGACATCCCACAGTGTTTTCATATCGAACAATCTTGGACAAAAAATTTTGAAAATTGAAAAATAAGGAGGTATCTTTGGGGAAATATTGCAGGTAATGTTCCATTTTTGTAATATGTAGTTCTAGTTCTTTTAATGTTTGTCCCTCGATCACATCGTGCAGTTAACACTCCCAAAGAAAACCAATAGTGATGAATCCCCAAACATTAAGAGAAAAAAAAATTGACTGTTGTCGGCTGATCTACGGACATATTGGTTGTTATAATGAAATTTTACAATACCTGAATAAAAATTCGTTCATAAACACTTTGCCCTTCAAAAGCACTTTTTTCCTGAATTTTTGGTAATGATTCTCACTACATTAAGTCATTCAGAGCAACCAGATACCATAAAACTGTAAAAGTGGTTCTTGAAATGAGTTGCGTAGGCATCTAATTTGCGTGCCCCAGTTTACGCAGCCGCTTCTGTCTGCCGCGATATGGCACTATAGCAGAATACCCTTCAGAAAATTCCAGCAAGCTATTATCTCCGTCTGTTTCCTTAAATTTTCAGGTTGAAGGCCTCATCGCGTCCAACGCTTCGGTGGGTACTAACGATGGATTAAGGATTACGATTCAGGTTTGCATTATAAAGGTCGTATGTGAATCTACGCTCTTATTAGGAGAGGAAAAAGACGCTTTGGAAATACCCTTACGTTCACGAATAAACTTCACGTGTTTATGAGGCAGAAGGGCGCTGCAAATAAGGCTTTTCTTTAGTGCAGTTTTACTTTGCTCAGATTTACTAAAAATAATGTGACTAGTTTTACTACACAGCATCGCGAAAGCGTTCTGAGTGGAGCTGTTGTGCATTTTGGCGGATAAAAGGAGCACACGTCTTGTTCTTTCGTTTGATTTGTCCACTTTGCTTTTTATTTACAGGAAATGTGCCGTGTAAGAAAAATTGTGCTTCTCTTTCTTACCTCAGTTTATTTATTAAAATTTTGGAATTAGTTTCATTGTTACAGTCAGGCTTTATTCGCTCATTCTTTTTCTGGTTTTCACCAGTAAGCTGAAAATTGTGTCCGTCTTGGGAAACAAAAAACAAAGTCTGTTCATATATGTCGTGGAAGGCTTCGGGGATATCCTTGATCTTTTAGAACGTTCTCCGCTCTCTTTTCTGTTGATTAGCGCTTTTTTCTTCTCCTGAGCAGCCTCCATCGTGCGTCTCGCCTCACCTGCTTCCGCTTCTTCCCTGCCACGATTCACATTCCCGAAGTTCTTCTGATTGCGTGCGCTCTTTATTCTCTCGCCTCTTGAATTTGCGGGATCTGCATGCTTTCTGGGTCGTAGCCCCTATGGCTCACTATATACCGCCTGTCCTCTCGTCGTACCACCTCACGTGGTACTACCTCATAGGCCGAGATGACGTTAGGCTTAGCAATAAGAATACGAGAGCAAAAGCACCTTAGGTGGTTGTGCAACAAACCGTGAAGTAAAGGAAAGGGCTGCAGCTTTGCATTCGATGGGAAAATGCCATCGAACGCAATCTAGACAGAGGGTGAGTTGTTATATATTTTGCGAACATCTCTGTATATAATGATTAAGGGATCAAGGAGGGACTGCACGAAACACTTAAGTGGAGCATGCAAACGCGACCAGGCGGAACTAAAGAAACTGCAGGTTGACTAAGAAATATACTGGAGGCGTGAAGAGATGAGTCGCACAATTTTAAAAATGATTGAATTTTGAAAGCGTTTGACGGTATAGACTATCGAGCACTAGCGTGGGCTTACACCTTCGTCCTCGTCTTTCAGCATAGTGAGACACTCCTCGGCAAAGGCAGCTCAAAAAATTGTTCACGAATGAATCAGCTGCATCACTAATGATGATATGTAATTTCGCTATATCTGATGGCAAGGAACGAAAAGCTCACGCGTAGTTGAGTTCATTCATCATTTCGTTACAGTACACCTGTCTTCATCTTCTTTACAGAGATTGTCATCATCGTCTCGGCGAGCCACGAGTGCACGCTCCCACTAAGGCCAACGGCTAGAGGCAGCACGCCGTTCCACGCCCACCATCCTTGCGCTAGAGAAGGTGCATCGCTTTGTAAGCCATTATACCAGTCCTCGCGGATCCCTTCGATCAGCACATCATTGTGATCTCCCCCGCCATGTCAGGCGGCGGCAGTCCAAGCTCGGTCACGCCAATAGCGTCCGGCAGTTTCCCCCAGGCGCCCACCACCGCCTCATCGACCGAAGAAGTGCCGTCTAGCGGACCGTACGCCCATGGCAGCAACCAACAGAGGATGCTCATTTTCGGCATCGCCGCCATGGTGGCACTGATATGTCACAGCCAGTCATTCACCCTCGTCTCGGGCCCCGTGGACCACTGGTGCAAGCCCCCACCGCAGTTCTCCCATCTGTCGGTCGAGACCTGGAAAAACGTGGGCATACCTCTGGACGAAAACGGCGGCTACAGCCAGTGCTACGCCTACGTCAATCCCATAATTGGTAACAGCAGCGGCCCCACGGAGACATTTGCATGCAATGCGCGGGACTACGATCAAGGACTGGCCAGGCGGACTGCCCGCAGCTTCTGGAACATGGTCTGCCACCGGTCGTGGCAGTGGGCCCTGGCCGATGCAGTCTTCATGAGTGGAGCACTGGTCTTCGTTAGCTTGGCCGGGTACGTGGCTGACATGTCAGGCCGGCAGCCGGTTATCACTGCAGCAGTAATATCTTTGCTCTTCAGTGCTCTGGGCAGCTGCTGCGCGGACACATACTTCGTCTACGTGGCCTCGCGGTTCGTCAGCTCAGGTAGCGTGAGCAGCATCTTTGTCATCACATTTATCCTGATCTACGAACTGACTCCATTCAAGTACCAGGCATACTACCTAGTCCTCATGACCTCCGTCCCCTTTGTCTGCGCCGATGTGTTCGTCTTCTTCATGGTCCGCCTTGATTTGCCCTGGTATTGGCTGAATACGGTCGTCTTGAATCCCACGGTACTTCTGCTATCAACTTTCTTTGTCATCAACGAGTCACGCCTTTGGCTCATCACGATGTCGCTGTTCCGCGAAGCCGACGGTAATCATGAAGCGAGCTGCCAAGGTAAACGGTGTAAAGCTCGAAGCAGCCCAGCAGTCGGTGCGCAGACTGCGCTCGGAGCTTAAAGGGTGTGAGGGCAGTCACACCGCCGCCTCACCGGCCGCCGTCGTGATCTCAGGCGACCTTCGGTAACGATCCGCTGTTGTCTTCCTCATGAGCTTCGCCGTCATGATCGCTTACTACCGCATGTTGTGGGCTGTGCTGGAGCTCCATGGTTCCGAGGTGGTGAAGGTCACGGACTTTTTCTTGGGCATACCCAGCTACATGGCCCTCTACATCGCCGCTAACATCGCCGGCAGGAAGCAGGTTCTTTTGTTCATGCTACCGCTGCTCGGAGGTCTGTGCAGTCTGTGTGGTGTGGTTGTGTACGCACGACCCTGGTACATCGCCTAGACTCTAATGACCATCGCAAAGCAGTGCGCCATCCTGACTGCAACCGCACACTACATCTTTATTGCGGAACTGTTCCAGACAAGCGCTCGATGCGCGGTCATGTGCGCAGCGTACGCCTGTGGTCGAGTAGGGGCGATAGTCGCCTCTTCACTTCGCCTGCTGAAGGAGTACGGACGCGACGATGTGGGCTTTGCAATTGTTGGCAGCGTGGTATTTTCAAGCCTTGTACCTGTGCTGCGACTGCCCGAGACCAGCTTTGGACGCGAACAACAGCCAAACAAAGAGCAGAGGAAGGACCCACTGTTCCTAATGCAAGTGTCTTTGAATGGGATGCCTCGAGGGAGTGAACAAAAAATTCCGCGATGAGCTGGCAAGGCCCCTCGATGACATCGGTGGATCATGCGCGAAGATTGAACAACGTGCTGTAAAATGAGGTCCATTTCGACTTTTGTTTGTAATTGTGTGCATAGACTGAACAAGAACCCTAAGCAGATGTGCAGTGGACTAACTTATAACAACGTATAATTTCGCATGGCTACTCTCTAACCCAGATATGTTTATTTTGGTTGAAAACACGCAAAATCTTGCAGTACTTCTTTTGTCTGCAAAGAGCTCACCAGCTTAGTATCCCCGTGCACTATCATTTTTGTCACCTAGTCTTCCTCTTTTTCAAAATCTGGAGTTACGCATCAAATGAAATGTTTTCACTACGAGCGAAGTCTTGTTTCTCAGTTCGCACTTGGCAACAATATGCACCAGAAAGCCACTGAGAGTCACCTATACTTCGTGTGAGCCTTTATTCCGCACTCAAGAAAACCTTTCCGTGGTAATGCAGTCCGATTTTTGCAGCGCCCTAGGGATTACTTATATTTCAGCTATCCTCTGGTGCCAATGTCTTATACGCGGACATCTTGATTTGCTTTCCTGGAATATATAACGTAAGCTGGAATTTATTCCGTAAGCTGAACAAGTTGTCCACAATCGTGGTAGCCTGTGTCCGTTGTTCCTATCTCCACTGGGTCCCTATCTTCATTTCGCGTGTCATGTCCGCTGCGTTGCGACGCGCACAATAAATACTTCAAGCTTGCAGAATCAACCATAACAGTTTTAAATAAATCTGTTTCATTTCCGACGTTCCTGGCTTGTTTCGTTTGGCATAATGCCTTCATCAGTCAGTAGTTATTGGGAAGCATCTAATCCTTCCACACGCTTCGGGGCATAGCTACGGGAAGCGTATCTACAGGCCTTGGAGCATGTATGCTTTCAATGACTTTGTCAGTACAAGCATACAAGTGAAGCCGGAGCACTCTGGTTCGATCTCGGCCACAGCGGCTGGGTTTCAATGGAGGCGAAGCTGGAAAGGCGCTCGTGAACTGTGCGATGTCGGTACAGGTGTTCGCCATGACGTGAAACACTTAATGTGCTCTTCTCTTTCCTCAAAAACTATTTAGCGTACGCCGAGCTCTAAAACCATATAACATGAGGGAATGTGGCGCCATCTGCCAGTTCCAGCAACTTTCTACGTAGGAAATTTTTCGCGCTGTCTGTTAGCTGGGGCCTTTCGCGTATCTTGGAAGCCGCGTTAGGTGCACTAGGTCACGATCGTGTGGGTCAACATTACAAGAATTCAACCAGTTTCGCAGCTCAAAATGCAAGTTAGCGGTGCAAGGTGACCCCATGGGCGGAACGAGAACTAACGGCGCTGTAGCAGACGACGTGCTCCCACTGCATGAAGAAGGCGGGTACAGCTAGTGCTACGCCTACGTTCGTCTCCCAGTCGGTAACGACAGAGGACCCGTCAGGACGCTTGCTTGCGACACGTGGGACTACGATCAAGGATGGGCCAGGCGCACTGCCCGCAGCTTGTGGAACATGGTCTGCCACAGGCGATGGACGTGGGTACTGGCCGACGCCGTCTAGATGAGCGGAGAGCAGCCAAACCAATACACAGACAAGGCAGCAATGGGGACAAGTTGGTTGTGCATATTGATGGGAAAAAATTGGCAGTGGCTTAGCTCTGCTATGTGAGGATATACGTAGCGAGAGGTGCAAAAGAAAAGCTGTAGTTGCGGAGCGGGAGCGTCCGCATCTCGAGCGCCAAAAGCCCTGGTTCGATTCCTGGCTTCTACGCCGACTTTTTTCTTTTTATTCTTTGAGTACTGTGCGTGTATTCTGATCTTTACCCAGCCCCCCGCCTCTCCCCGAATATTTCGGCGCATGCGCCGCGGAGGGCTATGCCAGCCACAGCAAAATCGGCTTTACGTGGCATAGTGAAGGTATGGCTTCAAAATATGCAACACTAGGAAACAGACGACAATACAAGACGATGTACAGAGGACAAGCGCTTGGCCTCTGTACCTCGTTTTGTTTTGTCGTCTCTTTCCTGGTGTAACGCGTTTTTTCCATCAACAATACACAGGGTTGAGACGCGGAGTGTGAAGGCGCGCGGGGCGTTTTTTTTTCCAGTGTTTCTTTTTTCCCACGTCCCTTCGGCATTGGAGCATATAAAGCTAAGTCGTAAGTATTCGCTCTGAGCACTGGCAACAAGACTAATGTTCGTTTCACTGCTTACCCTTAGAGTAAAGCACAGGTTCGTTAGGATGTTCTAAACAAATGCTGAAAACGTGCGCCGTACCACGTGATGGCTTAAACTTTTCATGGCCAGAATTTGAAACCACAACAAGAAATCTTTTTCTGTTTTTTTTTCTTGCACAATTAGAGAAATAAAAATTAAAATTCTCACTTCGCTTCTTGCGTAATGTGAGGCATTTATTATTGTTGATTTCCCCCAGCAATCATTGATATAGGTTAGGGCGGTCGAAACGACATCTAGCTGTTGTAGAATTACACGAAGCAGTTCTGCTGTTGCTGAGGTAGCACATTATGCTGCATTTTGTGCACTTCGAGTTTGTGTACGAAGATGCTTTACGAATGTTGCTTTACATCTTCTAACAGCCGCCAGTGGCCTTTCTGAACGTAGCTTGCGTCAGCTGATGGGCGTAGGTTGGGTGGGCAACCACACTATTTTTTTATGCGTTGACTTCTTCAATTTGTTGCTAACCGGTCTCTTTTTCTTCTTGCAATATTCCCGACTTTCAGAACCCGTCCCACATTTTCAAGACAAAATCAAACGGCGCGAGGTGCTTAGAAGCCAAGGTGCAACTGTTTTTGCATGCCTCCTGTATACAACCACGAGTTCACTGCTAAGAGGTTGAGGAATCCACGAATAATGTTTTGTATTGTTTGTTGAACCGTTTCGGCATACGGTAGTATTCAATTAGCTGGTCTGCCAGGTCTACACCTCCAATTATTTCGTTATATGTCCTCACGGGTGCTGCCAGACCAACAAACATACGTAATTTCTCTGAAGCGCTACAACGTTTCACTCTTAAGTTTTGGCTCAGCTCCGCCGCTGCGGCTGCTCACTGGCTATGGCGCTCGACTCCCGTCTCGAAAGACGCATATTCGATCCCGGCCCGCGCCGTTTGACTTTTGGTGGAGGTGAAATTCTAGAGGCCCATGTACTGTGCGATGTCAGGGAATGTTAAAGAACCACAGATGGTTGGAATTACCGGAGCCCTTCACTACGATGTGCCTCATAGCCTGGGTTGCTTTGGGACGTTAAGCCCCCATAAAGCATAAGGAAAAGTTGCACCCTGATCGCGCTGTGAATAGGCTGTGCGTCCGCCTTCCAACTGAGGCAATTATCCGCCTTTTCTTTGACTCAAAACCTGCGAAAGGTTTAGAATTCATTGATTTTGAGAAAATAAAAGGCGCATAACTGGATCCTTGGTCAGTGGACACCTCAATCGCGCTTTACGTACGTCTCGATGGGGACGCCGGAGGCCTATTGTGGTCGGTACGATAATGACGTCATACGCGTGCAGCGTTTCGGGCATGGGTTTTCGATAACGGCGGAGTTTTCGCACAATGACCGAAGTAATGTTCTAGCAATTAAAAATGTGCCCTATCTTCTACTCGATACAATATAATCCTTTCCATTATCAGGTAGTGCATTTTAGGATAGGCCATCGGCGCTTTCAGCCTCGCTGCTGCTCGCTATTTGGAGTCGGTCTTGGCCAGGTATTATACGAATTCAGGGCAGCGTTCGGTGTTTTTATTGCGCTGTCGCGCAGCCGTTGGATGCTGCCTTGATTATAATACAAGTTTTCATCATCAGGGAGGTTAAAGGCGTGCCTACAAACAGCGCGGCGGCAACCTCACGTTACTCAAGCTTGCAGAGCTGCCCTGAAACATGGCCGAAACTCAATGAACGTGGAACTGCCTCACCAAAAATAAATACCCGGCACCATTGAAGTTTTTTACTCTTGGTAGAAAATGAAAAGTATTGATCATGAGGTTAATGACATTGAAGGAGATTTCATTTCAGCGATGTTTATTGGCCTAGTTTGTTTGCACTGCCTCACTTCTCATTACCATCTCCTTCTCGAGAACGTTGCTGCAGATTGATGTTGACGACCTCAGGCCTAATGGCAGCTTTCAACCGCATTATAATCTTCATTGCTTTTATTCGGAAGTACAGCTCCCGGCATTTTGCGGTAAAACGCTTTCCTCGTTTTAATGTGTGTTATTACCTATCTTATGGCACGAAAACAAATGAAATAATTCTTTTGTGGGGCGCTGACAAGAAAACAGCGCATCTATTACTTTTTCTGAAAGGATGGATAATTAGTGCCGCGGCCCTACACCGCTGAGGGCTTAAAAGAAGAAGATTGGCAAATATTCCACACGCACCAGTGCTCCGGAAATACAAGAAACGACGCTTTAGTTGCGGTGAGGGAGCCGTGGATCACCACGCACCATCCATTTTCATGTCACTGTGCATTGTAGTAGGCCACGCTTTGCGCAGGGAAAGCTGGATTCATAAGAGCGAAGACGCGACCGCATCCAGCCAGCCTTTGCTTGCGCCATGTTCTTCGTTATGTTCGTTGCTTTGGTATTCTCCTTGCTACCCGTCATTCTTTTCTACAAGGTCTTCACCAGCGCAACCTTCGCTGTGTTGGCAAAGTACGCTGTGTCGTTCTGCGGCCCGCTTCCAAGCCTGGCAACCACATGTGCACATGTAAGGCGGCTAAGAACCCCAAAGATTCACAGCCTGGGCGAGCCAAGCTTTGCTTTCTTGTGCATCGGGCAAAACACTTGTCTAGAAAGACCGAACTGTGTGTTCCGCAGCTCCAAAAGCTGCTGCGACCAGGAAGGCTAAAAATGACGATGAAATCATGAGTTAAGCTGCACATGCTTACATCCAGACGATTTTTAACCAAATATTATCGCTAGGTGTCGCGGGCTCAGCCTGAAGCACAGCCAGAGCGTGTTCTGGACAAGCGTTTTGCCCTCTGTACCACGGTCCTAAGAGGGACCGACATGGTAAAAGGCTTCGAGCAACATGGTTTGCCTTTGAGCCTGTAGTGGGGCCCTTGAGTTATTGCTAAATGTTTGAAATCTGTCAAAGTAAAGAGGAGAGCGGCAAAACAACTTTCTAGTTCGATGGGAGATGACTGCTTAAGCGGGAAGAGAGCGCGGGATGCTACGGGTTGCGTAAAGGACATTGCTGTCGCTAATTGCAGTCGATGGGTGGGAAGGACGGCGAGTCACATTGTGATTGCTTGATTGTAGCCCGAGAGTGAAGCCGGGGATTAGGAGTGTCGCGTGGTGATTGACGGATGGGATCAAGCCTCCCGCTTGCACGGTATGAACTGAAATCGTCAGAGGCAGCTGGTGGTCCGTCCGTGGGGAACACTGATCCAAACACATACTTTGCGCACCAATCGCATTGATTTCTTGACATTTTTTACTATGCTTTGGAATTACCAAAATTCGAGGACGCATATTTCACTGAAAAGACTTCAGAGTTTCACAATCGCTCTTTCTTCAGCCCGGGATAGGGTGCAGCCACCTGACATCTGGCTAGTGCTGGCACTCCAACGACAAGCTCCTCACCTGTTCGCTGGGAAACAGGAGCCTGGAAGACGCGTTGATGGTCGAGGCTTACTGCCTAGCTCCTTCCATCCAGCCCGCTAGATTCAAGGTAAAAACCAAACTCTTTGTAATGATGTGGTATCTCTGGAAATGTGCACAAGAAAAGCATGCTCTTGAAAATTCTTTCAGCGACCGATTGGTCAAATCACACTATCTCACTAGTTTTGTTTTCCGTCGTCAGTCTTTCCGTCGACCATTCGGGTACCGAAAGTGTATACGTCAGCCTTAGCTCAGGCACTGGTGTATGCCGACCGCAGCATCCTTTTGAGGACGCTACTAATTGTTTCTCTGTGCAGGATAAACGTGTGCTGCCATAAGCGGCATTAGGTCGCTTCATAAGAGCGTGAGGACCTTTTGTCCTTCCCGCGATTAGGCAATTCTGTCTCCACAGATTTTTTTTTCTCGCAACTACGCTCAGTAGGCACCCCTCAACTCTTAGAGCAGCCGAGCTGTTGTAATCCCATGCTTGGTTGTCGCAGCGCTGGTTCTCCGCCTGAAATATCAGATTCCCGATTCGATCACCGCCGCCCTACCCATCGCCGCCCTCGTGCTTCTCGTCGACCCGAGCTCAATCCGGGATCTCCTCTACTTCGACGTGGCCACCATGCACGCAATGGACCTCCTTCGGTTCGTCAACTCTTCGAAATTCATCTCTACGAACGCATTTATCAAGCGTGTAAGAAAATATAACTTAGGCCCCGGGTTTGCTTGGGGCAGAGTAATAGCTGTTTGTATCGAAAAACCTCTGAAAAGGGTGGCACCGAGGGTAAGAAAAGTAGAAGACGCGTGCAAATTAAGTCGTCCATCATTCTTCCTTCATTCATTTTCTGTTCAGCTGTAACATGTAACAATGTAACCTCTAATCTCTAGAAATGGTGGCACCGATGGTAAGAAAAGTTGAAGACGCGTGCACATTCAATCGTCCATCATTCTCCCTTCATTCATTTTCTGTCCAGCTGTAACCTGTAAAGGTATAACCTGTAAACTCTGAATAGGTGGCACCGAGGGTAAGAAAAGTAGTAGACGCGTGTACATTAAATCGTCCATCATTCTCCCTTCATTAATTTTTCTGTCCAGCTGTAACCTGTAACAATGTAACCTGTAACCTCTAGAAAGGGTTGCACCGAGGGTAAGAAAAGTAGAAGACGCGTGCACATTAAATCGTCCATCATTCGCCCTTCATTCATTTTCTGTCCAGCTGTAACCTGTAACAATGTAACCTGCAACCTCTAGAAAGGGTGGCACTGAGGGTAAGAAAAGTAGAAGACGCGTGCACATTAAATCGTCCATCATTCTCCCTTCATTCATTTTGTGTCCAGCTGTAACCTGTAACAGTGTAACCTGTAACCTCTAGAAAGGGTGGCACCGAGGGTAAGAAAAGTAGAAGACGCGTGCATATTAAATCGTCCATCATTCTCCTTTCATTCATTTTCTGTCCAGCTGTAACTTGTAACGGTATAACCTGTAACCTCTGAAAAGGGTGGCACCGAGGGTAAGAAAAGGAATAGAAGCGTGCACATTAGATCGTCCATCATTCTCCTTTCATTCATTTTCTGTCCAGCTGTACCCTGTAACAATGTAACCTGCAACCTCTAGAAAGGGCGGCACCGAGGGTAAGAAAAGTAGAAGACGCGCGCACATTAAATCGTCCATCATTCCCCCTTCATTCATTTTGTGTCCAGCTGTAAGCTGTAACAGTATAATCTGTAACCTCCGAAAAGGGTGGCACTGAGGGTAAGAAAAGTAGAAGACGCGTGCACATTAAATCGTCCATCATTCTCCCTTAATTCATTTTGCTGTCCAGCTGTAACCTCTAACAATGTAATGTGTAACCGCTAGCTGTGACCTGTAACAATAAATGTTACAAGTCAGTCTTAGCTCTGCCCAGCAATAGTTCATCTGGTGCTGTTCTTTATTTTTTTAGCCGCATGCTCCTCTGCCACTGCACGACAATGGAGGGCAGGTTTGGATGGGTGAGAGAGGCCGCCATCTCGATCAAACCGTTTTCCAACCCTCCTGCATGCTTCTTCTTGTAACGATGCGGCGGTTTTTACCGACCAATAAAACCCCCTCACGACTTTGGTCATGCGAGGCGCATGACGTTAGTGCAGCAGTATTCTGGTGGGGAACGATGACATCAATAATTTATTTGTAAACTATCGGCTCGATTTTGAGGACACACGCGACATGAGCGCTCGGCGCCGTTTAGGCTGGACAATCTTGGATTTTATAACCACTTTGAAAAATGTTTCATTGGCCCTTCAATAGCTAAGCTCAGCGCCTAGCTGTTCTGCAGGAAGACGCCGGGGAACATAAGAGCTAACGACTTCTCACGCCTCTCCATCTTTCTAAAGTTTCACTGCTGTAAAACTTTTGGTACCGGGACACCACGTACAGCCCCGTCAAAAGTATTCTGGGTCGCAGTGTTCACTTCCAGTGGAATGAATGTCGCTTTAATACTCCTCTACGTGGAGCATTCGAAGGAGACGTTAAGCAGAAAGCTTCTTTACAGTGAAAGTGAGCCTTCTCCTTGCCTTTTAGGGCCCTTTGGTCGTTAACGGTGCTGTGGTGGCACTGTTATACGCCTCAAACGAAAAGCCTTTCGGCTGAAGACTTTTGAACAACCCTGTTGCTGGTTGGCCTCAGTTTTAAAAACACATTCTTCAAAACGTGACTGAGCGCGGCCAGGTGAACGCATATTCTTGTCAAATCCCGCGTATATGCAAGTCTGTTTAGGGTCTGTTTAAAAAAAATGCGTCAATTCTCCAGCCTGAGTAGTATTGAAAGACTGGATGTAATACTGACTGTGCTTTCAAACCATCGCATCAAGCCATCGCATTTTCAAATTTTGCTACAGAATTGATGCCGTGAGGAGCGTTCCTAAACTTTCGATTGGTTAAAACTTTTTCTTGCTCTCAGCCGTCAAATTAAGCTTGCGTTTCACGAGCACCCAGCTTGATTTATCTGGCTGAAATATTCATTCTGGTGCGCATACATTCGACTACATTACGTCATGATACGTTGCTGCATGTATTTTTAAGGCATTGAGACCACCTGCAACACAGCGCTTGATGAATGTCCGCAGTGAAATGGTTGCATCTAGTGCTGAACATTTATGCTCTGATTTCATGGCAACCCCGAGACTTTGAAAATATATTTTTGTTTGAAAGCTGACTACCAAATCTTTTGCTCTCTTCTAAAAGAGGTTGAATAAAGTACCGCAGGCTGAGACTGATTCATTCCTTAACATAAGTTTTTGTAACAGACATGGGTGATGCTGTTTGCAGGCACACGTACGCGAGTGCTGCCAGCTGTCGTGCAAGCTGACGGCTGACGCGGCCCGTGGGACCATCCGGCTGGCCATGTCGTTGTCACTGCTAAGCACCATGGGGGGCCGCATCTACTATGCTGTGCAGCCCCACCCGTATGAGATACAAGATGCGCTGCATTTGGAACCGCCCCTGCAACACGCCCTCTACCGGCGTAAAGGATGATCGCAGGTCGTAAGCTATTCTCTTACAGCTGAACTCTGTCGGTTGGCTCAGTTGGTTGGGACGGGTTACGTGACAACCTCAGGAATGCAACGTTTACCAAAGAGAAAAGAAATGCACAGGTGATTAAGAGAATAAATGTACATTAGCACTAATTTTATACAATATTACAGCAGCAGCTCTACTCTAAGCAAAAATCGATCACTATTCCGTGCCTGATTTGACCTTGGCTTGAAGCACAGCAGAGCATCGAATTGACCTTGGCGGATTTGAACCAAAATCGATGTCAAAGCATAATTTACCGAGCTCGATCCGATGGCGAACTGCAAATCTAGCCCGTGTCATTTTAGAAAAAAAACGTTGCCCTGCCCGCCGCCGAAATTTGACCTTGGTCAATTTAGACCAAAATGGATATAGCCCGAAATTGTGTATGCCCGACACGATGCCGGCCTCAAAATTTTACCCAGGTTGTTTCACAAAATTTTCCTCTGGCCACCGCCGTAATTTGGCCTTAACCAATATTGATGTACAACCATGGCTGTGCGTGCCCGGAACGATGGCGACATCCAAATTTGTCCTGGGCATCACCAAAATGCTATCGCTCGACCTTTGGGTATAACCGCAATTAAACCCTACCTAACATTTTTTGTTTCGCATTGCTTTCCTATTGCTTCCTTGTAATTGATTTTGCCATCGCTTATTCGTCTCACTTCTCCGTGGGCTTCCGCTTTGTGGGGACTTGGAGTACGGACGAGGGAAAGGGGGGGGGGGGGCATGTAGTGCGAGTGAGTGGACAGCGGAGCGTCGTGGCAGCTCATGATTTTTTACCGACGCGTGCTTCGGAGAGCCACCTCCCGCTCCCACAGGGTTCACAAAAGGTACCCCAATGCACTTTGAGCCACTAGAAGAGCTGAAGGGTGGAGGGTTCGCACATAACCTAAATACAGACGGCGGATATTTCTACAAAATATGGCCGCACTCCTAACGCAGTAGAATGAATCTAAAATTATGCACTCTTATTACGCGTTTGAGCAGCGCAGCTCCTGCATGCACTTGCGATTTCCGCTTTTGCGGCGCGAACTCCGTGGCATAATCCTGATATTTCTTGCGCGATGTGACCCTTCTTGAGCACATGTTTGATCCCTTTTTTTTCGTTCAAAATGGCTAGCTTTAACCTGGACACTTGTATGTTTGTCCGACAGCAAAAGACACAGTTATGGCATCGAAAACTGAATTTGCCAATTTTCCTGCCACTTTATATAAACCCCAAAACGTCCCGTTTCCACTGTTTTGAAGTAAACAGGTTTTGCGATACGCGGCCCCGAAATCGGTGTCAACGCAAGCACATACTAATCGGCCGCTGGTAGGAAGGCTTTTTTACATTTTTTTTCACCTATAAAAGCTGCATTTTCTGTGCGAGTGTTCTGTTCGTGATTAAACAGCGGTACCTTATCGATATATGTCATCTTCAGTGTAGCCAATGTCCCTTTTAAGAGCTGTCTCCTCTTTATTCGTCGTGCTCTGCTTTTTAATCTTTTGATGCTGCCCCTCGGCGTGCGGCATATTGCGCCACGTACTCGTGGTCTCCCTGGTTTGCCTGCTGCCTGTGAATCTCTTCTACAAGGTGCTCGCCACTGTAATCGTGACTGCGGTGGCCATGTACGACGCGGCTTTCTGCTGTCCACTTCCAACCCTGGCGACCGTCTGCACACACGTAAGCTGGCAGGAAACCATATCTGTCTTCGTGCACCCAAGGGGGGCTCACAAGCGAAAGTGTCCAAGCTGTGCTTTGGTTATTCAGCCTCACACGCGGTACAGTCTTGATAGAAGATAGCTGGACCACTTGATTTGCTTTCACCCCTATGTTGAAGCCCTTAAAGAACCTGTTCAGTCAAAAGGTATTCGAAATTGAAGAAGAGGGTCTTCTTCACAACCATTCAAAATGAGACTTACAGAGGTACCATAAGCTTCACATTATAGATGCCTGAACATTTGAATAATGATGCAGGTTCTGAGGAAAGGTATTCAAATAAAAGCGGTCTTCTCGGGCTGGATCGCACTATTCTTGGGTCATCGGCTACGCGGGTTGATTTTTCGACTGTTTTATGTTCAGTGCGTTCGTGCGTGAATGAACATTGAAGTTTGAATAGAGTGTGAGGTAAAAGCATCGGCATGGTAGCTTCACCAATGCCCACTCCAACTTTGGCGACGCACCACTGCACAGGCCATGCAAAAATTAGAGGGAACAATTGACCTCCGCCGAACGAATATGACGCGATAGTGGTAATGAGGTAATGTCCACATATGCGGAATTGGTCGTTCTCAACTTCCTATTCATATGTCCCTGGGAGTCCTCACACCACTCTTTCTGCAATGTTGCAGCGGTTGAGGGATGCGCCACTGTCCCGAGACGGCAGTTGCCGAAGTGGCCTTTGCGAGCAACACCTCGCGTTCAATTATTAATTTAACGGCCACGTGCCACGGTGGTGATTTTTCTTACTATTGGCTGGGCAGCTGTGGTGACACCGAAAGGTCACGTGGCCGCCTGGGCCACACTACGCCACCCTATTTTTCGCTCACAACGCCGACAACGCCGACGTCAGATTGTCCGCGTAATCGCGCCTTTAACGCTATCGAATTAATTTATGCAGACCCGGTGAACTAAACCATCACAGAAAGAAAGCTCGAGACTTATACAGCTCCTTGTTTTCCTCCTTTCGGTTATTCAGAGGATAAATGTTACTCGATGGTCGCATTTGGGATCGCATTTGGTTTTGAAAGCTTCGCGGAATAAACATATACACATCTAATATATAGACATCTAATTTTTGCGTGCTTGTTTTCATCATTGTAATGATGCATAAGGCTCAAGTATATAGGGATTACAACCCAGTATTCGTCTACGATTCCTAAAATATTAATAATCGATTTTTTCTCTTACGATGTTTCGGTTTCTACTTAAACAGCCGAACAGTGGCTGTGACGTCAAAGCTGCGTATAGGTCACAGAAGGAAAGGAAAAGCTAATGTAATCAATGCTTCGTCGTTTTTTATTTCACTTTCAAGAGCCCGAATTACAACGAATTACGAAGGTGCTATTATATTGCAGTTTCCTGCTGCGTCACACGATCTATACAGAGCTTTGACGTTACAGAGCCGTTGAAACCGAAGCAGCATGATAGAAATTGCCAATTATAAAGTACTTAGCGGCGATAGCCGAGCACCGCTTGGTAATTCATGTAAGTAATGTCGTGCAATTGTCCCCACACTTGTCTAGAGCACTAAAACAGTGCACGCACTCTGTTGTGTATTTACGAAAATTAGCGCTGCATGGCAGGCCTGACACTGCTTTCACACACACATGGACTTGAAAACAATCCGTGGGAAGGCTCATGAACGATAAGGTCACATTTCGAGCCCTAGACCACCTGCAAATAAGAAATGACATCATCACCATCATTAGCCTGACTATGCCCACTGCAGGGCAAAGACCCCTCTCATGTCTAATTTCCTGCGCCCACCTATCTTTCTGCGGCATAAGCGCCACCAAAATTAAGCGTCGGCGCTGCTTTAAAAGGTGGTGAGTGGCTTTTGCTTCTTGACGGTACACACAGTTGTCCCACCAGTGTTCGAAACCCTGCATTCGCTATTTATATTTAGCGAGGAAGAAGCTTTCTATGTTCTTCACGTACTAGTTCTTACTCCTGGACGGTTTGTGATGTCATCCTACCACCATACGGAGCTGTGCTGGATAATACGTGACATAAAGCAGAACTTCCTTTTTTTAAGATAAGAGCAAATTTTATGTGCCAAAGACTCCTAACGTGGTCTCCTAATCTTTCTTCAGCCCATGACAGGATGCAGCCACCTGTCCTCTGGCGAATGCCGGCACTCCAACGAGACGGTCCTCACCTGTTCGCAGCACAACCGAAGCCTGGAAGACTCCCTGGCTGTTGAGGCTTACTGCCTAACTCCTTCCGTCCTGACGGCTAGATTAGAGGTAGACAAAAAACCGATAGCCTTACGAAAATATATTAGAAAGAGCAGTACGTTCAACTGGATGACGTTTCTCTTCGCAGCCTTTTTTCCGTCCTCATTTTTCTTGCTGTCTGCTTTGACACTGAAAATACGATGCGTTAGTTTTAACCCATACAATTCTAGCAGGTTTAGTTCATTTATAATATATGCCATCCCGGCAACTTCCTTTTTTCTCCCTCTCTCTCTTTGCGCACTTCCCTTCACAAGTTGCTGTTTCATGTATTACGAACGGAAGCTTGGACACTGCTCCAGGAAACGACTGTTCCCAGCCTGAGCTAAAAACGTTGATGTCATAATTATGCTTATTACAGCTTATACAGTCTCATTTACTACAGCAGAGAACTATCTAGGCACGAACAGGCAGTTGCTACTTCCAGCTAAAAAAACGGTGGCAGCAGTCTAGAGCCGCATTTTGAAGCGAAAGCTTCACAACGCTAGGCAAAGCAGTCGTCGCGTAGGCCGGATAATGACCTTGAACGACCTTCAGCCCAGCCACGTTAGCCGACCATATGTGGTACAGTTATGGTGGTGAACCCTTGAACCCTGACCTTGACCCATGGCCTTTCGTTGACCTTTGTGATTGAGTGACCTTTGGGTTCACTTTTGACCTTAAGAACATCCGATGGGGGGATGTGAAGCCACGCGATGACGTCCGATGAGGGTGTCGTAAGACTATGTGATGCCACGTCATAGCCACGTGGACGTGTGGGAATATATAGAACGGCGGTCGCAAGCGTGTAGCGGAGTTGCCAGGACTAGCTTCAGACGCTTGGCAAGCGTCCTTGCTTTTCGCTGAATTCCAGGTTCAGCCACGTTAAGCCACTGGCAATTTTTTGGAGAGCGGATCATTTCAATGCCGACAGGGATCCTTTCTTTACACCGCATTCAGGAGGCGTACCTGAGCCTGTGGATGAACGAAGCTTCCGGAGGCCTGTGCTTGATGCTCGCGGCCTTGGTTCTCCTGATGAAACTCCAGAAGCTCCAGACCATCATTGCCGCGCTGCTCATCACCGCCCTCGTGCTTCAGGTGGAGCCGCGCTCGTCCCGGGATCTGATACTGGTGGACGTAGTCTTGATGCACGCGATCGACCTCTTTCCGTTCGTCGACTCTGCGCAGTTATTCACTCCGGACGACTTGCTGACCAAACATGTAAGAGCTGAAAAACTGTATTTGCACGGACATAAATAAGGCCCCAAATTCTGTATAACATCACGGCACGCACATTAGTTCTAAGCTGGGTTGTGCGGTGACTCAGAGGAGGGAAAGCCAAACGATCCGCATGATGCCTTCGTCGTAGGAAGCTTCACGGCGAAAAGTTCGTTGAAACACTCGTTGATAGCCAATTCCATTGAAAGTCACCTGCTGTGCGATGTCCGTGCACGTTAAAGATCCCCAGGTGGTCGAATCTATTCCGGAGCCCTCCACTACGGCACCTCTTTCTCCCTTTCTTCTCTCAGGCGCTCCATTATTTCTTCCCTTACGGCGCGGTTTGGGTGTCCGCCGATATGTGAGAGAGATACTGCGCCATTTTCTTTCCCCTAAAAATTGGCAGTCGTTTAGCCAGGCTATTACAGATTATACGCAGCTAGTAATTGATCTTTTTCGGTCGATACCGCCGCTGAACAGCGGCCGGATTCTACAACTCGTCACCCAAGAGAAACGACTGTGATACGGTCGCCGTGTCACCTCCGCATTTTATACACGCTGCTGTGCATGCGCAGGTATCCCACGTTATTTTTTAAGCGGTTTATTAAAATAATAATAAAAAAGGAACGAAAAGATTTTTCTAGCCCCGGCATCTGCCATCGATACTGAAGCACCTGAGCTGGGGCAGCGGAAATAAAGGATATCAGGCAAAATAGAAAAATGAAACGAAAGAGTTGAGGGGACAGAAAGAGAGGATAGGGGCATCGGTAATATACACAAACTATTTGCACAATAAGAAACAGGTACAGGTCGCGCACGTGATTAGTTCATGAAGGAGCAATAAAAACACACGCGCACAGTTGACTAAAACCGTAGTGGGACGTCCAGTTGTTAATCATCCAAGCTAGCACTCGCGGAGCGTTCGGTCACTGCGCGTAACTACCTTTCGAAGAACTGTCGGGACGTATAGCCCGTCTGTTCAAGGAACTCAGAGAACGTCACTAAGATTTGCTCACTGGTGCGCGCACTGTCTTGCGCGCGGTAGTACGCCCAGCGCCCTATAAGGCCGCAAGCATATCGCGACGAGCATCGGCGAACGCGGCCCAGCGAAGGAGCAGGAGCTCATGTGTTTCCACTGTACCACATCCGTCGCACACACATCACTCGTCGCGGTTCCGTGACGCTCCTGTCGTTCACCTGACCACACGCAGCCAATGCGCGCACGGAGAATCATTGCACGTTGCGATCGCGTAAGTGCGCGACAGCTGGTGATGCTGTCGATGCGCTCACCTCATGCGATGCGTGGGCCGGGGTGCTGCTTTTGGAGATGGTCCTGGATGACCACACGCACGTCCTCCATCGCAAGGGGCAGATCGCTGGGAGGTAGTTGATGTGCGGCGATCGCGAGGCCGTCAGCTTCCTCGTTGCCGGCGATGCCGCAGTGACGGGGAGCCCACTGTGCACTCACGGCACATCCTCTTCGCGCGTGATGCTCGGTGCGGGAGCGGATGTCTCGCACTAGTTGGGCACCACGGCCGTTCGATTGCAAGCGGCTTAGGGCAGTGCGGGAATCGCACAGCAGACCACTCCTGGGCGGTGGAGGGCCGAGGGTGAGCAGCAGGTCTAGCCCGAGCCGGATCCCCATCAACTCCGCCGTGGTGGAGGAGCCCAGGAAGGTGTCGTGATGCTGGCTGTGCAGTCGCAGGCGGGGATGGTAGCCGCCGCAGCAAGGGAGCAGCTGTCGCGGACCACTGAGCCGTCGGTGTGCACGAGGAGATGGTCCTGGAGCTACTCGTGTATGACGGCTCTGGCCAGCTGCTGCACAGCACAGAGGGGTGTGCTCCGCTGTCCCGCGATGCCGACGATCTCTCGCTTTACCTCCATGGCAGCAGGCCAGGGCGCGCAGGAGCCGTAGGGTGGTGGGCCTTGAGTCATACTCATACTCGCTCATACTCGAGCAGCGCCGCGCCCACTCGTGAGCGCGGGTGCGAGCGCATAGGCTGCAGCAGCGAGCCACCGCCCGGTGCGGGATGAAGTCGGTCGATGTGATTCAGTTCCCTGTGCCCTGCTTGGGGCTGAAAGCGGCCTGGGCGGAGCTGACGGCCACTGGCGTGCGGAACTGCTTCCGCAAGGCCGGCTTTTTAGACACAGTGTCCCTATGCCGATCCTGATGCTTCGGAGGGTGACCAGCCCGGCGGCCATTTGTGGCAGCGGATCGTCGACTCAGACAGGGGGGGGGGGGGGGGGGGGGTCATGACATCGGTTGGAGTGGGTCATGACATCGGTTGGAGTGATTTTATTTCTGCCGATGACGACGCCGATACCGCGGAACCGCACGTGCACGGACGAGGGCATCGTTTCTGAAGTGCGGGACGAGAGTGACGCGGAGGAGTCAGATGAGGGTGAAACTTCGGAGCCAGCACCCATAAGCGCGCCTGTAGCAGTGGGCTACATAAAGAGCCTCAGACAACTTGCCTATGCCAAGGCCCTCAGCGAAGAGCACGCTTCTGCTTTAAATAAACAGGAAACCTCCCTCATCGGATCTGCCCTGGAAAAACAGACGGACAACACGGACTTTTTCTAAAAAAAAAATTGTATTTCGACAAGCAACTGTTTTAAAGCTGTGGTCTACTTACTACGAACTTTGGGATATAACGAACGGACGCCGCTTGACGCTTATGTTCTTTATAAGCGGGCTCGACTTATAAGCAACTTCCTCCTTGCATCATCCTAGTATCCCCCTGCTTTCTTGCGCTTTCCCAAAGATATTGTTTTAGTTTAATGTAATTTATGTATCATGCCACCCACGCCTTCAACCAGACAGCACCTCATAAGCAGGCATCGCATGTTTTCAAATTCAGAGTGACCTGTAGCGTGGACCACTGATAAAGGTCAAGACAAAACATTCTGGGACTAATGGTGCCGAAATATTTTTTCCTACATTTGTTTGCAATGGCCAGACCTGAGCAGTATATTTTAACGCTTACAAGCCGGGAAGACGGTAAAGAAAACGCCATAGGCTCTGATCAAATCGCTGTTTGTAACCGTTTTGTAATCACTATGGCTACCACTGTTTGCAGTCACAGGTACGCGAGTGCTGCCAGCTGTCGTGCAAGCTGACGGTTGACGCGGCAAGCGCGACCCTTAGGCTGGTCTTGCTGCTGTCGCTGTTTGCTAGCGTATTGGTCCGCTTCTACTTCACAACGGAGCACGGCCTGAATGTGTTGCAACTGGCGCAGCATGTCGGCCCGCCTCAACATCATGCCACCCTCCACTGACGTAGAGGGTGATCTCAAGGCGTAAGTTTGTTTCTCTTAAAAGAATTTGGTTTGAGGGTCGGTTGCTTGATACGGGTTCTGTTATAAAGTTGAGCGAACAAGCTTAAGCAAGGCGCGAGAAAGAAAAGGTAAGAACTCCATTCAATATGACACGAGTCGTAGTGTCGGCTAAATATGCGACGAAGAATAAAGGAGAGGCAGTCACAAGATACTCGCCTTTGGTCATGAGGTCCGAATTTAACTGCATCATTCTAATCAAATGGTTTCTACAAATAATTCGTGATGTGACCGCTGACATCGGACTCTGTGACTTTTTCTTTGACATTGCGTTATTTCTTGCGGATGATCACCGCGTAGGACAAAACGATCAGCAATGCACATGAATTAGTGGACTAATGTGTGTGTCCCTCGCCCCCTCTCTGTTTTCACATAGATGTCTTGCCAACTTGCCCAAGTCTATGTGCGTCGAGGAAAAGGCCGGGCACTGGATAATTATTTGCTCCAAGGCCGGCAAAATTAGCACTAAAATTAAGGCAGACTTGTGTACTCTTGACAAGGCTAGATAATGACGGGAGATTAGGGCAAAACACGACAAAGACGAAACGCCACATTTGGTTATTTATCCCCCCTAACGTTTGAATGATCTTTTATATTGATATTGATGTGCTATAACCTGCCACACATGCAATAAAATCGAATTCAAGGTTCACCAGACTGGCTCTTTCTAAACAAAGAACAAAATACGAAGTTGGCTTTGGTAAGCAACAAAGCGGCCGAAAAGGGGCAAAATTTCTTATGCCAGAGTGTTCAGAACCATGCTGTTCAAACGACCTGGCGTCTAAGACTAACGCAATTATTTAGTTATTACAGTTCGGTATTGCTATTATTTTATGCAATGGCTCATATAGACAGATCTAAATACTTTAAGACGTCCCGCTATATTTTAAGTAGGAGGGATCACATCAGTAGAACTAGAGTAATTATATGCAGAAACTGCATGAAAGTTTCTTTCTTCGGAAAAACAGTATCTACATGAAACGCTTACCAGCAGATGTACTCAAGGCTGACAGAGTCCGCTTCATTCAACTGATCAATAATATGTAACTAAAAGGGTTACTCTTACACTTTGCTGCTGTTACGGCTTGAACAAGACGTTTCGAGCTTGAGAATGCTTCGTTTTATAGTCGTCAGGTCATCGATTATATTGCTGTTTGCATGCTTGGGTTATTATTGCTATCATTATCCACTCTCCTGCTCTAAACATTTCACACTAAAGGATATGCTGTAGGAGGTGCTGCTCACCACGTCCAAGATGTAAGCAGAAATCACTGGGGCCCTGGACTAAGGAAGGACCCGACGCACAGCAGCTCCGACCACCACCGCTTTCAATGAATATTGATTCATTCGTTATTCTTGTTTCGAGTGTTTAGGGTATCTGTGTGGTGCTACATTGAACAAATAGCAAGTAATTTCAAGGAGTGTTCTATAAATGGAAGATGAGAAGTATTACGCAAGCGGCCGCGTCCCACAACAGCCGTTTATCTATTCGGAAGTGTGTAGCCCACAGGAAGGAATATTCATTTCAGTTTTTACAATTTCGAAAACGCAGTTACCTTCGGCTTTGGAGCCTAACAAATTTTGTCTAATTCAACGAGCTACTTTCACTGAAGGTATTGCTTTGCCTCAAGGCTCTTCGAAGGAGCATGTATTTTGGCGCAATGTAGAGAAAATTTGTTAGGTCACAGCGGCGAGGGTAACAGCATTTTTGAAATTCTAAAAACTCATACGGATATCACTTCCGGTGGGCTTCCCAATCAATGAGGAGATTAGCAGTCAGAGTTAAAAAGTTAGCTTTTCAATGTCAGTTCACCTTTTTATTAGTTAGCACTACTATGCTGGATACTGGTGCGTTACGCTGAAGAAAATGTGCAGAATCAAGCGCTCTTCTAACTCAAAACGACTATTTTAAAAATTGCAGAACACCTTAGAAGAATTGCGGAACATCGGTATGCGCTCAAATGCCAATAATGCGTGAATTTACATTGCAACCGTACAATAATCTGAATTGTTCATTTTCTCCCACATATTAACGTAACGCTGCTACTGTAAATGGCCAGCCATCAATAGGCGCAATGCATTTGCTACCGAACGAAAATTTGCGGTCGTGCGAAGATTTCTGGAGCTGACTGGCACGCTTTGATGACAGATTCCGTACCAGCACTTCTTGCTTTGACTGCACTTTTTTCGTGCCTTGCGAGCCCGCTTAGTGCACTCGTTTTCAGTGCGTTAAGTACGCATAAACTTCAAGTGTGTGTTACTGCTGCATCAGGCACCCCTAACGGATCAAATTTCAGCGATATTATTTATAAATTTTTTAGTTGCATGGTTTCATACCGTGTACGTCACCTTCGAAATAAAGCGCTAATTTCTTAGCTGTAATGTTTAGATTTTTACAAATTTGAGCCTCGCGAACTCTCTCTTAACTTACCTCAGGGGAGCAGTGGGAGGCTATTCTGCTCAGCGAAGATCGTGACCGTCAGCACTGGCTGGTGGGCAGGGCCAGCGCAGCAGCAATAACCAGTGGACTACCGGACTAGGTGGCGCACACACGTTTTCTACGGATATTCAGCAAATAACGGTGTTTTCAATCAATCAATAAATCAATCAATCTCTCTTAACTTGAGCAGTACTTCTAGTTAGCCAATTGGGCTACCGCTGGGGCACAACTCGCTAGGCTAGTTGGGTTGGTCTGTTTAGGAGGCCACGCGCAGCTGTAGCATACTGTAGCATACAGTTTTTTTTTCTGACGCAGGCTGATCATCACCATGATTTCGATCGACCCCATCATTACAAAATAGTCCTCACTGCCGCCTGTGGGAACTTTAACTGAAGGTCCCGAGAAAAAAAAACGACTTTATAAATAAGAGCTAATTTTAGTGCCAATGTCAGAAATCTCCTTTTTAAGCACGAGATCCGGGAAACTCTCCGAACCCAATGACAGATGTAAATAATGCGCCCAGAGAGGGACACTAAACCATATAACCTGGCAATGCCCCTACTCCCCTGGGGCTGCCGTAAACATTCGTAATGAGGAAGCTTGAGAGTCTCGTTTCCGAAACCCGAAGACCAACTCCAAGCCATCCGCCTGGCGACCGAGGCCTCGAAGAACCAAGTGGTTCGCCACACAGGAATCTCTCTAGGCGCTGTGCCCCCTACTCCCTCCGGAGTGCGCGTACCTGAGTTGGGAAAGGAGGGGTGCCTCCTATATCAGTGTATAAGTTTTTCTCTCTTTCTCTCTTTCTCTTGAATGATGTGGCATTCAAAGTTACGAAAAAAATCTCAGCCACGGCCAGCGGAGGTGGCTCAGTGCCTCCGACGTTCAACTACAGACCCCAAAGTTGCAATATAAAATCCAAGCTGGGGCGAATGGTCTTGATGGAGGTGAAAACCGACATTCATTTACTTGCGTTTTGAACCCTTTTCGGGGAGCAACAGCATTTCGCCTTCATTTTCGCATGGTTTCAATTGACCAAAAAAAATCGTAACGCTATGCTTAGCAGCTGAGGTAAGTGCAGTCCCAGTAACGCTTAAGCCGGGAACACCTGCGGCAGCTTTCCTTTGTTTCTCGCAGGGAGTCTTCGCTTTATATATGGTTTTTCTACTAATTTGCAGGAATCTGCTTTATATATACATTTTATTGCGCAAATATTTGAATTTGCATAACAGTACATTTTTACATGTTTGTGAAAACAGGGAGAACCATAGCATAGGTCATTTAGTACCACGAAATTTCTCGATCCTCTTGTTTCTGCGGGAGCACTGAGACTAGAGAAATATGTAACACCCACCGCTGGGACTCAGTGGTTACAGCGCCCGGCTACTCAGCCAGAGAACCCGGGTTCAATCGCGGCCATGGCGTCCCCTTTTCCATGGAGCGAAACGCAAAGATCGCCCGTGAGCTGCGCCATGTCGCGGCACGGTAAACAACCCAAGGTGTTTTAAATTAATCCGAAGCCCTCCATTACGGATTCTCTTATAGATGTCGCCTCAGGAACGAAGTGTAGCAGCTGTGGGGTGACACTGCTTACACACTGTGTTGCATACAATACGGTTCTAAAATGGTCCAGTAGTTCTCGATTGACATGAGGGCTCTCTCTATGAACCGTAATAATCAGCACAATTTACACTCATCGGTAGCAGGAGTGCCACGGAAAGAACGTGCAATTCTAAAAAAAAACTTTATTCATAATGGGCAGCGTTTTTCCCGTAAGCCTCGTCGCTGACAGCGTTGCGTTCGTTGCGTTGCCCATAGAAGATCACGACCAAAATTTCGTTGCAGTGGAGCCAGGCGCAACCGTCGGGGCACCAGGTGGCACCGGGTGCGGACCTGCGCCAAGAGGCAACTCCGTAGGGATGCTGATTGATAACTTCAATGGCGCCAAGGGAAGATAAGTATAAAGATCGCCATGAAACAATAAGCTTGGCCTACACAAGGCAGGGTCAAATACCACTTTTCCAAGCCTTTCACCCCATAGCAGCCGAGCCCCAGGTCAAGGGACTGCTTTTACTGAATTCAAAACCCGGTGGATGCGCGTTAGCACTGGGGTCCTAAATCAAAACGACTAAGAGTTACGCCGCCGTGGTGGCTCAGTGGTTAGGGCGCTCGACTACTGATCCGGAGCACCCGAGTTCGAACCCAACCGCGGCGGCTGCTTTTCTATGGAGGCAAAGCGCTAAGGCGCCCGTGTGCTTTGCGATGTCAGCGCACGTTAAAGATCCCCAGGTGGTGGAAATTATTCTGGAGACCTCCACTACGGCACCTCTTCCTTCCTTTCATCTTTCACTCCCTCCTTTGTCCCTTCCCTCACGACGCGGTTTTCAGTTTTCATTTTCATTTCATAGGAACGGAAAGTCAAAACCACAAAGCCATAGCGGCGGTCAGGCAGTACCACCTTTCACTGTGCATTCGCGCTCCAAACAAGATTCAGGGCAGCAATGAAGAGCCATGATAATATGCGGTGGCATAAAACGCTAGAACCCGGATACAATCGTTCCTGACGTTTCCTTGCAGAGCCTGTCAAAAATTAATAGCCACAGGGCTTCTTGGCACGAACAAGTTGCCCAGCTCTAGAATCCCCTTTTGGGGCTCCAAAGAACTGTAGGAATGACAAGGCCTTCCTATCATTCAGAAAATCGAAGCGTGGGCCACGCTATAAAATACTCTGTGCTCGATTCAGAAACAAATTATGTGGCCCTAAACATTCGAGCAATGCCGCAGCATTACCCTATGGCAAAGTTGCCGCTGGTAAGTACACGAGAGTCTTTCAAGCTATGACTACGAGCAGAATCTAAATATCGTGTTTCGTTGCATCAGTGATATTGCCTATTTTCATAAGGCTGTCATTACTGGTGTCATAACACTGTTGGTGAAATGATAAGAAAATTGGTCTTTCGCATCTCCTTGTGAAAATTAATATACCTTGAGTCACAGCGTTGTTTGGCGGATGGTTTCCTTGTGCCATTAACATTCATCATCGTCAAACACGCGGTCTTGTTCCAAGCGCTGTCAAAGAAATTCTTAGCGACCTGAATGCGTTTACGCTCGAAATGTGGGTGCCCTCCAAACTGAAGTTTAAGGCTGAGTTTCGGCGCTGGCAGGCGCATACATGTGGCTTTTCAGCCTGTTTGACACTCACTTTGTGCAATAACATTGCAACGATTGTGAAAGGCAATTGGGCCGTAGCAAAGATTATGCACCCATGCGCACAGTGGTGGCCATGGCTCCCACACTTCGTGTGCTTGTTTTGTCGACCTTGGAGTAAATTATCTGTCAGTGCGATGTCTTTGCCTTAACTAACCCAGACTTGAACAAATTATCACGAGCTCACGAAGAACAACTCGAACGGAAGTTTTAGCCGAGCATTCCGCCTTACATGCATCGATGAAAATTCTGTCCACCACGGTCAACATCCGCATGAAATGACGTGATCACATGGCTAAAGTGACAAGATCAACCGTCAGTGGTCACGTGACCGATTAGCCGTTAACCCGTTTCACTGTGGTGTAGCAGTTATTTTAACTCGCAGCTGAAGCCCCAACACATGCACCTGTGGACAGTCTTTCCTTTGATCTTTACTCGCACATTTAGCTGACGCCATACTCGTTTGACATGGCTTGGGGATCTAAATATTTCATGTCCCCACTTTATCAGTCTCGTTCATTCAAGTTTACGACCGAACAGGTAGCAAACAGCTGACACTCAAAATCATTTCTTTTAATAGAAACTCACTTATGCATTGTGGTCATCCTCTACGCCGATCGAGGGCAAGCTGCTGGGGCTGCGGGACATGCTGCGCCGCTTGCAACACATTCGGGTGATGCTGCGCCGCAGAGTAGATGCGGCTCCATACGGTGGCAAACAGCGACAGCAACACGGCCAGCCCAAGGCTCAGGCGGGCCGCGTAAGCCGTCAGCTTGCCTGACAGCAGGCAGCACTCGCGTGCGCGTGCCTGCAAGCAAGGGTTGTCATAGTTATTACAATTTCTTGCAGGCTGTGGTGGCTTCATTACCCCTTCAGACTTGCGCAATTTTTCGATTTGTAAGCGTTAAAGGGACGCACCATTGGCTAAAAAGTTTCATGAGATTAGGGCGTAGCTGAAAAAATACCGGACTTATTAAAGGCCCGCCAGCATGGATACATCTTACAAGTGGAACCATTTACAAATTTTGCAAGGCATCGAAGGTCCCGTTTGCGCTTCATGAAAAAGTGTCAAAGGAGATGATCAGGCTGAAAGCACCTGGTGTAGCATCCCCAGTACCGTATACGCTGAATGGGTTACGCCCGTTTTTCCGCTCCTAAAGAAGGATGGCTTAGAGGGCGTTTGTAGAGATTTTAAAGTTATACTTAACCCGTTGTGCGATATCGAACAGCATCCGCTCCCCGTTACTGATTTTTTCGCCAACTTATTCTGAAGACAGCAAATCAGCATTTCAGATTTCCGTAACGCTTGAAACAATATCGCGTTGGACGAGGACCGTCGAATTCTGACAGTCATCAACAAAAGGCAAGATTTTTTTTGTTACAACCAGTTACCGTTCGGCATCGCGTCAGCGCTACTCATATTTCAAACAAAGGTTGCATCTGTGTTGCAAGGGTTGGTCGGGGCTCAAGCATATCTGGATGATGTGCTGATAGCGGACAAGAAAACCGACTACTCGAATTTGCAGGTAGTGTTGCAGCGTTTCAGTTAAAGTGGCATCAAGCTGCATGGCGATAAATGTTGCTTCAGCGAGATAGTGATAAAGTAACTTAGTCACCACATCGAAGCAGGCGGACAGCACCCGGTGGAAAAGAATATTGATGCAGTTGGGCTGGCACCTTCGCCTGAAAACATAACAGAACTGCGTGCTTCCTCGGTTTAATTACCTCCTACAAGTTTCTGCCGAACATGTCCATGGTAGTAGCTCTTTGTACAAGGTAAGTGATATGGGGTTAGAAGAGGCGGCAGCATTCCAACGTGTCAAAAGCTCTTTGTGCACAGCGCCCATCCTGACTTTTTTCGACCCGCAGCGCCAACTGCTGTTTCAGTGCGACGCTTCACCATGTGATATCGACGCCATACTTTTTCATCGCTCTCACGGTGAAAATAGGTTGATCGGATTTCGCTCCTGGGCCTTAATATGCGTTAATAATCAATGTGTCAACGGCATTGATCGTTAACGAAACTTTGGCAGCGGAACTGCTGTGCTTTTTAAAGCATCCGTAAAGGACCGAAAAAGGAGTATTGCCACTCCGTCGCGCCTGAACATTCACGTCTTCAAGCATGTGTGTCCAGTCCTGGTACCACCAAAGTATATTGTACCATTAGCTATATCGCTGTGAAGCTTCCAAAGACGGTTGCACAAACTGTTGAGTTGTTTGGCTTTCACGTCGTAAGAGTCTGCACGCAACTCAGCGTGAAGCTGAGCGCGCCATCGACAGAAACAGAATCTGCAACCTTATGTCTATCCGAAACAAGGACTCAGCTTTGCTCTTACGTGCAAGTACAGAGTGGCCGGAAGGAGGAATTTCGCAGAGCTGCCGGACGGAAATAGGTCGATCACGTGCATGGTGGCCACGTCGATCAGTATCACATCCCGGGACGAGCGCGGGTCCACCAAAAGCACGAAGGCGGCGAGGTGCAGGGCGACACTGAGGGCCTCAAGCTCTGGGAACTTCATCTGGAGCACCGCCACTGCGACCGATAAGCATACGCCTCCGGCAGCTTCGATGGCCCATGGGCCCAGGGCCGCCTCCTGAACACGGTTGGAAGAAAGTATTCACATGGAGCATAATTTTTACAACCGTAGGTAGGAAGAGAAGCCAACGAAACTCTAAAAATGCGGCTGAAGGCCATTGCCTCCAGTTTAGATTTAATCTGAAAGTTAATGCCCCAGAAAGTTCGCTGCCCTCACGCATAAGAGACGTATTCAATTCCATTTAATTAAGTTTATTTTAATAGATGTTTCTAAAGATATCTGAGATGGATGTTGTAAATCATAGCTTGACGTGGCCAAGAAAATCTCTACAAGGCCATGCCGACGTAATTACTGACAATAGTTAACAGAAACAATAGAAAAGATGGAGAATAGAAGGCACTGCACAATAATAACATGGTGTAGTTTTCTGAAGCATAATCAAGGGTAGTTTTCAATATTATCAGAAATAATACAAGAATACATCATGCATACACATTTCAATAAAACTTTAGTTGAGCTCTAATAGGCATGATTTCGCGAAGTAGAAATATTTTCTAAACATTTTGAGCACAAGCTACGAATTATAGATTCTGAGAACACTTTTCTACCTTCATTTCCGAGTACTTAAAATGGCACTTTCGGGAGGGAGTAGAAGAAAGAGTACAATAAGTGGACAAGCCCGACACTGTCTCAGCTCTCTCTCTCCTACATAAAAAACTACGCACTGATAATATTCTTCCTGATATTTCTTCTGAGAGTGCTGCACGACAGTTTTGTTTTTGTTCGCTGCTCGCATCTTGCTTCTCGTGGTACTGATAGTATGTATGATACATTAACTACAGCTTATTGGATATCTGTGCCGATAATATTATCGTATTTTTGGTTGAAGAATAGGCTGCAAAAAGCAGTGCCGACCGCAGAAAGGATGTGCAGTGTGTGAGCACCTACATCATCCGATTTGAACAAACTTCAAGAGCAGTCTTTTCTTCTGTATTCGAAAATAAAAAGCTTGGTGTTCTTTTTTTACCTCAATTCTTGCCGCCTGGATAAAAGGAGTTAGGCAGTAAGCCTCAACCGCCAGGGAGTGTTCCAGGCTTCTTTGTTGCAGCGAACACGTGGGGAGCGTGCTGTTGGAGTACCGGCACTGGCCCGATGTCAGGTTGCTGCAACTTGTCATTGGCTGAAAAAATGTCGATGATGAAGCACAAGGTTTGGTTAAGCGACGTAGGCGGCTCTGTCTCCTATTTAAGCGAAAGCATTTCTTTTCTCAATAGTGGCGAGTATAGGGCCTGTCGTCAGAGCGTGTCAGCACGAAAATGAGCATTCAGAAAAAGACATTCGCCGCCATTGTGGTTCTAACTCAGGCCCTCTGCGTGCCAGGTGGTCACGCAACGTATATGCCACGAACGGCCGTTGGTTCGAGGCTGTAAGAGCGGCACGAAGTGAACGCATTGTGGTGTGCACGATGGTAAAGTGTGTTCGGGATGCGTACTGATGTTAGACAACGATTACGTGGAAAAAAAAGTGACGTGATAAGTGTCGTGTGACAACGATGACTTGTAAATGAGTTGCTGACATACAAACGCAAATGCTTTCGCATTTGTTCAATGCAGCATACTGCAGTGCTCTACAAATTTTTTGTAATATTCCCAGTGGGCAAGTTAAGGCACTTGTCCGTCACACGTAGGAGTGAGTCACCTGTTAGTCGCACCACTCAGGCAGCCCACCGAGACTAAACCGGCCACAATAAACTACTTTGGCGCTAAAGAGTAACAGAGAATACAAACTCTAAAACTCAGATAGCTTAATCACCTACCTGTCCCATTAGAAAGGAAGGAGTAATGACCCGTTTTAAAACTGCTGTGCGTAAAATTCTCATAGACGAAGCTTCGCAAGCGAACACAATAGCACGCGCAAGCGTCGGGACATTCAAACACCAGCGCTTGTACCTCTAAATAAACGAGGCGAAAAAGAAAGGCAGGCATTCATTCTCGAGCCTTGTTCGCTTACTAGGTTGCCTCACATTGGTCAGACATTAGGGTAGCTACTGTGCTGATGCTTTTACAACCCAACGCATAATAAAATTTGGGCTCCCTCATGTACGAACTCGGCAATCCTTTGTGCCAATGGCGGGAGAGGAAGCGGTCCTCTATAAACTTTTTGCACGTTCAACAAAATCTTAACGATCGAAATTAACCTGCGAAGCTCACGGCAGAACATCATATAGAGCAAGCCATCAGCAGTGTTTAAAACCACTGCAGTCGCACGTCACGTCTATCTTCATTCAAATGTTTTCGGAGCATAAATGGTTTACTTGTCAGCCCTGTTTTGTGAAGCTTATGGTACCCCTAAATGTCTAATTCGGTGTAAGGTTGTCAAGAGGACCCTGCTCATCAGCTTCCTAGAGCGTTTCGACATTAGGGGTGCCGTAAGTCTCCAGTATACTCGTCAGACCCGAGAAAAAGTTCGGCTTCTCAGCGTTATTCCAAATGCGTATCTCAAGTCTTTGCGGCATTGTGAATAAACGCACAAAATCTGGAAGTCGCCGGTCCCACACTACTTCCCTGATGAGTTTTCACAATGCATTCTATGGGGCTCAATGCAGAAAATGCCACATCATCTTATGTATTTATTTAGTTAAATACATGCACGACAAGATGAGTGTTTGGATCAAAATTACAAGACATCTTACGAAAAAGCACGCGCTACATGAGAGCTGTTTGGCCGCTGAGGGCCGAAATCTGCTTTAGACAAATCCACCAACTCTAGACGCTACTCAGAGCGCCTCTATCGATTCACACTTTTCGAAAACGTTACACAGAAGCACAGGAAATTTTTTCTGACTTCCAATGGCAGTTTCCTGCAAAATTGGCATTATAATGTACAAGGATTCTGACGAGGATATAGGGGCTGAGAAAGCAAATCAAGTTGCTATATACCATAGGCCAAGACTGTACCGCTTGTGACCAAAGAATAAGGAAAGCAGAGTTTCGGCCGCGCTGGCCGTGACCTCTCCCCACATGGTGGAGGATGACAGCAATGCCTTCGGAACGACTTACGTGCGCGCAGATGGTCCCCAGACTTGGAAGTTGGCCGCAGAAAACCCTGTCGTACATGGCCACCACCGTCAATGTCGCGTAGCCGAGCAACTTGTAAATGACGATCAAGGGCAGCAGGCACACCGCTAAAACCACGAGTACGTGGAACAACATGTCTACACGTCTTCTAGGGCAGCACCGAAAGGTTTGAGCAGCCTTGGACGGCCGGTCGGCTGGGATGGAGACTTCTTTCTTCTTCGCTCGGAGCGGACACGGCGACCACTAGGGGTTTTTTAGAAACCTCTACAACAGCTTGGCCTTTGTTCGAGCAGCCCAGTCTTATTGTCGTTTGGAGCCACCATACTTGGGTACAGCCAGAAGTGTGTTTTTTTACTGCCGTGCAAATTTTTTTTAATGAAATCAAAATGACTACCTTGTTAATTTTGTTTGTTAATTTCTTCAATATTATTTTTATTCTTACAATTATCATTATCGTTTAACTACTCGGCTATAAACATCAGTCTGGATCTCCTGCGTGCTTTCTGCATTTCCCGTTTCATTTCGTTGTTCCTTTTTGTTTTCTTCTTCCGTCCACACCATTCTTCTTAATTTCGTCCAAGAATTATTTACCTCAAAAACTCTCTGTGTCCCCCAATTCTTAGCCAATCCACCTATGTGTGCATGTGCCATACTATGAGGACAACAACAAAAACACCAACACTAAAGGCACAGACCTATCGCTGCTTCTCCGCCATTGATTGAATAAGTTCTTGATACAAACAGAGACCAGTTTAGCGCGAAAAGCGATAACAACAGTAACAAAAGGAATGAAGTGAAATGATGATTGGTTTTTGCGGAAGGAAATGCCATCGTATCTGTCTCACATCTCTGCGGACACCAGAACCGCGCCGTATGGAAGGGGATAAAGTAGAGAGTGAAAGAAGAAATAAAGGAAGAGGTGCCGTAGTGGAGGCTCCGGAATAATTTCGACCACCAGGGGATCTTTAACGTGCACTGACATCGCCCAGAACGTGGGTGGTGGTGGTAGTGGTTTTATTAAAAATATTAGTAAAAAGGAAGGAAAATATTTTTGCTAGCCCCGGCATCTGCCATCGATACTGAAGCACCTGAGCTGGGGCAGCGGAAATAAAGGACAGCAGGCAGAATGGAGAAATGAAATGAAAGAGGTGAGGGGACAGGAATAGAGGACAGGGGGAGAAGTAATATGTACAAACTATTTACACAATAAGATATGTGTCCAGGTTGTGCGCGTGATTAGTTCATTTTAGAGGAATTAAATCACACACGCGCACAGCACTGTGTAGGTTACAACCGGAGTGGGGCGTCAAGTATTAATCGTTCAAGGTAGAACTCGCGGAGGGTTCGGTCACTGCGTGTAACTACCTGACGGAGAACAGACGGGACGTCAAGCCCGTGTGTTCGAGGAATGCACAGAGGCTCACCAAAGTTCGCTCACGAGTGCGCGCACTGCCCTGCGGCCACAATAGCGTCTTGATGGAGTCTGGTAGTATGCCCTGCGCCCTATAGGCCGTGAGCATATCGCGACGAGCATCGGCGAACGCGGAGCAGCGAAGGAGCAGATGTTCTAGTGTTTCCACTGCACCGCATCCGTCACACACATCACTCGTCGCGATTCCGTGACGCACCCGTCGTTCCCCGGGCCACACGCAGCCAATGCGCACGCGGAGGATCATTGCACGTTGTGACCGTGTAAGAGCGCGACAGCCGGTGACACTGTCGATGCGCTCACCTCCCGCGATGCGTGGGTCGGGGTGCTGCTTTCGCAGATGGTCGTGAATGGCCGCACGCACGTCCTCCCAGAACTTGGGGGCCTTAGCGTTTCGCCTCCATCGAAACGCAGCCGCCGCGGTCGGGTTCGAACCCGGGTACTGCGGACCAGTAGTCGAACGCTTAACCACTGAGCCACCGCGAGAGAAATTAGGCGTTGATATGCTTTCTGAACCAATTCCTCGAATGACTTAAAGCGCCTCCTTTACCAGTTACCAGTTAATTCACTGATGTGCGTGGACAATTTGGATACCTTTTTTGAAACATTGCGTAGTGCATGCCTACGATGTTCTCTTTTCGCCCTTACGATGTGTAAGCGTATGTGCTCTCTGAAAAGAGTGTGTGGCAACTTATGATAAACTGCACATCTCCAACCAAAAATGTTAACTTTAACCCGACGTTTCGAAGCCGACTCGGCTCCTTCATCAGGGGCGACTGAGGGCAGTAGCTAGCGTCTTTTAAGTATGGAGGGGAGGGGGGAAAAGAACGACAGCTGTGTCGAGCAAGGCGCTGGGGAGGGGGAGGAGTTTTAGGCTGTTAGTCACGCTGGCGCACTGCAGGGAGGTGCTGAATGGCGACTTTTTTTCGTAGCGTTGAAGAGCGAAGTCCCTGGGCATATACTGAGGGCAGGTTTCCTTTTGAGCGGTTGATATTGTTCGGGGTGGTTTGGATATGCCAGGATTCCAGAAGGAGTCTCTTGTGGTAATTTTTTTCGGTTCCGAGGTTGCGGGTCTCTTCAAAGTTGATTCTATGGTCGGAGTGCTCGGAATGTTCGGCTACTGGATTGCGCTCTCTCGCAAATTTGCGGACGTCGTTCTTATGTTGCCGAATTGTTTCTTTGAAATTTTTGGTATCGCCGATGTAGCTTGCGCCGCAGTCGGCGCATGGAATTTGGTAGACAATGCCTTGGGCTCTTTCTCTCGGCGGCCGGTCTTTGGGAACAGGTAGGCAAAGCGCAACAGTGTTTGTGGGCTTGTGCGCAACTTGGAGACCCGATTTTTTCAGGATTCGGGCGATGGTTTCGCTGCCACCTCCGACATAAGGTAAAGTAACGTATTTTGGTGGTGGCGTTGGTCTTTGTGCGTTGATTTCTTGACGAATGTTGTGCTTTTGATGTCGAATGGTTTTTGAATAAAGTCTTTTGGGTAGCCGTTCATGATGAGTTCTTTGAATATCGTGCGTTGTTATTTTTTTCTGTCAATTTCTTTGTTGTAGTGTGTCTCAATTCTTCCGAACAGCGTCTTCGCCACTGATGATTTATGGACTGTCGGGTGGTTCGAAGAGAAGTGGAGATACCGGCCTTAGTGGGTTGATTTGCGGTATACGGAGAATTGAAGGGTATTGTCGTTTCGGGACACGAGGACGTCCAAAAACGGCAGGGAGTTTTCTTGTTCCAGCTCTAGCGTGAACTGAATGTGAGGTTCTACGGAGTTTAAATGACGAAGCAAATTTTCAGTCAGATTTTTTGATGATGGCGAAGCAGTCGTCGACATATCTGAGGAAAATCTTTGGTTGCGGGTGGAATGAGTTGAGGGCTCGCTGTTCGACGTGTTCCAATGTTAAATTGGCCATGACGACAGAGATGGATGCTCCCATTGGTGTTCCTTTCACCTGTCGGTAAAATTCCCCGTTTGACGAGAAGTATGTGTTTGATAGGCACAACTCCAGGAGGCGGCACACATCATTTACACTCAGCAGGGTTCGTGCGCTGAGTGTGTCGTCGCGTTGTAGTGCGTCATGGGTAGCGGCCACCGCAAGCTTCACGGGGATGTTTGTGAAAAAGGACACCACGTCGAAGGAGAAAAAGCATTCGTCGGCCTCAAAGGTGGCTTGGGACACCAGTTCGATGAAGTGACTGGAATGACGGATATGGGTCGCTGTTTATCCTCCGATTGGGGATATTAGTTTGTGAAGGTATTCTGACAACGAGCGAAGAGGGAAACACCGGCAGTCGACAATCGGGCGCAAAGGGGTCCCCGGTTTGTGGACTTTGGGCAGGCCGTAGTATGCTGCAGCCGATCCGTTGGTGCTCAATAACTGAAGGTAGAGATTTCGGAAGTTGGAATGTCTTTCGAATACTTCTTTCAATGTTTTGTTTTGTTTACCCTTGCTTGGGTAGTGGTTGTGGGGTCCTTCTTCAATTTTGCATATTCTCGACTGCTGAATAAGGTGGATATTTTCTCTTCGTAGTCCCGTCTGCCCAGAACGACTGTTGTGTTGCCCTTGTCCGCTGGGAGGATCACTATGTTGGTGTCTGTCTTGAGGTCTTGCAGGGCTTACCTTTCGTCCAGATTTAGGTTTGATTCTTTTCGGTGTGCTTGCACTGAATTGAGTACACCTATTGTTTTGAGCCTGACCGCTTCTCGTACACAAGGTTCCATTTGCCGGATACCGACTTCAAGCGCAGATACCATTGCTGGAAGGGGGGTCTGTTAACCTGGCAACTTATGTGCACTATTGTCATCAGCAGTGTGCGCGCAGGAGGTGCACACTAATGCCAAGTTGTTCCAAAGCAGCAGTAAATGCGAAGTTCCCTTATCAGTGCAATCCCTCACAAATGTGCGTGCGCAACCCGCTGCACTAATTTAACTGGAGGATTTGTAACAGCATCAGTAAAACAAATTCACGGCAAGTAAACGTGACAGTTTGGAAGCATGAGGACTTGCGTCTGGAAAGAGACGGTCTGGATTAGGACGTTAGCATCAAAGCGATGTACTGTCGGGGTCAAAGGTCTCTGACCACCCCCACCCCCTCCAAGTTCCGAACCGTGCCGCGCTGCAAGGGTCGCAACCAGACTATGTACTCATCGTGTCAAGAAGACCGGTCACGACACCAGAGCAACATCGGTATGTGGTCATCAGGTGGTGACCTCTTGTAGCGCAAAAAATGAAAATGAAAATTTTGTTTTGGGGAAAGGAAATGGAGCATTAACTGTTTCACATATCTCGATGGACACCCGAACTGCGCCGTAAGGAAAAAAGGACGGTGGGAACGAAGGATATAATAATAATAATAATAATAATAATAATAATAATAATAATAATAATAATAATAATAATAATAATAATAATAATCCGTTTCTAGGAAGAGGAAATGGCGCAGTATATCTGTCTCATATATTGACGGACGCCTGAACCGCCCCGTAAGAGAAGGGATAAAGGAAGGAGTGACAGAAGAAAGGAAGAAAGAGGTACCGTAGTGTAGGGCTCCGGAATAATTTCGACCACCTGGGAAACATAAACGCGCACTGACATCGCACAGCACAAGGGCGCCTTAGCATTTTGCCTCCATAAAAACACAGCGGCCGCGGTCGGGTTCGAACCCGGGAGGTCCGGATCAGTAGCCGAGCGCCCTATCCGTTGAGCCACCGCAGTAGGGTGAAGGAAATAATTTATACCAGCTGGGGACCTTTAACGGGTACTGACATCGCACAGCACACGGGCTCGAAACGCGGACGCCACGGCTCAGCAACTGAGCGCCCTAACCACTGAGCGACCACGGTGGGTATCCAGTTTTACCTATTTGGCAATTTTTAAACAATTTCAACTTTAGGGCGTACCAGCGAAGGCAGTGACTTTGCAGGAACGACCGGCGAGCTGTTTGATCTAGTTTTATTACACACCTGCCGGAATGCGTCCCACACGCATGCGAGCCGTGCATGTCTTCTGTTACGCTGGCCGAAGTTCCAGTAGACTGGACAAAGAACTGCGAGCTTGGCTAAAAAACACCGTTACCAGCCCAACAACGAGATGTTCCAAACACTAGCGGAAATCGTTACGATCGCGTTCCGCTTCGATAGTACTCGAAACTTTCCATATCTTATACTTTCACAAAACTGCTGAAGCAAATACGATAGCAATATATATGAATTCAAGTAACTGTTTTTGTTCGCGCGTGAATATTTTATGGGTTTCATATGTTTGTTATTTGACTGCATACACTGAAAGTCATTATTTTACTGTATGCACTGAAATTCAATCCAACTGATTTGGACTCTAGGTGATGAGGGCCATATTTTGTTAGTAGCTATTCATTAAAAAAATAACAATGGAAGGAAAAGATGTTGCAAGCCGCGGCATCTGCCATCGAAACCTGAAGCCCCTGAGAGGTGACTAGCTGGAATAAAAGGGCAGAGAGAGAGAAAGAAAGGACGGAGCGATAGCAAGAAAGGATAGGGGTAATATACACTATGTACAGATACAAAATATGGAAATGAATGCGGGATGCTGCGCCGCGCATGTTAGGAGTACTAGGGTCATATGAGTCTTGAAAACTGGACGCGACAATGACTCATTCTTGCGTCACTCTAGCTTGAAACAAAAATCCCCATCCATGCATGTCCGCTTGTTTAATCCTATAATCTTGTTGCTCACACTAATTACTAACGACATTGAAAGAAAGACACCAGTACTGCTATTATTAAAAAAAATCGATCATTTCGTCGACGGCTGCTGTTAGGGAGCCCGCAGCCGACAAAGGGGTCAATTTCTGGGGGCTGGATACAACCAGGAGTGCAGGCGTACCATGTCGCAACGAAGACCAAACCTGCATTGCATAAAAGAAATGCAATTTTCGACTGTTTAATTACTGTCAGAACATTTTTAACAAGTGCAACGAAGAGTAAAAAACAGACCAACCAACTCTAAGTTCGCGCAGTACGTTGTCTACTTTTATAATAATTGTAAGCCGAAATGGGCAAGTAAGATAAGCTTCGCAAGTTCAAGCCTGTAAATGTGGCAGAACCGACACTGCAGAGCACAATCGGGATGAAGTGTCCCTGATGCATAAAATGTGATATCGGCAATTATAGAGTCAATTATAGAGTTTATTTAGCGTTGAAGAATGGGTCGTGTGAGCAAATTTTCTCCTTCATAAACTGACTGCTTTGAATCGCACATACGACAATGCGAATGTTCCTCGAGAAAAGCATGGCGCTTAAAAAAAAAATCCTTCAAGTCGAAGTTCGTGATGTGGGAAAAGAAAACATTAGGGCGCGATTCATCGGACCGATGCGGCTGAAGTGCCTTAGCTTTCTCCAGCCTTCAATATGGTTTTCCCTCTTAGAATACAAATTAAGGCAGTGCGATAGTGGATATGGCGCGGTTCAGGTGCCGAGATGCGAGACAGATACTGCGCCATTTCCTTTTCCCAAAAACCAATTTTCAATTTTACAACCGTTCGTCGTTATGAGCCCAAAAACACTGAACACAGATTTCTTGCGGAACAAGTGAGCACATTGATATTAAAATTGGAAAAGTCATAAAAACGCTAAGGCGCCCGTGTGCTGTGCGATGCCAGTGCGCGTTAAAGATCCCTCTGTGGACGGAATTATTCCGGAGTCCTCCACTACGGCACCTCTCTCTTCCTTTCTTCTTTAACTCCCTCCTTTATCCCTTCACTTACGGCGCGGTAAATGTGTCCAACGATATATGAGACAAATACTGCGCCATTTCCTTTCCCCCAAAACCAATTATTATTATTTTTCATTTAGCATGTTTGTAGTTCTTCGCGTTCAGTTTGTTTGGTGGGTATATCCTTTGAACGAAATAATTGCCACAGACGTTAAGTCTTTAGTGTCGGAAAGAGTCCCGCCAGCTGGTTAGCACTGACAATAGAATTTGATACGAAGCTTAGGCTTTCGAGAGACTGATTGGGGTTCTTGGCGCCACTAGGAGACAGCGAGATAATTTTGCGAGGAGGCAATTCGTTCATAGTGAATTACCGGTGCAAAGGAAACAAATTTTCTGCTGAGTTTAATGGTGAAAGGAATGACGAGGAAGGCAGGAGAGAAGAACTGTTTACAGAAAAGCAGTAATGCTCGGTGAGGCTTTCTATGCAGGCACCCGATTTCAATCTGCGGATCGCTTTCTTAAGTAGTCGGCTCTAGAATGAAGAGAGACAGACTGCTTCTCTGCCCTATAAACACTGAGGCGGGCGCGTTGCTCCTCGACCACTGAGGAACCTGAAAATTAAAATGAAAATTGCTTTTCGGGCAAGTATATGGCGCAGAAACTTAATGATACCTTTTTTCTCTAATGTTTCTTTGGCAATACATAGTAGTAGTAGTAGTAAAAGACTTTTATTCGACCATAATTTAGAGGCCGAGCATGTCGACCGCCTGGGCGACCAGAAGCCTCTGTTCTTCTCCTTCAGCGCCAATCCAGTCGAGCCAGGTGGTGATGGATAGAAAGGGTGGGGGGAAGGAACCCGACCGCTGAGCAGCCGGGCAATAGAAGAGGCAATGGGCCAGGTCCGCATAGATAGAGGGGCAGTTGGGACAGGAAGGGTCCGATCGATAGCGATAGAGGAAGAGGCGGGACGGGGTGATAACTGCATTCATCTGAATGTGCCGAAGAAGGCGAGACTCCGGCGCCGTGAGTGATGAATGAGGGGGAGGGTAAAGGCGTTTTTCGAGGCGGAGCTCAAGGTGGACTTCTTTTATGGTGCGGCGAAGGGTGAGTCCCCCACCGTCCTCCGAGGGCTTGGGCCAGGGGATCAACGGTGCCCGGAAAAGTGTGTCGCGGGCGAGCTGATGGGCCAGCTCATTGCCGTCAACCCCTGAATGCCCATGGACCCAGCGGAGGAAAACGATGGAAGGCTGCAGTGCGGAGACCGCTCGTTCGACCTCCTGTTCGAGAGAAGGGGTCAGGGTGCGTTTGCGTTTCTGTATGTGGTGTATAGCGGCTTGTGTGTCTGAATAGACTATGTACTCTTGGAGAGGGAAGGAGGGCAAATGACTGGAGGGCATGCGCAATGGCGAGGACCTCGTGGGACAATGCGTCTGGAGGGTGTAGATACGGCCCGCTGGTGTGGGTTTCAGGAGCAGGGAGGTGTGGATGGTACAGGGCGTAGCCGCAGGAACCTCGAGGAGCCACGAAGGAGGCATCCGTGTAAGCTACACCCTGGGTATCAAAGAGAGGGGAATGGTGCTGTGCGGCCGCATGACGACGTCCGGCGTGCAGTACGGGGGACATGTTGGTCGGGAGGGGAAGGATACGAAGATTGGGAGCGGGCTGGGAATAGGAGAGGTAAACGGGGAGATTGGAATGGGCGAGATACCCGCTTGAGTCAATAACCACTGACCCTGACGAGTAAGGGAAAGCCGGGCAAGCTGCGAGTCACGATGGAGACTGAGAAGAGAACGAAGAGGATGGAAGAGGCCTGTGGCAAAAAGCTTAGTGGTAGAGGTAGTGATAGGGAGGTTAAGAGCTGCCTTGTAGAGGCCCATAAGGGCAGTCTCGAGAGCGTTAAGTTCAGTCTGAGTGAAGGAAGCGTAGGGTGCAAAGTACAAGACCTTGTTGAGGGCCAGCGCGTGGGCAACGCGGCACGCGTGAGCCTCGTGGAGACCTGAGCGCCGAGTGACCACGCGCCGCAGGAGGTGAGTTACAGAGTGGCAGGTGGTGACAGCGCGGTGGAGGGCTTGCACATTCTTAGCCGCATGCAAAGGGAAGCCAAGAACTTTGCACTTGTGTGACGACAGGAATGGGAGAGCCAGAAATGTGGAGAGAGACACGAAGTGGTTGTGTGAGCGCTAGTAGGAGGAATGGTTGAGAAGGAGAAGCTCGGATTTCTCAGGAGCAGGAGAGAGGCCAGCGGTGGTCAGAAAGGAGTCGATGAGATCTAGGCCACGTTGCAGGGTGTCCTGCACGTGACCGGGAGAGCCAGATGAACACCAGAGAGTGATGTCATCGGCGTAAAATATATGATGTAGGTCGGGAATTTCAGCTAGCTGGGAGGCGAGAGGGGCCATAGCGAGATTGAAAAGGGTAGGAGAGAGAACAGCACCTTGAGGAGTGCCACGGGTGAGGTGGTGTGGGTTAGACAAGTGGGTATCTACTCGAAAGCGAGCCACACGTTTAGAGAGGAATGAGCGGATATAGGAGTACATGCGGGAGCCACAATCCAAAGAGGCGAGTTGAGAAAGGATGTGATCGTGGCAAGCACCGTCAAAGGCCTTGCGAACATCCACAGTCACAAGTGCGTAAATTTGAGTGGGTGTAGGGGACAGGAACGTTTGCTGGAGAATCAGAAACATGTCCTGTGCACAGACGCGGCGTCGGAAGCCAATGAGAGAATGGGAGAAGAACTCCCGTGCCTCAAGAAAATCAGAGAGGCGAGTCAGAGCTATTCGCTCAAGGGTCTTACCAACGCACGACGTCAGGGAGATTGGGCGGAAGTTAGATGAGAGAGAGGGAGGTTTGCCCGGCTTTGGAATCATAGAAATAAGGGAGGATGTCCAGGAGCTCGGCAAGCAGCCGCTCTCCCAGGCCTCATTGTAGGTTTCAAGGAGGAATTCTTTGGCGCAGTCAGGAAGGTTACGAAGTGTGGTGTATGTAATGGCATCCTCACCGGGAGCCGAGCGTGTAGCATTAGCAGCTAAAGCAGATTTGAGCTCCCGGAGAGTGAAGCATTGGTCCAGATCGGGGTTAGGTCCACCTGAGTACACCGGGTAGGAGGGTGCCAGAGGGGGCGGGAGGTAGAGAGAGGCGAGTTGATCAAAAACTTCGGAGGGAGTCCCCTGAGTTAGGGCTTTAGCTAGAGTAGGGGCAAGGGCAGGCTTAGTGCCAAGGAGGGATTTAAAGAAAGACTATGCGGATCGCAAGTGCAATGCAGGATCAAGGCCATCACAAAGAGCACTCCAACGAGAGTGCTCGAGGGAGGCGCAGTGGGCGACGATCTCAGCCCGCAGAGCAGTGATCAGGGAGGAAAGTTGGGAATTGTGTGGTTGGGAGCGAAAGGAGCGTTGAAGACGTTTACGGCGACGCCATAAACGGATAAGGTGAGGATCTGGGTCTTGGATTGGGTAACGAGAGCGAACGCGATGGCTACTGGACGTGAGCGCTGCAGAGATGCGCCACGTCCAGTCGTCGTAGGATTGAAAGGAGTCGGAGGCGAGATTAGTGCGAAAAGCATGCCAGTCAGTGTGAATAACCGGATGTCAGCGAGGGATGTGAGCATATCGCGACGAGCATAGGCGAACGCGGAACAGCGAAGGAGCAGGTGTTCTAGTGTTTCCACTGCTCCGCATCCCTCACACACATGACTCGTCGCGATTTCGTGACGCACCCGTCGTTCCCCGGGCCACACGCAGACAATGCGCGCGGAGGATCATTGCACGTTGTGACCGTGCAAGTGCGCGACAGCCGGTGACACTGTCGATACGCTCACCTCCCGCGATGCGTGGGTCGGGTGCTGCTTTCGGAGATGGTCGTGGATGGCAGCACGCAAGTCCTCCAGCGCAAGGGGCACATCGCTGGCAGATAGTTGGTGTGCAGCGGTCGCGAGGTCGTCAGCTTCTTCGTTGCCGGCGATGCCGCAGTGACCGGGCACCCACTGTGCACGCACGGCACAACCTCTCTGCGCGAGGCGCTCGATGAGCGAGCGAATTTCCCGCACTAGTGGGGTACCGCGGCCCTTAGATTGCAGGCGGCTGAGGGCGGCGCGGGAGTCGCACAGCAGAGCACTCCTCGGCGGCGGAGGGCCGAGGGTGAGCAGCAGGTCCAGCCCGAGCCGGATCCCCGTCAACTCCGCCGTGGTGGAGGAGCCCAGGAAGGCTGCGTGTTGCTGGCTGTGGAGTCGCAGGGCGAAGATGGTGGCCGCCGCAGCAAGGGAGCAGCTATCGCGTGCCACTGAGCCGTTGGTGTACACGAGGAGATGGTCCTGGAGCTCCTCGCGTATGACGGCTCTGGCCAGCTGCTGCACAGCACAGAGGGATGTGCTCGGCTTTCTCGCAATGCCGACGATCTGTCGCTGTTCCTCCGAGGCAGCAGGCCAGGGCGCGCAGGAGCCGTAGGGGGGGTGGGCCTTGGGTCAATTGCTCATACTCGAGCAGCGCCGCGCCCATTCGCGCCCATATTATTTTTGTGTCGAGAAGAATAGAAAAATAAATTAATACGATGATAATGATTAAAACAAAAGAAACGGGATAATTGACGATACTATACGATTTTTTGTAATTGTTTGGTAGCTTGGCTACTTTTTGAGGCATGAAAGAATGATCAGATAAAAATCCTGCTAAAATCCATGAATGGGATGTAATTGACTGCTTGGGGTAAATTTTCCGACATGCGCAGTCCCTTTTGTTATAAGATATAGCGTACTCTCCATCTAAGTTTTGCGCGTTCTACGGCGGGACGCTGGTAGCGCCTCAATAAATGACTCGGCTCTGTCACGTTGGGTATGTTCTTTGCTCAGTATCTTGTGCGTCTTTTATATTAACACAGGAGAGGCCTGTGCCATGCCTCTCTGTTCTTCGTTTTGTATTAAAAGCGAAAGTGTTTAATGGCTCATACTCGCGCGTCCGGTGTCACGCTGTCTTCCACGAATAACGCGGCAGCTGATCAAGATAGCTAAAAACAAAGAGACGCAACTAATAAAAGGAATAAAATGTGACCATAATAATAATAATTGGTTTTTTAGGGAAACGAAATGGCGCAGTCTCATATATCGTTCGACACCTGAACCGCGCCGTAAGAGAAGGGATAAAGGAGGGAGTGAAAGAAGAAAGGAAGAATAGGTGCCGTAGTGGAGGGCTCCGGAAAAATTTCGACCACCTGGGGATCTTTAACGTGCACTGACATGGCACAGCACACGGGCGCCTCAGCGTTTTGCGCTAAGGCGCCCGTGACCATGACCATGACGCCAAGTTTTATGACTTTACAGTGATTAGTTATTTAGTTAAGGCCAATTATAGCGAAAAAACAAAGAAAAACCACCAAATGCTTTGTTATAGCGCGGACGTCGAGATAGCGACGGGAGAGGGGGACGTCACACCCGAGGTCGTCATGATAATGCGGCGCATGCACTGGTGGCGCCACTTGCGCGTCACAACCAGAGAAGCCAGAAGCCAGGGAAGAAGAGAAGCCAAGAGAAGCAGACCGCAAGCGCCGACAACGTCGCCTAGATCGAAAGGGTGGCAAGGTGGAAGCCTTTGGGAGTGCCACTGGTATGAGAACCTGCGAAGCTAGAATCGCAGTCGGCAATTCTAAAGGCTTCGACCTTGCCGCTCTTTAGATTGTCAAAGTTCTCCCAAAATTTTTTTTCTGTATATGCTGCAGTTTCAACTTAGAAATGCAGATTTACCGCTGGACGAATAGATGGAAAACTTTTTTTAGCGAGAAAATTCGAGGCCCGCAGGCCTCCTTGGTCTCCGCATGACCGCATTCACGGTCTAAGCGTTCATGTGGTTTTGGTCCATGACGTATGCGGCCCGGCTGACGGCGACCTTCTTCTTAGCTAAGTCTTGGCCAGGCAGAAGACCTGACCACGCCGTAACATAATAATGATATGGAAGGGATAAATGAGGGAGGGAAAGACGAAAGGACGAAAGAGCAAATCGAAAATTGTATTTTGAGGAAAGGCGTAGCGCAGCGTAGCGGCGGAACATTTTTGACTGGGTGCAACTAGTGGCGCATGCGCAGTAGCGACTAGGGTTGCTTGCCAGAAATGCGCCGCTGCCAAGCCTAGTGTAACTTTCGCTACAAAACGCCAGAGACTGCCAGACTCGCTGTAAAGCCTTAGTCCATTCGACAGTTTCTATAGGCTGGATGACCCGAAACCAGTCGCCATATCGCTGCACTTTGCCCTCAAAAAGCACGCAGATCTGTATAGTGTCAACTTTACCTCCGCTGAATGCAGGACATAAACAGTGCTTATTCGTGCAGTTAAATGAAGGGTCATAACGAAGATTACCTCTTTGTGTGTTTCTGCTTTCGCACTAGCACTGAGTATTTGCGCAACAAAAGGCCTCACTTCTTTCACACTGCGGTCAGAGTATCTCCCTCCCTCATGGAATGCATAGGCTGAGATTGAAAAATAAATGCTTCTGTCTGGCAAATCAGAAGAGTTTCATTTGTGTGCGTTTAGCAATGTTCGGTGTTGATTATGAGGGTGCACAGTACAGGCTTGACAAAAAATGAACGCGTTGAAATATCACTGCACTCCGCTATTCATACGACAGCATTCCATTTGTCTTCTTGTAAAAACCGCCAGCCTTTTCCGCAACGAAATTTCCTCAGTTGTCGAGAGTATCGTGACGTCACTAGCACCGCTAAATTTTAATATCTTTCTTCATAAGTCCTCCCATACTTTCCGTTTGATTATCACATGAAATTATGCTAACCTGACCCACTCTTCAACCTTATTCCTCCAACTAATCTCAATAATCCACCTCAATGCATTTTTTTGCGGGTGGCCTACTTTCAAAATTTCGTGGGTGATTTTTGATAATTCCGCTTTGGCATTTGGAGGTTCGTGGGTCAACTTCCATATGCTATATATGTTCTTCGTTATGTTCCTTCCGGTGTTCCACAGGGTAGTGTATTAGGACCTTTGCTGTTTTTTTTAATGTATATAAATGATTTAATAGATAACATTCCTCCGTCTGTGTCAGTAAGATTGTTCGCAGATGACTGCTTTGTATATTAAGAAATAGCATCAGTTAGAGATCATCAATTACTTCAATAGTGTTTGCAAAATAATTCCGTGGTGTGAAGAAAGGAACATGGACTTAAACATTGTTAAAAGTGTAGTTGTCTGAGTTACGAGAAAAAAAAATGTTGGTAATAACCATTATTGCCTTCACCACCGCCACATTAGAGAGGTCTCTCAATATAAATGTCTAGGAATTACTCTTAACAACTGCTTAACCTGTGCACTCATATTTATGAGGTCTGTTCAGGCACTTTTTCTAAGCTTTGTTTCTTGAGATGTAGGTTAAAATGTACTCCTAGCAATATTAAGCTATTGGCATACAAATCTTTCTGTCAGGTGGAAACTTGAATATTCTTCTGAAATTTCGGACCCGCACACCAAGAGAGATACCTAAAAACTAGAGCTCATCCAGAGGAATGGAGTACGTTTCATCTTTCATAAATATAGAAGGTCTGACTCCCCAACACAGCTCATGAAAGACAATAACATTCCCCTCCTCAGTTCCCGCAGAAAACCTAACCGTCTTTCTATCTTTCATAAAATTAACGCAGGTAAGCTTAGCATTTTTCCCCTTCATTCCTCAGGCACTGCACTGGTAGAAGGGCTCTCCATAGTAGGGAGCCCTCCTTACAGCCTATTTTCACTAAAACAAAAGCATTTCAACACAGTTTCTTCCCTCAAACAATAGCAGATAGAAACGCACTCCCTTATTTATTTGTTTATTCACGTTGCCTCACAGGCTCCAAGCATGGAGTATTGTGTGAGGGGGGGATTACATAAATAGGGGTAATAACAGGAGCATGAATGACACGATTATATAACGCTGATTGACTGTTAGTACTCATTAAACAGTAAGAACATCATTATACAATAGTTATTGACGCGTCAGTAATTAGACAAAATGGCTGTTATTTCGGTCCTAAAAGAAGCTGGATCACTCTTATAACATGAACAGGCGTTAAAACTTTTTTCCTTAACTAAAAAGGAAGTGACTCTTCTATATTCGATTTGCAACATGAATTTATATTTGTCTTTGCTATGTTCATCTTTTTTACGTTTCATTTTTGCTGTGTGACATAAAATGTTTTCACGTGGTGTTGTGATATTTTTTTTCATGGCCCTCCTGCTTGGCCAATGCTGGGGTGCAGTATTTTGAAATAATATATAAAAATGATTATCCCACTTATTTCTTAAGAATGTGGTTATAGATGCAGATTCATGCAGATGCCACAGCGCATTGATCAACACGCAAACCTGCAATGCGGCCAGCAACCTGCAAAGCTTGCAGTATATCTGGCTTTGCAACTTTAACGCCTTAGTATTCATATTGTAGGTTTGCAAAAACCATTCGATTTCTCCGCAACGAGATCACTTATTTGTCGAAAGGACCGTGGCCACATCAGCCCCACGAATTTTTTAAAAATCTGTAGCAGATGAATTAGCACCCTACATGGGATTATCAGAAGACATTATACTAACCTGATCAGCTTCTGAACCTTAATACATCCACTAATCTACAGTAACTAACCAACCAATTCCCTATATTACACCTCAACTACAAATATAGTTCCCACTAATCGACCTTAATATATTTCGTGGCTTGGTCCTAATTCCCAAATAGGGGGCCCTTTGGAATGTTTTGTAATGGACAAAGTTCGAATTGCTGTCGCATTTTATTCTTAGGATTGTATTTAAGAAGTCCTCAAGGTTTCTGTGTGGATTATCTAGTTGTGAATAGAAACAGGAACACTTCTGCTTCTAAAAAATTGAGATTTATTTAGGTGGACGAACAAAAGTGGACTCGTCACTATTTTCAACGCGGGTGCGCTGACTGTAGCAAAACATTAACTTTCGTTACAAACACGTTATGGACAATGATGCATGTTCTAATAGCTGCAAGTTCTGTTGAGTATCGGAGGACTTGCCAAATCCCGGCATTTCGTCTAGGTGCCCTGACTTCTAGGGCCCTTTTATCGGTATAGCCTATCATAGGCGCTTTTCAGATCACTGGACCTAAAGTGTCGGTCTGGTCGAGGAACGCTAACATGCCAGCGGATCCCGTTCTCTAAGAGTTTGCTAAACACAGATAAGACACTTATTTGATCTCTCATAATAAATTTATATTCCTCTAAATCAGCGGCATCCTCACATTTCATTCTCTTCCTGAAATATTTGCAGGTGCGAAGCCCAGGTGTCAATCAGTATAGCATGATTCAGTACGATAACACTGTCTACGTTTGTGTAAGTATGAAAGCTTGCGTTATCTGTAGCTTGTAAAATCACTACAGCCCAATTAAAGCCGTGCACAATTCTCAATTGCGGCCATTAATTATCTAGAGAGAGTGATTCACGTTCATAAATGCTACACACACAAAAAAAGCCGCAAGCAGACAGCCATCATATTGTTACGAAGTTGTGACTGCAGTCCGGAGAGCAGAGTGGCTGCGAAAATGGTGTCTAAACAGATCTTTATTTGGGCTGACTTTGTCGTCGTGTTGCTGCGTGCCGGTGAACAAGATTTGCGACGCTCAAATTAACTTAGGCGTGGAAAGTAGTAGAATTAAATTTTACATTTCTATGAGATTCTGTTGCTAATTCTGTTTGTGTTTTCGCAATTTCTTTTTCAGTTTTTATCCATCAAATGACATATTCGGACTGTTAGCTGCAGAGCAAGTGTCCGCTCTGCTGTGATGGGGCCGATATTTTTCATATTTTAGATCTCTGCCCCAATTTTATTTCGATTCTCTATTCAGTTCGCTGTTAGTAATAAGGTTTATCTGAAAACGTGGGGAGATTGTGAAGACGTCATGAAGTTACCTCTATCTACCAATCACGGCAGGTTGCGACGACGCCACAAGGTCATTTGACCTGTCTCGGTCGATCAGCAAATTTCGGCTCGAACATCAGCGGTGTTTTAGAAAAAAATCGAAAATATCGTTTTGTGCATTGCCTATTGCTCATTCTGCACGTTCCAAATTCGTTAAACTATATAAGCTGGCTGGCCCGGCGAAACATAGGTATTGCAATTTATAATGGTCTAGAACTTGTTTTCCTAACGAAAACCGCAGGGCAAGTTCACACATTCGTACAAGACTCGTGCGGAAAGGCACAGAAAAGGCAGGAAAGTTAAGGCGCAGGTCTTCTGAGGTTTCCTCGTTCCGCGCTCTCGCGGAGTTGCCGATAGAGATTGGACTTAAGCCCTATCTAGCAGCTGGTATCGATTCGCGGACGGCACCGAAGAGTGAAGATAGTTTACAACTCTCACGTAGGAGTAGAATCCAGCATAGTGCCGAATCTATTCCTGCCCTCGGGACTTCAGTTCTTGTTTGGATCTTGTTTTTTTAAACTCCACCTTTCCAGGAATTCACGTGTCAGGTGTATTTATAGCGGCAGTTCTCAGGGATAAAAACTGTGTCATTCCATCTCAGGACCAGTCTTCTGTAGGCATATTCTCACCGAAAAATGGTTCAGTCACACATAACAGCTTTAATTCGACATAGACGTGCTGGGTGTGCAAGAAAGTAGGGAGCTAGAGCGAAGAAGATGATAAACCGCTAGCCCGTAGAATGCCCAAGGCATGGCAAGTCTCAGATATATCAGAAATATCAACGGCGCCACTGGATGGGTTCGCACTGTGGCATCGCTCTCCTCTCTGAAGGGCACCTTCTCGGTGCCGCAGCAATGAAAAGCAGGAAGAGAAGGGACGTCGCACGTGTCTGGCGTCTGGTGTAGACACGCCTGAAGTGCCAGCGGGCGTGGTACGGCTTCATCCGTGCTACCTGAGCGACTTCGGAGGTCGGCCATCTAGAGGAACGAACTGTTCCCTGGGGGAGAACTTCATACTTCACCTCACTAGCCTGTCGGAGCACGTGATAGGGGCCAAAATATCGGCGCAGAAGCTTCTCGGAGCGCCCACGCATGCGTATTGGGCTCCAAACCCAGACTTGTTTGCTGGGCTGGTAACTAAAAGCTCGATAGCGGAGGTTACAGCAGCGTGCGTCTAGAGCTGCTGGTGCCGGATGCGCTGTCGAGCGAGTTGGCGGGCGGCCTCGGCGTGACTAACGAACTGGGTAGTACCCATAACAGATGAGGCAGTACTAGTCGGAAGCAGCATTGCGTCCAGCATGGTTGTGGCTTTGTGATCATGCACTAAACGAAATGGAGGGAAGCGCATCGTTTCTTGTAGAGCAGTATTGTATGCAAATATGACGTAAGGGAGTACGGCGTCCGGGTTCCGGTGGTCTGCGTCAACATACATGGAAATCAAGTCGGCGATCGTCTTGTTGAGCCCTTCGGTGAGTCCGTTCGTTTGAGGGAGGTACGCGGTTGTTTAGCAGTGACTTGTGCCGCTTAGGCGCATAACATTCCGTGTAACGGCCGAGGTGAACGCAGTTGCCCTGCCAGTTACAACAATGATGGGTGCACCAGGACAAAGCACAATGTTTGAACGAAAAAGTACGAAATTTCGTCGGCGGTACCACGGTGGAGAGCTTTAGTGACGCAGTACCGGCTGAGGTAGTCGGTGGCGACCGCAATGCAGCGGTTACCTAGCGAGGAATCCAGAAATGAGCTGAGTAAGTCCATGCTGACTTGGTGGAAGGGGACTTGTGGTGGGTCAATAGCGTGCAGTAGTCCGGCTGGCTTTGTCGGCGGTGTCTTGCGACGTTCGCACTTGCAGCAATTTAGGAAGTACGCTGGACAACTGCAGCAACTCTGGGCCAGTAGTAGTTTTGGCATATCCGCGCCCACATGCGGGAGGAATCCCGGTGAGCATCATGGCACGCCCGCATGGGCACTTAGTGGGTGTTTGGCACTTAGTGCGCAAGGCCGCTGGTACCACGGACAGATAGCTTCAGTCGGGCTGTAGTTTTTCTTATACAGAACGCCATCGCGTAAAGAAAATGACGACAGTCCACGTGAGATGATTCGCAGGGGTCACTCAGAGCTTCTTTCAAGATGCCCAATAAGAGGCCGTACTTCACTGTCGTCTCTTTGTTGTTGAGTGAGGATGGACGTGGAGATGGCGCCGAGAAAAACGAATCGCCGTAGGGGTCAGCTCGGTTGTCCTCAACAGGAGCACGAGACAGACAGTCGGCATCACTGTGCTTCCTACCGCACTTGTAGAGGATGGTTACATCGAATTCTTGAAGGCGAAGACTAGCATGCAAGCCGTCCCGAGAAATCTTTGCGGTTCGCCGGCCAACACGACTAATGGTGATCACTGACAACTGTAAAAGGGTGGCCGTATAGATACGGGCGAAATTTGGTCACTGCATATTTTTTTCAGTGGTGTGATAGTTCGCCTCCGAGCGTGCCAAGGTGCGGCTTGCGTATGCGATTAAGCGTTCGCGATCATCATGCTACAGGACAAGGACCGCACACAGGCCGATGTTGCTGGCGTATGTGTGCAGTTCGGTGTCGGTTGACTCGTCGAAGTGGCCAGGGATGGGCGTAACTTGGAGACGAGTGCGGTGGTATTCGAAGGCCTGTTGTTGCTCCTGGCCCCACAAGAACTGTTCGGCATCTTTCGTGAAGCGGGTGAGGTGTCAGCGATCTCGGAGAAGTTCTGCACAAAACACCGATAATAGGCGCGCAGACCCAGAAATAAGCGCACACTTAGCTTATCGGTTGGCACGGGAAAATCAGCGACGGCGGCTGTCTCACTGGGGCCAGGGCTAACTCCCTAACTCCCTAAGCGCTCACAATGTGGCCCCAGAAATTTCAACTCCTAGAAAGTGAAGTGACACTTTTCGGGCTTGAGGAAAGATCGGAGGAAGGAACTGCTGCGAACACAGCCCGCACGTGCCTCAGAGAACAGCGTCATCCAGGTACACGAGGCATGACTGCCATTTTAGATCGGTAAACACGGTGTCCATCATCCGCTGGAAGGTGGCAAGAGCCAAACACAGGCCGAAAAAGTGCACCCGGGATTTGTACAGACCATTCGATGTAACAAAGGTGGTCTTTCCTCGGTCGTGCTCGTCCACCCCGCTTGGCTAATAGGCACTGCGTAAACCTAGCGACGAGAAGTACTTGGCGTGGTGCAATCAGTCCAGGGAGTCACCAATGTGTGGTTGAGGATAAACGTTTTTTTGAGAATTTGTTTAGACGTCTGCAATCAACACAGAACCGTAGGATTCCATCTTTCTTCGCCACTAGAGCAACAGGCGGTGCACGGGCTCGTCGACGGCTTTATCAAGTCGTTCTGGAGCATTTCTTTAACTTGTCGGCGAATGGCAGCACGTTCCTTTGAAGAGATTCGATAAGGCGGCTGGCATAATGGTCGCTGGCTTGTGTCAGCTATAATGTGGTGCTTTGTGAGCGGAGTCTGTTTAACTTTGGAGGTTGAGGCAAAACAGTCGCGGAAAGATTCGATAATGCTCTCCAGGAAGCGTTTCTCATTAGAAGGAAGGTTCGCGTTCATGGCGGTTTTTATGCGAGTGGTTGGAGCCGCAATTGATGCCAGGATTTCGGACAACGTGTGGTGTCGCGCGACTTTGGTATCTTCTTTGAAATACGCAATAGCTGTTTTCTCAGGCTCACTGTGATGTTCGCAACCAAAATTTGTCGCCAAAAGTACTGTTCAACCACTGTTAAATTAGCTCAGACTTGCCGACCCAGGAGCAGTGACATGTTGGTTTCAGCGATGTCACGCGTGCTGGGGCTGTAACCACACTCTACAGTAAAAAACATGCTGGCTCTTGACGGGATCAATACGTGGTCGTCACAGATGCATAACTTAGCCCTGCGTGGCTCGGTATCGTCGCCAACAGGGCCTTGGGTGGAAAACTACACGAACGGCCCCTGAATGTTGGTAACGACAGTGTACTCCTGAAGGAAATTCAAACGGAGTATTAGGTAATTGGAGCACTCGAGTAACTCAGAAAAGCAACTGCGGAAAATAACGCCGAAGATCTGGATTCGTGAAGTGCAGACACCGATCAGAGTTACCACATGGCCTCCAGCTGTGCGGATCTGCGGCCCAGACCAAGGGCTGAGAACCTTGCTCATGGCCATGACTAACCGACTGCTCAATACATAAAAATCGGCGCCGGTGTCCACGAGTGCGGCAAAGTCGTGGTTGTCGACGGCTACCGGAAATTCGGCGGAAACCAGTCGGTCGCAGCGCGTCATTGAGGTCATCGGATGAGGTTGTCGTCGTTCGGAGCATCGCCGGAAATCGTCGGGTGGAGGCTCTTGACTCGGTCCAGTAGGCACCTACCCCCGGAGGTCGCCGTCTTCGGCTTTCTCGACGTGTGGGCGTGCCTCTGAACTGGCCAGAGGACGACGGGCGGCCGGCCGAATAGAACAGCCTTGGTGATGGCGATCGGGACTAGCGTCGCCGCGAGGTCAAGGACTGCACGTTACCAGCCAGGTACTGCTCGATATCCCGTGGTCGCTCACCGTAGCGCGGTTGAGGTGCGTCAGGTGAAAATCCCTTTAAACACATTCAGCGGTATGGGCAGTGGAGGAGGATTCGGAAGGGCTCCTCGCAGTGGTAACTGAGCGCATGATTGTTTGGCGTACGCCACAGGTGCGATTTGCTCATGGTGGGCCTTGATTCCTGCGGCAGGGCAGGCACTGCTGCGATTGGGTACTGCTGAAAACGCACAGGAGCGAGGGGGGAAATGCTCGCCTCGCTGGCCCGCGAATTCGTAGCGCGTGGCTATACGTCATAAAGTAGAGCGCCGGGTGTGGGGCTGGGGGTGGCTGCCCAACTCGTCGGATTTCTTCACGGGCCACGTCCGTTACTGCAGCGACGCTGGCCTTTGGAGCTTCAAAGGGAAGTTTCGCCAGTTCCTCGCGCACAAGGCTTCTTACAATTTCACGAAGCTCCTCGGTGGGAAGCGACGTAGGCGTGAACTGGGAAGCGGCTGCTACAGTAGCCGCACGTCCGTAGTGCGCGCCCCGTTCCTGCAGAGAACGGTCGAAACCCGTTGCCTCCTTGGTAAAGTCGGACACTGTTCTTGGCGGGTCACGGACGGTGGCCGGCAGAAAACTGATTTTTTACGCCGCGCATTACGTGGCGTACCTTCTTGGCCTCGGGCATAGCTAGGTCGGCCCGATTGAACAATTGCCTCATGTCTTCGATGAACATCGCGACGCTCTTGTTCGGCTGCTGGGACCTCGAGTGCAGTGCGATACCTGCATTCTCTTTTCATTCGATGGTAGTAAATGTCGCTAGCAGCTCTCGACGAAAAACCTCCCAGTTGGTAAAGGGAGCTTCCTGGTTTTCAAACCACGTTGTGGCGAACTCCTGCAGTGCAAAGTAGACGTTGCGCAATTTGCGCTCGCCGTCCCACTCATTCAAATCGGCCACTCGGTAGAAGCCAATCAGTCTTCAATGTCCTCAAACCTGTACCCGTGGAACGGTGGCGGCGACCGAGTGCGTCAAAGACGAATGGCGGGGCATTTCCGAAATGCTGAGATTTTTGGATAGCCGTGGTGGACGTCGTGGCCTATACCGGCGCTATCAGTTTGCCGAACTCCGGTTGTAGGCCTCGCAGACGGCGGCTCAGCTTGTGGACGGGTGTTTAGTCCACGCTTTGAGAGCAGGTATCAAGAGTGTCTTCGTGGTAAGCGTACATGGGACGCTACCCAGCGGCTCCACCTAATATGTCACCGACAAAAGGTTGAAATACACAGAACACGTTCAATTGTACGTGCTCGGGGTGCAAGAGAGCAGGGAGCTCGGGCGAGGAAGAGGACAAACCTATAGCCTCTAGAATGCCCAGGGCATTGCAAGTCCCAGCTAAAACTGTACGGCCGCGGTACGGCGCCACTAAATGGGTTCGTACTGCGCTAACTGGGAGAACGTAAGCGAAGCTAGAGCGCCAGTACTGTCGTCATAGTTTAAGTGGATCCGAGGGAAGACAACTTATGGCATCCAGGAAGAACAAAGAAAACTCTCCGCTGGCAGCAGACGAAATAATTCAAATAAACATACCTGCAGCATGTTTCCAAGCTGCGCGTGCCAGTTTGGGCACTACAGTACCAGGCCCACAAATAAAACCGTAATAATGTACAAAAGTAAAATTTATCTTAAAATCGCATTTTATTTTACTGTGAGTCCGGTCTCACCAAAATGCGCGGTTGATTCCATGCCCAGTTTTAGTATATGTACTTTGGAAGTACAACCGACTTGCTTTCGCTTCACGATTTTTTTGTGTCGTCCTTGAGCAGGGGCCATTCTAATATTCTCTGTATCGTTCCAATTTATCATATGTACTTTGGAGGCAAAACGTTTTTATGGAGGCAAAACGTTAAGGCGCCCGTGTGCTGTGCGATGTCAGTGCACGTTAAAGATCCCCAGGCGGTCAAAATTATTCCGGAGCCCTCGACTACGGCATCTCTTGCATCCTTTCTTCTTTCACTCCCGCCTTCATTCCTTCCCTCACGGCACGGTTTAGGTGTCCAACGATATACGAGACAGATACTGTGCCATTTCCTTGCCCTAAAAACCAATTATTATTATTATTATTAATATTATTATCATTGCACGCCCCTATGCATCGTGGTCTTTCATTGCTGCTATGAAACAATTTCCTGTAACTGATGCGACACGCGTCGAGGTGTGTGTAGACAGCAGACCATGCATCGGAGATTCAGCGCAATAGAGGATATATATATATATATAACCAGAAGCAAAACTGCTCACTTCATCAACCTGATCGTTTAGGCATTAGACGAAGTATGCAAGTAAAAGAAATCCAGCCTACCAAGCTTCGTTTCTGGTGGTGCGTTTCCCTTCGATAAGAAGGGTATCGTGTAGAAAATGTAAGTATGTTGACTGCGTAAATGAACTATTCAGTGGCAAAGGGCGGAGCCGTATTTCACACAGTCAAAGCTCTCTAATTCTCCCGGGCACGGAAGAAAAACTACGCCAACGCAGGTGCGTCAACTGCTTTTATCTCGTATCATCTTCTGACGTATGGTGTAACATAGAAATAGTGCTGTTGCAGACACAACGCATAGAGGAGCTGATGAGTGAGGCGGATATGAAATAGCGCAAATGCGTACTCGCAGTGCACCTCCTCCGTTTTCTTTACATCATAAGGTGACTATAGTAAGCGCGCTCGAGCAGCGCAGGTACTCCAAATTTCCTAAAACAGAAGAGTGTTCGTACCACTAATTTTTGGCTCACAATAGATGACTTGCATTTGCCTACGTTATGTTTTCTGAGATCTACTTTTAGAGTGCTCCGCGGAAGAATATAAGCGCTTGGGAAATGTGCTGAATTATTTAAAAAAAGAAGACAATACGGTAAATTGCACGTGAACACTGACTCTCCGTTTCCTTGGAAACGAAAAGAAAAAAGCCGTCCTCTTCTGAACATGCCTGGCGAAGAATACAGGACAAAGGCTTAAATATCGGGTGCCATGAAGAAGGAAGGCATGGAAAGCTGCAGAGGAGAGTTGGGTCAAAATGTTCTGCTTTTTATCGTAACCTTCAGCCGAAACAAAGAGTGGCCACCTTCTTACTGTAATAAAACGTGTAGGCATCAGAGAAGCAACCTTCGAACGAAACTAACACTGGATGGCGACAAGCACTGCGCTTGGCTGTTTTCTCTTCTCCGTATGCTTAGCTTTGAAATTTACACCCCTTAATAAACGTGTGACTTAAGTTTTTAGTCTAGAGCTGCGAAGGCTGCATGCTTCGCCGCTCGTGCAAACGCCACAGTTGCCGCCATTTTTGTGACCTGTAGTCTATTAGTGACATTATATTTAGGACAAAGTCGTAATCATTCTGACAGTTTTTCTCATGGAGGGTAAGTTAATAATACCAGCGTAAAATTATTTGATCTTTCATGATTATTGATGAAAGATTGATTTTCAGACATTCGTGAGGTGATAATTACTCGAAAAGGGTTCTAACAACTTCTGGCGAAGTTTGAGAAGTGCGCGACCTATTGTCGTAGTCACTTGCCCGTAAAAGCACTTACAATGTTTCTCGAAATTGCATCACGTCAATGTTGATTGAGACCCACCTGCGCCATTCGCTCTTTATTCAGTCTGCGCGTCGTCCTCAGCGCACATCTTCATCCTACTACGATTGCTCGCTCTGAATGAAAATGCATCAATCGCTGCACTTATGATCTGCGCATCGGTTTTTTTTATCACAGTTTGTTTGCATGACTTGGAATTTATCTTGTAAGTGGTGGAAAATGCACAGTTTATGACAGCTTCATATTCCTGCGATGCTTTATCTTCGCTAGGTGTTTAGCCCGGGCTTACTAATATGGAAATGAGGTCTGGTTTTGGGGGAAATAACTGGCGCAGTATCTGTCTCCCATATCAGCGGACACGTGAACCGCGCTGTAAGGAAAGGAATAAAGGAGGGACTAACAGAATAAAAGAAGAAAGAGGTACCGTAGTGGATAGTGTCCCTATATATGCTCCTGCAGGGAGCAAATACAGGAACACTCCAGCGGGCGCAAGAACTGCTGGATCAAATACCTCTTCCCCCTGAAACCACCCCAGAGGCTGCAGAGGAAGCCGCCATCGCAAATGCCATCACCCGCACGAAAGCCCAGTACATTTTAACAAACTCTAAAACTGCAATTCTAAACTTTGCGCGAGGCCGATTCCACGTCCATGCTTTTGGCATACTGGGCTCACCCGATGCACCCCCACCCCGCCATGTAGAGCTTATATGGGTGCCTGCGCACTCCGGGAATCCCGGAAACGAGGTCGCCAGCCTTTTAGCCCGAGTTTCTTTAAACCGGGTCCAGGCGGCCTCGGATCGGGGATTCGCGAAAGAGCGAATGCACTAGTTCAGCGAGATGACGCAGGCCTACAGAGCCTCGCGCCAGCTCTACCCCCCGCCCCACCCCACCCTAGATAACAAACACGCAACACTCTGGCGCAAACTACAGACACACACACTCCCCTCACCCCTGACCCTAGCCCACTATCACCCCTCCTTCCCCACTACTGCCTGCACCTTGTGCCCAGAACCATTCGCCTCGTCCCTCCACATCCTCTCCCTCTGCCCGGCGGACCCTCCCCCGCGCGGCCTAGAGGACCTCAAGACCTGGGAGGACTGAGAGACCTTGCTGCGCTCGGAGGACCCGGCCGTGCAGACAATCGCCACCGGCAGGGCTGCCAGTGTTATGGACCTTAGGGACATAAACACGAGTGCAGTGGGGTCGTGCGGAGACCCAGGGGCGTGCTCTGACTTCCTCTCCAACAATAAAGTTTTTTTTCTCTCTCTCTCTCTCAAATACAGGAACACTTGTTGTGGAGGGCTCCGGAGTAATTTCGACCAGCTGGGAATCTGCAACGTGCACTAAAATAGCACAGCACATTGTCGTCCTAGCGTTTCGCCTCCATCGAAAAGCGGCAGCCGCGGTCGGTGGCCTCATCAGGTTCAGTAGCCGAGCACTCTAACTACTCAGCCACAATGGCGGGTAACTAAGTGTACGGTAGATTCTCTTTTTGTGGTATTAGTAGCATCGAAATATACATACGTAGAGCGCAGGGAAGAAATGAATGGCTATGCTGCCATTCCTATAGCTTCCTCCTAGTGCGGCCCCATTCTTTCTAGTATCTCTTTGTAACCTTCAACATTGCTTTAAAATAAATCGTTCCACTGGCTACGGCCTTTTCTCTCTACAGCCCAATACAGCGCACCGTCGTTCGCATCTCAGCTAAAAAAAGTAGAGAAAGTTAATCTTAAAAACGCGTTGTTGTTGTGCTCTCTGACATAACAAAAAATGCCAGTTGCTTAACTCGACTATGCGGGGATATACGTAGCGAGAGGTACGTTTCACAGGCTGAGCTTGTTGTGGTCACTGTTTGTTTAGCAATGAGACACATTGCGCTCCATCTCGGCTGCTAAGCGCCGTCTTTTACGCTAGGCGGTCTGGCATCTCCGTTTGGCAAGCCGTTCCTCTCTCTGTTCGGGCGTCTCTGCTGCTCTCTTCGCCTTCATAGTCTCATTCTCCCTTTGTTCAGCAGCCAAGTGCCAGGCGACTACCTCTGGATCGGAAAAGTTAGTCTTATCTTATCTACACCGCCGTTTAGCAGCGGCTGGACTCTCCTTCTGGACATCCACATCAAACGTTGTGATACAGCCACCCATTACATCTCCGCCTTTTATACGCAATGCTGCGCATATATCACAACCACCCCTCCCACCCCCTTCCCCCCGTACACGGGGGACCCCAACCCGGAACTCGACGCGGACATCTCTCCGGCGGAGGTTCTAGTGGCCATGCACAAACTTCGGACCACGACCGCCCCCGGCGCTGACAGAGTCACTAACAAGGCGCTCCGCAATGGCGACAGCCAGTCTGTGGAGGCTATTGCAGACTTGTTCAATCACTGCTGTCGAACGGGAACCCTCCCTTCGCAGTGGACTCATGCCAGCATAACTTTCATCCCAAAGCCAGGAAAGCCTCTTGAGATAAGGAATCTCCGTCCCATTTTTCTAACGTCTTGCATCGGCAAGGTCTTTGAGCACGTCGTCCTCGGTCGCCTCCAGGAACACATGAACGACAACCTCCTCTTCCCCCCAACGATGGTTGGTTTCCGTCCCCATCTCTCCACCCAAGATATCATGCTTCAGCTCTCAGAAGGCGTACTCCACCCCCGAAACACGAGGCGCACGCGCGTGGTCCTGGCCCTGGATCTAAAACAGGCATTCGACAATGTACATCATTCGGCCATCTTGGACGCCCTGTCGTCCCTACACGTCGGCACTCGTACCCATCAGTACATCTCAGCCTTCCTCCGCCACCGCACAGCTGAAATCACTTTTGGCTCACTCTCCTCCCCTGTTTACACCCTCAGTAGCCGAGGTACCCCTCAGGGATCGGTACTCTCCCCGCTTCTATTTAATATTACTCGCATCCCCGTGGCAAAGGCTCTTTCAGCCATTCCCGCCCTCTCGCACTCTTTATATGCCGACGACATCACCCTATCGACCTCCACGGGTAATGTCGGCACCATTGAAGAGACACTACAAGCGGGGGCAGATGTGGTGACCTCCTATGCCCATCAGGTCGGTCTTGCATGCTCTCCTACAAAATCGGAACTTCAGGTCCTTCGCCGCCCTCGGGGAGGACTGGACAAAACACCCCCACCTGGCATCGATGTCACCATTGATGCCGCCCGCATACCAGAGGTAGACAAAGTTCGCATCCTGGGAAGGGTTCTCCAGAACAATGGCAAGAACACTGCCACAATCACCAAGCTCACTGCTACCGTTCAACAAACCGTTCGCCTCATCAGACGAATCGCTAACAAACACCGAGGAATGCGGGAACACGACCTCCGCCGCCTGATCCAGGCTTTCGTCCTTAGCCGGGTAGTATACTCCCTGCCCTATCTCTTCCTCTCCCGGTTAGAGGAGAACAAAGTCAACTGCCTCATCCGTCAGTACAAAACGGCCCTCAACCTCCCCCAGCACACACAACACCCTCGCTGAGGTCACCGAGGCCCATCGATCTGCCCAACTTGATCGGCTCTCCTCCACCCTAGCCGGCCGTCACATTCTTGACGCCATTGGCCTATACCCCCTGGCTATTATACCCACACCTTCTCCCTCCCACACCGCACACGGGACCTCATCACCATTCACCCCCTCCCCAAGAACATGCATTCCGAGCATCACGCGGCTCGTCGTGCTGCTCGGGCTACAGCCCTACACAAACACTCTGGCGCACAGCCGGAGAGCGTCTACGTCGACGCAGTCTCTTACACCTCCTCTTCCGCCTTTGCCCTGGCGGTAGTGTCCAATTCGTACACCCCTATTACGGCAGGCACTGTCATTACCTCCACTCCTGCGGAAGCGGAGGAGGCAGCCGTAGCCTTAGCCATCGCTATTACATCGGCGACCCACATTTTCAGCGACTCAAAGACCGCGGTCCGTAACTTTGCGAAAGGCCGCATCTCCTAACCCGCTTTCCGGCTTCTAAGCCGGTCTCCCGCCTCTACCCGACCTATTCAGCTTTTCTGGGTCCCGGCCCACGCCAGCCACCCAGGCAACGAGGCGGCTCATTCTTTAGCTCGAGGTTTCGTCAGCCGAGCAGGAGCCGCCGACGCCTGGGGAGACGCTCGAGATCGAATGGTCGCGTGTCACGAGATCACTCTACACTACCGTGAGCAACGGCTAACGTATACCCCTCCGCACAAGTCTCTCACTAAATTGCAGCAGATGACGTGGCGACAGCTACAATCCCGCACCTTCCTCTCCCCTGCCCACTTAGCCCTTGTTCACCCGGGACTGTTCACGCCAGTATGCACCCTCTGCGGCACTCCGAAAGCGGATTTTGCACACATTCTTTATTCTTGCTCTGAGCTCCTTCTACCAGCTGATTGGCAACTCACACACCTCGAGCGATGGGAGGCTGCGGTGTCCAGTTCTGACCCGGCTGCCCAACGACAGCTAGTGGACTGGGCTTTGGAAGTCGCTGAGAAGCATCACCTTCCGGCCACGACACGCATCCAAGAGCAATCCCATCACTAGGATGTAAATATTAAGGCTTGCTCTACTTTATAAAGTTTTTCACCACCACCATGCGGAGCAGTTCGGCGTACGGCGAGGCGGCGACGAAGCACGCGCCGCACTTGCGGGGTCTCTCTGGTTACCATGGTATCGGCGCATGCGCACAACTGCTCATCCGCGTGAGGGTCACGCTCGGCTCCACCGGTGGATGCGGGCGCGCAGCCTGAACGGTGGCGAAGCGCACGCCGCACCTTCCTCCTCTCCGGTTGCCATGGTAATGGCGCATGCGCACAACTGTTTGCATTGGGCCACAGCGAAATGCTCGAATGGTAGGCCAGTGTAGCTCTCGCTACAAAAGTGGGAAATTGGTTGTTCGGGAAAACTAATGGCGCAGTATCTGTCTCCAATCTCTGTACACCTGAACCGTGTCGTAAGAGAAGAAATAAATGAGGGACTCATCGAAGTAAGGAATACAGGTGCCAACTTCGTGCAAGTGAGATTTGTACTTATTATTTGTATTTTCTTTTCTGTGGGCTTACTGGACGTTTTATTTTATTTCCATAATCACGTAGTGATCCTGTTAATAATGTATTCTGATGCTGCTGTCAAGTCATTGTAGGATGCGTCGACCCCTATCAAGCCTTCTCTCCGACTTCCTGTCGACGAACCCAACATCCTCAAGATGTTGAATAAATTTGAATTGAATTGCATTGAAAAGTGGAGGGCTCCAGAATAATTTTTACCACCTGGGGATCTTTAACGTGCACAGACATAGCACATCACACGGGCGTCTTTTGCGTTTTGTTTCCATTGAAACGCGACCGCCGCGGTCGGGTTCGAGCCCGGGTACTCCGGATCACTAACCGAGCGCCCTAACCACGGAGCCACCGCGGCTTGTTTGACTTATGAGGCAGTGTGCGTTTTCAATGCCTCAAGCAAGGAAAGAATTCCGCAAATTTATGCAGCTTCTTTTCCTCAGGCCATTGACGAATTTTAAAAGCGGATTTCTTTGCTTTTATTATTTTGACAAGTTTGTCGGTGGCGCTTATTTTGAGTTTTCAGAAAGGTTTCAGGAACCATTTCAAAACATGGATAAATGTAGTCTTGTACACTTTCGCCCCGATTTATTTCGCATTACCTTTTTACCAGCACTTGACTTTTCCACGTACGTATCCACCCTTTGCTAGATCTTTGTTGGGAAAACAAGCGTCGACGTCGGCAGAAAATGCATGTACTCTTCTAAACATAGTTATACATAGTGAAAGCTTAATTTTGTTGCTTCGCAAGTCAAGGCACTCATTACTCCTCGGTTTGAGCGGCTCGTCTATCTCGGGTTCGTTGCAGTACACGTTCTCGGTGAACTGTCTCGATTGTATGATCGGACGCAACTTGATGACGACGCCGGAGGGTTGACGCACTCACGCCTAATCCACGGCAAAACTGAAGGAGGAACCACTGACGTAGCAACTATTACATCCTCTCCAAGTCGCGCAGTATCACACGGCGAAATCGGATAACGCAAGCGGCTGTGCCTCTTCCAGCGTGCCCTCTTCGATGCGAAATTGTTACTAGGCTATGTCGGCGAAAAGGTATCCGCAAAACGTGTCTCCAAACCGTAAAGGATGTCGAGATCTCAGTGCAATCAGTAGAGCCGAAGCGCAAAGGAGCCCGTGTGCAGTGCCATGTCAGCGCACGTTAAAGATTCCCAGGAGGTCGTAATTATTCCGAAGCTCTCTACTACAGCACCTCTTTCTTCCATTTTTGTTTCAGCCTCTCCTTTTTGCCTGCCCTTACGGCGTGGTTCAGGTGTCCGCCGAGGTATCAGACAGATACTGTGCGATTTTCTTTAAAAATTTATGAAATCAAGTTTTTTACTGCCAATCTCCAACAAAAGACAAGACAATTTCTCTTCAACTTCCTTTAGAATTAACTGGTGGAATAGGCTTCACTGTTTAAATTTAAAGTTAAATCATTTTTAAGTTAAAAGTGCCATGCCCTCCCCTGCTGATGCAGTCTGGCATTGGTGTGAAATAAATTCATAGACTAAACTCGATGATGTGCACAGATTTTATTGCGAAGCAATACTACTTTAGGTCGCACTTCAGCCCGTTCCGTGGCGAGGCGGTGGTAGGCACCATTGACCTTTAGCGTGACCTCGCTGCGTTACGTCACACCACGTGACCTAGAGTGACGTCACACCAGCTGTGTAAAAACGGGGCCCCATCTCACGCCGTCGCGAGGCGAGGCGGTAGCCACCAACGGCGGCCTAACTCCCGCTCCTCTCACCAGGGGCGCTACGGTCGGTGTGACGTCACACCAGCTATGTAAAAACGGGGCCCCATCTCACGCCGTCGCGAGGCGAGGCGGTAGCCAACAACGGCGGCCTAATTCCTGCTCCTCTCACCAGGGGCGCTACGGTCAGAGTGACGTCACAACAGCTGTATAAAACAGCTCCGCTCCTCTCGCCAAGGCAGTCATACAGCCAGATGTTACGATGGTGCCTACGAACAAGGCAGCTCGGCAGAATGCAAAGAGGAAGCATCAGTGAGCTACGGAGACGGAAGAAGAACGAGAAGAACGACACTATTGCTTCGCAATCACCAGGCTTAACCAAGCTAAGCCACGGCCGTTTTTTAGACCCGACATCGCAGTTGCTGATGCTATAAATTGTTGTTCCAACAGAACCAACTCAGTTTTACTAAATCCAATGATCAATGATACACAGCGATGCGCTGTGTAAAAGTCACACTACTCTTTACGTTGGCCATTACCAAACAGTAACAGATGAGCATACGGCAAAAAAAATTTTAGGTATTATTTCTGTACTACAACTAAAGGATGTTTAAGTGTGTAGTATATTAGAGTGGGTTTGGTTCAATGCAGATTATGCATTCTCGATTAATGTGCGGCGATATCACTGGTTGCCCTCCAAAGCGTGCTAAATAGGCTCATCAAAAGAACCCCGACATCTTCGCCGCTGTCAATGTAGCGCTTTTAAAATACTAAAATGGCGCAATGAATTTCTCGCTCAATGTCAGCACTTAGGTATCTGTAAGCGTCTGTTTTGGACAGACCATAGGATTTCAATGCTTAATTGAGTATTCCGTAAAATGCACATTATGCCGCCTTGGAGAGGAAAAAATTTCAGGTGCTACCTAAAGTCCCGTAATGGTACAGTTTACGTGAACAATTGGTAACACATTATCAGGTCTCCTTCGTTGTATCAATTATACTCATGTCATGTTGAATACAGTGCAATTTTATGCTTTAAATTTGGCAGACATTGAATATCCACTAACGAAGGCGTAGGTTCCTGCTCTTCAACTGTTCTTCCTGAAAAGCCAGTTCAACGTGTCTCGGAATGTAGCCTCAGCGGAGTCACACGTGCACTTTTTTGGTGAAGGCAAAGATATGAAATTACAGGCACGCTTTCATGTCGTCTACAGTGAAAGGCGGTCGGAAATCTAGCCCGCTCTGTCGTAGTAAACAACAGGACGCGGGCACAGAAGAATCTTGTAAGAGTACAGATGAATTCGATAAAGCTGTTCGGCACTGTTCTATAGATAGTATCAAAGCGATCTCGAGGCCGAACAGCCAAACACAAGTTGACAATCGTCAGCACGCGTAGACGATTTCTTCTGACCTTTCCACAGAGCCTTTCATTGAAAACTATTGTCCAGATTTTTTTGCTTCTTGTATGATAGCGACTCCACGTGGTAGTCACACCCAGAGTCCGTGTGCGCACAAAGAACAGTACTCGGGCTTTTTCAATTTTTTTTTCCAAAAACGACCTTTTACTCGGCACTTCCGAATGCCCTTTGACATAAAGCACAAGCGGTGCCCCCTTTGTTGCAACCCTTTGTACTTCATTTGGCTCGTTTACGTTTTTTTTAATTACAAAAGCAAAAACCAAATTTTATGATGGATTTCGGAACAAGGATTTCGAGACAAGGATTGAGAGACAAGCATTTCAATACCGTGAAAGTTGTTTTAAAATGGGTTACTTGATCTCTAAAGAATCTGTTCATTTTGAAGTTCTAATTCGTTTGTGCGTGCAAATATCATATCCGTAGAAATCTGCTCAGTCAGCGAAACGATATAAGCCCCTAGAAGTGTAATATCTATTAATGCTTTTCGGGCTCCAGGATGTCATCGCTATTTGCATATATACTCTGTAGTTTCGTTTATATTTTACAAATTTTTACTTTAGAAGCAGTTTGCGATACGTCAGTGCGGTTTGGGCGGGTTGATTACGTACATGACAAAATTCAACTACAAGGCAAAGCATTAACAAAAATTACCTTGCTCGCGTTTGCAATGCATAAAATACTATCGAATTTTGTGGAGTACATATTATAGTTTCAAGTTAGCGTGATTTCAGAGGCAGTACCACACACAGCGATGCTTTTTTATAAACGTGGAAGACGGTAAATCTTACTCAACATCATTTGAGAAGCATGTATTTTACAATCGATATTATAAACACCAGCTCACACGATAAAATTTAAAAACTTGGCTCACCTTCGATATAAAGTGCTCTGAATTTCGCAATATAGTGTTTCGTCTGTTTGCGAGGGTTTAACATCCCAAATCGACTCAGTCTATGACGGACGCGCAACATATTCTTCCGTCCTAAAAACAAAAATTAGACTAATGAAATACTTTTACATCACTCACTTTGCGTCAATGCGCGCGTTGCAAGCCCAGTAGCGACGAATGAATTGCTCGCACTCGCCGCTGCCCACTTCAAGATGGCTTCGGGGCGACGGCACTACGGCTGAGTTCTTGTGGCGGCAACACAAAAAAGGAGTGATTGACAGCTTCTGCAGTCTTCACTGCGGCGCTGACAGATTAAATAGAGGAGAATATTTCACATCATCTTGAGCATAGCAATATCTCTGAAGAAACACCAGCCGATACGAAGCTTAGGGTACTATGAAAGCAAACAATGTGGCTGTGCATGCTATCCTTATTCTTAGTCGTTTTGTGCGTGTCCCCAATCGCGCTGTTCGCTTCATAAGGCTCGCCCTCCAGCTTCTGCCTAACCTACTCGTCCAGTATCGAAAGCCTCTTATGTCGCTCCATTAGGGTGCAGTCACGTACATTGGCGTCATAGCCTCTGTGTAACTTGAAGGCATTGTCCAGGACCCAATCCGAAACACGCAAAAAACGGCAAAAGAATTGATGTAAGGGTGCTTAGGCACAGCTTAGCGACGAACATTGTCTTACGGTGCTTCCGTGAGCTGACTCTTCGCAGACAGTCGTCTCAATATTGAAAGCCCTGGTGAATATATTGCGAGAGGCGTACCCGCGGATGATTGTGGCGCTTTTCAGTATTTACGAACATTCCTTGCCCGAACCTCAAAGCGTTCTCAGCATGCTACTTTGGCCTTTTAACTGCTGTGTTTTAATTGTTTTTGTGTGTGTTTTTGCGGTCCTGCTCGTCACGTTCAGGTTGTACTCTGTAGTGAAACCAAACTGCTCTTACTTCCTATTCTTCTTTGACCCAAAGTTTGTCTTTCAGTGAGCTATCAATAGATGGATTGCTAGCGAAAAAGTTGTCTTCTCTGGGGGTTAACCTCGAAATAACTGAGTTAAGCTAGGGTAAGTTCAGAGGAGTGCCTAGCCATCTGCAGGCAATGGTAGGGAGCTCGATTAAGCTCGGAGCAGCGTCGCGGGAACTTTTGAAAATGGGTGCAGGCCGCCGCGAACAGAAAGACGAAGATTGAGAAACGCGGTTGCCTGCAGTTGCAGATGCCAGAAAAAAGAGGCAAAGCATGAAGTCGCCGGAGAACGTGCCATCACTTCTGAGGCAACAACAACAACGTGCAGTGCCGCAAACTGTAAATCACGCATGGAGATGGGCATTCGGCAGATACCAAATGCGACTGACGTGCTTTCTCAAGTGAATGGCGAATAGCATTGCTACGAGCAGCTAAGGCGGCATACCGCAAGAGGAGAGGCGAGGAGCGACTTCAAGCACATTTGGCTTAAAATCAAATTTTCAATTACAGAAAATTTCTAACAAAGATAAACACAGTTGAACAGGGTTAAGCGTGCCTGCAAACCTAATTCGCATTTAGCATAAACAGTTCAGGGGCCGGGATAATTTTTTGTTTTCATGTATTGCGAGTACTGTGTCAGGCTGTCGTTGTATTCTGACATACTTACCCAGTCAGAAGTTTCGGTGCACATCCCAACGAAGCGGCCCTATAGTTTAAAGCGGCAGCGTTAAGGTTCTCTTTCAGCGAAAAACCTGGGTTTGACGTCGCAGACATATGCGGGTAGCTTAGCTTAAACGAAAAATCCCCAGAAAAAAAGATAGATGAAGAGGAGGAGGGAAAGACAGAGATGTTAACCAGAAAGGGGTTCCGGTTGGCTACCCTGCGCTGGGGAAGAGGAATTAGGGGGCTAAAAGGGGGAAGAGAGAAGGGGAAAAAGGCATAACACACACACACACGCACAACGCTGTCACAATTTGTCACTCAATCCAGTCGCTTTCAAGTAGGTAAAGAATGCCTTGTATGCCTTGAGGGCAGTCGACCGCTGTGGCCACGGACCGAGGATCTTTTGCTCTGTTAATGGGCGAGGATCTAGGTGGTCCAGGGCACAACACAGTGTATGTCTTGCACTCGAAATGCAGGGCAATCAGAGAGAAGATGAGCGATGGTCTCCTCAGAACCGCAGCTTTCACAGGCAGAACTGTCGGCCATCCCCATCCGGAAAGCATAGTGGTTGGTAAAAGCAACGCCGATCCATAAACGCCATAACAATGTGGCGTCGCGACGTGCTAAGTTACGTGGAAGACGAAGGCGCAGTCCAGGGTCCAGTGCTATGAGGCAGAGGTTGCAAAACTCTCCCGTGTTCCACGCTAAAAGTGTGAGCTCCAGCACCAAAGGGCGAAGCCCACACGCTGCGTCAGGTCTTGATATTGGGATCCTCACTGGAAGTCCGTCGTTGTGAGCCGAACGCGCAGCCGCATCGGCCTGGTGATTGCCGTTAATACCACAATGTCCTGGCAGCCATTGAAAAATGATGTCATGAACTTTGGAAACGGTGCCGTGGTACAGTAGACGGATCTCAGCAAGAAGTTGTTCCTGCGACCCGCGGCGTAGCGCAGCTTACAGGGCATGAAGGGCTGATTTATAGTCGGTGAAAACCGTCCAGTCATGTGGAGGTTCTTGACTGATGAACTCGACCGCAGCCCGTAAGGCTGCGAGTTCCGTACCAGTTGAAGATGTTGGATAGGTCGTCTTCACTTTCATGAAGATGGATCTGGCCGGTATCACCACCGACCCCGCAGAACTGGTCGAGTGAACTGACCCATCTGTGTAAACATGTATGCGGTGACTGTGGTAAGAATGCAGGTGATTCAATGACAGTTGTTTGAGAGCGGGTAGTGATACACCAGCTTTCTTCGTAATTCCAGGAATAGAGAGGTGAACCCGAGGTTCATGAAGACTCCATAAGGGTGAGCACGGTCTTGAAGCAGGGGTGAACTCCGAGGGAAGATATGCGCGATGAGCTTCAATGACTTTGGCGAATGCAGTACGCGGCCTAATTATTGGGAGTGTTGCGAAGTGATGACAGGGAACCCGTGTGAGGTGCCGAATATGTGTTCTCATGGTGTCAACAGCAATGTATGTAGTAACAGGATGTTCCCGGGCAACAAGAACAGCTGCTGTTAGTGCACATTTAGGCAGTCCAAGGCAGATACGGAGAGCTTGCGCGTGCACACTTTGAAGAGTCTTGATATTTGTCTTTCTAATGGAACTGAATATCGGAAGACTGTACCGCATGTAGCCCAGAAATAGGGAACGGTACAGTTGCAGCATAGAGCGCACTGATGCGCCCCGGGACTTTCCCCCGAAGAAGGAGAGGACGTGGACAATCGCAATTAGTCTCTTTCTCACGTCGTAGACATGTGGACTCCACGAGAGGTTCCTGTCGATGCAACACCAAGGAATCTGTGGCTTCTCTCATAGGCAATGGCTTCACCATTAATGCGAATGGTGTAGCGTGACATTATTTTGCGTGTGAACGCCACAAGTGAACACTTTTCGGGCGAAATGTTCAGGCTCTGCAATCGAAGATAAGATGTCAATATTGATGCCGCCTTTTGGTCTTGCACGAATTTGAAGACGGGTGGTCACCCCTGATGCCCAAATACAGATGTCATCTGCATATACAGAGATCTGAGCAGATTGAGGCAATACGTCGACCAGGCGATGAAAGCAAGGTTGAAGAGAACTGGGCTCAGCACTCCACCCTGAGGGACTCCGCGCGAATTTCGGTGTAAAACGTTGGTCCGTCCGCAGTCAGGACAAAAAACGACCTCTCTGATAAATGGCTGCGTATCCAGCTGAACGTGCGGCCTCCGATCTCAGCAGCTTCCATTGCGTCCAAAATGGCCTGATGCGTTACGTCGTCGTACGCGCCCTTGATATCTAAAAACAATGCCACGGTCAATCTTTTCAAAATCTTGCTGTGTTGCACCGACGTTACAAGGTCAACCACGTTGTCGATAGAAGAGAGGTCCCGTCGGAACCCAGACATGAAGGTTGGATAAATCTGATATCGCTCCAAGTACCATTCCACGCGTGTGAGCAGCATTCTTTCCATGACTTTGCCGAAGCAGCTGGCGAGTGCAATTGGACAGTATGATGAAAGGTCGAGCAGTGATTTCCCCTGTTTAAGAAGTGGAAGGAACCAGACGACTGGTCTTCCAATCATGAAGAACTATGCCAGCAGTCCATGACATGTTGTAAGTGTCCAAAAGAGCCCGTCGAGATGCTTGGCCAAGGTTGGCAATTGCGGAGTACGTCACACCATCGGGCCCTGGTGATGATTGTTTCTACAACAAGCAAGCGCAGCATCAAGTTCTTCCATGGAGAATAGTGCATCCATCCGAGAATCCCTTGAGGGCGGAACATTGTTGCAGTGCAGCGTTGCGCCTGAATTCGGACGGCCTGTTATTCTTGCGCTGAAATCTTCGGCTACCTCAACCACACTGCGCCTTTGGTGGAGCGCTACGGATTTGAACGGGTAGCGCTGTTGAGGGGACGTGCGAAAACCCCGAATTACGCTCCAAACGCGTGACAAAGGCTTCCGTGGATCAAGTGTTTGGCAAAATGTCCTCCAGCGTTGTGTTTGTATATATTGCCTAAATTCTGCGCTTAATCTTCTTTTGTATGCGCCTAGCATCTCTTTTGATTGTAGCCGTTTTGGTCGTAGTCGCTGCAATTCGAAGTCAAAATCGGTGTATTTAGCGACAGGGTTAAAGGGGCACGTGGCGTGTTCCATGGCCTCCTTAATTTTTTGTTCAAGACCGGTAGAGAAGCCCTCTGTGCAAGCAGCCTTCATAGATAACTTAAAAACTGTCCAGTCAATGCGCTGCCTACACGTGGCTGGGGAATTTAGAATGGCTGGTAATAATCAGATAGGTTGGTATATGGTCGCTGCTATGGGTTCCTACATCCGAAACCACCGGACGCTGTTAGTGAGGCACTGTGAAACGAAAGTCGAATCCAAGCAGCTGCTATAAGTCACCCCTCGAATATAGGTCGGGCTTCCGTCATTAAGGCACAGGAGGTCATGGTCAGAGGCGAAGGATACAGGCTGTCTTCCCCTAACGTCCATCCTAACGCCTCCTCACATGGTGTGATGAGCATTGAAGTCACCCATAATGACCCACGGAGCAGGTGTAGCTTCCATCAAACCACTCAACCTTCTGGCTTCGAAACGACTTGATGGCGCCAAGTACACCGCCAGTAACGTAAACGTCAGGTCTCGGCTCTTCACTGTCAGGCAAACGTACTGATAGTCTTCGTTCGGAGGAACTGAATGTTGCACATATGTAAGTTCACGTCGAATGTAGACGATGACTTTGCTGCATCTGTTTCGCGTGGGTGATGCAAATACCTCGTAACCGGATATTCACAAAATTGCCGGGGTCTTCGGTTCACAAATCACAAGAATGGGGAAGTGATTCTCGTAGACGTAGTGCTGTAAATCTGAAATCCGGGACTGGAGTCCACGAGAATTACATTGGAAAATGAAAGCTTTCTTGACTTTCTTTTGAAAAGACAGGTCTTGCGGCGCTACAGTAGAAGGCATCATGGCTCCTTCGGAATCCCCATAGAAGCAATCACTAAAACAGATGGCCCACATTACACTTACGTCAAGCGAAGTTTTATCAAGATGCCAATGGGATTATAAAGAAACTGTCCAACCTGGGAGCTTGCTGACAGTTATGTTATTGAGCGGTCGCGAGAATTTTCTCAAGAATAGCACCCAGGGGATAACAAGCTCCATTAGCGGCTTTGTTAGAAACAGCCATCTGCTGAGGCTGTGGAGGATCTATTTACCGCGTACCATGGCGACTGGAGCGATATGAGGACCTCCAGTGATAAATGAATGAGAAGTAGAGAATGACCGATTCTTCATATATGAGTATTAATGCTGTCGCACCATACTCGTAAGACAAATCATAAGTGTGACGTCTAGTTTTTGTTTCACACATGCATTTGCAGTATATGTAGCGGCTTGTTTGTCTCTATGGCTGTATAAAGCGAACGGTCAATTGCTGGGAAGAATTTTTCTGGTGCGACTTAATTCCCCTACCGAAACAGCCGAGGAGAGGCTCTAAATATACGCCGAAGGCATTTTCAGACAAGTTGCACAAAGCATGCGCACTTCACTGCCTTTATTGAGCTTTTTAAAAGCGGCAAATACGCAATAGAAAACCTTACGAGTTACGAGCCACGGCGCGCAAACTCTGGAGCCATTTTTAAGCGAGCAAGTATTTTGGAGTTATTTTGGGGATGCGACCTCCCATCAGTTAGGTGGACATTCTTTATCATATCTTTTTTACTAACTTATGCAAGTTGTGAATATGGCTTCAAACATAATCAAAATGGGTGTCTTAGAGCAGTGCGCTCGTTGCTTTCATGGTCCAAATAAACACTTACTGACAATCTGTCGCCTTATTTTATCGTACACCAGTACAGATATTTTTTGCCGTGAGTTTATTGCAGCCTGCGTGTTTGTCTTTCTTTAAAGCACTTCATGTAAAACATTTTAATGCATTTCCTCTAAACAGCTTCTAAGTAAGAATGTACGAAGAAAAGGTAAAGATATTGTTGCAAATAACTAAAGAACAGTATTTCTTATGTTCCTCTTACGCATGTTAGATGCCAGGACAATCGTTCTCAACACCCACCAAAAAACAATAACACAAGCGGTAGCATTTATAGTAAAAAAAGAAACAAGCACAAACTGAGGAACGTTAATCCATCAGAAAAATAAATGAGGTTGCTGGAGGTCCAAAGTTGAAGTCGTCAGTTCTTCAGTGTCGAAATACACGACACCAGCGTTTCTCTTGCAGCAGAGGCGAGGTGGCAGAAATTGAGCTCAGAAGGAATCTACCCGAGCGGTAAAAGGAGCTCTAGTGGCAATGTTGTTGTATTCCGTCGCGTTCAGTTAGCTTGCTGGATATCTTTTTGAGGAAATTTATTTCTTCAGCCCTTCGGGGTCGAGTCGGAAAGAGTCCCGGCAGCTGCTCAGCACTAAATGACTGCGGAATTTGATACGAGGCATAGGTTTGCGAGAGACTAATTCGGGTCCGTGGCTCCACTTCGAGAAAGTGAGGTAATCTTTTTTGAGGAAGGCAATCCATTCGGAGTGAATTACCGGTGAAAAGCAGAAAACTTATAGCCCTTCAGAATTCCGACGGCCCTGTCAAATTACCTGACTTTATAGCCTTCACATCGACGGCGACGGTCGGCTCGGTCACCGCGACGCTGTTTCAAAGGAACATAACCGCGATCCAACACACCATAGATAGTTCGAGTGCGCAATACGTACCCCTCGAAATCGTACCCAGCAAGAAAGGGGACACCAACCACTTCGTACTGAATCTGTACAGCTCGCCAGAAGATAAGGGACCGGGAATTTATGGTCTCCAGAAAGTCACCCGCTTGACGCCGAGGGCCCAACTCTTGTGAGGCCGGCCTAAACGCTCACCACTCGGCTTGGGGCTATCGCAATACAAACCCTAAAGGAAGCAGGCTGTGACAGCCAATGGAAATCTTAGGCCTCACTTTTGTACACGTCCCCCACGCGGTGATGCGTATTGGCAATCATGTTAGTGCGGATATATCGCCCGAGTTCACCCTCACTAAAAAGGTGCGGAAAGCTCAAAGTTGAAACATGGTGCACACGCTAGGCAGCGACCATTACATCGTGTCCACGAATTTCAATACCACGCCTCAAAAACACCCACCAACGCGCACTACAATCACGGACTGGGAGAGATTGAGAGGCCTCCGGTAACAAACCACACCCGCGCACATAGACGACCTCGGTGAGTGGACTCGCACGCTCAAAGAGGACGTCTCAGCCACCACGGTAGACAGACAATCTACGGACCCACATCAAACCACGGACACGAAGCGCCTGCACATCTGAGAGGCGTGTACCAGCATACTGAAACACTAGAAGACCCAGCTTCACAGCAGACAGCTCAAACGCCAAGCAGCGCACACAGGAAGTCAGATCGAAGCGTACACGCTAGAACTAGAGAAACAACATTGCGGACAGATATGCGACAATCTAAGCGCACAAGTGGGAAGCAGGAAAACGTGTCTCCTGCTCCAACACCTATTAGATGCAACGCACGCAGTCTACCCACCATGCGTAGCTCATACACCGACACCATGGTACGTATGGAGAGCTGTTCGCAGACCTGCGCAATCGATACCTTAACCCGTCGCACACAGACCCGCTTCCGCGTACAAAGGATTCCCCAACGAGACCCTTGACGCGGACATTGCGGACGCGGACGTGTGGCTCACACTCGGCCTACTCCACAACACTTCAGCGGCAGGGCCAGATGGAGTAACCAATAAGACACCCAGGAACATAGACCCGACGTCGGTGGCAGCATTGACAGACTTGATGCACTCGTACAGGAGTGAAGGCCAGGTCCCGCCGGTACGGAGAAACGCCAAGGTCAGAATAATCTTGATTCCAGGCAAACAAATCTCTCTATAGAAAACCTACACCCCATATCGGTAACGTCATGCGTGGAAAGGTCATGATGCAAGTTATCCTCAGCAGGCTACAAAGTTAAGCGCAAGACCGTGACCTTATCCACCACATGATAGTAAGATTCAGAGCGAACCCATCCACGCAACTCGCCAAGCTCCAACATTCGAGGGACTTCTTTGACCCCACATACAGCAAAGGCACGAGGGCCATCTTGGATTTAGACCTAAAAAAGACCTTCGATAACGACTCGCATGAAGCCATTCTCACAAACCTCTCGCGAAACGACCCAGGGGATAGAACGTTCAGTTACGTTCGCTTTTTCCTCTCGGAGTTAACGGCCGAGCTTTCACTCGGAGGTCTCTCCTCGGATCCCATCCTCCTTGAAAGCAGAGGCACGTGGCAAGGCTCAGTCCTCTCGCCCTTCCTATTCAACCTCTCCTTATTTACGCTATCTCGAAACTGGCCGCAGTCAAGGGTCTACAACACAGCTTATACGCGGACGATATCAACCTGTGTACACGGGGAGTGAAAGCCAAATACAGGAGACGCTGCAGGAGGCAGTGAATGTAATTGAGTCGCATGCCTCGGGCGCGGGGCTCAAATGCTCGCATCCTAAATCGGAATTGCTGTTGCTCAGAGACAGACCGAGAGGCAGCGTCAGAGACCAGGCACCCCCGCCTCCACTACACATAGATGTAGGAGAACATCCTTTCAACGAAGCACCTACGAGAATTCTCGGAATGCTAATTTAGAGCAGCAGCAAGAATAACGAAGCAATAGGCAAAGTGACCGCCACGGTAAATCAAACCCCGCCACGCATACGAGGAATAGCCAATAAGAGACGCGATATGAGGGAGAACGACCTCTGCCGACTTATTCAGGCATTCGTCTTCGGCAGGTTCGTGTACATTCTGCTGTACCTGCTCCTCTCTCAAGCGGAGAAGATCAAGGTAGAATGCCTCTTCCATCAATCTTAGAAAAAGCGATGAGGTCGCCACCTTCTCCGAGACAGCGGAGGAAACACATTTGCATTAGAAATAGACAACTAAGCTGACATTATATTCAGCGATTCAAAAGCATCCATACGCAACTTTGCGTGGGGCCGCGTCTCCCCCATCTCCCTCCAAAACCTCAGAAACGCCCACAACACCCTCTAAGGGAGATCGAGCCGTTATGGTTTCCGGCTCACTCGAACAACCCTGAGGACCAGGCGGCCGGGCAGTGGGCTCCTCTGACCTGAGTTTCTCGATCGATAGCCTTAACTCGTTTCATGACATAACAAAACCAATTTCGCTTCGAAAGACGCACCTTCCCTACATCGAATAAATTGCTCACAAAGATCCAGGACACAACCTGGCGTCGCTTCCAAGCTCATTCCCACCCCAACCCGGCGGTACTTTCGGCCATGCACCCCCGGGAAATACTCTCCCCATTGCAGCAAGTGCAGCAAAAGAGCCACAATACACCACATCTTGGTGAACTGCCCTCAGGATCCGACTCCCCCGCACTTAATTGAACTAACTTCCGAGCAGTGGGAGGCCGTGCTGCTCAGCTCCGACAAGAAGACCCAAACTGCGGGGAGTGGAGTGAGCCAACGAGGTCGCCGTGAGCCACGGCCCGACGGCCATTCAGTGCGACGAAAACCTCACCTTAAACTATTTTCTGTAGGCGAATAAATGTTTTCCAATTGAGTCAAAAATTTATGCTGAGTTTATTGCCGAGGGGCATGATGACGAAGGCACGAGAGAAAAAACTGTTTGCAGAAAAGCATGATCGCTGGGTGGGGCTTTCTAAACAGGCACCTGATTTGAACCTGCGGATCGCTTTCCGCAGTAGAGGCTCCAGAAAAGAAAGGGACCGACTCCTTCTATGCTCCTTGGAAAGTGATCCGGGCGCGCTGCTCCTCGACCACTGGTTAAGAAACTTTCGTTCAGTGTGATTGTTTAGGGGCTTAATGAGCATGATCGATTGATTGATGACTTGACTGATTGGTTGGTTTGTGCATTGAAAACTATTCAAACAATCGCAGTTTTCCAAGCCGTGAGTGGTCCGCCTATTCCGGCAGCCGATTGGCCTGCGCCTCAGCATGGGCTCTGCGATCCTCTCCTCGTTGCCGGTAGGGGTCCTCGCTGTGAAAAAAAGCCTCCCACTGCTCCAAATTAGAATTATGAAGTCTGCCAATCGCGGGATTGAATTTGCCTGACCACACCGTGTTAAAAGCAGTAGCTCTTTCTCCAAAGCGTGGGTACTGTAGTTTGTGGAGCGAGAGGTACCATGTTACAGCGCCATGTTACCATGTGAGTGGCGTTGCGAGAGTGCCTCTGTAGTCGGCGAAGGGTGTGTTCTTCCGTCTTGTCTGGAGTTTTGTGAGGTGTGAGGTGTGTCTTTCTGGCTTGTCTGCAGGCCAGTAGGTTTTCGATGAAGCTAATTAAGGGCTGAGTAGTGTGTTCCTATGCCTCATCGACTAAGGATGCATCCCGGTATAAGAGAACTCGGGCGTGCCTGTGGGCGGCGTCATTCCCTCCCGTGTGGTCCGTGGGGCCTGGAAACCATATGACTGATGCTTGATTAGGAGCACGTTTAGCTAAGAGTGTCAAGAGTGTGAAGCCTGGCTGATGGATTAGTCCATTGTTTATCTTTCTGCATGAATTTTGGGACCCTGTCACTATATTGGCGTTTGGGCTTGTAGCTTGCGCTAGCGCAATAATCATCTCATACCGTGCAGCAACTCTACCGCATTATGGTTTATGATTGATTTTTTTTGTGGGGTTTAGCGTCTAAAAAGCGACTCAGGCTATGAGAAACGCTGTAATGAAGGGCCCCGCAAGTTTCGACTACCTCGGGTTATATAAAGTGAACTGACATCGCACCAGCCCAGGGCCCTCACTGTTAATGCTCCTTAATGCTAAGGAGCCCGCAAACGGCGCGCCGTATGTGCACGCTAACCCGAGGCATCGAAACATATCCGCTACGGCATCTCTTCGCGCGCCACGGCGGCTCAGTGGTTAGGGCGGTCGGATACTGAGCCAGAGTAGCTGGGTGCGAACACGACCGCGGTGGCCGCATTACGAGGGACACTAAACGCAAAAGAATTACCGGTGATTTACCTCTGTTCTAAGCGAGAACTAACACGTTTGTAATACACGGCGGGATATTTTTAATGCATTTTAAACATATTGTCACAGGCCAGACGGAGAACAGTCGTAGACGTAGAGGGGGGCCGCAGAACGGCCGAGGTTTTTAATCGCCCAGAACAGAGCCAGCTCGAGCGCGCCTCACGCGAACGCGACCACTTCGTCCTCGTCACGGCTTAGCGCGCAGGTAGCTCGAGCCAGGTCCGTGGCACTAGTCCCCCGAAAAAGAAGAGCATCGTCCCGATGCGAGGGTATGTACAAAGCAGAAAACGAACAAAAAGAAACAAATTAAAACGCAGAACCTGAACACAGTTTAAAGTGGAGCGTCATCGCTCTCACGCGAGAAGTATGGCTTAAGTCGCATTACATGCACAATGTCAGTCCGTGGTTGCCGACGACCGGTAGCCACAGTTCCACGTGGAACAACCTCATAATCCACGTTTCCAACACGACGGAGCACCTCATCAGGTCCGAAATATCGGTGCAGCAGTTTTTCGAACAATCCCTTTTGGCGGACAGGGGTCCACACCCACACACGGTCACCGATGTTCTAGGTAACCTCCCTGTGGCGCCGGTTGTAACGTCTGGAGTCCGTGTCTTGTTGAGCTGTGATGTGCAAACGAGCAAGCTGGCGAGCTTGCTCGGCTTGTTCGACAAAGGAACCCGCATCTGGTGTCAAGTCATCATCCACGCACGGGAGCATGGCGTCCAGCATCATCCGCACTACTCTGCCGTAGACTAGACTGAATGGCGTAAAGCGGGTTGTTTCTTGAGTCGCAGTGTTGTACGCGAATGTGATGTAGGGGAGTATTTGGTCCCAGGTTCTGTGCTCCACATCCACGTACATGGAAATCATGTCGGCCAGTGTTTTATTCAGGCGTTCTGTGAGCCCATTTGTTTGGGGATGGTATGCTGTCGTTGTTCGATGGCTGGTGTGACTCAGCTCAAAGATGTCGTGGACAAGCTGAGCTGTAAATGCCTTACCTCGGTCTGTGATGACGACGGACGGAGCGCCGTGTCGAAGCACTATTGTACGCATAAAGAAGTGCGCAACTTCGAACGCTGTGCCTTGAGGGAGAGCCTGCGTTTCGGCGTAACGCGTCAGGTAATCGGTTGCAACAGCTATCCATCTGTTTCCTCCCGACGACAAGAGAAATTGTCCGAGGAGTTCCATGCCGACTTGTTCAAAGGGTATGTTAGGAGGCATGATAGGTTGCAACATGCCAGGCGGTTTCAGAGGCGGCGTCTTCCTACGCTGGCACTCACGGCAGGTCCGAATATATCGCTTCACACATGAGGCAAGGTTGGGTCAATAGTAGTTCTGCCGCACTCTGGCAAGTTTGCGCGTGAATCCAAGGTGCCCAGAGGTCGGCTCGTCGTGGCAGGCGAGGAGGATCTCGTGGCGGAGGGCGGCTGGTATAACCAGAAGGTAACTCTTACCACTGGAGGCGGAGTTTTTCTTATCCAACACTCCGCCTCGAAGACATAGGGATGGCAGCCTACGAGCCAGGTGGGAGGGTATCGAGGGATGGTGACCTTCTAGATGCTCCATGAGCAGCTTCAACTCGTCGTCCGCACGTTGTTGTGCGATGATGTCGGACGACGTGACTGCACCGAGGAATGCTTCGTCTTCTGCGTTACCTTCGTAAGGTTGCACGGGTGAACGCGACAAGCTGTCAGCGTCGGTGTGCTTGCGACCAGACTTGTAGATGATCGTGAAGTCTAATTCCTGTAAGCGTAATGCCCAACGTGCTAGGCGGCCACATGGGTCCTTGAAGTTTGTCAACCAGCACAATGAGTGGTGGTCAGTAATAACCTTGAACTGCCTGCCATACAGATATGGGCGGAACTATGTGATGGCCCATACTACGGCCAAACATTCCTTCTCAGTTGTAGAGTAGTTACACTCTGCACGGGAAAGTGCACGGCTAGCATAAGCGATTACTTTTTCGACACCGTTCGGACGCTGGACGAGAACCGCTCCAAGACCGACGTTCCTGGCGTCCGTGGAATTTCAGTGGCGGCATCATCGTCAAAATGGGCTAGTACTGGTGGTGATTGTAGCCGACGTCGTAGATCGTCAAAAGCAGTTTGCTGCTCGGCACCCCACAAAAATGGCTCCTCATCTCGTGTCAAGCGCGTCAGAGGACTGGCCAGCTTAGCAAAGTTTTTTATGAAACGTCGGTAGTACGAACAAAGGCCTAGAAATCGTCGGACGGCTTTTTTATCAGTGGGAACCGGGAAGTCCGCGACGGCAGAAATTTTGTCAGGGTCTGGCCGGATGCCCTCGGAGCTGACGACATGCCCGAGAAACTTCAATTCAGTCAATCCAAAATGGCATTTTTGCGCCTTTAGAGTAAGATGAGCTGATCGGACGGCTTCTAACACCACTCTGAGCCGCTGCAAATGTTCCGAAAACGTTGTTGAAAAAATGATTACATCATCCAGGTATACTAGACATGTTTGCCATTTAAGGCCGGTGAGCACGGTATCCATCATTCGCTGGAACGTTGGTGGAGCACAGCAGGGTCCGAAGGGGAGCACACGAAATTCATAGAGGCCGTCCGGGGTGACAAAGGCGGTTTTCTCCCGGTCCCTCTCATCAACTTCTATTTGCCAATATCCGCTGCGCAGATCTACCGAAGAAAAGTATTTTGCTTGGCGCAGTCTGTCGAGGGAATCATCTATACGAGGTAGCGGATAGACATCTTTTTTGTTACGCTGTTAAGTTTTCTGTAATCCACACAGAAGCGCAGCGTGCCATCCTTCTTTTTTACGAGAACGACAGGAGACGACCAGGGACTATTCGATGGCTGGATTATGCCGTCATTGAGCATCTCCTTCACTTGCGTTTGGATGGCCTCCCGCTCTCTGGGAGATACGCGATAAGGCTGTTGATGTATTGGGCGCGCGCCATCGTGCGTGACTATCCGATGCTTAGTGATGGGCGTCTTACGTACCTTAGACGACGAGGTAAAGCACTCCTTAAACTGCAGCAACAATTCTTGCAATTGCTGCCTTTCTGCTGGCGGGAGGCCCTCATTTATGTGAACGGCGCGTACTGCCTTTTCGTCAACTTCACCAGACGTGTCTTCTAGGCATGCGAAACACTCAGCCACCTCTTGGACGGGGTCGACGTGGGCGATGGCTGTGCCACCAAATAAATGGCGGTGTTCATTACTGAAATTGGTCACGAGGACTTCAGTGCGACCGTCAGATAGAAAGGCGAGCCCTCTTGCTACGCAAACACCCATGGTGAGCAAAAGAGAGACATTTGGCTCAACAACACGTTGTCCGCAATGTGGCGCGTCGCAAGTGACCCTAGCCAGAATACTCGCCCGTGGAGGCACCGTTACGGCATCGTCGGATATACGCAGTGCGGCTCTGCAATTCTCGGGGGCGGGTTTAGTGGCAGCGAGTTCAGTTGAAAATGTAACCAATCGATTTCGAAGGTCTATAGTCGCACCATTTTCTCGAAGAAAGTCGAGACCGAGAATGACGTCTCGTGAGCATTCAGGCAAAATGAGGAACGTTGCCACGAACGTGCATCCGCGCACCGTAATTCTTGCCGTACACATTCCGAGCGGCGTAACCACGTGGCTACCAGCCGTACGTATCTGTTACCCTGCCCACGGCATCATAACTTTCTTCAGCACCTTAGCCATCCTACCGCTCATTATCGAGTAGTCCGCACCCGTATCCACTAGTGCGCTAACCTCCTTAGAGTCAATCAGCACGGGTATGTCAAGGGAGACCTTGGTCTTACCAGACCCAGTCGTCGGCGCTGTCTTCGTCGTCGTCGTCGTCGTCATCGGTATCGTGGTCGTCGATTCGGGAAGGGTCAGTCGGCGCGTCGGTGGAAGCTTTTCGGCAATAGGCGTTCGGCGGCCTCGCCTCCAAAGGTCGCCTGTTCTAGTTTTCCCGGTGCGGGCTCGAGGACCCACGCTGTGCACCAGGTCCATAACCGGACTGATGAGGCGACGGATGGCGAGGTGAGGGCGATCGGGACGTTCGGCGCGGAGGAGGTGGTGAACCACGCCGGCGGGTGACGTATTCGTCAAACTCCTGAGGCTGTTCGGCATGCCGCGGATGGGGACTACCTGCAGACAAGCCTCGCAATCACAGAGGCCGATATGGACACCGCCGGAAGATGTGACCGGCCTCGCCACAATGGTAACACAGGGGACGTCGGTCTGGCGCATGCCAAATATCGGTCTTCCTCGGCGCCTGTCCTCGAGCTTGCCAGTAGGGGACCGGCTGCTCGGCGTGTACTGCGACTACCGAAGGAGCATACGGTAGCGCGCAGGGAACCGGCGCAGGACGGCGCAGCACGTCCGCATACGTCGCTGGCGGCCGAGCAGCTGGCTGTGGTGGCGGCTCTACTGGAGCGACGGGCGATCTGAGCGCCTGCTGAACTTCCTCCCGAATGGCGCTAGTTAGAGAGTCCACAGGAAAAATCCCCTGAAGTTTCTGCAGCCCCTCACGGACCACAGAACGCACGATGTCCCGAAGGGAGCTTGTATTGGCCCCCGAAGCAGCATCCAGGGGGTGTAGAGCCGAGATAGGGTTTAGCTGCCGGTCGTAGAAATTGTACCGTTGCTGGAGCGCCCTCTCCATGAGCACAGCCTCGGAGAGGAACTCGGCGACTGTTCTGGGCGGGCTTCGCAAAAGACCGCAGAACAATTGCTCTTTCACGCCTCTCATCAGGTGTCTGAGCTTTTTGTCTTCCGTCATGGTCGGGTCCGCTCGGTTCCAGAGGCGCGTCACTTCCTCCACGTACATCGCTACGTTCTCGTTTGGTAGCTGAATGCGAGCGGTCAATTCACGCTCGGCCTGTTCACGGCGATCGCTGCTGGTGTAAGTCTCCAACAGCTGGCGACGAAAGTCCTGCCACGTCGTTAGACTCGTCTCGCGGTTTTCGTACCAGATCCGAGCGGCGTCTTCTAAGCTGAAGTAAACGTTCCGGATCTTAGCACTGTCGTCCCAGCCGTTGAAACGCGCAACGCGCTCGAACTGATCAAGCCAGTCTTGGGCGTCCTCCGAGTATCCGCCGTGAAAGGGCTTCGGGATCCGGGGATTTTGCAGGCTCACAAAAGAAGCAGGTATGAACGGGGCGCTGTCTGACCTTGCTGCCGTGATCGTAGCCATGGGTGCGCTCTCTTGAGGCTGGAGTCCGAATTCTGGAGACAAGCCGCGGAGCCTGCGGCTGACACGATGGACGGGGGTTCGCACAAGAGGCACCGGGCTTGTGCTTCGGCTCTCCGAGGAAGGATGGAGCATCAGCCGAGAATACCCAAGCGACCTCCACCAGATGTCACAGGCCAGACGGAGAACAGTGGTAGACGTAGAGGGGGACCGCAGAACGGCCGAGGTTTTTAATCGCCCAGAACAGAGCCAGCTCGAGCGCGCCTCAAGCGAACGCGACCACTTCGTCCTCGTCACGGCTTAGCGCGCAGGTAGCTCGAGCCAGGTCCGTGGCAATATTTCGGAATTTCATTTCGGAAAGCCAAATTTAAACAGAAATTGTTTTGGGGGAGAAGTGAAATTGGCGCAACATGGGACAGGCGTCATTTTCTTTTCGTAACAGCAATTTTCATTTTTCTTCCGCGTTCCACGGTAGCAGTTGGCAAGATTCTCTACGGCGCCCCCTGGTACGAACTGGGCACAAAAATCCACGAAGACGTAGCTCGCCTGCACAGGGCCACGTTACGCACCATAACAGGTGTTCCACGATATACGCGCATCACGGCTCCAGAGCAAGCGGTGGCCCTTCCTCCTATACACCAAATCATTGAGGAAGCTCGAACGCGGTAAGAAACACGCAGGACTGGCACAAAACAGGAACGCGCTTTGGAACGCTGGGGGCGCCAGCTCTCGGCACTGGTTGATTATGAAGGGCGGCCGGCTCCGCTCTAACTGCGCCCTCACTTCGGCCGCAACATATGTACGGCTCCACCCAGAGCACAAACGGCGGCACGGCTCGACACACAGCCGCAGATAGAGATCAAGGTGAGGAGAAGACATATACGTAGATGCATCCCTGAAAGACGGCGCCATATAAATGGCATGGCGCAGCCGTGAGATTCTCAATTTCAATGGCTGCTGTACTATTCGTGCTCCCCATGGGTGCATAAAGGAAGGGGAGCTGCTCGCCATATACGGCGCTCTACTGCAGGCGTGAAACGTTTTGGTCGGCAATCAATTGCTACAAGCTGACATGACGCGCGAAATCCGAATACTCTCTGATTCACATGAAGTTGTACGCGAGCTCCACAGACTATTCTCGACCCACCCAATCGCAGAGCAGATTACTTCTAGAATGAGAAGCCTCTCAACACGCAACGCCCACATCCGCCACGCGTGGAATCCTGCACACACGGGCGATGATGACGGGAACCAGTCCGCTCACAATGCGGCTCGGGAGGAGGAGGAAAGGCAGGGAGAGTGTCTTGTTCCTTACTGAAAACATGAAACAATCCGACTTCCAAACCACCACCTCACCCCAACCCAAGAAAAACTGGCCAACAGAGGACCCACCCGTCACCCAGACCGACCTTCAGTCCCTACAGGTCCCGCATGGACGCTAAACTCGACGAAATGAAAGCGCGTCTATACACAAAATTCAATCACCTCATCGACCACCTGTCCCAACGCTTCGAGCAACAAATTGTAGCAGCATTTATGTGCATGGTACACAACCTTGAGATGGGCCTTGCACTGTACGACACCTACCTCGAAAAACAATAGAGCAGGCCCTTCCCTCGCTGCACCTACCCAATACCCCCATCAATCCCGCCCACCTACCCCACGGAACCCGCTTCCCAACCCACATACCCTCACCGCATCCAAGCTACAGTACAGTACAATAGAGTACAGCAAGTACAGTACCTACTCGCCGCGATGGTTCTGTGTTTAGGGTGCTCGGCTATTGATTCGGAGTTCCCGGGTTCAAACCCGACCGCTGCGGCTGCGTTTATATGGAGGCAAAACGTTAAGGTGCCCGTGTGCTGTGCGATGTCAGGGCACTTTAGATCCTTAGGTGGTCGAAATTATTCCGGAGCTCTCCTCTACAGCAGTTCTTTCTTCCTTTCCTCTCACTCCCTCCTTTATCCCTTTTCTTAAGGCGCGGTTCAGGGGTTCAACGATATATGAGACAGATACTGCGCCATTTCCTTTTCCCTAAAACCAATTATTATTATTGCTAAGTACATTACCGTGCAGTACAAGCTACAATGGAACAGCCGCTGCTTCCGGGAAAAGCGCGCACCCCTCCAACTCCTTCTCCCCACATTTACTACGCCCCACATCCTCCTCCTTCAGGACACACCAGCCCCTGCCACACTTTCCAGCTACACTTCCGCTCACTCGGACACAACGAATACACACAGGTATTCCACACTCATACATCGCTTCATTACACACCAAACGCATTACATCACCTCCGATGCGCGCTGCGTGATCACAGAAATCATACAAGATACTCCACTCCATCTATTTTTATTTCAAATATATACCACGCACCGTTTCATCCGCTGGCTTCATTGGAAACGGTAGCGCGAGATCTCCATCGTAATGCAGGCAAGCATTCAATTGATTATCGGAGAGGAATTCATACTGGAGTCTTTTAGCTGAGCGCATTTACGTTCCGGTCCGCTGGTAGTTCCCCAGCGGAGCACCAGCGGAAACTTGCGCGAGTAAAGAGCTTTAGCGCAGCGTCTAAAACACCCGACTGAGCGTAGTAGCGCGAAGCGCTGTGCAGCCCCACCTATTATTGAAAAGCGGAGTTACGCTGAAACGAATATGAATGGCGCTTGCTGTTACTGTAATAAAATTGCTAAATTCAATCGATATTTTTTGTTTCTGGTACATATTTAAACATTAGGGGTCCTTACCATCCAATTTAAAGTATATCGCGTTAGAAAAAAAAAACGTTTGGCACTGTGATGGTCAAGTCAAGCCAAACCGTCACACCGCAAGCTCACCCACTTGAGCTCGTCCCCATTGGCCTTGTCGCGGCCACTTCCCGCAGAAAGCAAAGATCTTCTTGCGTGCTAAAACATTTGCGCGGCTTCTTTGCTTGCAGGCGCGCGTGAGCTACTTGCGCCGCGTCCGTGCTCGATGAAGCTGGCGCGGCACCGCTCGCACTGGAGGCCGCTATGTTAGTCTTCGATGAAGCTCGCTCGCTGGGCACTCTCCGCTGGGAAGACCAGACGAGCGGGCGAGCGGGCAGCGCCGCAAACCCGCTGGCCGCCTGAGCGTTATGCGCATGGGCACTGGCGCCCTCTCTCGTCCGCTCCGCTCTGCTGGCCGCTGGCCCGCTCTGCTAAACGTCTCTACTGACGGGGGCTACCGCACCTCCACAGGACGAGGACTGCAACTCTGGTCCTCAGTACAAGAACTTCGCCTCAAAATACACCATAGCTTTACCCCCCTTACGAGAAGTGACAAGTTTCAGCCCGGACACCAGCCCGGAATTGACACTGAGCCGCAACCTTGCGGGTATTACGTGGAACACAGCACACATTAGGAACCAATCATTATATCCTCTCCGTTAAAGTACCGTACAAACAAACAACGACCCTTCACGTAACACACAAACTGAACAACTGGGATGCGGTCCGCGCCGCACAGGCGGCCCTTCCTGAGCTCTCATTACAGACATCGACCAGTTGGTTGCATCACTCATGAACGATGTCTCCGCACACAGTCGAACCCTTGCCACAACAACAAATATGGCCACCCTCTACACTCGCCTGACCCACCTATGGCAGGCCCACAATAGCATCCTAGAGCGCTGGTAAGGGCAACAGCTCAATTGGACCATTATAAAGCGGCTAGCCGCACTGTAAACACAAATTACTGAGCACTCGGAGGAGGTCTGCCGATTCAACTGCACACAGATTCGCGACAGTATGGCTGGCAGTCTGTCCCCCAAACGCAGCTGGCAGCTTCTTCATCCCTTAATTTACCCGACCGACGCAATCCAAAACAGCCACACAACATCTCGTCACACACGTTATACACAAGACCGACATTTCTCTAGACGCACTCATCGACATACTTAGAAACACACATACAACTCCAGGCACCTCAAACCCCCAGCCCCCTATGCAGGCACCCCGAATGCCTATCTCGAAGTGTACATTACGGAAGCAGAATTCAGAGCGGCCCTCCTGACCCCTCCTTTTAACTCCACCCTAGGAGTTGACGGTATCTCCAATAGCATGCTCCGCAATTTGGACAATCAGTCAATTGCCGAGCTTCAACACATGCTGGCAGGAGGACACCCTTAAGCAATCCTGGCGTCACGCCATAAAATCTTATTCGTACCCAACCCCGACAAACCCCTTACACCTGCAAATCTTCGTCGCATCTCACTGACCTCATGCCTGGACAAGCTTTTGGAACATCTCGCGCTCACCCAACTCACCCAACACACAAGATATTTTCGAACCCATCATACCAGGCCACACAAGAGCTGTCCTCGCCTTGGATCTCTCCAAGGCCTTTGATCGCCTAGACCATCAAGCGATCAAGGCGGCTTTCTCCCCCTTGAAGATAGGTGAATGTATGTACACCTATATTCAAGCATTCCTCACTAACCGAACGGCCGAAGTCAACTTCGTTCCTCACACATCCTGCCTATACACCATTATTGGGGTTTGCACCCCCAGGAATCTTTCCTCTCGACTTTTATCTTCACTGTCACTCTCATCCCCCTTGTCCGCAAACTACAAACCATCCCTCACCTTCGGCATACACTCTATGCTGACGATATCACGCTATGGACCACCCATGGCAGTGGTTGAGACATAGACAACATTGCACTCAGAAGATACCCGCACCCAAACACTTGCGCGGAGTATCGGAATGTCGTGCTTGCCGGAGAAGTCGGAGCTCCTCATACTCCGCCCCACAAAGGGAAACTGCCCCACAGCCCCTATAACCGTGACACTGGAAAACCGGTACATCCCGGAGGCACACATTCTCTGGGTATAGGGCCTCCACATCCCGAACAAAGGGGAAAACACTCTCACCATCCGCAAACTCAAGCAGACGGTGGTGTCGATATTCCACCTAATCCATCGAGTTTCTGGACAGCACTGCGGCATGAAGGAATGAAGACAGAAGATCACGTATAAAGGCCCTGCTCAAAAGCAAGAGAGATGTGTTTTTAGACGTGCCGGGAATACCGGATGTCATGTTGCACACTAGAACTCTCTAGAGAGAGTCCAATCAGCGTGAAACAATGCCTACTATGTCTAGAAAATCAAGAATCAATTGAAAATGAGGTGCGGGATATGTCGGACCTTAGTGTGATTGAGAGGTCGTGGCGAGCATAAAATGCGCATCTCGTGTTTGTCAAAAAACCCGATGGTACTAACCGACCGTGCGTAAATTTTCGTCGGCTAAATGACATCATAGTACTCGATGCCGAACATATGCCAAGATCGGACGTGGTGTTCGCTAAGGGTGCTCTCAACACGTTTTTCTTTTCTAAATTTGGCTTAGCTAAAAAGTATTGGAAAATACCTATGGAAGATTCGTCTAAAGAAAAGACTGCCTTTTTTTGCTCGGCGTGTTCATTTCAGTTTAAATTCATGCCTTTTGGTTTGAACACGACATCCGCAATATTCACAAAGCTGATGAGGAAGGTCTTGGATAGACTCCAGAATGAGGAACACAATTTTGATGACATCCTTGTGGCAACAGATACGTGAGAAGAGCATTTAATTATGCTGGAAGAACTATTTGATACAATTCAGCAAGCCAGGTGGACAATAAAACCGGCAAATTGTAAGGTGGGCTTTGAAGCCATTTCTTTTCTCGGACACAAGCTGGGGATGGGCCGCATCGCGACGAAAGACTACATCTTGGTCAAAATACAGTACGCCCAAACTCCGACGACCCAGAAATATGTACAGTCGTTCTTGGGTTTAACGGGATATTACAGGGAATTTATTCCCAATTATGCCCACATAGCCGATACGCTTGTCGAACTCAATATCAAGTGTGCAAGCAATAAGCTGAATTGGACAGCTGACCATGAGAACGCATTCGTGATGTTAGAATGGCATATGGGAAAACCGCCCGTTCTGCTTAGTCCGAATTGGAATAAAGTGTTTTTGCTTCGCACTGATGCATCAGACGAAGCTTTAGGAACCATACTCTTACAAGAAGAGAATCATGTGCTGCATCCGGTATTCCTTGCAAGCAAGAGATTACCGGCTAGAGAACGCAACTACAACACTGTTGAAAAGGAATGCTTGGTGGTGATGAGGGCGGTAAAGAAATTTCACATTTATCTTTATGGAAGACAATTCAGAATTGAAACGGGTCATGAGACGCTTGAATACTTAACAAAGGCCAAAATGAACAATTGTAACGTCATGAGGTGGAGTTTGGCCTGGCAAGAATGCTCATCTCAGGTAGAATATATAAAAGGCAGAGAGCCAACTTAACAGCTCTAGGTATCTATAGGGTGTATCTGGTTGTTGCTGTTGTGTTAGGGATCTCTGGATTGTATCTTGTTTTTGTGGCTGTTGCTGTTGTTGTTATGTGAATATACAAGGGAGTGTGTTGTGTACATTAACATGTGTATTAAGGACACCACACGGACAACGAAAATGGAGTGTTAATGTTCCGTAAGTGCAGTTTGCTGTGCTGTGTTAGTGGTTTGCTTTTGGTGTGCGCTGGACACCTGCGGTGTGTTGTGTGCTTGGTTCAAAATCGCCACAGAAGATAGTCGGTTGGCTGGAGGGCTTGAGGATAAAGATTATGTGAGCAGCTTTTCACGGAAAAGCTCTGGAGAGAGGGGGCCTTTGCCAGATATAATAGGGAGTCGGAAATAAAAGTATGAAGGACAGGATTGAAGAAGACAAAGAGGATGGCGATAACAATAACGGCGATTTTCCGAAAACTAAAGTGGAAAAAGGGGTATTCAGCGAGGCGGGAAGAGATGATTGGTGGAGAAGAGAAGAAGGAGAAGACGACGACAAGGATTACATAGACCAACGCCAAGGCTATAAAAGGGCGAGGGAGAGCGAGGCACAGGGGGGCAGAACAGAGAAGTGGAGGCTCCGGCGGGCCTGGGACGCTTCGGCTGGAAGAGAGCGACGCCGGCTACTGCTCCGGTGAGCTTAAGTTCTATGGCTTCGCATCGCGGACTTCCTACCGTTCTTGAGTCCGTTCCGGGAAGTCAACAGAGGACGCTACCACCTGCTACGGCCAGCGGTGTCTCCAGCGTTGTTGCCACCCATCCGGGTTGTGCCCCCAACCCCAACAACACCGACGTCATCATCACGGGCACTTCGACAGGGAGCTTGTGCGACGCAGCCAGCGACACCAGCCCAAGCACGTCGAACGCCACGTCGACGCCGGCTACTGGACCCATACAACATCGCATCCGCACCGAAGCCAACCATGAGCATTAACGCCAACCGCTAACAGTAGAACGCTAGCAGTAGACCCTAGTAGCAGTGTTCCAGGGTCGTGCGTATTGATAGGCTTTGTGTTTTGAGTTAGTTTTGTTGCTTTTGTGTGCTGTCGTTTGTGTCACGTAGGGTGTAATTAATGTGTGTCTGTGTAGGTACACCTGTCGCCTGGTCCACTCTTTCGGTCCGAGTGTTCTCCGGGGAGATCTTTGACAGAGTACTCGGCGGCGTCTACGTGTCCCGTTCATTTTAATGTGCTTTATCTAAGTCGCCGGGCGCGAGCTGCCCGTCGAGCCGGCTGATGGGCTGGATGCATGGTTTTATGTAGGGGGTGAAGACTGAGATGGTCCCGGACGTCTTGCACAACCTTGTGGCAGTTAATGGGAGGTGAACTGATCGGATGGAGATGGAGTGAGGCTACAATGTGGCACCCAGTGGTCGTTGAGACAGTCTGTCAATCTGGGCTATGCGGTGTGCTTCCGGCAGCTCACTGAGCGTGTTGCGGCCTCTAATGAGTAAGAGACGAGAGTTGGGGGCGCGTTTGGGGCAGACAAAAGGCCCCCTTTAAGGCTCGTCTGATTAGTGCATCTACCGTTTCTGCACGTAGAAGTAAAGCAGGGTGTATAGCATCCGGATCATCAGGAATGCCTGTACCAGTCCACGGAGGTCGTGTTCGCGCAAGCCGCGGTGTTTATTGGCTGTGCGTTTTATCAATCTAATGATATACAGTACTTCCCGCACAATTTAATTCAAACGCCAGAATTTTTAGTCCGAGTGCCATTCAATTCAATTCAGTATCCACAAAAATTATCCGACCCAAAAAGCATGCACACTTACAACACCTAGCCCAACATAGTGCAGAGAGAAGAAAATGCTGGAAAAAAGTTAGCTGACGTTTACATCGTTTCGTCAGCTCGCTACAAGGATCGGGGCAAAACGGCCCACTGCAGCCGTTGGCTTCGTCGACGTGTTTTGTAGTTTTTTACCCAATGAGTTACTAGCGTTGGGTTCCAGAGAGCGGAGATCGTTGTGGCTAGTATTGCTTTTATGCCGCAGACGAAGCTGGTGGCGCTTGTCAAAACGTTTAACCACTCAGCGCTGCGCATATTTTTCTTTGCTTTGATGCGGCGGTTACCATGGTAACAACGGAGTTCGGATTCGCCGTCCAGTCTTTGCTGAGGTCACGACCAACGCTACCGATGTGAATCAGCTGTAGGGAGCAGAGGCGGTGCAGCTACGTGCGTTCGTTGTAAAAAAACAAACATATCAGCCGTCTGAAAGGCCGAAATTCCGGCAATCTGCGGGCAAATTAGTTGTCAAGGTGTTAGCTCTAGAAGCGTTCTAAGCGAATATGAAAGAAAGCAATTCGGCCCGACATACTAAATCCATCGCACTACAGGTCGTTTAGTTTTAGAGCTTTAGAGGTGTGCATTGTGGAGACTTTCTAGTGCATTTATGGCAGCAGCTTTTTTGCCATCGACAGAACACTGAAGATTTCATCGTCTCTTCCCATGTTTTGTTTGGCAGTCTTGAAGGGCAAAGAGAAAGCGTCATAATTTTTCTTTTCGTTTGTCCACGCATTGCCGTGCTTGTACTTTCTGTCCCTAAACTTTTGAGCAACACTTTCTCACTTCGAGTTATTGATCACTTCGCTCTCGCCCTACCATACGCTTGCCTTCCCGGTTAGCCCAGTTGGTAGAGTGACTGCTCCCGTTAAGCGGTAGTCTGGGTTCGAGCCCTGGACGAGGAAGAATTTTTCTTTAACTGCGAAGTTTGTGAGAAAGTTGCATAGCTGTCCTTTGTAGCCGTATGGCTGCGTTCGTATGGCTGCATTGAGTAGCTACTCCCTCATTATAGCTTATTCCACCTCGAGGGATTCTCCTAAACATTATAGCAGTACCTAGGGGAAGTGCTGTCAAGATTTATTTTTCTGCGGAATCAGCGAGATTCTTTCCTGAGAAAGTTTATTCAAATGAGGTTCTCTTCAGCTTTGCCAAATTACACTTTAGCATAGTGTATGGGTTCTGATGCAGAACTCGTCTATTTTCTTTAAGAAAGTGACCTTTGCGTCATAAATCCTAAATGCTCCCTTCAGCTTTGATTGCGTTTATTATGTGATATGGAATGGTTTGCTCAAAAATTTGTTTCACTGTATCGTGTGCGGATCAATGTACCTATATTTGTAAGTGGAAACCTTGAAGGATATATTTTTAAACGATTGAGGAGAATGCTAGCACAAATTGGTGTGAAAAATCTTTCTCCAAGTTGCACACGAGATTGCTTCTGGTTAAAAATATGGCCTGAGGAGAAGGGTCTCTTCTTACTGTGGAGATCTCTGTTTCTTTTTTGCAGACAGAAGTGAAAATAGAGCCACTAAGTTCATCTTGACATTAAAACTTCTGGTTCATAGTTCTAATTTGAATAGAAATCGCGGCGATAAACGAGACCGTGCACACTCACCTCCATACAAAATGTGCAGAGGTACACTTCATGAATAAACACTAAAAAAGTATGCTAAATTTGTCTCCAGCTGCAAATATGCGCATGCAAAATAAGCCGCGCTGTTAAATTTAGGCAGCCGACGCTGCGTAGGTCTTCCGAATTCTTCAATCCAATACAATGCGATGGATAATGATTTCTTTCGTGTGAGCATCTTGTATGAGCTTTCCAATATCGCGAATGCAATAGAAGTGCCTTCTACGGCTTTCAGGTGCTCTGGGCATGAGCAGAGAATTCAATGCGGCAACTTGTCTTCGGCGGTGTTCGCATGCTCACCATAAAATACCCGCATGATTTGACGCCTGTGACGGCCCTGTTTTTTTTTTGTGAAGTCTAAGCACCTGAAAGAAAATTGAAATTGTAAATGGGTATTGAGGAATGTAAAGACTGCTATAATTGTGTCGCTCAGAGGTTATCGCGCTCTGCTACAGGGCCGAAAACCCAGGTTCAAACCAGCGCTCCCTTAAGTTTCCCATTTTTCGCCTAAAGTAACCCGGACGTTGAGGATGCCCAATATTTGACAGAGTGTGTAGAGTTTTCGAATTCTAGCCGAATCCTATGTTCCATGCAACACGTGGACCAGCTAAGCCTTAGGCTTAGTGACATGCACGGCCGAACGAAGCGGGGCTGTCGGGCGACGAAGAGTTCGGCGCTGCGAAGCGGGACCCGTGACAGAGCGCCATAAAAAAGCACCTCCAAGGACAGCATGACATTGTGCGTTTTCCAACTGAAGCGCTACATGCTTCACCTAAGCCTAGATACACCTAGCTATACGCAGTGTATTATAAAAACCAGGTTACGGGCCATGTAACTGGCCATGCCGCACACCTCTCCAGTCCTGCTCCTTATGATTGCTGCCGGAGGTACAATAATGGAGATATGGAAAGAACGTCTCTTCCTTCCTAGACACAGTCTAGGAATATTTTGCCGGCTTGCCTGACATCTGATGAGAAGGCTTTGACAGTTGGTTTACCACTCCGTAACAAAACTTGCGTTTCCATCGCCAAGCTTCGCCATACTGCAGGGCTCCTTGGCTGTGATCACCAGCATTTTCGTGCCACCATGAAAAACGCGCGCTGTTCGCTCGTGTTTTGCAGAGTCGGATAAATCATGAGCTCACGCAGCAGTAGGAATGAGTGCTGCTCCAACCAAAACTCCCGCCACAGACCCCCTCGCCAAGCGGCACAGGTAATCGGCCCAATGCTGGAAATGTACTTGCAAACGTCGGTCCTACAAAGTACCAGAGTAAAACAATGTCAAATATTCGGCCGATTACGTCCGCTGCTTGGACCCCTTTCATTCTACACACGCCATGACTGCATTTCCTCTTGAGCCCAATAAGGAACATGGTGATGGACTCATGGATGCAGCGACACCGGTGTCCAAGCCTGCGGTGACCTTTTTCCTATATACAGCACATCTCTACGCAGACCATTTATTATAGGTTGTTTGTTTTTGCCCACTCCCTGACATCTTTCCCTTTGCCCGCATTTGCCACGCTGTGTGCTTGGTCACCATCAATCCCATGCGTGGGCGAAAGTGCAATGCCTGGGGAGACGTCGCTTGGAGCCTTGTTTTTCGCACAATGCAAAATTCGGGCAGCTTTGTATCATCTGTTTGTGTCCTCGTGGCCTGGTCTAGGACAAAAACAGCGTCATTCCGGCGTTGCAGCCACGTGTTTGACGCTGATAAAGGCCCCTGGGAATCAAAGGAAATAGGCAGTTCGAAAACTAGGACTATTTGTGTCCTTAATTCACCAGTTATAAAACGTCATATACGTCCTACTCGTTCACCTTAAAAGAAATTTAGAACTGCAAAAAATGAATTTCCAGCCATGCGTGCAGATAATATAGATATATATTTAGAGTTCAAAATGTGTGCTCTTGCACACTGCAGATGAACGAACTTAATTTATGGTTTATGGTATATAGGATTTAACATCCCAAAGCAGTTCAGGCTATGGGGGACGCCGTAGTGAAGGATTCCGGAAATTTTCACTTGCTGGGGTTTTTTAACGTGCACTGACATCTCACAGAACAGGGGCCTCTAGATTTTCGCCTCCATTGAAATTCGACCGCCGCGGCTGAAATTGAACCCGCGTCTTTCGGGTCAGCAACCAAGCGACATAACGACTGAGCTTCCAAGCGGTTTGGAAGAGCTTATTGTAGCTCTTTGATGCAAAATCCTCCCACAAGAATTCCGACGAGTCGTGTGGTGTCACATCTTTTTAGCCCCTAATAGGACAGGAGGATAGGAGAATGGCAATGCAGTCCTCATCAGTTTTTCATCCTGGAGGAAGGCGCCAAATGTGGGAGCATTTCTTTAGCGCTGTGCATTCTGGTGAGCACTATTCAGGGACATTAGAACTAATCCTTTTCTTAGCATGAAAAAACAACATCAAAATCAAAATGCGAGATGGAGCTAGGCGCAAGGCAGCAGCTAGAACAACTGATCTCTAATCAGGCTAAGAGCTGCAAGAAAGGTTACAACGCCTTTACCAAAACAAGTTGGATGGAACTATGTACGCATCGCAAGCGTGCTTTTTTATCAAGCAGGAGAACAGAACCAGCGATGAGCTCATGGAACTGAGAAGAAAAGGTTCGTATTTATGTTTTTTTCAAACATGGCGTTATGGGGTCATTTATGAATACCCATTTTTATTCCTTGGACCTTTACAAACAAAATTTCTAATTTGCAAAAGGGGGCTGCATTATACACCCGCATCCGCTGCACGGAGGCACCATGTGGCCGTTTGCGCCAGCGGCAGTACGTTTAAGCATCCAGTGAATCACAGACTGCCCCGCCAGGCCGGTGTAACATTTGCAACGTCATGAAGATTTTTCCTATAACAGTTTTGTGGCACAATTTAACATGTTTTAGTGAATTATGTCCGAAATCTGTTTTCCTTCTTGCAGTGAGAAACTGTATCTTAGTGTGAAAGCACTCTTGCGATGGGTAAACCCCGAACAAAATCTTGGGATGTTTGTATGCTTGCGGTGTTGGTTGATTTGAGGCAAGTGAAATAATTAAAAGATATCAAATCAATATCCACGACTCGAGTTCGAACCCGCGGCGGCGCGAACAGATCGGCCTTGCTAGCCGCTGCGTGAGGTCTCTAAGCCATAGCCTCTGCTGAACACGCCACGCGTTGAACTGCAACACACTCTCGCGCTGTGCCTTTCGCATTGCCTTCGCCATTAACTAATACGACTATCAAACTGATATACATGCTTTGATCTATGTAACCGTATACTGACAGAAGTGCGCTGCATGCGTTGGCGTGGACAACGTTGTGGCAGAAACATGGCACTACAGCAAAAAGCATTCCCGGTTACAACATTGTTGCAGAAATGCGGCACTGGAGCATAGGCCGCCGGCATTCATTCCATAATTTAGTATTGACAAGGATGATGTGCATAAGTGGCTCCCTGTATCAGTGGACACCCCACTCGCGCTTTCAAGTACGCGACTGTGTTTTCCACCTGCGAAAAGAGTGATTTCGCACAACATTCCTTTCTTAGCAATGCTCGACCGCCAGCCAGTTTTGTTCAGTCATTTATTTTAGTTATCTCCGTACTTGCATAACGAGGCTGAGGAAGATGTTCCATTCAGGACACAACCCCTCGCCTCATTTTAGGACTAACAGCGCTGATGCGCACATAGAATAAAATGCTTTATGAGATGGAACATTTAAGAGTGCAGGAAATATCCTGGAACCGCATCTGTGTTGATACCATTCAGTTGCTCTATGAAACAAGGTAGAAGGGAAGGTGTTAATCCTTTATACTCATCTGCTCATTCAAGCCTTACCATATTACGGCGTTTTGCTAGCTCCCTAGAACCGTCATATTCATCTTGCCGTTACCTCTTCGACAAGCGGGTTTAGGGACGCGATATAAGTAATCCCGGTGGAAGCGATCACGGTAGCAGGTGGTAGGTCGGCCTCCTCGTCATCGTTCCCGGTCGATTACCTATAGGAGTTCTAGAAAGAGTTCTCGTAGTTCGCGCACGTACCATTATTTTCGTCATTGTGTGGCTTTCTGATGTCGTCGCGATCATGGGCACCAATGAAGTCACTCTAGGCAACATCAGGTTTGACCAGCCATGCACTGGCGACGCGTTCGCAAATCCATATGCGTCCGATAACGCTATGTTCAACAGCGTCTTCAGTCGCACCTCGGCCCCTGAACGCAGCCTTACAAAAGCAGTTCTGGATGCACTCTGCACTCAGTTCTATCCACGTGACCTTAAAATTTCATAACAGGGAGAAGAAAAGTTTGAACTAGGACGACGGCGCACGTGGTTGGTCACTTGCTATCAGTATGCGCTGGTGAGGCGCCTCCGACAGGACACCTTAAGCCCGTCAATCATGCCCATGCCAAAGTGGCTGGTCTTTCTCGTCGCGCTTGGTGGCAGAAGGGCGGGGTGACCGTAGTGAGGGAAGGCAGCACGTAGTGCGCCCCACGGTTGTCGAGCATGAGATGGAACTCCCTACTTTTCTCTTACCGCCGTGTTATGCTCGAAATCAATAAGCCACCCGGCTAATAGGTCAGCTATCATCGACATTCTCGCTTTAAACTTATTCCTAGTGGCACACTGGTAGAATAAGAAGAAAAAGTCGCGCATCATTCCAGCCTTTGTGTCGTTCATGTCCGTTCGAGAAGGTAGCCTCGAAAGTACTGCTCCTTGTGAGTGCGCACAATGACAAACAGCGACCACCAATCGCTTCCTTCGTGGTCGTGCAGAAAAAGTTGTTAACGTGAACCGTACTGCATTTACAAGCAGCACTAGGCGCCCCCATTCAACGCATGCATTTCTCACTGCCGGATGTGGTAAAATGTATTTTCGGCATTGATAGATCCCGCATTTTTATTTGTTTTCTATTTTTATTCCTTTAGCTTTTTTCGGTAGACGTGCCAATTCCGTATGAGGCGAGGTGGCGTTGACACGCAGGGGAGAAGTCGCTCGTCGCTCTCTGCTCCTCCAAGAAGCCGTGGTTTACAGTCCCTCCTTGTTCATTATAATCTAGCTGTGAAGCCACAGGTGTTCAGGGGGTCTGATACGCAGCTCAATTGTCCCAATGCAAATTTTGACGATAGCACCGCCTTATTTCGTAATAAGCGAGCGTTCGTTATAACTTTCCCTCTTATTAGTCGATTCTGTCGTATATAATCGGACTGACAATTTTTTCCTGTAAATATATGTGTACACGGACGAGAAGGGGGTCACACAGCTCTTGCATTCAACAAATAAAACAAAGTTTTAATTCTGTGTTGCAGTTAAGGATGATTATATTAGTCATGCTTTCTGAATCAAACAAGTCACAGAAGAATAATTTCCTACTACTACTAATAATAATAATAATAATCGGTTTTGGGGGAAAGGAAACGGCTAAGTATCTGTCTCATATGCCGGCGGACACCTGAACCGCGCCGTAAGGGAAGGAATAAAGGAGAGAGTGAAAGAGGAAAGGAAGAAAGAGGTGCCGTAGTGGAGGGCTCCGGAATAATTTCGACCACCTGGGGATCTTTAACGTGCACTGACATCGCACAGCACACGGGCGTCTTAGCGTTTGACCACCATAAAAGCGCAGCCGCCGTGGTCGGGTTCAAACCCGGAAACTCCGGATCAATAGCCGAGCGCCCCAACCACTGAGCCACCGCGGCGGGTTAATTTTCTACTCACTCAGGCTATTATAACAACGTTTAACTGCATGCCGAGAATTTTTTCGGTTCATGCTCTGCTCACGTGCTCACAATCGATCGTCCGTGAAAGCGACGGCAACTATGTCGACTAAATTACGCGGTATGCTGAGAGCCTTTCCTGTACCCCTAGCGCCAGCCACGAGGCATTACGAATACACGCTGCATAACTAACATTTTCAGAGAATAGCGTATTTATGCAGGTTAGACTAAAAAATACTTCCTCTTCTTTTTATGCGTGAAAATGCGACAGGAATAGATAGTTTGCGAGTGATCGACGCCCACCTTGAAGAAACAAGCAACAGTGGAGCTAGGAAGATCGAATGTAAGGTTTTTTTCGCTGCATCTGCTAGAACGTTCATCGTTCGGTGCAAGAATTGCAGCGCCCGGCATAGGCGGTAAAGAGTGCAGAAACGATCTAGGGCTGCAAACGCGCCGACGTAACCCAGTTAAATGCATGAAAACCTTAAAGCGCGTATTAGTTCCGGAAACTATTTTGGAGGACTTGAGTTATGACATTCGGCTTTGTGCGCTGCTGCGCAAATGTGGGCAGTAATAATGTTTACACAGTGCAGCGTGTGGTCATGTTCTTTTGTGCGGAAAACAAACAGCCCGGAAAGCAAAAACGCTTTCAGCATGTGAAGTATGCTATATCGAGGAGAAGGACGGCTTGAAACGAGAAGCAGTTGCCTTGCGGTTGTCTAGTTCCATCACATCCCGGCGGTTTAAATCAGTCAAGAAAGCGATTTGGGGAATGGTCGTCGTAGGACGGCAGCGCTTTCATTAAACTGCATTCTTTTTTTTTGCACACACGCTCTCTCAGCGTGTGTACAGCATGCCGTATTTTTAGAGAGAACACGTGAAAAGGTTAAAGCAGCTTCCATTGTGCCGAAAAAAACGTTTTACCGCGAAGCAGCAGTGCGCCTTCAGATTCCTCCTCTCGAGCTCTTTCTGCCCTATTTTCGCTTCGCGGTAAAGCGTACTTTTCTTAAGAGCCGGATTAACCATTTCTCGAGTTTCCTCTAACTATAACATGTACTGACCTCGATCCTCCTCCTGAAAATTTGAGATGATGTTGTGTTTTCTTTACCTTATTTTCGTATTTACAGCTATCTAGTAAAGTTTTAATTTCTCTGCTTACTGAAACAGTAGCGAATCGCTTTCTGTATGATCGCAAAGCGCTGCCATTCCAGAATGAATCATGACCGGTTAATTCACAGTCTGCAGAGATAAGGACTGTTCGCGGCACAGCATGCCAGTTTATACTGAATGTTCGTCTCTCTGGAAAAGGGTACGGCTGCAAGCCGCACTAAGTATGCACTTGATGACTGCTTGTTTTCACCGTGCTTTCATCGGCTTTGTGGCTGGTTGAGGGTACGTGATTCCCTTCGTCGTAATTTGTCTTTCCGCTTAGTTGTTGTCCGAATGGGATATCAGACATCGCTTCCTCTCTCAAGGAGGAGGGTACGAGGGCAGGCAAGTCAAAAGAGAAGGATTGCAAGAAAATAACCCACGGCGTCAGATTAAACATGTCACAATTAAAAGATTTTTCTTATTCACACTGGCAACTTATATCAGTCCTCCAAGGAAAGCACTTGTTGTTGTTGTTAGCCTATCAAAAGATGGCACATACCCACACTGGGGGATCGGCCAAGAATCGGGTGGCTGTTCACCTGAACGCAGGTAATAACAAGGAAAGCACGTGGGAGCGTAACAGCGGTGAATTGTTCCTCATGAACTGAAAAGGGATGAGAGTTTTGATTTCAAAATTATAAGAATAATAATAAAGAGAGGGATTAAATAATAATGATTAAGTCGAAATGTGATAATTTATAGAAAAGAAAAGTTTGGAACACTTAGCAAGGCAGTCGGTGAGATTCTATCAGGAAATTTAGAACAGCGGTAGAAACAGATCTGTGACTGAACCCAAATGTGGTGGCGCCAAATGATAGCAAGAGCGGGCTGCTCAAACTAAGGCCAAGATGCTGCAAGGGCTCCTCCAGCAACCTTTTTCTCAGAGAGTTGAATCGGCGACAATACAGCCAAAAATGTTCTATAGATTCAGGCTCACGGCAAAATGCACAAAGGGCAGAAAGCGCCAAACCCGACTTGTGTAAATATAAATTTAGAGGGGGGATGCGGCAGCGCAGCCTCATCAGTGATTCTTCAAGCTGCCGAGATTAACAAATTTTCCTGTTCCAATAATATTTAAGGTGCTCATAATCCGCCGATGTTAAAAGTGCTATGTCTTGCGTGCTTAAAAACTCACGTCGCCGAAATCTAGATGCTGTAATATAGGCTGTAGCCGGGATGATTGGCAACACGGGGCCGCTGAGGGAAGCCTTTGCGAGATTGTCAGCAATCTCATTTACTGTCACATTGTTGTGACCGGGAACCCATATTAAATGAACAAGGCTCAAATGCGGAGGAAGTAGGGATAAGAAAGTTGTTAAAATGGGACCGTCAACATGTGCAGCGAGGGACGAACACAAAGATAAAGAATCAGTAATTACTGCAACTGCTGTAATAGAGGGGTCTAGCTTGCGTAGAGCAAGTACAACTGCTAGAAACTCTGCTTGAAAAATAGGGGTGAAATCTGGAAGGCGCAGTGAAAAGGACCACTCTAAATGCGAGCAAAATATTCCCACACCTGCTTTTTCATTGCATTGCGTGCGTCAGTGGCTATTGCTATATCTGTAAGTAGGGTCCTCATATGATCTTCTAGAAGACCATTTAGAATACTCGGTGGCAAAAGGTTTGCATTTTTTGGGAATATGTCGTCGAAAACAATGTGGATAGCGGGCCCATTGCGAAGCGCAGGAAGGATATCATAAATGTTTACATCTAAAGGCCGAAGTAATCTTTGCACAAACACTACCTGAGGGGAATTGAAACGAGACCAGGGGACACCAAAAAAGGTCAGCTGACAACAGAAAATGCTTTGAGAACGGTGGAAATGGGATTCATAGATCCTGAGGTAAGTTTGCACAGTTAAAAATTGAAGTCGTGATAAGAGAGGCGGAATGCCGGCTTCAAGGTACAGCACATTGATACCCACAAATTTTGGAAGGCCGAGGCACATGCGAAGTGCTTCCCTCTCTAAAAGGACGAGAGGACGAAGTTTATATGTAGCCGAGCCTGAAAACAACACTGATCTAAATTCTAAAATTGGCTTGACATACATTATGTAGATCATTAATAGCGCATCTCTGCGCATGCCGTACTGGTGATGACATAATCTCCGTAACATGCCCACGGCATGAGCCCCTTTCGCCGCAACATGGTCAATGTGAGGTCGTCAGGTGAGCTTGTTTTGATAAATGACCCCTAGCTATTTTAGAGATTGAACCTGCGGTATTATTTTTAACTGGCAAGTGAGAGAGACCACTACAGGAGTGTATAGAGGGAAAAAGAGGGTGGCGCACTTGCCAACATTTAACTTCAGGTGTAAAGCGCACAACCAGTGCTCAAGTGTATTCAAATATGACTGCAACAGACCATACAGGGATTGTATATCCGGTGCAGCAGCAAAAAGCGCAATGTCGTCCACATAGACGCAAGTGCGTACATGGCGGCGGAGAGGAATTGAGCGCAACAGAATATTAAAGTGCACAGGAGAAAGAACAGTTCCTTGCGGTACACCTCGCGTACCCCGTTCTCCCATTCTCAGTCAAAGAATTCATTGTAGTGGTCATCATTCAGCTGATACGAACTTAAATTATTTGTCAGACAGTAATCGGATTTATTAGGTAGTGCCGTAGAGCGATCTTACAAGCAGTCTTGTTGTTTACTGATGTAGTAAAAAGAAGGAAAAAATTATTTCTGGCTTTTCATTGCGCCAAAGGCATATTCGCGTGTCGGATCTCTCCTTAGCATTTTTATGGGCCCATTTTTCGAGATTAATTAGAACATGAAGCTGTGCTCTTGATTACAGCTTTGCCAATGGAAGTTTTTTCTACCTGCTATTTTCCGGAAACTGAAATTAGGGCGAACGTATTGTTGCTGCGAAAAGGCTGCCATATTACATTTGCTGTAAAAGTTGAACCTGAGCAGTGAAAATCTCTGCACACAAACACATTTATTAGTTGCTTCCTGCTACGCGTGATTATTATAACATAGTGCAGCATAGAAGATGGCTGAAGATTGATTAGGTAAAAAACCTTGGTATCGCCTTAATAATGTTGTATGATCATACAAAAACGTAGTATTGGTCTGTTGGCTCAAGTACAGATACCATGAGCCAGTATGTTAAAATACTTGAACGTTTTCACCAGGCCAGTATACCGTAGTCATCCTTTCGCGCTAAATGACCTAAAAGTCACTCGGAGGCATCTTTTCCAACTAAACTTGACAGTTTTCCGCAAGTCCTGCGACGCAGCGAATGCCGAGAAAATGCTTTCCGCGGCGTTTTGCACACAGGCTCCCGGGAGTTAAAGGATTTTGGGGGGGGGGGGGGGGGGTGGAGGGGGTTGTTCCACGTGTACTTTTTCGCAATTACCACTCGTCGATGCTTACAAATGCTTCTTCCATCCCACTTACCTGCGCCGGAGATCGCTCTTCGACTACAAGCGGCGCGACGACGACTTTAAGAAGGATGAGAGCAGAATCTTGTGCGCATGGCACACAGACAGACGAGTGTGCTGGCGGGCTTATGATAATGAATGCGTGCATTTGTTGTAACGAAGTCTTGGTTGAGCGCATTCGAGCGTTCTTCTCGCAGCTGCACTTCCAGGACAAACCTGGGATACGCGTCTTTGAGAATCACTGCCAAGAATGCAGTACATCCGCCAACTACCATCGTCTCGTTCCCTCGCGCCGGGGCAATTCCTTCATCCTGCGGAAGCCCGTTATTTGCGAAGAATTTCTTTGCCCTTTAGAAATGTAGGTTGTGCGAAAACGTAACGCTGTATTAAGGGGTATTTGTCACCAGCGGTATCTTGCGGCCATAGTGAACAAATGTGCATGCTTTTTGTGGGCGTAGTGGGTAGTTTTCCTTCTTTTCTCTGAAAACTTACCTCACAGAGCAAGTTTCTTCCTGAAGCAGTAATGAAATGCTATGCAGCCGACGCCTACAGTCTGCCACGCCGCATTTCTTGAAGCCCCTTAATTTCTCTCGCACCTTGTTTAGGAGTCAGAACATTAGAAAAGTTGGATGCGACATACACTTGAACTCGCCTCATAGGAGAACAATAAAGCATTTGAGGACATTCGCTGGGAAGTATATTTTTCGGAAGTCCTACTCAACTAATGCTCAAACTTCAGTGTTTTGCCAATATATATTTGCAAATAACTTAAACAAGCATTAATTATTAACCCAACATTTTACTACACGCTGATAGAACATCGCTGTCAATCTGTGCGCGTCTGGATATGATCACTAGCGGGGAGTCACGAAGTACTAGACGCAGTACAGTACTAGACGCAATCAAGTCGTCTGGCCTAACCTTGAAAGCAGAGAAATGCCACTTTGCCTACGAAGAGCTGCTGTTTCTAGGCCACATCGTTAGCAAGGAAGGAGTACGCCCAGACCCGCAGAAAACAGCCGCTATTGAACAGTTTCAACCGCCGGCCGATAAGAAAGCAGTGCGCAGATTTCTCGGACTATGCGCATATTACCGACGATTTGTGAAAAACTTTTCGCGCATCGCCGAGCCCCTGACCCAACTGACGAAGGCAGACGTGCCGTTTAAATGGGAAGCGCCGCAAGCAGAAGCCTTCAAGGAACTTCAGCGTCGTTTACAGTCCCCACCGATCCTTGCGCATTTTGATGAAAACGCCGATACTGAAGTTCATACCGACGCAAGCAGCGTGGGACTAGGCGCCGTTCTCGTTCAAAAAAGTGACGGGCTGGAGAAGGTCATCGCATACGCTAGCCGTTCCCTTTCCAAGGCCGAGGCTAACTATTCGACCACTGAGAAGGAGTGCCTTGCCATCATCTGGGCTACGTCGAAATTCCGCCCCTACCTCTACGGACGGCCGTTCAAGGTGGTCAGCGACCACCACGCGCTCTGCTGGCTTGCCAATTTGAAGGATCCCTCTGGCCGACTCGCTCGATGGAGTCTGCGTCTCCAGGAGTTTGACGTCACCGTCGTTTACAAGTCCGGACGCAAGCACACTGACGCCGATTGCCTCTCACGAGCCCCTGTAGATGCACCGCCGCTGGACGACGATGAGGACGCCTTCCTGGGACCCATCAGCGCAAGCTCTTTTGCTCAGCAGCAACGCTCGGACCCCAACCTAAAAGGCCTCATCGAGTACCTGGAAGGCAAGGTTTCTTCACCCCCCGCTTCATTCAAGCGAGGACTGTCTTCTTTCTGTGTGCAGAATGAGGTCCTTGTGAAGAAGAACTTTACAGCGAACAAAACAGCCTACCTCCTTGTTGTACCTACTTGTCTCCGCGAAGAAGTTCTACAGGCTTCACACGACGAGCCGACAGCTGGACATCTCGGGTTTACTCGCACCCTCCGCCGCATTCAAGACAAGTATTACTGGCCCCGACTGTCTGCCGATGTCGCACACTATGTGAAAACATGCCGAGATTGTCAGCGACGAAAGACTCCTCCCACACGACCAGCAGGATTTCTGAACCCCATTGAACCTCCCTCAAGACCCTTTCAGCAGATTGGCATGGACTTGCTTGGCCCTTTTCCAACGTCAACATCTGGAAATAAGTGGATCATCATAGCGACCGACTACCTGACCCGCTACGCCGAGGCGAAAGCCCTACCGAACGGAACAGCAGCAGAAGTGGCCAAATTTTTCGTGGAGTGCATTCTTCTTCGACACGGCGCCCCCGATGTGCTCATCACGGACAGAGGAACAGCATTTACGGCGGAACTCACGCAAGCCATCCTGCGCTACAGCCAAACCAGCCACCGGAGGACAACTGCATACCATCCGCAGACCAACGGACTGACCGAGCGCCTGAACAAAACCATCGCCGATATGCTCGCTATGTATGTCGATGCCGAACATAAAACCTGGGATGTCATCCTGCCTTACGTCGTCTTCGCCTACAACACCGCAGTGCAGGAGACCACCCAGATGACGCCTTTTAGGCTCGTCCATGGCAGGGATGCCACGACCACGCTAGACGCCATGCTGCCCAACGTTACAGAAGAAGAGAACGTCGACGTTGCCGCCTACCTTCAACGCGCAGAAGAAGCTCGAAGGCTTGCCCGATTACGGATCAAAGATCAGCAGCGGTCCGACGCCAGACGCTACAACCTACGAAGACGCAACGCGGAATACAAGCCAGGAGACCAAGTCTGGGTGTGGACGCCCATTCGCCGCCGTGGATTGAGTGAAAAGCTTTTGCGCCGCTATTTCGGCCCGTACAAGGTTCTTCGTCGGCTGGGTGAACTGGATTATGAAGTCATCCCTGACGCAATGACTGCATCCCAGCGACGCCGCGTACGACCAGAAGTTGTCCATGTAGTCCGTCTGAAGCCGTATTATGCGCGCTAAAGGCCGCTGCATTTCCATGCTCTATTTTCGCAAGATCCGTTTTTTTCCCCTTACTAGTCGCATTATTTGTTTTAATGCATCGGGTCAATGCTTCTTTGAGAGGGGAGTAATGCCGCGAATATTTGCAGTGTTTATTCGTTTTTCAAATCTGCCGCGACACCACCTTATCACTTTGTTTGCGACGCAAGACGCGACTAGATTTATCTCGATTGATCGCAGCCAGGCAAAGCTGATTCTACGTTGTTCCGGAATGTTCTAGTAACTTTGCGCCCTTTATCTCGAATGTTCGCTATCAGCTTTAAATTGAGCACGGCCGACAGCGGCGGGCATTCTGTTCGACGACCGCCGAGCACGCTTGTCGCTTCGCCGCCAACGAGTGATTCAGTCCATTTTGGGTGCAAGTCAGCCCCATAAACAGTTCTTTTAGAAGATCCTTTCGTCCGTCTTCATCGCTGCTTCGACTGCCGTCACCACTACGTGACAATATGATCACTAGCGGGGAGTCACGAAGTACTTCAGTGACCGAGATTCGATGCCCTCATCAGGAATGGATTGAAGCTGCCTAGCTCGTGGTAAAATGCATACGTTGATTTTGATTGCCACTTGGAGTTCGTGCCATATCAACCAAATCTGTCGCAGATGCGCCCATCCTCTATCGATCAGCAAAAAAAAAAACACTCCGGATGTCCGGCGTAAGCTGTCGTACCCAGTAACCTTCTTCATTTGCATCCGCATCCACCCGCACACGTTCACGTTGAGCAGCGCTGCATGGTGCTAGAGAGCAGTGCCCTGAAACGAACTCCGGTTCAGTGGCACATATTTTGAGGCCTGCGGATGCCAACAAGAAAAAACACAAAAGAACCTGATTCCCACCTTTTGAGTACGCCAGGAAATAAAGAACATAGGAAAGGCCTCGAACATTATTGGGGGAAAATTACATCCTGTTTGCGAACAAGCTCAGCGATGCCAGTATCAATCATCATAATCAGAATAGCCAGTATGTGGGCCACCCTCGATTTATAAGTGACTAAGATTTGTCTAGATAAGTGGCATAGAGAATTTTCAGCTGTTTATTGCTCAGTTACCGAAGTCACGATATTAGGTTTAAACGCCAATTATATTGCATGCAAAGGTCAGGTGTAAAACATTTCCTCCAAAATCAGCAATTTCAGGAAAGATTGTTTTGTCCCAGTGTGGGCAAGCTCTGTGAAGAAAACGGGGGCACAACCGTGCTTCTTCAAAACAACGTCCAGTATTTCCTCCTTTGTTATTTTCGGAAAACTTGGGGGGGGGGGGGGGAGGCGAGGAAGACGCTTGCAAGATAAAATATTTCGGTACCTGTGACACGTCTGTTTAGTTCGATGACTTCGTGTTCGTCTTTCACACAACCTAGTGTAGGTGGGCCACATGAAAATTGATGCTATTGCTGGCATGTTGGTTTCTCAAACTTTTACAGAGTATACAAAATCTTAAAATTGCCTTTCGAGCGTTGGATTTGTTCGTAACATTATGTGGTCGCAATAACGTTTTGCTTTGATACTTAAGACTGGACATTAAGTTAGTAATTGTGTGCATACGGCACACAATCGGATTAGATGAAAGGGAACCTTTTCGGGCAATCCACATGTTCCCGACGGTCGTGCGCGAGGTAAGTAGGGTGACGTCAAAAACAAAGCACACACATGCCAACCCTTTCTTATTATCTGGTATATACAGCGTAGGGCTTCAATGATAAGTATAACAACCTTCACTCGTGGGTGTACGTTCTTATACTCACAACGATATACATACACCTCTGAGTGTGCGTCACGGCAGTGCAGGTGGATCTCTGATTCGTAAGCAAGACGTTAGGTATTTGCTAGTGATAGATCCATTCGTAGAATTTTCTTCTTTTCATGGGACTTTAGAGGAAAATGTGGCGAAAGAGAATGTTCACCAATTTCGAGAAAATTATGTGAACCAAAATTTTGTCGCTTTTTCAAATTAGACGGAGGTCTCAGCGTGCAGGAGCGAACAGTCGCCTCAAGTAAGAGTTTTCAGATTTACTTCACTAAATTTTTGGTTAGGGCTCGGATAATTACTGTACTATAAATACTCTCAGACCAGCCTCTTATATCGGTCCCGGGCGGTGTGTCGTCTCTTATTTCGCCGGTTATTTTCTTCCATCGATTTCGCGCGTTTGAAATTTTCGGTCTGGCGCGTCGAACGTCCCGAAACGTAGACAGCAAAAGTGTTTTTCTACATTATACGCGTTCTCAAAATTTCTCTCGTTTATACAGCGCGCCAACTATTCCTTAACACCTATACATACGTCCCACAACAAATGCAACAAGGAACTTGGGACACACGCCAGAGACAACATTGAGGGATGAAGAATCACATGGCAGAGCAGCACCTTGGAAATAGCAATCAATTATTCCAGAAAGCATAATGATATCTTGTGACAATTTATCTTTCCTATTCAGCCGAAGGCGTAGTTCTCAAGAGGCACTGCTGCCAGAAAAGTGTCTCGAATGAAGTTTTTTTCTTGTTTACATTAACCTCATTGCCTCCAGCATTCATGTGTAATTCCAGGCAAACGAAATCTAATTTTAGTGGCAAAGATGATGTTGACCCCACCATGAACGAAACCTGCAATTTGCAATGTGTGCAATGAAGAGAACAATTGGTAGTGGCCGACCGTGAACGGTCTCACAAAAATCCAACGGGGATCACTACAGTCCTAAAAACAACAGGCTGAGTTACATTTTGTTAATGCACCAGCCACGTTCCTTCGGGCTTGAGATTTAGAATGTCGAAGAAGACTTGACAAGTGAAGCTAGACCGAAAAAACCTGACACGTGTCACCGCGTTGTAGTTCTACTCTGACACTAGCTGAATTTAAAAAAAAAACACTGCAAATACATGTCAGGCACTGTGACCCTATACATATTCATTTCCGCAACGTCACAAGCCAGCGAATTTACTGTGCTCTGCTCCCCATTGTCGGGTGCACTTTAATAGGCCCCGGTGCTAAGAAAACTGTATGATGCTGCTTTAGCTGCGCGTTCGGAAAAAAGTGGATTGTTTCCAGGTAAAAGACAGCATGGGATTCAAAATGAATTTTTAATGTTTCATGTTCGGCAAAGGCCACATATCATGTACCGTTCTATGTCCTGTCCTCAAGTTAGCGCTGTACTATTTTAAAATGCAAGATGTAAATCTTGGGTCGTCACAAAAGATGGTCAACATTATCAGCGGCTAAACCCATTTTTAAGTTTCTATGCCATTTCTTTTAAGCAAACCGCGCCGGCTTAGGCGCAGCCGTAGTGCACCGTGAGCAATAGAAGGTTACCGCTTCCACCTGCTGGCCAACACCGTAAGAAACGGTATAGAGCCCGCGTGACTACACGTGTTTAAAAACTTCAGCTTTTGGCTTGGCGGATTTTATGGTTCGATAAAACTTGTTGCTCGACTTGTTGGTGCCATGCAGCTAAGTAAAAAGTCAGCGAAAAAAATAACCACAGAAGGAAGACACCACAAACAAGAACGCTACTAACTATTGGCTTTATTTCCCGGAACAGTTAAAGATATATAGGCGTACGCATCGCATGTGCACACGAATGGGGAAGTTCTAACGCAAAAGCCAGAGTTTTGCCACATCCACAGAAAAGCGAGTCATTGTGTTAGCGAGGCGTCAATTAGTTTGTACTCCTCCGAGCGCGCTTTATTTGCAGAGTTATGTGTAAGAACATCGCCTCGTACGCGCGAGTCTGTTTTTTCTTGAGCTTAGTTTTTCTTCGATGTCTGTTGGTTCTTGACGCTTTTTTTTGCAGCTGATGCACTTGTTATCTGTTATTTCTGCGATTGTAGATATGAAATGAGCATTCTTTCATTTTTTTATTTTTTATTTTTTTTATCAAGAAGCACGGCGCCGCCATAGTGTCGTATGCGTAGGCGATGTGTACGCTTATATATCGTCAACTGTTCCGGAAAATAAAGATCGTTGCTAGTAGCGTTCGTGTTCACGATAGAATGCGTTCGGAACTATTGTATCTCTCCGGGCCGTTATTATTGCGTGCCATCTCACACTCGCTTTCACGCAGCACAGAAGTGTATTGCATTCAGATGTGAGTAGGATTTCTGTCAAGCTGTGAAACGTTGAACGCATTATGTATGTGCAGAGGTAGATTTCATGCTCCTCTTAGTGCCTAATTCAACCTATATATTATCTGATACGGGCTGTCCGTCGCTTTGATGCGTAGTGAAAAAGAACCGTGGATATATATTTTTCGCATAGCTTTCCATAAATAAGCGCAGAGTGGTGCTAGAAGTCGACTTAAAACGCGATTATGTTTTGATGAACAATATTCCTGTCGAAAAGATGGCTGTGAAAGATGATAGTTCTTCGTATTTGCGCATGAGATTGATAATGCGATTATAAGGGCCGTGAGAGAGATTTCTTGCCTGTAAGTGCGTGTTCGGCTTCTTATATCTGACGCCCTCGTAAAACTCATTGCATTAACATTGAAGCATGGGCCATGATCATTTAGCCTCGTTTCCGATCACTTCAGCTGTCTGTCTTCAGGCTCTCCCGGCTAAGCATAGTATGCGCCTTTACTCCATTTCCCTATTCTTCTCCCTACTAGCTTCTATTCTTTTTCACACACGTGGCTCAGGCGTGTACCGCGATGGAGTCATATACCTCACCTTTATTGTCATCATAACTTAACCTAGCGTCTCCTTCCTCTGCCACAGCTCGCGGTCAGAGATTTATTCTTCCAGCCGACCTCTCTACCCTTTAGCACACGGGAGCTTTCATTTATTCCTCTTTCAGCAAAGTCATTCAGCCGCCGTGAACGAATGATGCCCATGCGTACATGGGAAGCTGTTTCATAACAGTGCGGAAGCAAGGGAGTGTGTAAGGCGCAAAACTGACAAAAAAGTTCTTGATTGCCTTGACATGCATCCAACGGAATGTTGCAATCTGTGCTTTTCTGCAGCAAAGCACAGATCATGCCTTAACCCATGTCAGTTCTCCAGAAGAATAGTCCCGTATTCGCTAGCTTTTTTTTACCGTTCCACTGTTACGAAAAGTACAGCAACCGGCTGTAATTAATACTCTCGCTGCAATGTAGATGCGGAAACCCGTGCGTCAGGCAATCTCCCTGTAGCAGCAAACGGCATGATACCCGGCTGAGTGCAAAGGGGCCATGTGCAAAGGGGCCGAATCGATAACGCTTAACCGTCCACGGCCATCTTCCTTTGTATGTCTCTGCTATACAGGTGACGGGAAAATCAAGCATCCCCTTCGCTGTATGCAGGCTTTTCATCTTGGCTGTCTTCCTGTGTGACAGCGTTATTTGTTACACGCCGTCGGTTCGCAGAGCGTGAAAAAGCGAGATAAATGCGGGGAGCTACGCTGTCGGGGGCGGAAAGTCGCCGTTGCGAAATTATTTCAGCTTTCTAATGTCAGCGGGAAAGAAAAGCGCCTTGTGTGCTTCCCTTCATGGCGTGGTTTTTGTCTCAAAATGAGATTAACGAAATTTCGCACTAGAAGTAATAACCAGGTATGAAATAACATTCCAAATATGCTTCGTAACTGAAGCATGCTGATGGAGTTCGTTCGTGTTGGGAATTATATTTGCTCGTAGCCTAGCCCTCCGCTTTGCTGTGTTCTGCTGTGCTGTAAGGCGCGGCAATTATGTCATCATCGACACATTTGATTTTTTGAAAAAAAATGAAAAAAACTTTTGGCATGTGAGACACTGTTCTATTTAACAAGCGCAAGTTTTTCACCCCTACACATTTCCCCTAACTTAACCCTTTGTGGGAAAATGGCACACATACGACCCACTTTGCTGCCCGCACTATAGGCCTCCTAAGAGGCAGTGGACGCAGGAGTCCCACCTATTGTGTTCTGCCACCTAACTTTAGGTTTCAGTGCTTTGTTTAAAAATGTTTTCAGCCACGTTCACTAAATGGGGTAGCAAGACGACACCTTGAAACTTCGTTCTCTTTTTCGGGCGCGTTGCCAGTTTTTGTCTAAATGCGATGTGGTAAAAAAACAAAATCTGTAGGTGCGGTAAATGGTTTCTATTTTTCTGCATAGAGAGGACCAACTCTATATTAGAACTTAAGCTTGTTCTGAAGATTCAAGAACAGAAGTAACAAGAGGAAAGCACTTTTTGTTTACCATGTTCAAAGCAGTTGGACATTTAGATAAGCCTAGTGAGTAAATTCTAATAATACTACTACTAACTATGCTTCATTCGTCAGTATTTTACAGAGCCATTTAAAGCCCGATTAAGAAATAAATGTGGTAATTTTCAAATATCATATTTAGTGTTTGTTCTTGGGCCCCAAACACTCAATGGCCAAAAATTAAGAACCACAAGCAGCAAGACGGCATTGTGAATGAACAAGGAGGGTAAAAAATGTACGAAAAGAGTTGGTGTCTTGAATGAAGTTAGCCTCATTGTCAAACAAAACAGCCCTGTGAAAGTTGAGCAATGGCATAGTTGCCGGAGATGTTCCACGAGGGGAAAAAATAGTGTGAGCAAGTTCATGAAGTAGTCAGTACAAACTAACTCAGTGAGGAAGCCCATATAAGTCAATGGAACAAATAGGCCCCAATTTCTCTATTCCCATTTAGTGCCAATGGAACAAATATGTCCCACTTTTTGTTACTGAAGTGTTCATAACAAGACTGAATTTTCTTCAGAACCTTAGTTTAAGGCAGAGCGTTGTTGGCGGACTCATTCAGAAATTTCAACAAAGGGTACTGCGCACACAGGCACGGAGCAGATTGTAGCGCTTGTTGTGATAACCGACTCGTCCTTGTCTGTGTGTGTGCGGTACCGTTTGTAGAAATGTTGAGAACCGTTTCTCTACACGTCATCTGCTCGTGCAATAAAAAAAAATTTCATCAGTCCTGGATAAAAATATGCTATCCGAAAAAGGGTTCAGCATTGCAATAAAACTTGGAACAAAACAACCCATGAACAGAAGCTTCGGCAGCGGGGATACCCTGGTAACACTTTAGTGCCCCAAATAAGAAAGGAAGGGAAAAAAATTCATTACCTGCACATTATGCTACGTAATGTAGTCACATCCAAAACTCGGTCAGAAATTCTTCTTAGCGCCGTTAAATTTTCAGAAATTGGCGAGCTAGTAACTATCAAAAAATCTCACCTGGTCTTTGTTTTTAAGTTTGTCAGCGTATGAAGTTGGCTAGTTGGTTTTTCATTACTACAAGATTATCGCAAAAAATGGGACCAGCAGAAGAGAAGCGAAGAGCTCGTTAGCAAGATTGATTTGTCTACCTAGAGAGCTTGCTTAACCATTCCGCTCTTTGCAATCATCTCTTGAATGTTATTTTTGTACCAAATTTTTCTTTTCAATGCTCCACTCGCAATAAAAGCTCCATTTGTTACTAGTAGTGCTGTCTCTTTCTTTATTGTGGGCCTTGTTTTTTTGCGCTAATTTTTATTCAAAATATTAAGCTAGTCCGACTGGTTTAAAAGAACAAATTGAAGGCCTCCAATCGTCTATAAGGGCTAGAGACAGTGCATCATTTATGTCCACAAAATGTATATATCCTCTGCAAAATTAGTGAGAAAATGCGGGACCAGTAATTGTTGGACGCCGGCTTAAATTCTCATCATAGCGCCTTCAGTTTTCTCCAAAACCTTGCTGTCACTGGCACTATATATTTTTTTTTTCGAAAAGCAGTCGGTACTGAGAATATGCTGACAATTTTTTTTATCTTCATGTAACATGAGTAGACAGGCCGCAAACAGTTTGTTGTGAGATGGCGATATTGGCAGCAAAGTGCAATGTTCCCAATCTTGTGGGCTTCGCAGATACTTAAGCTCTCGTGTATGATCAGTTCTAGATCCTGCGTTTCCTTCTTAACAATCCCAGTATGTCTGTATTTGCTTTATTGTTTTAACGAGCCGAACAACTAAATGCATCAATCACAAGAGGTCAGCGATGTCAGCTCTTTGCGGCACATATTTCTTATGCAATTATGTTTATATGTGAAATGCCGAAAGCTTCCAGTAAATATCTTTCCTATGCTTTGGAGGTAACAACTTGCTCTGTCCTTCGTTCACTCTCTGTTCTGTTTTTTAGTCTAAATAACGACATACGATTTCTAGGCAACAGCGTTGTGCACTTCAGAAATTGCAGTACTGCCTGGTGCATGTTCCAACCGCTGCATAGCTCTTTTTATGCCTCTCCTTTTTTATTTTTTATGGCGAGGAGTGGCCGCGAATGCTGCACGAAGCCCGTAATATTCACTTCCTATCTTGCATGTAGTTTTAAAGCGACTGCATTTAGGCGATCGTCATGCAGTTTCGTGCCTGTTCTTAACAAAATATGCTCATTGGTGAAGTCCTAGATGTTGCCATTCCTGTCACCTGTCCTCAACTAACCAATTAGAAATAAATGATAATATAATAATTGGTTTTTGGGGAAAGGAAATGACGCAGTATCTGTCTCATATATCTTTGGACACCTGAACCGCGCCGTAAGGGAAGGGATAAAGGAGGGAATGAAAGAAGAAAGGAAGAATGAGGTGCCGTAGTGGAGGGGCTCCGGAATAATTTCGACCACCTGGGGATCTTTAACGTGCACTGACATCACACAGCACACAGGCGCCTTAGCGTTTTTCCTCCATAAAAACGCGGCCGCCGCGGTCGGGTTCGAACCCGGGAACTCCGGATCAGTAGTCGAGCGCCCTAACCACTGAGCCACCGCGGCGGGGCCCAATTAGAAAGCACAGAGCAAATTCGAATGTCCCGCAGAATTTCCTGATTGGTTCAGAGAGGTTACGCCACTGTTTGATGTCATCACAACCTGTCTACCGTTGCGCCCTCTGCCCACCGTGGCGCTCAGCATGAGCCTTACGGCAGCTCGGGATGAGCAATTTCTTTCTCACAAGCCCCACCGGCGGCTTTGTTTGAAACAAACACCTGCCGGGGCACTGGTTCCTCGCTTAATCACGGCCCCACTGCACCAATAGGGGTGTGAGGAATCTCCGCGAATTGTCAATGCGATTGAGAGGGTCATTTAATCTTAAATACCGCGTGAACACCAGCGGATAACTGACAGGGCATTGCTGAAGTTGAAGTCGTTAGGATCTCCAAAATTTCGAACTGTCCATCCCCCAAATTCCGAAGGACCCCCCCAAATATTTGGAAGTACACCCGCTCCAAAAATAGATAAAAGTAGGTTAGTGGGTCAGATTATTATAATCTCATATGAAAATCTAATGGAAGGTCCTTGCTTTCTAGAAGGCGGTAGCTCATGCACACCATAAAAGGGCAATGGGATAGGTTACAGTGTGAGTTTTGGCGGGAAAATGACAAGAACATTAGAGACCATAAAAATTTGCATTTTCTTATATTAGAATATCATTAAGAAGGCTTCCTTGTTTGTTTTTGCAGGTGAAGGCATATGATCGATATATATGATCGAAAAATACGATCGAAAAATATGATCGATATCTGCATATCTTAGAATTTGGACCGATACAAATGATCAAGTTTCGTTAGAGCTTGCATCGTTTTTTCGAGCATTCTATATCTTAACTGCCCACAGGATCGTCAACCCGATCTGAGAATTTATGAAACTGCAGTTTAAATATTGACAACGATTCACGGCCGTCGAAGACGCTCTATTTTCTGCACAGCGGAACACTTAACGCATTAAACTGTCATCATCATCATCATTTATTTACCCATAAAGGCCCTAGACTTTGGGCATTACATAAGGAGGGGGGGGAGCAGTCGTTTCATTATACAATGGTTGGTAACATCAATAAGGAATACAAAGTGCAGGGTTCCAGTTCAACATTAACACTATAAACACTAAGAAAGGCACAGCGGCTTAAGAAAAACTTGGAGAAAGATAAGGAAACATACATGCACACACTCAAAAACACAGCAAAATAACTCAATCCTTGAATGTGCTGTTAATAACTGTCTGAACTTATTTGATTTTATTTCAGTAACTATTAAATCGGGTAGGTCATTCTACAATGTAATGGAGCTACGTAAAAAAGATTTATTGAATGAGTTTGCGAAGCCGTATATGCGCTGCAAACTTATAGTTAAAAAGTCGACGTGAGGTGCCAAGCGGCGGGTGCAATATAGAGTTTCTTAGCTGTGGGAAGGTGTAGTGTAATTTGTGAAATGAACAAAGCTGGGAAATTTTACACCGAAGTGCCAAGGGTTGAAGGTCAAGAGATGCCTTGATAAGAGTTGCACTGGGTCGTCTGCCGTACTGCGATGTGATAAAACGGGCCGCGCGATTTTGGATGACTTCAAGCTGATCGATAAGATATTTGTGATGGGGATTCCAGATCACGGACGCATATTTGGGTTTGGAAAGCATGAATGTTACGTAGGCGAGATGACGGATAGAAAGGGGTGAAAAAGCGAGGGATCGTCTGATAAACCCAAGCAACTTGGAAGCATCTGTACAAAGTTTTGCAATGTGCTCAGACCAGGTTAATTTGTTGTTCACGGTGATTCCAAGGTACCTGCAAGGCGGATTTAAAGTGGTGGCGAAGGCTGGGCCGAAAAGTGGTTTAGCGCGACTGCAGCACAACCAGAGGATGGGGGGCAAAACACTCATATAAAGAAATGATAAAGCTACAAAATTGGAATGTAATCTGCCAATAGAAAAGAAAAAATATATTAGCACCTTGTTTTATGAAAGAGGTAAGTCATTTTATTAAAACCTGGCAAATTTTGTATTTTTGCAACACTCTTGACCTGCCCCCTATTCATGAGTGTGCGGTGCATTACAGCGCGTCTTTGCAGGCCTTGTTTCGATACCCGGCTAACCCGGCCACGCCAGTGTCTGGAAGTGTTGCTGCCTTTCTATGCTGCCCCTCCTTTACCAGTCACTTTCATTGCGTTCCCAATTGCACATTAACAAGGCCATAACTAGCAGGAACTCGAGCACACAAGGCGAGCACATTTGACTGGCAAAGGTTGGGGCGCGCTGAAAGGCAGCAACCTTCGAAAAGTACGGGCTCGAAAACGCGGATTCTACAGAAAGACCGCTTTTTAATTCGCGCCAAAGCATACGTATGCGTGACGTGATTCTACGTCACGTTTGCGTAGTTTGCCCCCCAAAATTCAGGGGGCGCTGGAGTGCCCATGAGCCGCCATTTTTTGGACCAATGGGCGTCTATGGAGCCTTCGCTACCAGTGTACATCTACCTTGGTACCTGTATGATTCTGTTTCGGCGAGTGGTGTAGAATTTAATGAATACGGATAGCTGAGGTTGTTTCGCTTTCTGGATATATGCATGAACTTACATATGAAAATGTTCAGTTGCATAAGCCATCACGTCCACCAGATTTCTATGAGGTTTAAGTTGCGTTGAAGTAGAGTCTGAGCATCGGGAGTAGATATTCGGCGGTAAAAAACTCAATCGTATGCGAAGAGGCGGATAAAAGATGATATGGCAGTAAGAAGATCGTTGTTAAATATCAGAAAAAGGAGTGATCCCAGCACCGACCCCTGAGGGACACGAGAGATGACTATAGTATTTTTCAATCTGTGGTTCCCTATTACTGTATACTGTGAGCGGCTGCGGAGAAAGCAGTCAATCCATGATAAGATTAAAGGGTTAATCTGGAGGCGGGAGAGTTTTGCCATTACATTCCTATGTGGAACGCGATCGAAGACTTTCGAGAAGTCTAGATAAATGACGTCAGTTTGAAAAGAAGAATCTAAGTTTAAGTGATTTTGGGCTTAAATGCTAAGCCGGTTGTTGTGTAAGATACATTTTGAGTAAAATGTTGCTGCAAATAAAAGATATCTATGAAAAAAAAGAGTTCACACCGGATTGGTTTCTATTGCTGACGTTCTTTCTCTCCATGCCACCACTATAGCTATTGCTATATTGTGTTTAACTGTGTTTCCTTTTAAGGTGTTGCAACGCAGCTGGTAGTTGGCTGTTTTGTAAATCTTCGTCTATAGCCCGCTCCTGTACATAAATGAGCACAGTATATACCTTGTTAATAAATAAAGAATAGCGGCAGTGCACAGTATTCCAATGTGTCACCAAAGCAGCCTAAAAGCTCCCTGGCAGTGTGAATCCCAGTCGACCAGAAAATTGGTTTCGGGTAGTGAGTGAGTGAGTGAAAACTTTATTGGATCTTTAAAGGGTTTCGCGGTTATGAAGTCTCCGTCGTCTTCTCTGGCGCTGGCTACTTGAGGCTTCTCGTCAGCAAGGGTGGGCCAATATTCCTAGGCTCCACTGAGTCGTGCTGCATCATTCGCGTGCTGCACTAAGGCCCTTTGGGACGTGAGCTCGCCGCTAGTGAGCCGACACTCGCATTGCTCCGCACTCGCGTGTTCATGTTGGTGGAATGTTTTGTTGCCTTCGCACTCCCACGTCATATGGTGAAGTGTGGGTGTGGCATCGCACCAAGGGCAGGTGGCTCTGTATTCTGTCGGGAACGTCTTATTAAGTATGTGTAGATTAGGAAAGGAGTTGGTCTGTAATCTGCGCCAGCCGGTCGCTTCCTCCTTTGTTAGGGCTTTGTGTGGTGGTGGATATCTAATTCTAGCTCCCCTATGCAAGTTTAAGGTCTCTGCATATACCCCCTCGCAAGCCTGTAGGCGGAGCTCTGGAGCATTGGACTGCCCTGCTCGGAATGCGTTACCTCGAGCTAAGCTGTCTGCCCTTTCGTTCCCCCCTATGCCCGCGTGGCCCGGGATCCAGATTAGCTTATGCCTGGCTTTCTCCTCGGCGGATGCTACCCCGCTGTGTATTCTCAGGGCTGTTCTGCTGATCCTGCCCCTCGTGTAGTTCCTGCACGTCTCCTTCGAGTCCGTCAGTATGTTGACAGATCGGCCCGTTCTGTAGCCTTCTGCTGCCGCCAGCGCAACGGCAATCTCTTCGGCCTCCGCTGTGCCGGCGACCTTTGACGTGGCACACGTGATCATGTTTCCTTCCTTGTTTACCACTACAGTCGCGGCTACGCGTTCTCTCTCGCGCGAATATACGGCAGCGTCCGTGTATACGGTGTTGTCTAACTGGGCTAGCGTTCTTTCTACGTACTCGGCCCTCCCTTTTTGTCTGTTTTCGTTAAGATTGGGGTCCATGTTTTTCGGCAATGGTCCCACGTTACTGGTTTTCCTAAGGTGGTCCGGTACGTCCGCGTATCTGTCTACTAGTCCGCTCGTGTCCCGACCCAACCTTCTTAGGAGCGCTCGTCCCGTAGGGGTGCCTCTCTGTCTCGTGGTTCGCGTTCCCAGCAGAGCTTCGGCGAGCTCGCTAGAGGTGTTGCTGATGCCTAGCTGGAGCAACTTTTCGTTCGACGTGTTCTTGGGTAGGTGCAGAGCAGTCTTGTACGCCTTCCTGAGAATGGTGTAGACTTGCTCTCTTTCCGCCTTGGTCGTCGCGTGGTACGGCAGGGAGTACGTGACTCGGCTGACAATTAGGCTGTTGACTAGCTTGAGAGTGTCTTCTTCCTTCATTCCGTATCTCTTTTGGGAGACTCTGTTGATCATACGGCCCATCTGCTCTGCCGCCTTGCTCAGCAGGCTGATGGTGTGGCTGCATTTTCGGCTTCCTTGCAACCACATGCCCAGGATCCTTATCATGCTCTTTTCCGGTATGTTCTGTCCCTCGAAAACGAACTCCAGTGTCGCTTGGGTGGGATACTTGCCGATACTTAAGAGTTCCGACGTCTCCATCGAGCATCTTAGGCCCCTTTCTCTGGTGTAATTTTCTACGCAAGTTGCCGCTTCCTGCAGTTTCTCTTGCTTCTCCCCGAGTGATCCTTGGGTGACCCATATCGTGACGTCGTCGGCCTACATCGCGTGTTGGATGCCCTGGACCTCTATGAGCCGTCTTGCGAGTCCAATCATTGCCACGTTGAAGAGGACGGGCGATAATACGGATCCTTGGGGTGTGCCTTTGCACGGCGTGGGGAAGACGTCGCTTCTCAGCTTGCCCAGCCCCACGGTCGCCGTTCTGTCGCTCAGGAAGGCTCTGACGTAATCGTGCGTTCTCCTCCCGCAGTTGATGTTGTTGATGCCTTCCATGATAATCGCGTGGCTTGCGTTGTCGAAAGCCCCCTTATGTCGAGGGCCATGATGACGTTTTCGCCCGCCTTCGGCATCGTCTCGAGCACTTCCTTCTTGAGTTGGAGCAGCACGTTTTGCGTAGATAGGTTGGCTCTGAACCCGTACATGCTGTCCGGGTAACATTGTTCGTTCTCCAGGTGCGACTGGATTCTCTTCGTGATCAGTTTCACGTACAGCTTGCCCAGGGACGGAGGTTCTCGATCTGGAGCTTCTTGCCCGCCTTGGAATCATCACAACGACGGCGTGTTTCCACTCCGCCGGCACTCTTCCCTCTTGCCAGAGCTTGTTGAGGTAGGTCGTAAGCTGATCTATCGCCTCGTCACTGAGGTTCCTTATTAGCGAGTTCCGGATCTTGTCCGCCCCCACCGCCGTGTTCTTCGTGGCCGATCTTATCGCCTCGACGACCTCCTCTCTCGTGATGGGTCGGTCAATGGCCGGGTTCTCCTCGCAACGGTATTCTTCTCGGTAGCTGTCGACCTGATCTTTGCCGTAGCACTTGATCCGGACCTCTTCGAGTAGTTGTTTGCCCGTGCCTTCGTTTTGGTGCACCAGCATCTGTATCGACTTGCTGCCTTCGGATTTGTGTTTGCTCAGGTTCATGAGGGCCTTGAGGTTCTGTCACGTTCTGGCCGTGCTGAGGGTGCCGTTCAGCAAGTTGCTGAATTGCTGCCACCCCTGCCTGGCCAGCTGCGTCGCGTACTGCTCCGTTTGCTTGGTTATGTCGGCAATTTTCTTCTTTACCTTCCTGTTGAGTTTTTGCCTCTTCCACCGCTTGGTGAGCCCACGTTTCGCCTCCAATAGCTTGAGGATGCGCTTGTCCACCTCCGGCGTTTGTTCCGCTCTGTCTACTTCTTTCGTGTATAGGTCTTGGATTCGTCTGAGTTGTTGGCTCCACTCTTCCGCAGAACCGATGTCACCCTCGAGCTGCTTGCAGTGCGCTCTGAAGGCGTCCCAGTCCGTTAGCCGAGCCATGCCAATCTTCCTCCTGGCGTTGTCCGCCACCATGCAGATCCTTATACTCGCGTTCGCGCCTGAGGCTCGTAATCTCTTCAAATAGTTGCATGCCTTGTGTGGTTTGTATGTTGTTTGTGTTAGAGTGCGGAGCATAAAGTGATTTGGGAGGGCCGTCTCCCCAGCTCACCTTAACACCTCCGCCGCTCTTCTTCTTCTGTTGCCACGGCTGTTGCTTTTGCTGCGGCTGTTGCTTGCCGGCGTTGCCCAGGGGTGGGTAGGACCCGTCCCGGTTGGACCCTCGGCTCCGGCTCCGGCCACGGCTGCGGCTCCGTGTTCTGCACCGGCCCTTGTCCTGGATCTCGTCCCGGAACCATCTTGCTCTTCTTCCCCGGCTGCGGCTTCGGCTGCGCCACTGCTGCTGCTAGGGTCCCCACCGCAGCTCGCTCGCTGACTTGAGGCGTTGTTTGCAGTCTCTCGTGCCAACCACGTGGTCGCCGCCACACAGCAGGCACTTGGGTGTGCATTGGTGCACTTCCGCCGGATTCTGGCATCCGCACTGCCTGCAGATCCTGGTTTCCGGGTTCGGGCAGACGTCCAATCGGTGCCCCTGTTGGCCGCAGGCGTAGCAAAACTGCCTCGTGGGCCGGTACGGGTAGCACCACATCTCCCCGCCGTAGTAGAGCACCTGCTTCGGGAGAATGGGGCCGTCGAAGGTGGTGACGGCCGTGCTGGATCTCCCGAGCATTCTGGCTGCCAGGATCTTCACGCCTTGCGTGCGGACCCTGAGGTTGGTCTTCAGTTCTTCCGGTGCGGTTCCCGGGTCCACGCCGTGGACGACCCCGCGCAGCGTGCCTTCCGGTGCTGGCCCGTGGGCGTTTAGGCGTAACTCTGGCCTCCGAAGCTCATCTGCGTGATGCGCCTAATTCTTCTTCTTCTTCTCCTCAAGTAATATGGCACATACCCACGTGGCGGGGATTGGCCAAGGTATAGGGTAGAATGCCAATGAAGCATTTGCGCGGGGAAGGAAACGTCAGAAGACTGAATCAAGATAAAAAAAAATTGGGAAAAATAAAATGAATTCAAGAGGTATGAGTCATCCGGAATAGAATCAATCTAGCCTTTTTTGGACATGCGAAAGAATTTAAGTATAGCTAACAAGATAATCGATTAGTTGCACTTATGTAATCGTGAAGGTAGCCGCATACACTGCTTAACGGGAATCCCTTGGCACTCGCACCGAACGATAGAAGAACTGTAAGAGACAGAGGCAGTCCTAGTCTCGAAAGAGGAACCTCCAGATATTGCTTTCTCTGAACCGCGAACCGCCGGCAAGAGAGGAGAAAATGATCGATTGATTCAACTTGCCCACATGATACACAAAGGTTTGTCGCAGCGAACCCGCACCTGCATAAGTACAAGTTTAAGTGAGGGATTCTACATCGCAGGAGCGTCATGGACACTTCACAAAGCCTTGACTTACACCACCGGATATTCCATGGGTACTTTAGGTGTTGAAAGTCCACGGTATTCAGCAACGGATCACTCAAAGTGGCTGAAATATGTTGGAACCGCTGGAAACGTGAAGCTGCTAACAGAATGAGGTGAGGGACGGGATATATTACAGGTGCGCTGAGAGCTGACCTTGCCAATAAATCAGCCACCTCGTTAAAATAGACGCCTGAATGCCCAGGTACCCAGACCAAACGGATCTCGCGCACTGTGCTCGGAACAAAAAACCTAAGTGAACGAGTCAAGAAAGATTTTTCTGAATTTTGGAGAGAGACAATAACTGAAAGGCAGTCTGTGAGAATAAGAACCCGTGCGACATGTCTGGGAATTTTGAGAAGAGCCAAACCAATGGCCAAAAACTCTGCGAAGAATATAGGAGTATAATCAGGGATACGAACGGAGTAGCTCCAATCTAGATCCTGCGAATATATGCCAATCGCCGCCTTCTCACAGCTGCCGGAGGCATCAGTGGAGAGAACAGTATGATGTGGAAAATTCTGTAGGTGTTCAGAAAGAAGACCATTTAGGGTATGTGCGGGCATATGCTTCGCATGGGACGGGAAAATAAAGTCGTAATAGAAGACGGGATCAGCCTGCGTGTCAGCAACTCGTTGCAAGGAGATCAGATCAACCTGAAGCGGAGCTAACAGATTCTGCGTGAACCTAACTTGCGGAAGCTGATAACGTGGCCAGTGATTAGTCAAAAAAAGGTGTGGTTGGGATACAAAAATTGGAATACTAACGCCTGGGGCCGGGTCAAAAGACTTGAGGAAAGTACGCACTGTAAGAAGTTGGAAGCGGGAATAGAGGTTGGGGATACGCGCTTCCAGATAAAGGACAGCGTTGGAAGCTGATTTTGGGAGCCCGAGGCATAGCCGTAGGGCACGTCTTTCCAGTAAGGCTAATGGCTGCAGCTTGTAGTTCGCGCTACCAGAGAACAAGGGGCAACCAAATTCCAGAATCGGTCTCATATAAGCCTTATAGAGCAACAGTAGCGTGTCACGACGCATGCCAAACTTTTTATTGCCAACTCGGGTCAAACGGCCCAGTGCACGTTCCCCTTTAATAACATTATTCTTAATATGGCGTCGCCAGTCCAAATTTTGGTCATAAGTAACACCTAGGTATTTAACCGACTCCACCTGCGGAATTGGAGTGGAGCGGTAGGCTAGCGAGATGTACATAGGAGCGTCGGGTGGAAATACCAGCACGCCGCATTTGCTGACATTAAGTGATAAATTGATTTGGTCCAACCAGACTTCAAGAGCATTCAGATATGCCTGCAAATACCCGTAGAGCACATGAATATCATTTGCTGTTGCGAAAAAAGCTATATCATCTGCGTATACATAAACTGTAACGTTAGGATGAATGGGGATGACCCGAACTAATATGTTGAAAAGCAGCGGAGAAAGAACAGAGCCTTGCGGCACACCTCTTGATTGACCATAGGTATTAGAACAAAAAGATCCGTCTTTACAGAAGAAAAATCTCTCTTTTAGAAATTCACAAATCCAGGCGTAGAGGTAATGCGGTGGTTGTAGTTGAGCAAGCTTGTTAATGAGGGCTGTGTGCTCCACGCTGTCATAGGCCTTTGCAACATCAAGCGTCACCAAGGCCGAAACTTCTCTCTGGCGCATTGAGAGTCGTATTCGGCTCTCGAGATCCACATGCGCGGACCATATGGAACAACCGCGACGAAAGCCAATCTGTGCGGGGCTGAGGCCGTTAATATGATGAACATGCTTTGTGAGGCGACTGTGTACTACTCTTTCTATTAGCTTTACTAAATTTGAGGTTAAAGCGATCGGCCGAATATTGTCTAATTGAAATCCATTGTCTGCATTTTTTAAAAGTAAAATTATTTTCGCAAATTTCCAACTGTGAGGAATCCAAGAGGTTTCCAATGACGCATTTACAATATCTAGAAGGTGACTTGGAAAGTCGTGCGCTCAAATCTTTAACATGCCCACAGTAATCCCGTCAGATCCCGGAGCAGCAGAGTGCATCGAGGAAACAATTTGCAGGAGCTCCGACACGTCGACCTCAGGATAGTCCGAGCTGGGGGTGAGAGTGTGCAAAGGTTCTGCTTTCTGTACCTGGAAACGTAAGGCCAGCCCCTGCGCGATGCGTTCAAGGTTTTGCTTAGCCTCCTGCGGAGACATTACCATTGACCTTATGCGATTGGAGGCCGGAGAGCTGTTATTCTGCGCCATGAATCTATAGAGAGCCTTCTTATTCTTGGGTTTTGAGAGATACGTGTTTAAATTTTGATTATAATTCTCCTTTGCCTTTTTAACAGTTCTTTTGAAACATGCAGAGAAGAACTTATAATTTATCCAATTAGCTGGGCTCTGATTATAGGAAAGGCTTTTCCAGGCTGCTTTTCTACGACGATAAGCTTTCTCACACTCCTCCGTCCACCAAGGAGACGGATGTCTGGCAGGAGCAGTAGTGCACACCGAGAATACAGAACTCTCAGCAGCATCTTGCAGAAAGGTAATTGTCCGCTGAGCTCTTTGTGCTCGACCTGAGCTAACTATGGAGGGGAGTGAGGCAGATATCAATTTTTTGTACATAATGTGGTTTAGAAATTTCATGGTTGCACCACCTTTTCTGATAGGCGAAAATATATTAGAAAAGGTTATTGGAAAGTGGTCACTAGATGTACCTGATTCTTCAGTTGACCATGCAGATACGCCAACCCCACGAGATGCTAATGTTAAATCTATGATCGAACGGGATCCTTCACGCATAAAGGTTACTGCTCCGGAATTACAGCAGCGCACTGCATTCATTGACATCCAGGACCACAGAAGCAGGCCGCAGTAGTCAGAGCGACTATCCCAGGCACTGTGGTGCGAATTAAAATCTCCTGCGATGACTGTGCTGTTTGCGCCGCTCAGTAAGGTGTCCAAACAGTCTGTCCTGTGAACACCGATTGGGAAGTAGACGTTAGCAATAGTCACTTTGGCGCACTGTGGAAGGGAGATTTCAACCGCCAACAACTCACAGTCAGGGCGCATAACTGTCTGCGAGATTGATGCCCGGTGACATATTTTCGTAGAGATCATAGTTATTAACCCACCACCCCTGCCATTAACGCGATCTACCCTGAAAACACGAAATTTTTTCTGGGCTGCTTCTTCGTTGTCGGTGCTGATGATGATGACGCTCGATCCGTTGCGCAGTCGGATGATGAGGTCTTCCGCCTTACATCCTTGTTCGGTAGCCGCGACCACCGCCCGAGCGACTTGGTGCGTCTGCAGTCGTTTAACAGCGAGTCCCCTCGGCCAAAGGACTATTTTAAGGTCGTCTCTGGGGGGCGGCGACAGTCTCCTCCTCGGCGCTCCTCCTCTCTCTTTCCTCTCCGGCGCAGCTGACGCTACATCTGTGACCTTCGCCGCGCCTAGGGAAGGCCCGTTCCCTAGGCTCGTTCCCGCCAAAACTTGCTGCTTGTTATCGCTGCGTTGGCGTCTCTTCTGCCTTCTCTACATGGCGATTCCCCATTCTGCGTCGGTTCCGCCATTGTTGCTTACTTGTGAGCTTTGCGTCGATGGGGTGCTGCTTCCTAGGGCTTGGCTGCCCGTCGCCGCGGGTCCGCCTCGGACCTGTTGCTCGGGAGTCGCTTCGGTGGAGTCCTGGAGGTCTTCCTCCATGATTTCTTGCGATTCGGCCGAAAAGCTTGTCGGGCCTGTCGCTGAGCGTCGGTCGTGGCTGGGGTTGCTTGCTCGGGACATCGCTCCGGGTCTTCTCTAACTCGGGCCGAGGCCGGGAAGGCCGCGCAGCCCCGCTCTCTTGCTAAGCTTCGTTAGGCTTAACGCCTGTTCGGGCACGTGGAAAATTCAAATGCCGATAAAATCCAAAATATTGGACCCACCGACTTGAATTTGGGGTTCTCGTTGTCCTCTTCACTTCCGGCATTAATCCCAGCCAAACTTTTGGTGGTCGAGTCGGGTTGAACTTGTCAAAAAGCCCAAAAACTGCGGAGCGCATGTGACACGCGTCCGCTCGCCTGGGCTGCTTGCAGCGCCCCCTGGTTTCGGGGAAAGGAAACGGCCGCGGCGGATGCGTTTTATGGAGGCAAAGCGCTAGGGCGCCCGTGTGCTGGGCGATGTCATTGCACGTTAAAGATCCCCGGGTGGTCGAAAATTTTCCGTAGCCCTCCACTACGGCACCCCTTTCTTCCTTTCTTCTTTCACTCCATCCTTTATCGCTCCCCTTACGGTGCGGTTCAGGTGTCCAACGATATATGAGACAGGTACTGCGCCATTTCCTTTCCACAAAAACCAATTAAAGAAATTTAAAACATTTAAAGGAAACGGCGCTGTATATAATATATAATTGGTTTTTTGGGGCAAGGAAATGGCGCAGTATAATAATAATAATTGGTTTTGGGGGGAAAGGAAATGGCGCAGTATCTGTCTCATATATCGTTGGACACCTGAACCGCGCCGTAAGGGAAGGGTAAAGGAGAAAGTGAAAGAATAAAGGAAGAGAGAGGTGCCGTAGTGGAGTGCTCCGGAATAATTTCGACCACCTGGGGATCTTTAACGTGCACTGACATCGCAAAGCACACGGGCGCCTTAGCGTTTTTCCTCCATAAAAACGCAGCCGCCGCGGTCGGGTTCGAGCCCGGGTACTCCGCACCAGCACCCGAGCGCCCTAACCACTCAGCCACCGCGGCGGGTGAAGTCGTTCAGGCAGAAACCTTTTTTCTGTCTGTATCAGCTCGCAATGACCCGATACACCGTCTACTGACGACACATTATCTGTATGGATGTTTCTGAAGAGCACCGGCCTTAGCCATAACAGCCTCATCGGCCGGTGCTTAATACCGGAGTCTATTGGAAATGTACACTTCAGGGTTTCCTCTTTTCGCCCGGGTAATTTCAGGTTCCCCCAGAATTGCTTACCCGGGAGTTTAGTCTAGTTCTACTCCTTAACGTTCAAAGGGTGCCATGTCTGAACTCGCACTAACTCAAGTCAAGCACCACAGTTACCAAACAGTCCTCTGTTGGAAACGTTTCGATGTGCTTATGTTATTATGCACAACCGAGATTACTTACTAACATAGAAACGGTGTGTAAGCTACAGGTGATCAGCGCAGGATAGGGCTTTTACCGGCGTCCACATACGTGAATACCTGCTACTAATGTCACAGTTGATGTGCTAACCAGTTTTTTTGTTTCTTGATCATACATAGACTACCGAGCCTTATTCTTTACTCTTGTTATTTCGTTTTTCTTTATTTTTGTTTGCACATTACTATCACTGTTTCCTGCACCGCTATCGATATACTAATAACGCACTCTCGTCATAAAGCACAGAAACACCGCGTTCTAAAGCATATGATAGTGACGGCATGAAAGAGCACGCTACCCCGTATGTGACTCCGCTTAAACCGAACCGCTCAAGTCGGCAGCTACTTATCATCTCTATGCTTTGACAGCATATTAAATCACGCGCGCGACGATTGAGCGCAATGCGGAGCTTCCACAGTGCTTGCAGGTATAGTTGATGTTAACCGAATATAAAAGATACACAGTCTTTCACAGCACTCTACTTTTTTTGAAGTGTGGCGACGTCAGTTAGCGGGGCGCAAGACACATAAGTAAACTATGTCGCAAGAGCTGCTGAGAGAACAAAATTTAAACCAAATATGACCAGTCATCTAAAATACATGCGTTTGTTAATATCGGCATTTAAACCTCATTATGTCCTGTGGTTGTTGGGGCGAGGAGAATTGCAGGCTTTATTGTCGTTTACACTGAGGCGAAACGGTGCTACTATTTCTTTATGAGGCCTAAAGGTTACGGCGCTAAGCGGTATTTTTTGGCGCACCGTTTGCTCAGAGTTTTCTGTGAGAGCTGGTTTAGCCTCAAAAACTTCATTTCAAAAGTCCCGCGCGTCCAGGTTTAGACGACCTTGTTTCTTCTTGTTCTAAGGAAGGATGCCGTCAGTGTTCTTGTGAAACTTGCCGTACTGTCCTTACTTTTGGAGATTTGCCGGCGCATTTTAGAAGGGCCTTGCATTCTGCTGGAATGGATCTAAAACATGTTTTTGTGAGAACAAAAATTTGCTTAGAGCCTTAAAAGTAATGTCCGTTACAAAATTGTGGCACGAACATACCTGGGTCTTAGGCAAATGATCGTAGCTGCGCTGCCGCAGCGCGTATACTAGTGGTTGTATAAGGGAGGCTAGGGGGAGGGGAAGCGTTGGACTGTGACTTGCTGCCTGGCTGTTCTTTCATTTTTACATAAAGCGGCTGCATGTGAAACTTCTACACCACTATTTGCAATTGAACAATATGCCCAAAGTCACTAAGAGAAAATTGTGGTGACACAATGACCACGGGCCATGATATGTTCCAAAGGTCAACAACGATCCGAAAATTTTCCATTCTTTTCTGTCGAATGACGGCATTGTCGACTGTGTGAAGTCTACCACTGCCAGTAGGCGGTGAGCGATTCATATATTTGTATCACGAACGTTTGTTTTAGAAGGCTTCCGGTGCCGCCGACGCGAAGGACCCGCGCCCGCATCGGCCACCGCAAAAGAAAATCTTGTAAAATAGAAATAAAGAGTATTATTTGTGCTTTCTTGTTATTTTATACACAATTAAAAAAAATGTATCGCAAACGCGCCAGAATAAAAGTTCAAATTGGCCAGAAAGTAGCCAGGGAGCCAAGCTGAACGTTTCATCGCCAGACGACCTTGGAAAGTGGCCAATATGGTGCAAAGTAGCGCCCACAGCAGCCCTGCTCCGCAAGGCTAGACAGTGGTGGCGCAATAAGCCTGAGTCGGTGGCACTCCCTGATGTTGCGCCTTTGAAATGTCTAACAGCTGCCGTGCTTATTTTTACGGAGAAATTGTTTATAGGGAAACGGCCACTTCGGCCGTTAAACTCGATATGTGTACCGCTTTCAGCCAGGACATGCAGACCGTCATCTCAGCGATGGCGAAAGAATCAATGTGGGGACGTTAGTGCTCACGACTGTTTTTTTCTTTGCGCAGCAATAGAACTGTACAGAACGCCAACACGCCAAATGTTCCAAAATAAGCTTGCTACATGCAATGCATGATAAAAACCACAAGATGAATCTGGCTACTACTTTGTAATGAAGGCCGCCGAGGTCTATACAACCACTCATGCGCGCATGCTGTATCTGGCTGCTTCGATACTTATACGCTATTGCTTAATTAATAGGCAGACTTCCACCTACTTGCTGCGTAGAAAGTGTGCCGTTTCAAAAAAGGACAAATCACCCTCGGCCCTCCGCCGCCCAGGAGTGCTCTGCTGTGCGACTCCCGCGCCGCTCTCAGCCGCCTGCAATCTATGGGCCGCGGTACCCCACTAGTGCGGGAAAATCGCTCGCGCATCGAGCGCCTCGCGCAGAGAGGTTGTGCCGTGCGTGTACAGTGGGTGCCCGGTCAGTGCGGCATCGCAGGCAACGAAGAAGCTGACGACCTCGCGACCGCTGCACACCAACTACCTGCCAGCGATCTGCCCCTTTCGCTGGAGGACGTGCGTGCGGCCATCCACAACCATCTCCGAAAGTAGCACCCCGACCCACGCATCGCGGGAGGTGAGCGCATCGACAGTGTCACCGGCTGTCGCGCACTTACACGGTCGCAATGTGCAACGATCATCCGCGCGCGCATTGGCTGCGTGTGGCCCGGGGACGACGGGTGCGTCACGGAATCGCGACGAGTGATGTGTGTGACGGATGCGGTGCAGTGGAAACACTAGAACACCTGCTCCTTCGCTGTGCCGCTGTGCCTATAGGGCGCAGGGCATACTTCCAGACTCCATCAAGACGCAATTGTGGCCGCAGGGCAGTGCGCGCACTCGTGAGCGAACTTTGGTGAGCCTCTGTGCATTCCTCGAACACACGGGCTTGATGTCCCGTCTGTTCTCCGTCAGGTAGTTACACGCAGTGACAGAACGCTCCGCGAGTTCTACCTTGAACAATTAATAACTGAACGCCCCACTCCAGATGTAACCAACACAGTGCTGTGCGCGTGTGTGACTTAATTCCTCAAAATGAACTAATCACGCGCACAACCTGGACACATTTCTTCTTGTGTAAATAGTTTGTACATATTACTTCTACCCCTATCCTCTCTTCCTGTCCCCTCACCTGTTTCATTTCATTTCTCCATTCTGCCTGCTATGCTTTATTTCCGCTGCCCCAGCTGAGGTGCTTCAGTATCGATGGCAGATGCCGGGGCTAGCAAAAATCTTTTCCTTCCTTTTTACTATTATTTTTAATAAAACCAATACCACCACCACAAATACCCGCCGCGGTGGATCAGTGGTTACGGCGCTCGGCTACTTATACGGAGTTCCCGGGTTCGAACCCGACCGCGGCGGCTGCGTTTTGATGGAGGTGAAAAGCTAAGGCGCCCGTATGCTGTGTGATGTCAGTGCACGTTAAAGATCCCCAGGTAGTCTAAATTATTCCGGAGCCCTCCACTACGGTACCTCTTTCTTCCTTTCTTATTTCACTCCCTCCTTTATCCCTTCCCTGCGCTGCTTCCTTTCCCCCAAAACCAATTTTCATTTTCATTTCCGAGGGCTCATGACGCAATCATCTTGAATGTGTGTAAGTTGGTGCCGAATTTTCCTTGGTAATGCAGATAACAACAAGAATATAAAGATTGAAATCCCGCACGTATAAAGAAACGGGTAACACTTGATTATAAAATGGTTTGTAGATTCAAAAGATAAATTCTTTATTTCTGACCAATTTTTTTCTTACGCAGCACACTATTGCTTATTTTCTGGAAGGTCATAATGGTGCGTATTTTCAAGTATCGCATGCATCGCCTACGGTACCCCGGTTTCTGAAGTGCGTTGTCGTTAAGAATGCGTATGCTTATCTCTTGCTTGGGATTCTATAATATCCTAATCTTATTCTGTAATATCCTAATCTTACACTGCTTACAGAGATGAAAGTCTCTAACCTGTCTCGAAGACATTTTTGGCTAATGACTGTGCGGCTAATAACTCTCTGCCTTTAAGTACTCGCTCTGTGCTTCAGTATTAAAAAATGTCGAGCAAACCCAAAAGGTAGCGAAATAACATTGCCCTTTTGGAAGAGTTCCGCTGTTACGTTTCGCTCTCAGGCCATATCTTGTTGGCCTAAAACCCTGAAAACTGAAAACTTTCGATCATATATGAAATGAAAATTGGTTTTTGGCGAAAGGAACTGGCTCAGAAAAATATTGTTGGCGTCGGAAATAGCGCAGTATCTGTCTCACATCTCGGCGTCGTAAGGGAGCGGATAAAGGAGGGAGTGAAAAAAATTGGCAGAGTTAGCTCCGCTATGAAAGGATATACGTAGAGAGAGGTACGTTTCCCTGCTTGACCTTGTTGTGGTCACTGTATGTTTAGGAATGAGAGACATTGGGTATACACATCCTTCATTTTTCTTGACAGAGACGAGGACTGCCCGATGATCTGTGAAGTAGCACGCAGCGGTCTCAATTTTGTCGATTGAGTATTTCGATTTGGTAGAGCCTCTTTAGTGTACAAGCTCTATAGTAGTTGCCCATTGCGTAGTATAGACGTGAGAGTCCGAAGCTAAATCAAAGTCAAACTTTTCTTTCATAAACTGACTAAGAGAGTCCTGTTTCCTTTTCAAATCACCCAAAGTTACACACAACTGTGAAACCATGCCGGAGGATTGTGTAAATGTGGCAACCACATCAATGGCCTGCTTAACAGATGTTCCTGGTGAGACGTAGACTTCCTGGATGATAATGCCGCTTTGCAGAAGCTGAACACAGCAGGCTTCACCATAATTCACCGCGATCGCAGGGAAGGAGATGTTTGACAACCGTGATACCTTGTTTCACGTACAAACAGACTCCAGCGTTATTATTTGGTTCAAGACAAATTTCAGGCGACGACCTCAGGATCGGAAGAGTTAATCTTCTCTTGTGTATACCTGCTTCTCTGCATGCATGTCAAACGTTGTGATACAGACGCCCACTACATCTCCGCCTTTTATACGCAATCCTGCGCATGCGACGCGGGGTTCGTGTGATAGAGCGGCGAGGCAGCGACGAAGAACGCGGCGCCGCTGTGGGTTCCGTCTGGTCACCGTGATATTAGCGCATGCGCACAACTGCTCATCGGCGTGACGTCACGCTAGGCTTTGACGGTGGAGCGGGTTCGCGGCCGCGGCGAAACGCACGCCGCACTTTGCTCCTCTTCGGTTGCCATGGTAACGGCGCTTGCGCACAACTTTTCTCTCCCATGTACCGCTAAATGCTCGACTGGTCCCGCCGCGATGGCTCAGTGGTTAGCGCGCTCGGCTACTGATCTGGAGTTCCCGCGTTCGAACCCGACCGCGGCGGCTGCGTTTCGATGGAGGCGAAACGCTAAGGCGCCCGTGTGTTGTGCGATGTCAGCGGACGTTAACGATCCCCAGGTGGTCGAACTTATTCCGGAGCCCTCCACTACGGCTCCTCTTTCCTCCTTTGTTCTTTCACTCCCTCCTTTATTCCTTCTCTTACTGCGCGGTTCAGGTGTCCAACGAAATATGAGACATTTTGCGCCATTTCATTTCAACAAAAACCAATTATTATTATTATTATTGCCCACTTTAGCTTCCACTACAAAAGAAAGGAAGATGGTTTAGTTTGTGGGGGTTTAACGTCCCAAAGCGACTAAGGCTATGGGAGACGCCGTAGTGAAGGGCTCCGGAAATTTCGACCACCTAGGGTTCTTAACGTGCACTGACATCATACAGTACACGGGCCTCTAGAATTTCGCCTCCGTCGAAATTTGACCGCCGCGGCCGAGATCGAACAAAAGAAAGGAAGAGGTAGCTAGTTGAGGGCTCCGGAAAAATGCCTGACAATTTTTTCCACATGTATCTATATAGGAGGACAGTATCGTGCGGAGAAAATTTGCGGACGCGTTCTGAGGACACTTTTTGGTGACGCGACACAACCATATAATGCTTTCGCATCGATCAAAAACGCATTAAAATCTAAACAAGCAAGACCCCAGCCAAGCGTGCGCTTTGGCTTCAACAGGGCTTATCAAACTTGTATTTGTGTTGCAATGATTTTTACGCTTTCTCGCCTTGATTGACGATGTTCAAAGGGATAAAGAAAACGATGGGCAGAATTTCTGGGCTTCCGTCCTACGTCCTTGGTCTCACAGTCTCTCATGGAATGTCGCTTTCTCGTTGATACCACCATACAAGGCGCTCTTTACGAGAGCGTTGTTCTATGTGGGTTAGTTACCGGAGTGAACGTGCGACAGTATGGTGATGCGGTCGGTAATCAAGAAGTACCAAACCTGTCGCGACCCCCCCCCCCCCCACGAATGCCAGTGATTCCTGCGGCAACAAAAGCGCAGTAGTGAGTGAAAATATTCAGCCATGTAATACCTCCATCTTTCTTTCATAGTCTTCATTTTATGTTGTAAGAATAATTTTCTGGACATAAGAAAATCTCTTCGGGTGCCTCTATAGCCGCATACAGTCTTTTTCATTTCCTGGTCGTTGCCAGGCATGCTGGCGTTGACAAATAATATTTGTACTTTTAAAACTTGTTTCATTATTATACGAGCTTCTCAAGAAAACAATCCGCCTGTGTCTTAAACTCGTTTAGTAATCAACAATAAGTAGAACGCGTCCCATCGGTTTTAAATCAAGCTCAGTTTTAGGCTAATGCAGAATTGTAATCAACTCAGGCGTTCAAAGCGGATGCACTGTCAAACATAAGACCGTGCGTTCGACAAAAGTGTTTCCGCAGTACAGCGCATTTCTTTTTGAAGGCGCAGCACCGACGAAGCGAGAGGTTCCTGCTTCAATGTCAGGAAGGAAACCGTGTCGCTCAAAAAGTTGGAAAATATGAAGTGATAAAGTACAGCCATTCAGAATTGTTCAAGTACGCACATTTCGAGTTTATAAATTTGATGGCGTTAATCCATAATTTTTTCGGAGCAACAATGCTATCCCTGTGCGCTGCGCATCTAGATGTCTGTACATAATGATTTTCTGAAGATGTCTTACCTTCTAGGCGGAATTTCGGTTGTTTCGTGGGGAATATAGTTGCGATTAACGTTGCCTTAGAGAAGCCTGAAAGCCAAGTGTATTCTTCACGACTCTCAGGTCACAAAAACCTAACCAAATTTTAAAATATTTCTGTCGCTAATATATGGCTCCCATTACCTTTGTGAGATCAACCAGTTGGTACCTTTAATGGTATGAACACCTCTACAAAGAAATAGATATGTGGCCCAAAGCAATTGCGGATGACTGTAGTACAAGTAATTGAAAAATCTGTTTGTCGTAGTTTTTCGTGGTCAACCCACCAACTCCTCTCAGGCTGCCAGTCGCAGCTAAGCTCCATATGTGTGGGCGCACAGTCTTTCAAGCCCGCGTTCACTTTTTATCCATCTTGAAACTGGGAGAAACACTCTGGCGAAAAAAATGGTCTTTTTTGTGTATGTGAATTTTTAAGAGGCAAGGTGTTATTCCCAGTTTCAAGAAGCTAAACGAACTACCCCTACAACATGCTTTACTAAGCTATTTTCCAGCCTTCCAACCCCTGGGATTCCTTTCTGCAGGGCTGGCGTATTCATTTATCATCGCTTTGCAGGCAAGCCTGTTAATCCCCTCTAGCAGCTACCCCGCCTGGGCAACACATTCCAACTTCATGTTTCCCATTCCAGCCCCCTGCTAAAATCACACCCTCTTACCCCACCGGAAGCTCCTTCTATAGTTGCGCAGGACCTACACAACATCTGCAAACGATAAACGCTTTGCCCAGACGAAGACGAGTTCTCTTGTCGGAACGTTGGCTAAACACCCTGACGCTCCTCCCTCCCTTGTTCGTAGCTACATTGTGTTGGTTGTAGTTGAAATGGAGGACAGAATAGGTACACTTAGATTAAATAGACGGCGTTTCGCAAATCATTTTTATAACGCTATGGTCTCTTTATTTCCAAAGAACACACTCACCACATTACAAAAATTTTGTCGAGAGAAAGCGGCATTTTGGCAACCAATGCGAACTAACGCTTTCCCGTATCTTACACCTAGCCACACCTTTCACCTCACACGCTATCCCGCCCTCAAACTGCCTCTTTTTGAGGCGCTCATCTTGCCCTCTACTATTCCACTTCGAAATTAAGCCTCATTTTCCAACCCTTCCAGTTCCAGTGGCATGCCGCCCTGTCTTGCAGACTAGTGGACGACCAGCTTGACCGGATCGTCCGGGTGATCCGCATAGCTACGGTAAAAAGGCGCACCGGACTAAGGGCTCCACCCTCTGGTGACTTCCCTCCAACCTTTCCTCATTATAAAAGCCTTCCCTCTGTCTCTCGCCTTTATTTCTTAAAAATATTTATAAGGGTAGAACGTTGGGCCACTTAGTGTCCTCTAACCGTTTATGATAGCCGAGGTGTTTTATTAGCCAGAAGGTGACGGCAGCAGCTCTATTTTTGCACTCTATAATTTTTACACTCTTGTTTAATCTGGGACGCCTTTTTTGCTAATGCTGTTTGTCATAGTTAATTATGACGGCTCCACTGCGCAAGCAGAGCAGTAGCTTTCGAAAACCTGGCCGCTCACGGGAAATTGTATGGCACCTTCGACTTACGAGGTAGTTTGCGTGTCAACGACAAATGAGAGAATGCCTGCTTCCGGGCTGAGATCGATATAGCTTCGTCAGCAGTCAAGAACACGCACCATTTGCCTTTTCGATGACGTCCTATAGGTGTTGTAACGTGGCTTTGAGTGTAAGTGGAATTCACTGAGGTTTGCAAATTGGCATAGTACCGACCGATGCTGTCTCCATATACTTTTTTCGTCGTACTGTCAATATTGATCGGCCTGTTCTTAATCTAGACACCCTTTTTGCGTGCAATTCTTTTTGTATTTGTCGACGCGTTTCTCGTTCTTGCAGCTTAGAAGGCGTTATATTCGCTGACATGGCAAAACACTGCCTGTGAAATTTCACTGCAATTCTTCGCGGGGTACAACGTGATGCTAACGTGCAGCTTAAAATTTTGTTTTCAACATTATTTGTTTATTTTGCACGCAAATATTTGTAGAAATATTCAAATGAACAAACAGTGCCCTAATTTTATACATTTTTAGCAGAAAACCAGCAGTTCAACGCCTAAAGAAACAGCCTTGTCCCTACTACTGATGTCACACTTCTGGCGTACCGATAACTACGACCAGGCTGTGTATTGTTTTGTTTTCGTTTTTACTGCAGAAGGTTGGTTGGTTTGTGGAGTATAACATCCCAAAGCGACTCCGGCTATGAGGGACGCAGTAGTGAAGAGATCAGGAAATATCGACCACCGGGTGTTCTTTAGCGTGCATTAACATCGCACAGTAGACGGGCCTCTAGAATTTTCGTTCCATCGAAATTCGACCGCCGCGTCTGGAATCGAACCCACGTCTTTTGGGTCAGCAGCCGAGCGCCATAACCACTGAGCCACCGCGGCTGCCTTTTAGTTTAGAAGGTGAATGCATTTAGTATCGAGCGCTTGTGGTGAATGGGGTTCCTTGTGGGCACTTGTTGCATGCTCTTCTCCTATAGATTTCTGTGAACAAAGGCTGCAAAGCAATGTATAAAATAATGTATACGGTCTTAAGCAGTTTATGCAGACAGCAATGATGTAATGAAAACATTATGATTTATTGGCATTATGTTTCAGAGCTTCCGTGTATTTTTATTTTAGTTCTACAAATTTTATGCCGGCGCCTTCATCATTATTTTTTACGTTATAATGAAAGGCTTATCGTTCAAAGTTTCTCTTCGTTTGAGAAGCCCGCAGAAGCTGGTTCTGTGAGCTGCTCGAACCAAGTGAAATTCCCAGGACAACTATAATGTATTGGGAGCCACGGCTTCGATGAACGTCTTTATTCCCGAACAGTCTGTCCCTAAGCACGCGACCCTCTGAACGAATGCGAGCGATGGCGATGAGTATATACAGCTGAAAGAAGAAAAAGTTCGCGCCACGCGCTCACAGATGAAGGCAGCCAGGTGAAAGTAGACAGTTAACCTTTGATGATACTCCGCAGATCCCCTGTAGCAGGCGGGCGATTTCACTTTGGCGGTACTTGAGTGACCTGCCCTGACAGCTCCTCCCGTATCACGGCACGTATAATGGAACGTGGGTTCCCATCAAAGAGGGCGCCGTCATCAGGGAGGTCTTGCTCTAGGCGGCACGACTGCTGCTTGTCCAGGCGTTCACAGGTGGAAGCAATGGCAGGCACAGTAGCGGGGTTCTGGGCGAGCAAGGTGTTAAAAGCGACACTGCCCCTCAAAATGTGGCGAACGCACTCCAATTATGACATAGAAGCATATACCCGTCGGCAAAGGGCAAGGGCGTCCTCGATATGAAACCTATAGGACTCGCCAGGTTGTAGCATACGAGTAGCGAGCTTCGTTTTATTCAGCTCAGACTAACCAGAAGGCGTGCCGAAGTGGGCCAGTCATAGATGTCCTCGTGGTTCAGGAACCACGTTTTTGCGATGCCACTCAATTAGGACCCGACGTTGAGCAACTTTTGGGAGTGTTCGATCTTTTTTATCTTAAAACCCCAAAAGAATGTTTGCCAAACAGTGCGATCGATTCAAAAGAGAAGACGCAGCAAAAAATTACGATAAGAATTAACTCAGCTAATCCCGTATATACAAAGCGAAAGCTGTGAGCGTTCATTGTGTTCATTTCTGTTGACGTTGACTCTGGTGATTTCGAGAAAAGGAAGGGAGCATAACTGGCTCTCTTGGTCAGTGGACACCTCAACCGCGCTTTGAGGTACGTGGCTGTGGTGTGAGAGAGAGATGTGGGCTGCATGCATTAGCACTGACAACGTTGTGGCAGGCACGCGGCACAGCAGAAAATAGGCCGCAGCTCTCTTTGGGTGACCAACCTCTAAAGATCAGTCATTAATTTAATGCCACGTGCCAGGGTAGCGGAACGCACCCAACATTGCAGGCGCCAAGCCGCGTCTACTTGCCCGACACACCAAAGCTTTCGCTCTCTAAACAGAATCAGCAGTACTCAAACCGCAGCTAATTTTAAAAGCGTTAGCTCTTACTCATCACGTTTCGAGATTTCATAAGGTCGGCTACCACCCTGAGATCACAGCGCCATCTGTGGCAGCAGCTACTCTGTGGCAGCAACTACGTCACCCTAAAGCGGCTAAATAACAAGAAAAACGCCTGTTTCGGTCGGCCAAAGCAACTAATTCTCCTTGCACATGGCAGAAATATTACGCAGCTGCGAAAGAATACGACAGACTTACCGCGCAAACTAAACAGAATTTTTTTTCCACTACTCTACCATCTATGCTGCAGAGTAACCCACAGCGATTTTCGAAAACTATCAGCCCTTACCAACGTAATGAGATCATACTTAATAATAATCCTGAAATGAAACTCCCATTCTTAGCACTGATGTTCCAGATTCTCTAAACGCAGCATTTAGTTCTGTCTTTACTAATGAACCGCTTGACAGTTTTCCTGATCCATCATACTTGGCGCATCCTCTCATGCAAAACATCACATTTGTCCCATCGGCATTGTCAAAATAATTGAATCACTGTAAAACTCGTCAGACATTGGTGTGGAGGCTATAAACGCGATAATGCTGAAAAATACTAAATAAACATACGTGTAGCTTTTTCTTATCACCTATATTCCTGGAATCAATCAACACCGGTTCACTTCCACATAACTGGCGGGTGGGCAAGGTCATCCCAGTTTTCAAGAATGGAAGCCGATCATCACCGAATAACTACCGCCCCATTTCCATAACAAGCGTCTGTAGTAAAATAATGGATCATGAATTATACTCGCATACCGATAACTTCCAAACATTTGTCAATTTTTTTCACCGAAGTTAGCATGATTTTCCCAAAAATCATTCCTGTGACACTCAACTTGCTCTTTCCCCGCACGGCTTACATTAAAACCTAGATAGCAACATCCCGACTAACGCATTATTTTTGGACTTCGAAAAAGCGTTCGATAAGGTCCCCCATGGTCGTCTCCTGGTAAAGTTATCACGTCTTAATCTTTATCCATGCATTCTAAACTGGATTCGAAGGTTTTTATCTAAAAGCCACCAATTTGTATAAGCCAACCCACACCCCTCGTCTGTGATAACGGTGTTGTCAGGCGTACCGCAAGGTATCGTACTTGGGCCGCTCCTATTCTTAATATATAATAAAGACCTACCTTGTAATATTTCTTCGAATATACGTCTCTTCGAAAATGAGTGTGTCACTTAACGAACAGTTACTAACTCTGCCGACCATTTGGCACTACAAACTGACCTTACTCACGTACAGGACTGGTGTAAATCTTGGCTGATGTCGTTAAAAGTTTCTATAACCATGTTAATGTCTATTCACCGTCGTCGTAATTACGTTGAGCCTAAGTATACTATCAATAACATGCAGATTGCAACAACTAAAACTTTCAAATATCTCGGTGTGCATATATCCCGCGGCCTAACGTGGACTTGTCATGTTAACCAGATAATAAACTCTGCTAATCGTGAGTTAGCCTATTTACGTCGTAACCTTTCGCTCGCTCAGCCTTCTATTAAACAGCTTGCTTTTCAAACATTTGTGCGACCGAAGCTGGAGTATGCTAATGGTATTTTTGATTCGCACTACAATAACCTTACTAAAGCCCTTGAGTCGGTTCAGAATCGCGCGACACGTTCATTATGTCCAATTATTTCTGCAATGTCAGCATCTCAGCACTAAAATAGCAAATAAAAGTACCCCCCCCCCCCCCAAGCTGAGCGCCGTAGAATAGCACGTCTTAACCTTTTTCTTGAATTTTTCCATTCCTTGCCTTTCGATAACCCCTACATAAATAGAGCCCATCGCATCGCCCGCTTTCGCCATCAAAATACGGTGTATCCCCCAAAAGCCCGTACCGTAACCTTTCAGCAATAGTTTTTCCTACGTACAGCACGAGACTGGAATGACCTGCCCACTGAAGTTGCCACTATCATAAACCCACAAGCATTCAAGCGGTTCATCGAAAACCTCTCATCATAATTTATTTCCTTTGTTTGCCATAACCACCCTCTCCCTCATGTAATGTCTCGATTGAGACCTGTGAGGAAATAAATGAACCAATCACGTTCTGAGATTTCGTGGGGTCTGTTACTACCCTTAGATCACAGCGCTATCTGAGACAGCAACAAGAAAATAGCAGATCAGCATTGAGACTTGTAGCGCCATCTACAATGTATACATTCGTTCCCCTATATATGTTCCGACAACAAAGGGCACTCATTCGGGGACAGTTGTGTACCGAATTTGGTAGGCAAATGAAACCCTATGGGTTGTGGTAAAGGAATAAAACCACAATTAAATAATAGGTAACAGTGTGTACACGGAATTACTCATTGAAGCGTTATTATATCGCACCGGAAGCTGAATTCTAACCCCACCTTGACCCCCAAAACGACGCAAAATTTGTTTGGGACGTATCTTGATGGGGTGTAACTCGACATCGGGCATACGTGCATCCTAATTTTTCTTATAGATGGCGCTAGGCGTCCATCGCTCCTCTAGGTGGAAAAGTTATGTTGCTTTTCCGAACCGCTCAGGGTTTTCTTCACAGTCCCCGCTGGATGCGGAAGACTTTCGTTTTACGCATGCCCAATAAAGCTAACGCTCGTTACTTCAATGTCTTCCAGATAATGGCAGCCTTTTTTTAAGACCGTTAGCTCTTACCCATCACGATTCGAGAATTTGTGAGCTCTGCTACATACAACCCTTACATCACAGCGCCATCTATGGCAGCAACTACCCATCACGTGTCGAGATTTCGTGGTGTTTACAACCAACCTGTAATCACAGCGCCGTCTGAAACAGCAACTAGAAAACAGCACATCTCGCATTTAGACTTGTAGCGCCATCTACAATAGCACTGTAGAAACAACTACCTGTCACGTGCCAATGCCGACGTCACGGTCGAATGTGCTGAATAGAGGTAGGAATATGTCAGTTTGACGTCACGCGACAAAATTGAGCCATAGATTCGCTTTCTTCAATTCAAGATGGAGGTCATAAAAATTGGTTGTGGTCGCCCCTCCCTTTCTCCTCCCATCCGTTCACCGCTCTCAGTATGACGTCATGAGACAAGACGGCGGCATATTTTCGGTTTCTGGAATCAAAGACCGCCGTCAAAAAAATTGCTTGCACCTTCTCATACCTTCTGCCCCCCATCGACCCCCCCCCCCCCCCCATCGCTAAGAGCCTCGTGTCGCCTACCTCAATAAACAGGGGTTTCTTAAGGATAACAACCCTTGTCCTGCACTTGCTGTAGTCACTGTATACCGCGCACCATTCAATAACTAAGAAGAATGCCACTGATTACAAATAACTTATGGCTTTTGCGAACAAGAGGCACAAGGAGGGTTTCAAACCACGGCTCGCAGCTTTCTGTTTTCCGATATCACATTAGCCAAATTTTTAAACGTTGACGGCGCGAAATATATTTCAACGCCTTGCCCACTATAATTTTCGTATTATTTCCCGCAATGGCTACATGAAGAGACACAGGCTCTCGCAGCAGCCGCAATTAGACCACCAATGCTGTTATAACAGAGGTCTGGCTATAAAGGTTTAGCCTGTTTGAAATCTGATCGCCGTTTGCTAAAGATTATTAGCTGGCTAATTGGTGTTATCAGACTGTGCAAGATAGAGCTTGCTATACGTGTAGTAGCGTGAACCGGAAAGGTATGGAGAGTACGAGGTTGAGGTTGAGGTTGAGGTGTTGAATGCTACAGGTGGGGTTAGCCTTGCTTTGTCTGCCGGCAATTGCTCCACCGCAGCGTCCCTTCGATATTAACAATGCCGCATCTACCCCGCTAAGCGCCCAGTCTCTTATAATAGGACACATTCTCTCCCGCAGTCACCATCTATGCACACAATCAATCCACACAGTTCACATCACAGTCCACTCCAGAAGTCACCATCTATGCACATATTCAGTCACACTAGAACATAGGCCATTGTAGTGCCACACTCCATACACACATTCACTCACAGTATAAAGTAGTCCACTCCGGAAGACACCATCTACGCACACATTCAATCACAGTAGGCCATAGTCCGTTCCTGCCGTCGCCATTTAAAAACAAGATCCGTGTTCTGCAGAAATGTTAAAAGAAGGCGTGCAGCCTCACTTCTGCATGTCTGGTTTCCACTCGGGTAGACAATGTCCTGCACTGTGCTGTGACGGGTTCCTGTCTTCTTGAAGGAAGCGAATATCACATGCCTTGCCGCGTTGGACTTTGGGCAGTGCATAACATAATGTTCGATATCCCCGCACACACCACATAAAGAGCAGAGCGGAGACGATGCTATGCCGGTCTTATGCATCCATGCAGGAGTGCGAGCAGAGGCCGTGCGAATTCGATGTAGAAGGATCGCCTGAGATCTTCTCAGTCCCTTGGTCACACATGGCTTGTGGGACGCACTCCACAGGGTACTGAAGTGATCGAGCACCGTTTTCCTGCAGAGACTTTTACCATCTTGAGGTACTTTTTTTGGTGGAATCCTTGAGAGAGCTTTATGGGCGAGACTGTCTGCCACCTCATTACCGTTGACTCCTATGTGAGATGGCACCCACTGGAAATGTAGAGGAAAGCCTCTGCTGTGCAGATTCTGCACCAAGCACAGAGAGCTTAGAGACAAGGCATCAGTAGGGGATCCGCGCTCTAACCTCTCAAGCGCAGATTTTGAATCAGTTAGGATGACAACAGGTTGAGCCGGACAAGAAGAACTTCCGCAAAGCCGCCTCAATAACAACACTTTTGGCCGTCATGGTTGATACGACAGCAGTAAAGCTTACAGACCACTTACAGTACAAAGAAGGAATGCAAATGGCCGCTGCGCTAGCTTGTTTGACCTTGTCCACAGAATCATTCACGAAAATTTGAAGATGGCGGGCATACTCTTTCTCTATGTGTTCAAGTACGAGCAAATGCGTTGCTGCAAAAGGCTAGAAGCCCTTTGCGCTCACGTGGGGAATTGCGACCTTACAGTCAAGGGTCGGAAAAGACCGGGGGATTTCGACCGCTTCCTTTGCATTCGGACATTAAGGCCTGAAGAGCTAAGAGTATTAAGTGTCAAGTAGGCCTTCGACTCATATCTCTTGCAGAGCCGCTGGAGAATGGGATCGCCAAGCTACCGTCTCTCCTAGGCGGCCAAGATGCATTAGTAGTGTCTGGGAAGCGACAAGACTAAGAGGTTTCGATAGAGGCTCATGAAGTACTGCCTTGTTCGCAGCCGCTTGAGGAACTGCAATGGCTCTTCTTAGGCCCTTTCTGTGGACAACTTCGAGACGTTCAGGCTGTGATGCCGAAGGTGAAATTAAATGAAATTGATACATTATACGACTGACCGCCAGTGCTTCATGAAGTTTGACCATTGAAGAAGGATGGTTTCTCCATTGCTCACGTGCAATTGTACGGATCACATTGAGACGAGAAGATATAAATGAAACAATCGCGTCTACAGCTTTTCGCCACTGTAGACGGGAGTCAATAATGACGCCAAGGAAACGCGCGTGGTTGAATTGACGGATGCAAGAGTGACCGAGGTCTATCTTCAACCGCGCTTGACGTCTTCCTACACCTGGAAACAGAATAAAGCCGGATTTGTCCACTGACAGAGACTGCCCCACACCTTGAAGGTAAGCTTGTGCCGATAGTATAGCCTGTCCAGCTATCGGGGCTAATCGCTTGTGTTGGTAGCCAGTAATCCAAATACAGATGTCGTCAGCATAAAGTGACATACGCACTTGCCTGCAACTTTTTTTTAACGAATCGGGTAGGCCAGCCATTACGGCGTTAAAGAGCGTGGGGGAAAGAACACTTCCTTGAGGCACACCTCGTGACAGAGCCCTTTCGGTACTTAACGTACTCCCTAACCGTACACGAACCGCGCGATCACTTATAAACTTGTAAATGAATCTTAACATATGGCGCTGTATGCCCATGCCTTGCAAACTGTTTAGAATTGAGCTCTGAAGCACGCTGTCGTAAGCTTTCGCAACATCAAGAAAAATGGCTAGGGTTGAAAGGCCGAAAGCTCTCTGGTGTTCATTGTGACTGATCAAGTCTGAGACGCTATCTTGGGCACTAAGCCCTCGGCGGAATACTGTAATACAGGATGGCAGTGCCTTGATGTCCTCAAGCCACCATGATAAGCGTTCATTTACCAGCTTCTCTATCAACTTAGCTACACAGAAGGTCAATGACACTGGGCGATACGAGGCAAGGTCTGTCATGTCTTTGCCAGGCTTCAGTACCGGAACTACATGTGCCACCTTCCATGACGGAGGAACACCGCCAGTCTCCCAAACTCAATTGATGAAGTTGAAGAGCTCTTTTCTGAGTTGCAAGGGCAGATTAATCAGCATTTGATTGATGATGCCATCGGGACCTGGTGAACACCGGCGCCGCAGGCCACTGAGCGCAGTCTGAAGCTCACGAAGCGTGAACGGGACGTCCATGATAGTCCTGGAGGAAGCAGATGGTGAATATATATCTATTCCAGAATCAGCGCGTACGAGTGCATCTGCAAATTCCTCTGCCAAGCACGCAATAGGTTTTTCCTTGCGTATTGCAAGAGCTTCAAAAGGCTTCGAAGGGCGAGATTCTCCAGCAAGGCTGCCAATAACTCGTCATATTCTCGTTATCGGTGAGAACACAGTCAAACTAGCACAGAATGAGGCCCATTGCGAACTGTGCAGCTTGTTCGTGTGCCGTCTAATAGCAGAATTCAGCCTATTGAAGGTCGTCTTCAGTTGCCTGTCGTCCTTCTTCCGCACGAGTTGGCGCTCCGCCCTTCTTCTCGCTGCGCAAAGGTTCCCGAGTTTTAAATCCGGGGCCGGAAAATGATCAGGTAACTTGACCGCCGTAGTTGCTGCTAGCTTACTAGAAATCATTTTGTCGACAACATCACCAGAAACACGTTCTAGGTGCTTTCTGTACTTCTCCCAGTTGACCACGTTGCTAATTTTAGGAGCATGCGTACGAAAGTCGGCAGCAAACACAAAAATCGGATAGTGATCACTTTCCATGCGGTCGGGTGCTGTTGACCAACTCACGCGGACGTCAGGTAAATGCAGTGTCAGGTCTATAGCTGTTGCTGAAGCTGGAGGCCGGAAAAAAGTGGGGCTTCCGTCATTGGCAACACACAAGTTTGCGTCCACGGGAATCCGTTTTCCGGTCACCCCAAACGGCATGATGGGCATTGAAATCACCGCAGATGATTCTAGATGCTGGGCAGCGGTCGCAGAGCTGTTGTAGAAACAAATCTAATGCTACCTTCTTCCGCGGAGACACGTACACGGATGCAATAGAAAGGGTTCGAGAGCCGAGCTGTATTCTTCCAGCCGCTACCTCAATTTCATCCGTGCAAAGATCGGCAACGCTTAGAGAAACATGTGGAATTTCTCTTCTTATGTAAAGCGCAGCACTTCTTGCAAGAAATGACTTTATGCTGCAGTTTTTATGGGCGACATATCCAGTCAAACATCTCCCGCATGGCAGGCCAGCTTCTGACAGGGCCAATACTGGAACACAAGTCTCTTTCAAGAAGAGTTTGAGTTCTGCTAACCGACTTAAAATCCCAGCGCAGTTCCACTGCAATATAAACGGCACTTTTCGGTGCATATGAGATCCACGAGGTTTAACCCCATCCATTTTAGTTCGCAAGGAAGTTTGCTGCGAAGTTGGAAATTAGGGACTCAAAAGAAAGCACCAGCTGTAGGAAGTTCTTCAGGTTTCCAGGCGCCATCGCTGGAACATGTGAACGCAGGGCCCCAAATAAAACATGAAGAAGGTCAGACATACCTTGATGTTTGAGCTCCTTATTTTGCGCAGCGCACTCACAACATCGATAAAAGATGCCGACGGGGACACACTCTTGGCCGCAGTAGCTGGTTTTTTTGTCACTTGTGCATATGAGGGTCCCCCTTGCCGTGGAGTCTGGCTGTGATCCGGCCGCTCAAGAACATGGACACTTTTTGCTGGAGGTCGAACAGTCGACTCACGCGCACTGGGCCTTGGCGTCTTGCTGGACTCAGGTCTCTTAGGGACATTGTTGGGCAACGCAACAACATCAGACTCATATACTTGGAACTCATTTAATCCAGGGACAGGCGTCTCAGTCGGTGGGTTTTTGGACCAGCAATAAAGGACATCCGACGGTGCAAAGCGCTCACACGGAAGGGGCAGCCTCCGAAACTCTCTGGATGATCGCCACCGCAATTGGCGCAAGCAAAATCTGCCCTGCACGTTTTAAAGTCGTGGTCGCCTCCGCACCGCTTACAGCGTCGATCCTTTGTGCAAACTTTGGCCACGTGCCCAAACCGTTGGCATCTAAAACACCGTGGAGGAGCTTCAGTGAAATCTGCAACTGCGTGTTTTGTGAATCCCAGATCAATTTTTTCGGGGCGCTCTGAGTTGGGAGCGAGTGTTAACACGATAGAGTTGGTAGGTTTCGCAGCCCATTCTTTTCCTGGAGACTCCACACGACGCACAAGTCATTTCACGTGCAGTACACCTTGTGGTTTCAGATAATCAAGTAGGTCGCGTTCTGAATACCACTTTGGTACACCCTTAATAACACAGGTGTTCTTCATGTAGGAATGGGGAAACCGCACGTTAAATTTGATGCGAAAAATCTGATAGCTCTGCAGGAGCTTGTCGTCAACCTGCTCTTCCGTCGAGACATCCAGCTGAAGAGCCCCGTGCATGGTGAACCGAATTCGAACCGGAGCTGATCCCAGCAGTGATTGAATGGCCGCGAAGAGTAAGATGGGATTCTTCTCTCTTAAATAAACCTTCTTTTCTGTGGGCTCAACCACTACCGGGATCCCTACCGTTCCTTGCTTGCGATGACTCACCAACTTGAAGCCCTCGTTGTCCACGTCAGCCATATCGGCCACTGACTCGTCACCGTCCACGATCGTTGACTCAGCCCCACTAAGCCCCGTGAGAGTACGAAGTCGCCGAAGGCAAGCTTACTATTGTTAGCGCTATGAAAGAGCGCGGGGGTGCTACATGAAAGAGGGTAGGGATTAGAAGCGATAGCCTCACAGTTTTCAGGGTTTCTGACCTAATGGCAGCTTCCTTCTTATGCTGTAGATGATGGGCATAATTCTTTATTGGGATATATCGCGACAATACGCTTCATCATCACCACCATCAGCCTGACTACACCCACGGCAGGGCAAAGGCCTCTAACATGTCTCTCCAATTAACTCTGTCCTTTGCCAGCTGCGCCCACACTATGCCTGCAAACATCCTAACCTCATCCACCCACCTAACTTTCTGCCGGCCCCTGCTACGCTTGGCTTGTCTTGGAGTACACTCCGTTACACTTAAAGACCAGCCGTTATCTTGCCTTCGCAGTATATGCCATACACAAGTCCATTTCTTCCTCTCGATTTCGACTAGGATGTAACTAACGCGCGTTTGTTCCCTCACCCACTCTGCCCGCTTCCGGTCTCTTAACGTTACACCTAACATTTTACTTTCGATCGCTCGCTGTGCTGTCCTTTACTTAATCTGAACCCTTTTCGTTAGCCTCCACGTTTCTGCCCCGTAGGTGGGTACCGGTAAGATACAGCTGTTGTACACATTTCTCTTCAGAGAAGCTGGTAAACTGCTATTCAAGATCTGAGGAAACCGGCCAAATGCGCTCCACCCCATTCTTATCCTTCTAGTTATTTCCTTCTCATGATCCGGATCAGCTGTCACTACCTGCCTTAAGCAGACATATTCCTTTATCACTTCCAGCACCCCGTTGGCAATTGTGAAGTGCTGTTTCTTTGCCAGACTGTTGAACATGACTTTGGTTTTCTGCATGTTAGTTTTAGACCCACTGTTCTGATATGCCTCATTTATCTAACGCATTTATTGTACTTTGAAGCTCATCTCCTGAGTGACTTGCCAAGGCAATGCCATCAGCGAATGGCAAATTACTTAGGTATTCTTTATTAAATGTTATCCCCAACTGTTCCCAATTCAGACCTCAGGATACTTCCTGTAAAAACGCGGTGAATAGCATTGGCGAGATCGTGTCTTCCTGCCTGACTTCCTCCCTTATTGGAAGTGCAGTTCTGACTTTATGGAGGACTATGGCAGCTGTACAATTACTATCTTCCAGTATTTTAACATAAGGCTCATCTACACCCTGATTCCGCAATGCCTGTGTGACGGCTGAGGTTTCCCTTGAGTCAAATGCTTCCTAAGGGTTGGTTATGTTCCGCGCATTCCTCTAGCATCTGATTGATAGTGTGAATATGACGTGTCCCGAAATATTCTTTACTAAAGCCTGCCTGAACATTTGGTTGATTAAAGTCTAAGGTTTCCCCGACTCTATTAGCGATTACCTTAGCAAATAAATTGCAGGCAACGGACAGCAAGCTGATCGGTCTAATTTTTCGCGTCTGTGGAGTCTCCTTTCTTATGAATTACGATTATATTTGCTTTAATCCAAGCTTCTGGTAGCATCGAAGTTAATTTATTGCGTATACACTGTGCCTAGTTTTTCTAGCAAAATCTCACTCCGTCTTTCAATAGACCTGCTGTCACTAGAACCTCACCAGCTGCTTTTCCCCTTTGCATTGCTCCTAAGGCTTTCATTATTTTCTCTTTCGTTGCTGGCAGGATGACGCCACTGTCTCTACTGTCTCTATCATTGCGCTACTGTCTCTATTATTAACGTTCTGATTAGACTGGCAACTGTATAGGTTTGTGTATAACACTTCGGCTAATTTAACAATCTTATCCATATTGCTAATGACATTGCCCTTCTCTTAATGCGTACATCTGCTTTTGCCAATGCTTAGTTTCCTCTTCACCGCTTTTAGGCTACTACCGTTCTTTAGAGCATGCTCGATTCTCTCCATATTAAACTTCCTTATTTCGGCTACCTTTAACTTCGATAGCTCTGCTTGTTCGTCTGTCTGTAGCGTTAGACGCCCGCATACTTTGACGCTTCTTATTATTTTGTTTCCCTAGACGCTTGGAGTTTGCCTTTTACGCCGTGTCTGAGCCTATACTTGCCAACAACATCGCAAGGATAAAGAAGAAATTGAATTACACCCTGAGGGAAAAAAAATTACTATTCAGGATTTTATTAATGCTGATTCGATTTAAAACGCAACTGCGCACTCATCAGCGCTTTTTGTGTGCAGGCGTTAGCAGGCATATGTAAAAGTCCTAAGGAGTCTGCTGAGCAACAGAAAAACTGCGATAATCGCTTAGTACTCGCTGAGTGCTATGATACTCCTGATACTCTCTTCTTTTGGCACAGAGTTTGTCTCTCTCGTCTTCATCTGCGCGGCGGGCCTTGAGTACATCATGGTCAGTGGAAAAGGGTACTGTCAATATGCCCTTTCCTCCCCAGACACCCAATCGATCTGCCCATTCGACATACGCTGGTCAGGACTTCATTTTCAATACATTTAGCGTCCTGCCAACATAATAAAGCCTAAGGAAAAATGAAATCAAACAGAAAGTTTTTATGCTGTTCTTTTTTTACTTTCGTTGATTTAGATATGCAGAACACCGGCGAAAATATTTGTCCCGTTTTTTTACATTCGTTGATTTAGATATGCCAACCACCGGCGTCGACCGAATGTTTGGGGCCAGCGGATGCAAGTAAAGGGCTCTAGAGAGAAAGCCACGTCATTACAATGACACTTGAGCGCCATCCGTACACAATCACTGGGCCACTTAGGAACAGTCCTTCAGCCAAGAGAAGTCCTATGCTAGTAGACACACCATGGTGCAAGAGGGCCAGGATCCGCTGCCTGTGAGAAACTGCGCTCAGAACGCAACCCTATCTACTGTTCTGCGTTCAGAGGAAAGGTTGCACCACGGGCTGACAACTTCCTGCACACTTCCAAGCCGCGAACGGTGCATCCGCTGTGGGCGCCGACGGCACAGGTGAGCGCTTTGGCTTCGCGCCAGCTGTCGTCACCAGGCGCGTACCGCTCAACGTCAGCAATCAGGGAAGTTCCTGCGTTCCAGGGCGAAGAATAAGAAAGCCATGGGATCGTAATACGAACTGCGTTTTAACGAAAGATGGGAAGGTGCCAGGCAGTTTAAATTCGTCAAGGTTGCAAGCCATCGATCTAATCCATAATTTAACCCACGCATCACCCCGATAACCCTTAGACCATGTGACCAAAGCGCCGTCACTGATGAGAATTCAGATGCACCCTGCGATCTACGAGATCTATACATAAAAATCCTCTCAAATATGGCCACACAAATTGGCTGCAACGGAAGCCTTAAGTATTAGGATTATCAACAAATGATACGTGATTGTTGCGCGTGCGTTCGTATTAGCACTACTTGTGTGCATCATTTCACCAAGCTTAAGAACAGAACATTTGCTTCCTAGCTTCACATGACCTCAAGATGGAACAATTTCCGAAGTACTCAGTTTAGGGTCTACTGTGAGCGCTTTAGGAAGCCGCGTTCTGTTAGTCACCCCTGCTATTGACGTTCATCCTCAATGTGCTGGAAACAAGTTTGCGGTAATCATCGAGTACAGTGATTCCTTGGGCCGGGCACACACCGTTGTAGCCGCCGATGACGTAGAGGTAATCGCCCAGCTGTGCCACCGCAAAGGTGCTGCGGGGTGTGCTGAGACTGGGCATGTCATGCCAGCGCAGAGGCAGGCTGTTCTCGCTGCATATGACTGCGAATAGACAGGAGAGCAACAGCGCCAAGGTATTGATATGTCCGTCATCCGCAGGATAAAGGCGAATCAGTTCACCCGACCCCGATCCTCGCCCATTAACAGAGCAAAAGATCCTCGGTCCGTGGCCACAGCAGTCGACTGCCCTCAAGGCATACAAGGCACTCTTTGCCTACTTGAGAGCGACTGGATTGAGTGACAAATTGTGACAGTGTTGTGCGTGTGTGTGTGTGTTAGGCCTTTTCTCTTTCTCTCTTCCTCCTTTTAGCCCCCTAATCCCTCTTCCCCAGTGCAGGGTAGCCAACCGGAACCCCTTTCTGGTTAACATCCCTGTCTTTCCCTCCTCCTCTTTATCCATCTATCTTCACCCGACCCACGTATAAAACACTAATTTCTTTAGTTCCGCGGAAGTCTGTACGCCTGTACCCTGTACCCACCTCAAAAAGAAATAGCGCTGTAATATGCATAACATAAGTAGACACCTCAGATTGCCATAAGTCTTTTCCCTTCAGTTCCACATAGGAATGCTCTATCAGACGCTAGAAATTTTAGTTTTTTTTGGGGGGGAAGGCAGGACTTAGGTCTTTTGTGAAGCATTTTGCCTGCACTTTCTTGACTTACACTTTTGCACTGTAAGCCAAAAATTCAAGAAGTAAAAAAGCCCGCTTTCACTCTATGCTACTCCTCTCTCCATTATGTCAGAGAACGCCGAGATACATGGAGGTGTGCCTAGCAGCCATTTCAAAGAAAACGCAAGCAAGAGAATGTGAAAATAAATGTGAAATTATATAAAACGTAATTTATGAAGCACCTCTTTCAAGCGCCTCAATTACGCTGCTTACCTCGGCCAATATTTGATTGAACATCTCCGAGAACAAGAAAGATCCCGCGCAAGACGCCGTGAGAACCAAATAGAAGCACACTCCCACGAGCATCGAGGCTCTATCGATACCGTCGACAGTAGTTTCTTTCATTCATTAACAAAAAACTAAATAAGCGACGCCTTGAAGGTTGAAAACAACACGAGGAACACAGAGGTGATTGTGTCCTGCATCACTCTTCTTGGCCAAGAAATCTAGTATCGTTTTCATTAGCAACACTGCGACCGAACATGGTTGCTAATCCGTGCCATGTTGCCTTCTTTTTTTCAGCGTCGTCTTGTATAAGCGTCGTTTTCAGCATAAAACGCGTTTTTTGCTGCCGAACAAACACAAAATGCATTATCAGTAATTTTCAAATTCAGATGAAATTATTGCTAGTCTCTCATCTACGCGCATTGAAGTTGCATAACACACCGGCTTTTTCAATTTCTGGTCTAAATTAAATTAGGTCGCCTCAGCTACGATTCGGCCACACGGCCTCATTCAGAGCAGCTAAAAGTAAGGCTGAAAAAATCACCGGAGTGAGCTGCTCTACATGAATGGTAACCGTTGGGTAAGTCTACCGTGCACTAAAGCAGCATGTGGCCCTGAGCGTTATGTGATTTTGATAGGATAAATGTGTTTGTTATACATAGTAATGCAGGCAACCCATATTATGTTTCAGGCTAACGTATGCACGTTTATTCTTCCGTCTATACCTCGGTGTTATTCTAGACCTGTCCTCCTTGCTTGGCAAATTATACAGGGTGTTTCACCTAAGACTTGACACCTTTATAAAAATAGGCTGTTTGTGTTATAGTAGATAGGATACAGCTTAAAAAAAGAGCGGTTGCTATCACTTGGCCACAGCCCGCGGTGTAGTATGTTACTCCACTGGCCAATCACAGTAGTAAACTAAATCAGTTTTTGAATTTTCGGATACGCGACCGCTCTGGCACAGCAAATTTTAGCTATTTCGACGGGTTACGTTCACTGCAGAGGTTGCTTTGCCGCAAGCTTCTCGTAAGAGCGTGAATTTGGTGCGATGTAGCGAAAATTTGATGGACCACTGCGCCAAGTGTAACCGTTTTCTCAAAATTTTAAATACTGACAGGAACATTACTCTCAGTTGCCTACACGCCTCTCAGAATTTAAGGAGCATATCAGAAATTGTTAAGTTATATTCAATATCCGTTCATTACATAGTTTAGGTGAATTTTGATGTATTACACCGCTGGCAATGCTATGCCAAAAAAGCGCTGTACTAACTCGAAAAGCCTGTTTTTAAAAATTGCGTAAAATCTTAGGTGAGCACCCGCGTTGGATGAGTGGTTATAGCGCTCGGTTGATCACCCGAAAGACGCGGTTTTGATTCCGGCGCGGTGGTCGAATTTCGCTGGAAGGGGAATGCTGGAAACTCGTTGACTGTGCGATGCCAGCGCTCGATGAAGAGCCCGGCTGGTTTGCATTACCCTGAGCCTTCGACTATGGCGTCCCTGAGACTGAGTAGCTGAGTGACTGAGTAGGAAATCTCCTGTTCAAAAATGATTAGGCATTAGTTTCCCGTGAGTGATTAGTAGTGCATGCTGCCTAAACAGAAATAGGGCTTAGCGCCTCAAATCTACTCAAGCTTTGAGGGACGCCGTAGTAGAGGTTTCTGTGTAATTAAGACCACCTGGGGTTCTCGAAATTATCCGCAGCACTCTACTCATGTGTGGATCGCTTCTGTTGACTTTCTCTGGCCAGGAGGAATTTTTCAATTAAAGATACGGGCTCAGGAAACAGAAGAGGCCATTTTGAGTGTACGTTCAGCGCAGTCGCACGTGTGCGCACCCTTATCGAGCCGGTGTCGTCCGTCGAAGCCTCCGATGACGTACAGCCTGCCGCAGTGCGCCACCATCCGGTGGCTGCAGCGTGGGCTCGGCAGCGGTTGGACGAGGCTCCACGAATCAGAGGAGGGCGTGTACACCTCGACGCTTTCGAGGACGTGGCCACCGTTGAAACCACCGCTGACGAACAGCCGACCTGCGGGGAGGACGACTGTTCAGATGGTCGTATGACATCTGCTTCCGGCAAACAGAAAACAACCACGGACGAAAACAAGCAATAGAAAGGAATCTCATGATGAGAGACGGCGACTAGTGCTTCATCTGGCAGTAACTTCGCACGGAATCCGGCATATATTATCGCGATTGGTTCTAGAAACTTTGAAAGGCTGCAGAGGCAACAGTGAGAATAAGTTATCACAACTAACCGAAAGCAGCTGCTAACCGAGACAACAAATGGGAGCAAGACCAACTTCAATGAACAAGGAACGGAAAAGGCAGAAAACTGAAGAAAATTCTGCATGGTAATTAAAGAGAGTCACCTTCTTTATGAAGCTGGATCAGATTGCATTAGAACCAGGAAGAATAATCGTAAGCAGGGTAAATTGAAATGTGATGTATGCGGGCGAGGTACAGAAAATAAAAGTGATCTTCTAAACTTTAAAGCTGTACATCGAAGTGTCCGAAAAAACATGGTCAGTTTGCCACATCACGATCGTTTTAGGCAAAGTGGAAGTACATTAGAAGAGACCTGTAAAAGGTAACAAGAATAATGGCGCTGTAAAGGCAAAGTGGGAAAACTCCGCGAGCATGCCCACATGTAAAAGTATATATCTTAAAAACCAAAAATAAAATATAATCGCGAAAAACAAAGGTTGCCTGTATAAAAAGAGAAAAGTGCCGAATAAACACAGCAGCCACCTTATTTTGCTAGATAAGATGGAACTAGACATTAACCTAGCTACAGTTAGTTATGTGCTTCTTAATAGAACAGGGTTGCGCTTAGGCCCGCCATCTTGTTCTTTTTTATCTATTACATTGATTGATTTATTTTGTTTCTCTACAAAGAAAATTGAGCAGGAGCTAGAGGCAGAAGGCCTGACAGAGGCTCTTGCCCCAGATAGCGATATTAGGCATTCTGTGTACACTCGTCACAAGAATAATAAGTGCAATGCTCACATACATACACATACACTTGTGCACGCATATGTGTGTCACACATGCATACATGTGTGATATATGTGTGACATCAAACTTCTATACGTGTGTCAGGAACTGAAGCCGAAATTCTTGCATTCATGAGCAACGCTTCTCGAAGCGGTTAAACTAGCTGCTGTCCAAATTCTCTTATTTCAGTTTCTACAACAAGTTTTATTGTGTAAAAAACACCGTCTCACTGCGAGAGATATTTTGTAGCACGCCGGCGGCACCTGAGACTATCTTAATATGTAATCACCATAGAGCTAGCCGTACGGATGTAGAGCACCAGTTCTCTTAAGGTCCACAAGTCACCAACCACGTAGTTTAATATACGAAACTTAGATATTAGAACATAGTATCGGAAGCACTAATTAAAGCATTCACATTGACAAAAACAAAGCATGAGGCCCGTAAGTGAACAAATCATTTTCGGAAGCAGTCGAACGCAAAGCAGTGCATTGGTGTCTGCTGATTGCAGTGGTGCCTGAATGATTTTGGGCCACGACATCATATTTGGAACAATAAAAGTGCTTCCGTTGCGTGGATAACAAGCACCAATATCTGGCTTCTGGGGGGGCCGTATACTTTAAATGAAAGCAGAGGACGGGTTCGTATCCTCACGGCTTATCAGCCGCTTCTGGCCGCTGCGTTTCGATTCGCAGCACTGACGTTAGGTGCTGAGTCGACATATTGTCTGTGTGGAGAAATTTAAGAACCAGAAAACGAGTAGAAATATAGGCGAAAGAAGGGCAACGAAGGTGAAGGGCGAAAATAAATTGGATAGCGTCGCTTTCTCGGCATCTGTCGAACATACCGTAATGCGCTCAAGGCGAAATTGAAGCTTTGGAGAAAACAGCAAATTCAAGGCGCGTCTTGACGTACATAGGACCAAATTGATTTTAACAAAGACCAATCTGCCGTGTTAACATCCACAGAGCTTGAGTGTAAGTGGTATTGTGATGGGGTGCCCGCAAAGAATGCTGTTGAATTGAAGATTTGTGCCTTGATTTTAGGAACAAGAAGCTTCAAGACGTGCCTGCGGTGGCTGCTGTCATATGATAGCGCGCCAAAAGACGGAAGACAGACGCTTTAGCACCCGTGCTACCGAAGCTTGATGCTCAATTTCTTATTTGAATAACAATATTCTCTGACGAACCTTTCTTTGCCAGTTTACACGTGTACGCAACACAGCTTTTGTACCTCGTTTTCGTCCTCTTTTTGCGGCATTAAAAGGCCTGTCCATGTCCTGCTTTTAATATGTATTTTCGATTTTGGTATAAGTGTTTACTTGGCAGTCGTTTTTAGTTTAGCTCGATCGTTTTTCTATCTATGTCGTCTGGGCATGTTTTGAAAAAAAGATTGCCTCCTAATTGTCTGAGGTTTCTAACTCCGCAGCTACTCACCATTAAAGACGCAGGCAGAGCCGTCGCTCCGCTGCCTGTTCATGGGAGCCACAATGGTCCACTGGTTCTTGAGCGGCTCGTAACGCTCCACAGTTCTCGTCCTCTCTACGCCTGCGGCGGAGTATTGAAGCCAAACGCCCCGTGAGTCACCTGTCAACTGTCGAGGCAACTGAAGTTTCAGGGAAATTATTGTCTCTTTTCCAACACAGCTGATAAGTCGGATACGGTCAGAAGCTTATGTGTTTATACCTGGTCTCCTTGGAGAACGCCTTACTGTTTAGACGAGGCATAAATGCCTACAATATTAACATTTCAGACACGACCATTGTACACTGTCCTTAACTGGACTTTAACTCACCAATGCTGTGGTTCATAGCCTGCGTTAGAGCATATCCTCCGTGTGCTGTGTGATGCCAGTGCACGTTAAAGATCCCCAGGTGGTCGAAATTATTCCGGAGCCCTTCACTACGGCACCTCATTCTTCCGTTCTTCTTTCACTCCCTCCTTTATCCCTTACCATACGGCGCGGTTCAGGTGTCCAACGATATATGAGACAGATACTGCGCCAATTCCTTCCCCCAATACCAATTATTATTATTATTATTATTATCATCATTATTAATATTATTATTATTATTATTATTATTATTATTATTATTATTATTATTATTATTATTATTATTATTATTATTATTATTATTATTATTATTATTATTATTATTATTATTATTATTATTATTATTATTATTATTATTATATTTGTGCTAACAGAGATAAATGTTCAAGATTCTTGCCTAGATCTGTTTAAGCTGAATGGTTATCATTCAACGTTCGCGACTCGTTCTTCACGTAGAGGGGGTGGAATTGCTGTCTATGCCCGTGACACGTTTGATGCATCTAGAATAGATATATCTTTTGTCCACGCTGAATGCCTAGCTTTGGAACTTTGCTCCAAGCAAACTTCATTAATGTTACTGGCAATTTACCGGCCACCATCTTACAGTGTCAGCCGTTTCTTACTAGAATTGGAAATAATCTTACAGGCCAATAGTACAATCGATCAATTCTGCATAATAGGTGACCTGAACATAGACACATTACGCCCCACAAAAACGGCTGTGGCAGACTACCTAGCCGTTCTTTCAGCTTCTGGTATAGAAAATGTTATCAACGCACCGTCTCGCGAGGAATTTCTCGGCGGTAGATTAGTTCAATCTTGTCTCGATCACATAGACATTCGTGCACCAAACTGCAATTTTTCGTCAGCTGTCATTACGCAGCGTTTGGCCGATCATTATTTTACAGTCTGCCGCTTCACTGACCGTAATACTGATAAAATTCAAGGGCCGCAAACTTCAAACACCGCTCAAAATAACTTTCACGTCACTATAGTAGATCAGCGCATGTTAGATAACCTAATTCGTAGCTTCAACTGGCAGTCATTAGTTGGGTATAACCCCCCTCATATACTTTATTCTTTGTTCTGCCAACAATTAAGGATATTTGAACAAGCCTCGAAGCGGGTCATCCGTAAAAAACAAAGACACAATCATATCTGGTTCAATGCAGCAATTTTGCAAGCAATTCTGCACAGAGATGGGCTGTGGAAGCGTTGTAAGCGTTCCCCTAAAAATCTTGAATTGCGCACCGAATACAGAGCCGCAAGATACCGAGTTGTCGCGCTTATTCGTTCTGCCAAACGGCAGTACTACAGTGAGCAATTTAGAGAAGCTACCAGAAACCTCGCCAAAACTTGTTCATTAATTAATAATTTGAGAGGCGTTAACAGAAGTGAGTCATCTTTTCAAGACATTTTCTCGTGTAATCCTCAGCAAACAGCTGATTTATTTAACAAACACTTTGCAAGTGTATCTCAGCCTTGTTCATCCTTGCCACACGATAGATGTTCCTTGACACATACGGTATCTGCGTCCGCCTTTTTACCGAAGCTGTCGGCAGGTGATCTGGCCCGTATAATCTTTAGCTTCGAACGTAAAAAACCACCTGGTCTTGATGGTATCCCAGTGTCTCTGCTTCAGAGAAATTATGAAGCGCTGGAGAACATACTTCTGTCTATCCTTAACGGATTCTTAGAGACTGCAGAAATACCGAGTATCTTAAAAACGGCGATTGTGAGACCAATATACAAGGGTGGCAAGAGAGAGCTTCTTGATAATTATAGGCCCATATCCGTTTTACCAATACTTTCCCAGATTATAGAAAAATTTGTTAGAGTGCATGACATCATTTGTGAAAAAGTTTTCTATTCTGTCTCACCGACAGTTCGGGTTCATAGAAGGCCGTGGAACGCTATTACTTTTAGAAGAATTTGCAGATGAATTGTATACTGCTTTTGATCACAATCTGTTTGCCTGCTGCCTATTTCTAGATATCGCCAAAGCTTTTGATACAGTAAATCACGAAATATTATAACAAAAATTGTACCTACTTGGATTTAGGGGTCCATTTCATAACCTTTTAAAAAGTTATTTGCAAGGTCGCTCACAAGTCGTAGCCCTTGATAATACCAAAGCCGTGAGCAGCCGTCAGATGTTGAAGGCTGGGCTTTCTCAGGGGTCCGTTCTGTCACCTTTACTTTTCAATCTATTTATAAATGACTTCGCGTCAGTGATAACAAATTCCCTGGTCTTTCAGTACGCCGATGATACGGTGTTACTAACAAAGCACATTTCATACAAAACTGCGGTTTCCTTACTGCAAAAAAATATCGGTAATGCTATGCACTGGTTTTCTTTGAATGGTCTTTTGGTAAACCACCAAAAAACAAAATTAGTTTGTTTTAGAAACCCCGTGAAGAAAACTGTACTGACTGAATCTGTTTTCTTACACTGCCACAACGGTAAAGATTGCCATTGCGCTCCTGTTGAAAATGTTCATTGTATAAAATATCTGGGTATATACTTCGGCAGTTGTCTGTCTTGGCACAGTCACATGGCATATATTTGTAGCAGATTACGTAGCACTGCATGGCTATTGTTTACAATTAAATCTTTCCTTCCTGTATCTGTAAAAAAGACAATCATGCCTGCACTGGCGTACAGTGGTATAAGGTACGGCATCACAGTTTTTGCGCACTGTTCGCAAAGGTGGCAAGACCGTGTAGATACCCTTAAAAATCATGTTGAAGAGTACTGCCTACGAACGTTCATTTCCCCCTCGAGGAAACTTTTTTTAATTTTCTGGCCCTTCCGTCTTTTGAAAGTTTATATAAACAAACAGTTCTCCGACACTTTTAGAATCCTGCCTTCAAGACTAAATCAGTTGCTACCAGAACCCTACGAAAAGGTCAGCGCTACATAGTTCCTAAATACTCAACCAGATACGGCAAAGCAAGACGAGGTGTATATGTCCCTGCAATATTCAACAGTCTTCCTGATCATGTATTTTCTGCCACTTCCAAAGCGACGTTGAAACGGATGTTGAAATCGATGTTATAAGGAAAAATGATGCAGAGAGCACGTCATTGTTACAGTGGGTTTTCTTTCTTACTATATAATTTGTTTAGTAGTTACATTTCAGTGTGTGTACGCTTACCATGATATTTTATTGCTTATACTTTCGCTCACCGTTGCTGCCGGGCCTAGTCCTGCAAGCCTTCTCTTGGCTTTGACAGGCCCGAGTTTGTATGTATAACAAGATGTTATGGCAATAAAATTATTATTATTATTATTATTATTATTATTATTATTATTATTATTATTATTATTATTATTATTATTATTATTATTATTATTATTATTATTATTATTATTATTATTATTATTATTATTATTTGTATTTCAGAGGTTTCATATTCGTTCATATTAGTATTGGCTTTATTCTTGTTTGTATTTTGCTATATGCTGTACTTGGCTGTTATCGGTCGTTCATTCTCATTGTTTATTGTTTCATTAGTTATTTATATGTCTGTTGCCTGTTCTAGCTGTTTTCATTTACCGCTGTTCTCGCTGTTTTCTTGTTTTCGCTTTTTTGCTTCATGCTTGCTGTCACGCCTAGTTTATATGTCTTTTTTTTTCTATCGCCTTGACTGCTGCATTACCTCCCCTGAGTGTCTTCCTTTGTAGTGAAATAAATTTACATTTTGTGCGTGTGAATGGTGTACCAGCACCAAGACCTTTGGGTTGTTCCTGGGCACCGAAAAATAAAGATTGATTGATTATTATTATTATTATTATTATTATGATTATTATTATATTATTAATATTATTATTATTATTATTATTATTATTATTATTATTATTATTATTATTATTATTATTATTATTATTATTATTATTATTATTATTATTATTATTATTATTATTATTATTATTATTATTATTATTATTATTATCTGTATCTGTCCCCCCACTTGTAGTTAATTCGCCTGAGGCGCAGAAGAAGCACCGAAGCCCAGCCATCACTGGCTCGTCGAGCTCATCCAGTCTGAACGTCGCCAGACCTCAGAAGCGCCCGAAGGCTATTTTCGTCTCCAAGCTGTGCCCTGAGACAACGTCGGCTGATCTGACGAACCATCTGAAGTGCGTGAACGTCACCCCCCTAACCTGCCGGCAGTTGAAAACGAAATATGACTCCTACTCGTCCTTCCACCTCACAGTCAGCGCGGAATTTTACGATCAGCTTGTTGACCCTTCGATGTGGCCTACGGGCTGCATCTTCAAGGCTTTTCGTGGAAAGCTCCTGGATGGTATGTTGCATCCTTCCGAGCTGACGGTTGATCGCAGTCAACCCTAACTTGGATATATATTATCAAAATGCCCGAGGTCTTCGGACTAAGGGACCTGTATTTTTTTCTAATGCATTAGCCTCTTGTTACTCGGCTGTTGTAATTACTGAGACCTGGCTGTCTAGAGAAGTTAACTCAGGTGACCTCTTTCCTAATAACTATTCTGTTTTTCGAAGTGACCGCCCTGAATCAGCTTCTAAGCAAAAGGGAGGGGGAGTGCTCATTGCTATTGACAGTTCCGTGCAGTGCGTTCGGCGTTCCGACCTGGAAACCATCGAAGAATCTGTCTGGTTAGAGCTCACTTTAACTCGACATCAGAAACTCTTATTGGCAGCTTTCTATATTTCCCCTAATCTGCCTCCTCCTGCCTACGATGATGTACTACATTCTATTGAATATGTTATCACTTCTCATAGCAAGCACAAACTGCTCATTTTAGGGGATTTTAATACTCCAGGTATTAACTGGAATACCTTTACATATTCACACAACAATCATTATGTAGTTAGTAAGTGCAACCGGCTTTTAGATTTCATAGCTTTTAACACCTTGCAGCAACACAATTTAATTGAAAACTGTTGTGGTAATGTTCTTGACATTTGTTTATCTAATTTTGAAAATGTTCGAGTCTCGTCATCTGACATCTCACTTACTCGCTGTGACAAATTTCATCCTCCAATTCTAATAACGGCTTCGGTTTCTGTCCCACCTTCTGCTAATTCAAATCGTGCGGGGAATTCCCCCCGTTTCGCTTACGCACTTGGCGACTATGTTGGTCTCTTCGGTTTCTTCTCTTCTGTCGACTGGTCTGTTTTAAGCGAAACCAGCGATGTTGACGAACAAGTCAGTCGCTTCACTGAAATAGTTCTCAATGGTATGCGCCAGTACATACCTATGCACACTCCTACTCGCAGCAAGTTTCCGTTCTGGTTTTCCAAGGAACTTAGAACAGCGCTGAAGCTTAAGGAGCGGGCCCACCATAAAGCGAAACGCCCTGGGCTGGATACATGGGCAGATGAATTTCGCCGCTTGCGTTCCCTTTGCAAACGCCTGTACAAGCGGGATCATGAGTCCTATCTTGATTATTTAGAGAATAGTGCCTCTAATCGTCCTACTGAATTCTGGCGATACGTTCGCAAGCGTTCGAATAAATCTGATAGTCATATTCACTTAGTTGACTCTCATGGGAATGAAATTCGGAATGTCGCTGACGGCTTTGCTCAACACTTTTCCTCCGTGTACAAATCTCCACTTTTCGACTCCGTGTGCCTTCCAGCTGGCGCACATAATTCCGTTCTTCTCGACGAGAAGTTAGTAAGTGAGAGTCTTAAGTGTTTGAAACCATCTTTATCCCCTGGACCTGATGGCTTTCCAGCCGCCATAATAAAAGCCTTCAATAGTACCTTCGTCCCTGTTTTAACCACGATATTTAATAACTGTTTGAAAAATTCTGCCTTTCCCCGCGTGTGGAAAACGGCGCGTGTTTTCCCTGTCTTCAAATCAGGAAACAAATCTGATGTTTCGAACTACCGCCCCATTTCTCTTCTTTGTGCAACCTCTAAGCTTTTTGAATTAGCTTTGCGCAAAGTACTTTCCTTCCACATCAAAAATGTAATCATTCATAATCAGCATGGTTTCATAAAAGGTCGTTCTACTACAACTAACCTTGTGACTTTTATGACGTATACATCAGCTGAAGTCCTTCAGAGGAGTCAGGTAGACGCTGTGTACTGTGATTTGAGCAAAGCTTTCGACGTTGTTACTCACTCATTACTTCTTCAAAAGCTTCTGCTGCTTGAGATCGACGTTTCAATTGTAGCCCTCTTACGCAACTATCTTCTTGATCGGTCCTGCTTTGTCAGTGTAAATGGACAGACCTCATTTGTTTACACTCCAACCAGCGGAGTTCCTCAGGGCTCAGTATTAGGCCCGCTTCTGTTCTCTGTTTTTATCAATGACGTTTCCTCCGTGGTCAAAAACTCCTCATTTCTCCTTTATGCGGACGATATAAAAATGTTCAAGGCAATACATACTCTTCACGATTGCTTGTCATTGCAATCTGACATATCCGCCTTCTCTGATTGGTGCTTGAAGAATGGGCTCACTCTCAATTCATCTAAAACCAAGGTTGTTTCATTTACGCGTAAAACGCACAGTCTTCTCTACTCTTATTCTGTGAATGGTAGGCCGCTGCCCAGGGTTGATGAAATTAATGACCTCGGCGTACTTTTCGACCGTAGCCTCAGCTTCTCCTCTCATACAAAACGCATTGCTCTACGGGCTATGCGTACACTCGGCTTCATCTGCAGGCTTTCGAGAGAGTTTCGATCCCCACTTCCTTTCTTAAAGCTCTACCTCTCCATATGCTTGCCGCTTTTGGAATATGCGTCTGTTGTTTGGAACGGCACTTGCCAGTCGAACTGTGAAAAAATCGACAGAGTTCAGCTAAAGTTTTTACGCATATTTCAACATCGGTTTTCTTGCAAAACTTCCAGCTCTCGTCCCAGACGGAGTAACTCACTGCAGCTTCCTTCTCTTAGCTGCCGTCGCGTGAGGGCAGATATAATTTTCTTGTATAAACTTCTTCATGGTCACATTCTATGCCCTCAGCTCCTAGCGCGTATCCTTTTGCGTGTGCCGCGAAAGAGCATAAGGGAATTCAGACCATTCCAAGTTTCTGGCTCCTGCACTCCCTCTCCCCTCTGGACAGAATGCAGAAGTTGTTTAATTCTCTTTGTCCTCACCTAGATATATTCGAAAATTCTCTCCCTTCCTTTATATTGGATGTCCGTGACGTTCCACTTTGAGCACTCTTTTTCTCATACATAACTTCCCCTTTCATGCATTTTGTCTTCACTACACTTGTGCGTTTGCACCGGTATTATATTGTTTTTTTCTCTCCTTAATTGTTCATCACGTGTACTTGTTGTCATTAATATTATTTCTTTAATGCTGTATACTCACGCCTGATTGTCTGTAACGCGTTCACTAATTACGTTTCTTATTGTGTATGATTGTATTTCTAGTTTGTATTTCAGAGGTTTCATATTCGTTCATATTAGTATTGGCTTTATTCTTGTTTGTATTTTGCTATATGCTGTACTTGGCTGTTATCGGTCGTTCATTCTCTTTGTTTATTGTTTCATTAGTTATTTATATGTCTGTTGCCTGTTCTAGCTGTTTTCATTTACCGCTGTTCTCGCTGTTTTCTTGTTTTCGCTTTTTTGCTTCATGCTTGCTGTCACGCCTAGTTTATATGTCTTTTTTTTTTATATCGCCTTGACTGCTGCATTACCTCCCCTGAGTGTCTTCCTTTGTAGTGAAATAAATTTACATTTTGTGCGTGTGAATGGTGTACCAGCACCAAGACCTTTGGGTTGTTCCTGGGCACCGAAAAATAAAGATTGATTGATTGATTGATTATTATTATTATTTTATTATTATTATTATTATTATTATTATTATTATTATTATTATTATTATTATTATTATTATTATTATTATTATTATTATTATTGTTATTGTTGTTGTTGTTGTTGTTGTTGTTGTTGTTGTTGTTGTTGTTGTTGTTGTTGTTGTTGTTGTTGTTGTTGTTGTTGTTGTTGTTGTTGTTGTTGTTGTTGTTGTTGTTGTTGTTGTTGTTGTTGTTGTTGTTGTTGTTGTTGTTGTTGTTGTTGTTGTTGTTGTTGTTGTTGTTGTTGTTGTTGTTGTTATTATTATTATTATTATTATTATTATTATTATTATTATTATTATTATTATTATTATTATTATTATTATTATTATTATTATTATTATTATTATTATTATTATTATTGTAAGGGTAAAGAAGAAGATGCGTCTGATGATTTAAAAAGACGAAGACGAGGTGACAGTGCTCTCGAGAGTTTTTGCCAGCGCTACGCTTGTGTGTCTTTTGCCGATCTGATCCCAGACTGCTGCCGTTGCCGTTCCCGTCGCCCCAGTACCTCGTAACAAACCCCCCGTTACATTTGGTGTAGTTCTTTAAGAAAAGTAAGGACGCCAATTGCTGGACTCTCACTGCGCACCGCCAGAGCTCAGAACATCCAGCCGTCAGCAGCGTGTACCGCTCGCGTTGTAATCCAGGGGACCATTTATGCCGTCGAATTCGTCGTACTGCCCTGCTGTTCTCATGCTGTTATCCTGGGCTGGGATTTTCTATCGCGCCATGCTGCTATCATCGATTGTGCTCGAGCTGAAGTCGAGTTCTCTCACCTGCCCGAAGCTGTCTTGGACACTGCCCCTCTTGGTGCCTGTGTTAAGGCCCTAGTTGCCGAAGACATTGACCTGCCTCCCTGCTCTTCAGTCCTCGTACCCCTCTCTTGCGGCCCTCTTCGCGACGACACTGTCCTCTTCACTCCGTCCCCTATCTTTCTGCACCGCAAGTGTCTGCCTCTGCCATACGCTGTACTGACTATATCCGCTGGCCTCTCCGTAGTGTTCGTGTCTAACCCATTCTCGTTCCCCAACGCCTTGCGCCTAGGTGAATGTCTCGGCACGGTACAACCATTCGCGTCTCTGCTCATCCGCGAAGAGACGGACGACGCGCCGCACCTCTCCATAGCCGCACTCAGCCCACCTACTGCTGCGCCCGATCCCTCCTCAACCGAAGCATTCCTTCGCTCCATCGACGACAACCTTCCAGCGCCGCAAAGGGCACAGCTTCTCACTTTACTTAATCAGTTTCGCTCATCATTTGACTCACATCAAAGTTCCTTGGGCCAAACTTCCGCTGTCACCCATGCCATCGACACAGGTGACCACGCACCGCTGCGACAACGTCCCTATCGTGTGTCTGTCGCCGAGCGCCAAGTTATTGAAGACCAAGTCGACAAGATGCTCCAGAGCGGCGTCATTCAGCCCTCAAGCAGCCCATGGGCGTCGCCTGTGGTGCTCGTCAAAAAGAAGGATGGCTCCATACGCTTCTGTGTAGATTACCGCCGCCTTAATAAGATTACGCGCAAAGATGTCTATCCCCTCCCGGGCATAGACGACGCTCTGGACTCTTTGCAAGGGGCCGAACTCTTTTCATCTCTTGATTTGCGTTCCGGGTACTGGCAAGTTCCTATGAAAGAAGCCGATCGCCCCAAAACCGCCTTTGTGACACCGGATGGCTTGTATGAATTTACGGTGATGCCCTTCGGGCTTCGTAACGCCCCCGCGACTTTTGAGAGGATGATGGACACCATTTTGCGCGGACTTAAGTGGAAGACATGCCTTTGCTACCTCGACGACATTGTGGTCTTTTCCCCGGACTTTGACACCCACCTCTCCCGTTTGAAGCACGTCTTGACCTGCCTCTCTGACGCCGGCCTGCAGCTGAACTTAAAAAAATGCCGTTTTGCCGCTCGTCAATTAACCATCTTAGGTCATGTTGTCTCTAAGCGGGGCGTCAGTCCCGACCCAGCGAAACTTCGTGCTGTGGTTGACTTTCCCAAACCTACCTCCATCAAATACCTGCGCAGCTTCCTGGGTTTGTGCTCATATTTCCGCCGGTTTATTCGCAACTTTGCGTCCATTGCTGCGCCTTTGACTCAACTGCTGTCTGGAAGTGCGGATTTATCACTGTGGTCTCCAGCGTGCGACGACGCATACACCACCTTGCGCCGTCTCCTCACGGCGCCGCCCATTCTGCGCCATTTCGACTCGGCCGCTCCTACCGAAGTTCACACGGACGCCAGCGGTGTTGGCCTCGGCGCTGTCCTCGCCCAACGAAAACCTGGCTTTGACGAATACGTCGTTGCTTATGCTAGCCGCACACTCACACCAGCAGAACGCAACTACTCCGTCACTGAAAAAGAGTGTTTGGCGATTGTATGGGCCCTCGCGAAGTTTCGACCGTACATTTATGGGCGCCCTTTTGACGTTGTGACCGACCACCATGCGCTCTGTTGGCTTTGCAACCTGAAAGACCCCTCCGGCCGCCTCGCTAGGTGGGCCCTTCGCTTGCAAGAATTTGATATCCGCGTCGTGTATCGCACCGGCCGCAAGCATCAAGACGCCGATGCACTGTCACGCTGCCCCCTTCCAGCCGAGATCGCCAGACTTTCCACCTCCGACGCTTCTCTGCCCTTGCTTCGCCTCAGCGACATGCCTTCAGCGCAACGCATGGATCCCTGGATCGCTTCCCTTCTCGACTTTCTCGCCAACCCGACGGCTGCTTCACCGTCACGTGCGCTCCGCCGCCAAGCTGCCCATTTTGCGATCCGTGACACCCTACTTTATCGCCGTAACTACAACTCCGAAGGTCGCAAGTGGCTGCTCGTTATTCCACGTCACTTACGCTCGGAGATATGCGCATACTTCCATGCTGCCCCCCACAGCGGTCACGCGGGCGTTTTCAAGACCTACACCCGCATACGGCTGCGCTACTACTGGCGCGGAATGTACACCTTTATCATGAAGTACGTGCGCGCATGCATTCCCTGCCAACGTCGCAAGACACCTCCCCATCGTTCTGCTGCTGAGCTGCAGCCGTTACCATGCCCTCCACGCCCGTTCGACCGCGTTGGCATTGATTTATACGGTCCGCTTCCATACACTGCAGACGGCAACCGTTGGGCTATAGTAGCAGTGGATCACCTTAGACGATATGCCGAAACTGCTGCCCTTCCGGCTGCCACAGCGACGGACGTCGCCTCCTTCATTTTGCACCGATTCATCCTTCGCCACGGTGCACCTCGTGAACTGCTCAGTGACCGAGGCCGCGTGTTCTTATCTGAGGTGGTGAAGGCGCTTCTCAAAGAGTGCAACACGATTCACCGAACTACCACCGCCTATCATCCGCAGACCAATGGCCTCACTGAGCGATTTAACCGCACACTCGGAGACATGCTCTCCAAGTACGTCACTTCTGACCACACGAATTGGGATCTCGTCCTTCCGTACGTTACTTATGCGTACAATACCGCTACGCAGTCTACCACCGGATTCTCTCCTTTCTTCCTACTTTACGGCCGCCAACCCTCTGCTACTATCGACACTATCCTCCCTTACCGCCCTGATGAATCCGAATATCGGCCTGTTTCCGACGCCGCGCAACACGCCGAAGCCTGCCGCCAAATTGCCCGGTCACTCACCACTGACACCCAGCATCGCCAGCGCTCCCGCCTCGACCAAGACCAAACCCCACCGAACTACACTTCTGGTGCACTTGTGTGGCTCTGGATCCCTTCAGGAACTCCCGGTCTCTCCTCAAAATTTCTTGCGAAGTACCATGGTCCCTACCGTGTGCTGGAGCGCACCTCTCCGGTTAATTATGTCGTGGAACCCCTCACGCCGTCTCCTGATCTCCGCCGCCGAGGACGGGAGACCGTTCATGTCCAGCGCCTCAAGCCCTACTACGACCCCGCCGTCTTGCCATCATCCTAAGTCGCCAGGATGGCTCCTCTTGTCCCCGGGGTGATTGTAAGGCTAAAGAAGAAGATGCGTCTGATGATTTAAAAAGACGGAGACGAGGTGACAGTGCTCTCGAGAGTTTTTGCCAGCGCTACGCTTGTGTGTCTTTTGCCGATCTGATCCCAGACTGCTGCCGTTGCCGTTCCCGTCGCCCCAGTACCTCGTAACAAACCCCCCGTTACATTATTATTAATATTATTATTATTATTATTATTATTATTATTATTATTATTATTATTATTATTATTATTATTATTATTATTATTATTATTATGGCGCCCAGTAAGGACGCATGTGTGCTGTGCTCCCGTCCGTTTTTTGGTAAGCAGCAGTTTTTTCGTTGTGCCGACTGCAACAAACGTGTACACGCGAAGTGTGTCACTTGGAGTGACGAAGAGCTGCAGCTTTTGAAGTCCGGCTCGCGACCATTCATGTGCAATCTGTGTTTGTCGTCTTGCGGCGGTGCTAAGCCTAGCGACGGTGGCGTGCCAGCGGCTGCATTCCTTTCTTCCACGGCCCACCAGCCCCATCACCCGACCGACCCGACCGGTTCCCTCGCTTCCTCCCCGACGGGCGAACCTGACGGTGCGCTTGCCTCGCTTCGGGCTCTCCTCGACCCACTTGAGGGATTCTCGTTTCTGAGCGACGAGGTCGCCCAGCTGCGGGAGGAGAATGAGCGCCTTCATGGTGACAACTCGCGGGCGCTCGCTCTCCAGGCCGACGTCGTTGCCTCTCTGCGGGCTGATGTTCGCAGCCTACGCGAGGAGCTTGCGAGGCGCCCTGCTTCATCGCAGCGTGATCCGCCTTTCGTCGAGCCCCTGTCCGCGAGCAGTCCTTCCCGTATGCTCCAGCCATCCAAGAGCTACTCTGCTGCCCTTCACAGTGGGATGGCACCCGTTGATTTGGCCACCTGCCCGACTTCTGTATCTGTCCCCCCACTTGTAGTTAATTCGCCTGAGGCGCAGAAGAAGCACCGTAGCCCAGCTATCACTGGCTCGTCGAGCTCATCCAGTCTGAACGTCGCCAGACCTCAGAAGCGCCCGAAGGCTATTTTCGTCTCCAAGCTGTGCCCCGAGACAACGTCGGCTGATTTAACGAACCATCTGAAGTCCGTGAACGTCACCCCCCTTTCCTGCCGGCGGTTGAAAGCGAAATATGACTCCTACTCGCCCTTCTACCTCACAGTCAGCGCGGAATTCTACGGTCAACTTGTTGACCCTTCGATGTGGCCTACGGGCTGCATCTTCAAGGCTTTTCGTGGAAAACTCCTGGATGGTATGTTACATCCTTCCGAGCTGACGGTTGATTGCAGTCAACCCTAACTTGGATATATATTACCAAAATGCCCGAGGTCTTCGGACTAAGGGACCTGTATTTTTTTCCAATGTTTTAGCCTCTTGTTATTCGGCTGTTGTAATTACTGAGACCTGGCTGTCTAGCGAAGTTAACTCAGGTGACTTCTTTCCTAATAACTATTCTGTTTTTCGAAGTGACCGCCCTGAATCAGCTTCTAAACAAAAGGGAGGGGGAGTGCTCATTGCTATTGACAGTTCCGTGCAGTGCGTTCGGCGTTCCGACCTGGAAACCATCGAAGAATCTGTCTGGTTAGAGCTAACTTTAACTCGACATCAAAAACTCTTATTGGCAGCTTTCTATATTTCCCCTAATCTGCCTGCTCCTGCCTACGATGAAGTACTACATTCTATTGAATATGTTATCACTTCTCATAGCAAGCACAAACTGCTCATTTTAGGCGATTTTATTACTCCAGGTATTAACTGGAATACCTTTACATATTCACACAACAATCATTATGTAGTTAGTAAGTGCAACCGGCTTTTAGATTTCATAGCTTTTAACACCTTGCAGCAACCCAATTTAATTGAAAACTGTTTTGGTAATGTTCTTGACATTTGTTTATCTAATTTTGAAAATGTTTGTGTCTCGACATCTGACATCTCACTTACTCGCTGTGACAAATTTCATCCTCCAATTCTAATAACGGATTCGGTTTCTGTCCCACCTTCTGCTAATTCAAATCGTGAGGGGAATTCCCCCCGTTTCGCTTATGCACTTGGCGACTATGTTGGTCTCTTCGGTTTTTTCTCTTCTGTCGACTGGTCCGTCTTAAACGAAATCAGCGATATTGACGAACAAGTCAGTCGCTTCACTGAAATAGTTCTCAATGGTATGCGCCAGTACATACCTGTGCGCACTCCTACTCGTAGCAAGTTTCCGTTCTGGTTTTCCAAGGAACTTAGAACAGCGCTGAAACTTAAGGAGCGGGCCCACCATAAAGCGAAACGCCCTGGGCTGGATACATGGGCAGATGAATTTCGCCGCTTGCGTTCCCTTTGCAAACGCCTGTACAAGCGTGATCATGAGTCCTATCTTGAATATTTAGAGAATAGTGCCTCTAATCGTCCTACTGAATTCTGGAGATACGTTCGCAAACGCTTGAATAAATCTGATAGTCATATTCACTTAGTTGACTCTCATGGGAATGAAATTCGGAACGTCGCTGACGGCTTTGCTCAACACTTTTCCTCCGTGTACAAATCTCCACGTTGCGATTCCGTATGCCTTCCAGCTGGCGCACCTAATTCCGTTCTTCTTGACGAGAAGTTAGTAAGTGAGAGTCTTAAGTGTTTGAAACCATCTTTGTCCCCTGGACCTGATGGCATTCCAGCCGCCGTAATAAAAGCCTTCAGTAGTACCTTCGTCCCTGTTTTAACCACGATATTTAATAACTGTTTGAAAAATTCTGCCTTTCCCCGCGTGTGGAAAACGGCGCGTGTTTTCCCTGTCTTCAAATCAGGAAACAAATCTGATGTTTCGAACTACCGCCCCATTTCTCTTCTTTGTGCAACCTCTAAGCTTTTTGAATTAGCTTTGCACAAAGTACTTTCCTTCCACCTCAAACATGTAATCATACATAATCAGCATGGTTTCATAAAAGGTCGTTCTACTACAACTAACTTTGTGACTTTTATGACGTATACATCAGCTGAAGTCCTTCAGAGGAGTCAGGTAGACGCTGTGTACTGTGATTTGAGCAAAGCTTTCGACGTTGTTACTCACTCATTACTTCTTCAAAAGCTTCTGCTGCTTGAGATCGACGTTTCAATTGTAGCCCTCTTACCCAACTATCTTCTTGATCGGTCCTGCTTTGTCAGTGTAAATGGACAGACCTCATTTGTTTACACTCCAACCAGCGGAGTTCCTCAGGGCTCGGTATTAGGCCCGCTTCTGTTCTCTGTTTTTATCAATGACGTTTCCTGCGTGGTCAAAAACTCCTCGTTTCTCCTTTATGCGGACGATATAAAAATGTTCAAGGCAATACATACTCTTCATGATTGCTTGTCATTGCAATCGGACATATCCGCCTTCTCTGATTGGTGCTTGAAGAATGGGCTCACTCTCAATTCATCTAAAACCAAGGTTGTCTCATTTACGCGTAAAACGCACAGTCTTCTCTACTCTTATTCTGTGAATGGTAGGCCGCTGCCCAGGGTTGATGAAATTAATGACCTCGGCGTACTTTTCGACCGTAGCCTCAGCTTCTCCTCTCATACAAAACGCATTGCTCTACGGGCTATGCGTACACTCGGCTTCATCTGCAGGCTTTTCAGAGAGTTTCGATCCCAACTCCCTTTCTTAAAGCTCTACCTCTCCATATGCTTGCCGCTTTTGGAATATGCGTCTGTTGTTTGGAGCGGCACTTGCCAGTCGAACTGTGAAAAAATCGACAGAGTTCAGCTAAAGTTTTTACGCATATTTCAACATCGGTTTTCTTGCAAAACTTCCAGCTCTCGTTCCAGAAGGAGTAACTCACTGCAGCTTCCTTCTCTTAGCTGCCGTCGCGTGAGGGCAGATATAATTTTCCTGTATAAACTTCTTCATGGTCACATTCTATGCCCTCAGCTCCTAGCGCGTATCCTTTTGCGTGTACCGCGAAAGAGCATAAGGGAATTCAGACCATTCCAAGTTTCTGCGCTCCTGCACTACCTCTCCCCTCTGGACAGAATGCAAAAATTGTTCAATTCTCTTTGTCCTCACCTTGATATATTCGAAAATTCTCTCCCTTCCTTTATATTGAATGTCCGTGACGTTCCACTTTGAGCACTCTTTTTCTCATACATATTTTCCCCTTTCATGCATTTTGTCTTTACTACACTTGTGCGTTTGCACCGGTATTATATTGTTTTTTTCTCTCCTTAATTGTACATCACGTGTACTTGTTTTCATTAATATTATTTCTTTAATACTGTGTACTCACGCCTGATTGTCTGTAACGCGTTCACTAATTACATTTCTTATTGTGTATGATTGTATTTCTAGCTTGTATTTCAGAGATATCTTATTCGTTCATATTAGTATTGGCTTTATTCTTGTTTGTATTTTGATATATGCTGTACTTGGCGGTTATCGGTCGTTCTTGTATTCATTCTCTTTGTTTATTGTTTTATTAGTTATTTATATGTCTGTTGCCTGTTCTAGCTGTTTTCATTTACCGCTGTTCTCGCTGTTTCCTTGTTCTCGCTTTTTTGTTTCATGCAGCTGTCGCGCCTAGTTTATGTGTCTTTTTTTTCTATCGCCTTGACTGCTGCATTACCTCCCCTGAGTGTCTTCCTTTGTAGTGAAATAAATGTAAATTTTGTGCGTGTGAATGGTGTACCAGCACCAAGACCTTTGGGTTGTTCCTGGGCACCGAAAAAATAAAGATTGATTATTATTATTATTATTATTATTATTATTATTATTATTATTATTATTATTATTATTATTATTATTATTATTATTATTATTATTATTATTATTATTATTATTATTATTATTATTATTATCTGAAGTGTGTGAACCATCTGAAGTGTGTGAACGTCACCCCCCTAACCTGCCGGCAGTTGAAGACGAAATATGACTCCTACTCGTCCTTCTACCTCACAGTCAGCGCGGAATTTTATGATCAGCTTGTTGACCCTTCGATGTGGCCTACGGGCTGCATCTTCAAGGCTTTTCGTGGAAACTCCTGGATGGTATGTTGCATCCTTCCGAGCTGACGGTTGATCGCAGTCAACCCTAACTTGGATATATATTATCAAAATGCCCGAGGTCTTCGGACTAAGGGACCTGTATTTTTTTCTAATGCACTAGCCTCTTGTTACTCGGCTGTTGTAATTACTGAGACCTGGCTGTCTAGCGAAGTTAACTCAGGTGACTTCTTTCCTAATAACTATTCTGTTTTTCGAAGTGACCGCCCTGAATCAGCTTCTAAACAAAAGGGAGGGGGAGTGCTCATTGCTATTGACAGTTCCGTGCAGTGCGTTCGGCGTTCCGACCTTGAAACCATCGAAGAATCTGTCTGGTTAGAGCTCACTTTAACTCGACATCAAAAACTCTTATTGGCAGCTTTCTATATTTCCCCTAATCTGCCTCCTCCAGCCTACGATGATGTACTACATTCTATTGAATATGTTATCACTTCTCATAGCAAGCACAAACTGCTCATTTTAGGGGATTTTAATACTCCAGGTATTAACTGGAATACCTTTACATATTCGCACAACAATCATTATGTAGTTAGTAAGTGCAACCGGCTTTTAGATTTCATAGCTTTTAACACCTTGCAGCAACACAATTTAATTGAAAACTGTTGTGGTAATGTTCTCGACATTTGTTTATCTAATTTTGAAAATGTCCGAGTCTCGTCATCTGACATCTCACTTACTCGCTGTGACAAATTTCATCCTCCAATTCTAATAACGGCTTCGGTTTCTGTCCCACCATCTGCTAGTTCAAATCGTGCGGGGAATTCCCCCCGTTTCGCTTACGCACTTGGCGACTATGTTGGTCTCTTCGGTTTCTTCTCTTCTGTCGACTGGTCTGTTTTAGGCGAAATCAGCGATGTTGACGAACAAGTCAGTCGCTTCACTGAAATAGTTCTCAATGGTATGCGCCAGTACATACCTGTGCACACTCCTACTCGCAGCAAGTTTCCGTTCTGGTTTTCCAAAGAACTTAGAACAGCGCTGAAACTTAAGGAGCGGGCCCACCATAAAGCGAAACTCCCTGGGCTGGATACATGGGCGGATGAATTTCGCCGCTTGCGTTCTCTTTGCAAACGCCTGTACAAGCGGGATCATGAGTCCTATCTTGAATATTTAGAGAATAGTGCCTCTAATCGTCCTACAGAATTCTGGCGATACGTTCGCAAGCGTTCGAATAAATCTGATAGTCATATTCACTTAGTTGACTCTCATGGGAATGAAATTCGGAATGTCGCTGACGGCTTTGCTCAACACTTTTCCTCCGTGTACAAATCTCCACGTTGTGACTCCGTGTGCCTTCCAGCTGGCGCACATAATTCCGTTCTTCTCGACGAGAAGTTAGTTAGTGAGAGTCTTAAGTGTTTGAAACCATCTTTGTCCCCTGGACCTGATGGCATTCCAGCCGCCATAATAAAAGCCTTCAATAGTACCTTCGACCCTGTTTTAACCACGATATTTAATAACTGTTTGAAAAATTCTGCCTTTCCCCGCGTGTGGAAAACGGCGCGTGTTTTCCCTGTCTTCAAATCAGGAAACAAATCTGATGTTTCGAACTACCGCCCCATTTCTCTTCTTTGTGCAACCTCTAAGCTTTTTGAATTAGCTTTGCACAAAGTACTTTCCTTCCACCTCAAAAATGTAATCATTCATAATCAGCATGGTTTCATAAAAGGTCGTTCTACTACAACTAACCTTGTGACTTTTATGACGTATACATCAGCTGAAGTCCTTCAGAGGAGTCAGGTAGACGCTGTGTACTGTGATTTGAGCAAAGCTTTCGACGTTGTTACTCACTCATTACTTCTTCAAAAGCTTCTGCTGTTTGAGATCGACGTTTCAATTGTAGCCCTCCTACGCAACTATCTTCTTGATCGGTCCTGCTTTGTCAGTGTAAATGGACAGACCTCATTTGTTTACACTCCAACCAGCGGAGTCCCTCAGGGCTCGGTATTAGGCCCGCTTCTGTTCTCTGTTTTTATCAATGACGTTTCCTCCGTGGTCAAAAACTCCTCATTTCTCCTTTATGCGGACGATATAAAAATGTTCAAGGCAATACATACTCTTCACGATTGCTTGTCATTGCAATCTGACATATCCGCCTTCTCTGATTGGTGCTTGAAGAATGGGCTCACTCTCAATTCATCTAAAACCAAGGTTGTCTCATTTACGCGTAAAACGCACAGTCTTCTCTACTCTTATTCTGTGAATGGTAGGCCGCTGCCCAGGGTTGATGAAATTAATGACCTCGGCGTACTTTTCGACCGTAGCCTCAGCTTCTCCTCTCATACAAAACGCATTGCTCTACGGGCTATGCGTACACTCGGCTTCATCTGCAGGCTTTCGAGAGAGTTTCGATCCCCACTTCCTTTCTTAAAGCTCTACCTCTCCATATGCTTGCCGCTTTTGGAATATGCGTCTGTTGTTTGGAACGGCACTTGCCAGTCGAACTGTGAAAAAATTGATAGAGTTCAGCTGAAGTTTTTACGCATATTTCAACATCGGTTTTCTTGCAAAACTTCCAGCTCTCGTCCCAGACGGAGTAACTCACTGCATCTTCCTTCTCTTAGCTGCCGTCGCGTGAGGGCAGATATATTTTTCTTGTATAAACTTCTTCATGGTCACATTCTATGCCCTCAGCTCCTAGCGCGTATCCTTTTGCGTGTACCGCGAAAGAGCATAAGGGAATTCAGACCATTCCAAGTTTCTGCGCTCCTGCACTCCCTCTCCCCTCTGGACAGAATGCAAAAGTTGTTTAATTCTCTTTGTCCTCACCTAGATATATTCGAAAATTCTCTCCCTTCCTTTTTATTGGATGTCCGTGACGTTCCACTTTGAGCACTCTTTTTCTCATACATAACTTCCCCTTTCATGCATTTTGTCTTTACTACACTTGTGCGTTTGCACCGGTATTATATTGTTTTTTTCTCTCCTTAATTGTTCATCACGTGTACTTGTTGTCATTAATATTATTTCTTTAATGCTGTATACTCACGCCTGATTGTCTGTAACGCGTTCACTAATTACGTTTCTTATTGTGTATGATTGTATTTCTAGTTTGTATTTCAGAGGTTTCATATTCGTTCATATTAGTATTGGCTTTATTCTTGTTTGTATTTTGCTATATGCTGTACTTGGCTGTTATCGGTCGTTCATTCTCTTTGTTTATTGTTTCATTAGTTATTTATATGTCTGTTGCCTGTTCTAGCTGTTTTCATTTACCGCTGTTTTCGCTTTTTTGCTTCATGCTTGCTGTCACGCCTAGTTTATGTCTTTTTTTTCTATCGCCTTGACTGCTGGATTACCTCCCCTTAGTGTCTTCCTTTGTGGTGAAATAAATGTACATTTTGTGCGTGTGAATGGTGTACCAGCACCAAGACCTTTGGGTTGTTCCTGGGCACCGAAAAAATAAAGATTGATTGATTGATTGATTGATTATTATTATTATTATTATTATTATTATTATTATTATTATTATTATTATTATTATTATTAATATTATTATTATTAGAGTAAATTGCTTTGGCCCTTCTTATAATATAAAATTTCAAGGTTCTTAGGATCCCCTTTCTCGAAAGTCCACTTTTCTTGGACATCACTTTTATTTGTGAGATCGCGTGTAGTAAAAAAAAGCTTGATACAGGGCAGTGGTAAAGCTTAGCTATGAAAAAGCGCTTTTATGACCCGGCACACAGAATGGCAGCAGAAATAAATGTTATTCCTCTCTCTGCTTCCCTCCTGCTGCGTCACTCTTATATTCCACGCCAGCCAGGATGCTGGTGAATTGACCACCGCATTTAGCTTTCATTTCTTTCGGTTGCTGTGCCTTAGCCAAACACACAAACGCAGACATTTACACTATGCTGTCTCAAAAACCAAGGAACCATATGAACATGCGCTTCTACTGAATGTATCCAATGAGCCCCCTAAGAAAGCTAAACGTCAACAGGAACTTGGATCAAATGCATACATATCCTGGATGCAGCAGTCATGACAAGGGAAACACTATAGGGCAGGAAGCAGCTAGCCTGGAATAAGACTTCCTGTTAGCTACACTAAGCGTCATGATGCTCTGCGATCACTCAAATGTGTACCATGTCAGAAAGAATTCTACATAATCCGAGCACTCTCGTCCAAAATATATCCAGGCGCAAGAGCTGAAAGACCACTTTTTCTTCCTACACGCCATTCTTCCAACCAACTTGCGTTGTACAGTTCACGTAGCAGCCGACAATATCGCAACAGGCCTAAATGTGGCCTCCAAATTCACTCCACCCACGCCAAGTGCTTCTGTTGGTCGTAGCAGACGAGTACGCAAACTTGTATGTTGCAGGCAGTTCCGCCTGATTGTGAATCGGGTGTTGTACCTGGTGCTTCTACTGCTACTTTCCGGAGATATTGAGCTCAATCCTGGCCCTCTTAGTGAATGTCAAAAAGTGGAACTGCTTAAGAGTTTACAAAGCGGTCAGGAAGCTATTATGGCTAAGTTAGATAACATCGATGCGAGGATCGCTAAGCATGAAGCCATCATAGGGGATATGAGCAGTAAACTTGACAAAGCTGGAGGACAGATTGACGCTCTCGACAAAGTGGTTATTGAACAGGCTAATGTTATTGAACACTTAACGCGAGAGGTAAAGGATCTGCATAGCAAGAATACCGATCTTGAAAATCAAAGTCGGAGGCAAAACCATGTCTTCTATGGCGTTAAGGACAGCAACGAATCAGAAACATGGGAAGAATCTGAGAACCTAATCAAAAGCATCTGTCAGTCAAAGCTAGGGATCGAATTGAAAACTGTACAAAGGGCGCACCGTGTCGGGCGTTTCAGTGATAAGACTGAACGACCTATAATAGTGAATTTTGCCTCCTATAAAGAGAAACAAGAAGTCATGAGTTGCGCGAAAAAGTTTAACGGTTCAGAGTATAGCGTGGATCAAGATTATTCAACAGAGACACGTAATGTTCGGAAGCGACTGTGGGAATACGCAAAAATTCAGGAGGCCGACAAAAGCAAGATAAAACTAAACTACGAAAAACTTATTCTGAACGGAAAGGCTTTTATATGGGACAAAGAAAAGCAGGTGGTTGTTCCCGCCATGAAACAATGACGCCCCATTCATCCATTCATCCAAGGAAAAGCCTCCAACGAGATTTAGTTGCCATAATCGTTAACTGCAGAAGCATTGTAAATAAAGTCGATGAGTTTGATAGTCTTCTAGAGTCTGTAAAGGCAGACATAGTATTTGGTACTGAATCATGGTTAGATGCATCAATCAGGGATAGCGAGGTGTTTCCTAAAGAATTCATTGCTTACCGCAAAGACAGATCCCGGTTTGGCTGGGGCGTCTTTCTGTTGGTGCATTCCTCTTTAAGATCATCATTACTAGATGTCGATTACAATGATGTTGAATCAATATGGTGTACACTTACGCTGCACGACAACTCGTCATACGCTGTTGGATCATTTTATCGCCCTCCCGGTTCTGATCTGAGCACTTTGCAATCACTTTATGAAATCATTTCCGAGGTTTCCCAAAAACCGATATTGCTCGGGGGTGATTTCAATCTGCCGGATCTGCACTGGGGTGATGGCATGTGTGTAACCACAACAGGTTGTGGAATCGATACAGAAATGAAGAGCATCATAGATACTTTTGGCTTAGTACAGTACGTTCAGGAACCAACTAGGGATAAAAATGTTTTAGATCTTTTCTTTTCCAACTCTCCGGATCAAGTTAATGCTGTTCATGTTATTCCAGGCATTAGTGATCATCAGGCGGTCATTGCATGCATAAAAGCATCGCATAGTAGACAAAAGAAATGTGAGTCAAGGCGAGTCTTTTTTTACGATAAAGGTGACTATGCTAGAATGTCCGAAAAATTACAAAATCACTTGCCCGTTTTTGAGTGCTTTTATGATGAGTGCGATATTCATGAATTATGGCGTTTATTTGAGCAAAAACTTTTTGAACTGAGGGATGCACACGTGCCAAGTATAGATTCAGCTAGACTGAAGAAACGCAGAAAGCCGTGGGTGACTGCCAGTTTGATAAAAATGATAAGGAAAAGAAGGCGTGCGTACCTCAACTTTAAGAGAACAAAACGTGAAGATGACTTCAGCAGATTACTTGTACTAACGCGTGAGCACAAAGAAAAACTAAAAACTGCGAAAGAGGAGTACTTCAAAACGCTGGACGATAAAATGAAGAAAAACCCTAAACTTTTTTGGCACTACTTAAGGGAGTGTGGAACAGATTCATCTGGTGTAGGTGAAATCGTTTATAATCAACAGGTCATCTCAGGTGACTTAGAGAAGGCAACGTGTTTTAATAATCACTTCAAGTCTGTTTTCTCCCCTAACCATATCAACAGTCACGAACATTACACAAGTTATGCGCCAGCAATGCCGCCAGTCGAAATAAGTGTAAGAGGGATTCTAGCGCTCCTAGAGGATATAGATGAATCAAAGGCCTGTGGTCCCGACGGCATATCACCCCGGTTGCTAAAGAACTGTGCTTATCCTATCTCACAGTATCTATGCCTTATTTATAAAAAATCTTTAGATACAGGTCTTTTACCACACGACTGGAAGATAGCTCATGTGGTCCCGATTCACAAAGGCGGATCAAGAAAAGATGTATCAAATTACAGGCCTATTTCTCTGACATCAGTTTCATGCAAAATTTTTGAGCACATCTTATACACAGAAATAATGAACCACCTGGTAAAGAATGATTTGTTGATGAAGGAACAACATGGGTTCCGGAAAGGTTTATCACGTACTACTCAACTTGTTGAATTTTATCACGAACTTGTATCTGAAGTTGACCGCGGGGGCCAAACAGACTGCATATTTCTGGATTTCCGGAAAGCGTTTGACACTGTGTCACACCCACTCCTTCTCTATAAACTAAAAATGTTGAATCTGGACACAGCTGTTAGAGTATGGATTCAGAATTATTTGCTCGGCCGCCGCCAACGTGTAGTCCTTAATGGTGTATGTTCAGATTACGTTGATGTGACATCAGGGGTCCCACAGGGGTCGGTCCTGGGGCCACTCCTGTTCTTAATCTATATAAATGATATTTCACTCGGTATCTCCTCAAGTATACGTCTGTTTGCAGATGACTGCGTTTTGTACAGGAAAATTAACAATGCCAATGACGTCGTTCAACTCCAAACTGACTTAACACTTATCCACGATTGGTGTCTGAAATGAAAAATGTCTTTGAATACGGAGAAATGCGCTCATCTTTGTTTTTCACGAAAAAAAATCAAAGTCCAAGCTCAGTATCGCATAAGTAATGAATTGATCACACAGAAATGTACTTACAGATACTTAGGTGTTATACTAACGGATGACTGTTCCTGGAATGCTCACGCGGATCATGTGGTTACCAAAGCCGGTAGGGCACTAAATTTCATACAGCGGAGTTTAAGGTCTTCGCAGCCAAACCTCAAGAAAACTGCTTTTCTCTCTTGTGTTCGACCTATCATTGAAGATGCCTGTATTGTATGGGACCCTGCACATCGGGTGTTAATTGAAAAACTTGAAAAAATCCATAACAGAGCAGCAAGGTTCGTCTTGGGCAGGTACGGGCGAAGGGATAGTTGTACAGCAATGAAAAAAGAATTGCAATGGGAACCACTCGCTTCCCGTACAAGAAAATTGAGGCTAAAATTGCTGTACTTAATAGTTCACGGAAAAACGGGGATTGATTTTGAGAATTACCTAAAACAGCCCTTTTACGTTTCTCAACGACATGACCATTCCCGTAAAATTAGAGAGTACCGTACCAGGACGAACTTGTTTGCGAATTCATTTTTTGTTAAAACAGTGCAACAGTGGAACCGGCTTTCCGAGGAGCAAGTGTGCTCTGCAAGTGAAGATGTATTTTTTGCCAATCTGTAACCCCCCTGCTATAACGCCTTCGGGCAAATGCGGGGTAACTCTTGAATAGAGAAATAAAAAAAAACTATGTGGGCAGAACCAAAAATAAAGCAAAAGTTCCCAAAAAAAAAAACCTGAACGCATTTCAAACTTCTTATTTTACGCCCTCTTCATTCCCATAAGGTCGCCACGCCATCCGTTATATATATATATATATATATATATATATATATATATATATATATATATATATATATATATATATATATATATATATATATATATATATATATATATATATTGTTTTTTCACTCACTGACTTCCTACAAGGTAATGCCAGCTGGATGAAAATAGAGGAGTAGGTTTAAAACGCCTCGGCGGCAGAGTGGACTGTCGTTGGTTGGTGGCAAAAAAGTTATGTACAAATATAATAGCGCTGGCAATGCACGAGAGGTTGCAAGCGGTTTCAATAGATGGGTAAGGAAAATATTCGAAATCAAGTAATGATCACCGAAGCAGGTTGAAGAACGCGGCACGCGAGAGGGTTCCAAGATAAGAAGTGCATTTTAAGCACGTGAAAATTTTTTTTTCTTGCAGGAAAGAAAAGTTGCGTCGAAAATGCTCCCGTTCTGCGTTGATTTCATTTACAACGCCATTAAATCAATATATCAATGCTAGCTGTCGTCACCTGGGCTTGAAAGGCAAATCCTTATAAACTGTGCTCGTTAACGGAGATCAAACAACGGCAATAGATCTTATAAAATAATTTTTCTTGCGAAACAACAGCAGTCTTTTCTTCACCCCCCTAATGGGCGCTAGATCAATCCTAGACAATGAAAAAGCGATCCTTACCAGTGTGCCCTCCTATGGCATAGATGTGGTCGCCCAGAGCTGCAGTAGCCACGTAGGCACGGGTGACATGCATGGGCGAGTGATGGTGCCACTTGCAGCGGTCCAGATCGAAGCTGTCCACAGAGCGAAGGTAGTAGGCCAAGTTCAAGCCTCCAATCACGAACACCTGCCTCCTCCACTGCACACCTCCGTGGTACGCTCTGCACAAGTGCGGTACATTTGCTGAAGAGCGTCGCACTCCACCTAGTGTCTACCGCACTCGCTCTGAATGCCAACTTTCGCTTCATCACGAAAAAGATTGAACACATTGAAACCGCAAAACGTGTGAGATCGACAATGTAAGATCGCTTCATTTTTTTTTTAGTGCTATCTGTGCAGTAGACGATGAGCGGTCGATCGATATTCGTAGTGTCATTTGCTCTGGTGGCAACGAACCTGTGAACGCTTAGGCACAGGTGGTGATTCAAGTGCAGCTGCTTATTGAGAATAGGTTGTGATGTGACGAGAGCCCAATCATCAGGAGCTTCATGTTACACTCCATATGCTGTCGGACACGTTGCGCTGCAAAATATAGCTCTTGCATGCCTCCCAGGCAGTTTGTTTTCTGGCCCTAGCTTGTCGAAATGTGCCTGTTCCCATTAGATCGCCGATTATACACTATGTGAGGTTTTGGTGAGGCGGAGACCAGCGTATTCAACCCACACGCTTAGAACATTGAAAAATAGCTTCCTTGAACATTACGGTTCAAATCGCGAACAACAGAGCCAAGAAGGCACTCTGTGGAGGGTGGCAAACGAGACCTAACTGGCCGCCAGGCCCTTCGACTCTGAAGGAAGGATGACATGTACGAGGAACACACCGAACGCTTGCATCAGGTAGGGCCTGTCTGGTGCAACCATACCGATCCAGAGCCGACACGGTTGCTCATTGGTTATGGTCTTCGGCTGCTGACCCAAAAGACGCGGGTTCGTTCCTGGACGCGGCGGTAGCATTTCGGTTGAGGCGAAATGCTAGAGGCCCGTGTACTGTGCAATGTCAGTGCACGTTAAAGAACCCAACGTGAACGAAATTATCCGGAGCCCTCAGCTACGTCTCCGTCATTGTCTGAGTAGCTTTGGGACGTTAAACCCCATACAACCAAACTTGCTGCTCCACTGAAATGCATGTACGCGTTCAATAAGAGACCCGCAACCACACCTTTTTAGGTGGGCTGAAAAAAGTTGTATGGGTTTAGCGGTGCTAAAGCAGGAGACAAGGTCCGACTAATTGGCTTTAGAGGTTTATTGCTCATATATGCAGAACTGGTCATTCATTACGTAACATTCACAGATCGCGGCGAGTCCTCGTACCACTACCAGTGTAGTGGCGCAGCGATTAATCGATGCGCCACTGCACTGCCAGGTGGCTGTTTCTACCACCGCCACCGGTAGGGGTAGTGCGACCCATGTTTTCTATTGCCGAGCAACCTCTAGCGAACAATCATTAATTTAACTGTCTCCTACCACAGTGCTCAATTTGCTCACAATTAAGTAGGCAGGCTGTGATGATGCCATAAGGTTACGTGACCTAGCTGGCGCGACACCCTCCTCGAATTCGCTACAGCTTGCGCGACGCTCCTCTGAACTGTGTAACTCGTGTAACCTGTGTAACTCGGGGTAGTTTGGAGCACAAGACAATAAAATATTTTTTCCTGTGATTAGCGCGTCTGGAATAATGCATTCGAAGTTGAAGAGATTACGCTAACTGTCTGCCTAGCCTCTGAGCCCACCTCATTGCGAAGTTTCATCAAAAGCGAGAAGTTTATCGGAGACCAGTCTGATAAAGCTGAGTTCCATGTTCATATGCGTGCAACAAGATGCGAACGATGTGTGAGCATTGCAGGCTCGATGGCCAAACGCAATATCTGTACACGACTTTATAAGCCATTGCACATTGCGAGCACAAATATACTAAACTTCGGGACAGAGAGACTCTTATAAGATACTATAATGATGGCCAAGTTAGAGTAATTGAATGATGCCTGCGACATGCCTGGGCTTAACCTCTTTGCTCTGAAACTGGAACCAGCGGTTCACCCGGTGGTCGAAGGTCTCGATGGTGGACTGCGCTCGTCCTTTGCTCCAGCCGCCAACCACAAAGATCAGCTCAGACGGCAACCGCGGCAGCCACCGCTCCGGATTAGCCAGTCCGCAGGTGCCGCAGCGGGCTTGCTTCAGAGGCAAGGCGTCTGTCATCCAAGATGGAAATTCGGGCTCAGAGCGGTGATAGCAACACAGCGTGTTCTGGCATTAGACACTGTTGTAACGGTCACGGGAGGCGCCACTGAACGCTGAAAACACAGAGCAAGAATGCGCGAATTTTACTGCCTATAGGCATCAATCACTGGCAGGCAACCGCCTATAGGCAGTTGGCTGCCAGTTATTGATGTGGCGTATACAGGAATAGGCCTGTGGGCTGAGGCTGGTGAAGAGCTGGAAGAAATATAGTGAAGTCGAACGGAAGGATACATCCGCTCTTGACCCTTGTTTCCTGGGAGCCCATTAAAATAATGCTTGAGCCAGCGCATGAGTGCGTAACTTTCTATGAAGCAAACGTTATGGGGCGTCTGGACCAGAAAATGTGTTCGTTTGTGTCAGCGCCTGTCTTACGAATTACGTTGTGGTGCGATACGTAGCAGCTTCAGGTGAGCACCAACACGTACTGTCTGAGTCACCCCAGTGTACAGCCCAATTTGTAGAGGAGACCACGCATCTCCGGCAAAATGAAAAAAACCCGCACTGCTTGCACGTCTATGTGGATCTACTTCCCAAAGGTTGTGCCTAGAACGAACCGGTAAGCTGTCAGTGTGGTAAGGTGACATTTGTTTGCAGAAAAGTGCACCACTCGAACGCATACGCAAGAGTGACTCAAAGCGTACAGCGTCGATCACACTTGTCTAGAGCGCTCAAGCGATGTGCTGGGGAGCAAATGAAGTCAAATCTTATCGTAGCTGCTTTGCTGAGGGTAAGGCGCTGGTGCCTGTGCGGCTCATATGTGTATTCGGCTGCTCTTCAGCGCAGGTATTATTGATGAATGTCAATTCCTACTTTAAAATTTCGCTTTATTTCCACTGGACTGCACCGCTCTAGCGCTCTAGACAAGTGAGATCGACTCTGTACATTCAAAAATAATGGAGGCCTGTGGTAATAGTGTCCCCCATTGATTAGAAGTTGAGAATACCGGCGCCACCGTAGACTACTTCTGCATATGGCGAGGACACCAGGTTTAGTCGAGGTATCAACAAGGCTTAATGATCAAATTTTACAGCCACCCCGCGCTTACCTGGTACGTATATGTACCCTTAGGGGCAACCACTAAAGTTTTGTGGAAATGCCACGGAATAGTTTACGGAACGGATAATGCGTTCGCGTTGACCACCAGGGCGTATCATTGTCGGCCGATGAACACCAGGCTCTGAATTTATATTGGTTAGAATGCAGCAACTGTTCGGAGTAAAGTGTAAGCTTTGGAATTGAGATAAGCATGGTGACTATTTCATAATGAACGCTAAGAAACTATAAAGCCTCGAGACAAAGCGATGGTTTTAAATGAAGGAACTTAGGCGGCCTTTACGCCCTTGCAAAAATAGTGTTCAATATATTAATGGAGGAGGCGGTGCAGGAAATCAGAATATATCAGACAGACAGAGAACTGCAGTAGGAAACACGGGGTGCTCAAGCAGAACCGAGACGCGAACTGCACAGCGATGATGGGTGACCTTAGAAGCCGGTAAACCACAGCACGCGTGCAAGGGATGTACCAGACCACGCAGGCTTTTACTGATTAGTCCTGTAGGTTGGTTTAGCACCGTTTTTTAGAAATAGAGCAAGAAAACTTGAAATGCGCACATAGGAACCGGTTTGTGTAGGAACCGAGATAGTAACACCGACTTACGCAATAAATAAGAGTTCCGACTGCCGGAAATATATGTGTAGTTAAACTGATGAATTACAAGAAACGCCGATAGTACATGAAATTTTCAAGTGCCCCAAGAAACGAGTGCAATACTGCTGTTAAGTATATATATTTTTTTGGAGGAAAAGTAAGAACCATTCATTGGGCACAAATAACTGACAGACTGATAAATGTGTTCGCGAACAACAAACAAGAGCAATGGAGTTCCAATCCGCTGCTGCAGTGCCACTACTGACTTCAGTTAACTTCGTGATCTTTCGCAAGAAAACACGAGCAATCGTGGCTGAACCTTTCGAACGATCTTCATCCGAGTGTGCAGGCTCCCCCTGCACGTTGGTTCCAGCGGCCAGGCCATCGGCTTCTGCTCTGGCAGCAGCCGCAGGTGCGACTGCATTCGCGGCTGCGACTGCGGCTTCGTGTAGGGCTGTGGCAGCAGCTGTGACGGCGTTAAGGGCGAGAAACGCCTCTTCAGCCGCGCCTGGATTATTTGCAGCAGCAGCAGCAGCTGGGTTTTTGACGAGGCTGGAATGAGCTGTTTGCAGCAGCTCTTTCTCAGGCTCGCGTAGTTTGAGCAAGACCGGGTTCTTGGAGCACCTGCAAGGGCCTAGATTCAGTGCCTCGGTAATTGCCTCCTGGAAATCGGCACTCTTAGCCATCGTCGGCCAGCGCTCCCGGAACACGTCGAAGGTCCTGCGAGTGGACACAAGAACAGATTGCTCAAGATATAAGAACACTAGGAGACCCGAAAGAGTACGATGCCTAATTCTGGTGGCCTCTTCCAATCTGTTATTGGCGTAAAAGTTGTGTATGAGTAATCAAAATAGAAGGGTTCGGGCATCCCAACAGGCCTCATAAGCACACATTTCCGTGGAGTACTTGGCGTTGGAAAACCATACTCCCGCTCTCCTGCTACTCTTCCGTGACTTTCTTTCCTGCAGATCACCGACTAGGGTCATTTGATAACTGCCAGTGGCGAACACCACCTAAGGAAACGGGTATATTTCAAACAAGAAATTAATTTCATAAATGCTAGTAGCGAACAATAAGTAAGAAAGCAGGTAATTTTTAACTAGACGTTTAAACTAGAGTAGTAAGATTCTGCGCGTGCATTAAGATTATTATGGAAGCAGCGTCCACCTGGCTGCGAAGTCTGGCCAATAAAATACTTCCTGCGCTCACACAACTTTTTTACATGACCATAAACCAGTGCCATGCAGCAATCATTAAAAATTTCCCGGTGGTTTGTGTATTCAGCGTCGCCTTGCATGAGGTTGCATTCGAGTGGACAAGATGCGTTTGTACACATTTGTATAAGTAGATTGATCTCTAGCTCAGCGCTGCATGTTTTTCATACTCTAGGCAGCACTGCGGACTAAAGTGTTACACGCAATATCGCCGCCTGGTAGCTGGCGCACCAACCTGCTCATGTACAACGTAATCAGCTCGAACACTCACTTTCAAACGCGTCTAATTCTCACGGTTGTACCGCAACCAGCGTACCGACAATCAGCTCGTGAATAAAACACAAGAGGTGCACTACCATACGCAGCTCCCGATTGATTTAGATGGCCTGGGGGATTTTTTTGCACATACTCTCAAATTGCATGATGTTTTTAGATCTCGTCTCTCGAAATACAGCCGCAAAACCCAGGATGAACAGTTCTCTCAACAGTTAAGCCAAATGCCATATTTTTCGATTCAATCATTCTGGCCGGTGCGCTATAAATACTGGCGTTGCGCTTTTCGTCGCAAAACTCATTTTTACATACAAAACATATTCAGTTCTTTTGTGCATTTGGCATGTACCTTGCATCTTTCTTCAAGTGGAAGCTATTTTCGCTTCGGGCTGGCTAATTCAGAAGTCTGTCACAATACGAGAAGCCTGCATTGTGACCGCCGTAATTGATTCATGAACCTCTGCGTGTACACCATTGTTTTTGGGCATTAACACTGAGATACCGTGCGGAATTATCTTTCTCCGGTAGAGCCTGTCGACCACTTGTCGTGCACAACCAAAAAGTCTCCACGAACTTTTCGCAGGCTGTTAGAGGTCGGATCTCTATGGACGCGTACACTTCAAAAGCACTCCTTTTGAACCGTCGGATATCGCCGTCAGCGGAGGCCTAGCACTTTCGGCATTTGTTGATAAAAACAGCGAATAGTGTTCTTTCGAATGATAGCATTGGTACTCCTGTAGCGCCTGCATGATTCAGCCCATAATCTAAGGGAATAATTCCCGCATGACTTCCCCGGGCAGCACTCCTGGAAAGGTTACCGTGAATATGTTTCACTTTCGAGGGGCAATGATGAAGACGCATAACAAGCTATCCTTCATTAACCTTGGGCAAACTCGGGAGTTTTCATATTTGTGAAAGAGCCACATCGCCAACAACGTTTGCCAATGTACCCACAGGGCATTTTATTCAGTGATAAATGGAACAGTACAGAGGGCATAACACGTGCCTAGAACAACCGAATTGCATGCTCCGCAGGTCGCAATCCCGCTGCGACCACGAATAACTATTATTAGCTTAACTGCACATGCTTACAGACGGACCATTTTTAACCAAATGTTCTCGATTCATACCACGTGTTCAGCACGAAACACGCCCAGAGCGTGTTCTAGACAAGCGTTTCGCCCTCATTACGACCGTAGACCCCATCGACAGTCGGATGGTTGTTCAACTAGTTCTTCGTTAACCAAAACTCACTCTCGCTTGCAGCAGCCTATCCGGACACACCGCAGGAGCTCCAGCAACATGGAGCTGTCTCTTGGCTCAGCGGTGGAGTGCCAGGATGCTATCGCTTCTAACGCGTCCTCCTCGTGCAAGATATTCAGCTCCGGAGACGCCAGCAGGTCATACAGCAGCCAATACGGTGTCTTACCGAAGTCGTCGCTGCGGCGCCACACCTGCGTCGCCGTACTATTTGTCAAGAATGGTAAAAGCCGTTCTAAAAAGGGGGCATAGGGGTTTTTTTACGTTTCTTTGTTTGCTTGTGGTAGACCAGAAGCGCGGATTTCTCAACATTTTTTGGAGCTGTGTACAAGCTCTTTTCCTTACTTAATACAGTATTTTTTTTCAGCCAATTGCTCATTGCATTCGGTATTGTAGTCTCAAGTAAACACATCAACTGAAGGTGCAGCTCTGTCTCCAATCTCTAAGGTATCGCGCTGCAAAAAAAAAAGCTTATTCAGAAACTTGTGCTCTTCCATCTTCGCAGTGCAGCGCTAGACAAGCTTCCAGGAAGCCAATGGATAACACACTACTTTTCTAAGCGGTGCAAAGAGTTGTTGAAGGTCGTCGCGATGATACTTAGATATCCGAGCTATGCTTTACTTGCCGCGGGTTTTTTCCTCAATCGATGCTGCTATTTAATCAAGCATGGGTACCAGCCATCGCATCCGCTAGCAATTTCTCAAGATTACCAAATGTTGCCATTAAAGAAAATAGATTGAAAGCGAGACCCAAGCGCTGTTTACACAACAAACCGAAACAAGGAAAAAAGCCACCCGTCGCGGTGGCTCAGTGGTTAGAGTGCTCGGCTACTGGTCCGGAGTACCCGGGTTCGAGCCCAACCGAGCGGCCGCGTTTCTATGGAGGCGAAACGCATAGGCGCCCATGCGCTGTGCGATGTCAGTGAACGTTAAAAATCCTCAGGTGGTCTATACTTTTCCGAGGACCACGACTATGGCACCTCTTTCTTGCTTTCTTTTCTCAGACCCTCCTCTATCCCTTCCCTTACGGCGCGGTTCAGGTGTCCGCCGAGATGCAAGACATATATTGGGTCATTTCCTTTCCCCAATAACTAATTTCAATTTCAGAAAGTCCACGCCGCAAAAATACCTTGCCTCCCTTCAGCTGGCACAACTCCATTTGATAGGGATAGGAAATTGCGGATGCCCACTTTAACACCCCACGAAAGTATTTGGAATATAAAAAATTTAGTCCTGTTTTATAAAGCTCCACTAAACTTGCGTTAGGATTGAAAACGTGTACAATCGTGAATTTGAGGGCATAGACAGCTCCAATGGGCAGCGTACAAAAATGGTTGCTCGTTCCGTGCAGGAGATAACCTTCCCGCACAGGCCTCTCGCCCATTGAAGCCGTGGCTAACGAATCATCATTAGCCCATGAGATCGTGCTCATTGAAGCCGGTGCGGAGTTGAGCCTGGCTCAGTTATAAAGGCGGGGCTTTCAGCTCTTTTTTATTGCCACGTGTGTAATTCGATGACATTTTACTTGGTGGCTCTTCATTCATGCTCATCTTTTTATATTTTGTTTATTACTTTTTTATTATTTCGGTCAGAGCACGTTGAATATGACCAACAGACTGAAAGAGAAAGGCAACCCACACAACTCTCACCATGTTTCAGGAGCATGATGGTTGCGCAGTCCAATTCTGTATTAACATTGGAGTGCCAAAGTTCTGGTGACGTTGTCATAATGCCCATGTGTCATAATAGAACCCAGTAATAGGACCGCGGCAACCACGACACACTGCTACGGGAATGGTGGGTCATGAAATCAATTGTGGTTTCACATCGCTTCCGTCAAATTTCGATAAGTACGAAACCAAAATAATTTTATAACAGCACAGAAAGCTATGAAAAGGCATTCTGAACAATTAATTTTTTTAAAAAAAGGAGGGCAAACTGGGTTAGGGAAAGAAGTGCGTGTCAATAACAGCCTAACTCAGATCACGAAGGTGAGAGGGGCATGGGAAGTGAATCCAAGACGAGGACAATATGACCTACGGCCGCTTAGGATAACAGAGGAGGTCCTAAGGAAAGTAGCCAGGTGGACAAAGTATATTGAGCAGGTAAGACTCATGCTGATAGCACGGATACGGGGACCTCTTCTTGCACAGGAGAACCTAAAGGGGCTGTGAAAGGAGGTCGCAACAAAGATGTCATGTGCTTAAGATGCTAAAGGACGCCGCTTCACAATTATCCTCCAGCAAGAATTTTTTAGACACGTTTTGTGGAAGCTGAGTTATGTGTAGTCAAAATTTGAATTTGTGACCGCAGCTGCTGCGTTTTTATGGGGGTAAAACGCTAAGGTGCCCGTGTGCTGTGCGATGTCAGTGCACGTTAAAGAGCCCAGGTGGTCGAAATTATTCCGGAGACCTCCACTACGGCACCTCTCTGTTTCTTCTTTCACTCCTGCCTTTATCTCTTGCCTTACGGCGCGGTTCAGGTGTCCAACGATATATGAGAGATACTGCTCCATTTCCTTTCCCGAAAAACCAATTATTATCAACCTTATTATCTTCGCGCCTTTCGCTCTCCTCTCGTCATTTTTTGCATGCTGAAATGTCAGCGCTCCTCAGCCGGCAGCCAAAGCGCGCGACCCAATGCTAGCAGTCCGCTGCTGACGTAACGAGCGCTGCATGATGAAACGAGCGCGGATTCGGGCGAAAGCCCAACCCCGCAAGTCACCGCTAGGCGCGGAAGCGGCAGTTTTAAAAATTGCATTGTAAATTATGGGCTCGCTTTTGAGGTCTTGTACGCGGCATGAACGCTCGTTGGACTGTACTATATATTGTGCGATAATTTTATAATCGCCTCAAACACCTTTTTCAGGAACCCTTTAAAATAGAAAGCACCATTGAACTGCAGAGGACGCAGTTGCGCAACTGATACTGATAAAAAAACAGGCCAGATGTAGACTATGTGGGGTCCTCACCTCGTCGAAGTTTTCGCGTGCATAGGCCATTACGGTATCGACGAATTTCGGGTCTTTGTAGCGATGCGAAAGCTGCGCAATGCTCAGGCAGTTCTCGGGCGCCAAGGACCGCAGCAACACATGGAAGCACTTCTCCCGCACCACGTCCAGAAGTAGCATGTCCGCGGCCTGAAGGACGTCCAGGACATTGCGGCCGCTCACGAACAGCTGCAGCGCATGATTGCAGGCTATTCTGGCGCCACCTCCGGAAACGCTCAATCAGATTGTTCTCACATGGCGATTCGCGCATTCCAATCCGCAACTGTGCGGTTCCCGGGGCCGCGACTCCAGGGAATGATATTTTACACGGAGCTCGTACGAATTCGGTACTGTTTTACTAGGGCGATTCCATGTTTGGGTTCTTGTTTGTTCCACGATTTGGCTTCCCGCGCTCTTCTAGATATGTGCCAACATGCCACGAGTTTGCTACCAATTTATCATCAGCAAGGCTAAAAATACCTAAACAGAAGAGATTAAAGGCCCTGCCGATATCGAAACTTTGCCTTCACTGCCTGCTTCATTTTTTTAGTGCAATGTTTATTTGGGGGACATCCTTTTCGGTGCACATTCCATGGCAGCATAATGCCGTGGGATCCAGTGAAGGCTGCGTTAACAGCTTCCAGTCCACTGCACTGGGTTGCTGCTGTAATTACACATCCATGTGTTTTAAGACTGCTGACAGAAAGGACGCTACTGTTATTGCAGTTTCGCCGACCTGCGCTGCCAGAAGGACCTTAAAAATGAGACTGGGCCACATATCCCGCATGCAGATTGTGCCCAAGATGTATATCATGCAGATTCGCGAATGGGAATGGCTATTATGTTATCAGATGCAGCGATGGCGTAGAGGTAGAGCGTCCGCGTCGCGTGGAAGAGGACAGGGGTTCGAATCCCGGTGCCGCGCAATTCTCCGCCGAGTTTGAAAAAAATGGCCGTGGATTAGCTCGGCTATGCAAGGATTATACGTAGCGAAAGCTAAGGCATAGCACGGTTTCTCTTCTGACGTCACGCCAGATGGCGAGGAGGTGGCGCCGTGGCTGGTCACGTGGTTCCTCACGCGGTTGGTCACGTGGTGCGGTGCGACTACGGCGGGACTGCGAGCACCGCGAAATTGCGAGTTGGTGGCCAATGTAACTTTGGCCACAAAACTGCGCGTGTCTATGGAATTGCATAAGCAGGGCTTGGATGCGGCCTGATCTTGGTGACCAGAACCGACAACGCACTCCCTCACCAGAACAGGATTTGGCCACCCTCGTGTACTGCTTGGCCACAACCTTCTACGAACAAACCGATTAACCCTCGGCCCTCAGTCCCCAGTGGCTGCGAAGCAACTTACCAAGGCGGCGGTCAGACCTGTGAAGCAGCAGACGGTACTTAGAATCTCTGGCTCTGGACAGGCCGCCGTTGGAATCTAAACCTGGCAACGTTTAACGCTAGAACCTAATTTAGTGAGGCTAGCCCAGCAGTACTGTTCGAGGAACTAGCGGGCAATAAATGGTATGTTATAGTGGTTAGTAAAGTTATGTGGACCGGATAGGCGTATACTGTACTAAAGGATGGGCACATACTGTGCTATTGCGGATTAGCGGATACTCAGGCAGCACAACAGCATTGGTCGAACGTTGGGCTATCACTGGCAAAAACTGGCACGAACATCGGTCTTACACTGGCATTTACGCTGAGCGCTACCATTCTCCGCGAATGAGTCATAAGCAGTTCTGAATGTAAGGGTGTGGAAAACGTGGAAGCGTCAAACTATTCTTGCAAAGCCGCTGGAGAAGCATCATGTCCAGCGACCGAAAACTTTGAAGCGGAAAATGTGGAGCTCGAGATGGACTTCACCAAAACAAATTCAGACACTCGCGCATTCTGTGGGGCCGTGTGTTATTTCAGGATGGCTTAAATGATATCATGAAATAACAAAAACATAAAACAATATATTAAATAATATGCAAGCAAATTCGCAATCTTTCATAGTATTTACATATGGGACATGTGGCAAACAAGCTAGGTTAACATGCGTCTAACACCATTTATCAGTCGATATATTCGCTGGTCGTCGAAGAATCCTCCAGCTTTTTGTTGGTGTGGAAATTTCACAGAAAAAGCTAAAAGAAACGAAACTGTGTTGAACTGTGGCTCGCAACTATTTCCGATGCTTTTCACCAATAAAGATAATGTTCGAAAGAAAAAAAATCAGTTTGCGAGAAAATAAGTAAAGTCGTCTGCAAGAGCTATAGCCCTCAACCCTCAATGAAATTACGCAACAAAACAATAAAATGCACAAAAAACTACATATTTAAACACTACGATTTGCAGAAAAGAAAAAAAATCGGAAAACACAGGGGAAGGAGCAATCACACGGAACGCCGTACGGAAGCGTATACGAATCTCTTACCGCGTGATGAAGCGGCGGCCTAGTGTTTCGCGCGTGCGCAGCTTATAAATGTAAATAAATTACTAAGGTCCTGCTTCGTTTCTGGACGTTGCTAAAATTGCGCACAAAGTCGGCTTAAGGAATGCACTTGCACTAAGTTATTACGTTTGATTTAGTATCTGTATTAAGCAGACAACCACTGCGCAGTGTGGCAGTGAATTCTCTAGAGTGAAGCAAAAACGCGCTTTTCTCTTTAAAAAAAATCATGAAATGAAAGTCATTTGATTCTTTTTAGATAGAAGCCCTCTTGGGCTGGTTTTCAGATACTCGCGCAAGCTGAGCGTGCAAAAACGCCTTAAAATACATAAAGGTCATAGAAATAGGCGGGTTTTTATGCCCAGAAATCGGACAAAGGCGACAGCGTGAGCTCTGTCTGTGCACTTCTAAAAAAAAAGAATTTTTTTGATTAGGTGCGTGGCTGAGCCATGTATAGTTACACGAATCATTACAACTGGGTCATGCCAGCGCATATTAGTTAATTACTAAATTTACCAGAACTTTTCAAAGAAATTTTAGTGCTTAGTTGCAGCCGCATCTAGTTCCCTGTATTAACGATAGAATTGTACAGGTCCATAGTTGTCTGTGTGGATGGTGTCGTCTTCGGCCTTAGGCCCCTTTCACATGCATGCGATTTTCGCCTGCGACACTGCGAACTCCGTCGGTCTGCGACTGGGGAGGGCCGTCGGTCAAGTCACAGACGGCTTACGATCCAGTTCCGTCCGGTTGGTATTCAGCCGTAGCTTCGGTGTGTTCGCTCAGCGACTGAACAATGGGGAGCGCCGAGACTGCGTGCGACGTGCTGCCACGTGGGAGCTGTTGCCGCGGTGGAAGCAAAACTGCTTATTCTAATCAAAACATTGAAATAATGCCCCACATCTTAAAATACACTCGTCATAACATCATCAACACATTTCGTGTAGCGCTTCTGTCGCGTTTAATCATCGATTGGCTTTGCAAACATCAAGAAACATTGAGTGTCCCTTTGACGGAATTCGCTGCGGAGTTGGATGTGAAAGCATTGGCCGAAAATCGCACTGCGGCGTCACCGGCTATGCCGACTGTTTTCTTTCTAGTTGGAGAATGTGAAACGGGCCTTATGCGACAGAGCGGTTCCTCTGTGGCGGAATATGCACACTCGACTGACCACCACCGAAGTCGCCGTCACGTCGCTGCACAACTCAAAATCAGCGAACGGACCGAACAGAAGTCGATGGCGGCAGCACACAGCGAGCGAATGCGTTTGGAATGCTTAGTAATGCGTTTGGGAATTGTTGGGAAGCACCTTAGAACACAATTCATCAGCGGCGGAGCCCTCGCAGACGTCGAGACGCCGTGCCTCGACGGCGTCGACACGCTCCTCCTTAAGTTTCTCCTGTGCGAGAGCTCCCTGCTGACAGCTTAATTCGATTTCATTGAGTTTTTTCGTCGTAACTATGCCTCTATCTCCGACCGCGCAGTCGAAAATTATTCGTTGTTTGTCCAACTCCACACATATACCGCAAAAGTGTTCGGTAAGAAAAAGATTAATAAAACTTCAAATTCTTGAACTCGCCCAAGCGCAGCCCAGGAGCTCAAATGAGTTTTAGCGCGTTCGAAAATTATAAACTATTATACATAATAAATTATAAAATCAATCTTCTACCCAGTACACTGGATGCTGCAATGTTCACAAACACCTGCCATTATGCTTTTAACACTGGATAAGAGGTGGCAAGCCAAGGTCAATATAGCCAGGTTTCGAAATTGGCTTAGCCATTTCTGGCAAATAAAGGGATAACTCTGGCTAACATGGCCCATGATAGCCATGTTTCAAAAATGGGTTAGCCAATTCTGGCAATGATAGGGAGAACTCTGGCTAACATGGCCCATCATAGTCATGATTTTTTGATGGCACAGCCAGTATCAGATCCTCATTGGCACCTCTGAGCCTACTTAGGGCCACGCCTTGCCGGTAGCTTTCTAATATTGACCCGCTGTTATGTGCTACCTGGATAGACGAGAAATAGGTGTGGGATTCCTCATTATTCATGATATAGTTCCATACTATGCACTCAACCAGCATCCTCCAAAAGGTGCGTTGTTGCGACCACAGAACGGTAAGGTCTCGAATTAGCGTAGACTTGAAGAGGGAAAGGAAGAAGCTAGTGAAAAGGAAGACCACTAAAGAGCTGTGGCAAGAGAGAAAATGGAGGAATTCAGGATATCACTGCCGAACATATATTTTGCTTTAACTGAGGAAGACGATCTTAATGTTAATACAGTAAACGATGATCTGACAGCTATCATTGCGGAGTGCGCAGTAGAGGTAGGTGGTAGGATGGTTCGACAGGATACCGGCAAGCTATCTCAGGAGACGAAAGATCTGATTAAGAAACGTCAAAGTATGAGGGCGTATAACCCTACAGACAGAATATAACTAGCAGAATTATCGTAGTTAACAAATAAGCGCCAATTAGCCAACATAAGAAAGTTTAATATGAAGAGAATCGAGCATGCACTAAAGAACGGAGGTAGCCAAAAAGCGGTGAAGAAGAAACTAGGCATAGGTAAAAACCAGATGTATGCGTTAAGGTACAAGGAGTACAATGTCATTAGCAATATGGATAAGATGGTTAATGTAGCCGAAGAGTTCTACACAAATCTACGCAATAGTAAATGTAAGCAGAACGTTAATGATAGATAAATTAGCGCACAGAAATGCGTCATCCCGCCTGCAACGAAAAAGGAAGTAAATAAAGCCTTAGGAGCAATGCAAAAGCGAAGAGCAGCTGGTGAGGATCAGCTAATAGCAGATCTGTTGAGGGACGAAAGGTAAATTGTGCTGGAAAAAACTAGCCACCCTGCATACTCAATGGCTTAAGACTTCGACCGTACCGGAAGCCTGCAAGAAGGCAAATATTTTCTTAACTCTTAAGAAGGGTGACGCCAAGGACTCGAAAAATTACAAATCAATCAGCTTACTCTCCATTGACTACAAGGTATTTACTAAGGTAATCGCTAACATAGTCAGGGCAACCTTAGACTTTAATCTACCAAATTTTCAGGCAGGCTTTCGTAAAGAATATTCCACAATAGATCATAGTCACGCTAACAGTCAGGTGATAGAAAACGTGCAGAATATAACTTACCCCTATATATAGCCTGCAGGGATTACGAGAAAGGATTTGACTGAGTGGAAACCTCAGCAGTCAAGGAGGCATTGTGGAATGAGGGTGTAGAAGAGCCTTATGCCAAAATACTGGCAGATATATATAGCAACTGGACAGCTACCATAGTTCTCCATAAAGTCAGCAATAAAATTCGAATGACGAAAGGCGTCAGGCAAGCAGACACGATCTCGCCAATGCTATTCGCCGCCAGTTTATAGGAGGTATTCTGGGGCGTGAATTGGGAACAGTTGGGGATAAGAGTTAATAGAGAATACCTAAATAATCTGTGATTCGCTGATGACATTGCCTTGTTGAGACACTGAAGAGATGAACTTCAAATCGTGATCAATGAGTTAGACCGACAGAGTAGAACGGTGGGTCTAAAAATTAACATGCAGAAAACGAAAGTAATGTTCAACACTCTAGCAAGGAAACAGCAGTTCAAAATTGGCAGCGAGGTGCTGGAAGTGATAAAGGAATAGTACAGGTAGGGACTGCTGATCAGAATTATGAGAGTTAAGTAACTAGAATGATAAGAGTTGGGTGGAGCGCATGTGGCAGGTTCTTTCAGATCAAGAACCACTATCCCTCAAGAAAGTGTAAAACAGCTGTATCTTACCGGTACTCACCTACGGGGCAGAAACGTGGGGGCTAACGAAAAGGGTTCAGCTTAAGTTAAGGACAACGCAGCGAGCCATGGAAAGAAAAATGGTAGGTGTAACGTTAAGAGACCGGAAGCGGATGAAGTGGGTGAGAGAACAAACGCGTGTTAATGACATCCTAGTCGGAATCAAGAGGAAGAAATTGGCTTGGGCAGGGCATGTAATGTGAAGGCAAGATAACCGCTGGTCCTTAAGGGTAACGGAGTGTATTTCAAAAGGAGGCAAGTGTAGCAGGGCACGGCAGAAGGTTAGGTGGGTGGATCAGATTAAGAAGTTTGCAGGGATAGGGTTGGCGCAGCTGGCAACAGACAGGGTTAACTATAGAGACATGGGAGAGGCCTTTGCCCTGCAGTTGGTGTAGTCAGGCTGATGATTATAATGAAGATGCCATCATCCTTCCCATCGAGCGCAGCAAAGCCCTCCATATCGCGAGCACTGACCTGGTCCGTGTACAAAAACGTAAGCAGCACGTCGAGCGCACCGCCCGTGACCCCGGAGACGAGGACGTCCCTGGGCGAGCCGTTGTCCTCTGCGAAAAGGGCCCGGAAGTAGGGGCTCGACACGCGGAGGAAGCCACGCTGCGCCCGGAATTCGCCGCCGTCCGTCGTGCGGAGGCGGCAGTCTGCGGTCAAGACGCCGCCAGGAAGCAGCCCGCAGTGCCAGAACATGACGTCTGCTCAGACGAGTGAAGCTCCGCTGGCCCTTGGTCCCGATGGCGATGACTTAGCTCGAGGCGCGTGCTACGCGGATGCTACCGTTTCCTCTCCTTCGTCTCTCAAGCGTGTTCCGAAATTACTCGTCTTCTTCACGGTAGTGCAATATACCGTAGAACAATGCCAATCGCCAAATTCGCGTTATTTCTTGTGCTCACCTTGAAAATCAGGTTGCTGCGCTTAAGAACTGGGGTAACAGAAGAATAAGTTGTCCGCAGTACCACCACCATCAAGATGAACTTCCTCGAACTAGTCGAGCTTGCTGCTGCACTTTGAGCTCATTATTACAACGTCTCTGAGGTCGACCTCATGCTCTCCTGTTCCAAACTCTTTAAGATGGAAATTCTGAGTCACCCCGGTGTCCCCCATCGTACACGAGCGAGAGCAAGATTCGTAAGCACGCCCAAGAAACGGGAGGAGCAAGCTGTGCGAAGAAGCTGTTGATGTCACTGTAATATATACATTTGTGAGATACCTTCGTACTCTCAGAGTAAAATATTGGTATCCTCAGTTAAAATTTTGCAATAAAGCCCTGCAACATCTATGTTCTCGAACCAGATCCCAAAGGACGACCCCTTTGGGACGGGAGGTGTAGAAAAAGCGAGAGCTTTCATTGTAGCAACTCAAATCGGCGATGGGAGGCAGGCGCAAAAAGTAGAGGCACATCTGCTTCAAACACAAACAGTTTTTGAGGAGATCTTGTGAAAGCTAAAAAAAAACTCCACTCGGCTATGGCGATGCCAAGAACAGTTCTTTGCAGCCAACGAAGGTAGGAATAATGATCGGTCTAGGCTGCATACGGTTGAAAGATGGGGATGACCTTTTAAAATAAGGCGCTCAAAGCACCTGCGACAATATCGAGGCTCTCAGAAGTAGTTTCCCGTGAATTATATCATTGCTGAAAAATCCTTCGCCTCTGAAGTGGGAAAAAGAGATAAATCTGTGCGCCTTTGGCTATAAACAATAAACATGCAAATATCAACGAAGAATTAGGGCTGCGCGGCAATACAAACAAATTTAAGTTTGGCTTCTTTAGAATGTGTTGATGCATTATTCATGGCTAGAGTTTCAGGTGGATTTTCGATGTGAGAGCAATAGAAGAGAGAACAAGCTATGTAGAAAACTCATCATATTTTAATTCCATGACAGAGGGCATTGGCAAAAACTGCGATAGGACAGATGGCACATGCCACTGCATGGCGAGCCTTTTTCTAAAGGGCGGTATATCAGCTCAGGCAGCCTAAATGGCTTCGTGGGAGAGGGCAACCACCCATTAAAGACTGGCCAGCTCCTTACTGGTGAGACGTGTCAAGAGGTAAGACGTGCCACTGGCCCAAGGGGCCGGGAGATACATTGCATGCCACGGTGCGAAGGAGTTGCCCCCAAGAGTCAGTGGTGTGGCTATGTGGCCAATATCTACGGCCTGTACAATTAATCTAATTCTTCCTGTTTTGTTTTGTTGTTTAGTTAATGTGAAGTGAGCTTTGATTAGGCCTGCTTGCCGTTTATCATTGCCTAGGTAGTTTTCTTTTTACAATCAATTGTAGCAATTTATTAAAATTTGCTTATTTGAGGGAGTCTAAAAAGAGAACAGTTAATAAAACAGAAAAAACACTGAAGGCCCATTAAACAAACTATGATGCCGGATATGAGCGCCAGCCGACATACTATACAATTATTATGCACAAAAAGACGTAAGATATGCGGGGTCTCGACTCCCTCTCTTTTCCAGCGGTCACACTCCGATACACAAATGAGAAATTATTATGAGTTTGACTACCCATTCTGCGGAAGCGTTCGGTCGGTTTGGCTTGGGAAAGTTCCAGCAAAGTGCAAGCAACAGGCTATATGCGGACCTCCTGCCTGCTATTGCCGATAATAAAATTTTCCTTCTCTCTCTCATAATATTTAAGCAGTGGCGTGATCGCAACTCTATGGGCGGCACCCCATGCAGAATGCAACCCTGGACCACTGCTGCAGGTCCCACTCGGCTTCACCGACGCTTTTCGACAGCTACAACGACGCCAGACACGCTTTGCACACTATACACTACGACGAGCTTATGAACTATTAGCACGAATTATATTGTATCATGCGAAAACGGGATGCTTTGTTCTGCCTCTAGAAGCGCGCAAATCGCAATATCAGCTTGGCGCTTCGAGTACGTAATTCATGATGTAGCGGGAAGCAATATTATGTCACCCAACACGGCAGCTAATTCGAAGCTGGGCACGGCACACAGTCTAAACAGTATCAGGGTTACCTTTGTACGCCTCAAAATTATCCTAAGGGGAGTTGTTTTCTCGACTTTTACACGGCTATCACCACTGAACTGCCACGAGTTTACAACAAAGATATATGGGCGCCTAGCACGTATCTAAACGTACAGCGTTAGTTAGCCTGCAGTAACCCATAAAACAGGTGTTATTAAAATACTGTGCGATGCCATTCCCGTTAAAGAACCCAAGGTGGCCGAAATGAAACGGAAGTCCTCCACTACTGGATTCCTCATAGAGCGTGTTGCTTTCGGAATTAAAATCCGATATACCATACATAATCCGTATCTCTTTTGTGTGACTGGAGAGAAACCATGTTGAATATACGGTACCTGCGTGGCCAATATGGACAGCTCATTAGTACACACTAAACACATAAGAACTCCGCATCACGTCACATCAGTCACATAGAACTTATATCAAAACACACGGGCGATATCACGTATTTAAATTGTTACTGTTTTTTTTAAGAGACTTGTATCGGGGACGTGAGAGCAGCAGTATGAAGGCAGATGTTTTGCGGTTTTTCATGATCGCCTCCTCCAGCTAATACACATCGCAAAAAAATGTCGGACACTCACCCACGCGATGTCTCGAGTCAGCGCCTAATAGCGGAGCTATCGGATTCCGTTGCCTGCCACTGGTCTTGGATTCCATTTTATATGCCCGCCCTAAGCAGTACGCATTCCTAGGGAAAAGCCAAGCGCAGCGCCTAGATCAGTAAATTAAACTTTACATGACGCACAACAACACCTACTTGACCACGCACTTGCCTTAATCAAACCTTGTGTCTATTTAAGGAGCATGCGCTAATGGCCATCGAGTAGTCTTCCCACAGCGAGAAGTAAACAGAGAAGCACTGCAGATGGGGAGACGTGCCGTGAATTATATTCCGCAAACGAAGCCCAAGTGTCGTCTCCTGCCACAGGCGACGTGCGTCCAAGACCACGTCCCGAATAACGGTGCATGTCCATCGTCATCTCGAAATTGAAAGGAACAGAGGAAAAAAATTGCCAGTGGCTTAGCTCGGTTATGCCAGGGTATACGTTGGGAAAGCTAAGGCATAGCTGTGTTAGCCTAGGTTAGTCTTGATTGCAACTCCAAGTTAGTCTCGTTGTCTGGCTAGTTGTCACGTGGTTCGTCACGCGGTTGGTCACGTGACCAGTTACGTGGTTGGTCACGTGGTGCGGTGCGACCACCGCGAGAATGCGAGCACGGTGGGAATGCGAGCACAGCGAAACTGCGAGTTCGTGGATAATAAACTTTCGCTACAAAAGTAGTGCCGTGTTTGAAATCAACGCTCCATCATTCCTTTCAGTGGCCAATAGACGTACGCGCACTTGCAAGGTACTTGCAGCCATTTTGCCCGCCTTGCTTACATGCTCCCTGTAAAAGTGGAAGGATGGCTGTACTAAGGACGTGTTTGATCTGCGTCAGTCGTTGATGCCTTCGTTCTTTGAGTGTCTGAAAACATTAGGCACAATGGCAAAAATTAAGAACCCTCAACTTTTTAAGCAATTTTATTTTGGGAAGATGTCTATCCTGGAAGAAGGCTTGTTTTCTGGTTTCTTAAAAAACAGCATCTTCGGGCAACTGAGAGCACACGTAAACACAGACAGACAGACAGACAGACAGACAGACAGACAGACAGACAGACAGACAGACAGACAGACAGACAGACAGACAGACAGACAGACAGACAGACAGACAGACAGACAGACAGACAGACAGACAGACAGACAGACAGACAGACAGACAGACAGACAGACAGACAGACAGACAGACAGACAGACAGACAGACAGACAGACAGACAGACAGACAGACAGACAGACAGACGCGCGCGCGCACATACGCACGCACACACATATTGCCGCGTTTACCACGTCGGCCGTACTCTAAAGGTGGCTAAAGAGCGTTCTAGAAAAATTAGTTTTCGCTTTTGTTTTGTTTTTTGTGTTTACATTAATGTAACCTTGCGGTTGCAAACAAGAAAAAATGCGGTAATTCGGCAATTAAGCCCAAAGCAAAAAAAAACACATGCACTGTTTGCTTCAGTCAGAATCAGCCTGCACCCTCTGTAATGGCGAATGAAAATATTATTATCCGTGAACTATCCCAGAGCAACCTTCAACACCTTTTGTGACGTGAGACAATTAGCTTGGTTCAGAAAACGTATCGCCCAAATAACAAGCCAGAAACAAGCGATCTATGTATAATGCCGAGAGAGAGAAATGAACATTTTTATAAAAAAAACAAACAGGAGCGAATTGTGAGTGGGGTCCGCAGTCCAAGTCTTCAGTGGCTTCCACAGACGCTTTAGCGATGGCGACTAGCACCTCCTGGTCTTCCAGGTTGGCGCTGGCCATCGTCACCTCCCACTGCTCCAGCGCCGCGTTGTGCGACTTTAAGTGGTTCGGCTTAACTGAGCATGTAACGTGCGTGAATGTGGAAAGTTCGCCACATCAAGGACATGCGGTGATGCGCCCTACTGTCAGATCCGGCTGCAGAACGTCGACCCGCAACCCGCACATTTTCAAAGAATACTTCACGTATTTCTCCGCCAACGGCCGAGCAGCAATCTACCACGCGACTGGGCGGAAGCACCCCGCGCGTGCTTTTCGCCATGGCAACCATGTTTGATAGCTCCTCCAACTCGCTGCAGTGAAATAAAAGAAAAATGAAGGTGGGCGCCGTGCCATTAAACCCTATTTAATAGGAACATCTGTCACAGAGAATAGTAATTCGCAGTTTTTAAGAATTTTCACACCGCGTGGACAAAGATCCTCTGATAATAAGACGAAGACAAAATCCTCCTTTGTGCACCTTTAGGAAGTGGAGCGGGATATTTTTCTCGGCTTTCTGCTTTTTTTTTCCATTTCAAACAGTTCAAATAAGCAGCGGCAGGCAGTAGTGCTCAGCGATGACTCTAACAGCCAGCCCTAGCTTGTGGGGAAGGCCAACGGGGCCGCGACCAGGTGGCCCATTCTTATTCTATAAAAAGATTCGGTAAAATAAGGATGTTTTCTCTCAGTCAATTTGCTCGAGAGTCATAAATTTTGTGTGCCTGTAACTTATGTAAAGGATTCCCGTAAACATTTCCCCAGCACTGTTCCAGCTTCAAGTCACTGATCAATTCGCTCTCGCCCAACCATATGCTAGCAGTCCAGTTTAGCTCAGTGGTAAAGTGACGGCTACGGTGCTGTGGTCGTCCCGGGTTCACCCCGGACAAGGACGAATTTTTATTTTAACTAAGAAAGAAGTTTCTGTGGAAGCTGTATAGTTCTCCTTTGTACCCGTATGTCGGCGCTTAGATGGATTCCAGTGAATAATTACTCCCTTATTGCAAATCTACTACACCTTGGGGGATTCCTGAAAACAGCTGACCAAGAAAATAAGTGCATAAATGTTTCTTCAGTGATAACATTCCTTGCGTTCTACCTTCTATACTTATGAGATCAAAACATTGATCGGCAAGCATGCATTCGTTCAGTGGGGTAATCTTGGCGTACCACAGAAGAGACCATTTAGTTTTTCCTTTTGTGGCGGCAGCTACATTACTCTAGCATTTCGAGCCTTCAGTGTAGAGGCGCCGCCACGGCCCCGCAACGTGGTCACGTGGCTGGTCACGTGGCTGGTCACGTGGTGCGGAGCAGGTGCCGGCGGAGCGGCGCGCCGGCGAAACCGAGATGGGGGTGGGGAGTGGAGAGGGGGAGAGAGTGAATCCACGTCCAGGTACAAAGATGAAGAAGGAACGCACACCGAAACGTAGCGGCGAAACACAGACTTTGCAATTCGACTGAGCGAGTTCCACTTGGTCAGCTGTAGCTATCGCATCCTTACATGTTTAACCAGAGCTAAACCACGGGCATTTTTTTTTTTGTAGCGATAGTTACATTACGCTATCATTTCGAGCCTTCAGCGTGGCGGCGCCGTGGCTGGTCACGTGGTTGGTGACGTGGCGCGGAGAAGCTGCCGGCGGGGGGGGGGGGGGAACTGAGTGGGGGAGTGGAAACAGGGAGAAGGAGAGAGGGTGAATCCACGTCCAGGGACAAAGATGAAGAAGGAAAACCCAGCGAAACGGGAGCGCGTTTGGGTATTTTCATATATTTAATTCTCAAATATTCTCTCCCGATATTTAGTTTTTTTCCTTTTCTTTTTAATTACTCTGAAATTCCACCCAAGGCACAATCATTAGCTTGGCACCAGTTTACTCAATTCAATGGGGTCTCCCCACTGAACCCTGGCCAATCCCCCGTCGTGGTTATGTGCCACGTCAGGAAGGCAACAACAAAGACGAGAGCGGCGAAAGACTGACTTTGCAATTCAACTGAGCGAGTCCACTCATCCAGCTGTAGCTATCGCGTAACTCCAAGTTTAACCAGAGCTAAACCACAGCCATTTTTATAAGTGCTCCTCTTTTCGTTACCTTTTCTTTCAATAATTGATGCTGCATTATGTGTTCACCCAATACACGCCCTGTTCGCTGTATTTTCTACGGTCTGCAGTCCTCAGGCAGTAAAGAAGTAAAGCCCGTAGATTAAAGGCAGCCGTCAAAGAAGAAGAAGAGGAATCTTTGTTTTTACTCATTGATTTTTCAAAATTCACGATTGGTGCTACACTTTTGTCGTCATCTTCCATGAAAACTTCTTTGTTTATTCTACTACACCTTGGCCAATCCCCCCGCGTGGGTATGTGCCATATACATGGGGTGAAGAAGAAGAAGAAGAAGAAGCGCACGTTTCGGAACGCCGTGAGAAGATTCAAGGCGCAACCCGAGCTGCTCAGGGCGGTAAGCCAAATCCACGACGACTCAAGACCGTGAAAAGTAGGCCCGGAGAGCGTCCAGTCATCACGTAAGTAGGCGACGAGTCCACACTCAAGCGTAACGTTTTCGCTAGACGAAAAGCTTCCATGCCCCTTACCAAACTACAATACCCCAGACGCTGTTTGAGAGAATCTCAGCACTGCTGGCCCTCCACAGGCGCTGTGTATGCGGATAGATGCTTTCTACCAATGATGCTCTGGCGAATGTCGAGAGAGAAAGAAATGGTTCCGAATAGGGCATGTAAAGCACCAGGAGATAAATGGTTTCTTTCGGTGTAGAGGACATGAATTCTGGGCTGAAAACAGGCGTGGAAATGATAGTGGTAAAGTTGCGAAGATAGGCCTTCTTGCGTGTTGTTACCTCCGTAGATTTGACTCAGTTGACAAGCCCCGTGAAGCAGTGTTCATGTGGTGCAAAGCTTGGAAAAGTTGGCATCAGTTGCCGATGGCCCGCGCTGCCTTGAGTGTTCATGTAAGCCCACTTTGTGGATTCCTGAAAATGCGCCGCTTCGGCCGACGTGGTTGCTGAGGGCTTGTCGTTTCTAATTCTCTTCGCTAAATTTTTGTTCCCTCACCTTTCGACCGTTACATTGAACCATTTCTAGTCGCGGCCGGCCTGTGCACTTTTGTGCTCGGTGTTGACTCCGTCACGACAGCACCAACTTTACGTTTCTGCCTCCTTTACTGGGAATGTCCAGTCTTACATTTAGGGAGAAGCGCATACCGAAGCTGAACGTTTTTTTCGGGCCTACAACCGCGGGCTGCTTTATGTTTCCTTACAATAGAGCATAAGCGGTTTGAATTTTACCTCCACAAAATGTCTTGAAAAGAGGCGCAAATTAGCAAACCGTACGTACGACCGAGTACGATAGTGTTTCTTTTTATACCCAACTAACACTGGCGTTATGTGCGCGCGTCCCTTCCGAAGCGGGATACTCAAGTTGCGGTGAACCAAGGATGTGGACGGCGCGTGTCGAGGGTGGACCCTGCTGCACCAACCACGCGGCGGTCGCAGTCAACGACGAAATCTACTCGTTTGGCGGCTACTGCGTCGACGAGGTCAAGACGATGCGCCGGCCCATGGACGTGCATGTTCTCAACACGGGTACGTGTCGTCTCAGAAGTGCTGCAACCTTGGAGTGCCACGTGTCGCAAATCCCTGACATTAGATGCTGAGACACCTGGCGGAGCTTTGCCGAAAAACGCGGCCAATACAAGTTCATCTGCCGCTGCAGCGCTTGTTTTCATGTATGCAGTATATATTTTTAGTCTTTTTGAACCAAGTTTTATTTCAGCAGATCCCATTGTAGCCATGTTCTTTAGGAAGCGTAGAAGCACAGGCTACGACTGTTGATTTTTCAGAATGCGGTTTTCATAGCGAAGTTCGCTCCAAAACGCAGATAACAGTAGTTACACTGTTGATTCGCGCATTAAAGTAGCTCCAAAGCTTTGGCTAGCATCTGCTTATAATAAATTACACATCTCGTCTGTTTTCTTTAAACGAAAGTTGCCACATGGTAGGCGCAAGTTCAAATTTTGTAGCTCCTTTACCAGCAAGCAAAGAATGTTGTAGTCAACAACCTTCGAGAAACTGCACTTTTCATTTGAGGGCCTCTCCCATCTAAGCATAGCTTTGCCCTGGGACAGCAATTATGTGTGCTGTTCAGTCTAAACGTATTTTCTTTGGTCCTGCAGTTCCAGCTCAGAGCGAAAGATGGTTTTCAAAGGCTGATTTTTAGGAAAGGGAGGCACAGTAACTGGCCGACTTTTCGATGGATGCCTCAACCATACCTTGAGGAAAGGGAGGAAGTTTCACTTTTGTTGAAAAGCGTCGGTCGCGGCCGGATTTGAACAAGAGATCTCCGGCTCAGTAGCCGAGTGCTCTAACCACTGAGCAACCACGGCAGGTGATCAAGGCGGCAGTGGCCACTAGTGGGCGCCGATGCAGAGCTTCCCCATTGAGGCACCTAACATTGCCGCCTAGTGTTTATTGACCCATAAGCAACTAAGGCTATCTTGTGCCAAGCAAAATAAGGCATCTATCGTTCAAAAGCGCACTCATCCCATGCGTTTCTCATGCCACGCGTTCACGAGTCATGCATACAGCAATGGAGCCAAGGTCTCATGCCTATAGGTTGTATTGTGTTGCCACAGAACAACATCTGAACGTCGTTGGAGCGTGCCTTTCAAGCTCTCGCATCACCCCCCCAGTTCACCCGAGCAGCACATGGTGGTTGCCGTCCACGCTGCGCCAGAGATATCGCGCAGTCCTGCATCACTGAGACTTCACAGCGTGCTCAGGAGCTTATTATGCGCTTGTAAACTCACTGTCCTCACCCCTGAGTCAAGGACGCTGTTTAGGACTGTGCTTGAGGGAGTCTTGATGTCTACTGGCGCGAAATGTCCACCAAAAACATATCGATATTGCCTTTCCTACTGAAAGATACCATATGACGAGTTCTATATATCACGAGTTCTATGCGTCACTTTAGGCTTTATTATGTCTTTGCAGCCTTACATGCATTTTTATGTGGTGTTTAAAGTCGGACAGGTTATGAGGATTATAGCCTGAAACACAAACGTGAGCGTCTTTAAGAAACGCGCAGACGTTAGGAAGTTGTGTCAGGAGGCCTTCAAGAAGCCACTGAATGAGAAGAGGTGATGTTTTTTTCTCTTTAATGCACAGGGAGCACTCTCGAGAAATCAACTACTGCATGAAGTGAAGCGCGCATGTCTGTTCGAAATATTTTCGGATACTTTGTGGCTAAGTGTAGTTAGAGATCAGCGTTCTAGGCGGATCAAAGTGTTCGGTGTCCTGCATGTGCCGTTTTATGTCTTTAGTTTATCCAGCACTTCGTCGCTGGCACTGTGTTAGCAAAAGGCGAAGCTCGTCAGCTGATACGGCGTCATGACTGAGCTGTTATTGGATCTAACAGTGAGATCAAAAGACGCGTCTCTTCGCTAGACTCTGTGGCAGCCTCGGTCAATCGCAATTTGAGGCGAAACGTAAGAATGCCAAGCAATATCTTTTTATCATTCTGAATAAGAGTCATTAAAATTACCTCTGTACGTCTAAGCACTTGTTCACAGTATTGTGCTATCACTGATGTCAATTCCCTATCACCCTCTGGGAAAAGGGAAATAGTGCGAATCACTCATGCAGTGAAGCAAACCGTTTTGGTATGCCTTCGCAGCCTCCCTTCGGTGGACGCAGATCCCCGTGCAGAGAAACCTGGAGAGCGTTCCCTTCCAGCGGTCCGGCCACACCGTGGTAGCGTACGGCGAGTACGCCTACCTGTGGGGAGGACGCAACGAGGACGGAGCCTGCAACATCCTCTATCGCTTCGACACCGGTCAGTTCAGTGGAAGGCTAGGTTCCCGAGTCGATAGCTTGCATGCTGAAGAAAGACAAGCCACGCTCGGGACTGCGTGACGGCAGATCGGCATTCTGGCTACTGGCTTCTCAAGGCCTTGAAAATGAGGGCACTCCTGGGGCTCAATGGGTCTAGACAAGGTTTTTGTTGCGTATATATGCATGTATGGCTTTTTTTTTAAAAGGGCCCTCAAGAGTTCCGCTAATTAGGGGGTGCGCAGACGGAATTTCGCAGTTCGTTGTATTAAATAAGTGCCATGTTGCGGCCTAAAATACCGAAGACGCGCAAGTTTGCCATTGCATTTTGCAAAAAAATACCTGTAGCAATTACATTGAACGCAGAAGGACTGAATTCCTGCAGCTTTCATTTTTGTAACGAAGACAAATGTACGCCCAAAATGGATGCCATCCGTGAGTGCTTCGCTCGGTTTTGACTGGACAGGAGTTTTGTCTTCATTACTGTGACTGTTTGCCAGTGTTATCTAACTAAAGAGGTCTCTTTTCTATTTTATGCAGAAACGAATTTTGTAGATGTGTTGGAAGCGTGCAATCGAGGGTTAGTGACATGTTACTAAAGATCAAAACGAAGAATCGAGCTTGGGGAGGGCATTTAATGTACAAAAGGGTTAGCGATAATCGTTGAGATCAACGGGTTTGATTCCAGAAGCCGGCAAGCAAATCAGGGGTGTCAGAAAGTTAGGCGAGCCGATGAGATGAGGAAGTTTGTGTCGATAAGGTGGCCACGGCTGGCACAAGACGCTGTCAGTTGGAGAGATGTGAGAAAGGTCACTGTCCTGAAGCTGTCGCAGTCAGTCTAATAATGATAATGCTCATATTAATTCATGGTATAGAGCCGGCGACCGCTCTGATTCAGAAACCACTTGATTGTTAGCCTCAGGTCCAATAGCCGCCCGCTTATGCGATTTAACGGCAATAGCGAAACAAAAAGAGTACTATTTTCTACAGGAGCATCGAAAAGGGCCCACTTCGGTCCGTGTGAGAAAAACTGTTTCGTTTCGTCCTATGGGTGATGAAAAATTACTAGACGCTTACGAGTGTGTAGCGCGAATATTTTTGCATTAGCTGTGGTGTGGGAGCAAAGAATGACGCCTGGCGGCGGGCCGGGGATCGCTTGCACCCATCCTTGTCCGCGGGAGATTTCCAACCAGCCACCTCTCGCAGCGGAGGCGAACGCCTACCAACTTGGCCACACGCGACTCTCAATCTCTCTCAATTCTCGTCTCACTCATACTCCCCCCCCCCCCCCTCTTGTCCCCTCAATGTGGAGACGACCATTTCCCTCTCTCCGCTTTGCCACCCGCTTCTTCCAATCTCATACATTCCCGTTCACCCATCTTCTTTAAACATGGAGATGGGGATCCGCGTTTCGATGGAGGTGAAGCGCAAAGGCGCCCGTCTGCTGTGCGATGTCAATGCACGTTAAAGATCCCCAGGTGGTCGAAATTATTCCAGAGACCTCTACTGCAGAACCTATTTCTCCCTTTCTTCTCGCAGTCCCTCCTTTATCCCTCCCTTTACGGCGCGGTTCAGTTGCCCACCGAGATGCGAGACAGATACTGCGCCATTTCATTTTCCAAAAAACCAAATATTATTATTATTAAATTTCATTCCCCCTGTCTCTCTACGTTGCCACCTGGGACAGGTGGAATGCCGACGATGACGACGGCGCGAAGCTGAGAGCCGAGCTGATAAGAGCTAGCGGTGCAAAATACGACAACACTGGGCTCTTATCGGGGAGAGATGATGAATAAACTGCTTCCACTTAATATGTTTCTCCGGTCTACATTTTTCCAGCTACGCGAGCTGAAGGCGTGGAACTCTTAGAGAAAATTCAAATTTAAGCTCCTTTATTGAGGGCATGGTTAGGAAGTGTAGCGCGATAAAAACGAGGACAAACGAAAAATTTCACAGCACAGGCGCTGACCTCTTCGTTTGTCCTCTTTTCTTGTCGCGCTGCATTTCCTAACCTTGATCACAGACCAGCAAGCTGAAACAGCTACTTTAGTTTATTGTCGGGATGGCTAGAGCCCGCCTAGGGTTCGGAAGGAGGGCCCAGATCTCTCCTCAAATCGAGGTACTAATATTTCGTCTGTTACTCAGACAGACCCACCTGTTCATGCAAGTAGGTTCGATCGTTATAGCAATTGGATTCTGTGTACAATGTCGTTTCATCGAAATTGTGCCACGGCTCTTGCATTTCCAGAGTAGAAACATTCAAACAAGGGCGTGTGCTGTGGGATGCCATTATGAGGTGATGTGAGGTTCCTAGACGCCCTATACAATTGTGTACCTTAATGCCCACGTGCAGATTTGCCATGTTCAAGCCACACACCATATTCTACCATTCCGACCACAGGCGTTGCAAATTGCAGATACAGAACGGTACGAAGAGATGGTGGTCCGGATCTAACATATTGCAAGGAAGAATAGCGTTGTGGGACCTGACGATGTGCACCAATTGCTTTTCTTAATAAAGGCAATGTGTTGTCTGAGTTTCGAATGGAGTCCTTTAATTGCTCGTCTCAAGTTCTTCGCCCTCTTGATGGCACTGATTTGTTCACCTTCCACTTGCTCAGCGTCGATGACGTGGCTCCGTCCCCGAACCTTGGGCGAGACGCCGGCAGCGCGCGAGGGCCACTCGGCGTGCGTGGTGGGCAGCCGCATGTACGTGTTTGGCGGCGTCGAAGAAGATGATGTGCGGCTCTCCCAGGATGTGCACGTACTCGACCTGGACACCATGAAGTGGCACCTCCTGGTCACTAGGGTGAGTAACAGGGACCTTTGGTTCTAGCTCCGTTCTTTGATCTAGCACTGGGAATTAAGGAAGAAACTCGAGTTAAAATGTAATTTATTGGAGACAAATACAATGAAACGAGTCCGGTCGGAGCACATATTAAGAAGAACTTAGACCAATGCTTCGGCCCTTAGAATATATACATATAATCTCCTGTATTATGATCTGGACCTGAAAGTCTATGCAAATGAATAATCTCCCCTATAATGCTTGGGCCCTGGGGGCATGCGTAAATAAATAAATAATCTCTGCTTTTCTTAAGTAACATTGTAATAAGCGACTCGAACCTTCGCCATGAATTTCGGAAGGAGCGCAACACTTCTTAAAGTAGTATCTGAACTCTCAGCATCTGAATCCAAATCGGCCATTGAAACACGGCCAAGGGTTTCGCGGAGAATGAGAGTTTGCTCCTGATGGCCAATTGGAATACACTATTATTTTAACAGAGTGAATTCCGAGTAGCGAGAAAAATAGGTGCAGACACAGTTTTTCGTTATCGGTGCTTTTCGTTTAAAACGGCCTATATGCATAGCAAACATGAAAATGAGCTGCAAACACCAGTGCATGGTGTGAATAGTCAGTGCTAAAATATTTTGTACCGGCACTTTCAAACTGCTTCAGAGCCAGCTCTACAATGCACCTTGACGTCACATTCGACCTTCCAACCTGGTTTAACCACGTTGTGGTGCCGTCGGCGTCACCGGGAAAAACTGGTTTCTCCTGTTTACATCCTCTGCTTTGGGTGACGTCACAACAATTGCGGCAAATGCACCTTGACGTCACCTGATAGGGCTGAAAATGCGGATCGGCTGCTCGAACAACGTTCGAAATCGTATTAAATTATGCTCAGCTAACGCCTGCGAATAAAACTGACTAAATTTCATATCCTTACGGCCATCGAACAAATCGCGTCGTTTTTTGAAATGGAACTGAAAATTGGTTTTTGAGGAAAGGAAATGGCGCAGCAACTTTCTACAATATGTCGGCGGACACCCGAACCGCGCCGTAAAGGAAGAGATAAAGGAGGGAGTGAAGGAAAAAAGAGGGGCCATAGTCGAGCTCTCCGGAATAATTTCGACCATCTGGGAATCTTTAACGCGCGCTAACATCGCGCAGCACACGGGCGCCTTTTTGCGTTTCGTCTCCATCGAAACGCGGCCGCCGCGGTCGGGTTGGAACCCGGGTACTCTGGCTAAGTAGCCGAGTGCTCCAAACACGGAGCCAGGCCGGCGGGTAGTCGTTTCTTTTCGCCTTTGAAATTTTCTGTGTGTACCCCTTCGAGGAAAGATAACCACTGGTCCTTAAAGGTGCACTAAAGAATAATCTGGACTGGTCTTTTTACCGCGGGAACACAATCTAGATGTTTCGAGCGTTCTTAGAAACTCCAAATTATTGTCCTGTGCGGTAGATTTTCCTAATTTAAATCAAATTAACCGTGTCGGCTCCCGCTTTTCTTATTTAATTCAACGCTGGAGGTAGGAGGGGTCGACATACGCGTGGAATGTCGTTCAGCCAGTCCCGCGGCGGCTTGCAGCTCTGCCATCGAAGGACTGATACGTAAATGAAAGAACCCACGCGTATTTTTATTTCCTTTGGTTAATTTACGGTTATGTTGTCTGCAACTGAGAGATTTTATTGACAGAAACCTAAAAAACAAAATAAAAACGGAAGTGAAGCCGCCCCGGGACTGCCTGAAAGTTACTGCGCGCGTTGGTTGACTCCTCATATCTTCAGGGTTGAATGCAAAAAAAAAAGTGGGGGATGGGATGTTTCTTCCGATTTAAATTAGGGAGCAGAGGCCAATAATTCGAAGTTTCTAAGAATGCTCGAAACATGTAGACTGAGTTCCCGCGGTAACAAGACGAGTTCAGGTTCCTCTTTAGTGCACATTTAACGTTAACGGAGTTCTTTCTTTCTTTATTTATTTTTTCTTAGATATTTGCCTAAGAGAGGGCTGATACTAAAGGCTTGGTATCGCCTGACGAGGCCTCAGCCCCCTGTGCATGACAAAGAGGCAAAAAATTTGTATAAATACATACATACATATAACAGTGCGGCTGGGCGGCACAAACACAGTATCATTGGTCAAAACCCAAACGCATACGCTGCATACAAGAAACACAAAGATACATCTGTAAAAGGAAAGGGCACTCAACCAGAAAATTGCACTATAAATATAGAATGGGTACAACATAAAAATGTTAAGAATCATGATACATATGCAACATAATACACTAAAACAGATTTTTCCTCATTTTCCCTTTTTCCTCTTCCCCTTCAAGCACAGAAAGAAAATATGTCCATGAACAAATATACGAACAGTACAGGCATCGCAAGTAAGAAAAATAGGAGATGCAAAGGGAACATGATTAATTGCAGAAGAGACAAAACATCTATACGCTATACTTCCACGGAAAAGATATTAGTGAGAAGAGTAGACAACATGACTGAAGAAAAGAGCTCTTTTACAATCCTTTTTGAGGGCAGGGAATGTATTGTATTGTATTTTTTATTGTAATTAACGGGAATGTCTCTTCTATTAAGCATTTTGGTAACCTGAAAGGGTAGTGTTTGCCGGCCATAGTTTGTTCTAACTATTGGCATTCTTATTTTCGGATCTCTGATGTCGTACGGGCTTACACTCTCCGTAGGTGCGTTATGCAGTCTGTTCTTATGTGTCCATTGTAGCAGCTTGAAGTAGTCTACCTGGTCTGCCCTCAGAATATTGTACTTACTAAAAATTGGGTGAGTTCTTAGTTTCGGTTTATCCTCATAGTAAGTTTCGCATATGCGTAGCACTTTCTTCCGGAAAGTAATTAATTTGTTGCAATTTGAGGCAGTTGTTGTGCCTCAAAATAGTATACTATAGCTTATCCTAGAGTAGAACAGAGAATAATATAATGTCAGCTTCAACCAAGATGGAATGAAGTTTTGAATTCGGTAGAGGCAGCCTGTAAACTGTGATAATTCCGACTTAAGGCTATCCACGTGGGTGTTCCATGAGAGGCCACCACTGAACCATACCATTGGAGTTGATTCCATGAGAAGGCAAGCGTAGCAGGGGCGGCAGAAAGTTAGGCGGGCGGATGAGACCAGGAAGTTTGAGAGGATACGGTGGCCGCAGCTGGCAAATGACACGATTATTTGGAGTGACATGGGAGAGGCCTTTGCCCTGCAGTGGGCTTAGTCAGGCTGATGATGATCATGACTTCTTCAAGTGCAATATCCGCAATTTGATGGCGACGATGACGACCTGTTTGTGCGTACCCTCCCTCCGGACAGGGTGCCTCTCCAGAGTGCCCTGCAGTGGGCTTAGTCAGGCTGATGATGATCATGACTTCTTCAAGTGCAATATCCGCAATTTGATGGCGACGATGACGACCTGTTTGTGCGTACCTTCCCTCCGGACAGGGTGCCTCTCCAGAGTGGCGAAGCTTTCACTCGGCCGTGGCCATCGGCCACTGCATCTACGTCTGGGGCGGCCGGCGCGGCTCAGACGCGGCACCCGCACACCTGCCCGACGACTTTGCATACAGCGACCGCCTCGCCTACCTGGACACGGCGAAAGGCGCGTGGGTTCACCCTGTCACCCGGGGATCCACGCCGCTCGCCAGGTGCAGCCACTCCTCGTGTAAGCGGCTGAGTCACCCCTGTGTAAAGTATCAGCTCTTTGCAGTTTAAGAAACTCACTGAAAATACCGGTCACGGAATTTTAAGGCGGAAGCCTGTAATGGGTCATCGTTGTCCGTCCGTCCGTCCGCTAAATCTGTCACACTATAGCTCTCAATCAAATAGCGTCAACTCGGTAGGAGAAAATCCTTATGCACGGCGGGATTTGAACCGCCATCCTTCCCTTCCGCAGCCGAGCGTGCTAACGACTACGCTACTCCCTGCCAACGCATATGTAGTTCTTGTTGCAGGCAGGGGCTTATTATTTTACAATCTCTTTAGGCTGCCCCAACCTAATATATGCTAATTCGTTATATAGGTGCTGCGAGCTGGGCAACATTATTTTTTCTTTCTTTTTCTCTGCCCACACCAATATTTGTCTAGCCCGTTGTGCCTCAGGCGGTGGGGTAGAGCAGCATTATTTTTGTTTCTTTTTCTCTGCCTACACTGATATATGTCAAGCGTAAGGACGCTGGAGAGTGTTTGCGGAAAGGCGTCGAATCAGACGGATGCCTCCCGAACGGCCTTTAGTGTCTCCAGCATTCAGGATTCACAAACAATTGTGTACTTAATCAACATCTTAACCACACAACAGCGACACAAGCAGCAACACCGCAATAAAGGCTTTTGCCTCCCTGCACTTTAGGTCCACAATGTGACCCCCTGAATTTTAATGACGATCGCAGCTAGACAGTACTGCTTTTCGGATTAGAAACGCTGGAAGCGCACCTATCGCATAAATTCATTAGGATTTCTCTAATCATGTTTCATCCAAAGCATCGCTCCCGCTAAAACCGAGAAAGTGATGAACCGAGAAAAATACAGCAAGAATTTCGTTACGCAAGCCGAAATTACAAATAGTATTTAGCGCTCAAAAATAGAGAAAAATCTATTCGGAATTTAATTCTTCGCCACTCTGTGCGAAAGAAAATATTGTGAAAAGAAAGGAAACGTAAAAGCCACTTAAGAGCAATAGCTACGGAGTGTAAACTATATGAAAAGCACAAAAATAATTTGCGCTTCGCTCAGCTGACAACAGCAGGAAAAATCTTTTATTTTTCGGTTCAGAGAAGTGCAACGTTACTATGATTGATATCCTTGACATGACATCACGATGATTCCGAAAGATCTTTGTTTTCTAAGGCCTGTTGATGTTAAGCGAGGCAGATGATGTGTTATTAAGACTGAGAAAAACCATCCGGTTTCTCCGTAACGAAATTCTCTGGCTGCCGAGAGGGTCGTGATGTCATCAGCCGACCAATCTGAATATCTGATGTTCGTTACGTTCGAGTACCTTCCCTTTGATTAACATATTGCATTATACGTACCCGGCACACTTTTCCATGTCAATACATTAATAATCCAATTTTGTCCATCCTGATTCATCACTAATCACTATAATGCACCCACGAAATCGGATTATTTCACCTGCTCATCCCCAGTTATCCACCACGTGCGTTTTCAGGGGTGATGCTGCTTTAACAGTAGGGGGGTCCTTTGGAATATTTAGGGGCAGGCCAACTTCTAAATCCTGACGAATTTTCTTCAGGATGAAATTAGGAAGCGGCAAGTTTTTTTTTCAATGTGAGGCTCAGTTATGCAGCTTAGCCAAGACGCCCCTGGTTGGGCAGGTTGAATTCAGTGGCTTCGGGCTTTTCGCCGAGTAAGGCTGTCTAAAGTTCTATTTCAATTAACTAAGGTAAGCAATTTTTAGGGCAGAAAATAATTTAACATCAGATCACATTCAACATCAATCATGTTTTGATGAAAGCTTAGATAGCTTTCTCTCTTATATGTACTGGTCAAATTGAGCGGAGGTTAGTGCAAGCATTTCTGCAACAAACCCAGGAAATCATAATAAACCCCTTTAGTTTACACGGCTCTTATCATGTGCCGCGTAGCGCCGTACACTCAAATCGCCAGGGGCACTGCACAAGTTCGGTACATCTTATTGATCTTTTATATGTGTCGAAAGGAGTTTGTGTCAGCGCAGGAAACAATTCATAAGTATTGATTTTCTAGCGAGGAGGAAGAGACGGCAATGATAATCTTCATGTTCGTGCACTATCTTTCTGACTTTTTTTGACGATTACAAGAATAGACGTCCGCGCGGCGTTAGGTGATCCTTCGCTAATGAAGGTTAAGAGATTTAGCAAGTAGCTCTTGCCCAGGAAAAGTTAGTATGCAACCTCGCCTCGTGAGACAGCGAAATGTCCCCATTTTCTTCAAACAGCGCTGATTGGTGAACGAGAAGCAGCAGTTAACGATAGAGCAAAATTAACGATGAAGTTCGGAGAACAGTCTGAAAAGGTGTCGCCAACTATGGACATACTAACCTCACGGAAGGTTATCTTGCGCTGTGACGTGTAGCTATTTTATTTGGCAGCTGGCAAATAATTCGAGTGCAACGAAACCCACGAAAAAGTATCCAAGGTAATTTAGGTGACAAGTAAATGAGCCACGTGAATTCACAAAGGATTCTGGCACTTACCTTGTTGGTGTTTTCATGGCAAACTTATGCTGTCCAGATGAATAGCTTTAATAAGCGAAATGCTGTAACAACCTGCAGGCCAGACTTGCTCGCTGCGAGTCAGGTTGGTTTTAAGTGATAGCTCTAACGCTTTTGAAGAGTTTTTAAAACCATCCGAAGCGCTGTGTGCTAGTTAGGAGATGTAACAATCAGTCGCTAAATCTCTATCTCGGTCATAGATATCGCCTGAGACGCTCGGGAGCCTGTTCTTTCACGAACAGGAGAGGGCTGTATAATATAAGAGCCTCAAAAATGCTCTTTATTGCCCAATATACGTATTGACGATGATCAGCAGTCACTTCACAGTGTTTTCACACTAGTCTAGATTGCACTGGTAACTATGGTAAACTGGTCTTGGCTTACATGGATTTACAGCGCGTACCTAATGCGCTTTTTGTACCACACGCAAAATATTCAATGTGGCGCTGTCACCTAAAGTTAATTTCCCGCACTTTTTCGCCTGCAGTTGTCCACAATGGCGAGATGTACGTGTTCGGAGGCTACAATGGCCTCCTGGCGACGTTCTTCGGAGATATGCACAAGTACAATCCAGGTACTTGCGCGCAACTCAGTCACCAAGCTTTTCCCTTAAGCGGACTAAATCTTAATAGTAATTTTTTGAGTCGCACAGTTAGGCTCTTGGTTTCAATTAGTGAATTGTGGCTGACCATTGCTCTCTAGGTGGCGACGAAATGGTAACGTTGCTCGTGTGCCCACGAGTAAATTTCACTGATGGGTGACGCTCAGCGGGCAATTCAGCCACGTGACTTGTGAATTTCGAGAGAAATGGATGAAATTTGATCAGCCACTGCGCGCAGAGAATTCGTGTTTTCTACAATTCAGACAAAAGATATGGCTTTACGAATGGTCAGCAGCATATCTCTATTTCGCAAGCAGAAGTCTATCTTTAATAGTAAAGATAACTATTGGAATTTAATTAACCGTCTTACTAGTTAATATGATCAACTCATTTGCTCACATTCGCCAACACACGTTTTGCGTGGCCTCAAATCCATCGTTTTGCGTCTAAAAGCCTATTTTTAAATGGTGAAGGAACAGCGCTAAGCACGGGACAGCAGACAAACATGGAGGCACAAACACGTTTGTCTCCTGTCCCGTACTTAGCGCTGTTCCTTCACCATGCAATACCAACTAGCCCGTCAACTCGCTCTTCTATTTTTTAAAATCTGGCGAGGGGCTTCGCTGAAACTTTATATGGCTGCTACTTTCACCGACGCAGACGAGTGACCCGAAATCTTACTTCGTAGAAGCAGAAAGTAATCATTTCACTCTGGCGCTATATTAACATTCGCGAAATGAGTTTCTGATCATAATACTTCACATGTATTATGATCGCCTCCTGCGTGAACACAGTCGACTAGACAGCTATGTGTGTTAAGACGCCGCCTTCTCTTTGAGTTAAAGTGGGTGAGCTTTCACTCAAGGAATATCATGGAAATTCTTTCCTAAGCAAGAAAGAGACCCTCGTCACCGCAGTTCTTTGTCTAGTGTTTGAATAATGGGAGCAACGCCGACTGTTTAGCACTGTTCACGGCAAGATTCGTTTTTGAGGAACAGTTGGCGCCGTGGGTCCCATGTTCTTATACGCGGCAGTGTTATTTTATCTCTAAATGCTCCTCTCTATAATTATTTGCTCTTTCTGTCTTTTGTGCTCCATCTTCGACCAAATTTCTTGGCACTAAAACAGATGAACACCATTCTTATTCGGTTAATCACAGCAAAGGTGACCCTAAACCAGCTGTTCTTCGGTAGTATGGTTATTCCAGGTGATTTCTTTTTGTATTTATATTTACAATCCGGTAAAAAAGAACAAAACGATATCGTAGTATTTTATATTAGGTTAATATGTAGATATTTTGATTTATTGGGGCGTATGGCGCCTTACATTAGGTTTGCCTCTTGAAGTGAGTGGAGATACATTTCACTCCATGGTAACCTACACTATATGATACATAACGCGCTCACGCTTACATTTGTTCAGAGCGCTCGCAATGGAGCGAGGTGAAGCTGCTCCGCAAGGGACCGAGTCCCCGCCGCGGCCACTGCTGCTGCATGGTCGGTGACCGAATGTTCCTTTTCGGTGGCACCAGGTACGTATTCTAGCTGTTTTTGTGCATACGTGTACAAGGTGTTAATCAAAAATTTACAGAATTTTAAAATTGGCTTTTTGAGTTAGAAAGGTGCTTTTTTCTCCATAGCATTTTCAGCAGTGTAGTACATCAGAATGCAGTCAAAAGTTGCTGATTAGCACGCTGGTTACCTAATATTTAATAGTTAACTTTTCAACTATTACCGTTAGGCTCCTTAATTATTAAGTGGCGTGTAGCCCACCATAAGTAAAATTCATATCAGTTTTTGGAATTGCGAACAATGCGGTAACCCTCGGCGCTGTGGAGGAATAAATTTCGGCTATCTCGACGAGTTGCGTGCACTGGAGAAGTTGCTTTGCCTGCAAGCTTCTCGGAAGTGCATGTATTTTGACATGATTTAGCCAATATTTATTAGGCTACACCGCAGAGGGTAACCGCATTATCGAAATTCTGAAAACTGATATCGATATCACTTAACGTTGGGTACACGCCTCTAACTCAAGGAGCCTAACATTACTAGTTAACAAGTTAAGTATTCTACATTAGTTAGCCGACCCTGTAGTCAGCATTTGTGAGCTTTATTCTGATGTAGTGCACCGTCGACAATGCTGTGCCGAAAAAAGCGCCTGCTAGTTAGCATTTGTTAGCTGTATTCTGATGTACTACAGCACTGATAATGCTATGGGGAAAAATGCTTTTGTAAATTAAAAAGGCTTTCTTTAGAGTTTGTATGAAGTCTTAGGTGAAACGTCAAGTATATCCGCGTATGATACCACCTTCCCTCTTGCAGCATAGCTTCAGCGATACGTGTGCGCTGCCTTTTAGCAACATCATTTTTAACAATATGGCTTCGATTTTTTGGCGCTGGTAGGACGGCAATACACCACATGTGAAACACCCGCCGCAGCGACGCCCTAGCATTGGTGCTCGGGTGATTGCGCGAACATCATGGGGTGGGAAGTTAGCCTTAGATTATTATTTCTCACAGGAGCAAAGTTGCACAAAGCTCCTCTAAGCTAGGGTTGTGCGCGTTACCATCGTTCTGCGGTCAGAATTTGTGGAGGCCCTCATAACGCTGATCCTCGGGCATAGCTTCCTTGCAGCTTCAGGACATTAAAACCCTCATACCTACCCGTCTATTGCCGTTAAATGTATCTAGTTGGAAAGATGTGTTCACCACGTTTTATTCTGGTTACGTAAAAAGTGCAGGCTTCAGTCGGCCCTGGCCTCTTCTTTACCTAAATGTTTACAAACATATAGGCTACCTCACGGACCTCCAAGTCGCCATTTTCTTGCCCATCGAATGCGTTTGTGATTTTTTCTTTCACTGCTGCTATCTCTCTGCCTGTGCAGCCAGCAAAACATCCTGGAGAGAAATCGAGAAGCCAGCGAGAGCGGGTCCCTTGAGGACCACCCAGACCTGCATGTCCTTGAATTTGGTGAGCATTGCAGAGCATACATTTCCCAATGAAGAGATGGAACGAAGGTTTACGGGGTGGAAGCGGGCAAATTCTCACGAATGCATCGGGAGACACGCCCGGAGGGTGCGCCAAAGTACAAGAGCCAACATCTTCTACAGCACTCGTAAACTTGCACATTTTTGCAAGAGAAAGTAACTCATAATTCGCTTTCTTTGGCTAAAGCACTAGGTGAGCTTCGCTATTCGCAGGACGCCATCAGAATCGTGAGCCTTTAGGTCACTCTGCACTAAGCACAAATTGCAGTTTGGGCCTGCTAAAGCACGTAAATTTCGTTTTGTGAGTATTCGGGTTATTTTTTTGCATACTTTGTACAGTTTGCATGCGCCTCAGAATTTTCAACGCCACCACAAGTCACTAGTTCGCACTCATTATTATCGTCGGTTCACCAGCCGTTCTGTTGGTTTCATCGGTGAACGGATTATACAGTAAAGCATAAAACCAAGCAATAAATAAATCAACAAGTATAAGATATATATTACTGAGCACAAGATTATCATACTGTCCGCAACATATACTAAAGCTTCCGTCCGACTCTTCGACTTGTACTTGGACGTCAGAGTGCATTAGCTCTGAAAAAGAACTATAACTTTGTCCAACCCATCTGCCAAGTTACTGAAATATTGATTGACAATTTATTTTATAGTACTTATTTCAATCAATTATATGTTATACAGCCCGCACACACAGTCCTGGGCTACAGATGGAAGCAATATTGTAAGGAGAACTCAATTTTTACATTACAAAGCTATTGCTTCCTGAATATAAGAAAGGAGCAGCTTTTCTTTCTTTTCACTACATACATTTTCACTGGCACCATTTAGTGCCTTTACTTTTTTTTCTCATCCTCTAATACGGTAAAAACACACATCATTTTTAACCTTGAATCTACCGTCACATTTCATGTTGCTGCTAGTAGATGATGGCATCATCAGCTTGTGGCCTTATGTCGGGTCTTTCTTTTTGGTCTGCCAAAATGTTTCGGCCATCACACCACTTTTTTCTTCCCACTGAACTCCGCTGTCTGTCCATTCCTCTTGACGTCGGTTAACACTGCTTTGGTTGCTAATCCAATTTGCAATGTCTCGGCATCGGTGTTTTTCAGCGCCATCCCTCAAGACACTATGTCTGCTGGTGATTATCGACTGCCGCCTGGACATAAGCAAACTTCCGGAAGAAAATAGGCAAGTCACGCTCTCTGACCAGATTTGTTGTGTGATTAATCTAGCTGAAATCTGTTCAAAGCGCATCACAGTAACGCGCAACAGTAATCATTTAGAAGGAGCTTTGAATAATTCACATGGCAAGTTAGGAGTAATGTGCTACGCCATTTAAAGAAAGAATAAATAACAATAGAACGTACATTTCTGCATCCTGTAGCTAGCAATTAGACGGGAGCGGGATTCTAAGGCACTTAGATTTAGCGTGAGTTTTTGTCATGAAAAGGCAAAACGAAAATACGGTAGAAGAAGAAACAAATTAAGATATTACAGAAGGCCAAAGCAAACTTCAGTTTGGGTTCTAGCGTCTGATTGGTTATCTTAATATTAAGACTCCTTTTCAGAGTCGGTTACTTTTTTATTGCTTGTTTTATATCTGGCATTTGTTTCAGTTTACCTCGTTTTTCTTGAGCTTGGCCAATATTGGTAGAAACCAATGAGCTAACTGATTGCCTGTGCCCGCCTTGTAGCACCTACCACCAGCCACGTCCTCAACGCACGCACCTAGCTGAATAGATGTCCACCCACCAACCGCCGCCCTCGATCCACCTCACCACCACACTTCAAACTGTCCACCTTCAGCCTCTAGAAGCGCCATTCTCCATCCAGCCACCCACCTCTACCCTCCAGAGCCCCACCAATCGCCGGTCCACCAACCTCTACCCTCTACACGCCCCGCACCTTCTTAATGAGCACCCAGCAGTGCAACGAAGGAGCGAAAGCAAGATAGAATGCACTAAAATAATGTGAAAGCCAGCTGCTCTCCAAAAGCACCACCCACGAGACACCTCCTTACTCTTCCTATCGGTGCCCGTGAACACCCTTCAGTAAAATTCTGTCGCGTGTGTAGCGGTTCGGCTGAGAGTAAAAATAATTTCAGGAAAAATATTCAATGAATTCCTGATGTTTAATCTGACTGCCATAGCAGAATTGCCGCAGGAGATCTTTGGTGATCTGGTAATTATATTCATGTTACCTTTGCACCGAACACCCTTCGAACCTCAGTCAGTTGCGAACATTGCTAACCGTTATGCCAAAATATCGTAGATAATATCAACAAGTGCCAACCGGACCGATGGTTGAATCAGCCGTCTTGATCTAATGAATCGACGAGCTACCCTTGCATAACGCGTTCAATTTCGCGGAATGATTGTGTTTCTTATTGCAACCAATAAAGATGTGCACTACATCTCATCAACTTTCAGCAGTTTCCTGGTAGGTTTGTCTCTTTATTTTCACATTCAGAGATCCTGGGGTTGTAAATAGAGGGACGCGAGTGCTACGCGTGCCAGAATAAAGGGCACACTTTTGCGCCGTGAGTTCTCTGTCTGTTACCTACTTACGCTATGCTCTCGCAGGTGGCAGATCAACCGCATGACCTCCAAGAGCGCGTCATCGATCGTCCGGCTCGATCTTTGAATTGCGTGACATTGTCATTATTAAAAAAGGATGGGAAGCGGGCTTGCAAGTTATCTTCAATCTTGCAATTTTGATTGCAGATATGTTGTTTCCGGATATAAAGATACACAAAAGCCAGAGGAGGAGGCTGCAGTTACAATATAGACAAGACGATTTGCATGCTTAGAATAGAATTTTTCATTAATTTGTGGAGCGGTAAGAGTTATGAATGGGATATTTGTATAGTTTCGCACGAGGCATGCCCATATCTGCGCGATGTAATTCCGCTTCCATAGTGGCGAGTAAAAGAGAAGTTAACATACTTTCCACTGACGAATACAACTCAGTTACTTTTGCCTTCGAGACGGAGATTCTCGATAGTGACTCAGCAAAAGTGCATTCACCTTTACGAGAGCTTAGAGACGCACTACGCACGCACCGCTCTTGGCATGGGGCGGAAAAGTTTGCAAATTCTAACCATTTATTACTTTCATGCTGAAATTACTAGGAATGTCTTCAGAACAGTCAATACACTTTAATTATACCAGCTACTCTATCCACAATCAAAGGTCAGCAACACAATCTTGTTATTTCTGCTAAAATCTGAGAGCTTGGTATGTAGTTAATCAGCAAGACAGTTTTGTGCACTTTGTGCACAAAGACCAAACATCTTGAAAAACCGGATCGTAGGTCTTGAATGAACCATTGATGACGAAGAGAAATTAGGCACATTTTCATCGAACAAATATTTTCCCTCGTTTCTCTATTTTACAGAAAATGAAAAAAAATACAGGAAATCTTTACTTCATTGGAATCTGTGCGAAAGCAGCGATTTGTGCTACGTATAAGACGGCTGTGGGGCCGGACCTGAAAGTTGATGAAGACGACGCTATGAAATGCAGAGCGCGGTAATGTGCTGCAGTTTAACATGAGGCGTGTCCGGCCGCGGCCTTTGAGGCTGATCTGTTCGTGCCGCCCCGGGTTCGACTTCAAGGCGTGGAAATTGATCTGATTTTCTGTTGTTCTTCTTTATTCTTCTGGCGCACAAACATTTCAAGATGCGATTGTGCTAGCCTTAAACGTCCTGCATTAGTGATTTCGCACTAAAAAGAGTAATACTGCATAGTGGCGCTAAACACTGCGACCAGAATGCGACAGCTACAGATAACGTGCTGACAAGACACTTGTATGACATACACACCCGTGTTACGTGGGAATGCAGGACGTACTACGTGGTCCGTTATATAGGGTGGTGCGTTGGTGAACACCTTCAAGACCGCCTCATTCGCTGCATAAATACCTCCGAAAAAAGGAGACTCCACAGCCGCCACTGTAACTCAGTTCGTAGAGCACCAGGCGAGAAATTCACAGGATGGGGGCTCAGATCCCAAAACAACATGTGGCTGTTTTTTTCAATTTCTAATAAATTAATTTTCTCACATAAAATGATTGCACTAAATATTTATTATTGATTAAAGCGAAAAATTGTTACAAAAAGAGAACAATACCCCTACGCTTTCCTTCATTTCTGTAACTGTTGGCTTCTTTCTTACATACTAAAATGAACTGAAATGCATTTATTTTATTAGAACAAATCGAAAGATTTCCGCGCAATAAGCTGCATATGCAGCCTGCGATGCCCACAATACCATTACAAAGGAGTGACATTGAAGTATCAGGAAATATACATAATGTACGAGAAAGGGGCATGAGGAGAACTACGCACACTGTAATATGCAAGCAAGAATTGACAGTCGCTTTGCGCTGTTAGGCCACATGCGAATTAGGTGCGCTAGCACTCAGCTTTTCACTTCGGCTTTATTGTGTGGACCAGTTGTTCACGGATGGCAGTTGTTCGGATGGCGATCAAGGATTGAGGCCTATAGATACGGAATTCGTTGTTATCGAACCATCATTTACATCTCCCTGAGAGTCCTCATGCCACTCTTGGCGCAATAGTGCAGCGGTTAAGCAATGCGTCACTTCTCTGCAAACGCAGGTGTAGCCCCCGATGGGGCTTATGAGACCCAAATTGCTCTTCACAAACGACCTCTCGCTCCAAGAATCTTAATTATGCTAGTTGGTTTACGGATGCCGATAAGGTAACTTTACGGATGCCGATAAGGAGGTAACTAGCGCTAAAAATACAAGAAGACAGAAAGATGTCACAAGATACACGCTAGACTTGCAAGTGATATGTTATTATGGGACGGGCATACTTATACATTCGCTCAGCCGGTACCACCTCTCTGCTGCAGTAGCGTGAAGTGGAGATAATGAAAGCCAACAGCCCCAAAAGCACACCCCAAGGTGAATGACGAGATCTGTCTTGCGCGCGAACACGAGTAAACCTAATAAAAGCAGAATTGAAAAAAAAATACTGACAGAAATGAAGAGATCTCCTACATGACGGAAGACACGAACATCTAATATTCGGGAAGCATAAAAGATAAACAAGTTAGAACCACGGTAGAGCCGAGAGGCCATAAATATGTGATGTGATTGTCGGCTATAAAGATCCACTTGAAAGACACGTGTAAAACCTAACAACCGTCGAACCGTGGGCTCGGTGAAACACTCCTACTCACACATCTAAAAGAGTTGGCATAAGGAAAATTGCAAAACAGAAAACACAGGTAGTGGCAGGCAAATACGTCCTGTAAACAATCAGCATGAAAAAAAATTAAAACTGCGAGTCAAAGGAGGTAAGCGAAACAATTCCACAATTTACACAGGGCCGAGCGTAAAGGCTAAAATGCATATCTGATTGGAAACATACGCCAGCATTGCAAGGATCACCACAAAAGAAGGGAGGGAAATCTATAAAGCCTTTTACATAAAGTGATCGGTTGGAACTGCATTAGTACGCCTTCTGTTGCACTCACGAATAAAGAAACACGATATCTTTAAAGTATGTTGTTGCTGAGAGGAAGAAGGAAAAGGAAAGAGCACGGACCTGCCTACTGGCTCAAGGCGAGCCACGCTCGCTGCTTCGCGCTGAAAGTAGGAGGGGTAAAGGATAGGAGAGCAGAGAGTGAAAGAAAAGACGCGCCGCGCTAATATGCCCCGGGACGATCCCGGAGGCAGTGCAATACCGGGCCGACCCGCGCCACAGTGCTTCAAGCCAAGCACTGCGCCACATTCCAAAAATAAGTTTAATATCTTAGGGCCAAGGACCCGCTGCAGATATTAAATCAGGTATCAGATATTTTTAGAAGTACGTAGCACATTTCTTCAAAAATAGGTGCGAATGCTTTAGCAGTTAACAGCGTGGCGTTTTTTCTGAGCCACAGAGCCAATGAGACAGCGTCGCGGGGCCCCCACTGGTTTTGAGGAAAGGAAAGGCGCATAACTGGCTCACTTTATCAGTTCGCACCTTAACCGTCCATTGAGTAAAAAGATTTTGGCACAGTCACTTACGACTTCTTATGTGTGGGAATGCGAAAGCATTACTGGCGCCAAACTAAGAGCGGCGAGATTAGTATTGATAGATAAAAGAGAGAGACCTAACAGAATATCAACATCGATTGATACTAGGACTGTGTTCTTGTGCCAACCTGCTCGAATTACGTTTTCTTCCTTGAAGAAGTATTACAAATAACTTATAAGGGCATCTAAAGCAGAAATGATGGGCGCTATGGAGCAGCAAAAGTGCAAAGCAGAGTTCGGCTAACAGGCGATCATTCATCTGTTGAAAACGGGTAATTTATCTAACCCTTCTTTCGGTCTTTGCACTTTCTCTGAATGGATTCATTTTCCATTGCGACGGCCCAGCTTGCGAAATTCAGCTGGTTTGGAAAAATTTAGGAAAGGGAATTAGCAAAATGTCAACACAGACTGAAGCATTAAAAAAGATATATTCCAAAAAAATTCAGTTGCGCAACCTGCGCCTTTTGCCCAGTGAAGCTGTCTTTGGGTCTGATAAAATGTTTAAATATGGCGAAAGAGCTTGTTTCATGAAAACAAATAACGCGAAAACTGTTCAGTGAGAGCGCTATAAATATATATACAGAAATCCATCACTTATTTATGGCAAGAAAATTTATTCCGCGCTTTGAACTCCAACAAGCTTAAAAAGGTGTGTCGTGTGCCTTTCTAAACAGATGAGATAAATAATCATTGCCTGTGAAATGAACGCGCCGTTGTATATGAGCACAAGCTTACCGCGGCGGTTTTTCGTGAGTGTGATGGCGAGTAAGCGATTGGAGTATCTGGAAGAAAGATTAAGGAGAAATATCCAGGGGGAGTGGGGAAGATTGTGTCTCTAATTTCGCGCCGGAAACAACTTCTAAATGATTGGGCCACTCAGGGATACGGCTAGCGTTCAAATAGATTAGGGGGAGGGAGACGAAAAATTTAATAACAATTGATATTATAAAATTTCTAATCTCCCTCCACCTGGTCTATTTGAACGCTAGCCGTATCCCTGAGTGGCCCGATCTTTTAGAAGTTGTTTCTGGCGAAAACATAGACACAAAAGCTTCCCCCCCCCCCCCCCCCCCCCTGGATATTTCTGAGTGCGAACCACAAACTCACCGTTGTTCTGATGTCATCATGGTTCGGGAAACTAGCAATTTTGTTTCTTTACGTCTCCCTGTCCATGTGTTCACTTTAGCCTTATGAGCTGAATTGCACGGGAAGCATCTGAAATAATAAAGTATCATTGCAATATATCCTGTGCTGTACGCCAGGCTCTTGTCCAAGTTGATATGCAAGGCAAGTGTGGGAATGTTGGTCAGGAATGAGCGAGAATTGATAAAAACCACGCGATGTACGGCGTGCAGCGCCGCAACTTTTTCCGGATCTTTCAAGGTCAGTGCATTGCCACTGAACCGCAGCGGTGGCCAAATGGTTGAGCATTCGTCTCGCATGCGGGAGGTGCTTGGTTCGATCCCCAGTGCCGCATGGAACCCATGCATGGATCTTTGGGTACAAGCTTTTCCCCTCATCTGGTGCTCGGCTTATTAGTGTGAAATGCTTGGGAAATGGGTCTTTGACCCCACCTTGAGAAAAAGAAAATACCGTGTGTCATGGCGCTCTTTGGCCATAGATGCCCTTGAGCCATCAAAATCCATTACCATCATCATCAGTATCGCCACTGACCCGGCGCTGTTAATATGGTAGTTCACTCGTCGGGTTCAGCCGTTTGCTCGACAGTTTTCCACTGCGCCTTGTTTTGTGGCGATTTAAAATGCTCTTTGTGTGCAGGTATTATAATAACGTCAGAGGAACCACGTTCTTCTGTGAAGCACGGTATACAACATGAAGAGAAGAGTTTCAGTGGGTTCGATGGCATTCACTTTACGTTATGGCCTGCGAAGCCGTACCTAACGTCACTGATGATAATTCATTAAAAACGCGATTTCCTTTAAAGGTAAGAAAGCCTGTGTGTGATTCGATGGGACTTTTGCGCCGCTTGCAAGGATGTTTGCAAGTGCGGACCTGCAAGTAAGAGCCTCGTCCCACCCGTCGTGAGATGAACTCCACGGCGGCCGGCACCTATCATCTTGGGCTCCTCGCCCCCTTCCCAGCTCGCGCCAGCCATGACCATGACGCCCGCCCTTGTGGGACCCATCTTTCCCCAAGCTGCTTCTGTTCTGCGTAGTTTTTTTCGAGGTCAACCGTCTTTCTCCACAGCTCTGGTACCGCGCTGCTACAAGACTCCCTCTATGCTGCAACCAGCATCACCCTTTCTGCCATGCTGGAAGGTCCCTGTAAGGACTGTTGGGTGTGTGCACCTCGGGATGTAGTTTTATTTATTACCGAACTCCCTAAAACAGCCCCGCTGACTGTTCGAACGGTGGTTCTGCGCGCTGCGGTGATGAGACGCAGCGGTGGCAGTCGACGCTTGTCGTGTTTTGTGCATTCAGCTATTTCCACAGTGATAGTTCTCAGCTCTAGGGTGCAAAGTGACGTGCTCGGCACTTCAGATACTCCAAGACGCGATCATTATGACTACGTTCGAATGAATAAGACTTGTGCAACGGCTCGGCGTCGCCACTTCGCCCTGGCGGCAGCGTGCAGTCAGCGTTCTGTACGGACCCCCCTTCCTGGATTAAGCCTCCTGTTGCCAAGTTTGGAGCTAATCACGAATTATCGTGCGATAGCATGGTTAGCACCGGTTTTGCATGGTTTGTCTGTACTTTAGATGATATTGCTCCATTCGGACTGGCTTACTTTGGTTGATTAACATATGACGTACGTTTGCGTGATATTGCATCATTTTATACTGGTACTGCAGTAGAAATGGTCGTTCTCTACCTTCCGAAATCCCTGGGAGCCCCTGTACCACTTTTCGCGCCGTAGTGACGCTGTTAAGCGACGGGCCAGTGCCCTGAAATGGCAGGTGCTGCCATTGGGTGGGCTTGTGAGACCCAGGTTGATCTTCCTGAGGAACATCTCGTGTCTAATAATTAACTCATCTGCGACCTGCCATAGTCAGAACTTTCCTCACAATCCGGAAAACAGGTATTGAGACGTCAAACGGTCCCGTGACCTAAAGGGCCCACTTGTTACCCAGGCGTTGGCAGCTCTTCCAGGTCGCGGAGAGACCACACAGACAAAAGCAGAAAGGTTGCTACCCGCCCATCGTGGCATGTCAGCCAGCTACCAGAAGCAGGCTTTGTACAGACGAACAGATAAAGATCTTTGAGCGGAGTGGAAGCCTTACAGGTAGGGAACTAAATAAATTGGCGGTGGTTTAGCTCTGGATAAACCTGGATTGACGCGATAGCTAAAGCTGGCCGAGTGGAACTTGCTGAGTTTAATTGCAAAGTCAGTCTTTCGGCGCTCCGTTTCGCTGTGCGTTCTTTCTTCATCTTTGTCCCACTTGACACGGCGCATGCGCACAGCTGTGGCAGCTCGGTTTCACCGGCGAGCAGCGCCACCGACAGCAGCAGCTGCTCCGCACCACGCGGCTGGTTACGTAACCAACCAGGTGATCAGCCACGGCGCCGCGCCGCCGGCAGCTGCTCTGCACCACGTGACCAACCGCATGACAGCGTGCCGGTGGCCACCCTGAAGGCTCAAAATTCCACCGTAATGTAGCTATCGCTACAAAACGCCGTTGTGGAATGCTCGGGAATAATTTAGAACGTCTTGTGATCTTTAACCTGCGCTGATATTGCACAGGACACGGTAATCACGGTGCGGAAGCATTTCTAGCTGCATTCTCGGCGAAAGCTGTGGAATGACTAACCTGGAGTTTACCTGAATTTGCAGTAGCTGTTAATACAGCTGTGAAGAGACTTGGCAATGACCCGGGAGGTTGGTTGATGTGACTATGGCATACGCTGGCACGATTGATGCCAAAATATGGCCTGTACGACTCGAAATTTGCCCTCGGATTGTCCTTGGTCGAATTTGACTGCCAATGAATCTGGGTGTGTACCGATGAAAGACAGGCTTAGCCTAGTCTCAAAACAGAACAGGTCCCCCTCCAAGATTAGGTTACCCCACCTCCGAAACCTCGTTGGCTTGGGCTCTAAAATAAGAAAATTGAATTGACCCATGTTCGCAACTGACCTTGGACGCCCCCAAAATGAGCTTGGCTGAGCCCCTAAGATTTCAGTGCCCCTCCCCTGAAAATTTGAAAACTAAGTTGACCCATGTTCAGAACCGACCTGAGACACCCAGGGAATGGGTTTGGCCCACCCTGAAACTTTCGGTGGCAATACTAACGCGATAGCTTTAAGGTGTATTTATATATTGTGTTCCTCCTGGTTCCTGTAATTAAATTTTTCCCCCGCACTGTCACCCTATGGAACGCGCTCCCAATAGAATTGAAGTTCTGAAAGGCGCAAAAGACGCACACACATGAGAAAAGGGGGATGACACAAAGAGCGCCTACTACCAACTGAGTTTATTGCGGAAACACCCTCTTTTATAAGCCACGACATATCAACCACGAACTGGAAGCAGGAAAACACATAGTCATCGGCAGAAAAGAAAACAAAAGCCACAAGAACAAAAAAAACCCAGAATCTAGAACTACACGTGGCCGTCTAAGAAATTCAGCTCCTGGCGGCAGAGTTTAATCGATGAAGTGCTAATGTGCGAGGACCCAGATTTCTGTATATGATAGGCTTCGATAATCTCTTTTTCAAATCGCTCCCTGCCTCTGCCGATAAACGTTGCCTGTTCCAACACCGGTCCGCAATCTCTGCATTCCCTACAGTGATCCGGCAGGTTGCCCCTGTCATTGTTTTTAATTGTTCTTCTGTGCTCGCTAGCTCTCTCGTTGAAACACCCGCCAGTCTGGCCGATGTAGGCAGATCCACAGCTGAGCGGTATGCGATATGACTTCGGACTTTCAATCGGTGAACCGTATCTGATGTTTGATAGCGCATCTTCGGCGTCCTCTGTACATCATGGAGCAAATTTTTGCAAGCTTGCATGGTGCTGAAAACAACACATTTACACCATATCGACCCCCTACCTTCTTGATGTTGTGCGCTATCTTATGCATGTACGGTATTACCATCGTAGGCCTCTTGTCTTTCTGCTTGCTTTGCGTATCACCGCTAGAAGTGACCTTGATTCTTTGTAGCAGAGATTCACATATCGCAGTAATCATCAGATACGGGTAGCCAGTGCTACCCAGTCTCACCAGCTGCTTGTAGAAAGCCGGCCTGCACACAATGACCACAGGATTTCGAGAGAGCTGCGTGTCGGCACGTGATGGCGATGCTGCGTTTAACCAGTTTGGAGTGGGCACTGCTGAACGGCATGAGGCTTTTCTTAGATCGAGGATTGTGCACCCAACACACATGGTTTTTTCTAGAGAAATCAAACAGAATGTCCAGGAACCGGATTTTGCCCTCTTGAGGCAGTTCTCAAGTAAAAGTAAAACCTTGAGAACTGTCTCTAAAAATGTGAAGAACTTCAGCAACAGCATCGTCAAGATAAAGGGAGAGGTCCCGTGAAAAAGAATAAAATATTCATCAACAAAACGGAAAACCCGTCTAACAGGAGTCCCGTTCAACTGCGCACTAATGCGCTTGTCAATAAATGATAGAAAGATGTCAGTTCAAATAGGGGCAATAGACGAGCCAATGCATATTCCATCTCTTTGCAAATAAAACTTCTGGTTAAAATCAAATACTGTAGAGTGAAGCTAAAATTCTAGCAACGATATAAAATGGTCACTGGTTATGCCACAGGCGTTCTGAAAATCTACTTCGTCAGACTCGTTTAACTTCTCACGAATAGCTGTAAAGAGTCCATCGTGAGGAACAGAGCAATAAAGGTTTTCTACATCTATTGAAAAAGCACACGATGCCTTGTCCAACCTTGCTTTCATTTCAGTCAAAACGGAGTCAGAGTTCCGGATAAGGAAAGGGTCATCCACACAAAGATGCTTCAAAGATCGTTGTGAGAAATGGGAGATATGGGATTGCCACGTTCCTCTTTCTGATACAATCACTCGAAAGGACATTCAGGTTTATGGGTTTTCCCATTGAAAAACACTTCTAAAACACCTTTTTTAGCTGAGTTTACAAGCCTATGCAAAGATTCTAGGTGCATATCTTCTAGTAATTTCAAAGCAGCCTTCTTCTGCTTATTAGAACCTAACTTGATAGGTTCGAAATTCTTTGCAATGGCTTGTTCCGATTTTCTTCGCATTATGTCGTTATGAATAACTACAAATCCTCCTTCCTTATCTGCTTCAATAACAGAAACACTGGCCTCTTTCAAAGTTTTAACAATATGTTTCAACGGCGGTTGTTTACAATAGCTTGCACTCACGGATCGGATAACAGCGTCCACTCCATCGCCTATAACTCTCTCACGTTGTTGGTGGCTTGCACGGCCGGCGACTTGCCGAACCAAACCAAGGAGATGCGGTCTGGAAGCAGATGGCTGGAAAGAAAATTTAGGGCCTAGCTGCAAAGTGTTCATAACATCACGGGGAAGCCCAGCGTTGCCGAGCACGGTGTCTTGGCAGGGAGCAGTGGGTATTTTTGGTTTCTTAGGAAGGTGAAGTCTAGCCTGTTGCCAGATGAACTCTTTGATGTTGGATGCCTGCTTCTTGAAAGCCTGCAGCTTGCGCTCAGTGTCTTGAGGGTTGCGGGCATCATGCACCAGGATTAACATCCATTCCTGTAGCATACGCACCTGTCTCCACTATTCTGACTTGAAGATCTTGTAGATCCGTCTCGTATGGCCCCATGATGGTTGCACTCCACCAAAAACGGCTTGTACTTCTGGTAGGATGATGCGATGCTTGAGGCAGCAGGTAAAGATCCTGGCATGACATGTGGAAACTGCGATGAGGTTCGTGCAGGATATGACAGGCGTATGTGCGAGTGGTGAACACAGAAAAGAGCCCAGAGTAGAAAAAATGTGTTGCAGAAGAACTTGCTTTGGGGCTAGTTGGTTCATGATTGAATGAAGTTCTGAAAGGCGCAAAAGACACACACAAAGGAAAAAAGGGGGATGACACGAAGAGCGCCTACTACCGACCGAGTTTATTGCGGAAACACCCTCTTTTTGTAAGCCAAGACATATCAACCCCGAACCGGAAGCAGGAAAACACATAATCATTGTTTGAATTCACATTTCAAAACACCATCGGCAGAAAAGAAAAGCCACAAGAACAAAAAAACCAGAATCTAGAACTACACGTGGCCGTCTAAGAAACCCAGCTCCTAGCGGCAGAGTTTAATCGATGAAGTGCTAATGCACGAGGACCTAGTTTTCTGTATATGATAGGCTTCGATAATCTCTCTTTCAAATCGCTCCCTGCCTCTGCCGATAAACGTTGCCTGTTCCAACACCGGTCCGCAATCTCTGCATTCCCTACAGTGATCCGGCAGGTTGCCCCTGTCATTGTTTGTAATTGTTCTTCTGTGCTCGCTAGCTCTCTCGTTGAAACACCGGCCAGTCTGGCCGATGTAAGCAGATCCACAGCTGAGCGGTATGCGATATGACTTCGGACTTGCAATCGGTGAACCGTATCTGATGTTTGATAGCGCATCTTCGGGGTCGTCTGTTCATCATGGAGCAAATTTTTGCAAGCTTGCATGGTGCTGAAAACAACACATTTACACCATATCGACCCCCTACCTTCTTGATGTTGTGCGCTATCTTATGCATGTACGGTATTACCACCGTAGGCCTCTTGTCTTTCTGCTTGCTTTGCGTATCACCGCTAGAAGTGACCTTGATTCTTTGTAGCAGAGATTCACATATCGCAGTTATCATCAGATACGGGTAGCCAGCGCAACCCAGTCTCAGCAGCTGCTTGTCGAAGCCGGCCTGCACACAATGATCACAGGTTTTCCAGAGAGCTGCGTGTAGGCACGTGCGTGATGGCGATGCTGCGTTTAACCAGTTTAACCGTTTAAGTCAGAACTTCAATCATGAACCAACTAGCCCCAAAGCAAGTTCTTCTGGATCCCAATAGAAGCTTTCGCTGCTGCTGATGCAAACACATTCGAGGAAAAAGCACGGAAAGGAATCTCTTGAATAGCCTGTTTGATTATTTCTTCCACTTTTTGCGGTCTTCTTTGGCTAATACAGTCCTGTTTTGTTTTTGTTTTGCGGCTTGCTCACGGTAGCCTGCTTTGCATTTATGTACTTTATGCTGTATAATCCTCATGTTCGATCTTCATGAGTAAAGTATCTTTTAAATAAATAAAAAAACGAAAAAAATGACCCAAAATGAAATATGCAAAACTAAGGACCTAACTAGTTTTGCTACGTTTAACTATCGTAATTATTGTAACACCATTAGCACTTTTGCGGTAGTTCTAATTCCTCGTGATTATCTTTCCCGTATAGCTATTCTATTCTCAGATTCCATTGACTGACCCCCCTTTTACTAAGGGTAAACTAAGCTACGCTATCTGTAAATATTCCGATATGTGGGCTGAGATTTGTTTAATTATCACGCTCAATTCTAAAGTTGTTGTAGATTATCGGCAAAGGAAGCATTAATTCTGATAACATTTTTGCCCATTATTTTGTTGAAAGCATCACCGAAAATTCGTTCTGTGCGTGGTGTGCAGCTCATAAAAAGGGTTGTGTCTAGTATTTCTCTATAAATCTCTTAATACAAAGCACTAAGGCTATGTTCAAAAACTATGTCATGAAAGTACTACTAGGGATGAAATCACACGTTCTTTACGCAGAACTTACGCCTTCTTCTTTGACCAGACCCATCAGCAAACAATATTAAAGATTTCTTCAAAGTGATAATTAACGAAACTTCACAACATTTCCTAAACTTGCAAATCTGCTTTTGTGTCGTGGTTGCTGTCGGTTAGGAGATGTGCAATTTTCACGTGCCTTTCATTTACTGGCTCCATCAGAAACACGAAAAATGGAGGCTGGTGGGAAAGTTGTCGTGAGAAGACGAAAGTAAATAAGCAAGGCTTTCCGAACTTCTGTGCAAGCAAGTAACGCATGCCATCAGGACAGCTTCCGGGAAGGCTCCCGAAAAGTTTTCACGCTGACTTCTGACAAACGACGATGGGAGGGAGAACGTAGCGGCCATCCAATACAGCTGGCCTTGCCAAACGACCGTGGTTCCCTTAATTAACATACGCCCATTGTGCGCCCAGTAGCACTTTAAACGAGCATATGCGTGGAACAAGAAATTTCGTTATCCCATGCAGCCGCACAAGAATGCCTAATTGCAGGGAACGTGTTTTTCTCGTTATCGCTTGCCTGCTTCAAACCCGCGGGAAGAGGGGGCTGCGAAAAGTTTAGGCCAGTAAGAAGTTTCGGATTATCATCCGCTTGAGCAACATATTAACTGTGTAAAATTCGGGCTCCCGCTAACCCGCTAATTGAATCACCAAAGACTGTTTTTTTACGAGCGGCACAGTTTTATAATTCCAGCGGCTAGTACAACTGCGCAAGTTGCAAACTGATTGCTTATGTTTTGGAGATAGTAGCGCACAGCAATGCGTCATCCCGCCAGAAACAAAAAAGGGAATAAAGAAAGCCTTCGGAGCAATGCAAAGGGTAAAAACAGCTGGTGAGGATCAGGTAACAGTAGATCTGTTGAAGGACGGAGGAGAGACTGTGCTAGAAAGCTAGCCACCCTATATACGCAATGCCTTATGACTTCGACCGTACTAGAAGCTTGGAGGAACTCAAATATAATCTTTATTCATAAAAAAGGAGAAGCCGACGACTGGAAAAATTAGAGACCGATCAGCTTACTGTCCGTTGCTTACAAGGTGTTCACTAAGGTAATCGTAAATAGAGTCAGGACAACCTTAGCCTTTAACCAACCAAATGATCAGTCAGGGTTTCGTAAAAGATATTCTAATATACACACCACAAACAGATGATAGAGAAATGCGCAGAACATAAACAATCTCTATATATAGCCTTCTTTGATTATGAGAAAGCATTTGACTCAGTGGAAACCTCAGCAGTCATGGAGGGTGTAGAAGAGCCTTATGTCAAAATTCTGGCAGATATATATAGCAACTGCAAAGCTACCACAGTCCTCCATAAAACTAGCAATAAAAATCGAATAAGAAAAGGCGTCAGGCAAGGAGACACCATCTCGCCAATGCTATTCGCCGCCAGTTTACAGGAAGTATTCAGAGGCCTTAATTGGGAACAGTTGGGGATAATAGGTAATAGAGAATACCTAAATAATCTGCGATTCGCTGATGACATTGCCTTGTTTGGTTCACTGAAGAGATGAACTTCAAATCATGATCAATGAGTTAGACCGAAAGAGTAGAAGGGTGGGTCTAAAAATTAACATGCAGAAAATGAAAGTAATGTTCAACACTCTAGCAAGGAAACAGAAGTTCACAATTTGCAGCGAGGTGCTGGAAGTGGTAAAGGAATTCGTCTACTTAGGGCACGGCAGGTTCTCTCAGATCATGAATGGCAGTTTACCAATATCCCTCAAGAGAAAAGCGTAGAACAACTGTATCTTACCGGTACTCACCTACGAGGCAGAAACGTGGAGGCTAGCGAAAAGGGTTCAGCTTAAGTTAAGGACAACGCAGCGAGGCAAGAAAAAAATAATAGTAGGTGTAACGTTAACAACCCGGAAGCGGGCAGAGTGGGTGAGGGAACAAACGCGTGTTAATGACATCCTAGTCGAAATCAAGAGGGAGAAATGGGCTTGGGCAGGGCATGTAATGCGAAGGCAAGACAACAGTTGGTCGTTAAAGGTAACGGAGTGGATTCCAAGAGAAGGCAAGCGTAGCAGGGGGCGGCAAATGGTTATGTGGGCGGATGAGGTTAGGAAGTTTGCAGGCATAGGGTGGGCGCAGCTGGAAAAGGACAGGGTTAATTGGAGACATATGGGAGAGGTCTTTGCCCTGCAGTGGGTGTAGTCAGGCTGATGATGATGATCATGTTTTAGTGAATGCATATAATTTTTCTCCCCCAATCGTGTCCCTGTCTGCTCCCCTCACCCCCATTTTTGTTGTTTTTTCAACTGTATAACACACACACACACACACACACACACACACACACACACACACACACACACACACACACACACACACACACACACACACACACACACACACACACACACACACACACACACACACACACACACACACACACACACACACACACACACACACACACACACACACACACACACACACACACACACACACACACACACACACACACACACACACACACACACACACACACACACACACACACACACACACACACACACACACACACACACACACACACACACACACACACACACACACACACACACACACACACACACACACACACACACACACACACACACACACACACACACACACACACACACACACACACACACACACACACACACACACACACACACACACACACACACACACACACACACACACACACACACACACACACACACACACACACACACACACACACACACACACACACACACACACACACACACACACACACACACACACACACACACACACACACACACACACACACACACACACACACACACACACACACACACACACACACACACACACACACACACACACACACACACACACACACACACACGCACGCACGCACGCACGCACGCACGCACGCACGCACACACACACACACACACACACACACACACACACACACACACACACACACACACACACACACACACACACACACACACACACACACACACACACACACACACACACACACACACACACACACACACACACACACACACACACACACACACACATACATACATACATACATACATACATACATAGAGAGAGAGAGAGAGGTATAGAGCACCGGACGCGCAATTCGCAAGTCGAGAGATCGGTTCCCATCGGTGGTATGTGGTTGTTGTTCTGCTTTTCTAATCAATTATAATCAAGCCATTAAATATTCAATAATAATTGCTGTTGATCAATACCCCAAATTAAAAAAAAAATCCCCTGTGGTCCTTGGTTTTTATGGCTGTTGGCTCCTCTCATAAATTTCAGTGCCTTCGCACTACTATTGCATCTGGTGAGTCCTGCTGTCTACTGTAGCAGACGACAGCCTCATCCGTTGAGTCGGAAGTGTGCGTGCCTTCTGGAGGCGCGAGCGTCAGCAAAGCTCCTAACGGCACCTGTTCACGTTGTTTGCGATCGCGCATGAAGACATTCTTTCTGGTTGTCGTCAATACAACAGGCTAACAAACTTGCGTGCGTCCGGTCGATTAGGGAGTAGCGCCACTCTTAATCGTTAAAAAAGTCAATAAGGTGCTGTACACATTGACGTAAGAGATTCGACAAAGTGCAGCAGTCTTTTCGAATATGCTCTGGTAAGGTGCAAACATCTGTGAAAGTTCAGTTATTAGCTTTGATGGTTTCACAATCGTTTTGCTGTCACATAGTTTGTCCTGCGCTTTTAAATGTGGAGGCCTACGATTGGATCTGTGTGAACCGAGTTTGCCTTTGGCTAAACACATGACGGCGAGAGCTGTGTTTTCACACCGAGACTCACTCCACTACCAAATTGAGGCAATAAAATGAAGCGCAGAATTTTACGGGATGCTAAAGGACTTTTTCAGCCCGACAAAAATCTATCTCAAATCTAAGGAGCATTAATAGTGCAGAACACCCATTTTTCACGTCATCAGGTGCTTTGTCGGCTTGAAGCTGAAATACTCATTTATATTCATACAACAAATGCGGACAGGCTGGAGGAAATGGATAAGCTAATTCGAGTTTTTTTGTGCAAAGTAAGGAGTTTTTTGTCAATTTGGTTGGCAGTCAGTTTCCTTGCAGCTGGCAGGGCAGAAAATATATATTGACCGGAAAGGATACGGGGCCGGCGAACGAATTAAAGCCCGAGTTAAAATGCTTTGAGAGGTACGGCACGTTGTCGGTATTGGTCTTGCAAGTTAATAAGATGTGTGGAGATTTGAATAGCGTTTATTTTTTTCCGAAAAAGTAGCTAAACTGCGCGCTTCTTGATATGAATATTTTATTACAGTGTGCATCACTTTAGAAGGTATCTTCGACTGAGATTGTGCGAAAGCATCCTTTCCTAGTGCGCTTTTCCTGGACCGTCTTTATAACAGGCATAGCTACTTCAGTGTGACAGCCTTACGAAACTTTGTAATATTGTACCATGGCTTCTGCGCCGGTGGGAAATTGAGTCCAGCAAAAGAAACGTCAAGTTGGTTATCAGTTTATTTGCACTTTAGTAACCCAGCTCGTTGTCATGCATATGCTCAATTAAAAAACGCCAGTTTTTCTGGACTGCAAAAACCTGAACTTCAGATATAGGTTTCAATTAAAAAGCCATCCGTGTATTAAAAATAAAAAAAACTTGTTTGGCATTTGTACATGCTCCCCCTCAAATGAGATGGAATCAGGTCGCGGAGATTTTGCATGGGCGGACGTAATTGCGTTTTCGAGGTACATATCTGAGATTATGCTGTAATATGGCTGGCTTTTGCCGGGCAGTAGGCGTCATAAGCTTGATGATGGCGATTATCACGGCCTGATGAATATAACATTTCCTGAGGGCAGAACTTTATGGTGCAATAAATGTTGGTGGCTGTGTTGTCTTTAGGTCTTAGATACCATGAATATGGAATGCACTAAGGTACTGTCTACCGAGAACGAAGCCCTCGTTGCGAAAAGTTCTCACAAGCATATTCTTAGTACAACACTACGATGGCGTTCACATTACTTTAATGTCGTAAAGAAAAAAAATACTGTGAGATTATTAATGAACTCGAGGTGAGAGAGCACAACAACGGAAGTTAAGTCAATTCCGGAAGGAAGTCAAGTTATCGAAACTAAGGAAAGCATTAGGGAATCAAATTTTCGTGGCAAAGACTTTGAGGAGAAGAAAAAGATTTGTTGGCGGTTTAGTGTTGGTATGAACAGTTTGTTTCATGTAGGCACCAGTGCCACGTACCTGAAAGCAAGATTGAGGTGTCCATTGATCCAGGGAGCCAATTATGCGCGTCTTCAAGTCTTTAACCGTAAATGCCAATGCAGGCCGGCCTCGCATTCTTCAGCACCGCGTTCTTGCAGCAGTATTCTTAACGCCAACGCTTATAGCTCTACAGGTTTTTCCATCGAATGTAATCCATAGTGCCAGTGGAAATAATATGAGCGCCCAGAGATATAATCTCGGCGCCGTGTAATTTAATCTGAGTGCTGAGCACTCAATCTAACCGCCAGAGTATTAAATCCAAACGCCAACTAGAACAATTCCAGTGCCAGCCAATTTAATCCGAGTGCCAACGCAATTAATACAAGAGCCAGAGGTTAAAATCCGGGTGCCAACCAATTTAATCCACATGCTGAAAACGAATTCGGTAGAAGACTCCAAAGCACAGAACACGAATGCCAGAAGTAACATTATTATAATAATAATAATTGGATTTTGGGGAAGAAAATGGCGCAGTATCTGTCTCATATATCGTTGGACACCTGAACCGCGCCGTAAGGGAAGGGATAAGAGAGGGAGTGAAAGAAGAAAGGAAGAAATAGGCGCCGTAGTGGAGGGCTCCGGAATAATTTCGACCACCTGGGGATCTTTAACGTGCACTGACATCGCACAGCACACGGGCGCCTTAGCGTTTTTCCTCCATAAAAACGCAGCCGCCGCGGTCGGGTTCGAACCCGGGAACTTCGGATCAGTAGTCGAGCGCCCTAACCACTGAGCCACCGCGGCGGGGGAAGTAACACTAAGTTGAGATAATTTCTGAGACATGCGATGCCTAAGAGTCGCCTCCTCATGCATTGTTTCGTTTTCATCGCATATCTTGCAACATCAAAGAGTGACGAGCAGCTCTAAAACCTTAGTATTTGACACAACTCTTGCGGCTTTCAGCTGATACGCATGACCAGAAAAAACATTTCACTATCGTGTTGTAATTAGCGGGTTAAGCACTGCTTATTATGGATTCTCATATGCGCTTAATCTGCATGCTGATGACAATTACGCCCCTCATACGGTTTTCATACTGCCGGCTGTTTTCTTGGAATTGCAACCGGTGCAAAATGATTTCTGGAGATTTTGAGAACGATTTATCACCGCTAGCAAAAACAAGAGGGCGTAGTTTAAAGGAGAGTTCTTCCAGGTGGGGCGAGTCATAGAACCGGAGTAACGCTTCTTCACTTACCGCTTTTTCAGCTTCTCAGGTGAGCGAACCTACACCGGAGCTTACAGCCTAGGTCAAGAATAGCTACTGGCGGCTATCTTGTAGCGGTTTAGGTTACTAACAACCTAGACTTATACATGCACAGAAAAGGCCGTTATCCAATTGCAATTTTATTTTCTGGAGGACATTGGGTCGCTCAAAGTGTGACCACGCACTTTTGACATATCATCTTCACGCAAAGCTTCTGGTATAAAAGAAATTTTATGGCGGTCGAAAGTAGCGCACTCTACCCGCTCTATTTGCTGCATAGGGTGTCGAGCTCCCTTATATCTATTCCGGGCGGAGTGATGAGCGCCAAGTCTCTTCGCTCACTGAAGAAGAGTTCAACTTCTGACTTGAACTTCGAAAATACTTCCTCTATAGGGCTTAAAAATGGGCTGTGTGGAGGCAGCCGCTTGATCGAGTGCATCTGACTGGCCAGGCTTGCCAGTTCTGCATGGCTGTGAGCGGGAGCATTGTCAAAAATAAAAACAGCTTCCGAACCAGGTTCTTCACTTTCGACACAGGCTGATATGTCGCTCAAATATTCCTTGAAAACGACCCAGTGAACCTTGTCGACAGCGTCCAATGTATGACACCATTTGCCGAAATGCAGGCGATAATGTTTGGTTTGATTTATGGGGGTTTAACGTCCCAAAGCGATTGAGGCTATGAAAGTCGCTGTTGTGAAGGGCTCCGCAAATTTTGACCACCCGGGGTTCTTTAACGTGCACTGACAACATTCAGCCCATTCTAAGCTCGTAAAAAGATCTATTGCTAGCCTTTCATGTTTTAATTGTTTGAAGAAGTCTTGCCCGCACCTCATGCATGAAAGTTTTTCTCAGCAATGTAAGAGGCTTGAGAATGCTGGTTACCCTTCCCATGTCCTAGTGTCTGTGGCGGAAGGTGTTTTGAAGAAAGTCTGCAATAAAAAAGGCCAGCATAACCAGGATGCCATGAGTAAGAAAGAAAAAGTTGCCGTCATTCCTTATTTTCATAAGTTTTCTCATAATCTCAAAAAAATAGCGCAACGTTCGGGAGCCAGAGTGGTTTTTTCGGCGCCTAAGAAGTTGAGTCATCTGTGTACGAAACATTTCAAAAAATCTAAAAACGGTATTGGTTGTACAAAAAAACATAGGAAAAAGTTTGTCCATTGTATTGAAAATGTCATTTATCAAATTCCTCTTTCCTGTGGCAAGCAGTATGTAGGGCAAACCGGCAGATGCCTGAATGATAGGCTTCGAGAGCATGGGCGTGACGTAGATGATATGCGTGGAAAAGGGTTGTCAGTCCACTGCCGGTCATGTCACTGCATACCGCTTCTTGAACAATGCATGGTTTTAAAAGTGCACAATAACCGGTTGACACGAGAAATCATAGAAGCTGAATGGATATCACTTTTGAAAGATGATTGTGTAAGTACCCCCTCTGTATCATTGATGGCGAAAGAGCTCGCATATCTGTCTGATACGCTTTGCTAGCACATGGTTTGTCAGCGTGTTGGTCGTGATTTCGTTATAAAACCACTTTTTCTTTCTGAAATAAACCATTGTTGGAAGTAAGCGCCGTGTGTTGTCCGTCTTTCTGTGTCCTCGTTTCTTTGCGCTACGTTTTTCACCTTGAAGTTATGAACCAACAAGCCCAAGCATATACCCTTCTGGCCTCTAGAACTTCGCCTTCATCGAAATTCGACCGCTGCGGCCGGGATTGAACCCACGTCTTTCGGGCCAGCAGCCGAGCGCCATAACCACTCGGCCACCGCGGCGGCTTGTGATAATGCAAAGGGTTGCTCCTTTGCTGCCAGTCGTCGTCTGCGCCGCAGGCTGGCCCTTAACCGCACGACCGAAGCTCGTCGAACACTATGTGTTATAGTTATCTCATCTACGTAACACCAGCAGAAGTGGGATCATTCACACTGCAGCCAATGCGCGTATGCTTTGCGGGTGCGTTTTACATCATCTCTGTTGCGGTCGACCGGCCTCTGAGTCACCAACTTCATAGAGTAGCCGTGCGCTTTCAGTAAGCGATTAATGCCTGTTGTGCTTATGGCAATTCCGGGCAATTCTTCTTCCACCGCCTGCTTTATCTGCTTAAGCGTGAAAGCAGGGTTGTTGTCAACGATATTTTTTTAGAGCCGCTACAACCTCATTTCCCAATTTCTTCGAAGTTTCACCTTTCTTCAAAGCTTCTCTATCGACTGCTTCAATGAATCATCCTGTCTTTAAAATAATGCCCAGCATGTCAGCCATTTTTTTCTGACATCTCCTCCACGCTTTGACACATCGAGAATTATGACCCTCTCATGTCCGGAAACTTTTCTGTTCTTTCTTCTGAGTGCACCTAGAGGCTTGAACGGTGGTGCTCGTATTCTGCGTCCAATTAGAGCGTAAGGGCACAGCTCGCGGCTTCTATTGAAGAAAATGCTGCGCGTTAATGTTCATGCGAAGTGAATGAAGAGGCCTACACTACCACCTGCTGGAAGTATTCGAGTACGCACCACCACCGTCCGGCTGTCCTCCATTGTGCAAATGCAGCCGACAACGCGGCACACTCAACGGTGACGCAAAATTTCCCGTCTGCTATGGAACTCTCTTGTCGTCTGTGTTTTCAGCAAGGATTTTACTTCCCTAAGAAAATATTTCTATTTGATGCAAAAGAAAGTTCACTCATTTCTAATAATGAATGGACATACATGTGCCTTCCTCCGTTGTCCTAGCATATAGCGCAAAAGCAGATGACAATCCAGCAGCAAGGACACCGAGGCACACTCCTTGCCATCTGCTTTGGAACTTTCCATCATTGGCTGTGTAACTTTTTCTCTGAAGACATTACATAGGACTAAACTAAGGTACGGTTTAATAAAAAGTTTTTAACGGTCTGAGAAATAATTGTATAATTTATCGAAGACAGTTTCATTAAATTTTCTGTAAAGAACTGCGCACATTTGTGCCCTCCTCTGTTTTCTTGGCATAATAAAGAACCCGTAAGCCATAGCACTGAGCCCTCGTGCACTTTTTTAATGCTGAGATTGTGTGCTTTACACGGCGCTTTAAAACGCTTGCGTCATCACGGGGTTGGTTATAATAATGATGAAAGCTATGCAATATGTTGATGCTCCGCTTAGGCGTCGCATGGTCCGAAAAAAATATCTCCACTACACTTTATCCGATGGCGCTTGTATTAATTGCATCGACACTCAGATTAAATTGGTTGGCGCTGGCATTGCTCGGTTGGCGTTTGGATTAAATACGCTGGCGCTTAGATTAAATGGTCTGCACTCGGATTAAATCACATGGAATGCATATTATGTCAGCCAGCGCTTATATTATTTCCGTCGGCACTAGGATTAAATTCGGCGGGAAAACCGGTAGTGCCGTGTTTCTGCCACAACGTTGTGCACGCAAGCACATGCAGTTCACATCCTTCCGTCAATGCCGCCGTATAGCTCCAAGCGAAAATATTAGTTTGATAGCAGTATTGCTTGATGAAGAAGATGATGTGCAATGCAGATCACTAGAGTGTGCTGCAGTTTACCACGAATCTTGACAGGATGCGGTGATAGCCTAGCGCTTTCGTGCATTGACCGGTGAAGCTGGACTGTCGCGCTGCCACGAGTTCGAATCCCAGTCGACGCATTATTTATCTTATTTATTAATATAATTATGGTTTGTCCAAAGTAACCATAACTATGCGTAAAGTGCCTTTGCGTTCCCGTTGAAAAGCAGCCTTAAGAACAGCTTACTCAGAATTATTAGCACCCCCCAGCTCTTGCGGGCTGTACTGCAGTAAACTGTAGTTGTTCACATGTGATCTATATGACGTGCAGAGTTGATCGAAGCATTAATTGTTTCGAACTGACAAGACTTCAAGGCATAGATTGGTACCAACGTTTGATGACTAAGAGCTGGGTGTCCAAAAGTTTTTCTAATTTTGTGGCGGTGGAAATGGACGAGATATAAATTTACTTGCGTTTCAGCGGTGTATCAGGATCTCTAGGACCACTAATATGCGGAATTTTTGTTAGTTTGAGTCATTTAAGAGCACCGCTTCTACATGACTACCAAATGGAGCCAGAAACCGCTCGCGAATTTACAAAACTGGGAACACTTCCGAATTCCGCACAAGGAGCCCTCTTTAGAGCGGATTGTTTCTCCGAAAATGGCTGAAATGCAGGCAAGTCAAACAAAAATACTAAGTATGCACCGCGTATTTTGCTTCTCCACATGTGCCAACTTAGCTCATAGGTAACAGAAATGCACACCGGTGAAACGCCAGTATTTTCGTTCTTTTTTGGGTTATAACATGTCTTACCAGCGCAAACCGGAAGTTCATAGCGATCGTGCAAGCGTTACGAAAACCAGCCAATGACAGCCACCAGCGCGGAAACGCCTCCTGAAATGTCACCGCTTCTACGCAAACCTTTTCGGTTTCCCCCGGAATATTGCACAATAAAAAATGCAGTCGGACTCAAAATGTGTCATCAGCAGTCACTGATTTTTCCAGATTGCCAAAAAAGAAAAATGTCATGTTTTGTCGTTTTTCTTTTTCTTATAGACCAGACTCGCTCTGGCTTTCAGAAAATATCTGAACTTTGAGCATGAATATTGAAAGATTCCTGCTTATATGGGTTTTAAAACGCTGCACAGAGGCTAGGGTGCGTGATAACGTATCTTGGATAGCCAAACTTACTACGGCACTAGGCAGGACGGCATTCCCGATGACCCGTAATGGTTGTTTGATACGCAAATTTCAATTGCCCGTCAACAGTTTTGACGCCGTTTTGTTAATATGCCAGGGAACTAATTACCTTCTTATTTTCTCCATTTTATTAGCATGCACCCAAGACCATCTCGACGAACCTCACTGCGCTGTTAGCTACAATTGTTTTCATTCCTTCTTCGCTAAATTGAAAATAATAGAATTTCAGAAATATAGGTGCGAAGCTGCTAACGATGGCTGCCAACAAATTCGTAAAGGAAAGGTTTGTTGAAAGCTCACTGAACATATTATAGACTTCGAGGAGTTTAAAGGGGCCGACTGCGTCAAACGTTCAGGTAAAGACTGCGAAGTGTATGTGCTCTAGCAGTTGAATTGATGACGTATTCGCCGAATAAAGCCACGACCGCGTTCAGGCTTCTCTGCAGCGCGCAACGAAGTAAAGAGGACTCAATGATGACGTTAGCAACGACGGCACTGCGTTGCTAGCAAAGAAACGGTACTTTACACGAAGAAAATCAACCGAAGCATTATTTGGCAGCTCTGGACAACAAATGGCAGCATATGAAGGAAGGCAACGGACATGTTAAATTTCGGCAACAATGACGTCATTACGAGTTCGCTGCACATTTCGAGCGTCGTGATGAGAAGCCTGAGCATCGTCGTGGTTCTTACACGCGATTACTTCATCATTCTGTATGCTATCGCAAACCAACTTGGTTGGCATGCTAGATCTTGAAGCTTCATACATTCGAGTTTTTCAATAACCTCGAACTTAAAAAAAAATTCAGCTTCCCTTTAAGTGCAAACCCTGTGACCAAATTGGCTAGAACAGTTTATCATATTACTACGCGGCTACAGAAAATGTTTTTGCGCTTTCCATCAAAGGTCTTTATTAAGACTGCAGTTTCAATTCTTTTTTTTTCTGCCCCCCATCGATCGGTCGCAGATATGTGCGCTAAGTAACCAAGAGAGTAACCACGGCAACTTCAATTGCACATAATATTCGCCACGCCCTGTGCGCCTGCTTTGATTTTTTACAGAAAATTGAAAACGAAAAAGACCCGGATACATAAAAGCAAGCGTTCCTTTCATGGCACGTAAAAAATGCGAGAAGATGGCCAGCGCTGCATATTCCTTTATGATTCCTTTATTGATTTCTTCGCCTGCAGCATGCGGTCGATTGGTAGGACCATTCTGAATGCGAGCCGTAATGTGGGAAAGAAAAATGCGCAAAGCACTATCGTGTTGCATGAAACTCAACTGTGCTTCAAGCTTGGCGAATAATTCAGTTTTCCTACAATGCGCGGAGAACATGTGCACGCCACTGAAATGCTGCAACGGACAAATACAAAAAGATGGGCGCTCAGTGCAATGCAGAAAGAGGCGAGAATAGTGCGTCAATGTCCGCTCTAGACAAGAGCTCTCTTGTGCTGCGGCAAAGTTTTATTAAATTAGAGTAGCAATTCCTACTGCACGTGAGGTATCATGGGATGTAAAATGCTAAATGCACCTCATTGTTTAGAAGAAAGAAAATTGAAATTTTTTTTTTTAATGGAAATGACGCTCTGTCTCGTATATCTCAGTTGACACCCGAACCGCGCAGTAAGGCCAGAGATAAAGGAGGAAGTCAAGAAGAAATATGTGCCGTAGGAGAGAGCTCCGGAATAATTTCGACCACCTGGGGATCATTAACGTGCACAGATATCGCACAGCACACGGACGCCTTTTGCGTTTCGCCTCCATCGAAACGCGGCCGCCGTCGCCGGGTGCGAACCCGGGTACTCCGGCTCAGTAGACGAGTCGCGTAACCACTGAGCCACCGCGGCGGGTTGAAGAAAGGCATGATTATCGTCTTCGTGCGCCACTTGTTATTTATTTCAAGGAAATATTTGCCTGTTTATAAATACATCAAGGCCTAAGTTTTGTCAAAGACAATCCCGGCGACAACAAAATTCACTGCTCTTCGTGAAGCTGCGAATGGCACTTGGTATTTTCAACAAACACTTGTTAATATTGCTTACATATAAATCTACGTGCGCGAAAACGATAAAAGATGTGCTCAAAAACAGAATTTTCACCAATACTAATTATATTGCATTCGCGTTATGAGGGACACCAGTTTCCCCTCAGACTACTAAATCAGAGTCAGGTATAAAACACTGGCAGTAAATATTACAACTTTACATTGCACAGTTGTTTACTGCTGACAGAGAAATTTATTGTCTCCAGGTGCACAGAAAAAAATATATTTCGGAGCAGACACTAAAGCGAATCTCCCGAAACGCATAAGTGCATCAAGGGACTTCAATTTTGCCATCCACTAGTTTCAATAGTGGGCGAACAGACCACCAGGCAACTGCAAAATTGTTTTTTTAGGAAAAACTTGTCCCGTAAAGCGTTAATGTTAAACAATTACCTATATTCGATGAAGGATTGTCGACAGCCTTTCACGTTATCGTACTCGCCACAAGCTGATTGTTGCTCTGAAAGAACTCAAAACGACTGCCCTTAATACGCCTTCATAATTAACTATAGAGAAAGAAGTTAGAAGAAGGAAAGTAATCCCGTGTTGCCACCGATCTTCTCATACTCAGGACAACGACGTTACCTAGTTCCTCATGTGCGTGTGACCAAGTCAGATTTGGCACATGCAAACAAGACGGCGGCTGAACCAAACTGGGAATGCATTTTCCTGCTCGTGAGCACTATGATGACAGAGAGGTGGGCGCTTTCGTTGAGGGTTATGGTACTTCCATCACTGCCCTTTCCTCGTCTAAGGAAAAATATAATAATAATTGGTTTTTGTGGAAAGGAAATGGCGCAGTATTTGTCTCATATATCGTTGGAAGTTGAAACCTCATAAGTATCCACTGCTAAAAGTGGTTAATCTTTCCACGTGAAAGGTCAGGCTGCAGGCAAGAAAAAAAATGGAACATTTTCGGAACCTCTGCTGACCTGGGTGAGGTCGTCTTGCACTTTTTTTGAGATAAATATGCCCAACACTTTTGAGGCTCAGCCACAGATACAAAGCAAAAATGAGTGCCAATTTTTTCTTGCTTTCTTTTCAAGTCGTGCACGTGAAAACAGCACCGTATTTGTGAAATACCTACAACAGGATGCAGCTTTGCTCTGGCAGTTTGCGCCATTATACTTTAATTCTAGACATACTATTAATGTGCTTTGACAACCAACCTATAATGTCTGACCACACTGAATAGAGGTAGAGTGCAGAACCATCTAGGAACCCAGCCACTAGGTCACACGCCGCGTCAAAACTACACGACTCGTTCCTGCACCTGTGGACGCCGTTCGCACCAAAGATTGAGCAGACATTAATCCATTGTCTATCTTCGCTGTTCGAGTGGGCCGCTCAAGTTGCGTTTTTCCTACCATATGAATGGTGGTCCGTCCGGCGTGGTACCTCAGAATGAAAACACATGCCAATGGACTGCGTAAAATTCTCTCAAAGCTAAACATTTGTGAAGAACAGTGAATCAACGACATGATGGTGTAGCAGCCTCATACAGAGCACCCGAGAGGGAGAGAAAGTTTGAAGGAGAGATTAGATGAAATAAGGAACACATTACCATGCCATTTGCATATTAGTTGAAAATTGAAGGACTACAGACGAGAAAAAAATGCACAGAATAAAAATAGGAGCCTTTCTCGCAAGCTTATGTCCTATTCCATGATTTTATTTTCTCCATTTTTCTTCGAAAATACGAAATCTCTTACCAAAATCAAAATTACTCTTCGCCAGTTCAGGAAGAACACCAGGAACAAGTGTAAGAGCGAAAAAAAGATTTCACAAGGGCCGCTGCAAACATGTATCTGCTGTACTGAGGTTTTCGTTTTTTTTAAGTTGACTTGAATCCGCTTTTGCAGAGTCTTTTTCTCATACTATACAGCACTTGAAAGATTTTACTATGTTATGTTCTTTTGTACATGAGCATTGTTTACGTATGGAATAATGTTCAGCCCGTTTGCGGCAATTTTCCTCATTCAACAAAGTTCATGACCTCTTGCCCAAAGTACAGCACAACTTCAGTACAGTTCCTATTTTTGATTTCTTGCTCTGTTTACGTTGTATTCTTTCTCCGATCACCTAAAGATGCTTCTTTGAGATTGATGTAATGTTATCAAGCATTATAAGTTTTTTTCTTTTCTGCTTTCTAATCCACGTAGAGATAGCGTTCGACCTATCATATCCCCGCTGATAGCTCCTTCCGTGATTGGCATTCTTTTCGGTGCTTTAGACGACTTTCCTATTAGCTTCCCACTCATCTCGAAACGTAATGTGCCTAGCAGTGATGACTGCTCAAACACCGAAGACCGCTCTCTGCGTGAACGGTGCTGCTGGCGAAAAGATGCTTTGTTCGTTTTGCTCATTGAAAATTTTCGAAGTAAGGTGTTTACCACCTGATTATTCTTAGGTCAGCTCGCTGCTGCTGTCAACTGAGATGTGACAATATAAAGAAAACATACTCGAATGTTAGAGATAGCAAGCTAACATTGAATTTTATTTCCGTTTTTATGTGCTTGCGCCTCAGGGAACTAATTAGGTTTTTCGAAGCGCTTGCAATATGTTCCGGAATCGCACCTAGAGAGTTTAAAAAAAACATCAATACGTACCGATAATATTTTAAGCTTTTTTGCACTAATTAAGGAATATATCGAGAATGGCTACTTAAGCTCCATTCAATGTGCCATTTGTTCCCCAAAAGTGTGCGCTTTTACTGAAGGTAATGTTGTAAGCCTTCATCGATAATAAAAAATACTGTTTTAATTGCAAAAAATTAAATATTTCAACTCGTCTAAAAACAAACCAGTTCAAAACGTCAAAAACATCCTAACAAAGAAAATTGAGTACAGTGCTATGCATGTAGTAAATTTTAAAAAAAAATTAAGGTAAACGGTACGCTTCGAATAAAATGTTGTCTACCTGCACAAGAAATGCGTTCTCAGTAATTTCCCTTTAAAATTTGTCCTCGAACATAGCAGTAGACTAGTAGTTTGAGCAGCCACCTCATGTGCAGAAGGTGGGCGCCGCCGAGTGCCTACCGGTGAGACAATAGGTACCGCCGGCTTTTCCTGGCTTGTTCCTCTGCTTACCTGGGGTGAAAAACATGGAAAATGGGCCTTTGATCTCACCTTGTGTGGGCGAAAATACCTTGTGTCCTCGGGCTATCTGGCAAAATCTGCCCATACACCATAAACGTTCGTCCTCACATCATCATTATCGTCAAAATTTAGCGAGGTCTTGAAACTTCCTAAGTTAGGACTGTGCATAGTCTTCAGCGCCGTTTCATTGCACATCGCTATGAAGCCGTTCCTAGGAAATTCCTTTATCTTCTTTTTCTTCTTGCTGTTTGAAGAGGGCGCAAATTCTGCCTTGTTATCAAGGGTTTTCTGTGCGTAGTGCAGCACCACATCACACAGTATATCTGTATGGCATAGTGGTTTACCCAAAACGTGCGCCTTTCCTACATTTCCAACATTTCCAACCTTTTTTCTACATTTTATACATAGTTTATGAAAAGAAAGAAAAGTCATATAAGTTTTCATTGTTTTTTCTCGTTCAAAAAGGGATAGCCAAACAATGCCTGCGAGAAGTCGCAACCTGTTTTAAAGATTGAAGTGGCGTTGTTGGCAACAGCTTAAAATATATTTTTATGCTCTTACAAGCACGCCGTTTAGAGCATATGTTCGTCCGACATAGGGGCAGTTTGAAACGATCATTTTTTTTATCGAAATTTTCTACCATTTGACACACACACACAAAACAGCAACCACGGCAAGTTTTTTTCGTGATCTCACCAAATAACACGTTATTTTCTACGTTCTTCGAAGTAAATCCTGACAAAAACTTTTCACGCATTAGACACGGGCGTTTCCTAAAGAATCGCGCAAATGAAAGCGTCTTTTCTGATCAGTTCAGCTTATTGTTTATTCATCACGTAAACTGTCCCACCTTGACAGGTAGCCTTTGGAGACCTTACAAAACGGACGGAAGTCAATGTTGCCGGTCAATGGGGGCAATCTCATGATCCTTCCGTTCCCTTGGTTATACCAAACTCGGTACGTTTCAAGGGCAAAAGGCGGCGCGCTATACTCATGAAAGGCTGCCTTAGACGTGCTGCCTCCCAACAGCAGGGCGGCAAATGCGGCACCTGAGTTGCTTGTTCTGTATAACTGCCAGTACATTTTGATGACAAAAAAAAAGAAAATGCTTTCTGGTACGAATGATGAAGTTGCAATTATTTGTTCTTTTATGGCCACAACAGAGACGGCCTGTCATTAGAAAGCTTAAAGTGCGCATAATCGCAATAGCGACACAAATGCATTATAACTCTTCTCTATCAACGAGCTGGCACCAGGCGCCTGTTTCCAGAATATTTACCTTGTCGACATATTCATTTCATGTATATCTAGTATCACAGCTCAGTAGGAATTATTGCCACTTGAATGTCATAGTGCACAGACATGTTGCGTTGCTCCTAGCTTTTTTAACGAACGCTGAATGTCAGGTCCTCACTTTTTTCAACATAACAGCTAGGCTCAATGAACATTATGCGGATGCTTTCGTTGGCCGCAATAAATATAATAACAAGTGCCATTGCAGGCACTCGGAGCTTTTTATTTCGACATGTTGTGCTCGTGTACTTGAAATTATACATTTTCAGAGCTGGTCCACGTAGCGGACACGAAAGTGGCTTCGTTATTAACCTTCAAAAATAATGCAATTCTTTTCGAACAAGCAATGAACGAAAAGAGTTCACATCGTAGCCTCCCTGTTTTGAGGCTCGAAGCTTCAATTTCTCTGTTGCTCAAGGAGACGCAAGCCCTTTTTACCCAGCTTCAGGAGTTCTTTTCCTATAAAACACTTTTGTTCTTGGTAACGTACCGTCGCCTTCGTTTAATTTTTTGAAAGCGGATACCCTAAGGAGCTGACTCGTTCTGCGCTCCATTTCACAAGATGAAACAGATTCGACCTAAGCCCTGTCAAGCTACAGTCCGGCGCACACGCCTTATGTTGATTGACGGATGACACCGACCGAAGTAATACCGAAGAAACGCTGAAGCATTCGCTAACACATAGATTCCAACTCGATGCCGAGTCCGTTCTAAAGCCTTGAATTGATAGTAGGAACCTCTTTCGCGTAAAATCCAGCTTCTTCGGCCGCCGCTCATTATTGCTGCTGCTCTCAGAACAAAAAAAAAATATATATCTCTCAGTGGCACAGAGTGGCAGTCGCCGTCCCAGCCGGCCTCCTGTAGGTGCATGACCAATCTGTTAGGGTAAACGAAATCACGGCGGCAGCACTACTATCGAGTAAGTGGATACGAGCAAAGAATATATATGGAGGACACAGAAGAAAAATATTTTCCCCCGCATCTAGACGAAACAACGAAGACAGGCATGTTTTCCTTCACGTTTCAAAGTGACATGACGTGACATTAGCAGCGCTGTAGAAGGCGGAAAATGGAAGCCTATTAATACACAACAACAAAAATTCTAAAATTAAAGTAAAATGAGTTCGTACCTCACACTCCCCACCATTCGGCGTGCTTTCAGTTGTCCATACAGCAAGACTTTCCACTGCTGCTATGAAACAAATTTGTCAGTGGTGTGGCAAGCGTGTACTTATGCATAAACGGTGCGTTGAAATATTTTCGCCTTGATAACAAGCAGCCCGTAAATAGGTGATAAAGCAGAAGGTAAGACAGGCAATTGGAATCCGAAGGGATAATATAAGCCCAGTAGAATACTGCGCAAAATGGATGATGAGGCGATTGTATGTGTCTGAAGAGCCTCGCCTGTCATGCTTCGCTTCTCCCCTGCCGCACTTTTCTCAGTGCCACTGGGAGGTGCCATCTATTGCCCGGGAAAGCGAGATAAATTTATGTCATCAATATTCTCCCATAGAACATCAATTACGGGCAGTGTCCAGCGTGTGACAAGATTTTTACAGAGACAGCTGTTAAGGTTCCGCTTCTCGTTTCCGTGCTCTCGACGGCGTAGCACAAGTTCCACAAGCCAAGTTGATTAGTTATAACTTAGCGACGTCATAGCAACATGCTACACTGATCGGTCGAAAAATATGACGGAACTCGTTGGGTCACAGTTTTAAAGCAATTATAAAATATTATCACTAGAAAGCAGCCCACGCGCACAAGGCCCCTTCCCACCACCTTTATTCTGCATTTGTGCGACTTAGTACAGCAGACGCGCTGATGTACCTAGCTGCGAACATTTACACTAAAGCCATGAATGTTCGGCACATTATTTTGGTGCTCATTTTGTTTATCGCCTATGAGCAACAATAAATTCTTGCAAGAAATGTTTTATGTGCGCAATGGTACAGAATGTAGGCGCTTGGCAAGTCTATAGACCTATTTCTAGAGAAAAATGAAGTGTAACTTTGTATGCTTCGCGTCAGCACTTCATTCATGCTTGCATGAAAACAAGAGGAAAGTAAGTGCTATTGGCTTAAACGTGCCGCATTGCCCTGCCGAAGAATTCACGTCAAATGTTTGAGCTCCAACTGCCATAAGCTGCAAAGCAATGGAAATCAATGGTGAAGTGTCTTCGTTATGAAATAGCAATGAGGTGAAGCATTGTCACTCGTGGACTTGCCGAAGAAAGCATATTCACTTCTTTCCTTGAGCACTGTTTCTAATAGGACATGCGTGTGAAAAAACTGACGACTTCTTTTTGGGTGAAACTCTCGAAGGAATTTTGTAATGTTATCAAAGAGACCGCGCGCTCGTCTTTCCTTAACAGTAAATTACTCGGCTAGTTTATTCAGAATGCAGAGACTGTGGAACCAGCGAAACTACTTGTTCTTGTCCTGCGTCAGTTTCGCTGGTTCCACCATCTGTCCTCTTTCCGTGTTCGCTGAGCGGTAATAAGACTCATGATGTCCCGCGGATGCCTTTCTGAAAGGAACTTCTTTCTTTTCTTGCGAGTAAGAGAGCGTGCAGCCTGTTGACCGGAAGAAGTACAGTTCGAAGTGTAGTGATCATCAGTCTCCAAGGCAGTAATTTATTATATGCTCAGTTTCCCACGCTCTGTGCGCCATTTAATGCTTCAATTTTATTTATACTGCATTCAGGAAATGGCCCAGCACCTCAATGCTCCGTCCTCAAACAACGACTTTAGGAGCCCTGTAACCTCAGGCCCGCGGCACTGAGCAGTGGTGAATTTTCTATTAATCAAAGGCGGCCTTCCAAGGCTTACAATTTATTCTTCGCCGCTGTTGGATACGAGGCTGGGCACTGAAATATGAGAACTGGATGAGGAGAGTTGAAATTTGGGTTAGCTGGTACATAGCCCTGAAAAATAGCGAGGAAAAGGACCGAACAAGAGTTGACGACATCCTCGTCGAAATGAAAAATAAATGGGAATCTCCAGGCCATGTAATGCGAACGCGAGATAACCGATGGCCGTTAACGCTAACGGACTGGATTCCAAGAGAAGTCCAATGCTGTAGGGGGGTGGCAGAAAGTTAGATGCGCAGATGTGATTAGGAACTTTGCGGGGATGAGGTTGGCTCAGCTGTCATAGGACGGGCTTACTAGGAGAGATATAGGAGAGGGATTTGCACTGCAGTGGGCTTCGCAAGGCTTACTATGATAATGGCCATGAAGAGGATATCCGGCTAACGGCTGCACGGACACTGCAGCATCGCAGGAAACCACCGTGCGGACGAAGCCACTCTATGGGCCCTCAACGATCGCATTTCTTCTTCTTCTTCTTCTTCTTCTTCTTCTTCTTCTTCTTCTTCTTCTTCTTCTTCTTCTTCTTCTTCTTCTTCTTCTTCTTCTTCTTCTTCTTCTTCTTCTTCTTCTTCTTCTTCTTCTTCTTCTTCTTCTTCTTCTTCTTCTTCTTCTTCTTCTTCTTCTTCTTCTTCTTCTTCTTCTTCTTCTTCTTCTTCTTCTTCTTCTTCTTCTTCTTCTTCTTCTTCTTCTTCTTCTTCTTCTTCTTCTTCTTCAGTAAGCATGGCACATACTAACGCAGGGGGATCTTCCAAGGTTAAGTGGATAATCCCGATGAAGTATATGTGTCGGTAAGAGCAAAGACAAAGTGCGATGCATTTGAATGCTTTCGCGCGGGACCATGCATGCTTCATAAAATTCGAAGGAATTCCCTGGGTGTTGTTTTTTGTACACAGAGAACTTGACGTTTGGGATGAGGCTGATTTGTTGCCACCACCCCCCCTCCCCACAGCCCTGCTCCCTGCCCACTACAAGGTGAGACAACCTTCCTGTATGACGTGTATCGTGGCGTTGCGTTCAGAAACCAGTACTATTTTCTCATCGACACTGTGGATAGCCCTTCCCTCATTAGACAGAGGTGTGGGAAAACGATCGGACGCGTTTTCTGTGCATGCCCAAATCTTGGAGGCGAAGGACGACCACTGTCCTATCCAATCGACTCGCTCCACCCTGGCCCGCTGGCATTTACGAAGATCATCGGACTATGGCAGCAGTGTTTTGATATTGAAGGCCTACCAGGTTCTGTTTCTTGAGGGCGCCGCGCTGGCGACAAAGGCTATGACTTCGCTGCGCGTTGTCCTCAATTCGAACCTGTAGTTCATTTTGAACTAAGCTCTGTTTCCCCTTCTCATTTATATCCCCAGATAAATTTCCCCCTTTTCAGGGCTAAAAGCCAAGACATCATCCTGGGTACCATCCTAGCACTCCAAAAGTCCTCCCCTCTCTCCCTATACTCTCTAATACACACTCCTCTCCATGCGTGTTTCAGGAGCTCATCGCACGGAGCCGTGGAAAAACAATATACAGATAAAATCGTGGCACTCATTCTCCACCTTTGAGTGAAAAAAGAGATAGCATGAGACAAATGCTTTCAAACAGATAGTGAGTAGCTTTATTGCGCAGTTAGTTTGCGGTGTGTTCATGTCAAATAGTTACACCTGTTTTACAGTAGAAGTTATGAAGTTTGTTGTAGCGTGAGGCGCATATGCATCACAGAATCTTCGCAATATGGTAAAGTGTCACGATGAAATTATCAGCGCAGAATTCTCACTGGCTCTCAACGGCAGCTAGTCTCGCGAGTTCACTCACACTGATATGCAGCTTATGACCTGCTCGTCGGTGCCTGGTCGAAGGAGCAGAGAAAGACAATGAATGACGTTAACAAAGACGAGAGCAAAGGTACGAGTTCCGGCTTGTGTCATATGGGCTTCATGATTTACCACTCTACTCCTCAGAGAAGTGATAACTGAGCCACACACACTTCATGGTCAACCTTTTCAACATGTTGCACATGGGCGAGGAGAAAGGAATATAAAATTATTGAAATGCGTAGCTGTGTTCCGTTGTCCTAGAAGAATGTTCTTAAGTCGATAGCACGAGATCTTTCAGCAAGTGCCATACGATACCAATGCAGTCGTCAACTCAGACTTTTTTTGTGAACAATAATGTGGATAACGATAAAGAGAATTGTAACTTTTTGGGCCATCAATTTTATTTATGTGGCAGTTGTGGCATATGGAAAGAAACTCTCAAACATACCGATGTAAGTGGACTATCCTTCCGCTGCATAATAAAAGCTCTCACCTAAAGTTTGTCCGGCGTTTGCACCGAGTAATTCAACTTGCGTAAAGACCTATGGCGCGTTTTATCATAAAGAACGGCTGAAAACGAAGAGCGTCCCGAGAAGGATAGGTGGTTATAGTGATTATTATGACGTGATCTTGCGATATGCTAAAAAATTATGTTCATAAACAACTTCTCCTTGGAAAACTGCACATCTCAAGGATTTCTGGGCATGTATGTGACACTAACAAGAACCTAAAACGCACGACACAAGTTCTGCAGTGCGTCGAAGACTTGCCTTCGTTTACATTAGGTGCAACGAAGGAACGTCTCATAGATACGGTGCTGGACGTGCCAGAGAAGCCATCTTCTGTGTAGCTGAAGCTACGACAGCAAGGTTATCTTCTTGTACCTTGGGTGTTCGTTTTTCTAGAAACAGCTTGACGTCAGGGAATTCCTAGGATGAATTGTCTCTTTTCAGCACAAGGGAAAGCAGTTCTGCCCCTACGATGTGTGGGGTGCGATTGGGCACTTGCGAGTACAGACTGGACTGGGGAAGCACCATCTGCAGTACCCCGAAATATACATAGCTACCCAAAAAAAACAACACAAAGGAAAAGTGAATCAGAGTAACACCTACTCGTTCTTTCACAAAGCAGAAAAGTGCACCTGAGTATTACCTTTCTATGAAGAAGATACATGTAAAACAACACATTCTCTATGCGAGGTATCAACCTAGTACAAGTGAAACATGTAATGAAAATCGCCTTATAATCCTCTTCTTCATCACATTGAGTTACTCTTTGTGCTGCTAACGAAGCGAAAAAAGAAAAGATTAAAATAGGTGTAGAACAAGGTACAAGACGTCGCCGAAATCAAAAACGTGACAATAGGTATTTTTCATATGCCGAAGATTTACAATACTGCTAAGGCGCTAGCTGCTACTAAGTATCATAAGTTTCAGTGCTTTGGTGCTTCTTTCCTTTACCTTGTACCAAAAAATCTCGGTGGACAATTGGCGGCAATGTCGCAGTTTAAGAAAGTTAAAATTTTTTTTAGGTTTTGTAACTCAGAGGACCGGCAAAGGATATGGTTACTGTGCGATGGCGCAGAATGAATGCAGAAATTCTTAATTGCCAGCACGGCGTATCCCAAGTATCATATCCGAACACGATCGAACACGCCAATTATAAAGCGCGTTGCTTGGAGTGTCATTTTTTATCTTGATAAACAATTCATTCGGAAACTTCGGGCATCTCCTGAGACAAGAACACGCTAAACAAGAAAACATACGCGGCTCTTTTTTCCCAGACAGTCAAGGGCCACTGTAATAACTTTGCAACTGCAATCCACTCCCGAAGATGAGACTTACACGCATTAATCTCGCGAATTCTCGCCGGCTGAACGCGGCCATGTAATAAATAACGCTGTCACATACTGAAACAGCAAAGAAGGTACCACAGAGCGAAAGCTGTGGTTATTTTTATGCGGCCCATTTTAGGCACATATAATGAGATAAACAGCCGTGAGAATGGAGGAGATGGGGGGGACTTTCGTTGAGCCGGTGTGGTGTCGTTTGTGGTTTCAGATTGCCCCATGTTCGAGTTTCCGCATACACATTGCGTCGAGGGTGTTTCTTGCAGCCGGGTGCAGTAACTTTTGCAACCTCTGAGCCGTAAAAAAAGAGCACGAAAAGTATACGAGATTTGTTTTCCCTTATGGCGCCGAAAGTTACGTTCAGCTATGAACAGACGGGAGGTGAAACAAAGAAAGAATGCAGCATTAAGTGTAGTGCGGGCCAAGGGCATGAGGCAGCTTTTTCTTTTGTTCTTTTTGAATTCCGAAAATATAGGCGTCGTTATAAAACAGCGCTTTCAATGGGAATATATCATTTATTCAGTGCTGCTGCATAAGCTTTCTGAGAGGGAAAGGAGAGATTTCAGCTTAGTAAAGTGAGGAAATGTTAGATAGAAAAATACATGTCTGGCACTATGATGTGGGGCGTAGGGTTGGCAGAAGTTCAGTTCTAGTTTTAGGGGAAAGAAAGGCGCTAAAGATTCCTCGCACCAGAAGGACACCTGAACCAGCTGTGTGAGCATGGATGAAGAGAGTTAAAGAAGGAGACAGAAGGCAGCAGTAAGCTACAGCTCTAGCAGAGTCTTATTCTCAGGGTTATCGTGGCTATAAAATGATTTTAATAGTGAATGAATGTGAGGCATACGCACTCTTCTTTTCAACTATTAATCGGAGCTAAATCAATGCGCATATTATCACCCAATACAGTCCGCTCAGCTACAGGGACTGAAACTTCATCGCGATATGTCAAACATGCAAAACATTTTTTTTGGTGTCCTATAATCTCCTTCACAATGTTTGCCAAGAAAAAAAGCTAAATATGCGAGCCGAAGCTACGGAATCAGAGGGACACCTTCGCAAACACTCAAGGGATGCAAAATTTGAGTGCAACCTGCAACACCCGATTTTCTGGTGAACGAGGACTTTGCTGCTATTGGAATAAAATTCATAGTTTCTGTTTTAATTTACTACTCTGTCTGTTCACTGCAGCGCATATTCCACAACCATTGGCTCCAAATGTTAAATACTTTCACCCTTAAATATAATTTCCCAGCGAGCAGACTCCTTACAAAAATTAGTGCAAAACTTTTTGCGCATGTTGCTTGCAATCGACGCGATGGAGCATGCAGTGTGTGAGCTATGCGGTAAGATCGGAAGCTTTTTTGTGTTGTGGAGCCCGCGTCTCGTCAACTATTCAAACTACGCGCCACAGTCCTCCGCCTCCGGATTTCTTTGGCTGCCACTTATCCTTCATGCCGCTGCCGGGAAAAGCGAAAGGGGGGGTTCTAAGTGCGGCAACCAGTATGTACGCTCAAACTTGGCTCGCCATTTCACTCGCCCGGACTTGTCGACAGCGCTGGCTATAGGAGTGGGATATCTATTATCTTAATATGAGCCAAATAAACGCCTTTTTTCAACTATAGTTGTGTGTGTCTCTGTCTGTTCTAGGGCAGAAGAATAGACCAACTTTTGAAGCACTACAATAAAATCATTCCTCAATTCTTGATCACCCGCCTCTGTTTTCAACGTATGAGTAATATTTTGTCCCGTTCGCATTCCTGCCGCCGATATACTTTTCTCGACTTCAGCTAGTACTTTGAAGAAAATCAACATAGCCACCTATCCCCTTCGGGCGCACACTTCAATGTCTTGCAACACTGTAAAAACGTGGCACTATGGTAACATGAAGAAATATTTAAGGCCGGCACATTCAGAATAGGAGGGCCCAAGTAATGAGTGCTCCTTTTTGAAGTACTCGATCACTATTACTTTTGGTTTCATATGGCATATGCCAACCACAAAAAGCGAAATTTGAACTCCTCCGGCTCGCCGCTGTTTGTTTCATACATATAAAAGTGTCATTCCCAGATCCAAGAGAACATAAATTAGGCTGGCAAAGTAAGTGGTATATCTGCAGTTGTCGTAAGAGCCAGGTTCCAGCATTTTCGCCGAAGTTGTCATTCTATAATGTTCCGCGTTCTATTCTGAACTGTTCCACTTCGTTCTTTGCAGGCTTGTTCCACCGCTGCGCCTTCACTGTAATTTCTTGACCTATGTTTCGAAACTCTCGCTCTTTTCTTTTGCGGCAGATCGCAATAATTTCCGAACTCCTTGAATCCAGCAAATCACAGAAGCTGTTTGCTACATTCCACTTTCTTATTACATATCCGCGATAGATTTAATTGTTTTCTCGAGCTTCTATCTGAGTAGGGTGCGGTGCTAACCTTTATAACCTTTGCGAGGGAGGCCATTAAGCTGTTGCCTCCGAAACTTCTGGTCGGTTGTTTTTGCTCTCCTCCACGAAACCGCGAGGTGCGAAAAACAAAGCAGTCACTTTTCTGTTTGCGTCATGCGCAAGTTCTAAAACCTGGGAAAGTAAGCGACGTTGATACCAGGAGCCAAAAAATCCGCGCCTCCGTTATTCGGGCAGAGGGAACACTACTGACCTCTAGAATAGAATACGCGCTTAACCCAAATAGCACAGGTAATCCGCCAATTATTGTAAATCTATTGGCGAATGCTGGTCCTACAAAGTACCAGCGTGAAACCATCTTTTTTCCAATGTTGGGCCAATTACCTGTGCTCCTTGGTAAGTTTCTGATTACCAAAATGATTTCTAAAATTGTCAGGCAATGAACTTTTGGTCATGAAAATTTTTATTTATAAATAAAGGGCAACGTCTGCTCTAGAATGGAATTATACGTCGTGACAACAAAATTTAGACCGTTTCATACCGGCTAAACATTGCGAAAATGTGGAATACGCAATGAGAGGACTGATATCCCGTTCTTAGAAAATATAAAGAGGCTTAAGATTAGAGAAACGCAGGGAGGTAACCTTCAAACACCCGCCCCTTGCTCATTATCCTGTACATAGTTTTATCCTGTACATACAGTACACTGAAGTGTTAGGGAAGATCCCGAGCCTCAATAAGTACAGCTGTGGTCTATGACTAAATATTGGGGGTGGAATAAAAAATCATGAAATTGAGGTAAGAAGGCTAACGTGCTCGCTTCAATGCTTACCCTAATAAATGAATGAATGTGCAGTGCGGAGCGTTATGGTACGCTCGCAATCTGATGCATTTTTGTGTGCTTTCAATTCTACTGGCTCAACCATAGGCAGATCGGTGGATGTCCGATTGGTCATGTCGCAGCAATTATCTGCTTGAGGAACCCAGTTTTTGCGTGTGCGGTCAGATCACACCGAAAAAAAGGGAAATGAAACTAAATCACGCGCCCAAAGAACACAAGCTTCTAGATACCAGCAGGAATGAGTGCCGAGAGTTCGAACCATAGGTTTTATTAAAACATGGCATTCTAAACCAGCCATAAAAATCCCTGGTCATAAAACGAATTTTCTCAGAGTGATAATGAACGGCCAAAACAGAGGGGCACTATAGGCGGGAACCGTAGGTGGATCCGCAGAACTGTCGGCAACACTTGTGGTTTACTTGATAGCTAACTTTAACCAACAAGCGATTGAGGAAAGCCGGCAGCGATGGATTGAAGCACAACTTCCTAATTAACGAATACAGGCGCTCATTACTTAAATCCAGTCCGCGCGCTCGCCTCTCAGTGTCCCGTGCACGCCACTGTCCTCTTCCCTAATGAGGTCATCACGAAAGCTTGGAGTCCAGTGAATTCGAGCGCAGGTGCGTAGGCACGAAGATGTGTTTGCATGCAGTGAGAAGCGTTAATTGCCGTGAAGTATGCTGGGTTCCCTTAAAACAATCCTTTTCACTTCAGGAAGCATTTTTGTTTCAAATTTTGCGTCCCGGAATTTGCGTCGATCTCCGCAGTTTAAGATAAAAGATTTTGTGTTATGTGAGATATCGAATAATCTTCCCAATCCGGAACGGAGGCTTCGATAGAAGCCACATGAGAATGCTCCGGGTTACATTGGCTGCATCGGGTTTATTTAACGTGCACTGACAATGCCCAATAAAAGGTCGTTTCTCCATTTCATGTCAATACAAATGCGGCTGCTACAGCCAGTATCCCATTTCATGTGCAAGTTCTCAGCATCCGCACGCCTTTGCCACTAAACCGTAGTGAAAGGTAAGAGAAAAGTAGGCTTCAGATTATATTGCAGACATTTTGCAAAAAGGCTGACTAATGTATAGCGTGTTGCTTTAAATCTTCTAGTTTTGTCATGAAATAGGCGGTGATATTGGCATATCGAGCTCAATAACGTAGCCATGATTTTTTTGTTTTATAGGATGATTAGAGTTTTGTCTAAGTTGCTTTACTTCATTCATTTTAAGCAGGTTCTGTTTCATGCTCAAGTTTTGTAAAGCAACCAAACGTTGCTCTAATTATCTCGCTGCGAGTTTTCAAATATGAAAAGGAAATATAATAAGTAGCCTTTTCCATGGTTTGCATTTATTCTGTTCCTTTTATTAGTCAAAAGTAAGTAACAGGTATAAATTACTTCAGCTCGACAAATTTACAGTTAAGAACTGCTTCATACAACCCCGCGTAATAAGGTTGCAAAAAACGAAAGCTCGAGCTCTCAGTAGGCAGAAGCTCATAGGCACATTGGAAGAACCAGAAATGTGTTATTGATGTTGTTGACATGACATTGATATCAGAAGTTAAGTCGACGTTTCTGTTGTACCAAACCAGGCCTTTCACCACAATCTTTAAACCATATGCTTAAACACTGCTTCATAAATCATACCGTTAGTTATGGGTATCAGTCTTAGGTTAGCGCCAGAAAAGACGAACACAAGGTGAGAGAGCGACGACACGACACAGATATGCTTTTAACAGATTCAACCTGTTCAATACTGGTGTTTTTTTCATTCCTTGTTGCTTGCCGTGCCATAAACTCAAGATTAGCGAGTGATACATCAAAACATTTCATATGAAAAATTGTCTACGTCCCCTGGTTGTGCGCGTTTGATGTGTAGAGCGGTTTATTGGCACAATGGAAACGCCGGCTACGAAGACCATGGCACAGGCAATCTACGAGGCAGAGAGAGACCAGACACAAGCGGCAGTGTTCCATCCAGCACGAGCATTCAACCGGCGGCGCGAGCGCTTCGTCGTCGTTGGCTTCGGGACTGGTTCATCTTCTTCATTCCAAGTGCCCCGGCGGAAAGAGGGAGCCATCCTGGCGACTCAAAGAGAGGAGACTACGAGGGGGCTGTAATACGGCTTCAAGCGGCTGACGTGAACGACGTCGCGGCCACGGCGGCGATGGTCCGAAGAAGGTGTCACCGGTTCGATAATGTAGTTGACCGGTGACGTACGCTCCAAGATGCGGTAAGGGCCGATGTGCTTGACCGAAAATTTGGACGTATTCGGAACAGAGAGCCAGGCCAGTGAGGCAGTGGAGAAGTGAACCGCGGGTGTGTCTTGATCGGAAGCATGGGTACGGAGACCTTGACGTTCGGCGGTGAAGGAGCGAGCCAACTGGCGGCACTGCTCAGCATGGCGGGTGATGTCAGAGAGGGAAGCATATTCCGAGCTGTCGGGGTTGTAGGGAAGGATTGTATCCAACGTACAAGAAGGTTCGCGTCCGAATAAAAGAAAGAATGGGGAAAAGCCGGTGGTTGCTTGAGAGGCGGTGTTATATGATTAGGTGACGAACGGAAGAACTTGATCCCAATTGGAGCTGTCGGAGTGAATGTACATAGCGATCATGTCCCCAAAAGTACGGTTGAAGCGTTCGGTGAGGCCGTTGGTTTGAGGGTGGTAAGCAGTACTGGTGCGGTGGACTGTGTGGCACGCAGCGAGAAGCTCGTGAAGAACTTCAGACAAGAAAACACGGCCGCGGTCACTGAGAAGTTCGCGGGGAGCGCCGTGACGCAGGACAAAGTGATGAAGAAGGAAGAAGGCTACGTCGCGAGCAGTAGCCGCAGGTAGGGCAGCGGTCTCAGCATACCGAGTGAGGTGGTCCACGGCGACTATGATCCAGCGATTCCCAGCGGTCGTGAAGGGAAGTAAGTGGCCCATATAGGTCGATGCCCACACGATCAAAAGGGCGAGCCGGACACGGTATTGGCTGTAACGGGGCAGTCGAAGGGCGAGGTGTCGACTTCCGCTGCTGACAGGCCGTGCAGGAGCGAACGTAGCGACGAACGAAGTTGTACATGCCCCGCCAATAGTACCTCTGGCGTAGTCGCTCGTACGTTTTCAGCGAGCCAGCGTGAGCGCTCTGAGGATCGGCATGGTGGTGTTCACAAATCTCAGTGCGGAGATGTCGAGGAATCACGAGAAGCCACTTGCGGCCATCTGGACGATAGTTGCGCCGGTACAGAAGACCGTCGCGAAGGGCAAAATGGGAAGCCTGGCGACGAAGTGCTCGAGGGAAGGAGGCCGCAGATGGTGCACGAAGTACGTCGAGCAACGATGAAATCCATGGATCTTGGCGTTGTTGATGGGGCATGTCCATGGTAGTGAGCGCTGCGAGTAGGGATGCAGATATTGGCGAAGAGGGCGCAGGAGAGGGCAGTGGGGAGCGGGACAAGGCGTCGGCGTCGGAGTGCTTGCGGCCTGATCGGTAAACTACGGTGATATCGAATTCCTGAAGACGGAGGGCCCAGCGGCCTAGGCGCCCAGAGGGATCTTTGAGTCAAGCCAACCAGCACAAAGCGTGATGATCGGTGACGACGGTGAACGGGCGGCCATATAAGTATGGGCGGAATTTTGTTAGAGCCCACACTACGGCGAGGCACTCCTTTTCCGTCACGGTGTAGTTCGACTCAGCCTTGGTGAGGGCACGGCTGGCGTACGCAACGACGTATTCAGGAAATTCGGGCTTGCGCTGGGCAAGGACAGCCCCGAGGCTGATTCCGCTTGCGTCGGTGTGCACTTCAGTAGGGGCACTGGGGTCGTAGCGTTGAAGGATAGGTGGTGAGGTGAGAAAACGACGGAGCGCAGCAAAAGCGTCGTCGCAGGCCGAGTCCCACGTAGACAGGTCGGCGGGACCATTAAGAAGTTTCGTCAGGGGCGCGACGATGGAGGTGAAATTGGGAACAAATCGCCGAAAATAGGAGCAGAGACCCACAAATCGGCGCACTTGTTTTCTAGAAGTCGGTTTAGGGAAGTCAGCGTCAGCACGGAGTTTGTCAGGATCGGGCAGGACGCCGTCTTTGGAGACGAGGTGGCCGAGTATTGTCAGCTGCCGGGCACCAAAAAGACATTTTTTGAGATTAAGTTGAAGGCCAGCATTGGTGAGGCAGCTCAGTATCTGGCGCAAGCGCTTGAGATGCGTCAGAAAATCGGGCGAAAACACGACAACAACATCTAAATAGCAGAGACAAACAGTCCACTTCAGGCCGCGCAAGATGTTGTCCATCATTCGTTCAAACGTTGCGGGAGCGTTACAGAGGCCGAATGGCATTACGTTGAACTCATAGAGTCCGTCAGGGGTGACAAACGCCGTTTTAAGACGGTTGGACTCGGCCATCGGGACTTGCCAATAGCCCGAACGGAGATCCAGGGAGGAGAACTCGGCGCCTTGCAAACAGTCAAGGGCGTCGTCAATACGTGGTAGCGGGTAGACGTCTTTGCGCGTAATTTTGTTGAGCCGGCGATAGTCCACGCAAAATCGTATCGAGCCATCCTTCTTTTTAACCAGGACGACTGGGGACGACCAAGGACTGGCGGAAGGTTGAATAATGCCGCGTTGTAGCATGTCGTCAACTTGCTCAGTTATGACGCGGCGCTCGGGAGGCGACACACGGTAGGGGCGCTGACGGAGAAAGGCATGGGTTCCGGTGTCAATGTGGTGATCGACAGTGGTCGCACGGCCCAAAGAAGTCGACTGGTGGTCAAACTATGAGCGAAACTGGTTGAGCAGGGCAAGGAGCTGCGCGCGGTGAGCAGTGTCGAGAGCGCGGTCAATGCAGCGGTCAAAAATGTCCGATGACAAAGCTGGAGTAGCACCACGTGGGGTGAGGGCAGCGACTTCGGCACTGGAGGAGGTTACATCAGTGTCGAAGGAAGAGATCAAAGCAGCGGTTTCAAAATGGCCGAGGCACTCGCCACGGAGCAGGGAGAGCGCGGAGAATGAGGTGTTAGTGACGAGGAAGGCGGCAGCACCGTGCTGAATGTCGATGACGGCGAAGGGAAGACATAGGTGTCGGCGAGAGGCAAGTACAGGGGAAGGCATGAAGAGAACGGTGGCGTCAAAAACTGAGGCGGCGCAAACAGGGACAAGCACGGCACTGTCAGGGGGAATGTCAGTGTCCTCGGCGACAACAAGCTTAGCAGCACAACGAATCGGAGGCTCGTCGAGGACCGCATCGCAGAGTGGATAAAAGACGACGTGCGCAAGGGCACAGTCCATGACGGCACTGTGCAGGGAGGGAAAATCCCATCCAAGGATGACGTCATGGGAGCTGGCACGGAGGACTAAAAATTCTACAACATACAAAACATCGGTGATGACGACGCGTGCTGTGCAAGCGGCAGAGGGATGAACGGTATCGGCGCTGGCGGTACGGAGTGAGAGTCCAGAAGATGGGGTTGTAACTTTGCGAAGCGAGCGGCAGAAGTTTTCGTGAATAACAGAAACGGTGGCCCCAGTGTCCACAAGCGCAAGTGTCTTGACTCCGTCGACAAAAACGTCAAGAAGGTTTGGCGGGGAAAGGCGAGGACCTAAGCAGGGCGATGAGTGCGCAGTTCGTGCCCCCGGAACTGCGGCTGCTTGTTTTCCGAATCGGCGTGGACGTTGCGACGCCTCATGGGCGACAATGAGCGGCGGCGAGGCGAAGGCGAGCGGTGGGAAACGTAGGGCTGGCGACCGTGCTCGCGGTCAGGGGAGGTCTCCTTAGGTTGTGGTCCGAAACGTGGGCGAAAGGTACGGTCTGCATCAGGGTAGTCTGGGAGAGGGTGGATAGGCGCAAGCAGAGTACGTCGACAGAGGCGCGCGACGTGGCCCGGAAGACAGCAGGCGTAGCATATCGGTCGATTGTCAGCCGTGCGCCAAGGGTTGTAGGTAGGGGGCATGAAGCGGGTCCGTGGAGCAGCAGGCGCAGGCACCACTTGAGGAACGTACGTGTAAGCCTGCGGTCGCGGTGGTCGCGCGGCAGCCTCGGCATACGTGAGAGGCACGGGAGTGGGGGCAGGCGGCACTTCAACTGGAGGACCGTAGCTCAACGGAGCAGCAACAGGCGGTGGCGGGGTCGGGGGAAGGCCGACCTGGGGATTCAAGGTGGGTGTTTGTGGAAGAGGAGGGAGGGCGTCAGCGACCGCCTGCGTGATGGCGTGCCGGATCTCAGCGCTGAGGGGGGTCGGTGTCTGATGTTGGCGAGATAGGAGCGAGAGCTGCCAGCCGACCTCGTCCCGCACAAAGTATTTGGTGGTAGCAAGTAGATCTGGATTGATGGCCAGGCCGGAGATGGAGTCGGCAGGCGGAGGAGGCCGACGAGCGCAAAGACGTTGCTTGCGCAACTCGTCGAAACTCTGGCAAAGGGTATACACCGCGGTAACGGTGGTGGGATTCTTCGCTAACAACAGCTGAAAAGCATCGTCATCGATACCCTTCACGATGTGTTTGATCTTGTCAGCCTCGGACATAGCCGGATCAACACGCTTGCAGAGGTCTACTACGTCTTCAATGTAGCTGGTGAAAGTCTCATCCGTGTGCTGAGCTCGGCCGCGCAGGCTTTGCTCAGCGCGCAGTTTCCGCACTGCAGGACGGCCGAAAACCTCCGCAAGGGTGCTCTTTAGAACGGCCCAAGTGGGAATGTCGGCCTCGTGGTTGCGGAACCAGAGGTTCGCGACATCACTGAGGTAGAAGATGACGTTGGTAAGCTTGACGCGGTCGTCCGAGTTGTTGTGGCGGCTCACCCGTTCGTATGATTCCAGCCAATCTTCCACGTCCTGGTCGCTATGGCCTCTGAAGACAGTGGGGTCGCGCTGCCGGACGGCACCGGAGCAGATGACTGGCTGCGACGTGGCGGCGGGCTGTTGACTGGCCTTGGTAGTGGACATCGGGATGGTGCGGCTGCGAAGGTCCACGGTGATGGTGAAAAGGGGAACACAGCAACCTCCACCAAATGTAGAGCGGTTTATTGGCACGATGGAAGCGCCAGCTACGAAGACCTTGGCACAGGCAATCTACGAGGCAGAGAGCCGAGAGACCAGACACAAGCGGCAGTGTTCCATCCAGCACGAGCATTCAACCGGCGGCGCGAGCGCTTCGTCGTCGATGGCTTCGGGGCTGGTTCATCTTCTCCATTCCAGATGTGACAATCTTTGAAATAAGTACCCTGGAGCGAAAAATAAAACCAGTTGTTAGGTGCGCTCCTCTGTGTCGTGCCGTCGTTCTCTCGCCTTGTGTTTGTCTTTTTTTTGGCGCTAACTTTTTTAAAAGTACGTCTAACCAAGTAGCCATTACATGCACCAAGTGTTATTAAAATGGGCATCAAGCCGCCGCGGGGCTGAGTGGTTATGGCCCTCGGCTGCTGACCGGAAAGACGCGGGTTCTTTCCGGCCCGTGGCGATCGCATTTAGATGGAGGCGAAATGTTAAAGGCCCTGTACTGTGCGACATCAGTGCACGATTAAAAACCCCACTTGGTCGAAATTTGCGGAGCCCTTCACCACGGCGTTCCTCATAGCCTGAGTCGCTTTGGGACGTTAAAACAGCATAAAGCCTAAACATTATGCCCTTCAATTGAAACATTGTCACTTTATTGAAAGCGTAGAATGGCCATATCATAAAACCTTTGTAATTCTGGAATGTCAATCAAATACTTAGCGTGGTGGACAAGCAAGTGCAGAAAGTGTGAAAAATATATTATTTTTAAAAACGATGTGAACAGGTACAGTACAGACCGTAGTACACCTTCGCTTCAATTGGTGGTTATCGCGCAACTTCTTCCTTCATTTGAACTCTAGCTCTCTAGCATGCCCTAAGTTATTGGCTGTCTGCAACTGCAACTTTGCCGCCGCCAGACTCCTTCATCGCTCAAAATGTGATATGTGAAGTCACATGGTGGCGTCAGGGACGTCAACAGATAATTAGCTCAATGTTTTCAGGGCGAATTTCCGCACAAAATCTCGTTGGCGGCCGTAACAGCAACACGTAGTCATTAAGCCAACAGTGGCGGTTGCCAGACGAAGCCTGCTTAACATCCACGAAGACTTTCTAGATACTCAGCATTGGCTTCCGCGAACTGCCATTTTCATTGCAGAGGCTGGTGAGAGCCATTGTTGCCTATTGTCAGAAGGCAGAACTGCGGATACATAAACATCAAAAATTGATTCTCTGTTGTTTGTGTAAAGTGGAATGATATAACCCTGTATGGTTAGCACGAAATGCGAAAAAAAAACATGAGGAGAAGATGACTACACAGCGGTATTTTTTCACAGAGATCGGCGTGGAATACTTCCCAGAGAGTGCGTGCAAAGAAGAAAGCCACTCAGAATATGTGATCAAACTCTCCATCGACAATTCAACGAAGTCGTTTCTGACTGTTTTACATTATTTTGATGGAATCAGACAACCTCAAGGTGACTGCTTCTCGTTTGATGGGGTCCTTCACTTCAGTAATTTAGATTCTAGATGGCGCAGGGGACTCTTCTTTCTCCGGCATTAGTTTTGCAGCGCAGGAAAGCACGCCTACACGCTACGCTTTACGAGCAGCATTGCAGTCAACGTTTATGCAGCAGCCGGAAAAGCGAATGCATGCCATTACCCAAAGGACGCCAGATCGTTTTCTGAAACTAAACCTCCATTATCTTTCGCATAGCGCGTACTGAGATAATCCGCAGAAACTGCGTCCTTAGATCATTTTTTTATGCTCGTTCCAGCCATACCTATGTTGTGTGTTATGCTTAACCATAAAGCGTATGCAATGCATAGCTTGCATGAGGAGCGCGGAGCGGCACTTGTGTGTTTTGTTCTGCTTGGGCGCCATGCGCTCTCATATATTACTTCCTGACCCTACAAAAATTTTTTACACAGTGTATAGACTGTCCATCGACTTCCATATATAAACTCAGTAGACTTTCTATAGACAAAGATAATTAATTGTCGATAGTCAATGTAGAGATTTATGGCCACACAAGATTAGTAGACTTTTTTTCCTTAGAGAGTATGTACACTGTGAATATACGGAAATAAATATCTATACAAAGGCAACAGAGTCTATAAATTGTCTATAGACCCTCTTAAGACGATCTTTATAAGGGCCATCAGCTTAGTAGGCTGTCAAACAGCAGTACCGTTCTGGAATAGAATAGATTTTATACTGAAAGAATCTGTAGCGCGTCACATCATTTCATTGGCATAGCTTTCGTCCCTGTGATCCGGTGTCAATTATGCTTCGGTGGAAACAATATGAAAAGGTAAGAGTTTATGGCATGCAGCCAACGGCGGTTAAGTGAGTCGCACTCTCTAATTTTGAGTTTTTCTTTCCTCGATGTTCTTGCCTACTCATTGCATACGCTCATTAAATTCATGTTATGTACGGTCTACTAATAAATATAGGGACTTCCCTGCATGAGACAACCATGCGTACTTTTAGCCTTCCCTGTTTATATATTCATACATTTATTTTTTTATTTCTTATCACATACTGCAGCCCATAACGTGGCCATTGCAGAAGGGGGTTAACAGTTCGTGAAAAAACGGCAATGTACGACAGACACACATAAAAAATTGAATCTAACATTTGACTACATAGCGCGAACAATGTGAGAGGCTGATATGCTTTAATGTGACTTAAAAAATGTGCAATGAACACAACACAAAGAAAACATCATGTGGCACCGATAGCTGTTAAAAATAAGTTTAATGAAAGGGACCGCGTTATGCCAGAATTTCAGTTCTATGGTTCAATAGTAAGAGGAAAAAATATGGGTTTGAAATTATTAGCACGGGCGAAGTACGCCTTAACATGAAGGCCGTGATGACTCCTGATTGATCGGATAATATCTGGGGTAAAATAGACATTAGATGTGACGTGACAAGAATGAATTGACGATGCAGTGCAAGAACTTCATTGAATCCACGTGTCGGCGCACGGACAAGGGAATTACATTCAAAGCGAACAAGGCATGAGAAGGTGAAGGATAGCGATCATATTTATGATATATGAACATGATGGCTTTCCTTTCGATGCTCTCGATTTTATCAATTTCACATTGTTTATGAGAATGCCAGACGGAAGACGCGTATTCAACTACGGGCGCATTAAGTAATTGTAGATTAAGAGCTTAGTTTCGTTTGGTGCATTACTTGACGTTCTCGTCAAACACCCGAGTATTTTTAGTGCTTTACTGCAAATGAAATTATTATGTTTCGCCCAGCAGGGCATGTTAGTGGTGTATATAACGGCGAGATACTTATACTTGAACGTCCTGTGCAATGGTGAATTACTGAAGTAATAATTAAACAGTGAAGGGGACAGGCAGTTAGAGAAAAACATCAATATAGTTTTAGTAAAATGGAATCTCAGCGAAAAAATATCCCTGTTACGCATAACTTATTGTGAGCTCTTCTATAATCTGAATATATTGACTTCTTAACCATCCGCTAGAGCAACGAGCTACCAGCATGTCAAAAAGTGCTAGCATTAGCATCGATATCTCAGGCAATAACGTAATTACGACCGTTGGTTCATAGTGTTTCTGTTAGCATTGCTGCCGTTATAAATTGCAGTTCTCCATTGAGTAGAGAAAACTTTCATTAGCTGTCACGAAAGTCAAGTCAATGGGAATTATTCCCCCCAAATTCTGTACTCCCGCAAGAACAGTCTTATCAAACTGGCGTCTTATTTTTTGATGCTGAACTGTATTTCCTTCATAATCAATATCCCGGTACGAAATACAATCTGAAGCAGTCCGCGAACGAAGCCTCAAAATGCAGTCCATACATCGTATTTCGTAATGTACATTATTATTTTAAAGACACCCGTGTTTCCTGAATCTCGCGCAAATTTCAGATTTGATAAGTTTATTCTTGCACCGACGAGCACAATGAGTAGCAGAGCTGGTAGGCGCTCCCTTGAAAGTGCCAGATAATAAAAGTCACACGTGATCTATCATTTCTATTCACTTAGTAGAAAAGCGTGTTTGCTTCCTGGCAGTTTGGATGGAGTTGAAGCGAGACGAAAAGAAAAAAAGGTGTTCGATTTTACCTAAATACTGCCTCGTATTTCGTCGCGGCTTTCAGCCCAAGATAAATATTTCGATTCGAAATTAATATCACGGCATTCAATTTAGGGCTATTATACACGGACAAATTCTCTATCCCAGTTCCTATTTGGGTGCAGGCCGAAGAAGTCACATAAGAAAATTTGTCTAGTGGTTCCTTTTATCCTTCAAAGCCACTTTTTTGAAGGATGAAAGACCTTCATTCGAGAAGTTTACTAGTTTTATTCGTATGGCACGAAAGCGGTCGTCTTTATATTGATGTCAGCTGAACAATGTTTGGAAGTGCGCAATGGATTTTCGAAACTATTTTTCGCCGAAGCTCGTCCGCCACTGGCGCATTTCGAAACTGAGCCAGCTCTTACATCACACGTCGCACGTAACTTGGCTCTTGTTTTCTGAAAGCGGCAGAAATTGTTTTATAAGTATCCCTGAAATGGAAGTAGTTCGAAACGCTTATCGGAATGCGATCTCAATGAGGCATTTCCTATTTCTGTTCTCGAATATAGCTGCATAAAAACCTGGGAGATTTGTTGTCAGAATGCACAGGAAGTTTTTTTTTTCTTGTCTATTTTTTCAGCAGCACTGCTTGGTTGTCGTTGTGTGCATTCCTGTATCTACATACCGCACACGTCTGAAGCCTTAAAGTTTTGTCCTATTTGTAGCTGAAAAGGGTGAATTCTAGAAAAACCTAAGTGGCTTGAAATTCTTGAGGAAGCAGTTCCAATGCTTCGAATAGCTTCTTGCAACCTCTGGTCCTTAAATAAGCCTCCGAGAAGAAGTTTCCAGACCTGACACAAAAGCAAATAAAATGCTGAAGAAGAAATTTCCAGATCGGTCAGAGGTTAATAGGGCAGACTGAGATGTTTGCGATCGATGCGTGATTGGAAGTAATATATTCTCTTGTTCTCACGCTGTCATGCTAGCAGGAGCTTTCGCAACAAGACTTTTTTGTTCAGAGCTTCCGGAAGCTGTGTTTACACACGTAACAATTAATCATTACAGAAAATTATTATAGCATTAGTCAATTAAAATGCTATTTTACGACATAGCTTTGCTTTTTTTTATCCCTTTTGAAGGTGTTGAAAAGTCAGCATGGTTGTCCGGGTGCTTCACGACTGTTATTCTTTGTACAGAAACTATTTCACCTGCTTTCCTTGGCATTTATCTTGTGGAAACGAACAAGCGTTTTGTCCCAATACAAATTTCAGCCCAATTTTTTTATTATTTGACGGGATGTGGTACTAAGATATGAAGCGTAAGCTGTGGAAAACAAGCGCTCAGGCAAGATGTCAGAGTCCTCACATCTTTGAAAAAAAAATCGTCTATATACTTCGGGGGATCATAGGAATAAATTTAGCTGTAGTGTTTAATCAAGTTGACTAACTTACCTTGATCTGGGAATATAAATTTTTCTAGCTATACGCGAAGGGCAGACAGCTGTCCTTAAATGTAAATATTTTCCAAGACGATCCATGCGCTCTATTAATACTGAGACCAGATTATTAGACAGTGATACTTGGGCACAAGTTTGTACTCAACTAATGTAAAAAGAAACCAGTGACCAATCTGCGCATATTTTTTCACAGCGTACTAAATACTCATGGCCAAACAAATAAGAAGGCAAAAGCAATTTAAGTCGGCCACACGTTATTTGATACGCACAAAAAATAAAGATATTTATCTGCGCATCATTTTTCTTTTTTTTGCATAGCAACACGCTTCCGATCCTCACTGGCCAATTTTTTGCTCGATAGATAGATAGATAAAGAGGAGGATGGAAGGCAGGAATGTTAACCAGAAAGGGGTTCCGATTGGCTACCCTGAACTGGGAAAGAGTAATTAGGTGACTAAAAGGAGGAAGAGAGAAGGGGAAAAAGGCATAACACACACACACACACACACAGAACGCTGTCACAATTTGTCACTCAATCCAGTCGCACTCAAGTAGGCAAAGAGTGCCTTGTATGCCTTGAGGGCAGTCGACCGCTGCGGCCACGGACCGAGGATCTTTTGCTCTGTTGATGGGCGAGGATCCAGGCGGTCCAGGGCACAACACAACGTATATCGTGCACTCGCAAATGCATGGCACTCACATAGAAGATGAGCGATGGTCTCCTCACAACCGCAGCTTTCACAGGCAGGACTGTCGGCAATCCCCATCTGGAAAGCATAGTGGTTGGTAAAAGCAGCACCGATCCATAAACGGCATAACAATGTTGCTTCGCGACGTGATAAGTTACGTGGAAGACGAAGGCACAGTCCAAGGTCCAGTGCCTTGAGGCGGAGGTGGAAAAACTGCAACCCGCAGCCGCATCGGTCTGGTGATTACCGTTAATACCTACAGTGTACTGGCAGCCATTGAAAAATGATGTCGAGACCTTTTGATACGGTGCTGTGGTACAGTAGACGGATCTCAGCAACAAGTTGTTCCTGCGACCCGCGGCGTAGCGCAGCTTGCAGGGCTTGAAAGGCTACTTTAGAGTCCGTGAAAACCGTCCAGTCATGTGGAGGTTCTTTGCTGATGAACTCTGCCGCAGCCCGTAAGGCTGCGAGTTCCGCACCAGTTGATGTTGGATAGGTCTACTTCACTTTCATGAAGATAGATCTGGCCGGTATCACCACCGACCCCGCAGAACTGGTCGAGTGAACTGATCCATCTGTGCAAACATGTATGCGGTGACTGTGGTATGAATGCAGCTGATCCAATGTCAGTTGTTTGAGAGCGGGCAGTGATACACCAGCTTTCTTCGTAATGCCAGGAATACTGAGGTGAACTCGAGGTTCATGAAGGCTCTATAAGGGTGAGCACTGTCTTGAGGCAGGGGTGAACTCCAATGGAAGATATGCGCGATGGGCTTCAATGACTTTGGCGAATGAAGTAAGCGGCCTATTTATTGGGAGCTTTGCGAGGTGATGTCAGGGAACCCGTGTGAGGTGCCGAATATGTGTTCTCATGGTGTCAACAGCAATGTATGTAGTAACAGGATGTTCCCGGGCAACAAGAACAGTTGCTGCTGTTGATGCACATTTAGGCAGCCCAATGCAGATACGGAGAGCTGGCGCTTGCACAATTTGAAGAGTCTTGATATTTGTCTTTATTATGGAACTGAATATCGGAAGACTGTGCCGCATGTAGCCCAAAAATAGGGAACGGTACAGTTGTAGCATCGAGCACACTGATGCGCCCCAGAACTTTCCCCCGAGGAAGGAGAGGACGTGGACAATCGCAATTAGTTTCTTTCTCATGTCGTAGATATCTGGACTCCACGAGAGGTTCCTGTCGATGACAACGCCAAGGAATCTGTGGCTTCTCTCATAGGGAATGGCTTCGCCATTGCTGCGAATGGTGTAACGTGACATTATTTTGCGGGTGAACGCCACAAGTGAACACTTTTCGGTCGAAATGTTCAGGCCATGCAAGCGAAGTTAAGGTGTCAATATCGATGCCGCCTTTTGAAGTCTTTCAAGAACTTGAGGGCGGGTCACCCCTGATGCCCAAATACAAATATCATCTGCATATAGAGACTTCTGAGCAGATTGTGGCAATACGTCGACCAGGCCGACGAGAATAAGGTTGAAGAGAACTGTGCTCAGCTCTCCACCCTGCGGGACTCCGCGCGAATTTCGGTGTAAGGACGTTGGTCCGTCCGCAGTGAGGACAAAAAACGACCTCTCTGATAAAAATAGCTGCGTATCGAGCTGACAATGCGGCCTCTGATCTCAGCAGCTGCCATTGCGCACAAAATGGCCTGATGCGTTACGTTGTCGTACGCGCCCTTGATATCCAAAAACAATGCCACCGTCAATCTTTTCAAACTTTTACTGTGTTGCACCGACGTTACAATGTCAACCTCGTTGTCGATAGAAGAGCGGCCCCGTCGGAACCCAGACATGGAGGTTGGATAAATATGATACCGTTCCAAGTACCATTCCACGCGTGTGAGCAGCATTCTTTCCATGACTTCGCCGACGCAGCTGCCGAGTGCAATTGGACTGTATGATGAAAGGTCGAACGGTGATTTCCACTGTTTAAGAAGTGGAACAATACGACTGGTCTTCCAGTCATGAAGCACTATGCCAGCAGTCCATGACTTGTTATATGTGTCCAAAAGAGCCCGTCGAGCTTCTTGGCCAAGGTAGGCAAGTGCGGAGTACGTCACACCATCGGGCCCTGGTGATGAAGACCGTCTACAACAAGCCAGCGCAGCATCAAGTTCTTCCATGGAGAATAGTACATCCATCCGAGAATCCCGTGAAGATGGAACATTGTTGCAGTGCAGCGGTGCGCCTGGATTTGGAGGGCCTGTTATTCTTGCGCAGAAATCTTCGGCTGCCTCAACCACACTGCGCCTTTGGTGGAGCGCTGCGGATTTGAACGGTAGCGCTGTTGAGGGGGTGTGCAAAGACCCCGAATTACACTCCAAATGCGTGACAAAGGCTTCCGCGGATCAAGTGTCTGGCAAAATATCATCCAGCGTTGTGTTTGCAGTGCCTGAATTCTGCCCTGAATCTTCTTCTGTAGGCGCCTAGCATCACTTAGGTCTAGGCGCGACTTTGTGCGTCGGTATCTGCGCTCTGCCCTGCGCCGTTGTGATCGCAGTCGCTGCAATTCGAAGTCAAAATTGGTGTAGTTAGCGACAGGGATAAAGGGGCAGGTGGCGTGTTCGATGACCTCCTTAATTTTTGTTCAAGACCGGTACAGAAGCCCTTTGTGCAAGCAGCCTCCATAAGTAATTTAAAAACTTTCCAGTCAATGCGCTGCCTACACGTGCCTTGGGAAAATGTGGAATGGCTGGTAATAATCCGATAGGTTGAGATGTGGTCACTGCCATACGTTTCTACATTCGAAAACCACCGGACGCTGTTGGTAAGGCACTGTGAAACGAAAGTCAAGTCCAAGCAGCTGCTAAAAGTCACCCCTCGAATATAGGTCGGGCTTCCGTCATTAAGACACTGGAGGTCATGGTCAGAGGCGAAGGACACAAGCTGTCTTCCCCTAACGTCCGTCCTAACGCCTCCCCAAATGGTGTGATGAGCGTTGAAGTCACCCATAATGACCAACGGAGGAGGTGTAGCTGCCATCAAACCACTCAAACTTCTGGCGTCGAACGACTTGATGGCGCCAAGTACACCACCAGTAGCGTAAACGTCAGGTTTCGGCTCTTCACTGTCAGGCAAACGTACTGATTGTCTTCGTTCGGAGAAACTGAATGTTGCACGTATGTAAGTTCACACCGAATGTAGACGATGACGTTGCTGGATCTGTGGCGCGTGGGTGATGCAAATGTTTCATAACCGGATGTTCGCAAAATTGCCGGGGTGTTCGGTTCACAAATCACAAGAATGGGGAAGTTATTCTCGTAGACATAGTACCGCAAATCGGAAATCCGGGACTGTAGTCCACGAGCATTCCATTGGAAAATGCAAGCTTGCTTGACTATCTTTTGAAAAGACAGGTACGAAGGAGCCATGATGCCTTCTGCTGTAGAGCCGCAAGAACTGGATGTAGCGCGTCCAGGACTTGAAGTCGGCTGTTTGCTGCTGGCGTGTCTAGGCTGGAAAGCAGATCACGCATGGCATTCATTAGTGACGTTAGCATTGCAATCACTTGCATATCTGGGTCATGGTCTTGATCGTGCCTGTTGGCTGGATCAGTCGTAGGCGCTGCACACTGCCTTGAGTGCACCAACATCCCTGACACAGTAGGCGTAGAAGGCTTTGGCAGTGGTGGCCAAATTGCATCTGAGGCAGCAGGTCCAGCCTCACCAAGCGCCGGGCTGCCTTGATTTGGTACGGTTTTTTGGGGGAGGCGGACAAGCTGCAGTTGCGTTTGGGGCATTCTTCTCAAATGTGACTGCTTTCTTTGACGACCTTCGGCGGTGCGAACGACATCGTCACACCTTTGCGGCGGCTACTTTGTGCATAGAATGGTCTCGCACCATTTGCTTCAGTACCGCCCGCTCGGTCTTTAGAAGGGGGCAGTCTTTCGAGGAAGAGTCATGAGGGCCGTGACAGTTGGCGCACTTCAAGGTAGTCGCGCGGCAAACGTCACCGCTGTGTGACTCCGGAGCAGCGCGGGCACACGATGGAGTTGATGCAGACGCCGCTCACGTGGCCGATCCTCATGCACTTCCTGCATTGAAGGGGCTTAGGAAAAAACGGTCGAACTGGATGACGAAAGTTTCCAACCTTCACGTACGATGCTATGCAGTCACCTTTGAAGGTCAGCTTGGTTCATGTAGATCTTCCTAACCGCTGAACTTGAATGATGGAAATGCCGCCGGTTGCCGGCTTGATCAACATCGGTAAATCTGCGTCACTGACGGCGATGTCGACGTTGTAGATTACGACAGCCGTAGTGCCGCTGTCCTGGAGAATAAGGGGGCGTACACTGATGTTGCCGAGTTTGGTGATTGCGGTTAAACTTTCTAGTGCACTTCGATCCATCACATCAATGGAAATGACGTTTTTGAACGGGTTTATTCTGACATCTTTAATGCCTCCCGGTACTAGGCTCTCCAGATAAATAGAAATGGCTTGCCTGTTAAGGAGGTTCAAGTTGTCTGTTGGGTTCAAGGCGCAAACAAGGCTGTATGCTCCGAGGAGCTTCGCGCCGTGATGATCGTTGGCGTTCTTGATGAGGACACCGTTGACTTGCTCGATGAAGACGATTCGGCTTGTCTACGCAGTCTGCGCTTGGCCTTCTTGCCAACAACCGGTATGAAACCTTCGGCGCCTGAGGACGAGGAATCTTCACTTAGCACCGAGTACACAACAGTGCCCTGGCTGCTCGAGTCACTCTGGCGGTGCAGGCGCTTCCTCTGGGCGGCTGCTGCCGCCCCACCGGGTTCCAATAGAAGCCTAGCAGCCTCCACTTCCATCGCCGTGGCAAGAAGGGAGCGGCGCCTCCTTGATTATAGCACAAATTCCCAAAAAATTGCAGAGTATAAAGGGTGCTCGAAGTATAAAGGATGCATATTGCTTTCCATAATAAAGTTGATAGTTAAGCGCAGTTGTGTCTCCTTTTCATCCATGTTCGTTGTCTGCCAATGCTGCATATTCCATATTAATTAAGCACGTAGTGCTGCGACACACCCTTCTCAAGTTGTTGTTGTGTGGGTTTTATAGCACATAGGCAACTAATCCCCTTGTTGAGTGAATTTACTGTACAGCGGACCCTTTCTCATCATTCATTCTTCACTCGCGCAGTCTGATCTCAACAGCAACATGCAAGGCCCGGATTCCTTGGTTCTGCATCCCTTAAAGGTTCTTGCCGCCTCAAGTTCTGGGCTTCCGTGTTGTTGATACCCCTCAGCGAGCAATGCGAAACGAATTTGCAAGAGAATGAGGTCGAAATCGCAGCACTTTGCCAGTCTGCACGGTGAAAATCGGCTGACAACTTCTGTTCCATTAACCCACTGCGTCCGCCTCGTGGAATAAGCGGCTCAAATTCTCGCGCGTACTCGATATCATCATGAAGCTCCTTTGGCTCCAGGGGTTTCGAAGCATACTGAGTTTTTTTAACCGAAAAAGCGAACAGCGACCAATAATCAAGTTCATGCAGTAGGAGGGTCAAGGACTGTCTCAAGGAAATCACGTGCTTTTCCCAGCATGGTCCCAATTCACCATTGAACCAAGGCAGTCCATTCCAAGTTTACTGACTATCAAAGTAAGCTGCTGTAACTGAACTAAGTCTGTTTAACCGAAGGCATTAATGTACTAATTCGATATTGTGAAATCAGAAGGAGGCCTTCCCATGGAAAGTCTACGTGAGGAACAACAATCAGCCCCCTAAAACGGTGAAGTAGGAGGTTGGCATTGCACTTCTGCGAATTGCTGTGTACATCTGGAGCGCTTTCTAAGCGCCAGTTTCTTGCTTTGACAAATTCATAAAGGTAGCTTTATCCAATTTAAAAAGTGAGTGTAAAAAAATTGCGGCCACGGTAAAACCTAGTCAAGCTTTCGTGTTCCAGTAGTGATATCAGTAAAGTGTCCCTTACTGTATATTAAACTGCAAAAAAGCATAAGTTCGCCAAATAGCTTCATCCCATTCCTGGAACCCAAGCTACCCTTTTTCATCTTGGCATGTGTGCTGGGTCTTTCAAACAAAGCAAAATTTGCCCCACCGTACGACTCCGCTCACGCAAAGTAGTTAATCGAGCTGTTGTGCAATCTGCTTTGAATAACGCGTTAACGAAATCATTTGAGGACTACAGACCGAATTTCTGAACAAGGTGCAGAGAGAATTTTAATCCTGGTACTCACCACGTTAACAGGCAACGTTAAAAACAAAGAAATTCAGCAAGCACTCTCCGACCAACGTAAGGGGTCGTACCAAAAAACTGGCTGTTGTACTCTACGTACAGCAAATTTCTTACAATATAAAAAAACTGACAAAGAGTAGGCGTGGCGATAATATGTTTAATCTGTCTTCTCTTGCACTGTCAGAAGTTGTTACAGATCAGAACGCTATCTCTTTGCCTCTGAAGTTTTATCGTTCTTTTTCCACAATCAGGGAGACGCCGCTCCCTCTTCGTGACGGCGATGGAAGTGGAAGACGTCAGGCCTCCTCTCGAACCCGGCGGGTAGGCGGCAGCCACCCAGAGGAACCGCTTCCCCCAATCGAGCGAGGCAAGCAGCCAGGCCACCGTGCTGCACTCAGCCACAAGCGACGACTCTTCGGCGTACCACGGGTTCGTCCCAGTGATGAGCAAGAAAGCCAAGAGAAGATTGCGTAAGAGTGAGGACTCATCCTCATCAAGCACATCTACCGTCATCACGACGCGTGTTGAATCGGCGCATACAGTCCTGTTTGCGCCTGAATCGCCCACAGACAACCTCAACCTGCTGAACAGGCAGGCTACGTCGGTGTTCCTCGAGGCTCGCATCCCAGGGGTGATCAAGGACGCCAGGATGAACAGCCGAAGGAACCTCCTTGCCATCGATGCAACGGAGCGGAGCGCCTTGGAAAGTCTAGCCACCATCAAGAAGATCGGAGACATTCCCGTCCGCTCTCTTGTTCTTGAAGACAATGGCACAACCGCTGGCGTCATTTACGACATCGATGTGAACATCCCTGACTCGGACCTGACAATACTCATTAAAAAAGCCATGAACAGCATGGAAAAAAGCAAGGTTCAGCGCTTCGGCAAGTAAAGGTGCCTCAAGCACACTTTTAAGGACGATTGTATTCCATCGCACGTGAAGGTTGGCCACTTTCGACATACAGTTCGCCCATTCGTCCCGAAGCCACTTCGGTGTCGCAAGTGCATGAAAATTGGGCATATAAGTGGTTTTTGTAATAACACCATAGCATGCGCGCTGCTCTGAAGCACATAGCGGTGACAGTTTCCGCGCTACTGTCTTGAAGTGCGCCAACTGCCGTGGCCCTCATGACGCTTCTTCGCAAGTCTGTCCCCTCCTGAAGAAAAAACGGGCGGTATTGAATGAAATGGTGCGAGGCCATTCAAAACATAGAGTGGCTGCAGCTACTGTGCGTCGGCGTCGTTCGCGTCGTCGACAATCTGCTAGACAAAGGGCCGACAGCGGCAGGGAAGCCCCCATCGGTTCTGCTACTTGTCCTCCCCCTCCACTGAGTAATGTAAGCCCGGTGACTGGCAAAGCCGGAACGAATGCTTCAGAGGTGACATGACGACCATTGCCGAAGCCACCCTCGACCTTGGTGTCTGAGAGGCACTACGCCCCCACTCTCCCACGACTACAGCTGAGCGAGCCCAAGCCATAGATCCAGCCCTAGGTGAGGAAGTGCAGGTGTTCACCATCTTGAGGTCTCTTATGAACGCCATGCGTGCGATGCTGTCTAGCTTTCACTCGCCAGATGCACGGAATACATTGCAGGTACTCGACGCGCTAAATCCAGTTTTTCCAGCTTTCCAATAGCAGACACAATGGCTCTCCCAGCATTACCATTTGAAAGCCAAGTCAGAGAAGCGTCAATTTTGCAGTGGAATGCCCGTGGACTCAATTCCCGCATTTCGGGCATTCGCGAATACGTCTATAAACACAGATTTCCAATCCTTGTGATTTGTGAGCCCAATTTACAAAATCCCATCCGAATTTCTGGCTGTGAAGCGTTTGCATCCACCACGCGCAGGGGAAATAGCAAGGTCATCCTCTACATTAGAAGCGAGCTTGCTTACGTGCACCATACGGTTCCCCCTCACGACCGTAACCAGTATGTCTGTGTGACGGTGAAAAGGCGTAACCTGACATTTACGCTTGTGGGCGCGTACTTATCTCCAACAACAAGGTTTGACGCCGACAGACTGAGGGACTTGTTGGCTGCAACACCTGGGCCTTGGATTGTCACTGGTGACTTTAATGCGCATCACGCGATGTGGGGAGGCATCCAGATGAATTCGAAAGGGAGAAGTCTTGTCTGTTTTGCATTTGACCACGACTTACAATTCCTTGACGACGGTTCTCCAACGTACATTCGCGGGCTGTCTTACAGTAGTTGTGTGGACTTGGCGTTTGTGCGTCGGTGCCTTTCGAGACGCGTCCGGTGGTTTGTCGACGTGGAAACGCATGGAAGTGACCACATTTCCACATATATTATTGTTCCTGGTCTCGCTGGATGCAGATCTGCCAAACGTTTGCACCGAATAGACTGGTCTATTTTTAAAACCTGTATGGAAGAAGCCCGCAGAGAAGACATTACATGAATTGAAGAGCGCATCAAGGAGGGTATGAAACACGCCAGATGCTTCTTCACTCCAATGCCAAAGTTCACAGACTACGATGTGGAGCTGCAGCGCCTCCGATCAGTTCGTCGAAGAGCAGAGAGAATTTACAGGCGCACAAAGTCGCTGCACGATTTAAGGGGTGCAAGGCGCACACAAAAGAATATTCAGTGCAGAATTCAAATCTTGCAAGCTTACCGTTGGAAAGAATTCTGTGAATCACTGGATACTCGAAAGCCTCTCTCACGCATCTGGAGTGTGGTGGGTGGTTTGCGAACATCTCCTCTGCAGCTCCAACCATTCAAGTCTCTCGCACTTCACCAAGGACGTAACGAAGCGGAGATTGGTGAAGGTTTTTGCGCAAGAATAGCAAGTCCCAGGAACCAATAAACAAGTCTGAATTGCTGCGAAGTGCCTAGATCTAAGGATTCACTAATGGACCTTCTTTTCTCCATGGAAGAACAAGACGCCGCCATGGCCGGGTGCAGATGGTCTTCATCGCCGGGGCCCGATGGAGTAACAAACTCTGCACTTGCAAACCTTGGTCTGGAGGCTCGACGTGTTCTTTTAGACCACTTCAACTCATCATGGTGTGCGGGTACAGTTCCGGACGTGTGGAAATGAAGTCGTCTGGTTCCAGTCCCTAAAGATGGAAAATCGCCGCTTGACCTAGCATCGTACCGCACAATCGCATTGGCTAGTTGCGTGGGCAAACTCATGGGAAGGATGGTGCTTACGAGAATTGAGTGGTCTCTGGTGCGCTATCAAATATAACCAGATGTAATGTCCCGGTTTCGGCGGGGACGTTCTTCTATTGATAGCGTGATTGACCTGGTTTCATCAGTTCAACATCAGAAGCATCTGAAGTGCTTGACCGCGGCGTTGTTTCTGGATGTTAAAGGGGCGTATGGTAACGTCACTCATCAAGCTATTTTGGATTCTCTGGAAGCTGCAGAACTTGGTGATCGCATGTTCTGCTGGATACGAAGTTATGTATCCAACCGATCACTACTTATGCAGACTGAGGACGGGCCAACATCTTCACATTACACTTCCCGTGGGATCCCACAAGGTGGAGTACTCAGCCCAACGGTTTTCAATCTTGCGCTTGTCTGCGTTGTCGATGTACTATCACTGTCGGCGAGGGTTTCAGTCTATGCAGACGATATTTGTATCTGGGCATCAAGAGTTACGCGACCACAAGTTCGAGCAGGGCTTCAAAAGGCGGCAAGCATTCTTGCGGCCTACATCCGCCTGCAAGGCCTGGAGATTTCTACTGAAAAAAAATGTTCCTTTTTTGCCTTTACACGCAAGGACACGTCCCACTACCCCGTACTCATAAATTGGTCAACAATACCCTATGAAAGAAGCCATCGCTTCCTCGGAGTAACCATCGATCGTAATATAACATGGGGTCCACATGTCTCGTACATGAAAGGGCGACTGACATCGATTGTTCACGTTCTCTCCTTTCTCAGAGGGAAGTCATGGGGAGCATCAGTGCAGTCGATGATCCAGGTGTAGACCGCGTTATTCATGGGATTCCTTCGGCACAGAATCCCTGCAATAGGAGACTTGAGGAAAACGAACATACGGTGTCTGCAAAGTGTTCAGGCTCAAACTCCGCGGACGTGCCTAGGACTGCCAAAATGCGCGTCTACAGCCGCAACAGTACTCATCGCTCAGGAGAATCCAATGACTGCCTATGTCACAATCGAAGCCTTGAGAGTGCATATTCGTCACCTCCCTCGGATTCCCATGCACCATCTTGCCAGTCTTCCTGCTAACCGGCCGAGTACATCGTTTGCAAAAATTATTGATGTCCATCGCGACTTCCTACCAACCCAATTTAGACCAGCCTTTAGACCGTCTTCTCTATTATGGAGTCTGCAACAACATTGTGTGTTTCTTTCCATACCGGGCATCAAAAAGAAGGCTTATTTATTGACGGCAGCACTAAAACAGACAACCCTAGAATATTTGCAAGAGAAACACGGACACCGACTGCACGTATACACCGATGGCTCAGTGACCCCTTCCAGTTCCTCGGGCTTCGTAGTCATTCCCGTAAGGACCATAGTTAAGAAAGTGAAAACATCACACCGGACTTCATCGACTGGCGCAGAACTTGTTGCTATTCGTGTCGCCATTGAGCATATCAGTGAAAAAACAACCCAGCAATGGTCAGTTTTCATTGTTTCAAAGGCAGCCCTTCAAGCGTTACAATCTGCTCTTCGTCATGGGTCCCATGAACAACTTGTCGCCGAAATCCGAGAACTCCACCACACAGCCATCAACAAAGGGCATTATATTGTTTACCAATGGCTTTCAGGACACTGCGGCATCGCAAACAACCACCACGCGGACGAGGCCGTGCGAACTGCTCACCATGAGGGTGATTACGTGTCCATCCCCATCTCGAGAGCCGACGCAGCGGATAGGCTTAGACCACTGTCGCGGGACATCACGTTTGCCGCGTGGAATTCAGGCGAATTCTCACATTCGTGTTTAAAAACCTTACACCCAGATCTGAAGATTTGGCTTCCATCCAGCCTACCACGACGTGAAGCAACTTTGATGAGTCGCCTGTGGCTTGGTGTAGCTTTCACGAAGCACTACTCCTTCTTAATAGGTATGTCTTACAGCCCTGCATGTGCCATCTGCGGGTGTGATGAGACAATAGCCCATATTCTTTGTGGCTGCCCTGCCTACAGCGCCGAAAGACTGTCTCTCTGCCGTGCACTGAAGCATCTCGACCTGCGCCACTGAAGGAAACGAAGATTATCGGCCACTGGCCGCAGTGGTCGTCGGCGATGAAAGCGTCGAAGGCACTGCTCCGCTCTTTGAAGACTTGTGGTGTGCACGATAGGCTGTGATTTTACTGAACGCTGGGACTTTACATAGTGACTTAAATTTCCTGCAACTGTCTTTTCTCCGTCATCTTTTTCTCCCCTCACCCCTTTCCCCCCGTGCAGGGTAGCAAACCAGCTATTCGTCTGGTTAACCTCCCTACCTCTCCTCCTCCTTCTCTTGCACTGTCCTTTTTTATTTTTTAACGTGTTTTCTGAATAATAAGAATAGAGTTAAAGTTTATATTAGAAAGTTGTGTTATGCAAACATTTACATTGTGATCATTATATGGTTTATGTATGTGTATAAAAGTGCTGCTTACTGTTGTGTTCGAGTGGTGCTTAGGGCCCAGTGAGGCGGACAATTTTCGCCCTTTGTTCGCCCTCTGCACCAACGCACTGTGTTCGAATTTCTTGAATAAAAAAAAGTACGACGCAATAATACTCTGTAACTTGGAATTTTAACAGAATAAATTTACAGAACAGTTGAGTGTTTGCATTCGTACGTAAGAGCCTGCTATGAGAAAACTGAAGTTTCTCACCCTTCGCCTCACAGATTGTATGAGGTGGAGTGGAAGAGATGAGTGCAGTTGGCGGTGGGTTCCGACCATCAATTGTTGACTTCCCGAAAATTTCTAAAAATTTGAATAGCAGTTCTCCCGGGCCTAGAATCAGTGAGGCTTCTAATAAATAAAAATAAGAAAATACTTTCATCATAAAAACTTTTTACTGCGAGGAAACATGACGTGTGCATCGCATAGCTGTCTGTCCTTGGTCAGCAACAGGAAACAGTCTTTCTGGATGGGAGCTTCCGGAAGGAATAAACTTGAGAATACCCGCATTTCGCGTGTTTTTTTTTTTCATGGTGCGCGCACACTCGATTTAGTATATCAGTTTTACTTGTTTAATAAAAGGGACTGTGGTTGTTAGCCTTGTTTTCCTTTTATAGTCTTTTTTTTATTTTGGTCCCTTTGCGGTGTTTTAGGCTGGGAGTACGGAACCAAAGCACTGAAATGCGAGAACTCTTTTACCTATTGATTAACTAGTACTGTTGACGCCGTGCGAAAGAAAATATTTTATGGCCGCTTTGATATGCAACGCTATAAACGACTGCGTCTACAATAATGGTCGATGAATACTATGGGAAAATATATATTTTATTTATCTTTGCTCTATCTGCATTTTACTGACCAGAAGAAAGCGCTCAAGAATTCGCCTCTAGTTTTTGCGCAGCTTGCTTGAGGAACAAAATGCAAAGAGTTTGCACGCACTTGATGGTCTTAGTCTTTCCTCAGGACGCGCGCAATTTTTTTAAATTTTATGGGAGGTAAAATGGAAAATTGCCGTTTTTCCTAAATACCAAGGCATCTATAAGTGGCTTAAAAGAACGTCTTGCTGGACAAGTTGGTAACTGTACCTCTTTGGTTACAGGCGCGAAAACAGACACAACACAAGGCAGAAGGACGGGACGGAGCTCCACTCACAACTCATTTATTTGAAGGCATCACGGACAAATATATACCATGTTCCACGCAAGGAATACTATCATCTTCAAAATTGATATGATAGCGAACGAGTGAGAAAGTTGTTTTCAGCCTTGTACAAAGATATGGGCGTGTCGCTGACGCATATGCTTCCTTTCATTGCAATGTAAAAAGCTTCTATTAATTCCCTGGCTTTTGTATCTTTGCTTTTTGATCGAATTCGCACACCGGAAAAGCATGGCTCACAAGCGCGTGACAGGCAGGACCTTATATGCTTAGGCATATTTGAGCCATCTTCATCTTGCTCAACGTTTCTTTCGCGTTCCCTGATTTGCTCTTTAACGCGGCGCCCTGTTTGCCCCTTTTAAGAGCGTCCGCACGAGAGGGTAATTTCATAGACAACCCCTGTTTTGTGTAATATTTTTCTTTTCCAGATGGATCAAGTTTTGCACCAGAGTTTAACAGCTAGCAACGTTTTTAAAGTGTTAAGGTATGTGGACGGCTTTTTAATCATTTTTACTAAGGACGGAAGTTTGAACTTCGAAGAATGTGCGCGCGATGTTTCATCCTTATTTAGACAACATGGAAATCGCTTAAGTTTTACTTGTGAAGTACCTGAAGGTAACGTTTTGCAGTTTTTACATCCTAGTACTGAGTTTTGTGAGGAACAGGTTTGTTGGGCGTATGCTCCGCGCGCAAAAAAGGAGCTTCTGCCATATGACTCTGCTCATTCCAAGCTAATTAAAAGGGGGCTTGCTTCAATTTGTCTCAAATCCGCCCTCAGAAAATCATGCTCTCACAAGATGCCACTAAGTTCTCAAAACCAATTGGCCAGGCTGTCTTCAGCTGGGTTCTCTGGTTCGCTCGTAACAGCGGTCGCTGAAAGCCTGCTACAGAAGATGAAGAGAAAGGCTGCGAGGGCTTGGGAAGATGCCCCTCGAGAAGAGGTGGTACGACCTGTGGTGGTGCCCTACGTGCACAAGTTGGCCCACAACTTCAGAAAGGTCGCGAGCAGGCATGGTGTGCGGCTTGTTTTTTCAGCCCCCAGAAAAGCTCGGAAGCCTTTGCTTTCGTATTGAAAGAGAACGAAAAGAAGAGAGAGGGTGTGGCACCAAACATGGGCGATCGTTCATGAAGTGCGCCGAAGGTGTTGTCTATGAAATTCCCCTCTCGTGCGGCCGCTCCTATATAGGGCAAACTGGGCGCTGCGGTAAGTAGCGAATCAGGGAACACGAAAGAAACGTTGAGCAAGATAAAGATGGCTCAAAATATGTCTAAGCATATAAGGTCCTGCCCGTCACGAACCTGTGAGCCATATTTTTCCGGTGCGCGAATTCGGTTAAAAAACGAAGATACAAAAGCCAGGGAATTAATCGAAGCTTTTCACATTGCAAAGAAAGGGAGCATGTGCGTCAGCGACACGTCCATATTTTTGTATAAGGCGGAGAACAACTTTTTCACTCGTTCGCTATCATATCAATTTTGAAGATGATAGTATTCCTTGCGTGTAAGATGGTATATATTTGCCCATGCTGCGTTCAAATAAATCAGTTGTGAGTGGCGCTCCGTCCCGTCTTTCTGCCTTGGGTTGTGTCTTTTTTCGCGCCTGTAGCCAAAGATGTGCCATTAGTGGCACACGAGTGCAGAAGGAATCGCCCCTTGAAAGAAATGAAACGGGGGAAAAGCTCTAGCAGCCTGGGCTTTTATTTTTTTCTCAGATATGCTGACGGGCCATAATATTGAGTTTCAATGCGATATGGAATCCTGGTACATATAATAAACGCAAGTGAATGACGTCGAATAAGACCTAAAGTCGTGACAGGGTTACCTAAGGCAATATATTTTTTTTTAGTGAGTGCGTCCAGAATTTGCTGTCTAGAAGCAGTCTGAGATAAATACTGATTTGGATCTTTTGTTTCTGGAAGCTGTAGAAGTACAAAAAATAAGGTGTTCGTTGCATCAGCTGAATGTTCAGGGTTTCGTTATAGTGTGTGTGTGCTGCTGAACGCTTTCCAGATAAGTGAACAGTAATATTTTTTTTCGTTGTCGTTGCAGGCCCGAAAGGCTTTGTAGTTATTTTTCTTCAGGCACTCTCAGTTCGCTAGTTGTAATATTTTTGTGCCGGCGAAATAGTAGCATAGATATAGTACAAATGTGGCGTCTTCTCGGATTTCTTCCTAGACGTCTCTTTTTAAGTGTTGAATCCTGCTCTCTGTTGCTGACACTAGGCTCAAAGAAGTCTGTGCTCTAAATAAAAGACTGTGGGTTGTTTTTTATATCAGCACACTAAAAACAGCAAAAAATTGGCTTTATAGCACTTCCGCCTCTAGGTCAGCTGCGTTGGACAGAATCTGCTTCTTTTTCTGCCACAACTGAGTGAGTAAGCGAAGGTTTCGAGGGATGTTTAGAAGGGTACCACGTGTTGCCAAAGTTGCCGCCAATGAGAATTCTTGCTGGAGGCTGCAACGTTGATATGTTTTCTACATCTTTGCATTGCTGCCATGCAAAGATGCATGACATGTGTTTACAAAGTTTTTCTTGGTTTTTAAAAAAATTCGCTCACAACTGTGCAAATTTCATCCAACAGATCTTAATCTTGCCTCCTGAAAATGTATTATACATTGTGCAATGGTGACACTTTCGCATTTGAAATTTACAATCTTGATGGGCGCAATACACGCGTAGCACCGAAGTGCTTGAGGAGTAAAATTGTAGTATTCTTCTGTTCTACTCCTTTATGATTAGCATAGACGGTAACGAAAATTCGGTCAGAAATTTTTCTTGCACATGGGTTAAATTCCTGGCATTTTTCAAAAAGTGTTTCGAAGCTTCTTGATGTCGGTGAAGGAATTTAAGTTGTCATGTCAGAACCTGCCTGTACTTTCCTTGCAGGTTTGAAAGAATAATCCTTATTGCAGAAAAAGAAGTAAAGAATGAATTCCTAGCAGATTTTACTGAAAAAAAAATATCTTTTAAAAACTCAAGTAAGCTTTCATTTCAAAGAACGAAAGCATGCAAACTGGAAACGGAAGATGTTAAAATTAAAAAAAAATAAGAATTTAATGCGTCAGGAGGCCTCATCCCCGACTCTAAAGCACTTTTTCAAGACCTTCAAGCAGGACGAAGTGCAAACATAACGGGGAAGGACCCGATAGGGTTGATTAATTATCTGAAGAATCGCGAAACGTCTGAGGGAGTCAGCAGGCATACCGAAACACCTATTCTCTTCTAAACGAACCTTTGTATCATTTAGGACCTCAAAATTAACCACAAAGACAAGTTCCGCATTTCCGAGCCTAAGCTGACGCTTACCTTGTTGTGAACCTTCATGGAGTTTCCAAAGTGCCTCTCGTATTTCTGTGACCCTGATCTGCCGCTGCTTCTGCCACATAGGTATTGAGCAAGTGAAGCAGGTTTCCTAAGTCGTCCGCGAATTGCGTTTCCATTTAACAACCAACATTGTTTAATGAATAATGAGTTGCTTCTGGCTCCAAAATGCTTGATATGCTGCCATAGAACGACTGTGCGGGCGTTGTGACGGCAGCCAGCAAAGAAAAGTACATCTTAGAATGCGCGCATGCCTGAGGTGGGGTGCTGGGGTGCAGGAACATATACGGAACAAGCATCGAGAGAATAAAGCTGAATACTAGCGCCCGTAGCTAAAAAAAAGAGGCACCCTTCTTTCAATTTAATCTATTCGTATAGGTTAACTAAAACGAGGTGCGAAGAAAAGCATCCATCTTTCCAACTAGCTTTAGGATGTGCAGTTCCTGGTGTCGCAGCCTTAATGATTTTAGAGTGCCTTAGTTGTACCATTTTGTCTTCCTTCCATCCCGTCGTTTCTCTACGCTGGGGAAATACATTCTGGACGCCTGGTAAGTTCCTCCCCACGCTGACTATAAAAGTTATTTGCTAATCGTTCTCACATCTTTAGCGTCGTTAAAGATCTAGCTTTTGAGACCAAATATGTAGTAATAGCATCAAAAGAACGTGAGCTTTAACCGTGGTATAAGTGCCATCGCTCTTCCTGGAGCATGCTAGGCATGGTCCAAGTGTCGCTTAGACGAACTGTGTTTTCTTTGGCCTTTTGTGCATCGAAGAGCTTTGATTCGTTTTTCCTGAAGAAGTAAGATGACAGGTTTTGTTTCAACGCTACTCATATCCTGTTCACGAATGACAAGCTAAGAGGTGCGAAAACGCCTGCATTCCTCTTGACAAATTGCCATTAAAGCCCTTTTGTTATTTCTTATATTGAGGTAGGTGACTAATGGAAAATTCGATTGGTTATACTTTTAGAGAGAATGCATTGCTTACAGAATTTATTTTTTTTGCCCTTTCCATTCAACGGAGTATGTTGCCCGTGTGCAGATGCACGTTTTTGTCGAGGAGGGCTTTAATTTTCAACAAACACGAGCACGGATGTGCCGGAACGTCAAATATGTTCAAAAGAACGGCACAACTTACCGCGGAGTTCATTTAGGTGGCAGTGTATTCCAAAACTAGCCAAAAACTAGAAAAACCTGGCGGTAAATGTACAGCAAAGAAAGCATCTAAACACTATCACTGCAAATTTATAAAGTAAGCCATCATTCTTGCCGTCACACACACTTGATCATCAAGGTAACAACTCGCACACCATACACTTTTTCATTTCATTCTTTGTAAAAATTGTTCGTAATCCTGTGCGCCGGCTTTGGAGACAACAGAAGACATCTTTCTTAGCTCTCACCAAACAGGAAAATGGATTTCTGGAGCACTTTTCAAGGTCATGGCTATTAAGAAAGAAAACGCGAACGAACAAAATTGCTGAGAGCATTTGGCTTTAAAGTCAGGACCCAAGAATCAGTGCATGATAGCGTGCACGCACCTTGATGGAATTTAAAAACAAAGACATGTTACCCAGGATCAAGATATCGGAGTTCTCTTGCAAGCCCGGTAGAGTAGACATCAAGATATAAAGCATCACATAGCGCCGTGACATCTATGCTAAGGTTTGCATTTGCGGTGTAGTCTTTTTTTTCATGAACAAAAGGGGCAGTCTTTCATGGACTCCCAGCTCAACTGGAAGGAAATATAGGCAATGGGTCCTCGTCACCATCAGGTTATACAATAACTTGCCATGAGTAACCTGGGTAGTGTTGCGGATTTTTTACATGTTACGGAAGTACCCCAAGGCATGCTGCTACCACCAGGGAGACGAAACGGGGAAAATTGCAGATATGGAGTTTACAAGCAGCTGTCGAGGCCCCTGGGACTCGTGAAGTGAATCAGGAAAGTGTCATTACTACTAGAAAACAGCAACTTTTGTTTAAATAGAGATAGCGATCTGGCCCTCGGAGGTCATTAACTCACTCATATCTCAGTAGCCGCCGCGGTGGCTAAGTGGCTATGGCGCTCGGCTGCTGACCCGAAAGACGCGGGTTCGATCCTGGCCGCGGGGGTCGAATTTCGATGGGGTACAAGTTCTAGAGGCAAGTATACAGTGCGATGTCAGGGCACATTAAAGAACCCCACGTGCTCGAAATTTCCGGAGCCCTTCACTACGGTATCCATCATAGGCTGAGTCGGTTTGGGACGTTAAACCCCCATAAACCATAAACCACACTGTCCACAAAGATCAACCACAGAACGCTTCATAAAACAACAGTAAATTACGGAAAGTACACTTTGTAACGTTGCGTTCTTATAATTCCGCAGACTATTTGCCCAGTGTTTTTCCCAGTCTGTTCAGGTAGTTCTTTTGGCCATCAGGTTACGGGGAGAATCGCCACAAGCAATTCATCCGTACTATAAACTTAAGCGTACTTGCAGCACGAATTTGGGATGTTTGGGAGAACGAACGTGACTGGGACATAAAAACGGGGCAGATCTGACACCAGCATAGAGTGAACAACTTTTTCCCAGCAGTAACCGAATCTAACATGTGTGACGTCGGGACTGGAACGCAAGGCAGTTAAATGAGGGATGCTTACGCAACAGCGATGTGTGTAACTTCACAAAATGTTTTGAATTTTTTGATAATGACCAGCTATGCAGAAGAGTAAGCTGGTGTCCCGATACATGAGGCAATTTGATTACTAATAATAGTCAGCACAGACACCCACTACCTGCCTTTTCAGGGAAATAAAGTACGAAACGCCGCATACAGGAAAAGAGACAGCCGTTTCGAATGAACAATCTGCCGAGGCACAAGCGTAGAGCGTTTTCGTTAAAATACTCCACAACACAAAAGAGTAAATACTAAACAGTCTTGTTCATTTTATATATTCATGAATATGAAGTTTGTGGTTGATGGGTACAAAAGGGAACATTCACTTTTATCGTACGTGTTTCTACACCATGCAGCTTGTAGCCGTAGTAATGGTTTGCTTTTAAAGATTTTGATAAACCTGCGCAGAGCCTGGCACGTAGGCGCGCGTTAATGTTTTATGAAAATCGAGGACATTTCTTTCATTTTCAGGCGTTCAGACAATCGTCCCCGTTATCACCAACGTCTTTCTAGATAACTGATGCGCTTAATTCCGCGGTTGGCTTACGCCAGAAAACACAGCATTTACTTCTTTTAAGCGCCAAGCAAGCAGGACAGTTTAGGACCCAAAATATTCTTTCGAAACTGAAAAGAAGTTTTCAGCGCTTGTATTGATAATAGGTATGAGTGCTCCTCATTTATACATATCTCCAATATAGGATCTGCTGCTTGAAAAAGGGCTCCCCTAAAAAAAAAATTTATTGGCCCTATCTTGCAGCACCCCCGGCAGCTATATCGCAGAACATTTCATCAAAATTACCTTCTAGCCAAAAGCCTACCTCTGCATACACTTTCCTTCTCGTAGGGTCCATTTCCTTAACGAAACAGATCAGTCTGTATCTGACGGAATATCACCTGTCCCACCCTTCGCCACTTCTCACTGATATTATATATTTTTTTAATTATTTGATACCTGCATCGCCTTTGCAGACTTTATAGCAGAAGGATACAGGAAAATAACCATCACATTTGCGACAAATAATAAAACTAATTACACAAAGCGCGGTAAAAATCGTCATTAGGAACAATGGATACAATCATAGATGAAAGATCATTCCACTCTCGTATAGATCTCTGGTATAGATGAAACCTGGTTCGTTCTCCAGTCTATTGAACTCAATTTGTGTCTCTTAGAGTAATTCCTCTTTTTTATAAAGGTCGGGGTCCTCGATTTGTTTTAATTATTCAAAGGTTAATGGCCCTTTTCGAATTTCGGACGCATTGCATTTCTTGTGCAAGCTGAACTTCAGTTGACATCCTTGTGGCTAAACCTGGCATCGTCGCTGCGAATGAGTTGTCTCTTGTTCATAGCAGTGCACTCCATGCTAATTTTGTTGAAATATACGGACAGAAAAATTGGGCACAGCTGTTGGTACAGCGCACACTGGTGGTTCTGGTGCTTCAAATTTATATGAATCAACCTTTGAATGCTTTTAGTCTCAAAAACAACAGGACCGATCTCAGTTGCAGCCACTTGCATCGCGCGGATGCAGGCATTAAAAAATAATTCCGCACTTTCGGCGTCTTGTTGCAAGTTCCAGAATTTGAAGATTTCAAAATAAAAAAAAAACAATGAAAGGCAACTATTAAAGTTCTGGTCTTGAGTTTTCTCATCAACAACTCAAGGCAGTTGCTCAAACCTTTTTTTTGCTATTCCTTTGACGTTTCAAACAAAAATTAGAACTGTCATCGCCCACTCTCAAGTGCAGCGGGAAAAGGATGAGGTGTCCTGAAATTCTGCCCCGTAGAAATTCGAAACAAAATCCTGTCACACTGCGCTGTAGACATGAGGAAAAATGAAAGATCCTTTCAAGAGGAGTTCCTTCATTTTTAATTTGGTAATCCGTGTAGGAATGAGAAAATGCATTCATATTCTTTTCTCTCCGGTACCTCAGTCCGGTTCTCTTTTAAACGGCTTAATTTATTTCGTATGTAGCTGGGTGAAGAGAGTATTTTTCACTCTGACAAAATACAGTCATCAAATTCGTGCGCTCTCTCATGTTTTCTTTTCAGCGTGGGACATAAATATAAACAGCAGATTTTGCAGAGCACCCGTAACTCTGACATTATCTTCTCAGGAAAGAAAAGAAATTGATACCTGAGTGAGCGCTTCTATTAATACGAAGGGGCATGAAAGATTCTGAAAAGAACGGAGCTAATTTGCGTGTCGTTTTCAACGTCAGTATAAAGACAGGCTATAATAACACATAGGTAAACGAGCCGCAAGTGCACTACGAGGCATTTCAATTTTCGGCTCAGGAGTTATACGATGTACGGATGAGCCCTTGTGAAACTGGATAAAGTTATTAGCCTATGTAATATCTAAACATAAGTTAGCTCTGCCTTGCGTTTTTTTGTGCATAAATGATTTAATGATAAACTAATTCCACTATCGCAAATGTTGCCATGCCTCAGTTAAGGAAATTATTTCTTCATGGCACGAAGTTCTGTAAGTACGGACGACTACTAATCATTACATTAGCTACCAGTTGCACTGCTCGTTGTATTAGCCTTCAAAATAAAGGGAGGTCGTTAGAATACAGCAGACAAATTAGCTGCGCGCCCAGTGTGTCAGTTTCTTAATCGCTACTTGTTTAAACGTTGTGATATTCGACGCCCTTGTATGTTCCAAGGAATGTCGGTTATTGGGCTCGTAGTACTGCACACCACGCGCAACGCATTGTATCCAAGGTGTGCAGTAAACCTACGATAAGGTGGTAAATTCGAACAACGGCTGCAGAATCATGCAACCGGGACGCAGGCACGCTAGAATGCAAAGCGCATACACACACAGGGAATTGTGCATTAGAAAGGGGGGGGGGAGGCGCAGTTCAGTATTTGATATAATTTTCGCTCTATTATTCGCAGCGCTCTCAGACTGATCGTATACCGGCAACGGGGGTTGCCCTAGCAACATTCTTTCAGGCGAAGTGCTACCTATAATCAGGTTCTTTTTCTTCTCGGTTCATCTGGTACTTTATAAAAGAAAGTAACTCCGAGGAATTTTATTTTGTGAGAGACTTAAGTAATCTCATTTAGGTGAAGAAGTTCGTCAGCAAAATGATGACCACGGAGGAGTCACTGCTCCTCTACAAACAGCTTTCTTCGAAACAATCACAGCATGGTGATCGAAAGAAAGAAGTGAGCTGTATGGACACAGAGCTTGGGGCAGTAAGATAGAGCGGTCGAGGTTTCAAATAACGCCGGCATGCAGCAGTTGAGCGATGCGCAATGATCAGTATACAGCAAAAGGAAGCTGCGGTTCTTTCTTGCCTGTCTCTTCCATTGAATTTGAATCTCAGCGGCCACTGACGGTGTCGGTTCAAAGGTGTACTTGAACTTATCAGTTACTTTTATCACTGTTCTTTCAAGTAGGAAGAATTGTCTGTAGGTAGACAGCAGAAAAAATCCATCCTCAACGCATGATATAGGCCGGTTCTCGAAAATCAGTTGATCTACAGACTCTCTTCACAGGAAGGCGGTACCTTTGTGCCCCTTCGCTGATTTCGGCGGATGGAGTCAGTTGCAAAGAAGCCCCGGTGTGTACGCACAATACTGCTTTCTAAACCGCAACAGAGGAGGAGTGCTAAGCTTTTGTTCACCAATTCAAAGGAATAATTAGGCACATGAGGACGTGAAAACGAAGGTAAATGTCATTTGCCATCCATCCAAGCTCAGCAATGGGGCTGAAAAGGAAAGCTATAGAACTTCAGAAACTTCGCAGTGAAAGAAAGCTGACTTAAACAACAATGCTTCTGAGAAAGATGAATATGTTTTGTTTGCGGCCGTATGGCTGCGCTTGTGTTGATGCCAACGAGTAATTATTCTCTTAATACAAATTTCCTCGAATTTAGAGGTCTCCGCTAAAATATTTGACAAAATGTCATTCGTGTCCTGGGAAGGAAGGAAAGCTCATTCGAATTGTTGAAGGTAAGTTTAGGTGGCTTCGAAAAAGAACAGAAACACCGGTGACAGATGGCAGATGCGAAAACTACACTATGCATCTAATGCGTCCTTGATTGACCGCTTCCTTTGAATACCTGTCCCCGCGAAGCTTGCTGTAGTGCTACTCACATTCTACCGTCCACCTCTGATGTAGGACGTATTAATACCTGGTCGCAATCATCGGACATCAATTACACTCCACTTCATAAATACATGTGCTCTATGGGAAGTGAGTCTTGCCTACGGCAGATCTACCGATGACAAATGCCAGCAGCTACGCTACTGAAATGGATTGGTGATGAGAACCATCTCCATGAAATAATATAATCAGTCACTTTTGCATAGACTTTGCTGATGACAATTTTTGAACGAGCAAGCTTATACCAGATAAACTGTGATTTTATTGTATGATGTAATTGGACTGAAAAACGAGGAAGCTAAATATTGTCTTGTATGAGACATTTTACTGTAGCCTCTTTAGAGCAGTGGAACACAATGCTCAAGATTAAAAAAAATAAAAACTATCTCAATAGATCCCGCAAGAAAGCTTTCACTCTGTGTTTCGGTTCTAGTGTCTAGAACATTATTGCGTAGTTTGTTTACTCTCGGCGTGTTTTGAACCACGTTTATCTTTCCATTTGTTCCAGAAGCGATCAAGGTGGAAATGTACCAAGGAAACAGTGAAAACAAACAGGCTTTGCGTTAAGTCGCTGTCTGTTGCATCTTTTCAACACAACAACTCCTTGCAAGTGCTACTTATGTTACGCTGCCCGCACGTTTCATAGTTTATTGTGATCGGGCGAAGGCCTCCCGACGTTGCGCAAGACTTCGGTTAGAAAGGTTTATTTTTTAATCCTCTTTTTGATAAAAGTGAACGCGACGGCGGCAGAGGATACGTCATTGCTCAAGCAAACTTCCAGAGGTGAACATTTCAATAGACCCTTTACGCTCATAGTTTTGTTCCGACAGCGCTTTCGGGATTCGTGAGAATTTTGTATGTATGAAGCAGTAGTCTCTATTTTCTGGGGCTAAATGAAAAAGTACAGAGGCAGGTACTTAGCTCTTTATGAGGTCACAGCTATCTGCTGGCGGTTATGTCGAACGTAGCAGCTGCTTTACACACACCACTCCGCATACCGCCTTAGCAGGGCCTGCTATTGCTGAGCAGTTCCACTAACACCAACCAATGGGCTAGATGTTCCAGCGATTGCTCCCTCAAAAGTTTCGCATATCATGCTTCTCCCCGCATAGCGAATTCCGGAAAAAGACTGGTTTTGCGGTGTGGCTTCAAGTATTTAATGCACTTCATCCTCGCTCTCTACCACACAGTCGTCAGACTCAATGTGAGGACGGCTCGTCGATAGTATTTTTCCAAAAAAATGCTGAGGATCACCTACTACTGATCCCGGTTAGAGTTCGAAAGCTGCGGTGTATCGGGCAACTAGACGCGGCTTGGCCTCTGTAACATTGAATGCGTTCCGCAGCCTGGATAGGCAACGCGCCCATCGGTTAAATCAATAGTTGATCGCGAGAGGTTGGTGACCCATTGAACGCTGCGGCCTAATGCTGCAGTAAGGCGTGTCTACCACAACGTTCTCAGCGCTAATACTTGGCGCACACATCTCTCTCTCCCCATCGCCACGTGCCTAAAAGCGCGATTGAGGTGTTTACTGCCCCAAGGAGCCAGTTATGCGCCTTCCTTTCCTCAAAATCATCGGAGTCTGGAACATTCTCAATGCCAACGCTAATGAACACAAAGGACGCTGACGGTCCATAGAATGCCGACGCATGAAGCGCACATCTGTCACTACTGCCACGCAGCTTAAAGAGCGACTGACGTATCCATATCATAATCTCACTAATCATTCTTAATTTTTTATTTGACCTTTGACCTTGACTTTGCCTTGAGGTACCTGGAGTATCATTTGGTAGGACACCATAGTTATACCATAGCTTAGCTTTCGTTGAAGACCAAAACAACAAGCACCGCGAAATTGTTATGATGTAGCGTAGTGAAATCTCTTTTCAAAAGAGGTTTATGGATTGATTGGTGCGACGAGCAATATTCGTTTGGAGCTCCCGTGATATCACACAGCCTCCATTGTGCTCCTTCTTGAATGCCATATTTCGCCCTTCTGTGCAAAAGATTTGGTCCTTCACCTTCCCAATTGGAGTATATGCTGCGTGAAATCGACAGAAAACTTAAAAAAACATCACGGCAGCGCACTGAGTCAGAATAATAAAATGGACTAAAGAAAGGAAATTTGAGGCCGGAGTTCTTTCTCTTTAGCCCTCCATGGCACTTTGTACACTAGTGAATGCATCGCGTACCCGCAGGTTTTTCCCACAGTGTTCTCCACCTAGCTGTGGTTTTTCTTCTTTCAACGAGTTTAGCATCCTTCCTATTGTAAACGGGATGCCCTTTTATAGCGATTAGTGAATGGCAGAAACGATGTTTGACTAAATATTAAGTGATGTAGAACGGCTTCCGCCATTTTCTTCCGTACGATCTCACCACCAGAGCTAATGCAATTTTTTTCTGAACACCACGTGCACATTGGATGAAACAATTGTTCCATGTGGCCCATTGGTGGTAGCTAAAAAAATAGCATTTTACAGCTTGCAAATATTTTGACTTTTCCGAAAAATTACATTGCACGTCCGTAAAAGTAACGAGTGCAGCGTTTCGTTTAATATTAATTGATTTGTTTTCTAGGATCATAGATATAATATTTCTACTGAAAAATATTTGCTTTCAATCGTAACAATGAATGAGAAGTCTACAAATGCGAGTTGTCCGAATGCATACTGTCAAAACATCTGCAATGTGGAAACGAGTCCTGAATAGTTATCGCTGGCCTGAAATAATTTATGCTTTCGATGATGATGAGAGGGAAATTTTTTGTGTTGAATAAAGCAGCGTTTTGGCGATTGGATGTCGGAATTTTGAGAACAGAAAGTGTGCAATTCCGAACGCTCTAATGAGGTTTTGCACTTATTAATGCGCTGTGAAAAAGAATGTGATCGTTTACGCGCGGGAAACTGAACAAACTTTCATATTTTGAGGGGCTTAATACACACCACAAATAAATTGCAAAGCTGCCGCTCTTTGCTTGGCAAGCGTGCGCATAATCCACGCACTAAAAATGTTGCAAACGGTGCACTTGTTATTCTGCAGCCAACGCAGCTCTGTCCATCGGTAACACATACAAAAGTGCAAGTGAAAACCGCACTTCTCATCCAGAATGCCGAAGCATTGCACAAATCAGGGCTTCGCGGTCATGGCTGGTGGAGTCGTGCATGATTGCGACATGACTTCATCAACATACGCGCCCGGGCAGCTACTTGTATTAATTTTTCTTCCAGTGTCGGTCGGGTTGATGCAGTTTAGCAGTAGCTTCAGCCAATGCCATCTCGGTGTTCACAGCGAGTCGCTAGAGAAGCAACTATGTCTACGTCCGCGGAGCCTGTGACCTGGTAGCTGACGTGATTGCGTTATTATCTATCGTAGTTAATTATTTTTAGGCGCCACTATGGAAGAACAATTTTCAGGCAGAATAGAGGAAGGTAATATTCGCCTTCAGATCCCAACAACCTCAGCATCCAACAGTTAGCGAAACAGTCCGAGGCCCACCACGATAATCATTTCATCGAGGAGCTGTCATATGGGTTCGATAATCGACTAGGAATGCGCCTATCGTCCTTTTCTCCTTGGTTGAGTTGCTGCTTAGCCGAGCACTAGTGCCAAGGCTAATAGAAATGATGCCGTCTTCTTGAGTGGCGTGCATCGGTGAACCAGAAGCCGATGCTGGCAGCTGGTGTGTGCCGGTCAGAAAGGTAATTCACGCTGCGTAATGCCAGCTTATACCCAGGAATATTTGTCAAACACAATTTTTACGGGGCACAGTTCATGAACGCAACTCTGTTTATTTCAAATTACGTAAGATTTCACTACATTGATCAATATTACAGCAGATCTGCCCTTGGTACAGGTGATTTTTTTTTGCTAGCCAAGTTTATGCTTCAGCAACTTTCCACTTTGTTTTCTCTGGCAGCCTTGATAACTCTATGTTAGCGAAGGATAAACTTCATAAAAATTTCCCTGTTTCGGAAAAATGGGTCATTTTAATGAGTATTTCCGTAACTATACCTACCATATTACAATATTTAAAATGTCTTTGAAATAATCTTGTCCAATAAAAAGTATACAGGGGTTTTAAGCAGGGAGGCAGGATTTCTGCAATGATATTCATTGCTTTTTAGAAGACGTATTCTGTGTAGTGGATTAGGAACAGTTTCGAATAAGCAGTTATAGAGAACACCTTACTAATCTGCGATTTGCTGTTGACATTGCTTCGCGAAATAACTCGGAGGACGAATTACAAACCATGATTAAAGAGCTAACCAGGAAAATCAGAGCGGCGGGACTTAATATATTAAGAATAACTGTTTTTTAAGTCTCAGAAACGAGCAGAACATCACTATAGGCAGTGAGGCGCTGGATGTGCTAAAAGGAATGCATTTACTTAGGGCAGATAGTGACCGCAAGTGCGGACTACGAAAGAGAAATAACTAGAAGGGTAAAATTGGAGTGGTGGGCATTTGCAGATCCTTCAGGTCATAAATGGCAGTTTACCAGTCTACCTCAAAAGAAAAGTAAATACAAGCTCTATCTTACCAGTACTCACCAAAGAGGCAGCAACGTGTGGGTAACGATTACGATTAAGGTTAAACTGAGGAAAACGCAGCCAGCTAAGGAAAGAGAAATGACAGGCGAGTCTTTAAAAGACAGGAAGAGAGCCGAGTGTGCCAGGAAAGAAACGCGAGTTAAGGCCCCCTAGTCGAAATCAAGAAGAAATAGGCAGATGCCCACCATGTAATGCGAAGGGAAGATAACAGTTGGGCGTCAAGGCTATCGAAATGAATAACAAGGGAAGGCAAGTGTAGGAGGAGGCGGCAGAATGTTAGGTGGGCCGACGAGATAAGGATGTTAGCGGGGATATGATTTCCGCGCCTGACACAGTGTGGGATTATTTTGAGATATATGGCAGAGGCCTTTGTGTGCAGTGGGACTAGCCAGGTTAATGACGATAATGCATAGTACATTCGGAACGTGGAGCACATGGTTGCATGAATTGAATTAGGAATGAGCTTTTGCGCCGCCATTCTCCGTTGAGTGGCCACGAATCCTGTTGCTCTACTACACAAAATAAACCTCGACTTCAGATAAGCGCAAGTATCTCGAACATTTAAAGTACATTTAACGTCTCAGTGGCCAAACCTGCAAGAAACGTTAAGAACAAGGCAGAATCGATGGGCAGTAGTTTTTCCACCCGTCCTGAATCCACTCTTTTGGTTTGTCCTTCACTTCAATCTTGTCCTCAGTAATTTTTTTTAGAATGGAGTCGCTACTGCCTAAAATATACACGAGGCTATGTGACACTCAGATAATCACAAAAATTTACCAGGTCTCCAGCACTGAGTGGTGGACATTGTCACGAGTAAGTTTTTGAAATCCGCGCATTCGATCTTAGTGCGCAGGAGAAAGGACCGGATATGGCCGTGGCAGCAAGTAGGGACCAGTGACATGTCTGTGGAAATTACCGAGCGAACAACAACGCCTGATAGCGTTACCCCAACGGTCGGTGGATATCATGTAACAGTTCACCATTACCACTACGGGCAAGGTGCAGAGTACTGAGCCTAAGGTGACGCTTAATTGATATTTACTTTTTTTGAACCATGATCTGCCACTCCGTCTTCGCATGGACAATAACTGCGGGAAGTATGTTTTCTCAACCGCTATTGGATCGTCTTTCTATGTTGTAAGAGGTATTCTTTTGTGCACAATCAGTCCCATATCGCTCAAAAATGCCTAATACTAAGCCAGGAAATGTATGTATTCGCGTTTTGACAGCAGAGCCCAGACAACCACAGATCTTAACAACAGCGCATGCCTGAGGCGTCATAAGAAAAGTTGTGAAATAAGAAATTGAACAGTAACAGAATAAAAATAGCACCGAAAAACCAACCAAGAAATTATGTCATTAATTTTAGTGGAGTGCCATGAGACAACCCGAATAAAGCGCTTCGAGAAGTAGTTTGTCCTTGTCACTTAGGTTCTGCAGAAGTAATCCTTGGGGACCCATTCCGGCCGTCGTTGCCGTAATGACCAAAGCAAGCCGTAGCTGTTCCCTTTAACCTTCTTCTAATAAGCATGTCCAGGACGTATGGGAAATTCTCAACGCACGATAACAGTAAGCAACAATGCTGACAATAACATCTTTTCCTATGTTTCTGACTTCGTAATTATCTTTCTAGTTTTTTTTTCTTCAAGGCGAAATAATGAACTCATCAAACGGGCTGCTCTTCACGGGTCCTTGTGCTGTCGCACTTCTTCGTTATGCTAGACATACACAAATTCCGACTTAGATCAAACGCTTCCACGCTCGGTTTTCGTGCAAGGTAGAACAATTTTGTTTTTTGCCTGAGAGCGCTTTTTGACAGTTTCATACTTTAACGCAGCTCAGTGCCAGCGCACGACTTAGAAGCTATAAAACAATGTACTTGTACCCTGGGGCTGAAAAAAACAAAACCACTGTCCATGCTTTTAACACTTCACAATTGGAATTCGTCTCAGGGGATTAGCAAATCACTATATTAGAGGGTCACTGTTATCTTTAGAATTCAGAAAAGCGACTAATGGGAAATACTTTACTTTGTATATATCTGGCAGCTGTTTAGATTACCTGTGCCAGGGACTTACCCAATATATTTTCGCGTTTCCCCGTCGCTGGCTCTAGTTGCGTAGGTATAGATTCACGCGATCACGTGAAGATGAGAGTTCAATTTTGAGCATGCCCAGCAAAAACGTTTAATGCATAGAATAGATGGGTGGGCCCTCATTCCAGGAGCCCAGTCGATTTTGCTGCCGCTCTTGCCCGGTTCATCAGCAAAATTTGGTCTGTCGAATGTGAGCTGGACAGCGCCGCGTCCCAGTCCTCAGATGTTGGGTTATTGATTCTTGGTATAGCTGGGTTCTTCTAGCATGCGCATACCAAAGTGCATAAATTAGCCACTTTACCGCAGAAAGCGCAATGGGGACTGTACGAATTTCCGTGCGCTCGCAAACCATGTTGCAACTCGGCGTCGAGCTCCTTCACGCGGCAATGCATTCGAAAATAATGGCACCTAATATTTTGCAACCGCTACTCTTATAGTTATCATAACATTTTTGTCGAATTCACGGGAAAGTTTAAATGAAAAACAGTGCTAACTACTGAAAGCTCCAGCGCCTTACTATATGGATTCTGGCTGGAGAAATCGTATGCAGACGTGGGGGATGAATTTTTTGTCATTCCTTCTAAATTTCTCTAATAATGAAGAGATAAGAGCTTTTTGGTACCTGGTCTGGAAGCCTAATTTGTATTATTATCTGGTCATCTATGCATGCTTTACTTTTCTTTTTGCAGTGAAGATTGCACATCTTCGAAAAGGCCAGAATTTGGATTGCATACTAAGAAAACCTGCTCATTTTTGCGCTTCGGGTTTTCTCCACCAGAATCTGGCGTTAAACGGGGCAAAACTAATATTACATTACTTGCAAAGAGTTTCACCAAAGCTCCGAAGGTCAATCACAATAATGTGGGAGGTTCATATGAGCATTTATGAGTCCCATCTCAGGACGTATTTCCTGTAAACAGGTAAGAATACTCCCAATAATATTGTAGATAATAGGAGAAAACAACCTTCTATATTATTTTTTAAAGCTCTCTCTTTGCGCAAAGGAAAAAGGAGCGGTCAGTGGGAAGTTCAATTTTTGAATATTATTTTTTAAATTACACAATACAAAACAACGAAGATGGTATGGTACGCATTCAATTCATGTTTTTTTTTAACAAAATATTCTAAAGCTTTACGGCTGATTTAAAAGAAAGAGTCACCGAGGGCTACTCAGCTATCCTGCCTGCAAATCAATGGTGATAATTTTAGAATTTTCATCATTTTGAATTTTTAATAATTTAGGCAGATTTAAACTCATGGAACGAAAGACAGTTTGATGAAAATTAAGCTTTAAAGATTTTTAAAACTGGTTTCGATGCATAGATGAAATCCACCTCCGCACATAGGTTATGCGACCAGGATTGAGATCATAATTCTCAATGGCGGCCACCTAATTACCTAAATATATTAATGATAGTTATATTCAGTGTTGCAAGCGCGGATGTCTAGATTGGAAACATAGAGGTGGTCGCATTTCTATATTACTCCGTTTGGTAGATTTCTATTGCACCCTTGTTGCAAGATATTCCCCTCAAAGCTTCTATTGATGTCGAGTAATTGAACATGCACAGCGACAGCACCGGACGTGAATCTCCCTCCGTAGTTTATTAGAGCTGTTGCATCGGATGTTTGTTGCCTTCAATGGCGGAAAATATAAAGAAAACAGGTTTCACTTTCACTGGTCGTTCTACGTCTTTAGCAGAGAAAATGCCGGGCCACGTCGGAGGGGAGTTTCGCGCTGACAGTTACCGCCTTGCATTCGCAATTACGCGGATCGAACTGAAAGGTTGGAAGCGAACGTCTCGTAACAAACGCGTGGTAGGACGATTCTCTATAAGAGAATTGCGTAGGCTACGACTGCCTCTAAGCGTTCAGTATAAACATACCCGCTTACTACCATCATTAAAAGTTTAATTATAGATTTTAACTAAATAGGCACCTGAAGGGGAAAACAATTGTCTTAACATTTGCCCCCCAGCCAAGTGACATGTGCAGAGGTCGTTTACGAGTATATCGTAGTTTCTAATTAGAACAACAATCTGCAAAGCCTAATTTTGATCATCATGTACACAACGTGTCAACAAGAGCTAACTTGCCTCTTGTTGCCAAAAAGTAAAAATAAATAGTACGGACAATTTTGACACTTATTTTCCTTGTTTTCCAATGATCCGTCTTGAAGGCGCCCTTAACGAAACGCCTTTTCTCTGAAGCCATATTTGACGTTTTTTTCTTACAAATCACAACTGAAATAATTGGCCATTCTCTTGATTACAAAGCAATTGCTCGCATAGAGTTATTGTGAGCAGATTGAGGCTGAACAGGAGTCTGTTCAGCTAGGAACAAAAAGTGTCTCCTTTTTTCCTCCTGAAAATTGTCGCGTGGTGCAAGCCTTTTAGCCGACACGTTTGCTGAGCACATTCTAATTTTAAATTGAAAAACAAAAGTGTTCATGAGACCTCGATGAGTGTTCCACATATGTATAATTGTATTTATTTTGCTTAGAGTGTAGAGAATCGTATACTCCTCAGCGTGGGAGGTTTACAGGAATAAAAATGACAAGACGATGATAAAACGTTATGCGAGGAAGTTGCGACAGAACTTTATTTTACCCTCCGCGATTAATTTCATGCGTTTAATCTAACCTGTTCATTCACGCTGAGCCCAACTTCAAACAAGCAAATAATTTTTCTGTATGGTTGATCTGGGCGTGTGGTAAAGGTGGCGCTTCTCGCCAGTCTAATTTAGAGTTACTGTATATGTAGCCAGATCTGCGCGCTTGTTTTCCCTGCACCGCTCGTGGCTTTATTGGCTAAACGCAATCACTTGGTTTAAGAGCATCCATTCATTTCGCAGAGGCCAACTCCTTTGCATCGTGTAGCACTAGACCGTTGGTGGCAGTCAATTCGTACAGGTAGTGTTCTCGTGCTTTGCGGCATTTTATTTTGGCCGAGTGAATATGTTCAGTGCAAAAAAAAAACATATATTCAGTGCAAATAAAACCATTAATGGGGCTCTAAACCAGGATCTAATAAAGTTGAGCTATGGCTGAGAAGTTAAAGGACGCCGCTTCACGAATATCCTCCACCAAGAATTTTTTGATGCGGTTTGCAGAAGCTAATTTTTCTGTAGCCAAAATTTGAATTCGACCATTTTTCCGCTTTTCTCTCTCCTCGTCACTTTTTGCACACAGAAAGGTCGGCGCTCCGCTGACCCCACCACAGGCGGCGAAGCTTCCTGACCCGCCGGAGTTACGAGGCTTACTGGGCTTACTGAAAAAACTCTTGAGAAAGGGGGCCGTTCTCACATATAATAGGAGTCGAAAATAAAATTATGAAGGAGAGAGGTGTGAAGAAGACGACGTGGATTAATCGAAGACTAAAGATGAAGAAGCATTCGGTGAGGTGGAGAGAGATGATTGGTGGAGAAGAGAAGGAGAAGACGACGACAAGGCTTACGTGGACTAACGCCAAGGCTATAAAAGGGCGAGGGAGGGCGAGTCACGGGGCGTAAGAACAGAGAAGCGGAGGCTCTAGCGGGTCAGGGACGCTTCAGCAGGAAGAGAGCGATGCCGGCTAAAGCTCCTGTGAGCTCGCGTACTACGGCTTCGCATTGTGGACATCCTACCGTTCCTGAGCCCGTTCCGGGGAGTCAACAGAGGACCCTAATACTTGCTACGGGCAGCGGTGTCTCCAGCGTTGTTGCCACCGATTCTGGTTGTGCCCCCAACCCCAACAACACCGACATCATCTCCATGGGCGCTTGGACAGGGAGCTTGTACGACGCAGCCAGCGACGCCAGCCCAAGCACGCCGAACGCCACCTCGACGCCGGCTACTGGGCCCATACAACGCCGCAGCTGCACCGAAGTAACCGTGAGCACGAACTCCGACCATTAACAGTAGAACGCTAGTAGTAGACGCCAGTAGCAGAGTTCCCGGGTCGTGTGTATTTATAGTCTGTGCTTTATATTAGTTTTGTGTGCTAGCGTTTGTGTCACGCAGGGTGCATTAAATGTGCGTCGGTGTGGGTACACCTGTCGCCTAGTCTATTCTTTTGCTCCGAGTGTTCTCCGGGGAGATCTGTGACAAAAATATGTGCTGAGCCCGCCAAGATTCATTTGCATTTTTCGTTTTGCCTTGTCTCGGATCTTTCAGATTTCTCGACGGCAGAAAGGATGGATTTGGCAAAAACATTAGAACTGGCGGTCAAGCTGGGGTTAAGCACGGAAGAGGCGATGCGTCTCTATGAGGGGGCAGCAAAGAGGCATAAAGAGGAGGTACACAGGCAGAGAGAGGAAAAGGCGCAAGCACGAGCAGACGCTCGCGAGGCAGCAGAGCGAGAGGCTAGAAGGATAAAACGGGAGAAGGAGTTTCTTTTGTGGAAACAGGCGCATGTCGCGGGAGTATATGAGGATGATCACGGCCAGTGATGAGCGTTTCTTAGCGGGTAGAGTATCTCCTAGACCGGCTAGAGTTATTCCAAGAAAGCTGATGGCTCCTTTTCATGACAAGAGACATGATTTTGACGCATAGCTGCAACGATTCGAGCGGATAGCTGTGGGGCAAGGCTGGGAGTGCAGTGAATGGGCCACGGCATTAGGCATGTGGTTAGTCGGAGAGGCGCTGAGTGTGTTTGGAAGGATGCCTGCTGCTGATTCCATGGACTACGAGAAAGCCAAAAGGCGCTCCTCCAAATATTCAGGCTTACGGCAGAGGGTTTTCGTGAAAGATTTTTGCACCGCTAAACCTGAGGATTCTGAAACCGCTAAGCAGTTTCCTGCAGGCTGAACAAATTCTTTTGATAGGTGGCTTGACATGTCAAACAAAGAACACAGTTTTGAAGGGGTCTATGACAAGCTGGTCACAGACCAATTTTTAGCGTGTTGCAGCTCAAAGTTACTGCTATTCCTGAAAGAAAGTTGTGTTCATTGGAAGAGTTCGCCGACACTGCAGACCAATTCTTCGAGGCCCAAGGGCTGAGAAATTGGAGTAAGGCAAAGGAGGAATCACAAAAGGTCCTAGAGACAAATGCGACAAAAACAAGAGCATATGGCGGTTTACCTAAGGCGCCAGTAAGGTGTTTTCTCTGCGGCAAGGAGGGACATCGTGCAGTTGACTTTCGGACTTGTAGCATTGCCCAAAAGACATAGGTTGTGTGTCAAGGTTGTAAGAGGAGGGGTCATACTCTGGATGAGTGCCGATACAGAACGCAGGACCGAGCTGCATGCGTTGTCGACTCTAGGGTAGAACTTGTCACGCCACCTGAAGTTCCACAGCTAAAAGGAGAGCAAACGCCGCTGCGATATGAGGCGGTGAGTGGAACACCCAAGTCGAAAGTCGCAATGCCAGTGGTGGTTGGGCAAATAGGGGACCGTCTTATATTGGTTCTTAGAGACAGCAGAGCCAATGCAGATTTGATTCGGAGAAGCCTGGTGAAGGACGAGGATCTTACAGGGGAAGCGTTGGCCGTCACTCTTGTAGATAGCACAGTAAGGTACCTTCCTGAAGCCAGCGTTCTAGTGTCCACGCCGTATTATATTGGACAGGTAGTGGCAAAACGCGTAAAGCAACGCATCTACCATCTCATCTTGTGAAACATCACTGGTGCAAGAAATGTCGAGAACCCCGATCCCGAGTGGAGGATTATCGACGTTGAAGAAGTCCCAAAAGAGGAAAGGCCCGCGGCAGCTCAGACGGGTGCAGTCAGTTTCTCGTCGGCCGTGGAGACAAGTGCTCAAGCGACAGCCCGAGCAACGCAGTGTCCGCTTTCTATTCCTGTTACGATGTGCCTGAGCGTAACACCGGGATAAATTGCAATTAGGCAAAGCGAAGACCCGAGCTTGAAGGCCTGCTTCGAAAGAGTCGGGGAAAAAGTGAAACGGAAGAAGAGTCGTGCGTCATTCGAATATCAATCGGTAAATCGTCTTCTGCACAGGGAATGCGTATTTATCTCAGGAATTCGGGTCCAGCAGCTGGTGTTACCGAAAGATGTGCGAGTGACAGTGCTACGCTTAGGACATTTTATTCAATTATTTAACAAATACTGCAGGCCCTAAGTGGACCCTAGCAGGAGGGGCGAAAAAATACAGCATTTTGAATATCAATTCATCGCGCGAAACATAAGCAAGTAAAATACATTAAGACATGTTCAACTCTTACAATAAAACATGAATAAACGCGAAACACGACTATGACGCCATTATTGCGGGACACAAGGGTGTTTAAAAAACGGTGTCTAGGATCACCGAGGAGTTCTTCTGGCGAAGTGTGCAGAGTGACGTTAAACGCTTTATTCGCTCATGTGACGTGTGCCAGCGCACAGTTCCGAAGAGAAGAGTTGGTCCTGTACCTTTGGGCAAGATGACAGCCATCGACCTACCGTTTCAAAGAGTGGCTATTGACATTGTGGGGCCTCTCTCTCTAGTTTCCGCCAGAGGCAATAGATATGTGCTTACTCTGGTTGACGTGACCACTCGTTATCCTGACGCCATTTCATTGAAGGCTATTGACAGTATCCAAGTGGCGGAAGGTCTTGTTTAGATGTGCTCGCGTTATGGGTTCCCGAGGGAAGTTTTGTGTGACCGGGGCTCGAACTTTACATCGGAACTAATGAAGAAGGTTAACCGCTTTTTGTCAGTAAGAGAGTTACTGACGACGACTTACCACCCCATGTGTAATGGGCTCGTAGAGCGGTTCAACGGCACCCTCAAAAATATGATCAAGAAGACGTGCCAGGAAAGACCTACGGATTGGGATAGATATCGCCCAGCTCTTTTGTTCGCGTACCGAGAAGTACCGCAAACGATTCTTGGTTTATCGCCCTTCGAGATGTTATATGGAAGAACCGTTAGAATTCCTCTTGAAATACTCAGGGAGCTGTGAGCTAATAAGGATATTGCATCAGATCTCAAGACAACATACACATACATTCTTGAGTTGCGGGACAAGTTGGAGGAAACATGCAGGCTGGCACATCGAGGCCTGGAAAGGGCGCGCGAACGCTATAAGAGCTACTATGAGAATAAAGCCACTCACAGGAATCTGAATCCCGGTGACAGGGTTCTCATCCTGCTACCCACGGATCATAATAAGTTACTGATGCAGTGGAAGGGCCCTTATCTTGTGACGCAGAAGAAAGATGACATGGATTATCAGTTATTGATGAATAACACCAAGAATGGTTTCCATGCAAACATGTTGAAAACGTACGATGAGTTTATGTACAGTGCGCCCCCAAGGTAGCATGCTCGGTAGTGGCCGAGGAGACAGATGATGTTGCCGATGTGCCCACGTGTAGTTGGAAGAAAACTGTAGGATGGGATAAGGTGCTCATAAACCCCAATTTGAATGAAGACCGAAGATCACAGGTAAAGGCATTACTCCAAAGCAAAGATAATGTTTTTTGGCATGTGCCGGGCAAAACGGATGCCATATGTTGTAAACTAGATCTTTCCACATATAGACCAAACAGCGTGAAGAAATACCCACTACATTTAGCAGTTCAAGAATCAATTGAAAATGAGGTGCGGGATATGTTGGACCTTGGTGTGATTGAGAGGTCGCGGTCAGCATACAATGCGCCTCTCGTGGTTGTCAAAAAATCCGATGGTACTAACCGACTCTGTGTAGATTTTCGTCGGCTAAATGACAGCATAGTACCCGATGCCGCACCCATACCAAGAGTGGACGTGGTGCTCGGTAAGGTGGCTCACAAAAGGTTTCTTTCTTAATTTGATTTAGCAAAGGGAATTGGCAAATAGCAATAGAAGATTCGTCTAAAAAGAACACTCCCTTTCGTGCTCGGCGGGTTTATTCCAGTCAAAATTTATGCCTTTTGGTTTCAAGACAGCATCTGCAATATTCACGGAGCTGATGAGCAAGGTTTTGGATGGGCTAGCAAATGTAGAACACTATATTGATGACATCCTTGTGGCAACAGATACTTGGGAAGAGCATGTAATTACGCTGTAAAAAACTATTTGATAGAATTCAACAAGCCAGGTTGACCCTAAAACCGGCAAAATTTGAGGTTGGCTTGAAGCCATTTCTTTTCTCGGACACAAGCCGGGGATGGGCCGGATCGCTACGAAAGACGCCCTCTTGGACAAAATACAGCAGGCCCAGGCACCGACGACCAAGAAAGAGGTACAGTCGTTCCTGGGTTTAACGGGTTATTATAGGGACTTTATTCCCGATTATGCCCACATAGCCGATCCGCTTGTCGAACTCACTAAGAAGGGGCAAGCAATAAGCTGAAGATTATCGGCTAGTGAACGCAACTACTCCACGGATGAAAAGGAATGTTGGCTGTGGTGAGGGCAGTAAAGAAATTCCACATTTATATTTATGGGAGGCATTTCAGAATTCAAACGGATCATCAGCCGCTTGAATACTTCACCAAGGCCGAAATGAACAATAGTAAGGTCATGAGAAGGAGTTTGCCTTGCAAGAATACTAATTTCAGGTGGAATATATTGAAGGCAGAGATAACGTTCGAGCGTACTTCATGAGTAGAGCTAACTGAACAGCTCTACGTATCTCTCGGATGTATCTTGTTATTGTTGTTGTTGGTATTGTTGTTGTTATGTGATTATACAAGGGAGTGTGTTGTGGACATCAACATGTTTATTAAGGGCTCTGTACCGACAACAGCAGTGGGGCGTTAATGTTCCGAAAATGCAGTTTGGGGTGCTGTGTTAGGGGTGTGCTTTTGGTGTGTGCTGGACATCTGCGTTGTGTTGTGTGCTGGGTTCGGAATCGCCACAGAAGATAGTCGGCTGGCTGGATGGCTTGAATATGAGGATGAAGTGAGCAGTTTTTTATGAAAAAACTGTTGAGAGAGGGGGCCCTTCTCACATATAATAGAGAGTCGAAAATAAAATTTTGAAGGAAAGAGGTGTGAAAAAGACGACGTGGATTAACCGAAGTCTAAAGATGAAGAAGAAGCATTCGGTGAGGTGGAGGGAGATGATTGGTGGCGAAGAGAAGACGACGAGAAGGCTTACGTGGACTAAGGGCAAGGCTATAAAAGGGCGAGGGAGAGCGAGGCACGGGAGGAAGAACAGAGAAGCGGAGGCTCCGGCGGGTCGGGGACGCTTCGGCTGGAAGAGAGCGACGCCGGCTACTGCTCCGGTGAGCTCGCGTCCTACGGCTTCGCATTGTGGACTTCATGCCGTTCCTGAGCCCGTTCCGGGAAGTTAACTGAGGACGCTACCACCTGCTACGGCCAGGGGTGTCTCAAGAGTTGTTGCCACCCATCCGGGTGGTGCCCCAACGCCAACAACACCGGCATCAACTCCACGGGCGCTTGGACCAGGAGCTTGTACGATGCAGCCAACGACGCCGCCAGCGACGCCAGCCCAAGCACTTCGAAAGCCGCCTCGACGTCGGCTACTGGACCCATATAGCGCCGCAGCCGCACCGAACTAACGGTGACTACGAGCACCGACCACTAACAGTAGAACGCTAGTAATAGACGCTGGTAGCAGTGTTCCTAGGTCATGTGTATTCATAGTCTGTGTTTTGTGTTAGTTTTGTGTGCTAGCATTTGTGTCACTTAGGGTGTATTAAATGTGCGTCTGTGTGGGAACACATGTCGCCTAGCCCATTCTTTCAGTCCGAGTGTTCTCCGGGGTGATCTGTGACAGTGCGATTGAGGAGGGTGCGACCTTGAAAAATCCGACGGAAGGGGCTGGCCAACTTTTGCGCGTGATTGTGGGCTCTCTGCTGCGTGTAGAAGTGTATTATTTCGTTCAAGGTTTCATGACAACGAAAAGCAGTGACTGAGCAAGTTGATGTGCTCTACTCTGAAGGTGTTTCAGAGCAACTTTTAATTGAAAGGGAGTTCAATATGACCGCTTTCGACCAGGATTCGAAAGAGCACCACAAAAAATAAAAGTCTGCAGAACTAGCGTGATCTCTCTGCGCTTGTTTACGGTAAGTCTACAAGTGGCAATGAGAAAGTTCATGCAAGATCGCTTGATGACGAACAAAATGTGTCATGCCTTAATAACTTGAATTGCATTTAAACATTCACCTCAAAAAACGAGAGGCCCTTTTTCAAAAATTTTTCTAGAAGAGGCGGATCATTTGTATGAGAAAGAATGCAGTGTTCTTCGCAGGCGTCTGGGAACCCCACATCAGACGCTACCAACGGCGAAATTCTTAAATCCGCTATAAACGTTTAAAAGAAAATATTGCGCTCTAATGGGAATCGACGGCAGCTATAGCCAAACCATCCCAACTGCTGTGTGAACACAATATATTATCCTAGGAGAGTTGCACCGTACCGTATTCTGATAAGGTTACTTCATATCATTCTTCTCAGCGACAAATCTAGAATAGAATCTAAACTATTTAAAAATATTCAAAGAAGTTAAAAAGACAGCATCATAAAGAAACTATCATCGATCATAAGAGGAATCTACATTTTAAGCCCCAGATTCAATCTAAGAGCTTAATTTTTTTTACTCGCATTATTTATGTCATGAGTTTTTTAGCCCTCTCCAAAGAATAACGGATTTCGAATATATAAAAACAGAAATAAAGAACGAGATAAATGATACTTGTTGACCCGTAAAGGCCAAAATGGGGTAGGCAGAAGAAACCAAAATAAAATGACGTTAAAATGAAATTATAAAAGCATTACTTTTAAACGGAGAAAAACAACACCATCAAATCAACTATGCAACACATGCCGTTTGTTTTCTCAACACAGCAGATATTACAACCAGGACGTAAAAATAAGAAAGGTACTGAAGTCAAATTCAACGAAGAAAAAGAGAGGAAATCAACTTGAATGAAGCAGGGGTAGGTCTTAATGCGCAATACTTTTTGTACTAGAACATGCACGTGAAATGGGGAGCAATATTATTTAGTGCTATCTGCCGCATAATCTTCTACTTGAACAGAAATCATTGCATAAAATGCAGGTTGCTATCGTTAGCGGGTGTGTGCGCATTATTTTGGTAAGTTTAGAGAAAGTAGGAAAAGCGATATGCTTTATTTCCACTCTCAAAGAATACGTGATTACATTATGTTGAACTTGATAGCGGTCAATATTTATCCTCCTATAAAGGGGCTGTGTAGGGGGCTCTAATAAAGTTGCGGCATGCCGGGGATATTGAAGCACGCCGCTTCACGATTATTGTCCAGCAAGGATTTTTTAAATGCTCTTTGTAGAAGCTGATTTATCTGTAGTTAACATTTCAATTTCAGCGTCTTCGCGTCTTTTCATCTCTTCTCGTCACTTTTTGCACGCTGGAAGGTAGGCGCTACTTCGACGACCCCCCTCTGGGAGCGGAGCTTCCCGACCCGCCGGAACTAAGGGGCTTATTGGCCGCAGCCACGGTTGCTGCCTGACGTCTGAAAGAATCTAACCAATGCCCACCTCTTACCTTGTCTACGCAGATACGGGGGATGGACGAGCGTGCGAGCAAGAAAAATTTCCAGGGAAGGGCTCGCTAACTTTGACGCGCGATTGTGAGTAGTCTGCTGCGTGCAGAAGAGTATTATTTGGCTCCGGTTTTAATGAAAACACAGTACAGTGATTAAGTGAGTTAATGTGCTCTCCTCGGAAGGCGTTTCAGAGCGTCTTAATGTGCTGGAATGGGGATAGGTTTCTTAGGATTAGTGGTATTTACAAACCGTACGCGTTTTCGACAGATATTAGCGCCCTTCTCTGAACACTTTTGATACTATAAATGTTTCAGTCATTGTGCGCGTCCCTAACGACATCACCTTATACCTCTAAGGACTCAATTATTTTTGCCTCAGTTACAAAAATGGTTTCAGGTGGGTGATGACGTAAATTTCGTTTACTCACCCGCAGTGTCTCTACAGATTTTGAGGCAATGTGTTTTATCTGACTTCTGTGGTATAGTTCATTGGTAATGATTTTCTGTAGGTGTGATTATCTGTAGGTACTCTTGATTACCGCCGGATGTGCTTTGGCTGAATGGCGGCTGTTGCGAAAATTTCTCCAGGCATACCACTTTTTGAAGATCATCATTGGAATCAGTTATGCTCACGGCTTGCCTAAGGTTAGCGTCACGGGGATAATGTAGCTCCGCTATATTCGCAAGCGAAAAACATAAACACCCTCTGACTCCTTTTTACCGTAGAGGGTGTACACTTGTAGTCCGACTCTTTATCGAGGGAACAGTTTCACTTCTCTAGTAATTCGAGAGCAGTGAAGAGTGGCCAGAGAGTGTACTGTAGCCGATATACTCTATCTCATAGACTGTCAGTTTGTATAGTGTTGGTGCTGTTATATAATAGAGACGCGGTTCGGTCTCTGCACTTCCAGGAACACAACATCTTTAAATGCTGAAGCTAGTTTACCAAGCCATTTCTTCGCTATCACAGGGTGGTGCACCCATTTTTATTGATTTTTATAAGATGCATCGTCATTTACCTAAAACATATTTTACGGCAATACCTCCTTCGTTCATAATATTGGCGCCTTCGTTAAATCTTAGATCATATTGTAAGCTTGGCTGTACATAAAATTTTCATTTGTGAAGTTTGAATCCGGAATGCCTTTTAATCATGTGATGTAATGTTTCACGGCGAAACAAAAAAATGATTTTCAGAATTTCTTGTTACCTTCAGTTCTACTATCAGCAGCGAAATAAAGGTGGCGATGATGGCAGGGACAAGTCTTTTTTCCCACAAAGTAATCTGGGAGAGTGTTAGTCTCAGTGAGAAAATAAACTATTTTTTTTTTATCTTAAACGGTCGAGGTAAAGGTAAAAATGGTACAGATCATCTGACAAGTGGGGACCCTTAAACAATGCAGATAACAATATGGTTGGTGACATAAAACAATTTTGAATGAACGGATTGACTTTGTGCTCGTACTGACCCAAAAATATCAGTATTCGGGGACGTGTTATAACGGATGTGATGCACGAACGTCTTGCTTCAGGTTGGCTTCAGTGGTGCCAGTATAGAAAAAGAGTGGAACGTAATACTAATGCTTGGGCTGCATGAAATGCATCTATTAGGATTAGTGCGAAATAAAATAGCCAATGTTCTGCCTGAATCGGTAACGAAGGATTTCCTTGAAGTCAAATGCACTAGCGGTTTAAGGGCATGCTTTTCCGGAACAAAGCCTTTTTGGCGCTGCTTATCATCGGCCTGTCACCACGAAAGTTCTCAGAGAAAACGCCGTGATTAAATGCATTGGCATGGAAGTGACATTTGGTAGTAGGAAAAATAAAATACAATAACCGCAATGTAAGGCCTTAAAAGGAATTCCTTTCTTTAGCGATTTCCCCCGTCAACAGGACAGCTGCGCCCCCGATGCAACTTCTTTTTGTTAGAATAAATAATAAACTAATGGTGCCGTTGGCAGCTGCTGACTCTTTTTTACGAAGTGGGGTCGGCGCCCATTTTACGAGAAAAATCTTGATCGAGTACAGCGTGCAAGAGGCAAGGGCTGTGCGCGCCCAGCGGCTTCGCGCTTGCATGTTGTGGCCAGCCAATACGCGATTTCTCACTACGTTTTAAAGGACTAGTGTTCGGTGTCGGGTTTCTATTCCCGCTGCTGGACATTGTCGACCCGACTGAATACCTGTATATTTCAAGACTGATAGACGACCATGGACGCAAGCAATTTATTGAACGCTTTAACTCTATCCGGTACTTTGCTGAGAAAGGGAAATATTCCGATGCTGCAAAATTGCTAACCAAAACTGTCATGAACATGTCGAAACCTGGGGAGAAAACGTTGTTTCAGTTAATCACCGGATTCGAACACCAAGGGAGCATAGCTAAACGGAAACTACCGAAGGAAGTGTTAGCTTACTGGGAGTACGCCAATAGTACAGATTTCAAGAGAACTGTTCACGTCCATTCATCTAGAATTCACGGCGCGAGTTCTGATCTTGCGATAAAATTTGGTGAAGGAGAATTTTTTGTGGACGTCAAGGATAAACTGCCGCATGTCCTCGGAATTACACACGTCCTCTTCTACACTGCGGAATTGGATGCTGTGTTCCCAGCGGTCAGCCTTGAACAGTCACTAAAGAAACTGCGCTGGCGTTACTCAGACTCGTTCAAGAATGCTCAACGACAGTTTTGGTACCAAAATAATGACAGCAACCTTGAACTGTTCGGGTACCTGAAAACAGCCGGTAGCCGCATGTATGGCACGGTGCTTTTTGGCGGCCATTTAATTTTTTAGAACGGTCTGTAGCAGTTACTGATTTGTTCCACAATTTCTTAACGTTCTCAAAAACAGTGTGTCGAAGACGAATAAAGCATTGAGGTGGAGGGAAAGTGTTATACCCCTGTCACACGGGCACTCTAAAGGCACTTTGAATTAATGCTCCTTTACGCTCCCAAAGGAGCACTACTTCAAGGGAGTTCGTCTGTGCTACACGGTAGCGGAACGACCTTCGCAAGGAGTTTTTAGCGCCCTCATCGGCGAAAAGCGTTATTAAAATTGCAAAACTCACTGCACATGTAAATACAGAAATGTCACATTTTTTTAGTAAATTAGTTTTATAACCGTATTATGTTAAAGCAACGCAATTTTAACTGTAATAATGACAAGATTTTCCAAGTAAGGAGCATAACATCACAGTGCTGGCCACACTGAGCCCAACTCGCTCAGTCTGGCTCAGGCTCAGCTTCGTTCTTCGGTTGTTTCCTTTGGTTCTTTTGCCCCTGCGATCGTCGTTTTTGTGGTCACGTTTTTCTGGTGTGCCTTGTGTTCGGTGGTCTCCATCAAAATGAGTGACGATCCACGCGATGACGAGAGAAAACAACATGGCCAACATGGCGTCATATTTACCGTGGCTACCGTGACGCTCGTATATTTGGAACGAGAGTATGGCGTGGTGAGACTGGCACAAAACAAATGATCATATATTTTAAAACACCACTAATCTTATGTAGTGTTTATAAAATGAAAATTGAACATTTATTTTCTCAATTGATTTATGCTGTTAACTCGCTGGGAGAGAGAGTACTCCCTTGAAGCCTCAAACGACGAATTCGAGCTGCCTTATTTCGAAGCTCCTTTGAGCTAGGTGTCCTTTGGCGCGTCCGTGTGGCAGCGCGCGTTCGTCCTTAGAGTAATGGAGCATTAGTTCAAAGTACCTTTACAGCGTCCGTGTGACAGGGGTATTACTCGCCAAAGTTAATCGCACTTGTTTAGCCGAGTTCGAAAATAATAAATCTGACACGGCAAAAACCTTATAACAGTTCTCTCCTGCCTCCCTTTTGCGCGCACAGTGCTTGCAGTGAGGGTGTGGGGAATGGGAGAAAGGGGGGGGGGGTGGCATTTAGCAAGCAAAGCGCGCAGTGGCCGTTGGCGCCGGCCCTGCAGATCCACGACATCCGGCGTCGCGGCATGGCTTCTTACTATTCCGGTGCAGCAGTAGGCAGGTCGCATTAACGTTGCCCGAGCTCTGCAGCATGCTCGGTCGCTTTCGCGGCCACAAGCTGCCGCCGTAAGCTGCTTAGTGCTGGCTTGGCAGCGTATTTCCGAATCGTCAAACGTATAGTGGAGGAAGTAAGCCGCGACACCTTGAGAAAAATAAAATGGCTTGTGAGAACGTGTATGAAACGGCGCATGTAATTCACTATTTCTTCTCTTGGTGTGTTTTACCCGTTATGTTGCATACTGAGGTTCTTTGGAAGGAAAATAACTGTTTAAAAACTTTTCAAGCTGATTCATCCAATCGGAAGCTGGTGCACTGTCCCGCTGGCGAAATGTAAATACGTGGATGGGAAGCGCTAGGCATCCCTCTTCGCTCTTCGTGTTTTTCTTGCGGCAGCGTTCGGCTGCCTTCTCAGCTTTGTATAATTATAATTATCGAAACCTTTCCTGCACTGCGGCCAAAGCCGAGCCGTGTCCCTGCTTAGAAGGCGATTCCTCTCCGCTATCGACTCATCCGGCTCTACTGCACCGATGCAGTACTACTGGCGCAGACCATTTGAAAGCACAGAACGAGTTGCAGCGACAACAGCCAGTGTGGCTGTAGCGTAGATTCTTTGTCTCAAAGGCACGGTGTTCAAACTTTCGGTTCCGCCTTCCGGCTTGTCACACGCTTTTTTTTAATGAATTTTAAACTTGAACATAAAACCTAACACGCACTCTGAGAATACCTTGCATGAACCGAGTGTTGTTATAAGCTGGTGAAAAAAAAAAACTATTTTCTTCGGTAGGGTTCGAATTGGTCTCACGCGTTCAGAAATACAGCAGAAGATACACATCATTTTATTGATGTGCTATTTATTAGCGGTGTTTGTAGAAAAGAACAGATATTATACACAGGCTTTTACACAGCAGCCACCTACAGGCTGCGCTGCGCTGAAATACTTAAATATATTTAACACTTAAATACATACATTTAACGCCTAAAATAACAGCTAAGGAGGGCAAGAACACAGCGGATACAAATTCAGTAGAAATTTGCTTTCATCAAAAATGTCATCATCAGAGTGAAACGTGTTTTAAGGAAAGATTGGTTGCGAATGAGTAATGTCTTATGAGGACAAGACTGCACAAGCGCAAACCTGCCTTGTGCCGTCTTGTGAACGTCCCACATGCGCAACGTATATTTCTAACAAGAACGTGGAATATCGGCACTTATTGGAAACTTCAATTTATTTAGAAACACCTGAGATTCCTTCTTGACAGAACAATCTCTATATGCGAGCACACAGTGGTGGTGTTCTCAAAGGTTATGTCACCTCTTGATGGCGCTAGACTGTGCGGCATTGGCCGCCATATGGACTCCTTATTATTGTGCACAAGAGATTTTCTGTTCTTATGTGTTTTCGGAAGAGACTTCAAATTGCGATTGAGCACTTTTATTCCTCGCCTCTCTAGCTATGCTTCAAAATTTGATAAGGTATTCGACTGCCCGATGACGAGGTGAACTTCACTGCAATAATTACCCGAATATGCCATAACGCCACTGGAGCCAACGTCAGCAGTAATAATGTCTGCTCTTTTCTTTTGAGCTTTACTGTGTAGACTCTGTCAGACCTCTAGCATAATCAGTCACAATACGCTCAGTCGTTACACAAGGGCCCATACGACAGTTCAGCGATGTGATGGGATGTGACAGGAAGGAGGCAGCGCCCCACAGCTGCAATAAACCTGTAAGACTTTATATAGCAACAGGGCTCAGTCCATGATGAAAGCGCTAAAGACGCACGTACATGGTCCAGGTACCTCAAAATATTCTTCTCTTAACGAATAAAATGTACCCGTCTATGAACATCACAACACTGCGTTCTCGGTGGTATTGCTGCTGGGAGTGTCCATGGTGCAGCAGCCCGATCAGGCCGAATTCTTGAGATTTAAGCCGTTCCCGGAGGATATCTCGGGTGCTTCGAGCTTGGCGAGGCCCACTGGAGGGTGCAGTCAGGCTCACATGACATTCTTTTCAATGCATTCCTCCGAATCTTTCAGAGCATTTGACCGCGTGTAAAACGCGTAATTAGGTCCAAAGCTAATTCTCCCGGCCTAGATTTAAAAAAAAAGCAAAAGATGGAGCCATAAAGAATGTATGCTAGCCGGTACCAGGAGCGTTTCGAAAAGGCACCTCCTGTTCCGTTGCGTTGCGGACGCCGTCTGACCACTAATCATTGATAACTTGAAGCGATGAAGCAAATAAACGCGAACGCAAGCACTGATTACTGTTCTGGAGGAACCGCGTGCCAATAAAAATGATCTCGATTGTTTCTTAAAATGTCGCGAAGCATGAGGCGCGCATTTGTCGCCGTAAGAAAAGGGAGCAAACGAGCGAGCTGCATTCAACCCCCGATCACAGAAAAGCAGATGCATGTACACACACATATAGACACACACACAAGCGAAAAGAAACGAACGGCACTGAAACGGGACCTTGCCAGGGCGTCGAGCAGGGCGTAAGGTGACTATTGCGGAAGAAGCCAGTGATATCCACCAACGTGACCTCCATTCGCGACCTGTAACGCTTCCACACAGGCTCGATCTAACTGACCCCTTCGGAGTGCGTGTGCTTCGCTGCCGTGCGGTTATCGGCAGTGCTGTCGTGGTGGCTGACCGACGGGGCGCAGCACTCGATGTGCCTAGCCATTGACGGTTTATTGGGCGGCGACTGCTGGCCCTGAGCCAGCACCTCCCTCTGCACTTCGGGCAGTTCGACACCCTTGGTCTCCGGCAGCCAGCGGATGGCCAGCTGGCATGCCAGGAGTCCCGTGGCTATGATGAGCAAGGTGGACAAGAAGTCGGCGAGTCTGGCGACGTCGACGAGCATTTCGCCAACGCTTTGGCCGAGGCGCCCGGCAGCCACCAGCATTGTAACTCCCGTTGCCCGCACTGCGCTGGGGAAGCACTCGTATGCCTGCAGCTTGGCAATTAGCAGGCACAGCTGGACGACGGCGAACAGCACTTCCATGAGCACCTGCACAATAGCACCAGAGCATTGAATGAAGGAAATGTGTCAGGTTATGTTCTCTAGCTCTAGAGATAACGGTAAGAAACAAAATTATAAAATTTATAAACGTTTCCGCGCGCATAATTAACTTTCACGAGAAAAAAATATCCTGCGCAAAGTCCGCAAAAATGTTGTCACAATCCACTTTAACTGCGCACGCAGACGCAGATGGATGGCCAAGAACTATTTTCGATTTGGAGCCGGGTATATGCCCAGAGCACTCCTAGCGCGTCCGCGGCCGCTTTGTCATCGTTGCTGCACGGCGGTCGCGCGGGGTTCAGCACCTGACCTTATCACATCGTGAAAAAGAGAGCTTATCTACAAGGGAATGAAAGGCAAAAAAAAATATGGATGATCTGAATTATACACGGATTGCAATTTGAGAAGGGGAGAAAGATGAGCGAAAACGACATACGGCGACGAGGAGATAACAGTGTTAAGCACGATGTGAAGAGTATCGCGGTACCTCGAAAAGTAAGGCTTCAGGCGCACCATGTGAGCAATTTTAGGCCCGGTCACCGTTTGTCGACTCTCTTGGTTACATCAGAAAAGGACAAGACATGTCTGGAATTTCAGACCGGTGAGTGCAGTGTCCATCTTTCTGCGGACGTTGCAAGAGCACAGCTGAGCTCAAAGGGCAGGACACGAAATTTGAAGAGTTTGTCTGGTGTTAAGACGGCGGTTTTTCACAGTCCCTATCATCTACCTCTATTTCCACTAACTACTCCTGAGGTGCACAGAACAGAAGTAATTTGCTTGCCAAAGTCTATCAGGGGAGTCGTCGACACTAGCAGCAGATAAACGTCTTTCTTTGTCGCACTGTTTAGTTTTTTTTGGGGGGGGGGGCGCAGAATGGCATTCTTTTTCTTCTTGCAAGGACGACTGAATAAAAGTATATACGGCCGCTCGACGGCTCATTTACGCCGTCGTTGAACAGCTCTGACTTGCTTTGAGATAGCCTCTCTCTCGTTAGGGCACATACGGTGGCGATGGACGGGTCGAGCGCCTTCATGCGTGACAATCCGGTGTTTAACGATTTAGACTTTCCGCAGTTTAGACAAAACACGCACTAAACTAAAATCGAGAAATACTTTCTGCAGAGAAATAGTTTCTGTTCGTGCGTAAGGGCTGAATTTATGTCGACGTCGTTCTCTGCGACCTGTTGAAATCTTGGCGTGGTCTCCTCGCAACCAGTGCATTCATGGTCGACATAAGCTACGGCTGTACCGCTGAACAGCTGCGATGATCACTGCAGTTGGGAACGAGTACCAGGATGGCAACACCTCTTGCTAAGGAAACCCATAGCTTGAAGAACAGGAAGACATTAGGCTAGATAACATGACTTCCCCAATGTAGCTCTTCGCAGATTAACTTCTGCGAGGATGCTGCGGCGCGGTGGCATGTGGCGTTATCGTCGGCAACACGCAAGCGGCTGTAGAACCGTTCTTTTGAGGTTTTTCTGTTGTTATTTTAGTTGACAACATCGCAGGGATATTCGGGAGGTCTACAGTGGCACCATGCTCTCGGAGAAAGTTAATCCCAAGGATAAGTTCTAGCCAGCATTCGCGCAGATTGAGAGAAGCGGCGAGAATGCGCAGCCACGCAGTTTAACCTTGGTCGTGCTCTTCTGCCAGCGGCGTAAAGACGTGCCCTCCGGCCGTATACGTAGCTGCGCTTCTGCCCGCGGCTCCGTAAAGTTTTTTTTTTTCGGGCGATGGGAATCTTAAAGGGGCTGTGAAGAGGGCTCTAATAATGTTGCGGCATGCCTGGGATATTGAAGGACGCCACTTCGCGAATAGTGTCCAGCAAGAATTTTTTAAATACGCTTTGTAGAAGCTGAGTTATCTGTAGTTTAAATAATTTCAGCGTCTTCGCGCCTTTCCCTCTCTCGTCGCTTTTTCCACGCAGGAAGGTAGGCGCTCCTTCGTCTACCCCCCCCCCCCTTCCACCTCTGGGAGCAGAGCTTCCCGACCCGCCGGAGCTAGGCGGCTTGTTGGCCTGACGTCTGAAAGAATCTGACCGATGGCCACCTCTCACCATGTCTACGCAGATGCGGGGGACGGAGGAGGGCACGAGCATGAAAAAGTCGCCGGGAAAGGCTCGCCAACACACACACTCACGCACACGCGCACGCACATGCGCACGCACACGCACGCAAACACACACACACTCACACGCACACGCACACGCACGCGCGCGCGCACACGCACACACACACACACACACACACACACACACACACACACACACACACACACACACACACACACACACACACACACACACACACACACACGCGCACACGCACACGCACGCACACACGCACACGCACACACACGCACGCACGCACGCACACACACACACACCACTTCACATAGGGACACGCCCCGTCACATGTCTCGCCGGAGAGAGAGGGTGCCGCTGGACCATCGCCCCTCCAGAGAGAGCGTTGTCTTCGCGTCCGAACGACAATTCTCACGCTGTCAAGCCGAACACGTCTTCCGGGAAGTCCGAATGGGCGAGACGCCAGCGAGCCGGCACAGTTGAAGAGGTGAGCCTCTCCTGCTCGGTTTGGCGGTCGCTAACTGCCTCCGTAGCAATGTTGTTTACAAACGGCGGCAGAGTCGTCCGTCTCGAATCCAATAACCCCAGCGGGGACAGGCCGTGGGAACGAAGATGCCTATCGCCATGCAGGGAACCCGTCTGCAGGTGTCCCGGGCCGACTACGCAGCTCAACCAGACGGGCTGGCGCCAGAATCCTTACAGCCCCTCCGCGGCCCGAAAAATCTCGAATGTCCAGCGTTGACGACCTCTGGGCAGGAAGAGATGAGATGGCGTCCGTGTTGTTCCCCTGGATTGCAATATCAGCGCCCCAGGGCAGAACCCAAAGCACCACCAACAAAGGAAAGCGCAGGTGTGACATTCCAAACAGCAAAGCACTGCCCCACCCTCAAGCGCTCGGAAGTCGCCAAAGAATCACGAGGCTTCTTTCATTGACAACAATACACTTTTAAAAAATAGCGTTTAAATTTGGGTTAATTTTGTGCTGACTGAGCGCGAAACATTCAATTTTGAAACTGCCACAGCCGGATCATTCGAAAAAATAAAAAAAAACACTCACAGAGGAGGAGATTCCTCTAAGTTCTCCCGCTTACATCAGTCTGCTCAAGCCATGAGCATTTCCGGGCAGTTTCCCCTTCCTATAACGCACCGAGAAATTGTACTGTTGGAGAGCCAGACTCCATCTGAGCGAGAGACCATTTTTGGTGACATCTGTCGCAGCCACGTTAAAGGACCATGGCCAGTCTCAAATACAAACTTTGCTCCGTACAGGTAACACGACAACTTCTGCGCTGCCCGAACTAAACACGCGCACTCTTTTTCGGAAGCGGTGTACGTTTTCTCTCTACTGGTCAGTTTGCGGCTGATGTACAGAACTGGGTGTTCTTCATGGTCGTAGCCAACTTGGCATAAGACAGCACCCAGCCCTCTATCGCTGGCATCACACTGGACTATAAACTCTTTCCCATAGTCAGGGGTCCTGAGCAAGGGTCGGGACACGAGTGCTTCATTCAGGCTTTTGAAGGCGTTTTCTTTTTGGTTATCCCAACTTACGTTAGTAGGTGCTCCCTTTCGCAAGGCGTCAGTTAAAAGACTAGCCCGCAGTGAGTAGCTAGGAATATATCGCTGGTAGTACCTAACTAATCCCAAAAAGGACCGAATGTCCGTTTTCGTCCGTGGTTGCGGAAATGCTGCGACCGGGGCAATCTTTAACTCGGATGGGCTCCTAGTTCCCTGGCCTACAACGTGGCCCAAGTACGTCACCTGAGCGCAACCAAATCTACACTTTTCTGTCTTCAGTGTCAGTCCAGCCTGTCGTAAACTTGAAAACACGGTCTTGAGGTGTTCTAGATGCTCTTGCCAGGTTTCCGAAAAAATAGCCACATTGTCAAAATAAGGGAGTGCATGTCCTTCAGTACGATGTCCATGAGTTTCGAGAAGCTGTAGGGGGCATTCTTCAACCCAAAACTAAGCATTAAGGGTCGAAAGGTGCCCGCTGGGGAGATGAAAGCGGCATACCTGCTTGCGCTTTCTGAGAGGGGAACTTGCCAATATCCCCGTACGAGATCGAGGGTGGAAATGAATTTCGCGCCGCTCACCCTTTCTATCCTTTCCTCTTTGTTGGGAATCGGGTATAGCTGATCCCTGATAACTGCATTCATTTTTCTATAATCCACGCAGGGACGAGGATTTTTCTCTGAGGCCTCAACAAGAATTAGCGGTGAGGTATAGTCACTTTCCGCTGGCTGTACAACCCCTAACTCCAACATGCGCTGAATTTCCGCGTCCATTATTTCTTTTTGCCCCGGTGATACCCTGAAGGGTTTCCACCGTACCGGCTCATCAGAGGTGAGCTCGATTTCGTGTGTCTGGAGGGGTGTGTTTCCCCGGGCGACTGCTAAATAGATCAGCGAATTCGCTCAACAACTGCTTTAGCGTGTCGACCTTGGTCCCGCTTAGGAAATCTGCATTCACGGAGAGAGCCAGAATGTTCACGTTGTCACTAGCGTCCCCACCTTCCTTCCAACCCTGACTCTCGCTGTCCAGCTCTTCTGGTTCGCTTAGAGTCAGATTGACGATCCCGCTGCGTTCGACGAACGGCTTCATCAGATTGCAGTGATAGATTCTCACCTGCTTTCCCCTGCCTGGAACCCTTAGCGCGTAATTCGTCTCCGAAAGTTTTTGCAACGCTTCCACTGGACCATCCCAGTGAACTTCCGGCTTGTTTTTTCTCGATGGCCGGAGGATCATCACGCGATCGCCCGCGGTGAAACCTCGAAGGCGCGCGTTTTTCTCATAATAGACCTTGACGGCGTCCTGGGCAGCTTTCATATTTCGGTTTACTAATTCCCTCGTGTTGTTAAGGCGGTCCAGTAGCTGAAGCACGTACTCAACCACTGTCTGGTTCACTCCTGTCCCTTCCCACATTTCTCTCAGCATTCGGAGGGGAGAGCGGAGGGCTCTTCCGTACACGAGTTCTGCTGGCGTAAACCCCGTAGCTTCGTGGAGGACTGTTCGTAAAGCGAAAAGTGTGGCCGGCAGACAATCCTCCCAGTCTGCTTTATGCTGACAACAAAGAGTGCGTAGCACCCGCTTCAGCACCGAATGCCATTTCTTTACACTGTTGGACTGTGGATGATACACAGAGCTGTGTAGCAGTTTTATTCCGCATCTTTCTAGGAATGTGGTCGTCAAGGCGCTTTTAAAGACCGTCGCCTGGTCGGCTTGGATTTCGGCCGGAAATCATATTTTGGCCAACACTGACAAAAAGGCGTCAACTAATTCTTTGGAGCTCAAGTCCTTCAACGGAATTGCTTCGGGAAATTTTGTGGCGGGACATAGCATAGTAAGCAAGTACTTATAGCCAGATTTCGTTTTAGGCAAAGGGCCTACTGTGTCTATTACAAGCCGGCGGAAGGGTTCCGAGATCAATGGAACAATTTTTAGTGGAGCCTTCCATGTCTCTTTCGGCTTGCCCACGCGCTGGCACGCATCGCATGATTTTATGTAGCGTTCTGCATCTTTGAAACAACCCGGCCAATAATATTCTATTAATAGCCTCTTTTTTGTTTTATTGATCCCCAGATGGTGCTGCCCCGCCATTTCCGTGGCAGAGACTCAGAATGTCCGCTCTGTATTTTTCGCGCACGACCAGCTGATCAAATGTTTTGCCTTTTCTGTCCTGGTAGTGTCGGTATAGTAAGCCTCCTTTCCCATGCATCGATATGCTGCGTCTCGCGATGCCCTGTTTAGCTGTAAGGCGCAGTCTTTCCAAAGTGGGATCCTGCTTGTGTTTTTTTATTAGGGACTCCCTGTCCACCTGCAGAAGGCGATCAAAACTACTCGATGTTGGAGATAAAACGGATCCTTCAGCGTTTTCTGCCTCCTCTACCGACATAGTGGTTGAAGTCTTAGGTCGCTCATCTGCTCGGTCAGCTGTCTGGATTCTTTCCTCGTTGGTTCCCTTCCTTCCTCATTTGTTTGCAACCATATGCTGGCTGGTGCGTCTCTGGCTACCTGAGGTTCGGGAATCTGACTTAGTTTAGAGGCGAGCTGAGGAGTTTTCGACCTTGTCAAAGCTTGTATCACCCCGCTTCCGAGCTTCTGGCCTCTCTCCCGTAGCAATTGGTCTGATCGGTTCGAGAAGAGGTAAGGATATTGAAGTGACACGGCCTTCGAAACTGCGGCCTGAGTCCTTAGCTCTCCAAACGGTCCACAAATATTCACTCTAGCTATGGGAAGGCATACACTGTTTTCTTCTACTGCCTGTTTCATCCACGAGACTTCTCCCGTAAAATCGTCCGCGGAAACGTAAGACGAATGGACAACGTCCATCGTCGCGGCGCTATCACGAAGCACCCTGCACGGTTTCCCGTTAACGTGCAGCTCGTGCAGGTATGGCTTAAGGAGTTCTAGATTCTCGGCGTTATCCTCGACGCACGAGAACACCAAACGTTGCTTTGCACACTTGGCTGCACAGTGCCCGACACTATTGCAGTTGTAGTAAAGAAATGGTCTACTAGCCTCAAACTCTTTTTTCGCGGCTTTGTCTGCTCCCTGTCTCTTTGCCTGTTCTTCACGCTTTTCTGGCGCTACCTTCGTTGCCTCCAATTGCTCCGAACTTCTAGCACTTCGCGTATTTCTGCTAGGCCCTTTATGTCGCATCGTGTTTCGAGTGTGTGACGCATGTCTTGGAATCAGTTGGAAAACCCTTCTATTGGCAAGACTGTCAGCTCCTTTGTCGTGGCGTCTTGAATAGCCTCCACGCTCCCCAACCAGCGACCTTTTAGCGCTCTCTCACACGAGCATACAGGAAACATCGCATGAGGAGAGGTCAGGCGAGTATGGCGGATGAATAAGTACAATAACGCGGTGCTTGGAGAGAAATTTTGTCACGCTGAGAGCAGTGTGCGGCCTTTCGTTATCGTGGAGAAGGTTCCATTGTCCAGATGACCATAAGTCAGGGCGACGGCGTCGCAGTGCATCACGGATGTGTTGGAGCACGCGGATATTAAACTCCTGGTCCACCGTCTGCTCTTGTGGGAGAAACTCGTGGTGTATGACACCTTTGGGATTGAAAAAATCGATCAGCATCGTCTTTGTTTTGGTCTTCTATCGCCGCACCTTTCTCGACGCCGGAGAGCTTGTGGACCGCCATTCGGAGCTCTGCCTCTTTGTTTGAGCATCGTATTGAAAACACCATGCTTCATCTTCAGCAATGATGCTCTCGACGAATGAAGCATTCTTCTCCGACTCGGAGAGCAAATCAGCGCTCACTGATGCCTGCGTGTCATTCTGGTCCTGTGTGAGGGAGTGGGGCACGAGCCTGGCATTCAGCTTTTGTTTCCCCAAGTTCTCACGCAAAGTTTGGTGGCATGTTGTCTTACTAACGTCGAGAGCATCCGATAGCATGTGGACTGTAATGGTGCTGTCTTGCTGTACGATTTCCTTTATCCAAGCCACGTTTATTTCATTCCGTGAGGTTTAAGGGCGGCCCCTGCCTTGTGTCGTCTTCCACCATCGTCCTCCCCGAAACGAACCTCTTGAGCCACTCGAAAAATCGCGCCCGCGATAATGCCTCGTGGCCATAAGCGTCACGAAGGAGCTCACACGTCTGTGTGGCTGTCTTGCCAAGCTCCACACAGAATTATATGTTTACACTCTGTTCGAGGTGGACGTCATCTCTCCACATTCACTCACAGTAGAATGCGTAGACGACTAGTGACAACGCATTTTTCTGCATGCAGTGCCGTCTAGCGGCTGCCGCACCAATTATCATAAATAGCTCAGGATAGCGCGAAAAGATGACGCTACACATGCGCAGCAACTTTTGTTTTGGGGAATCGCTTCTAGAGAAGAAAATAATCAGTCTTGAAACTTTAAGGGCAGAATTGTAGTCACTGAGATATACCCGCGGCTTTCAACGAACTGTGGAAAGCGATCCGGCCTTTGGTTAGAAGGCGACCGGACCTCACCGTCGGCTTCATACAGCAGTCAATGGCAGCCAGAGGGCATGTCCGGTCGCCTGCTGTTGACAGAGCTCTGCCATGCACCTCAACAATACCAGCCAACGGTGAGGCCCAGTCGCCAACCACCCAATGACCAGGTCGCTTTTCACAGACGCGGGCATATATCAGTGACCATTGACAGAGGACCAGACGGCCGCTAATTGGTCAGTTTAAAATTAACAGCTTATAGAATACGGCCCTGGTCGCATGGTCGGTCACAAATAAGGTGACAAAGCCTTATATTCTATTTTATTAGCTGTAAGATGATACAGCTGTAAGTACAAGTACTTACTATTACGGGTTAACATTTTGTTTTTACCGCCTTTGATAACGTCATACCGTGTAGGCCAATCGGCAGTTTTGTAAAACTACCACTATTGACTGACGCCGTATTTCATGTCTGTGAGCTATGTAATGATTTGGCGTCAATAATGGCGAGCGACGCGTGCGTACGACATCAACCACAGCGTGACAACTATAGCAAGACAGCGCGGTTAGCTCAAGACATTGTCGTCACCAAACACAACGATTAATGACCGCAGCTTTTGTCGCAGTGTCGAAGCTAAGGACCAGTCTTCTGTCCATAGTCGTACGGGTGAAGATGACTACGCAGGGAGTTTGAAATAACGGTTGAATATGTTCATACGTTCCGATTTCCTGGGTTTTTCCATTCATTGAAATTGATGCGATTTCTGTGGACTGGAAAAAATTTACAAGGCTCCAGTCTGTTGCGTCACAGAAATGCGAAAGAATTTGCGTTTGAAGTAAGCAAATTTTTTAGTCTCTTCGTTGTGAGGTGACACTTGTTCCGTGACCCTTGAATGCGTAAGCAACTTTTTTTTTGCAAATAATCAGTACACTTCCTGAAAACACTCGGCCGTCTAACACACCGCAACGCATTCATTTCTTTCCCCTCTAACACGCTTGAACCAATTACCGTACGTGGCGTATGCGTTGCGTGTCTTCCTGACACACATACGGCCTGGGTTCTAACCGGAATGCCGGCGAAGTTTCTTGAAATGGTCATTTTTGTGCGGGCACGCTCTGATGACACGCTCTGCCGACACGCTCTTCTGACATGTCCTGACGCGCCACTCATGAGACGGGAAATGCTTTCCCATTAACATCAGTTTGACTAAACAGCAAGTTAGAATTAGTGAGATTCGCCTTAAAAGACATTTGTTCTGTTTTGGTTGTTAGCCCAGCAAGCGCGATGCGAAGGACAGTAACGAATTAATCTCGCTACATGTTTGCTACGAAAAAGAAGTGAAGAACGGTGCAAACAAGAAACTAGAAGGGAATGCACAAGAAAAGACCAACCTAAAGTGTTAGGACCCGGGTCCGAGCGACCGTCTTAAATTTATCTGCACTCGATGTGTTCGTACTTGCTCTTGGCGCCACACTCATACTGCAATGTTGAGTTCATGGTGTAGCGTGGCAAAAACTCTCTTTGGTTTGCTCTTTCCGGTATTCCTGTATTCTAGTTCATTCTCGCGCTTTGGCGGCCTGTGCGCCTCGGAGCGCTTCGTTTGGAGTTAGGGATAAAGACAAGGATGAAATAAAAAAACACACCACCGTACAAACGCATAGCTCACGCAACACGAACATGCTGATTGTCATTGTGGTATGTGTTGTCTTATTGCACCGTTGTTCTTTTGCTGCAGTACCAAAAAAGCGTGTTAACCAACTAGCCCAACAAGCTTCACTGAGGGCGCGTCTGCACCTGTATGACGGCAAGCAGAATGAACTCTTCCTGCAGAGGTGAGCCGAAGTGGAGAAGCAGCGGTCCCGTAGCATACTCCATGATGACGTCGACGCCGGAGAAGTGCTGCAACACGATGACCATCACGGCGAGCGTGTAGTGCATGATCGGCATCGGTGTCTACGGGTAGATAGCCTCAATCACCTGCGGCGAGTGTGTTTCGAAACCTATCAGAAGGCTAGAATTTCTTGCCTGCGTAGCAAAAAAAAAAAAAGACTGGAATAAGTGAATAGAGATTTCCATACATGGCTAGTGAAATCATTGAACGTTTCGTACTACCGGCGTTGTAGCTGTACCATGTACAGGGTTTTGAAGTGAAAGCGTCACTACGCTACCTCGTAACGATTTCGCATTGCTTGCGGTTTTGACCAAGTGAGCCGGAGGTCAAACCCCCTACGACGCGGTTCGGGTGTCCATCGATTTCTGTGAGACTGTTACTACGCAATTTCCTTTCCTCCAAACCGGTTCTGGTGTGCACCGATACATGTGAGAAAGTTATTGCGCCGTTCCCTTTCATCAAAAGGAAGTTTAAAAACTCTTCGAAAGCAAAGGAAAGACGCATAACTGGCCACTGTGACGGTTCACCCCTCAGTCGCGCTTTAGGCTACGTGGCGGTAGGGACAGATGTGCGCTGCATGCGTTGGCATTCACAACGCGGCACTGAAGCTATAGACCTTCGACGTTCTCTGTGTTCATTGGCGTTAGCGTTGACAACGCTGTATACTTCGATGATTTTGACGATGAGAAGGCGCACAACTGGCTCCCTGGGGCAGTGGACGCCTCAATCGCGCTTTGAGTTACATGGCGGCGGGGAGAGATAGATGTCAGCTTCATGCATTACTGCTCACAACGTTGTGGCGGACACACGCTACTGCAGCAATAGGCTACAGCGTTCATTTGGGGACCAACCTCTTGCGATCAATGATTAATTTAACCGCCTCCTTGCAGTGTGGGCGCGTTGCCTATCCGCTGTGTGGAATGCACTCAACGTTCCAGAGGCCAAACCGCGTCTACTTGCGCGATACATCGCAGCTTTCACTCTCTAACCAGGTTCAGTAGGAGTCGAACCGCAGCTAATTTTTTCTTTAGTCGCACGTTTCCGATCCTTAGGCGTTTCACTGTTCACCCCACAAAGTCTGAAATAAACACCGTAAACGAATATTCGCATACTATTCACCTGCTTCTAACCAGTGTTGGTGATTCACAGGAACACTAGCAATGCACTTTAGGTAAAGTATTAACAGTGCTAGGAGTACCTGATGCAGGATGCAAATTATCAGAGTGAATACACTAGTTTACTCAATCCTGTACGAATGTGCAAGTCAGTTCTGCAGCGGAAAAGAATAGAGGAGTGAAGTAATGTTGGCATCTCTTTCAGAACACTCTCTAGAATATGAAAAACGATAGTGCAGAACAGCTAAATTCACATTATTTAACTGTGAACTCGCGCTTAGGAACTTAAGCTTCTCGAAGATTAGCAAGAACACAGTAACTTTTTGCCGTCACTTGATGAGATTGTCACTGAGAGAATCATCTACTTGAAAATTTCAATAACTGCGCCATTGTTGCGATTCAGCATGTAGAAGGCAAATGCCATGTTCTAAGTACTTCCGTTTTCTCTAAGGCGTTATCATGCTTTTACCGCATGCAGCTGCCCAAATTGAAGGCAGGCGCAAGGTGTTAGATAAGAGGGATCGGTCACAACCGGCTCTCGGTTGAAATACTGAGACTATCACCATATATTGCAACCTTTGGTCTCTTCGAGCGTTCTGTATACCTATAACAGTGATCCGTTCAAGCCGCTTCCACTGCAAAGCATGAAATATTAAAGCTGATCTGCAACAGCAAGTCATGATTGGGCAACGAAAGCGGCCGTACAACAATTATGTATTGCAGAAGAGCATGGTTCGGATCCCTTTGGGTTTATTTGTTTTTTGCGAACCTTGCTGTTGTGACAGTGCAATCGCCCTCCTTTCACTTTAGGTTGTGGCAGTGTGTCGCACGGCTGGACCAGCAGTGCAGGTGGCTATACGTGGACAACCTTGCCTAAGGCTAGCGGTGGCGTTAAATTAAGTAAAAATAGAATTTAGCTGTTTAAGGTTTGCATGAAAGCCACAAGGAAACTATTTCGATCTGATATTTTTCGTTCGTTTTGGATGCCTCAGAAGTGGTGTCACAAAATTCGGCGGACACTCGGGAAGCGGACGCGGCGCGAAAAGTATCTTGCCCAGGGATGCCCTGGAATGTACGAGAATCACGGAAAAAAATCCTGCATTACCTCCAACATTCTTGGCAAATAATTTGGAATATTAAAATGTTGCAAGGCATTGTTATTGAAATGTTGAAGCTAAGGGTTCATTCTCCCGTTGTGCAGCGAAATATTTATTTCGAGTGTTTCTGACACTCGCACCGATCCGTGAAGACTTCCTTAGAAAACCAAAGGGGAACGATTTTGGCGGCATCAAAAATATTAATTACAAATCATTCGAGCCTGCCGACGAGAGATCTGCGTCTATATTGATTTTTATAGTGAAATATTACAGTATAAAACAAAATTTTTTCATAAACTGCTTCGCGTTCAAAAATGCTTTTGTCCAGAATTGCTGGGTATGATAACCTTGAGCGCGCTAAATGAGGCCCTCTAAACATCATCTGGAAGCGGTGGTGACCGACCAGAGAAGGAACTCAAAGGTTCCCGAGCATTCACTGCCACCTGACCAATGACGATGCAAACACCGGCGTAGGGGTCAGAGCGCGGAAGTCTTGCATAAGGCTTCTTTCTTTGTTTGTGAACCTGTGACTGCGACCCAATTTCTGGCTCGCGACCGAGGAAAGCTAGGCACCGGACGACAAAACTTCTGTCACTTAGCAGCTGGATTCCATATATGAGCTAGTCACGCTGAGTCGAGGGCATGCCCGGACAGATTTTAATAGGTACTGCCACACTTTCTAATGGCGACTGGGAGCGCGCACCACCATATGGTGACAGATGTCACCATCTCGAAACATTTCGCCCGAAAAGGCCATCAAACGCAGCTTGTGTCCGAAAGGCATAAAAGCAGCTTGCGCCCTTTCTCTCCTTCTGAAATATCTGCTTGGCGTTTCATCGGTTTGCGGTTCCGGAGGCGGCGTTTAGAAGACGCGGCATCAGGCTGCAGTCGCCCAGTGGATAGGCTGCTCTTCATTATTGATTTAAACGCGGCATAAACGGGACGGAACTTGCCGGGAGATTACCGCACGATGCGGAAAATTTCAACTAACATATTAAACAGATGATTCGCACATAAACAGCTTTTGTTGTCATATGCGCAAAGAACTGACAAAACTTCGAAATGATTTGGAAACGAACGCTAAATGTTTTTGCTCTCGTCCGCACAAAACGAAATTGACCATGCGCACAAAAAACTTCGACGAAAGCAGAATTCAAGTTCCGTTGCATGCAGCGGAAAGAAAATACTTCGCGCAATCGTTATCGCTTCCATTTTGGTGCTTGGTTGGCTTCTTTCTGCGTGTAACAACAGACGATTATACGCACAAGTCGTCTGTGTAATAAAATGTTGAAAGTAGCGCACCATCCGACTAACTCCTTTCATGTTCCGCCTGGATTTTGGCACCTCAAAATCAAGAATGAAGAAAAACGACTCCAGCATGAAGGTTTATTTTAAGGCCGGTTTGCCGCTACCTTGAGTGGCGGCCAGGACCAGTAATGGCACTAACGTCAGTGAGCGGGTGCATTCATGATGACATAACGATGTTCATTTAGTAAGGAAGTATGTTCTTTTTTTTTCTTTTTAACATCTGGCTTTTCACTCTTTACACAATTTTGTCACCCAGCCCCTCTCTTTAAATATATCAGATATTTATCAATTTTTGAGTATGTTGGCCGTATTGGTACAATTTTTAATTCCATTATTCATATATTTACCCCCTCCTAGAAATAGTTCTGAAACAGATATATCCTATCCTCGTTCCTTTCTGCATCAAACATGTTGATGCAGAGCACTGAGGTATTCTTCCCTAGCGGTTCAAGCGGCAGCGAAGACAGGACGCGGACTATATATAGAAGTGACTATGATTACTTTGCCATGCTACTGTCGGCGTCTGAATGTACTCATTGCTGGGCTGGTGGTTGTTCGATAAGGAGCGTAGTGGGCGCCAGGAAGACATTAAAACAAACACGAAAGGGACGAAGCGTGCACATGTCCCATTCATCTTCCTTTAATATCTTCCTAGCTTCATACTCTCAGCATTGGTTAGTTTGTTGTTGGGTAAAGAATGGCGCAGTATCCGTCTCACATCTCGGCGGACCCCTCAACCGGGCCACAAGTGAAGGGATAAAGAAGAGATTGAGAGAAGAAAGGGAGAAGGAGGTGCCGTAGTGGAGGGCTCCAGAAAAAATTCGACCCCCTGGGGATCTTTAACGTGCACTGATATTGCACAGCACACAGGCGCCTTTGCGTTTCGCCGCCATAGAAACGCGGTAGCAGCGGTCGGGTTTGAACCCAGGAACTCCGGATCAGTAGCCTAGCGCCCTAACAACTGAGCCACCGCGGCGGGTGAACATGCTACCGGCTGGTTTTGCCTTGTGCGCCCCTCCCGAGACGAGAGTCCAGCTGCTGGTCCTTCCATTCGTGCTAGCCAGCACCCGCGCCGCAACACGGCCAGCACCACGACTACTTGCCTCCAACTCGACGGTCATCTGGGCGCAGCCTCCTCAGCGCCTCCTGGGCGTCGGCGCGCCGGCCTCGCTCCATGAGCCATCGCGGGGACTCGACGGCCAGAAGGAGCAGCGCCGTTGTGAGTGTGGGCGGCACCGCGCACCACAGAGCCAGTCGCGGCCAGTCGGTGAACTGGCCGAGCACGTAAGAGTACAGGACACCCGCTGCGATGCCTGTCTGGTGAGCGCCGCACTGCGCCGAGAGCAAAAGGGCGAGCACTTGCGGCTACTGCCAACAGGTACGCTAATCCCGTTTTAGGTGTGCTGCGAAGAGGCGACGCTCATTCCGAGCAAGAATTTATGGCAGGTGGCAGAATCATATTTTTTAAAAAATATCTGCAGTGACCCAAAGCATTAATGCAGAGGGGAAGAATACATGTTTTCATGCGGCTCACGTGAAGAAAGAAGAGAAAATCTGTGATCAAGTCCTTTGCCAGAAAATTAATTAGCCAAGTAACTAGCGAATATAACTGAGAAAAGAACTTAATGCACATATAACTGGTACATTTAATGACAGGTGAACCTACAACACAATTCACAGCGGCACATGTAGGACGCTGAGTCCATTTTAGTTGGCTCGGAGGGTCTATCTCTTAATCTACGATATACGTACAGTAGGGGTGTCAGCTTTGGGTCGTTTATTCGTCACAACTACCTTAGACCAAGACATGCATAAACGGCCCGCCGTGTACCTCAAGAATAAATGGAACCGAGGCCAGTATAATTATCTTCTTTACAGAGCTTCACTCCAGTCTGCCCTAGAGCACTGCAGGAACCGCATTCTTAGGTACGAGCCTGCCCCGGCCTTGAGATTCAAAGGCCTAGTCAGGCCTAGGCCCATGGCTTCAAGCCCGTGCCTGGCATGGGTTTACTATATCACTACTGAGCCCGGCACCGCCGATTGCCCTAAGAACAAAAAGGCCTCAGCACTGCTTCTATGCCTTTAGAACATATATGCATTAATTTAGAACTCAAAATCAAGAAACGGCGGTCACAGGGGAAAAAAGCCACTGCACTCCTCTTGTGACGTCACGAATTGCGGCTGTCCCTATCAGGGAATGATCCTGCCGGTCGTCGCTTCATGGAGCTTCTGTTCTAAAGTCGTTCACTGATAGGGACAACAGCGCGAGGTGTTTGACATCACAGGGGGAGTGCAGTGGCCTTGTTATTTGTTGGAGGTAGCCCCGGCCCGCCAAGCTATTCATGAGGCCCGGGCCCACTTTCGCAGACATAGAATTTATAGATATTGCTTTGACGAAGAGCAGGCATCGCAGTCTATGCTATTGTCTTAAAGAGCACTCCATGCACCGCGGCAATGGTGGCAGGACTATGTTTCGTGTTTGCCTTAGCCAGTGCTAGGCCGAAAGCGTGCATTGCAATTCGAAATTAGCAGTCGCAACGCGAAGCTCTCTTTTGTGCAGAGATCGAGTTATTTCAATACTGCATTTTTCACTTGTTCTACAGATTTAACGCAAGTGACAGTTCGATGTTAGGCCGGTATGGAAGATTTCACAGCAACTCTTCGAGGTTTCCCTCGCTAAGAGCCATACTAACGCGATAGCGTTAAGGCTCCCATTGTGCAGAAAATCCAGCGTCGTCTGCGTTGTGAGCAAAAAATTTTCAGAGAACCAACCTAGATCGAGAGCCTCGGTCAATTGACATTGTGGAATTATCGCAACCTGCCCAGATGATTGTGAGCAAACTGACTACCTTTAAAGGTGGCAGTTAAATTAATGATTGGTAGCAATAAATTGCCCAGGACGAACAACCTGGGTCGCACAAGACACACCGATGGAAGCACCTGCAATCGCATTGCTATCATTTAACCGCTCCATCTCTGGGCCAGGACTGTATGAGGACTCTCAGGAGGGACTCAAATGAGAATTTCAATGTGAAATCGAGAGTGACCAATTCCACATATATCGGCGTTAACCCACAAAAGCTATCGCGTCACACCCTAAAGGAGAGCTTAAGTGTACCCTCGAATTTTTTTACTGCTCTATCCAAGTTTTGTGCCCAACAGTAGCGAAGTCAAGTAGAAAAATTCGCCTTTCCAGGATTCCTGTGCCTTTACAAGGTGTACAGAGTGTAGTGCCGCCAGCTTTCACTCAAAATTCTCTTTTATGCAAAAAATCAGTCGTCGGCGTTGTGAGCGACAAATAACGAGCATAACTTTGGCAGGTGGTGCCCAGAAAATAACCTAAGAGGCAGGTGGGCCACCGAGGTCACATGACTTTGCGGCGTCATCACAGCACGCAAACCGGATAGTGAGCAAACTGCGGACCGTGGCAGGAGGAAGTTATTGATTGGTACCTCGGATTGCTTTTCCTGAGCTACCAATCATTAACTCTTGCCATCCACGTTTGAACAGAGGCGAAACGCAAAAGGCGCTCGTATACTATGCAATGTCAGTGCACTTTAATGATTCCCAGGTGGTCGAAATTATACCGGAAACTTTCGCTATGGCACCTCTGTGAAAGGCCACTATTTTCGGGGGCATCTTCCTTATGTGGAACCCCGCACGCACTTGAACTGCGTGACATTGCGCTGCGCGTTCTCGGAAAGCCGCTGTCTCCGGTGGCATGTTTCCTATGTCAGACCTCGGAGGCGCTTGAACCGTGTGACAGTGCACTGCACGCTCTCAGAACGCAGATATCTCCGGAGGCATCTTCCTTGTGTGGGACCCCAGACTCGTTTGAACAGTGTGACAGAGGGCTGCGCGTTCTCGGAAGGCCGCTATCTCCGGCGACATCTTCCCTTTATCAGACCCTGGAGTCTTTGAACAGACTATGACGCCACAATTCTCGGGTGTCGTGAGAGGACGCTCATTACAGGTCTGAAGGTTGACAGCCTGGCCCATAATATTTAGCATTCAACCGGTCAAACACGCCTCCCCCTTCCCTCGCCGGAAACAGTGGCAATGGCGCCGGCCAGAGAATATATAGGCCAGGCCCGGTGGGAAAATGCGGGGCAAGACAAGGAATGCAGCAGTCGCCGGCGCTGAGGGGAGGGCGATAGTGACGATCATGCCTGGAAAGAGGGATCGGCGGAATGGACAGGAAAAACGCAAAAAAAGGCAGTCAGTATTGGTGACGAGGAAGGCACGAGAGGACACTGCTAGCGAGGCTATGCTCCGGCCCCCAAGGGCCCACGCCATCGGAGAAAAGACAAGCCTGAGCGAACGAACAAGCTCCACTCCTGAGCCCCTCCATTCCTTCGGAGGAAGGCTCCGGCGCCAACAAAGCAGCAACAGAGCTTGAGCACCCCAGCCTCTGCATCATGCGATCTTAACATGTAATTGTCGAATATATTAGTAAAACGGTGTCTCTTTGCCTCTCCGTGCCGTGTGGACCCACGAAATATGTGGCATCGCCACACGTGGTGTCAGAAGGGGGCCTCAAAAACAATGGACCCTCTGAACGTTGCAACATTCATGACTTTAAAAGTGTAATCCAAGAATAATCACTGGACTGATTGCGTGACTTTGACCCCCCTTTGAGAGGCTTGAGACACTGAAGGGCTTGAGCGGAAAAAATATCTGCAATACAACATTTCTCCCACTCCGCAACCATCGCTTGAAGCCAGCACGTTGGCTTTATGAAGCGTTATTCCGACATTATCGGGTGTTAAAAATAGAATTTCCATCACCGATTTCTTTTACATGCTTGAAAAAGATGGAAAAATGGGAGGGTTGTCCGATGCGCAACTGCTGGGAATGGTAAAGATAGAATATGGCAGGAGCTGGTCATGTTTTTGCATGGCGGCAGGCAACGGTTAAGTCCACAAAATTAGCTTCGTAACTGAAGGAGCTCGAGTTCGAATACTGCGATACTGAACCCCGTAACGTACATTTACAGAAGTTCCGCGAGGCCAGACAGATGGTAGCTGAGGACGTGCGAACGTTTGCGTCGCGACTTCAGCGCCTAGCACGCGATACAATTAGGAGGGATTAGGAAGGCGAGCCGCTAAAGAAGAAATAGGCAGAGGAGCTACTGAAAGAGGAAATGACCGCTTTGTCTGTGGCCGGTTTTGCGAGGCCCCGTGTGCCGGTTGGTTATATCGCGCAAGCCGAGTGATTTTGACCCCGAGCTGTGGAAGCCGCTTTGAACGAAGAGCAAAATGAGGCGCGAACAGTGAGCACAGACAATGTACGCGTCGTCGAAAGAACAGTGCGAAACCCCAAGGTTGCCCTTTTGAAAGAGCTAGACCGCTTAGAACAGCTGCTAACGCAGCACGTGGAACGCAAGGATGAAGCGAGGACTCAGCAGCGCCCATTCGGTGCAAACCAGTGACCGCCACAAAACTTAAGGCGTGGTATGAGAGGTTTCGAGCAAATCGTGCGCGTCGCTTGCCATATACGCGGGGACATCGCAAGGCTCTGCCCAAACGTGTGCCGAGGGGAGCCAGAAACTTAAGCAGGGGAGACCCGTTCCAAGCAAGCGTAAAGAGAGGCTCCACGTCCTGTGTCAAAAACTAGGAAGCCCTCCCCCAGGCTGAGAAGCATGCAGAGGGAGCAGGGGATAATGAAGCGGTGGTGGTTTGTGTTACCGACGAGGCTTGCCCTCTTGTGCTCTACAAGATAAATGGTGGCTACCCGGAATGGTTGATAGATACAGGGTCAAAGATGGCATTGCTTAAGGAAAGCGGTTTTAACACGCTTCGAAGGAAAGGCCATCGCAGGTGTTGGAATTGTCTAGCAGTGTTGTAACCAGGTTTGCATAAGTGGTTTCAACCCGTTACACTTCAATCGATGAGCAATAATTTCAGTGGCTCAAATTCCACAGTGAACGTTTGTTCGGTGAGGTCTGACAGTAAATGCGCTAATATGGAAGGATGATTGTATGCGCGATCGCAGTAACTATGAGCCCCAAATCCCAGAGTTTCTGCTGTACAATCTGAGTGGCTCTCCCTCGCGTCACCCCTATTCCTCCTCTCTCCCTGTTCAGCTTTATCCCCACTGCTTCTGCTCTCTTACTCCGCAGCTCATATGACGGGTGATTTACAACTGTACCACAATTCGGTCACATTAGGTGCAAAAGATCCACTCTCGTTCTTTTGCCTCAGAGCTCTAGCATCACCTTGTACTGCACCCAGAAAGGCTCAGATTCATTATTTTTATAAAGTGGAATTCGCGCGTACCTTATTGAGACGTGGCTGTGTCTACAGAAAGACAAGGTCGCCACAGACAGCTCACCTGCTTTCTGTCCTTGGCCGTGGAGATTTCGGCGATGTACGCAGGCACTACTAGTGAGACGACGCCTGTGCAGACGCCTTGCGCTGATCTTGCCGCGAGAATATGCCAGGAAACTGCGGAGGCCCAGGCGACGGCTAGCCAGGACGCAAGGGAGCCCAAAGAGCCCATCGCCAGCGCACGACGGCGACCAAGGATGAACGCCAGAGAGGAACTGCCGAGTGCTCCAATGAGAGCCCCGAGCGGGAGCACCATATCGAACCTGCGGAAGCATGCTTTCAGTGTACTGCCATTGTACAGTAGAAGGGTGCTAATACTACATACATGTCACGTTCATTGGGATGCGGCCGCTGCCTTGGCAGGAAGTCTAGAACCTCTCTTGTCTTACTGTTGTTCATCATATAGGGAAAGCACAGCCTCTAACCTGTTTCAGGCAGCCGTCCTAGGCTCGTTGTGCATACATTTAAGTTGGAAATAAGGGAAGCAACTTGTGCTTTGTTCGCTTACGTACTGGTACTTATCGAGTACCCAAAAAAACCCTAGGGATCATCTGGGTACTTTGTTAAGCAACATGGCGTAGCTTGTTCGTGCGGAGTCACTACGTTTTGAACTCAGCAGAGGTCTGTTCAGTGGCGCTCTGGATAGCAACGCTACTTCACTGTGACTAATTGTTGTGCGAAACTTTTTCCAGAGCAGTAACTTTATAGCAGTGACTTCACTTAGCCTACCGCTACAGACTAAACACGTAAATTTAAATTAAAGACGTCTTTAGTTTCCCGCTACGCTATAAAGCAGTAGAGCGCCGTCCTTTCGGGAAATCATCCACTCTTCAATGTACCAAAGCGCGCTGTGGAAGTGTGAGTATTATTTGAAGTTTGAAATATTACTACTTTGGATTTTAACCTTCCCAGCCTCAACCATTTTCGAGCAAGTATCTGAATATAAAACTTCCTAAAGGTACGTACATAGATGTCATCTCTGGCTTCTGCATATATGAGCTGTATCAAGAACAAAATATAGAGATGCTACCTGGTGCAGTATTTCAGAGGCGTTGCTCAGAACTTCCGTGATGCCCCTGTGGTGGGCTTATTTGAGGGACCAAAATTTAATTACTTTAGTTAGAACATTTAGAGAGTGTAAGCTATTTCTTTCTTCTTCGCTTTCCGGGCTTCACAGCTAAACACGAAAGAAAGATCAGAACGCTTTTGCTATTTTGCTCCTGTTTACGACGCCCGCGAACACTGAATCACGTCAGAGAAATTTGAACAGTTTTAGTTTCACGTACGTACAGAGTTCATGTACAAACGTGAGAAGTCTACGTAGCCTACGCCACGTTTCGTTTGAAATCCTTTTAGTCACATGTACTGCACGCGACGCACGCTGAGCGTTGTTCTTAGCGCCATCTACTAACCGACACAGAAGCTGCTGCAATCACTTAATACACGACGAACGAGTCAAAACCAAGCCATTCGAACTGCGTCGCAGCATTGGTATGACCACGACAAACGTTACTTCGTCAGGTTTAGCAGCTGGAAAATCGCACTTCTATCTGAAAAATAAAGGCTATTGTACTTCACGCGAGTGTAAGAATGGGAAAACTGAAGGCGAATAAAACAGTTTAGAACACGACTTAGCGTCGAGGGATAAGCGACGAAGCAGCTATCGCTGTGAACCGGGCTTGAAGGGCGTCGCCATGTTGTCAACGCTACGTACGCATGGAACGCGAAGACCGCAACGTGAAAATCCGAAGCTCACGCACGTCCTTGAGACACGCGCAGACCCTTTGTGTTCTGCGCATGCGCACTGGCCACCCGTAAGAGCTCTACGTACGTGGAGGTTCTAGTACGTGAAACTAAATCTGTCGATGTACTCTGAAAGTAACGTACCAAAACACTGCCTGGCTACTGCCTTCTGCGTCGGGAGCGGTGCTTCTCGCTCGACCGAGGCTGCGACTGGCGGGCAGCGAGTAGCCGATGGCGACGCCCATGCTCAGCGATCCTGCCCATCCGGCTACTAGCGAAGTACGCAGCCTGCTGCTCGTCGTCTCTTCGTGAGAGCGCCGATCCGGCGCCGGGATGTCGAGGCTACGGCCCGAGCTGCGTCTCACGGAGGATGGTGGTCGCGCTTTGCTGGATTGGGTTGTGCCCGTCGAGGACTCCTCTTTTCCAGCGGGTAAAGCCATGACTTCTTCTTCTTCTTCTTCTTCTTCTCCTCAAGTAATATGGCACATACCCCCCGCGGGGGGATTGGCCAAGGTGTATTTGAATAAACAAAGAAGTTTCCATAGAAGATGACGACAAAATTGTAGCACCAATCGTGAATTTTGAAAAATCAGTGAATAAAAACAACAGAACAATATTGACAGTTAAATAACAGACAGCATTTTGGTGAAAAAAGAAGAGCTCGTAGAACTTTAAAGGAACCTCGCTTCTCTCCTTCTTCGTCCTCTTAAAACATGGCACGTGCCCATATCGGGTGATTGGCTAGGGTGCGGTGGCATAAAAAAGGAAATTTCCATAGCAGATTACTACAAAATTTTAGCACCAAGCGTGAATTTTGACATATGTGTCACGCTTCTCCTCTTATTCTTCTTCATCGTGCGTTCGTGACCGAGCCTGCATCGTGAAACGCGCACCGTGAAAACCTGCGCTATTCTGCACTTCAGAGTCGTGCTTAAATTTTCCGCGAATTTTCAGTTTAATATTCCTTATGAAAAAAAGGCTGTACATCTTTTTACTTGCACCAAAACAGGCGGGGCCACCTCATATTCCGTGCAGGAATGATGACCCTGTTGTATGAGCTAAGACCCTGGGGTAGAATATGACTTCAACTTGAATCCTCATTCTCAATTTATTTATGGACAGATCTGGAGCCACCAAATTTTTGTCATGTTTCTTTTCATTTTGTCTCATTCCAAGCCTAATTTTAGCCCACAGTTTTGTTCCGTGTTCGACTGTGGGTTTGTCTAAATACGTCAACGGAGATTGATGAACTTTTGCAAGAACCGAAATTTATGCGTTTCAATTGTCCTAAGGGTCAAAAAAAGGGTTCACCTCGCATTATTTTGATGGCAACAAAATGCACAGAGAGATGTTAAACTAGTCGGCATTTCCCAACACAGCATCAACTGCCATTTCAATCTGGATGAAATGTGGATATATGACTCAGACTCCAAAGCAGCACATACAGCAATTTTTGCCGGCTTACCGTAATGTCCACGCCTTGAACTGACCGGCTGAAAATTGTTGTTTTAGGGTTGCTGGGCCTGCATAGCGGAGTGAGGAATCGTCGGGAACGACTTCACGTTTCTCTTTGCTCAGTTCACGCTGCCTCACTCCGCAGTGTCAATTAGGCTTCACTATTAAGGCCTTTGTCACCTTCAAACTCCTGATAAGCACACAGAGTTGTGAGCTTCTGTAGTTGTGCCAGTTCGATCCTATTGCACAAATTATGTCGAAGCTATGGCTTCGATTAGGGCAACTGCGTTAGTCAAAGCATGCTTTTTTCGCTGATGCAGGAGTGAAGAGGAGAGTGAACCTGACTTAAACATGATATAATCATCACGAATTTTCGCGGTAGAGAATGTCAGCAAATATAAAATTCTCTAGTCGGTGTGACCACAGTTTTGCGGGAGAAAATTGCTGCAAGCCTACGGAAAATATTCATCGTGAATCCGAAACACTACTTTAGTTCTTCCCGAAGTGATCCCCCAGGATTTTCCCTGGGCCATATCGTCTCACAGCAGCTTGCCACTTGGAACAAGATTGCTGGTAAGGTAATCTCGCTATTACAGAAAACCCTAGAATGATGTCCCATGCTTGGGAATTGAGTAGAACGTATTAGTGGAAAGTGGGGACTTTTTCGTCTCCACTGAACAGCTGAGGATCGCGTGGCAGCTGAGTGCGCAGTGACAACATGAGATTCCAACATACCGCTGCTTCCTTGCCTCATCTCATAATGCGTCAAGGAGGTTTTCCCGACGTGCACTGGACGCACAATTGTTTGGGGGGACACTTGAGCTCAGCCGTAAAAGCATGACGCGACAGCTTTAAAGGAGTCGAGGCACCCAACTGTTCGGTGCGTGTTTTCTTTTTTGGGGCGATGCGTAAGACACTATTATACATGGATTATCACGTGGTATTCTCCTACGACTGCTAAATAGGTTATAATCAATTTTTTCCACAGGTTGGTTTGGAATATATCAATAGATCGCTGGGAGCCCCCTACCACTCGTGGAGCAGTAGAACACGTTGGCATTGCACCACTGCCCTATCAAGCCAGGTGCTGCCGCAGGTGGGGCTTGTGAGACCCAGGCGGCTTTTCGCGAGCAGCTTCTCGCGATTATTGGTTAATTTAACTGCACCCAGCCACGGTGGGCAGTCTGTTCACAATATGGAGCGCAGGCTGCGATGGGGCCACAAGGTCACGTGACCTTGGTGTCTCGCCTAGGCTGCTTCTCAGGGGAATTTAGAGCGCAGCTCTTTAACGCCCGTTCGTCGGTTGAGCGGCGTTCCCCACCGTTGCCGTCGACGTAACACGGCGTCGAACATTAAAACACAAATACGTCCCGCGCGCGTTACAGTAGGAACAAGAACCTTAGAAAACTACCCCTGTCTACCCATTGAAAGGTAACCTTGCGTGTGTCGTGTCATGCCCTCTTCAAGTCCTCGCGCATGGCGACGTGGGTTTGAGAGAACAAACGCGAAACCTCCGGAAATCTATGTCCACCTGAGCAATAGCGACACAAGCCTCAGCAGGAGGGCTTGACAGTGTTTGTACAGAGGACGCTATGTGTGTACGTGCGCCTGCTTTGGCGCAAAGTGACGCACTACAGGCTCAGCGCTCCCATTATATAAATGGCGTTTAGCGCTGTCGGTCAGTCCGTGTCGTAGTTTAAGGTTTGAAGAGACCCGCGCAAAATCTAGACGTGTAAAGAGCTGCGCTAAGATTTCGCATTAGGAAGCACTGGGACCACTGATGTACTTACAGAGTTAAACATTTCTTCATATCTATTTCCTAGCTCGTTTCAAGTTACCAGGTTATCACACTTTCCCATTCTTTCGTCCGGTGCGAAATGCAGCTGTCCTCAAACAATAATAATTGGCGGTAGTTTAACTGTGGTTAAACCTGGAGGGACGCGATAGCTACCGCTGGCCGAGTGGAACTTGCTCAGTTTAATTGCAAACTCAATCTCTCGCCGCTCCATTTCGCTGGGTGTTCCTTCATCATCTTGGTCCTACTTGACACTGCGCATGCGCACAGCAGTGGCAGCTCGGTTTCGCCGGCGCGCCGTGCCGCCGGCAGCAGTAGGTGCTGCGCACCACGGGGCTGGTCACGTGGCCAACCAGGTGACGAACCACGCGATCAGCCACGGCGCCGTGCCACCGGCAGCTGCTCCGCACCCCGTGACAAACCACGTGATAGCGCGACGGCTGTGGCTGCGCAGCCACCGAAACAGCGTCGCCACGCTGAAGGCTCGAAATGTAGCTATTGCTACAAAAAGACATGAGTTTTCGAACTACGCTTATCTTTTGGCCATACTGAATCCATCACTCTGCACTGATATAATCCTAGATTGTGATTAAACTTGCTTTCTCTCTATCGCACATCATGTGGCAACAAGTGTCTTTTTTTGGCCCAGCTTGACTCTGCGTTGTATCATCATGGGACCGAATAATGTGCCTGCTTCTCTAGTAAATGGCGATAAGATATATACTCTATCCCTGACCGTAGCGATAGTAGCCAATTATCTAAATACAGTGTCCAAATATTGGACTGAAACGAGAATCCACACCACAGCTTATGAGGAATTCCTTTCCCAACGCCTTGTTTCATCCTGTATTGATCACATAAACGTTCGTGCCTGTAATAAGGAAGTTGGATCCGCTATTGCACATGTTAAGCTTTTAGGCCACTACTTCGTGGGCTGTTCACGGAACAAGATTGTGAATGTCCTGTTACCTAAGGTCATTAAATCTATCAGGCAAATTTGCATACCCAACCCAAGGCTTTTTGACAAACTAGCTCAAGCGTATGACCGGGATAGTTTATGTACCTTGTCGCCGCAAAATGGGCACCATGAACCTGTACCTATTTGAATCTTTTAAGCAAACGGAAACACGCGTTGCTCAAGGCTGGGAACGCATCTTGAGCCAGAAATGGATGACCAGAAAAATCCTAACAGCTATATCATCTTGGGACCGAAAAATGTACTTAAGAGACAAAGACTTCTTTGTGGAAAAAGGCTTGCGTCCAAACGGCAATGACAGGGGTATTAAGCATAAATGTTCCAGAACCAAGGTAAATGCAGCAACTGGACTTGATAAGCGGACTTTTTTTAAAAAAGACGTTTAAATAAGGGCTATTTGACACAAGGAAACTTCATCAATTTTCAACAATCTTACAGATGACAGCATTTCAACTCTTGAAAAGACCATTTTATCGTATTTTATTGCCGGTCACAAAACTTTATTAAACGTATTTAACCAGTTCTTCTCCCGCATTTCGGGACTGAAAGCATGGCAGCCATTCTTGTCTACTTTAACAAATATCTTGGATTCAGCATGCAGCCATCCTTCTGTACTTACTTTAATAGATATCTTGTCGGATTCAGCACATTTTCCTCTTCTCTCGTTAGACGAACTGAGAATTGTCTTAAGCCTTAAGACAAATAAATCACGTAGCTTCAACGAAATCACTGTCACTGAACTGCGCAGGAGGTCTTACGCAATTAACATGTCTTGGTATCTGTGTCATACTCTATAATGGCTGCTAGCGTGATTCCAGTTGCTGTGAAACACGCAGTTGTAATCCCTCTTCATAAACAAGGTGCGCCCAATATTAAATTGAAGAAATATTTCATAATCCCCAGTCTGGCTCAAATATTACGATTACACATTTTCTGGGTGCGCACAGTGTATTATCATTAAATAAATACACGCTTTTACAGGAGAAAGGTGCAAACGCGTTATTAAAAGGTTTCTCTGGTCTATTAACTTCTTCACGAGATCACAACCGGGTTGCATGTGCTCAGTTTCTGGATGCCTCTAAGGCGTTTGGCAGTGTTCGTCATAAAATTCGGTTGCTGAAACGATACCTGTTAGGACCTCGCGGCTCATTCTTCTTTCTGTAGAAAAAACGATAACCTGTAATTGTGGGAAATAGTTTAGCTGTTTTTTTTTCTGTATCAAATACAGCGTGGATACGTGGATGATACGGCCATTTTAACCTCGGCTACTAATTATTGCGAGGCGCTTAGCTCCTTACCACTGAGCCGACGTGGCGGGTGACTCCGTTCACCCATTCCTCGAGTCTCGTCATACCCTTCCCCCCCCCCCCCCCAATTCCACGGCAACCACCCTACAAGTGCTTCCTATGGCAACCATCCTCTGGTTGCGCACTACTACTAAGACGCGAGACCCAGGAAATGGCGCTTAACAACTGCAGCTAATAAAATAAACAACTGTTGCGCGCCTAAGTATCGTTAAAGGAGTGCTAACAGTTGAGGTTCTCGTGCTCGGTGCTTGGCTTTGCGCTGTATTACAATCGGAAAGCTAATAGTTATTCGTCTTTAGAGCGCAGCCATTTCGGCCAATTTCTCGTTTCGAATTGCATGTTTTTGGAACAAGAATAGCCAAACGCTTTTAGTTTGCACGGCTGCCACCATGAGTAAAGTGGAGCAGAACACTCAAAATCGTCAAGTATAGCTGGTATGCTCGGTGCATTCCATTGCTTTTCTAAGGTCGCCAGAACTAGTCTTTCTGATCGCACGAAGACTTAAACACGAGAGATTTCTCAGGGATGTGGGATAGTCGGCCTTGAACATCATCATATATGCGTCGAAGTTCGGCGCACCCTCTACTTTCCTTGACATTACGAAATAAAAATATCCCCATCGAGTTAGGCGACGTTCGCTGCCGTCAGCCAAGAGATTACGCTAGTGGTCATATTCAGAAAGCTGGTCATGATGCCAATTGAATTAGGGCAACTTGCACTACCATGTGCCTTTGACTCGGTCTCTCAATTTCTTCCATCTAGTTAGTGCCCGCATGTTCTTCCGCTGTATGGCTACCCGTAACTTAAAAAGTACTGTTCACGGATAAGACAAAAACGCTCACAGTGTTTCCGTCATGCTTTTCTAAGCGTTTTACGACCGCAAGTTACGCCCGCTGACGACGAACGTTTCACTATGCGCGGAGGACGGTCTGTGTATGCGGTGTGATCACCTAGTTTCTGGGAAGAGCTATGCTTGGTCAGAGATCAGGAGTGAGGGCGCACGCTAGCCGACGACGGTAAAGGCAGCGCCAGGCGGGTGCGGTAGGGAGCTGGAGAGTTACGTGGTTGTGCAACACCATCGCTACCGACCGTGGTCATCAAAGGCAGTGCTTGAACAAAGTCATAAGAAACTGCGCTAGTGAAACTTCAATAGGATTGTCAAGGCAGGCATTATAGCACGTTGCAAGTATGACTGTAATTATGGATTTTGAGTGTACAGCCACCGTGGATTAAGCTGGGTGATTTTTGCTGGTAGCGGAATGGCACTAAGAAAATAGAGGTCGTAGTCGCAAGTGATGTTGCGGCGCTTATTGCATAAATAAGAGGTATATCTCAACTAAGAAAGATTAACACGGCTACGAACATCGTCAGATTGACGATAACAATTTGCACTTTCATGTAGAGAAGAACTATATGGTTGTGCAGTCAAATAATGAGGAACATACACGAGCAAACGTGGCGCTACAGGTGAAATTACCGGCGAAACCAGGTGGGAATGTTATATTGAAATTTCGCAGCGCAAAATATATAAAATGAAATGGCAGCCTGACATTAGAGAAGACACAGTGAGCGATATTAACGGCTTGCATGTCGGAGAAGCGCATGTCTACATCTTATGTAGCACAAGTCCTACACAATGAGCACTTGTCCTTTCCTATCACAGCTCCGCCTACTTTTGGCGGCCACTACCAGCCATATGGATAGAAGGCGTCGAGGCCAGAGCACTATGGGACGACGAGATGGCTCCGCTACGCAACACCTCATCAGGGAGTGCCCGAGCCCGTTCCTGATGCCTATCGGCATCCTCGGCCAAAGCTTCAGCCGCGGACTCGACCATAGCCGTGTGACCTCTTTCAGCTGCTGGAACACCAAGCCGCGCCCTCGAGCTGTTTTCTTTGTGTTGGCTGAGAGCCTTTGCTTCGTCAGGACGCGGCGTGATGGAAGAGGTGGCAGCTTCAGCCGTGTCCGATTTCTTCTTTTTCTTCTTGTAGTCCTGGCCTTCCATCAGTATGCTTTCGACGCTGATGCCGACGGTTTCCGGAGCAAACGCGAAGGTGGTGACGCCGCCCGCGAAGGTGACGGTGCCGCAGACCCAGCTGAGCACCGCCAGCGAGTGCTGGTCCGTTCCCAGCGTGGCGAACAGGCTGACGACTGCCAGCGCTGAGGCCCAGTAGAAGGCGCACACGCTGCCGAAGTCGAAGCCGCTTGCGCGCAGCGGCGCCAGTTCGACGGCCAGCACCCAGGACGCGGGACCCAGGCCAGCGGAAAAGGCGGCGCTGAAGACGACCTGCAGACATCCGTGCGCGATAAACATGTCCTACATTAACAGGCAAAAATTTTTAAAATCGGAAAATTATAAGACACTGTTATTGAAATGTTGAAGGTAATCGTCCATTCTTTTGATGTGTTGCAAAATATCTCGTTTAAAGTGTTTCCATCAATCGCATAGAACAGTTGAGACTGCCATAGAAAACCAAGGGGAATGCTTTTAACAATAGCAAAAACGTTAATGGAGAAAAGAAACAAGACTGCCGTCGGGTAATCTTTTGACGTATTGATTGTTATAGTGAAATCTTACATTATATGAAAAAAATTGCATTCATCAATGGTATCAAGCTCGAAAATGCATGCGTCCAGAATTGTTGGGTATGTGCCCGCACTGCGCCGCAGAATAGAGTAGAGAAGAGGGCGAGGAGGCTGGTGAGAGATTTTAAGAAGGAATGTGAGCAGTAAACCAAGGTGGCGAAGCGGAAGGAAAAGAGATGTTTTGGGACAGCAGGAGCGAACTGGAGCGCTAATATGCGTATGCTTAACGGTGAAAGTTGAGCTGACTTAGGGCTCAGATTGTATCATTATTTCAGCTTACGTTTAGAAATCAAACAACCAATTCTCAGGTCGTTTCTAATGCGTTTTACAGCTTGCGTAACAAAGTTTATAAAAACAAAGACAAGCATACTTTTAAGATGTTACGAAAATAGGATTTTCAGTCGTATTTCTGTTAAAATTAGAGATAGATAGATAGATAGATAGATAGATAGATAGATAGATAGATAGATAGATAGATAGATAGATAGATAGATAGATAGATAGATAGATAGATAGATAGATAGATAGATAGACAGACAGACAGATAGATAGATAGATAGATAGATAGATAGATAGATAGATAGATAGATAGATAGATAGATAGATAGATAGATAGATAGATAGACAGACAGACAGACAGACAGACAGACAGACAGACAGACAGACAGACAGACAGATAGATAGATAGATAGATAGATAGATAGATAGATAGATAGATAGATAGATAGATAGATAGATAGATAGATAGATAGATAGATAGATAGACAGACAGACAGACAGACAGACAGACAGACAGACAGACAGACAGACAGACAGACAGACAGACAGACAGACAGACAGATAGATAGATAGACAGACAGACAGATAGATAGATAGATAGATAGATAGATAGATAGATAGATAGATAGATAGATAGATAGATAGATAGATAGATAGATAGATAGATAGATAGATAGATAGATAGATAGATAGATAGATAGATAGATAGACAGACAGACAGATAGATAGATAGATAGATAGATAGATAGATAGATAGATAGATAGATAGATAGATAGATAGATAGATAGATAGATAGATAGATAGATAGATAGATAGATAGATAGATAGATAGATAGATAGATAGACAGACAGACAGACAGACAGATAGATAGATAGATAGATAGATAGATAGATAGATAGATAGATAGATAGATAGATAGATAGATAGATAGATAGATAGATAGATAGATAGATAGATAGATAGATAGATAGATAGATAGATAGATAGATAGATAGATAGATAGATAGATAGATAGATAGATAGATAGATAGATAGATAGATAGATAGATAGATAGATAGATAGATAGATAGACAGACAGACAGACAGACAGACAGACAGACAGACAGACAGACAGACAGACAGACAGACAGACAGACAGACAGACAGACAGACAGAGAGACAGACAGACAGACAGACAGACAGACAGACAGATAGATAGATAGATAGATAGATAGATAGATAGATGGATAGATAGATAGATAGATAGATAGATAGATAGATAGATAGATAGATAGATAGATAGATAGATAGATAGATAGATAGATAGATAGATAGATAGATAGATAGATAGATAGATAGATAGATAGATAGATAGATAGATAGATAGATAGATAGATAGATAGATAGATAGATAGATAGATAGATAGATAGATAGATAGATAGATAGATAGATAGATAGATAGATACATAGATAGATAGATAGATAGATAGATAGATAGATAGATAGATAGATAGATAGATAGATAGATAGATAGATAGATAGATAGATAGATAGATAGATAGATAGATAGATAGATAGATAGATAGATAGATAGATAGATAGATAGATAGATAGATAGATAGATAGATAGATAGATAGATAGATAGATAGATAGATAGATAGATAGATAGATAGATAGATAGATAGATAGATAGATAGATAGATAGATAGATAGATAGATAGATAGATAGATAGATAGATAGATAAGGGAAAGGCCGGGATGTTAACCACAAAGGGGTTCTGGTTGGCTGCCCTGCACTGTGGAAGAGGGATTAGGGGACTAAAAGGAGGAAGAGAGAAGGGAAATGAACACGCACAACGCTGTCACAATTTGTCACTCAATCCAGTCGCTCTTAAGTAGGCAAACAGTGCCTTCACGCCTTGAGGGAAGTCGACTGCTGTGGCCACGGACCGAGGATCTTTTGCTCTATTAATGGGCGACGATCGAGGCGGTCCAGGGCACAACACAGTGTATGTCTTGCACTCGCAAATGGAGGGCACTCACAGAGAAGATGAGCGATGGTCTCCTCACAACCACAGCTCTCACAGGCAGGGCTGTCGGCTATCCCCATCCGGAAAGCATAGTAATTGATAAATGCAAAACCGATCCATAAACGGCATAACAGTGTTGCGTCGCGACGTTCTAAGTTACGCTGAAGACGAAGGCGCTGCTCAGGGTCCAGTGCCTTGAAGCGGAGGTTGCAAAACTCTCCCGTGTTCCACGCTGAAAGTGTGAGCTCCAGCGCCAAAGGGCGAAGCCCACAGGCAGCGTCAGGTCACGATATTGGGATCCTCACTGGAAGTCCGTCGTTGTGAGCAGAACGCGCAGCCGCATCGGCCTGGTGATTACCGTTAATACCACGTTGTCCTGGCAACCATTGAAAAATGATGTCATGACCTTTGGAAACGGTGCCGTTGTACAGTAGACGGATCTCAGCAACAAGTTGCTCCTGCGACCCGCGGCGTAGCGCAGCTTGCAGAGCTTGAAGGGCTGCTTTAGAGTCGGTGAAAACCGTCCAGTCATGTAAAGGTTCTTGACTGATGAACTCTACCGCAGCCCGTAAGGCTGCGAGTTCCACACCAGTTGAAGATGTTGGATGGGTGTGCAAGCGCAAGCTCTCCGTATCTGTCTTGGACTGCCTAAATGTGCATCAACAGCAGAAACTGTTCTTGTTGCCCGGGAACATCCTGTTACTACATACATTGCTGTTAACGCGAGGAGAATACACATTCGGCACCTCACACGGGTTCCTTGTCATCACCTCGCAACACTCCCAATAATTAGGCCGCGTACTACATTCGCCAAAGTCATTGAAGCCCATCGCGCATATCTTCCATCGCCGTTCACCCCTGCGTCAAGACCGAGCTCACCCTTATGGAGTCTTCATGAACCTCTGGTTCACCTCTATATTCCTAGCATTACAAAGAAAGCTGGTGTATCACTGCCCGCTCTCAAACAACTGACATTGAATCACCTGCATTCTTACCACAGTCACCGCATACATATTTACACAGATAGATCAGTTCACTCGACCAGTTCTGCGGGGGTCGGTGGTGATACCGGCCAGATCCATCTTAAAGTTAGAGACATTTATGAAATGCCTATTACGGTTAAAGCAACCGAAATTTTTCACTACTTCCCAATAACGATGTCTATCTTCTGATTCAAAATAATAATGAGTGCTCCCATCGTTATTTCATTAACAAATTGCACGATATGTTTGTTAGTCTTGCAGCTCCTGAGGAGCATTTAGTTTTTATAAACAAAATTTTAGAAGCAAATTGAAATGATATGGTTCAGCATGTGACGCAATCAAGTAATCGTTATAAAATATTAAGGTGCCGTTCTAATTTGGCAAATAGACCTTTCTGGCTCTATTTTCAAAAATAAAAGCTCCGCTTTAAGGATACGGCGTGATAGCGTTAACGCCTCTCTTCAGCGGCCTGGGGTCTTCTTTTCACATTATTTCTCAGATATAGACATGCCCTTTATTTTTTATTTATCACAAGAGACACAATGCCTCAATTTACCAAGCCGAACCAACGTTCCTTAGTGGGCGAAGGGTAGGGCGTCCGGCTCACCACCGAAGGTGCAACGGTGTGAGTCCCGGCTCGAGCACTCTTCGTTCAGCGCAATTGATTTTCATTCTTCACATGCACTACATAACGGCGAAGGAATGACGCCACGCGCCATTGGTCGATGAGAAATTGCGTACTAACGTTATCACTATTGTGCTGTAGGATCTTTGTAGAGTGTTTGAATTAACCGCTATAGGTGGCGTCGTTTTGACGTCACGACCCTTTCGATCAATCCCGATTTTCTCGACATGCGCACACCAACAATAAAGGCGGCTTCTCCTCTGAACGAAACCGTTAACGATATCGTGTTAAAACATGCATTTCACTCCCTCAAAATTATTTTTAGGAAATGTTCTTTTTGATGCAAGCTCAGAATCTTAAAATGTGTGAGGTGCGTCCTGATGTCTGGCGTCGTCTTCCCTGCTGTCTTGCTTTTAACAATTCCGGGAAATTCCTATTTGTAATCAGCCACCGCGATGGCTCAGTGGTTACGGCGGTCGGCTGCTGGCCCGATGGACGCTCGTTCGAACCCTGCCGGGGCGGTCGGATTTCAATGGAGGCGAATTTCTAGAGGCCCGTTTACTCTGCGAGTCAAGTGCATATAAAATAATTCAGGTGGTTTAAATTTCTGGAGCCCTCCACTGCTGCCTCCCTCAAAACCCGAGTCGCTTTGCAACGTTAAATCCCCCAAAACCAAACCTCTTTGTAATTTTGGCGTTGTGCGTAATTTTGTGTCAAAGACTCGGATCCGCAAGATTTCGTTCCTGTTACGGTGCCTTGATCAAAGAAACGGAGCATACATGTATTCTCATGATACCAGCACATCGCAAATAAAAAAAGAAAACAGTGCTCTTTGCCAACTACGTAAAATAGGGTGCGCGATTAGCGGAAGTACTGATGACGGTCTAATGCTAGCCTTAAAAAGCGTTGTGTGGAGCATTTTGTTTACTTGGCTGCGCCAGTGGTGCCAAAGAGGCGCACTTAAAGAGAATAGAATGTATACGCTACGTCACGTCAAAACAAATTATTTGTTTTTGCTTTCTTTTTTGAAGTGAAACAACAATGGAAGCAATGCCTGCCTCAAGTCACACACAATTCAGTGTTAATGACCAAACTTAGTGCAATTTTTGCATTTCTTTTAGCGCTCCTCTATCTTACCGTCGTATTCCTCCAGGAGACAGGAGCTCCTTCGCCCTTCCTAGGAATGAGGCGAAACCCCAAAAACTTTTTTCTTCATACCCATCCTTATTGTGCAGGACTTACAGTTCGTGCTGGCCGAAAGGAACGTTTTCGACGCTTGACGCTTCAGCCTACATGCACCCGTATACAGACCACATCGATTCGCACTCGAAGTGTTTTCCAGCCTCGTTCTTGAGCCGCACGTACTAGTTACTCTTCTCGGTTGCTTTTGCTGACAAAACAGACCACCTGCGCTTTCAGTCGGACCCATTAGTCATTGCCAGGAAAAGAAATACTTGAGATCAGGAAATAAGAGCCCTAGCTGGAACTATTGTAGGGTTGAGGGCAAGGGGGCCGGAAGGGAAACAACTACTATCACTAAGTTGTCTACCGTCCCAAATTATCCAGCTGCACCAGCGCCCCTTTCAGCTTGCTTCGTTCCATGACTGAGGGCCCTGAAATTACGGGCCCGCTATTACAATTAAACCACTTGGCGAACAGAAATTTTGGTTATTTTAACTGGGATCTTTTTGGCTTAAGAATGGTCGACAAGCCAGCTCCTGCTGGACCTGTCAGTAATGAAAGAAGTAAAGGAGAAAATGGCTCACGCATGCGTTGAATCCTTGCTGTATTCGTGTTTCTTTTTGCTGGATGAAGCATATGTATGCAGCTGTGTCTTGTCCTTTTCAAGCATCCTCCTGCCCCCCCCCCCCCCTTTTTTTTCGTGTTTCGATGGAGGTGAAACGCAAAAAGGCACCCGTGTGCTGTGCGATTTCACTGCACGTTAAAGATCCCCAGCTGGCACAAATTATGCCGGAGTCCTCCACTACGGCACCTCTTTCTCGCTTTCTTCTTTCTAATATTTTCCCTTATTAGAAACTAATTAACCCTGGAAAGAGCCTCGTTGAAGTGAAGGAGATATACGTCTGCCACATAGACAACAACCAAAAAAAAATTCAAGGTATATTTTAATATATGTTTTGCCTGTTTCATTTTCTCATGATGGGTCAGTGCTTGATAGTAGCGGAAGCGAGTTTCTACCTTTTGGAACTACAATTTAGATTTGTATTCAAGTTTTGAATGTAGAAGAAAAAACCACATTTCTATTTGGTACCTTGGATCCGAAGATCAGGTTAGATGCCAGTGTGCTGTCCATTGCATAGGCGGGGTTTGCTGCCGCAAAGTAGACACTACCCAGAACCATCATGCTGCCCGTGCACAAAGCCACCGACACCGCCAGCGGCCTCACGCGCCCCGCCAGGTCCAGCAGCTGAGCACACATCGCTGTCGTCACCAACTGCGGAGCAAATAGCATTGGGAAAGCTACGATCTGGTACCGAAGGCAACTTAAGATCATTAAGAATTTTTTGGCGCATTCGACACCATTCCCATTTGCCGCGCCATTCCCGTTTGCAAAGAAGTGGACGAACGAAACCAAAAAACAACTCGTCTTTCCCTGCCGCGCCATTCCCTCCTGGGAAATGCCTGGGCGAAAGAAAACAAAAAACAACACGTCTTTCCACCTCTTGTCCTGCTGCGCCATTCCTCCCAAAGCATATCGCACCAACTTGCCCAAAGCTTCACATTACTTAGCTCCGCCTAAAGGATATTCCGTATAGTTTTGTAGATGTAGCTGACATCACGAATACGTGATATAATTAGGAACACGAGTAAAACGCAGACCTACAACATGATGTATACTACTGAGAAGATTGCAAGCAGAACACAAACACTGCGCGGTAAACACAGGTCGCGGCTGATTTCGATGCTGCCTGGAGAGGAAACAAATTCGTTCAGTCAAGGTCACTGTGCGCAATAAGACCGAAACGCGGACAGCGCCGGGCTCTTACTCTGTCCCGTCTTCCATTGCGTTGCCGCCGGCGGTGGCGCTGCTACAACTTGGCAAGCTACAGATGGGCATACATGACGAGAAGCTGGTTTCGCTGATGGCAAACGGTCAAGTATAGTAAACGGCACCAGCTTCAACGTGACAACCGAGTGCCACAAGGCAGCGACGGGATCGGACTCTGTGGCTATTGCTCCGCGGCTGTTCGTTTTGTGCGGGACGCGAGCCGCTGGTCTTCCGCGTCTCGCCGGAAGAAGCAAATTGGGTGCAGAGCTTGTTCGGATTAGCGATTTTAATAGTTACAGTCTTACAGATTACCTGGTTACTTGCTGACTGTCATTAATTCCTATATGGCCGAAACGGTACTTAAAATAAACCGTATGTGGGCATTGTTCAAATTAGTTCAAAAATCTTAGCTTATTTGCCCGGCTGCTATGATGTGATGGACATTAACAAACCTTGCTAAACAAAAATACTAAACAAATGTTCAGGAATGCAACAATGAAGGCTTGCGCAAACAAGAGGTTGAGGTTAAGGTTGCAGTAATTGCAACTGCGCAAATGCCCGTAGAGAGAATGATGACAAAATTAGGAGAGAACGCTTTTAGCTTTAGCTGTAGGTGATCTGTTTTTGCTTCATATTCCAGCCACAATAATAGTACTAAGTTGAGTGCAAGGTACGGCATGGCATAGATCTGCATAGTTTGTTCTGTGCAACCTTCTTATGTGCGATAAGGCGGCCTCATTTTCGTGCTGTGCGTTACTGAGAGTGGGCCTGTACCTGTATGATTGCGAGGAAGATGAAATCCTCGTGCGGAGTCGCCCCGAACTGGACCTGCAGGGGCCCCGTGGCGTACTGCATGATGACGTTGACGCCGGAGAATTGCTGGGACACGATTACAACCACAGCGAGCATGTAATGCAGGATGGGCATCGGTGTTTTCGGGTAGATCACCTCAATCACCTGCGATGAGTGTGTTTAAAAAATCATGCGAAGAATGCTTGCCTCATAGCAAAAACAAAAGTGAGCAGGGGGATGTGCTGTGGATTGGAGTTTCTACGTCGCGAGTAGAGAATTCATTCACAACGAGCGTCGCAGTTGTCGCCTTCAACTACTCGCTTTTGATATGATTGCTGGCTGCCCAGTGATTGCAAAAGGTATAAATAAATGGCAGCCAACTTTGTCATCACTGAAAAGATGTACAATATAGTTTGAGCTGCGCAAGTATTTTCTCAGACCATTCCAGTGACTTAGCCTACCCCCTTAATGAGTCAACTTTGCGCGCTTAAGGTGAAGTTCCGGCAACTTTTTACGACATCTAAGAAACTCTGGGTGTCTTTTGAGCAAATAGGTGGCAAGAAATATGCATGAAGAGCCTTAGAAACTCTGGGTGTCTTATGAGCAAATAAGTGGCAAGAAATATGCATGAAGAGCCTTAGAAACTCTTGGTGTCGTATGAGCATATAGGTGGCTAGAAATGCGCATGAAGAGCCTTAGTTAAGCGAAGGTGTAAATTTGAAGTGAAAGCTAGCGTACCAGGGGGTGGATGAGATTTGGAAGTCTGGGCGTATAAAGTTGGTCCCAACTAGTACACGACAGGATTAATTGGAGGCATATGGGAGAAATTTTAGTTATGCAGTGGGCGTAAACAGGCTGATCATAATGATGTGACATTAGGACGCTAATTTTCTTTGGAAACAAAGAATACTCGGCGATATGGGAATAATATTATAACAGGAAATATTTCGAGGGAACTGAAATATCTGAGTGCGATGCGTGGAAATTTTAAAATGAGTCGCACTTTTTAATTTTTATACTTGACCGCCAAAATAATTTTCCCGCTTGATTACGATGTCGTCGCCGCGGTGGCTCAGTGGTTATGGTGCTCGACTGCACACACGAGAGACGCGGGTTCGATCCTGGGTGCGGCGGATGTATTTTCATGGAGGCTAAATGCTGTAGGTCCGTGTACTGTGCGATGCCAGTGCATGATAAAGAACACCAGGTCGTCTAAATTACCGGAGACATCGACTACGGTGTCCCTCATAACCTGAAGCACCTTGGGACGTAAAACCTTATAAACCAAACCATTCCAATGCCAAACCAGTTTAGTTTTTTCCCTTGGCAGAAAGTAAGCTGGCGCACTTATCTGTCATGTTACCACCGTTATCTCTTTGCAATTTCACCAAAGCCCAAAGCACTTTTCTACCTTAGCCACGTCGCTGAAGACGCCGCAAAGAATTGGGAAAATTTAAATTTTGCAGAAACACTTTCTCTGTGGAGGCAATGCGCCTAATTTATTATTTTTAAAACATAGTGCAATCCACGAAACATAGCTGACGGACGAAACGATATGGAAATACCATGAGGTCAAAATGCTGTGATAACCACGAGGACAACAGACTTGCTAAAACACTGGGTACTTTCTGCGATACACGAACAAAGAGTAAAGAAATGAAAGCCCAGCCATGTTTCTAGAGTGCCTCGGCCAGCACCACGACAACTCGAAAAGACTGAAAGCAATTAGTTTTAATGCGTTTGCTGCTGCATTAAAGATTGTCCAAACAAGGAGGGCAGCAGTTTAGGCCGCTGTGCACCGAACACCGCGGCGGATACACCCACCACTGTTCTCCATCGCTGTTGTACCTGGACGGTAAGAAAAAGGCACTCATTTTGTCATGGTCGACTCTAGCCTGTTTTCGTTACCATCAAGGTACAAGCGCGATGAACACAACAGCGAAAGCTGGAGCGTAGGTGCCGCGCTGTTCACATATATTTGTACCGCTACTGTAGACGTGACGACTTTACGCTAACACCTTTCCGAATAAATATGTCAAGTCTGCACCTAATATGCAAACCCGACTCCTCAATCCTTGATGTGTAATGAGGCCACACTTTTGAAGGTGTTTTGCAGCAGCACGGCGTCTTCGACGTCAGTGGCAAACACTGATGTCTCTCGTGGCAAGTTCCCCGCGCTAGACTATGACTTGCCTCCTGTACTCCTGTCATCGCGTTAATGTAATTGCTGTTGGGCTGGTCCCTGATTTTTCATAATGAGGGTGTAGCGTCAGTAAGGTCTGATGACAATGCGGACGAGCAATGCGAGCGTATTTTCCCGTCCATCTTTGTTGCGGGTTTTAGGGGACCCGTGCACACATCATGTTCACCGTCTCTTCTCTCGAGCTCCCGTTTCAAAATGCAGTTTCGGCTGTTGATTCTTCCACGCGTGCTAATCAGCGTCATCGCAGTAGCGCGACTTGCGCAGCTGCTTACCTCGAACTCGCTGTCCGCCAAAGAGGCATATCTGCGCAGCCTCCTCAGCGCCGCCTGGGCGTCGCCACGCCTACCCTGCTCCATTAACCAGCGCGGAGACTCGACGGCGCGCACCAGCAGGACCGCCGTGAGGATGGACGGCACAGCGCAGCACAGGGCCAGCTGCGACCAGTCGATGAACTGGCCCAGAGCGCACGTGTACATTATGCCTGCCGCGATGCCCGTCTGGTGAGCGCCACACTGCGCCAAGGGTAAAGAGGTGAGCGCTTGCGGCTTCATCCGCCAATAATGATAGACTCTGTCTTATCTATGTTGCTGAGACACGTTTCTCCACAACAAAGAATCATAGCGGATGCTGTACAACAGTTGTGACAAAAAGCTTTCTCATAAAATTAATTAGCCAGTAAGAAGGTTAAAACCACTTCGAGCAGTGTATTTGCTCCCCATACCCTCCACGCGCTGTGTATTGTTCCGCCTATCTTTTTCTGGAATGATTTCCGGGTTCATACTTGAGCGGACTCATAGCGAGAATTGGGGGGAGGGGGGGGGGTGGTGCCGTTGCGACGCCAACATAGAACAGTTCGTAGAAGCTATCGCAGTATGTTATATTCGCTCGTGCTAACACTATCTCACTGTTTAATAACCCTCCTCCTCACGATTTTAACTCAGTCTTACGTTTACAGCGCCGCCATCACTCGCCACTCCGCCCATGAATGCGCCATTGTCATCTGTGCTCTAAAATGTGTAGGCTCCAATTCCATCAGGGTTTGGTTTGGTTTATGGTTTATGGGGGTTTAACGTCCCAAAGCGACTCAGGCTATGAGAGACGCCGTAGCGAAGGGCTCCGGAAATTTCGACCACCTGTGGTTCTTTAACGTGCACTGACATCGCACAGTACACAGGCCTCTAGAATTTCGCTTCCATCGAAATTGGACCGCCGCGGCCGGGTTCGAACCCGCGTCTTTCGGGCCGGCAGCCGAGCGGCGTAACCACTCAGCCACCGCGGCGGCTCCATCAGGGTTTGGAAGGTGCCTCTGGGTCACATGGGCGATGATTTGCAACTTCTCCACACTGCCGTACCACTAAGGCATGGTCGATGATTTGCAACTTCTCCACACTGCCGTACCACTAAGGGTACCCAAGCTTAACTGTCAACGCTTGTCCCGAGAGATATCATCACTTGTGTACTGCACCTATTAACCGCAATACATGCAAAACACATTGAGACGGAGAGAGAGACGATCACCCCAGCTCACCTGCTTGCCCCTGTCCTTGGCCATGGCGATTTCGCCGATGTACGCAGGAGCCGCCAGTGAAACGACGCCTGTGCAGAGTCCTAGTGCACCTCTTGCCGTGAGAAGGTACCAGGAATCAGCGGAGGACCAGGAGATGGCTAGCCACGAAGCAAGCGAGCCCGCAGATCCCAGAGCAAGCGTACAACGGCGACCCAGTATGAACGCCACAAGGGAACTGCCGAGTGCCCCAATGAGAGCCCCGAGTGGAAGCACAGAGTCGAACCTGCGGAATAACACCTTTGTTCGATTTCTCGGCGGAGTGTTTGGGCATGACGTTTAGGGAAATAATGGCAGATGAACTCTCTTAACCGGGGTGGATACCGGAACCACGCCGTCAAATCGAAGATGAAGAATTGAACAGAGAAACGGGAAAGGGGCGGCTGTGGAGGGTGTGAGAGATTTTATTCTTTTGCCGTTGTGTTCTGTAAAGTGTACGGACAGTGCACAACTCATGAGGGTTACTACACTTTACTTTCATTGAGGTGCGGCAGCCCCAGAGGCACCAAGTCAAGAGCAGCCTTTCTTAGTCCTACTGCACTGACGCCTCCAGAAAAACGCAGCCTCTGACACGTCCTCTTCCCATCCTGTTTCAGCCATAGTGCGCAGTGTTGCACGTACATTTAAGTTGTAAAATAAGATGCATATATGTTGTTCTCTCACCTAGGGCTATATGTCAGGTATCAAGGTAAACCTTAAAAACGTGTGGGCGCATTTTTTTCCGTAAAATCGTGTCGCCCGTTCAAGCAGAGGCACAGGGTTTTGAACATTGTAGAGTTTAGTTGAATGACGCTCCAATAAAAACGCTTTTTCACTGAATGGAACAAAATTATCACAGAATAATATTCACGTCAGAACTCTTAAAACAAAGTTACAGGGCGTCATTGCGATTCATGCGGGAGAGTATGCGTTAGCATTAGTGTCCCCACGACGATGGCGGGTAGTGTGATGCAGTCCGTCTTTAACCATGTGAAAGGCAGTGCACCCTCTCCACTGTACTATTACAATACGGGCTATACTCGACTCTTATTCGCGACCGCCGTTTCCATCTCGCCATTGGTGGCCTCCCACAGACTCGTGCCCTCTTCACTTTCACCGTGCCCTCTCTTTCCCTCTATTTTGCCTCCGCCCTTCGAGGCGTTCCACGCCGCCTGCTTAAGGCACGTTTCGTGCTAATGTGGTTTGTAATGGAAACGCTTATATAACCTAACACCACAGGGTGAAAACGTCAATTTTAAAGAAATCTAGCTTTAATTTCCCGGTACTTGTAGCGAAAAATAGTTTCCTCATTTAGCATTTTGCGGATGTACTTACTCAATCTACAGACCTCGGCTACCAATCGGCAGTTTTGGATGGTGCCTGGTGCAATATTATCCTAGGCGTAGCTCATGACTTCGGTAATGCCCCTCAGATAGGAGTATTTAACCGATTACAATTTAGTTAATTAAATGTTATCACTGAAAGGGCCAGCTTTCTTTCTCTTCTTTTGCTTCTGCGGTTCCAAGCTAAACAATAAAGAACGAGTCAGAAAGCTCTGCCTATTTATGGGACGGTGCACGGCGGCCGCAAACATTGGATCACTTAAAGACAACCGTACGTCTTCAAAATTCGTACCAAAACACTGCCTGGCCAGTGCCTTCTCCGTCGGAAGCGGTGCCGCTAGCTCGAACGAGGCTGCGACTAGCGGGCAGCGAGTAGCCGATGGCGACGCCCATGCTCAGCGATCCTGCCCACCCGGCTGCGAGCGAGCTGAACAGCCTGCTCTTCGACTCAACGTGAGAGCGCCGATCTGTTGACGGGATGTCGAAGTATCCAGCCGACGGCGAAGCCGCGGACACTCTAGGCGAGGCCGGACTTGCGGGTGACGTGGGACGGCTTGTGCTGCGCCTGTCCGAGGGCGACTGGCCGGCGGAACGCTTCGATGAGGGTGTCGCGATCTGAACCTTACGTGGAGACTGCGACGCCATGGCTACCTGTCTTCTTATTCGTCCTTCTCCTCAGTTTTGTAGCTGGAAATGGCGCGTGGAATCGTACATGCTATCAAAGAGTTAAGTGACACTAGTAACTGAAATTATAACGCCACGAAAAAATTTATATAATAATCAGAAATAAAAATTTATGCCCTTTATTTTAATTCGAAATTCGGAAACCAGAAAAAATAACGTACTCTGCTATTTATGGTGAATTAATAATGGATAAGCAATGGATGGATGGATGGATGGAGAACTTCATTGTGCAAGCGAATTTGGAACCTTCAAGAGCTCAGGGCCACCGGACAGGCCCCTTACGCACATGTGTCCAGGCCACGTAGGGCTATGGCAGTGACACCCCGGTTCACACAGCGAATGAAAAGGAGGGAGCCCTCAATGAACTTGACTGAACTATGGACAGGCCGGAAAGAAAAGCACCAAATGATTTAACTTTTGAGCTGAGGGATGAAACTTTAGCTGCCGTAAATGTGAATGAAAATGTAATGTGGAACGGGAACGGCAGTATGAAAGAAGAGCTTAAAGGATCAGTTCTTTACAGTTCCTCCCAGAAGAAACATAGGGCACTGGACGAGCAAGTGGACGTATCAGTAGGAATATTTAGCATGATTCCTTCATGGTAACTCTAATATTGCCGAGTCATATTTTATTACAAACGCATTGACCTGCATCAGAAATGACTTCAGATTATTCAAGCCGGCACAGAACAGCACAAACGACACCTCGTTTGGTTTGGCATTTACATAACCGAAAGCTAAGAGAAATGTTTATGTATTCCCCTACGTTTGCCTACATTTGGAGAGGAATGGGAGAAACTAAGTAAGGAAGCCCATCAACACGTGAGTTGAAAGACGTAAAGTAAAGAATTTCAGCATATCGCTGCAGACACTTATCCTGCTTTAACCGACCACGATTACCTTAAGGTTCATGCAATAAAGTATAATCTCACCGCCATCATGACGGAGTGCGCCCTACAAGTAGGCGGTTAAAAAACAATTAAAATGATTAAAAAACGCGGAAGCATGAAATCCTCTAACCCCACATACAGAACAGAACTGACTGGGTTTCAAAGCTACTCAATATATCATAGTAACCAACAATAAAAAAATTATTACGGGGAGAATCGAACATGCTCTATGGACCGCAGGTAGCCTAAGAGCGTTCAAGAGGAAACTAAGCATAGGCAAAAATCAGATATGTGCGCTGAGATACAAGGGGGGCTATTTCATTAGCAATAAGTGCAACATAGTTAATGCAACCAACGAATTCTTTACAAATCTATGCAGTGGCCGATGCAACCCTTGTGCTAAGGAGACAGACAGTAGAGCACAGCATTTGGGCATCCCGCCACCAGCAGAAGAAAAGTAAAGAAAGCCCTAGGAGCAACCGAACGGGGTAAAGGTGCTGAAGATCAGGCAACAGCAGATATGTGGAAGGTAGTGGGCGTATTGTGCTCGAAAAACTAGCTACCTTGAATACTCGATATGTAATAACCTCGAGAGTGCTGGACTATTGAAAGAACACTAACATCATCTTAATGCATAAGAAACGGAACGTCAAGGACTTGAAAAGTCAGAGACCGATCGGCATACTCTTCAATAAAACTTGTTGCTGGGCTATTTAGTGACTCATGCTGTGGTGTCTCCCGCTAGCCCAGCTCTGTGCCTACTGTGGCACATTTGTGGTGCCTTCTTCTGCGGTCGTCCTTTTTGCTCTGCGCTTTTATCTGTTCGTTGAGTGGAACGAATTTACTAAGGTAACCGCTAATAGAATCGGAATAACCTTAGAAATAAAGCTATCTAAATGGACAGGCCAGATTTCGTAACGGCTACTCGACGATGGTTGATTAGCACACTATCAGTCAGGTGACAAAAACATGCGCATAATAAAACCAACCTCTAGTTATAGCTTTCATTGATCACAAGAAAGCATTTGACTCAGTCGAAACCTCAGCAGTCATGCAGGCATTACGGAATCACGGTGTAGAAGAGATCTGTGGAAAAGCGCTGGAAGATATCTATAACCTCCATAATTACTTCAATAAAATTCCAGTAGGGAAGGGTGTCAGGCGAGGAGACGCTATCTCTGCAAATGCATTCACCGTCTTCTTACTGGAGGTATTCAGAGACATGGATTCGGAGTAGGTTGGATAAGGGGTCAGTGAGATTACCATAATAATCTGCTATTCGCCGATGACATTGTCTTGCGAAGCCACTCAGGAGATGAATTGCAAAACACGATCAATAATTCTGAGAGGAAAAGAACAGTGGGTCTAAAAATAATATACAGAAAGCTATAGTACCGTTCGACAATCTTGGAAAGGAACAGCAGTTTGCGATTGGTAGCGAGGCGCTGGAAGTCGTAAGAGAATATGGGGAGTTATGCCGCGGAATATCAACGGGGAGTTATGCCGCAGCGTTGTCTCTGTCCGTGTAGATATCTGAGTTCATCAAGCCCAACCTCTACTGGCGTGAGGGTGAAATTGCTTTCGTCCGAAAGCTTGGAAAATCTACCGTGGCGGTGGTCACCTTTTTCGGGAGGAAGTTGCCACGCTACATCAATTACAACTTCGAGTGTGTTATGATGCGACGCTACCAGAAGACGATGCCAACTTGCTACAGTTCTGGTACGGTCGGGTAAAGGGTCGACAATTGCCCCAACCCTGACGACGGCAGCTGTCACCAGGGCGGCAAAGCTACGAAAGGAGCCTCCGGAGCCACGGCTGAACGCGAATGTCAGCCAACATGTCTTATCTGCGGGGAACATAATTTCACCGGCTCCGCATCCTGCAAGGGGAAATTCCGGCCTGCCAGCAACTCGAGCACCATCAACAGCAACCGCGCCACGGCAACGGGGAAAGTCGCATCCTTCTCTGGCAATAGCAGTGTAACGGCCAGGCCTCGGAGTAGAATGAAGCAACCTCCAAAGCAGCCGAGGTCCGGGACGTTAGGACAAGAGCCGCCATTCTTTAAACCCGGCGATTTACGTCCGCTGGAGCAAGAACATCGCAATCAGGTGTGCGGCTGGTCAGGGGTCGCCTCCAACCCTACCACCCCTCCCCTCCTCACCACTCGCGAACTTAAAACGCGCATAAATATATACCTCTTAAAAAAGCAAAAAGAGCAACTCTCTCATCACACGCGCGGCTAAGCGAACATGGGCGCAAGCGGAAATAAAAAAAAACGGGCGCACTATCCACCTGCAACAACCACCTTGCTCTCTTCACACTAATGGATATGTCAGGTGGGCCAACCAACTCAAACAGTCGGAGAAACAACAAACCCAAAATTTACAGACCACCCGAGCCATCCCGGTGATAGACGCACACTTGCTGCACTTGTGGGATGTACGCCGTGGCCTCACTGAGTGGTGGCGAAAACCGAAACACAAGCGCAAGCTCAAACTCTGCATTGCAGACCTCACGGAGGGAGCTGCGGCATACGCCACCCAACTCGTGGACGCAAACTGGGTAGAGAAATGCGTGACCATTGCTGGGAAGATAAATTCGAAGGGGGCGTGGAGACTCTTTCGAACCATCGTTGATCCTCGACAATCCTGAGGGGAAGCCCAGCGCCAACTCCGCCGTGCCTTCATAAATTCCAGGGCACTACAGCACAACTCGCAGATGGGCTGAGTGACATATGTCTCTGCCGCATCCGCTGCACAGTGGGACCCTGAAATTCTACCGCGACTTTAAAGACACGTTGATCTGCCTTACTAAACTACAATACTTTGATCCCGCGGCCACTGGCAGGTGAAGACACTGTGTGGATACAGCCGATGTCTACCATATTGTGTGGGCCTGCCAAAGGAACACAGCCATTCCTTCACTGCCCAACGTTAGCCGAGGGGATACGGTCCGAGGGGACCGTAGTCGCCCCTGCTTAGGTGAACCAATTTCGGGGCCCAACCTGCCCTCATTGCGAAAGCCAAGTCTTCGGTACCGTCCTATGACGTCCTGGACTGAGAACGTCACCTAGTTTAGGGCCCCTTCTGAGGCTCATACGGTTTCTCTTTTCCAATAAATTTCCCATCACCAACCCCATGCCACAAAGCTTAGGTAGAAACTACGACCACACGCGCGTAGTAAGCTGAAACTCGCGGGAGGGAAGGAATTGTAACGTCACTTTTGCAGGTTCAGGATATGGTCGCTCCTCGCGACGAGACAATAAAAAATGTCATACGGCTTTTTTTTTCAACAAATTGAGTTCATTAGGCTAAGGATTCTAACTCTTCCCTTTTTAAAAGATTACAGCGGCGGAAATTTTCTTCTCTATATCATTAAACAAATCCGAATGGTTGACACTAATTCTAAAAACACTGCTGCAGGGCCTCCATGTTTCAGCCATGTTTCTGTGCCGTGTTCATAGAGTCCTTCACGTCGTCGAGTGTGAGGCCCTTACTGCGCCTTTCCTTTGCTGCTAACCAATTTTTTGTCTTCCCTCTTCACCGAGTACGCTTCCCAAGGGTGGGGTGTTGTCACGCGAGCACGGGCTCGTCCGCTAGGGTTTCCTTGGTGATAAAAAATTGGCTGTGGTTTAGCTCTGGTTAACCCTAGTTGAATTGCGAAAGCTTCGTTTCCTCGGCACGTCGTCCACGCAGCATCTCATTCCGACGCTCTCGAAAACTCAAAGTGGTCTCTTCCGCAGTTGAAGAGTAACTCCGGGACGTGGCACTTCTAGCTGCATCTTCGTTACGACGGTTCTCGAGCCGTGCGGCGCGTTCTTGCGTCTCTTGAGCGCGTTGTCTCTTCATCGCTTCGTTCTGTCGTTGCTGCTCATTTACACGCTCTTCATAACGATTACAATACACTGAGGCGAAGCGCATATATATATGCCCACCGCTAGGCGACACCTCCTCTCCCTCTACCCCAGCGGAGCACATCTGGTGGAGAGAGCAGCGCCGCCGGCGGCGCCATCTGCTGGAGCGCGGTTGCGGCGTTACTAGACAACGGCGGCTCAAGGTCGTTCGTCGGCCACGGCATACGGCTGAACTGCGACCTCGCGACGAGCAGAGGTGGCTGGCTGGCCAGCGTAGTATTGCTTTCGCTACAAAGCTATCGCAAAAAAGGCGACGCTAGCATCGAGGAGCCAATGCTACAAAGAAGCACTGGGCAGGCCTTGACACGTTGCGCATGGATAGAAGCGTGTCATGTGTCAGATACTAGCAGATGTCGTAAAACCGGAAATGGCATCCAGAGATAACGTCGGGAAACTGGAAGTGTCGACTGAATGAGAAGACACTGACGAGGTAGTGTTACCGCAACGTCTCCATTATGACGCCACTTAGAGATTCGGCGTGTAGTACGCACAGAAACGGCTAGGCATAGTTACAGCGCTGCATCACCCGGAAGACAGGAGGGTATCATCATCTCTCCCTAACTCCGCGGGGAAGTGCCACCTGCTTCTGGATCGGATAGGACAGTTCCGAATTCGTCGGTCAAGTCATTAACCAAAGCCGCATGGGTAGCTTGCCGCACTGCGTGAGCCTGCAGCTTTGTGAAATCCGGAGCTTCATTCTTGTACAAAAAAGAGCAAAGCCGCTGTCTGCGTTCCCTGCCTATCTGCGGACAACAACGGGGCGCTGTACGGGAGCTTTCTATCACTCCAGACCACTCGCCGCAAGCAGGCGCGTGGTGTCGCAACAAAGTCGTGCCGCGCCTGGTCGAAGCGGCGCCTCTCACTGCACGGTTAACAGAGCGCTCGCGCCGGTGTGCGGGCGGTTGTGCCGGAACGCGAAATACTGAAAGGAGGCGACCAGCTACCTTGTGTCTGGTGCCATTCGGCGTCACATGCCTTTGCTCCATAAAATCCACCATCATCGCCATCGTTTCCCGATGGTGTGTATAGAGGATGGCAGTAAAGTGATCTGGCTTAGTGGAGAATTTGAGCAGTAGCGCTCTTGCACGCAGTGACAGCTGAGGAGGTTTACAAATTAATTAAAAGCTTTTAGAGTATTGGAGAGGATGCACTAGTGCTAAGCTCTAGGCACCAATAGATAAACGTGCGGGTAATGCGCATAGTGGCGAAGTCACTCATTTGAACAGGTTAGCGGGATCTATTGGGTCGGCGCTAGAGTTCGTGTATCTAGGAATGGCGCTGAGCTCAAGCTGAGTCCGCGATGAACGTCGCATAGCGTTAAAAATGTTTTCTTCTACATCGAGAGCTATTGTAGGTTTGCAAAGCTAGGGATGTAGTATTGCACTTATCTGCAGTGTATTCATCAAGAAAGGACAGTGTAAATAAAAATCATTTATCAAAATAGTGTAAATTAAATATGCCTACAGTTTTCAGATGACAGAAGAGATAGGTGTCGGTGACACGCGATGTTTTTCTGTTGTTGTGGTTTCCTCTTACTGACTACAATGCCACGGCACCACCGTTTGGATCAGTGCAAAATGCAAAAGCATGCATATTCTAAAAACCCAAGGTAGCTATAAATAATTAACATTGTATCCTCCCCTGCAGTGCATCGTGAAGTGGTTTCCTTTACTTCAGTTTAAAACAATCTAATAAATATTTGTGCCCAACAGTGTGGCAACTGTGTCGTCAAGTACTTCAGCTGTTATTTGAATAAGTCATTTTGGTACAAATGATTGCTTTTGCAGTGAGCACGTTTTACATTCATATGTAAAACTAGACGGTAGTTCTGCTTCCAGCTTCAACAATTTTACATGTATGGAAGCGCAATATCCAGCTTGTTCGAAGGTTTCATGCACTTAAGCTTAGTCACTAAACACAGCGTTGATTAATCTACAGAAGATGGCGTGCATCTCGTGGAGACGTGGTGAACTACTCTCATCATTGGGTCTCGTATGCTGCGGAACCCTGTTGCCAGATTCATCTTTGCTCACCTCTCAGCTGGACTGGTCACAAAGCTGGCTGGCCACACCAGGCTCCTGAACGCTTAAATCAGGTGTCTGCAGAAGCGCCGAGTGCTGTACTGCATTTTTTAAGAGGTTGGTTTGAAAATCAGCGCAACTTCAATTGTGCACCACAACGTATGCATCCACACTCAACTGCAGCACCGTAACAGCATTGGTGCATGGTTATTGTGGCACGAACATGAAGATTATAACACGGAGGAGGACACAGCACTGTTAAGATTCTACATGGCAGGCAGGAACCCTATGATCAGCCGCAAAGTGACAATCGCACTCACAGTAGTTGTTTTCATGTATAGCTGTGCCAAAGCAATCGATGTATACATTTTTTCTGCTTCAATTTTGATAGCATTCTGCTAGGAAGGTGTTGGAGTCATCATTTTGGTGCTCATTTTTAAGCAGGACCTTATTTCTGGCTTTCAATTAATTGGTGGTGTGCATGACAACGAGTTCTGGTTTCTTTCGTGCTTCAGTTTATCGTGAGGTAGTAAGTAACCCAAACGCTTTCCTCCTAACATCGGCTGACTTGCTGTGTGTGTGCTTCGAAACGTGCTGTGGTGATCGTGAAGAAATGCAGTTCCTTGGTGTCGTGTTTCCTTATTTATCCTGTTTGTACACGACGCACATTTTATTCGGAACTTCAGTGATTTGAAAGAAATAAAGGCACCAAAATGTATTTCTGCTACCACTTATAGTACTGATTGGACATGCGTTCACTAGTGCTTCTCTGTTCACTTTGGTGTTTATGGAGAGGATCGTGGTCAACATGCGCAACATGCTCAACATACAGAGAGCATGTGCTTTCATGCTTCAAGTAGTTATACACCCATTAATCATTTTCCTGTCGGAACAGTCAGGCAGCTGTCTCACAGCCATTGTCTTCCATATGAAAATGAAAAGCCTTGGCAGAATTTTTAGTGTCACCAAGTTCCAGGTATTTGAGCTTCAATGGGTACCATTCAAGAAATCTTCCCAATCCTAAAATATTTTAGCTGGAGCTAACTCAAATTATAACTTTTCCAGTTCGACGCAACTTCTGTTTCAATGATCGAGGTACAAACTTCATTCTCCTGCTGTAATTCAGTGATTTCCAATTTAATGGGTATGATTTCCGCCACAATAATAGAACTTGTAATGGGGTCTTTTTTTCACCTGGGCTGTTAGCCTTGTATGCATGCAACGGAATATCTCTGAATACCTGTGCTCCACGTAACACTGTGTTAGATACCGCTTTCATTGATTCACTAATTTGAGCTTTCCGTCATGAAAATTGGGCATGCTGTTAGTGATTTTAAGTCAAAATCCAGACAACCTGCTTGCCCTCTACACTCTTTATGTGACTGGACCACCACTATACTTGCTGCCATTTTCCAGTTAAGCAATTTTATAGTGCATGTACACAATCGTCATATGCTTATGGCAGGTGCCTCTGTCGAAAAATTTGACGCCTTGGACAGGAGGCATATTGGTAAATATTAAATGTTGCACTAGGTAATAAACTAGTTAGGTTGCAAACATGTATACCAGGATATGTAAAAGACACTAATGAAATAAATTATGTCACCAATGTTGCCTTCGATAGAAATTGTGTATGGTTATAAAGCACACGTCACTCCTCTAAGGAGTAGCAACTTGTTTTCCTTCCCAAAAAATCTCTCTCGGTGACTATGATGTGTCCAAGATTTCCGTACCTTTATTGTCTGCTTGCTGTTCTCGCCCAATCGTTGCCATGTTAGGTCAACAGCCCAATGGCCGTTGCCATACCATGCCCTAAAGCCCCCAGGATATTATCTAATAGTACCGCATCGAAAACGTTTTTTAGTGTCGCAAAGAAAACACCTATTCGCCACCTGGCTTGCTTTTCTTGGATATTTCACCTTGAGCTTGAAAATTTAATTGCCAGTACAGAAGCACAAAAAGCTAATTTTTTAGGCGCCTAATATTTATCCATTTTGCAGCCTTTTCTGCCAATATGTTAGTGATGAATTGATTGTTTATTCGTGATTTTTATGACTTGCCACTTGTAAATTCAACGTCACGCTTGCTGGCCATGTTTGCAATTGGTAGAAAGGCGCTAGAAGTGCTAAGAGAATGAGTGCACATAGGGATGGTAGTGAAAGCAGATCTGGTTGATGAGAGTGAAAGAATTTGAATAAAAATGGAATGGAGGGCATCTGGCCGGTCGCCTTAGATCATGGAGACAGTTTGCCAATATCTCTATAGAAAAAAGTATATAACAGCTTTATATTAGGGGTAGCGGTGGCGCAGAAACGTGGAGGCTAATGAAAAGAATGCTACGTTAAGAGACAGGAGGAGGGCACAGTGTATCAGGGAGCAAACGTGGGTTAATGACATCCTAGTCGCAATCAAGAAGAAGAAATTAACTTGGGCAGGGCATTTAATTCGAAGGCAAGATAATCGATGGTCATTAAGGGTAAACTGTCGGATACCAAGAGAAGGAATGGGTATTAACGGCTGGCATTAAGTTAGGTGGGCCGACGAGCTAAAGAAGTTCGAGTGGATAGGGTGACCGGAGCTCGCACAGGAGAGGGTTAATTGGAGAGTTATCGGATAGGTATTTCCCCCGGAGTTGGGTAATGTTAGGCTAATTATGATGAATCGTGCTAAAAAGTTGACCTTCAATGTACAAACACGACTGTGAATCCTAATTCGTTTTTTTTTGTTTGCACAGCGAAGGACTGAAATCACCTTCCTGCCAATGCAGGTCACAACTATAATCGTGGGCAGTTCATACATTCGCATTAAAATATATGAAGTAAAGACGATCCACCCCGCCCGTAATACTGCAGTGTTTGTGTTGTGTAAAATTCTGTATGTAGTGTCGTGCATGGAATCTGTGCTTTTTGCATTGCTTTGATATTATTCTCCTCCTGCTTGCCCAGTTTTCACTGCGTATGTGCTGCAGCAAAGAACATTTGAAGCATCATTAAAGGAATGAATAAATAATAAACTGTTTAAATGGGCTGATTGACTGCAATTACTGATGAACAGGAACAAATTTGGTGTTGGTTCGCCTTTTGAAGCTAGGGAAGCCTTAAAAATCCATATAAGCTGCAGTAATCGGCCGTCAGCATTTTGTGTCAATACTGGACTTCAGTAGCAATTATGAAATTTTTCAGCTGCTGGGAACAAAGGCAAACATAAGTCACGCGCTATGCACGAAGCCGCCACTCCTTAACAATGACAGCTGAAGTGTTCACAAGCTAACAATTTTCAAACATTTTTACTCTTTTCACGCTCCGATGCAACAGCATGTTTTTATAAGGGCTCTAATACAAAGAGGTGATGGGTCACGCAACCAGCTGACGTTTACATCTTTTACCTTTTGAAGAAGTCCCTCAGTTTCGTCCGTGGTGAGCTTCCCAGAGGAGGTTACGAAGGATTAATGTTACGTTTTGTCGCATATGCTGGGTGGTCATTAAACAGCCGTCGTGAAGGGCTGCTGGTTTTGCTTTTGGTCATACAGCTATTCACATATGTTCCATCGCCGTACATTATGAATAACTGTCTTCTCCTGAAATGCATCGGCAAACATTCAATACCCTGCAGTCTTTTGTATACACTGCATTCACAGCCTCATTTTGTCGTGCTTATCTTTTATATGGTCTGGTCGACAATTCATTAGGTCCTTTCACGGATCCCCTTAGCCCTTTACACGGTGTTCTTCATTCATGAACTGTCTTCCTCTCTGTTTTCATCACCGAAACCAATCGCCATGAAAGCACAACTGTTCTTGAATGCTTCTGTCACACACAAGCATTTGCTTTGAGCAGTAGAAAGTTAGGGTCAATGTAATGTCTTCACCTTGTATCTTTACTCTCTGCCTCTACGTCCCTCTCCTTCCCTGCGAAGAGTACCATATGTGAAGATATTTTTTCCAGCCGACCTCTACACCTTTCCTACCTTAAACCTTTCTCTCTTACGAGGAATATTGCTGCATTGAAAGGAGCTGCCTGGTTATGCTGTAGATGCTTAACTGTTGTCCTACAGCATAGGAATTGTAGTACTGTGCGTGAGAAATTTTGTGTCAGTTCTCCCATTAAGGTGCGTACTTGCATCAGACGAGGTTGTAGCTGCCGATATGCTTATAGTAAATGTTATGTGCTCACGTTAAACAAAAGAAATGAGATTAAGAGCATCTCCAAAGAGTGAAAGCAAGTACCATGATTTGAATCAAATCTGAGGCTTGGGCACATTTCATCTTGTCGGGACGTAGGCTCAGGACCTTAAACGAAGATGACCTCGAGCAAATTTTCAGGCGCTCAGTTCAGGCCAAGTGCGGCATCCAAATCAAATGTTGGCCACTTACAGGACTGAATACTTTAACAGACTGCATAACAGGGAAAACTGGTTGCGTAGGAAGCATGCTTCTATCTTTTATATGAACGTGAGAAGCCTCCGAAACAAACATGTGCAAATCGAAACATATCTTTCTCTTATGGTGGGTGCTTTTGACTTTTTCTTTTTTCAGAAACCTGGTGTTCTGATAGCTCAGAGGTACTCAGTTTTTGTGATTATAGACACCTCTCTGTTTATCGCTCGGAAAGACGCGGTGGGGGCGTTTCCATTTATGTTCAGGAGCATCATCAGTTTGAATGTTTGCCAGATTTCACATGCGTGAACAATTATTTTTTGAAACAGTTGCAATTCTGTGTCGTAATGAACTCGTTCTTGCAGTTTACCGCCCTCCCCATCGCATCCTTGATAAATTTCTTAGCTTTGTTTAAAGACCGCTGGATCTTGCAAATATCAAAAATGGCATCTAGTTGTCGGCGATTTTAATGTTCACCTGTTTTCAGCTGAACAACAGAAATGCCAACATCTAGAAGTTATGCTTGCAAATAGTTGCGAAAACTTAATTACCGAGGCCACTAGAGTAACTGCGCGTTCAAGCACGTTGATTGATCTGTGTTTTACGAACATTCAAAGTGTACAACATTGTCCGGTGTCCTGTATTCCGATATTAACGACCACCTATCCATATTTGTAGCAACTCCCATAAATGGAAATTCTCAAAGTATATTATACACTAGAAGACATATTAATCACCATAGTGTCAGTTTGTTTACGTCTTTAGTTGATAGCTCATAATGGGTAAATATGTACTCTCATAGTGATCCTTTTGAATCATACGATGCATTCATTTCCACACTACAACATTGCTATTATGTTGCCTTTCCTTTATCAACTGTTTTTCAGTACAACAAAGCCCGGAAACCATGGATAACTAAGGATCTTTATAAGCGCATCAAGAAAAAAGAAAAAAATGTTTAGTCTGTTTCTGAAAACACGTAACGTTGAAAACTGCATGAATTTAAACGCTTCAGGAACAGGTTAAATTCAGGTTAAAAAAAGCCAATTTCGCGTTCTTCAACGTAAGCTTGAGAGCTTAGCACGAAATAGCAGCAGAATGTGGAAAGGTTTTCGTGAATTGACCAACGCCCCGACAGCAGACATACCGTCTGAACTATGAATATATGGAAAAATATTGTTTCGGGAAAGGTTAACCAGTCTGTTTAATAAATATTTCATATATGTCGGAGCTCCAATGGCCGTGCCTGATAACCAACCAGAGTGCAGTCCTTTGCATTATATTAATGATGTCGAAAATGACAGTGAATTTCTTGCTCCTACATCTGAAGATGAAGTTGTTTCTCTGTTGAGTTCCCTTGACAACAATTCCGTAGCTGGTGAATATGATATTAAAGCCCTACCGATTAAAGGAGTTGCTAGTGTTATCGCAAAGCCCATAACCCATATTTACAATCAAATGTTGTCCCTTGGTGTTTTTCAAGAAAGATTAAAAATTGCGCGTGTTACTTAATACACAAAGGTGGTAAATACGATGAAATAAACAACTACAGACCAATCTCAGTCTTATCACTGTTTTCCAAAGTTGCAGAGCGTATTTCTATAAACAATTTAGTGCATTTTTATTCTCAAAGAAGCTTATTGTCGAACAGCACTACGGATTTCAAAAAGGAAAGTCAACTGAAATGGCCTTGCTGCGCATTCAAGACAAATCAATCGTAATATTTAAGCTAAGTACTTTACAATTGGAATTTACTTAAATTTTTGGAAGGCATTCGATTCTATACAGCACCATATCTTGTTCACCAGCGCGAAGCATTTGGCTTTAGAGGCATCACACTAAGTCTTATACGCAGTTATCTACATGCGAGGTTCCAGTTCACATCCATACACGGCAGTGAAACGGCAAAAAATGACATTAAATACCGCGTTCCTCAGGGCTCTATACTCGGCTAGTTGTTATTCGCTCTGTATATAAATGACATAATAACATTTCATCAGCGGGAGAAGTGTTGCTGTATGCTGATGATACAAGTGTATTTTTTTCCGGAGAGAGCCTTGAGTAACTTGAGGTCACGTCAAACGCATGGCTGCATGAGCTCAGATTATGGGTATCAACAAACAAGCTTCAAATAAATACAAAGAAAACAAAATACAAAATATTTTGCTGAAAAAATAAGCCCGGTGTCTTCAAAATAAACCTGAACTTTATTGATTGATGCATTGCTTGAGCGCGTAGATCGCTATTCATTTTTAGGTATTACGTTTCAGTCGAACCTAACATGGTACTACCATGTAGATAGTATAAGAATGAAAGTAGCGAGATGCATTGGAATGCTATGCCGCCTTCGAAATCTTGTCCCTACCAGACTAAAAAAGTAGCTTTATTTTTCACTTGTGCACTCACACTTTAATTACTGTGCCTTAGTACGGGGAGCTGGAATTAAGAATGATAATGATAGACTATCTGCACTGCAGCCAAGGGCGATTAGAACACTATTTTAAAAAAAAATGTACACCCTGTAACCTTAATGAGAACACAAAATATACAACCTTTGCACAAAATATACATAGAGAAATTATCTGCATACTTATTTTCCAAAGTATCAAGGAATTACAGTCGATTTGTTAGTCACTACCTAAATAGAGATACTGGTCACAATTTGCGTAGGACTTACATTGTCACAGAAAAACCAAGGACAAATTATGCTAAACAGACAATAGATAATAAAATTATGAAATTATTTATAAATTATCCAAACACTATCGACGTCGCAAAAACATGTAGAAGTCTGAGAACTTTTAAACGCGGAATACAACTTCTGTTCACTTCAAATAGAAGGCCATACACGTAAGAATAATGATTTCTAAATGCAAAGTTGTTGCGTTATGATTTGTATATTTGTGTACGACGTGTTAACAATAACATGTGTTTCTTTTTCTTTTTGTTTAACTTGTTACATGCTTCGTGCGCATTTTTGTACGGTGATGATTGTTATGTCCTATTGTATGTGTACTCTCTACAGGTGTTTTGTAACCGCTGCTGTTGCGCCCAGTGGGGCCATGGCCTCCCGAGCAGACTAATTACCTGCTTTCGTACTGCCCCGTGGGTAGTACCATATATTGCCCATCCAATAAATAAATAAATAATTAAATAAGTAAATAAATAAATGTCTATAGAAGGAAAGCCGACCAAAGTTTGTGTTAAAAAAAATTTAGACCTGTTTGCTTCTGCAAGGAAGCCTTCTTCACCTTTTTTCAACAACATTCTATGGTCAGCGTTCAGTTTTCTTTCCACATTGAGAGCCTTCTTTTTATTTCAGGGAAATAATGTAACGCTACTCTGCACAGTATATACGTCACATGCTTTACTCCAAGATTTTCGTGAAATGTGCTTGCAGGACCGCTCCATAATTATTGTTCGCAAAGCGAAAGGTACTTTACAGGAGGCTGACGAGGTGTGGTCGATTCAGACTAATGGTGAATTCCAATCGCAGGCCCGGAGCGGTCTGCACGGTCTGTGACAGAGCGCCTGAATCCGGCGCAGAGCACGCGACCTGAAATTGCGATTGGAGTACACTTCCTCTGGACAGAGCATGCAGGCCAGAGCATGTAGGGCGCCGCTATTGCCGCTGAAAAAGAACGTCACGCAAACCTCCGGTCGGATCCGCCGATTTCGGCAGAGCAGTCCCGACTGTTCCACGGAGCAATCTCGGCTCGGCAACCGCTCCCTGTCTACGATTGGAAGACTCGATCTGTGCCTCAGATCTGTCTTTGGAATACAGTTTCCCTGAAAAGAGCAGGAAACGTTGCTCCAGAAGTGCTCCAATTCTGCGATTGGAAGTCATCATAAGTGAGCAGCCAGCACTGTGAAATGAACGGCGTTGTCAGTGGAACTTTAGCCGCGCTTTTTTTTCTTCTTTTGGCACACATACACCGATACGCAGCGCCGCATCCCGGACAGTGTGCCTAGGATGCTATCGCACTAAAAGAAACAGAGAAAGCAAAAAATCGATGTTGGAGATAGAATGGAAACATCGTATTGGTGACTTTCAGAATTGAACGAAACACCTCAGTCGTTATGGGTTCTTTGTGAGTTTCATGGTTTTAGCAAATTTTTAATTGTGCCAACGAAGAATTCCTGCCGTTTCGCTGTTTGGTCTGTGTGCAATAGAGTGAACTGCGCCTCAGCAACGGCCGCTGTTTTTTAGGAAGATAAAAAAGTGACAATTTTTTAAAATTTACGCGCTACTTTGTGCGCTATCTGAAAGCGTGCGAATTCAGCAATTCGGGGAACTCCACAGTGCAGGTTGAGAGCACAAAGTGTAAGCACAACAATGCAGTTTAAGTTAAAAGCAGTTACTCTTTTTTTCCACTGAACTAAGCAACCATCATCAAGCTCTGCCACGCACCGTTGAAAACCAGGCACAGAAGCATAAGAAGTGTGACCCGTGCGCCTGCACGCGCAGAAGAAGAAAAAAAACTGTGATGGCGAGTGTTCAGGAAGGCAAGCCTCCTGCTGACCAACTCCAAGAAAAAGGGAACTACACGGCTGATTCCTCATTGTCGCCCTGCCAAAAGAAGGAACAGCGGAAGGATTCAGTAGAAACCGGCTCCCGAAAGAAGCAAAGGCAAGGCTTCAAGGATATAGGAGCCAGAGGAGCTCGCAAAGGCGACCAACCACCAGCCCTTCAAGCGTCGGCCACAGACAATGCAACGAGCGCTTCAGGAGTATCCCGTGCCGCAAAGAAGAGAAAAATGCGAGGAACCCAACAATTTGAAGCCTCCGAAGCTGGCAGAGACGCCCAATCGCCCGCCACTCTTTCGCCGGCCAAGGGACGAATTAAGGCCTTATCACCGCAGGCCGGCACGAGAAAGAAGACAGGAAGCCGCGATATGATGAGCGTCGAACCCGCACAAGCTCCCGGGGGTGAGCAGCCGCCCTGCAGGGATAACCCGACCGCGAACACCACGAGGACTTCTTCACCGTTGAGCTGCGCCAGAACCAAAGGCGAGAGGCGTGTAAGCGGGACTGCTGGAACCAAGGAAGATCCCGGAGACGACCAGCCGGCGCCAGCTGATGAGCCTAAAGCAGGCAACTTGAAGACTTCGGCAAAAGATCTGCTGTCTTCCAGGCACCGCATCGACGTTTCGAAAAGTGAGTGCGTAGTTACCACTTCCCACTTAGTTAAAGTAAACCTACGTGGATCAGCAATAGTGGTCGCACTTCTTCCTTGGTAAAGATAAATTGCGCCTCTCAGTTAGAAAAGAACGCATTGTGGCATAAGTAGGTACAACGACAGAACGTCTCTCACTTAACTATATGGTTTGAGACTAGAATCATCCGCGTTCAAACTAATTATATCATTTGTCTTTCTTACTTTCAACGTTCGGTAAGCCGACTAAGTCAAGATTTTCTCGCACTGTCGTCGCTCAGCAGCAGCCTTTCTGAAATTCGGGGGTCAGGAATGTTTTCCAGTTCGGGTTTTAGCCCTTCTTCTCTCAAAGAGTACTTTTTTCCCGCAATCATTCATTAATGGACCCCGTACCATGGCTACCTATAATATAACCAGCAAAACAGTTAGCAGTTCATATGTTGCATGAGCGGCGTCGTTGTTGTGTGACACCACGTGACCAAGACGTCCGAGTCACACGCATGGTCATGTGCGTTAACATGCGTGGTGACGTCAGCAGGTGCAGCAAACTTCATGTATATACTGTTGCCAGCCAAAACAGACGTCAGCGCCAACTGCTGCCAGAGGGAAGCCAACTGGAGCGCCATATCGTTTTCATGGCAACGGTATTCAGAAAGAAAACAAAAACACACTAGAGCGGGATTGGAACCACTGCCAGCGACACTAAAGCTTCGTTTTCTCTTCCCTCAACCAATTCGGCCATCTCCGCACCCTCTGGGGGCTGCGTGCACATGCAGAAATGATTAATATTTAGACGTAAGTTCTCGTCCTGGCCCCAGCCGCACTGAAGTAGTGGGAACCGAAACTATCCGCAGTTTCCTACCCCTGACCTAGAGGTGTTGGTAGAGTCCTATATCTAACCGAGTTTGACTAGCTGCGCTAGTCAAACGCATTAACAAGAACGCAGAGGAATTTTTTTTATTATCAAATAGAGAATGTTAATATGTTGCACGCGTTAGCATCGTTGTTGGCATGCACCTTTTTACGCGTTTATCAACGAAGCCTCCGGCAACTTCGGGGGGAAATAATGTGTGGTAATGTTCAAACAAGTTTTTAACGCATTTTCGATGTCTTGTACATGGTTGCCACAGGTGAAATTTTCGGAACTGCAGTGACGGCAACGGCTGCAGCGAGAAGCGACTGCCCACTTCTGGAGGGACACTCTTCCTCACGCTTAGCGCAGTCGAGGACTTCGATCCCTGCTGATCGGTCCACCAAAATATCGGGCTTGTTTCTAGGCAAGACAACCAAGGCTTCACCACTCTCAACCAAGGTAGCAATGGTTAGGTTGTTTATTTGCAAACGGTTCTCTTTAGCTACACAGCGTATGCCGTCGTTAGAGTAAAATCGAAGAATTCTGCGCACGGCTATCAGTCCCTCCTTTATCCCTTCGCTTACGACGCGGTTCCGGCGTCCGCCGACATGCGAGACAGATACTGAGCCATTTCCTTTCTACAAAAACCCTTTCAATCCTGGCGTGCCCGCATCCGACTTTCGCGCAGCAGTAAAATTTTGCATCAGCTGTTTTTTTTTTTTTTTTGGGGGGGGGGGGGGGTTGGAGGTGGAGCGGTGCGAGAGGCATTTTCGGTGATTCAATAGAGGTTAACCGGAAGTCAGCAATTTTTCAGCGGCGCCCAACGCTAACACGCAGTTCGCCTGGAATTTTACCGTCAGCGCCACCTCTCGACCGCGAGGTGAGGCGGAGCACTGTTCGGTTCTTGTCTCGCGTAGGCTCGTTTCGCTATTCTGGCACTGCTGATAGCAAGCGGTGCTGCAGCTGCTGCAAAAATGTACTTTTATCGCATGGCATGGTCCTTGAATGACCTGGAAAATTCCTATGCGATGTCGAGTTCCGAACAATTCTAATGGATAGAGGCAGTTTTCACCGAAATTCCGCATAAAATCAAACGTCGTTTTATGCCACCTCTGTGCGAAATTTAACCGATAAAAAACACGCTACCGGTTGGACCGCGAGTGCAATTCGTCAAATACCAGTTAGACACCGCGCAGCCCGTATATATAATTTGATGTGCTACATTTTACCGGGCTGCATTAATCTTTTGAATCCTTCAGCTAAAATGAAACCGTCTCTTTATTTAAGGAATGTGACTTGAACTCAGCATTTCATTTTTTTTCTTCAAGACGAAATTTCAGTCCTTTTAATTACCGCAATATCATACCTGCAGGTAAGAGTCCGGAAACTGACTAATAAATAAAAAAATATCTGCTCGGTTCCTCTCAGATGTGAGTCTCATGCGCGCAACCGTCAATAACGAGTTGTCTCGCAATACAACGCCTTACTGAGATTCGACGAAAGTTGTTGAGGACGGTGAAAGCATTGCTCAACACCTAGGGATCCTTCACGTGGCACGGTGTTTCTCGCTATGAAAGCAAAAGAACACGTCCGCTGAGCACCGGCGCTTGTTGGCAGAGCAGATACTTGGACGTGCTTACATATAAGCGGACCACTATGCTCTCATTTCACGCACAGGGCAAAATAGCAGCGAGTGCACGACCAGCAGAGGCGTCGGTATACTTGGGAGGAACAAGTGAATTTGGCAACCAAATATCCAACCAAATGAAATCATCGGTCCGCTGTAAGTAGCTTAACTGCAGCTCTCTATGTTACAAAAGCCGAAGTGGGTCCGTTTTATTAGATGCGGCAAAAGGCTTAACTATTACGCTCTTTAGAATAAGTCCCATCGCTTGCAAGCAATTGTGCCATTGTACGAGGTGCAGGAAATAGAATGGACACCTATATAGCAGGTAACCTTTGTGCCAGTTCAGTATTAAGAAATTACGCTATCCGAGCCTGTCCAAATACTGTATACAAAAATAGGAGGAAACATTTATTCTCAGTCTTAAAGGTATGGCTCGATAGCGTAATGGGTAAATTCGTATAAACGAAGAAGGTCATTCTCTACTTTACGCTCATAGATCTATGGGAGTCCTCAATCCACTTCTGGCGCATTGATACAGCGGTTAAGCGATACGCAACTGCCTTGCGACGGCAGGTGTTGCCACTGGCGGGACTTGTGCGACCCAATTTGCTCTTCCCGACCGTTCAATGATTAATTTAAATGCCACCAGCCATGGTGGGCGGTTTGCTGACTATCCCGCGGGCACGTTGTGATGACGCCGACACGTGACCTTGTGGCGCACCTTCCTCCTTAGTTGCTCTCTGTGGACCGCCTGCGAAGTCATGCCCTTTATTTCTCGCTCAACGCCGACGACGGATTTAAGACCGGGGCCGTTACCACTATCGCGTTAAAATAAAGACCCAGGTCTCTACTTTTTCAAGAAAGGTCAGTCTGAACAGTAACACTGCATCCGCTCTGCCGTGGATTTGAAAGGCAGCTTTCTCATTCTTTGCAGTGCAGTGTCCTGCAAAGGTAAAAACACCGATATTAATATTGTAGCGTAAAGTAGAAATGTTTCGGCGAGTACCTATTCCAAGCTGAAGGGGCTGGCAAGGAAAGTTCTCAAGCAGCAATGAGCATCGACTCAGTATTGGCAATGTGCTGGTAAACACCAGTCTTACAAAGGACCACTCTTTGCCAACCCATTTCTAGTATTGAGCCGATGCCCTGTGCTGCTGGGATTGCTAGGCATTCGTGCCCTGATCATTGGCTTAAGGGCGTAGAAGTCCGCTAGAAAGGTGCGGAGCATACAGCTGAATCAAATATTTTATTGTAATTAGTCGTCGAGACTATGTGGAAACATGAATTGCATTAACGGAACGCGTATAATTGTCTGGAACTGCTGCCTCCGAAAACGTTTAACTTGCATTGTGGTGCTTTTCTCCGGTGGTCTGACATTGGCGTTGATGTGATTTGCAGATGTGATGTGATGTGACAGTGGCGTTGATAGGGTCTTGCCATAGCATACTCACAAACACACTGACGTACGATTCCCAATTGACTGAAATGAATTACTGAAGATGTCAGCCACTCATCCTAGCTTGCCTGCTGCTATTCGAGACTTAAGCTGGTCACACTCCTGGAATGCACCATTTGATAGGATTCTCATTCCACACGGAGCTTCTGAATCATTCGCCTCCAACGGTTCAAACCAATCCGCTTAATAATGGTAGCTAGGGGAAGGCGATCGATACGAATCTCATCTAAGGAGTTGGTCCACTATTGAGAAGACTGTTTTTTTTTATTCGATAAGTGGGCCGTGAGGCATAAGTTCAGAAAGGGGGAATGTAATGCAGGAGATAGAAAGTTAGAAGGGAGTGAAGACCAGTTTCGCTAAGGTAGTCGTAGAGGTTGCCGATGAAGTGATTGCGAAGTGATTGCTCATAGTCCATTTTACATAGTCACATTTCATGGACCGGTTCTTCTATTCCGTTTACCGAGAAAGAACGGAAAGTAGTCATCCCCTTCATCTCATGCTCCAGTGCTTTAGCAAGAGAGAGGTGTTATGAAAAGCTACATCCAGCCGGGAGTGGTTACAATGCAAAAGTCATTAGGAGCTCGTGTTGCAGAAAATTTGCCGTCGTCGACGGCGTCGTTGTTCGTGAGCCAAAAATCCACGAAACATCCCCCGAAAAGCAACCAAGCAGGCAGGTGGTCGACCTAGATTACGTGGCCGGGCGGAGTGATCGCAATCTGTCCAACGGATTGTGAGCTAATGGCCCACCGTGGCAGGTGGCAGTTAATGATTGGTCGCATGGGAAGCGCAAGACCCATCGGTGGCAGCACCTGCCATCGCAGGGCAGTGGCGCATCACTTAACCGCTCCACCATTGCGCAAGTAGCTGTATGTGGTCTCCCAGGGATCTCTGAATGTAGATAATCACCAGTTCTGCGTATATATAAATTACCCCATTACGCTAGCGCATCATAACTTTAAGGCAGGGCTTAAGTGTCTCCATCTATTTTTTTCGCCTGTCGGCACCGCCTTGCATCTGTATTGACTAGTATTGAACCCACATTTTCGAATCGATGATTTCGAAGCACGCGCGTGCTAGATTTCTATCAAGTCGAGTCACCTAGGATGAGAGCGCCCTCCAAGATTCAAATAGAAGCATACAAGCTTGCAGTAAAGGCTGAATACATTGAGAATTTATTTATTTATTATGAACGGGCGATGACAGTTACTCTCGCATTTTTTTTCTGCCGAATTGAATACTTGCTTTAGAAAAACAACTTTCATAACCCTTCTTACTATGGTGGGGAAAAATACGAAATGGATAATTTTATATGGTCTATTAAGAATTTATATTGATTGAAAAAATTAGTGGCTGCATATGATCGGTCTTGGTCCTCACTGGGTAATGTTTACCTGGTTCTAGGTGATAGGTTCAGCGGTTAATGGTTCTTCCGTTAATTTCTGGCCGCAAAATACAAGTGCTGGCAATGGTTGTATTTCTGACCACTCCCCTTTCTTTCAAATAGAGTGTGGTTCAAGCAGAGCAAACTCGTTTTTGCAGTTGGTTCAACAATTCGCATCAAGAAATCACTCCCAGGAGCACGACAAGCGGGAAGGACCAAAGCTGGCGGCAAGCTTTTCTTCCCGTTGTGGTCTTGATGGTGGTAGCGGTAACAGTTGTCCTCGTGGTGGTGTATTTCGGGCAAGAGCAAAAAAAGCTCATGCTGCTCTGCGATAGTACCGAGTGCAAATTGGCCGCAGAAGACCTCCTGTTGCTTATGAACACCAGCGTCAATCCATGCGACGACTTCCATCAGCACGTATGCGGGAACGCGGAAGACAGGACCTTTGGAAGCGCTAACCTGGTGGAAAGAGAGAGGGATGAGATGTTCAGTTCTTTACAGCGGCAGCTTCTTAGCCGCAAGACAAAGAACAGCGGATTTTCTGTCCTTGATCAGTTAGAAGCAGCGTTCGCATCTTGCTACGCCTTCGTCAGACATCCCCAGTCGATCGCTGACGCAGGACTCTCCGCTGCCATTGCAAATCACACCGGCATATTAAGGACAAAAAACGTAGCTTCTGTGTTGCGCCATGTCGTGCGTTTGTCGCTGCTCAATGGAATCACAACCCTGTTCAGCATTAGCGTCATCACTCATCGCGGCAAAGTCTGCTTGTATGTGTCCCGGGCGAAAACACCGAGCGAAAAGTTGGGCGAGTCAGTTGGTAGCGTCTCGCTACCAGGGATTTTAAAGCAAATCATCCAGCTTTCTATCAGCGCTGGGCTGAATTTACCACCGGAGAATACTGTCCCCTCTGTAGCAGAACTGGCGAATTCGACCGGATGGTCTTACCTGAAAATAGCGCTACTAACGAGGCAGTGATAACAGGAAACACCAAGGTTGCCTTCATGAAAAATTATATTACTGGCAACGATTGGCTTGATTTCGTGAACTCTCTTCTGCCCGCTAGTTCAAAGATACGAAACACGTCGGCCCTACTTGTCACAGAAATGGACGTCGTAAAAAAGGTCGTAGATGAATTCAGGAAAAACTACGACCTGGGTGTCACCTATATGCTTGTCCATATCGCAGTGGAGATTGGCCGTTTTTACCATATTCCGCACAGCCGCGTAACAACAGCGTGCCTACAATTGGCAGATGAGATACTGCCGCCAGTTTGGTCGCGTGTCCTGAACAACCTAACTATCCCGTTGACAGCAGACCCGTCCAGAGCAGACCAGATTTTCCACAAGGTGCACGAGGTATTCTCCAAGCACGCACTGAAGTTTGGGATGAGTGAAGACGACGAGGATTTGTCGTCTTTTTTGATCGCGAATGTCAGCCTGCGTACCCACAGCAGCACCATGAACACGTTACAGAACCATTCCGTTTGGCGGCCGAGAGAAATTTCCGGCAGTTCGGCATCGTTCCCCACAATGCACGCGGTACTGAAGAGACGCGAAGCGCTACGGCGGCTCACGGAACCACCGTCTGCCGAAGAAGCCATCTTAGGCCGCTATCTGCTCACAAGCGACGTCACCTATTCACGGCTCCTGAACACCGTTATGCTGCCGGCAGCTCTGCGACGCAGGCCCGTGCTCTACACAAACCAGGTACCACTAGAGCTCGACATTGGCGTAGTCGGTGTCCTCCTAGCCATAGAGGTGTTCCGCGCCGGTGAGCCCGCGGAGAGCAGCTTTGATGAATGGTACCACACCAACGTGGGGTTTTTCTCCCACTGCATGGCGGGCTCCAAGATTCAAAACGTGGCCGCAAGTTTCGAAAGCCTCCCGACGAGTAGAGTGCTTACACTGTTCCGTTTGACGTACTCCCTGTTGATTGTGCACAGAGTAGTAAGGGAAGAATACGAGGAGTACCGCGGTGCCAGCAACTTTGACAAAGTGTGGCAAAGCGCACAGCAGACATTGTACAGAAGGTACTGCCTGCTCACCTGTGGAGGAAGCTGGAGCAGCGACAGCGAGAAATCCAGACTGGACTGCTTTGTGCCCATTGCAAACTCACCGGCGTTCTTCGAAGCATTCGAGTGCCCGTCTCTCATGTTTGGTCTCGGAAAGAGTTGCTTGGACCTAGCGTAGACCTCACACTAGCAAACTATTATCACAGTGTTTGAGTCTATTCAACATTTACCATACAAATAGCGCTGAACGACGAACTGATTTCTTCTCTAGTGCACTCTTCCGCACTTCACATTGGTTCACAATGAATATGTAACAATTTGCACTGCACTCTCTGCGAGACGGATGTGAGGCAGATGTGTGTTACCTTTTGTAATTTGCCTGAAATCAAGAGGATATATCGGGATTGATGTTGTGCTGAGCATACATATCCTGTATATTACGAAAGCATATGGAAGGCATATAGAAATGCGATGATGAATTGCTGCTTTGGGGAAAACCGCAAGACGCTTACAGCACGAGTGACATGCTTCGAGCACTGCGTGTACCGAACAGTCTCAAGTGAATGCAAGTTTGTTGAAAAATTTTAAAATAAGTGTGAGATTGAAATGCCGAATGTAAAAGTTGAGCGTGATTTAATGACACGCTATTTCTCTTTGCTATGGTGCCTCCGGTACGCCAGGGTACGAAGTGACCTTTATGCTTACGTTTATTCGCTGGCCTTTATCCTTCAGCGCCATCATGTGTAATAAACATACATTTTCTCTGCCTTAGAGCTCCGAGTGTTCTGATTAAAACAAAGGACAGGGTGCCACAATTGGACGCGTTAAGCTTTCATCAAAGGGCAGCCGTTTTTTACATGTTTGTACAAAGCGCTCTCACCACTTTACTGTGGGCTTAGGTACACTATCACTGCCACATGCGAATACGAGAGTTTTAAGACAGATAGGTGAGGAAAAGCGATAAATTAGATGAGCGTCGGAGCCGCTGTGTACCCGGAAGCGTCAATGATGGCTGTGTCAAATCCGCATGCTCCGTGTGGCCTTTGACCAGTCCACCTCTGCGGTACATGTCAATGAACTTCAAAATCAGGTTAGACGATTTGTGTGCAAATTTAAGCAGGGTCATTTGAATGCACGAAACATGCAAAAATAAGCATTCATTGCTTGAATAAATGTTCGAAGCAAAACTAACTTTGCAACGCCAAAGCAAACAAATCGCTACGGGTTTCCATCATGTGACTGTTTGTGGTAATGATATTCACATAGGCGCTCTCAAAAATAAGGACTGAAGAACGCTGCTGACGCGCCAGCCTTCAAACGCATTTAAAAGGAGGAAACTATTGAAGACTTTCACACCGCATTGAAATGTGCAAGGTTAGTGCAGCGACCTCTGAAAGGGAGTATATAGTAGTAGTAGTAAAGACGTTTATTCGACCATAATTTATAGGCCGAGCATGTCGACCGCCTGGGCGACCAGAAGCCGCTGTTCTTCTTCCCCTTCAGCGCCAAGCCAGTCGAGCCAGGTGGTGATGGATAGAAAGGGTGGGGGGAAGGAACCCGACTGCTGAGCAGCCGGGCAATAGAAGAGGCAATGGGCCAGGTCCGCATAGATGCAGGGGCAGTTGGGACAGGAAGGGTCCGATCGATAGCGATAGAGGAAGAGGCGGGACGGGGTGATAACTGCATTCATCTGAATGTGCCGAAGAAGGCGAGACTCCGGCACCGTGAGTGATGGATGAGGAGGAGGGTAAAGGCGTTTGTCGAGGCGGAGCTCAAGGTAGACCTCTTTTATGGTGCGGCGAAGGGTGAGCCTCCCACCGTTCTCCGAGGGCTTGGGCCAGGGGATCAACGGTGCCCGGAAAAGTGTGTCGCGGGCGAGCTGATGAGCCAGCTCATTGCCGTCAATCCCTGAATGCCCAGGGACCCAGCGTAGGAAAACGATGGAAGGCTGCAGTGCGGAGACCGCTCGTTCGACCTCCTGTTGGAGAGAAGGGGTCAGGGTGCGTTTCTGTATGTGGTGTATAGCGGCTTGTGAGTCTGAATAGACTGTGTACTCTTGGAGAGAGGGAAGGAGGGCAAATGACTGGAGGGCATGCGCAATGGCGAGGACCTCGAGGGACAATGCGTCTGGAGGGTGTAGATACGGCCCGCTGGTGTGGGTTTCAGGAGCAGGGAGGTGTGGATGGTACAGGGCGTAGCCGCAGGAACCTCGAGGAGCCACGAAGGAGGCATCCGTGTAAGCTACACCCTGGGTATCAAAGAGAGGAGAATGGTGCTGTGCGGCCGCATGACGACGTCCGGCGTGCAGGACGGGGGACATGTTGGTCGGGAGGTGACTTTAATGCCCCTCACACACTCTGGGGCTACCCACAAACCCTCAAATCCGGCCGCCTCCTGCATTGTCTGGCCCAGGAACGCCACCTCACCCTTCTTGATACTCCTGGCTCTCCTACTCGAGCGGGCATTGCCTCACAACGCCCCACGACACCCGACCTCACTTTCTCTCGGGGTTCACTTTCCTTTCACTGGCAGGTGACAGCCGAAACTCTTCTAAGTGACCACTTTCTCATCCATATCACCACCTCTCTTTCCCACATCCCTCGCTGTCATCCGGTTATTCACACTGACTGGCATGCTTTTCGCACTAATCTCGCCTCCGACTCCTTTCAATCCTACGACGACTGGACGTCGCGCATCTCTGCAGCGCTCACGTCCAGTAGCCGTCGCGTTCGCTCTCGTTACCCAATCCAGGACCCAGATCCATACCTTATCCGTTTATGGCGTCGCCGTAAACGTCTTCAACGCTCCTTTCGCTCCCAGCCACACAATGCCCAACTTTCCTCCCGGATCACTGCTCTGCGGGCTGAGATCGTCGCCCACTGCGCCTCCCTCGAGCACTCTCGTTGGAGTGCTCTTTGTGATGGCCTTGATTCTGCATTGCACTCGCGATCCGCATGGAGTATATATGGTCATGAATATACAGGAGAGTAAAAAAATTGCCTGCTTGTGCCATGATGAAACCATTCCCATACAAGTTTCAGCAGTTCAGTTTTTAGAGCGAGAACTCTATTTTTACATATCTCCGAAGGGCAATTTTGATGTGCGTGTGACCTTCAAGCCACGGAACGCAGGCAAATCACGTGATTCGTCTAGCAGAGGCTTACCTGCGCGCGATTTCCAGCTACGCCGCTCTGATACCACGTGACTTGGAAAGGGTGTAACAGTTGCTACGTCGGCGCTTCCTCCTTCAGTTTCGCCCTGGATGAGGCGCGCGCCTGACCGAGTGTGTCAACTTTTCGCCGTCCCGTCAAGCCGCGTCCGTTCATCCAGTCGATATGGCTCGCCGAGAAGGTGTACTGCAGAGGACGCGAGTTAAACGAGCCCCTGAAAGCGAGGAGCAACGAGATGCTAGACTTTCAAAGTAACGGAACAGAGCTTTCTCTCTGTGTAACAAGATTTAGAAGATTTAACCTCGCCAATTTTTTTCTTTTCTATAATCTTTTTCTGATGGTTAATTCTGTTCTATTCCTCTTGCCTTAAGATGGCCTTTTGCAATATAGTGCATGCATGCCCTGTGACAGCCGCTCCAGAGGCCGCGATTTTGCAAATGAGATGGAAATTCTACTCGTACTGTTTACACAGCGCCGATGGGTGGTCAATACAGACTACCTTGTTACTCACACCTCCGTAAGACCTGCTTCGTGTGAAGTTCCAGGAGATGAAGCACAGCCGGCGTTAACATTTTCACATGGGCAGAAACAGAAAGTGTTGTTCTGTAAACTCGTTACTTTTCTTATGTTTTGGAGTAGACCTCTCAATAAAATAAATCCGCGAATAGCAAAATATGCTTTTAAACACTTTTTACGTATTTATGAAAAACAAACAAAGTCATTTTAATTGATTTTGAATTTTGCAGCACGGACCTGGGTAGCGGTAGTTGTCTAGTCATTTAGCCTTGAAGTCTACTGCGAAACCATTGCCCGAAACAATAGCAGGAGAAGGGCTCCCATCTGCAAAAAGGCCAAGCATAGTCATGGTGAAGCAGCGTCTAGTTTGAGGAGCGAATGGCTGCGTGGTCAAGCAAACGTTAACCAGGAACAAGCCAGCTGAAATCAAGACCTTAAGAAAAAACGGCGCCTCATTATTGGAGCATAGCTATCTTGACCGAGCGTAGATTAGCACGCCTTTCTCATGGTCATGCATATTTCTCTGTGGAAGAACTGGATTAAGCTCTGACAACGTCAGTGAATGTTTCTCGTAATATGGTCTGCTCATAATATTTTGCAACTTACACTGTATGAGAAGGACGCAGTCCTGGCCAACTCATAAACTCCGTTTCACACATGAGGCGACACTCTGGAGGTGTCTCCAAACATACACACTGCCCTCTATTATCACCCTATCCTTTTCACACTTCTCTTCCCCCAGCCCCGCCTGCATCCTTTCTCCTGCACAATTCGCATCCCCCATCCACATCCTGTCCCTTTGCCCAGCGGACTCTCCCTGGCGGGGCCTGGAGCATCTGACATGGTGGGAGGACTGGGAGACCCAGCTCCGCTCCGAGGACCCGAAGAGGGGGAGGAGTAGGCTATTGGAACAACATTATTAAGAAGTAACTGCCTTTTTGGCGGTAACTTCTAAAACATAAGTCGTGTTGATTTTTTGATATAACACAGGGTGTGCTTTTATTGGTTTTTATATGACAACGAACTGTCGCATTCACGTGATGAAGTAAATGCGAGGAATCGAAGAAAATTCTGAAAACCATACAGAACTGACTGCTCCCTCTTGTTGGCCATGGTAGAGAGAGATACCAGGTAGATGGATTTCGTGTTAACATAAAGGGAACAAGGGAGGCAGAAGTTTCAGTGTGCTAGGCAACGTTTCGACAAGAGGAGTTTTCTTTTTTCTGGGCAAAGGTTTCATCATTTGCTGGGTTTAAACCGGGGCTCACTCCGAGGAAGTAACCTCAATGAGGGTTGTTAGGAGGTGAAGCGTGAACTTGAATATCTTGCCCAGGCAGGGTGACTGCTAAAGAGGTAGCCTAGTAATACACTCTGGGGGGCTAGTAGGTCCATGGTCAATCATAATGTGTATTAACCGGTTGCCCCGCAAAACTGTGGTAACTAAATAAACCAGTTGAGCAGAAGGCAAGACAGGTGGGGTGAGTGAAGAAATAGAGAACGGGGGCTTGAAAGGCGATGTGTCCACGCATGGGCAGCTGCGACAGTTGGCGTGGTATGACCGGTTCGGTTGAGCTGGAAAAAACTTCAGTGAAAGCGATTAGTAAACAAGACGGAAGGGGAAGCAGGGAAGCAAGAAAATGCGAAAACAGAGGGTTTTGTAGGAAAAGAAAGGGAGCAAAGGTTAGTGCAAAAGCCGTGCGGTCCTGAGAAACCGTAGCAGAAGGTGCAGAGCATAAGTTATCAGTAGGTAAAACTAAACAAATAAAAAGTGGAAAAGAGAGCGGGGGTCGGGGACGAAGGGATGAAAGAAACGATAAAGAGACGACAAGAAATACTGTGAGAGCGATGTATTGTTTTATTTTTGTGTTGTGCTATTTTTGCTCTGGCCGCGTGCAATACGTCTTTAAACAATTAAATTAGTGCCGGAATATGCCGGACAGTTTGTTTCCTCCTTGCCCACACCTGCATTCTTTTGTGCTCACCTGGGGTATTTCATTGACAGAGTTTTGCAAGCCAGCTGGTTAATGTTGTTTAGCACCCATCGCGCTTAGACGAGATATTCAACTCAGACAAGACTTCAAAAACTATACATTTTGACAGATTTGTCTGTCTGGTTGGGTTTCAAGCCTTATAATAAACTCTGCACATGTCCAACCAAGAACTTTACATCGAAACCCAACTCTCGAAGCCGGCTCGGCTCCATCAGTGGTCACTAGGGGCAGTAGCTAGCGTCTTTAAAAGTATGCATGGAGGGGAGGAGGAGATCAAAATAACGGAAGCCGTGATAAGAAAGGCGTGGGGGAGGGGAAGACCGGGGTTAAGTCTGTGCGTCACGTTGTCGCACTGTGTGGAGGCGGTCAATGGCGACTTTTCTTTGAGTTGCAGGGCGATGTCTCTTGGCACATACTAGGGGCAGGTTTCGTTTTGTGCGGTTGATGTTGTTCAGGGTAGCTTGGATGGGCCAGGGTTCGAGTAGGAGCCTTTTCTTGTAATTTGGTTCGGTTGCGAGAATGCTGATCTCGTTTAAGTTTATTCAATTGTTTTAGTCTTCGGAACGTTCAGCTACAGGATTGCGTTTTTTTGCTGGGTTGCGGACGTCATTTTTATATTGCCAAATTCGGCAACATAGAAACGACGTGTTCCAATGTGCGAGTAGCGGGTTTGCTAGAATAGCTGACACATCTTTCTTACTGGTAATGATATGATGTATGCTGCACTAGGAGTAAAAGACTAACATGATGTAAAGTGCACCATTACACACTCCGATGCTTACAAGTATGACGACATTCATCTGAAGGCCATATACAGCAAGCTAACGAATCGTGTACTCCTCCGCCAGCTGCAAACATTCCGGCCATTCGACGGCTAAGCTTAATATGCGCCACAGACTGTATATATAATGTGTCACCGTATTCAATGACTAGAATGAGAAACGCCAGCTCCCTAACACAGCCTCAGCGCTCAAGTGTAGACTACAATGTGACGCGGAAACCACGAGATCAGTTTTGACTGAGAAAGATATTGCGAACATACCTGTCGGCCCCGTCTAGGGACGTCGATCGCAAGAAGAAACCAGAAGCATAGTTCTTGTTTGTAATCCATTGTTAAATGAAAGTGTAAAGTATATGCTTTCAAGACCTTTAGAGAATTTTCAAACGAGAGTATTTCAATATGGATAGAAAAAAATAAGTCGGCAGAAACACTTAGGACTGCTTACATGAGAGAAGGCGTAAGCCGACCCGCTCACACTGCGGCGAGATCTAACCCGATGCCACACAGCTAACAATTCTACCTCTGCATAGCTCTACGTGGCCGCCGCTGCACCCCTTCTGGTCTCGGAGCTAAATTCGCGAAGGCAGTCGCCGCCATGCTGCGGCCGCGCTCCTCCTTAGGTGTATGACGCGATAGCTAATGGGCTCACGCCCATATATTCAGATTTGGTCCTTTCATACCTAACATTCATAGGTCGTTGGGAGTCCTCATACCACTCTTGCGCACTGGTGCTGGTGTGAGGCGGTGTGCCAGTGCCCTTGCTGGAGAACCGATGGAACTTGTGTATTGCTCTTGCGAGCAACCTCACGCGACCAATCGGTTATTTAACTGACAGTGCTATGAAGGGGCAGGCGCCGCAAGCGATGGGACTTTTGCAATCGAGGTTGCTTTTCTCGAGCAACCTCTCGCAAAAAATCATTGAATTAACCGCCACCTGCAGGGTTGCATGCACACGCCACCGCTTATGTGTACCGTCGAGTCTCACACACACAAACACACAGAGGGTCTTCGGTGAATGCGGCAAGTAAGGCTTACGCCTTTAAAAATCTCAACCATATAATGTTCCGTGCTATGCGGGTGTTTTCATGGCATTTACACAATTCCGCACGTTCTATTCTGGAATTTCTCGGAAAGACGGGAAGCACTCTGAAGACGCTCCAACAACATAAAAGTGAATAGGATTATAATAAAAGTGAATAGGATTATAATGTGAAAATCTCGGCCACAGAAGCGTTTCTGTAGCTCTTGGAAGTAGCGCGGATGCCTCACGAGAACTTATCCAGTCGATTATCAGGGAAGGGTTCTAAAAGTTCCATCTCCGGGAGCAAAGTTGTCATGGAAGAGATGCGCCAGGCTGCGGCCGAAAACGCGCACCAAGGTAGGCGCTAGAGTTCAGGACAGAAACAAGTACGCGTATGCAGTACGCCAGGCAAAAAGCAATGAGAACAAAGCCACTACTTCCGCAGTAAGATAAGGCTTCGTCGTAGCTACTCCAGTTGTCTCGCGATCTCTGAGGACTGATATCGGTTAGCGCCAAACCCCTGCTCTCTGTATGGCCACTGTGAGAAGGCAAGTCGCTGTTATGCAAGGCTCGCGCATTCCGTATATTGAGCTGCCATGCTTTCAGAAGCGACGCACGTGACCCTGTGAAACGGAGAAGATTTTTCGGGGCTGAAAAATATTGGTCGATATGCCAAGGCCCCTAAATTTGCACGATACTAGTGTAGATCACATTCAAGGTTGTGCGACGGTTCATCAAGTCTGTGTCATAGTCACCGAGATCCCTCTATCTCTCTTGTTCATGTTTTCATGAAGCCCTCCTAATGCACTGCTTTAAGGGAGTCGTAGTATGTTCACCCATCTGTAACCCTCAACCAGCTGCGTGATGCGTGACCAGTGTTTAGGTGAAATAGGAGTACTATGTTGACCCTCCGTAGTGTTGTGTGGTCCAGACAAGAGGCACACAAAACAACTGTGTCCAGGCTAACATTTTGTGTCGGTATATATTACCGGAACATCGGAATGATCTCATTTGAAAAAAATTGTGAACTGTATTAGTTTTCTTCTGTTATGTTATCTTTTCTCGCGAAGCTCCTTGTTGCCTTGGGAGAGCTTACCGCTGCCCCTTCTACCTGATCAGCTCCAATTCCTGGCTCAAACGCCATATTGAGGATACGTTCCCAAGGCAATCTTTCATCGGCTCTTTGCTATGATCATCTCAGACGGAATAAGTTGAATCTTGGTCGAGTCTCCTCAAGAACACCAAAGTTTTGTAACATAGTTCTGGATAAATTTTCGCCTTCTGCTTTGGAGTTTGTTAACCCAGAGCGTACATTTCTATCCTCGCTACACTTCCTTCTTCGTATCGCCTGCATATTTTGTACGCGACGCCGGCATGGGTTCTCGAAATTAATCATACCTGCTTTTCTTTTCCATATTTACTCAAAAAGTTTGCTGTCTGGCGTTTAAGGAAGAAAATATCAATATTTCAAAATGCATTGTCTGTGCAAACTCTACGTGCAGTGCGTCTTACTAATTTGGAAATATGCTGCGTAGGTTCCAGGTGGTTGGTTGCCTGTTCGTCTTTTCCATAGCGTCTTTTGCATAGAATTCGCCCCCTAAGTACACGGTACACGGATATATGATTACTGTTCAATGATTGGGCATTTTTGAAAATCTCCACTGCCTCCGCGGCCTAAGTGGATATCACAGTTGCTGACCTTTACAGTTGCTGACTCTTAGTTCTAATTCAAATTATAGATGTTTCCTTTGACTTCACAATCTTCTCAATGCTGAAAGATATACTACGTTTCCAGGGCAGCATTCATGTTTTCGTTCGCTCATGTCAGAATTTTGCATATAGGCCTATTCTCCTGATACTTTTCTACTCTATTTCGTACGACACTGTAATGTCGTGGTTAGTTTCGTATTTTGCTGCTACCGTGCGAGCAGAAATTTGTTCTCTTTACTAATTTCAAGACCTTTTAATTTTAACGGCTGTATTTGTGTTTGTTACTGCCTGAAGTCTATTTATACTGGTTTCTTGCCCTACTTTTTGCTTTTCTCCTCTCAAGCATTTTCGTGATTTACGATGTTGCTCTTCATCCATGTAATACCATCCCACGAAAGCGTTTTCGGGAACTTGTAATCAATTAATAAACGAATATTCAAGAACCGGCTCATATTCTCTATTCTCTGGCGAACCAGGACATGAAATACGAGCCTCACTTTTAATGGTGCATTCGGCTCGCCTAAGTTAATAACAAGAGGAAGCGCGCAACACAAGGAAATCACTCGCACTGGTCAAAAAAAGCATTCAGGCAATGAAATTACGCATATTTTGGGCTAACATAAACACGAAGAATTATCTGAAGTTCATACGGCATAACACATATCCGCTAGGACATTATGAGTCTCAGTGCTCATGAGAATCACTCATGTTTCTCTTTCTTTATTGTTGCCAAGCGAATTCGACCACATCGCCCAGCCAGTAGCGTAAAATACGTTCCTTCTCTCGGTTTCTTACATCTGCTATATAAATTTGTTTTAGACCTTCGCGGGACTAAGATTTTAAAAAAGTGATTTTTTGAGTTATTGCAGTGAGAGACCAGTCTTGAGCAAATTTGATTCAATGAATACGTTCATGAATATCAGGAATGTGACAGGCGCATCTCCGTTTAGTTCCCAATCAAATACACCTCATTTACTTTACTTCGTCGACAACCGCAGACTGCAATTTAGAGCTCATGAAACCCATTTTGATGTCAGATAATTGAAGACGCACCTAGTGCAAGCGTTATTTCAAAATTTGATTTTGAAATTCCTGCACAAGTAGCTTCAGTCTATGTAGACATGACTGAAAATATTTGTTTAATGGAATGAATTGGACTAAGTCGGCTATTAAATATCAGTTCCCATTTTGCACCAACTTGCGGCCTATGTCCCGTATGTGTCATGGCTACCTAGGTTTCTTTAAATTTATTTATCTATCGATACTAGCTTTTTTGCATGTATGAGAACTATGGAGCCTTTGATTGTCACGTCTTGACGAGGCTGGCAACGCAAAGACGATGACGTCGTTGGATAGCCTGAAAACAATATAATATAGAGCTGTTGTTACGAAACAACTTCTTGAATCCACTCCTGAAGACATATCACCCTGAACATGAAACGCTAGCATGTATTCTCGCACACTTGTCTCTTCGTAAACGAAAGCTCGTTAACTATTTCCCCACACTCACATCTCATTCAGCACTCTCTAGAAGATTGACGTGAAATGCCAAAGCGCCATTCTAATCCGTCTTCGCCAACCATTTGGCACAGGTGAACTGAAAATGTAGCTCACCTGCTTCAAGGATAATCACATTGCCACTCGAATGTTGTCTGGCGCCCTTTAGATTGAACTGCAAGGGTAATATTGGGCGAATAACTGAAAGAATATGTTCAATTAATAAACGTAGTCAAAATAATCGTATAAAATAAGTCCTTATGCTCGCGGATGCCACTCCGGTGCGACTAACATCACTAAAAAGAGAAAAAAAAATTATCAATTGCTCCACTCAGGAATATTTTCGTCGCTTAAGGATCAGTGGGGTAAATTATAAAAATTTCCAGCCCATTTCATCGTGCAGATGCTTTCAGAGCGAGCCAAATGATTGGCTGAATTATGGCAGGGCAAGAACTAAACGTTGATATTTCTGCTAACAACGTGATGAAAGTTTAAGCAGCTAGCATGATGGCAAATATACTGAAGAGCCTGCTTATGTGGCCCCATTAAACTGCTTAACCAGCCTGTAATCTTTCGAGGAAACTGTCAGGAGAAATAGCGATGAACTCAGAGAGGATGTGTTTACTGCTTTCAGTAGTATTTTTCTTCTTGCGCGAATAAATCGAATGTTTTCAAAATTCGGAGGCAAATATATATACTTTTAACCTGCAGTATGCTTTTCGAATACGTGTATACAGGCTGCTTTAATTATCACAAAGCTACCAAAATTTGAAGCTTGTTCAGTGGCCACAGTCTGTTCCTTACGAATGCCCACAAGGTACAAACCATAAGTTGCAGAATGCTTGAAACCGAAGTCCATTACAAAATATTCCGAAAACATACCATAAGCATAAGTACCCGCGCAACTTTTTTTTAAACAATGAGCAGTATATATGTGAGACCTGTGCACCTTTGGATTTTGTCAGACATTTTGTGCACCGAATTAGAAAACTGGAGAGAGAGAGAGAGTGAGAGAGAAAAACATTTATTGAAATCTCAATGAGATTAGCGGTGGGCCGTCGTCTTCATCGTTGACGTCTGGCCTCTTCGCAAGGTCGGGCCCCTATTCCAGGGCTCCGCTGAGTCTTGCTGCTTCGCATGCGTGCTGCACAAGGGCCCTGTGGGCTCTGAGCTCGCTGCAGGTGAGCAGGCCCTCCCATTGCTCATGTGGCCATTGATACTTGGTGTATTATACGAGGCGCCCAGACCCCAACGAAACACGAATAAAACAAAAACAGAGCCGTCTTCCTGATTGAAATCAAGGTATCGTGTTTGGGAGTCATGTAAAGTACCGGCTAATATTTCTTTCGTCCCCCCAGCCTAAAACGTTTGGGCTCATTAATTATTCACCTTTCAAGCTATGAATTTAAACACTAACGGGTAAATTTGAAAGTTCTCACGTGCCATGAAAATGGTCCAGCCCAAGTGCCTATGACGGGTAGACTGGTAGAGCCCTATTAAGTCGGCAAAAATAAAGGTCCGGAAAATTTTAAAACTTCCACTTGACAACGTGCTCTATGCACCCGATTGCATTATAACGTTCGCAATCACCACTTGGGAAATTGCTGATTTTCTTCGCGCCGTCTCCGCATTCCAGGAAAGAGCTTGAATTCCTTGGGTGATGGAAATACCGCCGCCTCCGGCCGGTTGTGTTAATCATGATGATGATAATGATGATGTCTTCAGTTCTGTTAATCAAACCGAGCAGCGCGCATCTCCTCCCTACTTGATCACTTTCACAGCCTGAACAGCCGCCGTTATCTAATGCGTGACAGCGTGGTAGCAGTCTCTCGCCCGCTTTTCTTGCGCCGCGGGCCGCTGCGTTTAATCGCCCATTTTAATCGTGCTCGGTTCCGTTTTCAGCGTCCCTATTTCATTCAACTGTCTCACGAGCTGCTGCGCTCGACCACAATTCTTCTGTTTCAGCGACGGTTTCCGCCGTTTTTAAGCTTTCTCGCCTTCGTTTAGGGCCCAATGAATAACCTTAGCGATATATTCAATCAATGCACCATATTAACTCATTTGGCACCGCTGCCCGACACCGGCTGCTGCTTTACTGCGGCGTAGAAATTTCGGAGCGCGAAACTAATATGTAAAGGTGACGACGGCGCAGTGAATAATTATGACGATGCTTTTATAGCCGTCATCATCCGTGTTCTTCCGGAAATGTCTACTTTTCGCTGGGAAGCCTTATATGCTATTTACAAAATGAAGCGCACGCCACTGCGATTATTGCCGAGTGGTTTGGTGAAGTGCCTCCTGGAGAGAAAAGCCTCTAGACTCCTCCTCTGACGACGGGAACTTTCCCGGTTTGAAGATAACACAACATAAACGGGCCGTAGCTTCTTAAACATGCCTTAAAATGTGCTCAACTATTTAATCTCTCGCTTTCTATTCAGTAAAAATTATGTAACAAATTTGTATTTGCACAGATCTGACACTTTGGTTTTGTTTCAACTCGTATTTTTCTTTTTGGTCTGCAACTGAGGGCATTTTAATTAGAAATTCTGGATTTGGCGGCATTTTTTAGGAGCACTCTTTTCATTTGTACCAATTTATTGCTGTAACAGTTTAAAATCTATATTCAATTTCTAGGCTGTCAACTGCCACCGCTATTTTCATTTTGTTGCGACAGTTAATGCGAATCTTATAGAAAATGCCTCATGATGAAAGTGCCACACAGCTTAGCAATCTCTTCTTATCAAATACCAAAGCTCACATTAAGAAAACCTTTATCACTTTGGAAGTTTTGCTAAGTGTATTTCATTGCCACTACTGGCTCCGATAGCCTTGCTCCTTTATGAGCATTTTGTTACATTTACCTGGCGCCGTTGTTTTCAGTAGCTAACTTTGCATTTCGAAGTGCTCCGAAATATGGATGTCATTTCGTGCTCTCTGTCGGAGTGCAGGCCAAGTGCTATTGGCGTCAAAACAAGTTTATCGCGGCGTGTACTGCACTGGTAGATACATTTGTAATTAAAGAGAGGAAGGTAGGCCAGTTGGTGAGATAAGATGATTAAAACCTCAGCCGACACAGGACGGTGCTGTCGCATGCCTCCGTTTTGTGTCTTTAGCGCTTTTAGTCGTTATATTTGTAATGCGTAATCGTGAAGATTTTTGCGAACACTCTTAAAGCCATTCCCCTAATTAGATCGTCATAGATTTCAGCACAAATTTATTACTGCAAAAAAGACGGTGGTCTATTCACTAATACGGCTTGTTGGATATCGTTCACCGGCACAGCATTTCCCAAACGGACTCACCTTTCCATGATAATTCTGCGACTTTTTACAATACACATATTTTGTTTTCAAGACAATATGTCTCTGGTTGCCTTGCGCATAATAACGATGCTTGATAGTTTGCCTTGGAGCTAGTGTACAACTCCAGCACCTACAGAGTTGTACATAAGCAGCCCCTTGTAGTACTCTAGTTTAATAAATAAATTAATAGATCTCCTAGGATAAGTGAACTCAACTGCCACGCACTTCACCCTAAAGGTCATCTAGCCATGGTGCCGTAAACGAATCAACTATGCCTGAGTTATTTGAGTCCTATATATCCAAGTGCTGTCTTTTTTTCAGTCTGTGCTCTACTAGCTAGGCCGTTTTCAAGCAAATGCTGGAATCGAAGTTTGCTACCCTAAATACTTACGAAATATTGGGTGGAGATGAAGTCGCAGATTAAAGTACATCGACACTAGAATAAACTGAACTTTGAGAGTTTATTATAATAATTGCAAGGTATAAGTTTGCAAGAAATGCCTTTGTCGCTATCAGAAGGAGTTTATGGTATATGGTTTAGGAGGTTTAACGTCCCAAAGCAACTTAGGCTATGAGGGACGCCGTAGTGAAGGGATCCGGAAATTTCTACCACCTGGGATTCTTTTACGTGCACTGACATCGCACAGCACTTTCAGAAGAGGTCTGTACTGGATAATTTATTTCAAAAATTGCTGTGCGTCTCACAGAGCAGCACGAAAGACATTGAACGCGTGTTTCCATCTGTATTGCCTTTTTACTGTGCTGTGAATTGTGTATTTTTTGTACATATATTGCAACATGCCTAATTTTCTGCAATACACACGATAAACATTTTGCACAACGAGATTCAATGGTATTTTCTCCTCTACTCTATTTGTTATGTAAACAATGCACAGTAGCTCTGCACACAACAAAGCAGTTCCGCAAAAATAACCAGTGTATTGCAGATTAACTCTTTGGATCAATGATTACTATTTTAATTTTCTCAAAATCATATCATCGTGATTCGGAGACTCTTGGCACATTGGATTATCTAATCACGCACTAAGCACTGAAGTAGAAAAAGCTGTACGTTTCAGGGTGATAGTAGAAATACCTTAAGAAAAATCTAAGCAGTATTTTTTCTGTTCATCGAATCTTATTGGTTCATCTTCCATTAACGTAGAAATTTGTCTCTGTTTATATTTTTTCAAAGTGATGCTTTCATCAGGAAAGTTTGGCATACTGAGAGTGAAAAAAGTTTCACAATGTGGGGAAGAAATTGTACTTAGCAATCACTTGCAACTTAAAAAAAAAACATCGAATAACCAATACAATTATGCTTATAGAGAACTCACTCTGGGTGCAATGGCGTGTGTTTTAAGCTTATATCGGAAAAAGAAACTAGTTACTTCTGGCAAACGGCAGGCGCTAGACTGGCCTTCAGAATCTAGCAATGTTGATCAACCCATGCGATGACAGAAAGAGAACAACATTGGTGATTACAAAGAAGCACTGCCAAATAGCGCACTTTTTATGGGTAGAAGCGTCGATTTGATGCTCCGAAACAAGAACGGAATTAAAAAAGAAACTTGACAAAGCAGTTCCCAAAGCTTAGTAACACTGCCGTGGAGCATTACGACCCTTTCGCTGAAACATTGACATTGCACCGCCCGGAGAGGGCCACATAATCATAGCTGATGCTAATATATAGAAAACATTTGCCGAGAGCAAATATAGAAAGTGTGAAAAACAAAAATGGCTTTCTGAATTCGGAAATGAAGTCCACATGGTGCCTGATATTTTTTAATATAGTGCGTAACATTGATATTTGCCAAATTTGCTGCTTTGCTTTCAAAAGTAAGCACTATGAGCAGTTTATAGCATCAGTATCTGTAAGGTTGTTGCTTATGACACCAAAACCATTGAGGAAACACTTCCTCCTCACGTGATGAAACAAGAAGAGGTACTACGAGTTTACCTTCGTGCGCTTTTTACGCTATAGAATCTTATATTCCTGTCACATGGTCACTTTCGATCCTCATTGCGTCAATGCTCATCGAACTCAATGCAGATCGACAGTTGTCCCATGGCCACTTTCAAGCACAATCGAGCTCGATGCCGATTACTCAAGAGCGCTTGAGGTTCCAAGCACATTCGAAAGCACTCTCGCTGTCATGAAGCTATAAAAATAAACACTAGTTAACAATACAAAACCACAATTCTTGTTGTTTTAACTGATTAAAATGCAAGACAGAACATTTTTAGGTACTTTCCCTGCTTATATGCAAAATATTTGAAAATATACCCTACACCACGCTCCAAGCTTCGCCGTCAATGTAAACAGAGATGGCGTCCTCCTGCTTGTCGGCGCTCAAACTGTGGAGCGAGCGCGAGACAGCCGCTCTCATCAACTGTTGGCAGGACCGCCTAAATGATTTGTGGCGCCAGAAGAGAAACGCCGAAGTCTATGCATAAATCGTGGAGGCGTTGCGGACCCTCGGGCTCAATCGCACAGCAGAAACTTGACGCAGATACGAAGATGTACCGATTTGGCTACGAATTTGGCTGGCGCTGCCCCCGACTGCACAGTGTTGCTGGACATCACCACGTTATGGCTGCCGGCGGAACACTTGGATCCACCTAACAAACATGAGGGAAACTTCTCAGTGAGCATTGAAAATGCCCGTGTAGCACCGGATGTTTCGAGCGTGTTCGAAAATTTCGATGCAGATCGAGTTCAATGATGATCCAAAGTGCCCGTGTGACAGAGGTATTAGTCTGGCACCGAGACGCAATATTTAGAGAGTTGGGAGCTGCGAGGAACCATAACTTTTTTTCACCATTTGTATCCCAGAAGCAATTATGGAAGGACTAAAAATGGCGAATAAGCATACATTAATTATTACTAGACGCACCTAACACAGAACGCATTACTTAACGTACTGACTCCAGGAATTTTGAAAAGCAAACACCGAGGCATTCGAAGCCCACAAACAGAAAAAGACTAGCCACACAGTGAAATTCATTCAGCATGCATCCATCAATTGGCACTATGAAGTGTCAGGAGGAAATTGTGAAAAAGTGTTGGAATAAGCTTCCACGCAGCAAAATGAGGTGCAAACAACACGACACAAGATATTGGCCGGGAATACTCCGAATAATATGGTTAATGTAGTGGTAATAGCAAAGACTGTTGCACAAATTTTTACAGAAGTAGGAAAAGTAATAAAAATGTACTAGAAATTGAGGCAATGATGAAATTTAAATTTAAATGCTACCTACAAAGGAAGTAAGCGAAGCCTTAATTGGAGTGCAGAGGGGAAAATCGCCAGGGAGGTACGAAGAAACTGCATTTGTGTTGAAGCATGGCGGGAATACGGTGTTTGCGAAGTATGTCACCATGTGGACGCCATCTCTAACGCTGTAAACCTTCCTTAAAGTGCGTCGGAATTATGTAAGTCATTATTAGCGAAAAAAATCAAGATTGTGTCGAATTCAAGAATTCAACATCAGGCATTCTACTACGAAGCGAAGAAGATCGCTTGAGAGCAGATTGTGCGGCAATAAACCACATTCTTATTGCATTTCAGCGTACAGAGGGCAGCGTAGAGTAGTCATGCCTCTTAGAATATCTGTCATATAAAATGAACAGAAGTTTATTGAGCCGATGGTGCGACACCATTTTATGCACGGCGACAGTTGTTCTTGGTTAAGACTGGAGTGCTACACAAACACCTGTGACTGCTTTGTGCCGCCAAGAAGGTGGGCCGCACGACGGTGTGCCTGGCTATTATGAGCCTTCCTGCTTCAGGGCACCTTCAATCTGTCGCCGGTGCTGCTGGCGCCATCTATTTAAGATGCGTGTAAAAATACGGGCCTAGCAAATTGGTTGTAGTTGAGGTAGCTGTTTCTTTCAGGCATTTAAAAATGAAGGTTGCCAGTTGCTCTAGATACATGTCTTGAAAAGCCATAAATGACTGCACAGTATGTTTTAAGAGCGAATGAAAGAGGCTAGCAGGAGCTGTCTTGTGCAGCTCATGAAACGTGCGCGTGTCGGATCTGTAGCCCGCGCTCTACCATGAAGAAAAAGTCTCGCAGAGCATGGCATGGTGTAACCAGGCCGTGCAAGAAGCATTATTAACGTTGCAGAATTTATCTCCAACCAACCCTGAAAGGTCATACGTCTCCACGCGGTGCATGACTCAGTAAGAAATTAGACGCGCGGCCAGAGATTCATCTTATTCTGAGCAATAGAGTGAAAACAGCTATTTATAAGAGTTGTAGTAGCAATTTTAGCCATCCCGTTTCGGCAGCGCCACGTGACAACGCTGCATGACTGTGCTGTATACTTCTACTATCAAGACGCCTTCTCTTTTTTTGTTAACCTATAGGCGTATGGCCAGGATTTCTCTGTACGACAGGAAAGGCATAATAAACCTGGCATACACTAAATAGTGTTTCGACTTCACCTCGTGGTATTTGAGATAACTGACAACCGAAACCGTAAACAAAGAACTGCTTTAACACAGCACGCAGTTAAGGATAATTTTGGCTGTTAAGACGTCCCTCGCAGTCACAGAAACAGGCTAATGACCAACGAGGATTTCTAAATATGTATTAGCTTCTGACGTGTAGCAGCTTCATAAGAGGGAAAATTAAAAACTTCGACTGATATAAATGCGCCGCAACTTCTTCCTTGCTGTGTATCACTGCAAATGTAATTGTTACCAGAGGCTGAACACTTCTGGTAATGCAGCCCGCACCTCGGGCCAAAGGGTTTCTGGCTTTTTGTTAGTTAGAAAGAAAAGCTTCGGGTCCTAGCCAACCGACCCCTGTGCAGTACTTGTTGTTAACCGGCTCGCGCACTCTTCTAAGCATGCCGATTCTAATGTTCTGGTAACCGCGACACATCACCAGTACTGGGGATCATACAATAAAGTGAATCTCTAGGAGAAACAGGGCACCGAAAATTTCACTCGAATTTATTTCTACTTAGTTTGTTCCCAAACAATCCAGTTGAAGATCAGGTCACAGAGCTTCCTGAATTACTTTACCACGTGACTGCATGCGTGACCTGCTTGCCGTTTTTTTTACACTGTTTCTTCTGTTCGAGTAAACAACTTCTTCAGGCTAATGGACACAAAACGGTTTTCTCTACAATGAGTGTTATCCTTTATGGCGAAATTACACTGACTGTCGTAACACAGCAAAAAAAGTCCTTGGAGTGCAGACTAATGTTACTACGCGGCTTACCTTGGTTATAGAAAAGAGTCCAGGCTCGGAGTAACCGAAAAGTACTATTATACAAGCGAAATCGCACAAAATGTTCACGCCAATTTAACACGCATGCATACACGGTGTAAGCAATAGAAAGTGTAATAGTCACAAATCTCGAGGATAAGTTTATAATTTACTGTCCCTTTTTGCCCGCCAACCACGTACGAGCCTATATAAGAACTTTCAAAAATGTGCTGCAGTTCTTTGCGCATCTTGTGAAGAAAGTATTTTGGAAGATTTTATGTGCCTGTAGGAAAACTGCAATAAAAATTTAATATCGCAACTGTACCAAAACCTTTGCACAAGCGATTTTTTGCCTGCCGCAGAAGAGGACTTCGTCCCCCATATGGCCTGCTTGAGACGCAGGTATGCCCGGCATGAGTAGGTTTGATTTCTCACTCTTATGGTTCTTTCCACTTTCCTCAATAAAGGCGGTAGTGTGACGTCAGAGCGCCTGTGAGGTGCCAGAAACGACACGCTGAGAAGGTTCATTTAAGCAGGATCGGAGAACACATTTTACTTACCTTTTTTATGGATTCTGTGACCATTTGTACAAGGTCATAGCAGATAGGAAGCAGATTTGAAAATAATAAAATAGAGACACTTACCAAACAAAACTACAGGGAAAATATAACTTCAGAAAGAGCATATTTTGACAAAAATGTTGCTAGCCAAGGGACATGAATCAGTTCGGACATCTATTTATTGGTTCCGCTAACTCAATAAATAAACGGTGCACTATGCTTGACTAGCAGAAAACAGTGCAGTGACATGTTTTACTACGGACATATTTATCTTATTTTTTAGATATTTACTGAGCAAGAGAAGTGCTCGCGTACTATAAACTTAAATACCCATTACCTCTCCGGTACAGCAAAACATATCGTAAGTTCCTATAAGGTTAGCACCCTGTGGATAGGTGCATATTCCGAGGGGATGATTGTTAGATCGGAAAACAGACGCGTTGAGCTCATCGATGGGGGCCTCAAGGCGCGAAATCCGTGGGTCGGCAGGCGGCAAGACAGCAGCGATGAACGGGGAAGCCACCTCTTGGACCTTATCTGTCAGCTCCGCTAGGCGGTCGAGGGCGATGTTGCCAGCCGCAGCGAGGACAATGCGAACGGGCTGCGGATGGCGTTGTAGGAAGCGCTGTCGAAGCAACGGAGCGTGGCTGGGGACGTCGTGCGACCTGCGAAGCAGCCGTATCTGACGCAGTAGTTGGGAGGGGCCCTCCAGCACGGCCAACGCGCGGCAACACGAGATAGAAAATAAAGACTGCGCCTTGAGGCGGAACGTGAAGCCAGGGCTAGCAGTTCTGTTCTGGATTAGATCCGAGTGAGCTGTCTCGTTTCTTCATTCCCGAGGCATAAGCCTACAAGTGGTGATCTAGGATTAACACAATGACTGATCCGGGCGACCTCTCCACGGAACGAGACTCGCACTCACAGCACGTCTCGAGACTGTAGCTTCGCCACCCACCTTTCAGGCGCCAGCACCCGCAAGTCTGGTTTTTCGAGATCGAGGCGAAGTTCCACAAAAACCGCACCACCTCTGCAACGACGCGCTGCTAATGAATCGGCTCCGCGCTTGATACTGATGTTGCAACGAGCTCTCGGAATTTCTCTGCCAACCCAGGGGAGATACACCGTATCAGCCCATCAAGACCAATGTGCTGGAGAGATCTTTGGCGTCGGAACGCGCCCTCCTCCAGTAGCTCCTTACCGGCGTCCGTCCCAACTGCTCAGCTTCGCGGGGCGCGTGTCGTCGCTACCCATGCCGCGTTGCTTCGAGAGCTCTTCCTCCAATGACTTCCTCAGCACATTCATATTGTCCTCGCTGCGGCCGGCAAGATCACCCTCGACTGCCTGGCGGAGCTTACCGATGAGGTTTGTGAGGTTGGTTCCCTTCCATCACTGCTGTCTTGTCGGCTGCCGACCCAGCGATTTCGAGCCTTGAGGCCCGCATTTATGAGCTGAAAGCATCTGTCTCCGCACTCCGGCGCCGTTTGCAGGAGAACCGTTCGCCTCGTCCCAGCCATCGCTCCCGTTCGCGTGCACGTCAAGAAAGGAGCCCCAGCCTTCCTTATCTCTGCTGATGCCACTGGAGGTTCCGGCACGGCGCATTGAAGCGCACATCTCACTGTTCGGGGTCGGGAACGCCCACCGAATTCACTTACGCTGGCGTGTGGTCTCGGTTCTCGTCCTGGCCGCCTTTTTATGTAAACTGACAGGGTCTCTAACGGCCGGCTCCTCATCGACACGGGCGGAGAAATCAGCATGGTTTCGCCGACTAAGTCTGACGGTTCCAATTCAAGGGGGCAGTGGCTCCTTGTTTTTTACGTGCCTCGTCCATAGCGCCATACGGACTTCACTCCCTCACCCTTGAATTAGGACTGCGCCCCAGTTTTCGGTGGGTTTTGTCATCGCCGACGTTGTTCACTCGATCTCCGGCTCAGATTTCGTCTCCTACTTGGACTTGGACGTCAGCGTGCTACCTCATCGCCTCACAGATGGTTTGTCTCGTCTCTACACATCTGAAATCCTCTCCAACCTGGCTCCCATCCACATGCTGACACCTTCCTCACCCTTAGAGAAAATCCTGGGGGACTTCCGCAGGTAACCAAGCTATTCAACCTTCCTCAGCCGCAGAAGCATACCGTGACAACACCACGTTGTCTCCCGTAGCCCAACAGCAGCCGTTCTACTATGTCGTCAGTTTGGAGACTGTATGGAGATCACCAAACGGTAGTTTCACCACACACTGCTGCTCGGCATTATACGCCGGTCGTCCAGCGCGTGAGCTTCTCCGCTACATCTAGTGCCGAGGCTGCATCCCGGTCACTGGCGTCCGCACGGAGACCATCGAGCCTGGAATGCTAAGACTGTCCACGACAGCTATTCGCTGCCTCCATTCAGGACTTTACATCGCGCCTGGACGGCTGCACTGTATATATCAAAGTGGACTTGTTTAAGGCACGCCACCAGATGCCCGTCGGGCCAGCAGATATACCTAAGACCGGCATCATGACGTCCTTTGGTTTGAGCACGTGGGGATGCCTTTTGGGCTCTCTATAACTCGGCTCAAACCTTCCGGCGCTTCATCTCTAAGGTCACGCTGCGTCGCACTACTCTGTTCGCGTACATCGATGATGTACTCTACGCCAGCCCAACGCCTGAAGACCACGAGTGCCATCTATGTGCCATCTTCCAACGCCTAAAGCAGTATGGCCTGGTCGTGAACGCCGCCAGATGCGTCTCGGCATGCCTGAGCTCGAGGTTTTGGGCCATCAAATATCGCATGAAACCGCCCCCTCGTGTCCCACGTTAAGACTATCCAGGATTATTCCCAGCCCAATACTCTCCGCAGAGCTGGTCGCCTGCTCGCCGACCTCCTTCTATCAACCGCTGGCCCGTCCTCTACAATTTCCTCGTCATCAGAAGCCAAGGCCGCCTTTAGTTGCCAACGAAGCTGTCACGAACGTCGTGCTTCTGATTAATCTGTGCAGCAAGGCCCCTGCTAGGATAATGGTGGATGTCTCCAGCATGACCGTCGGAGCCGGCTTACAGCAGTGCGTTAACTACGAGTGCCGTCGCTTGCCCTTTAACTCGCGGTAGCTACTTCCTGCTGAGACCCGCTAGTGTCTTCGGCCGCGAGCTACTAGCTATCTACGCTAACAATAGCACCTTTGACATTTTCTGGAAGGATGCCAGTTTCGCGTGCGGACCGATCACAAGCCACTGGCGTATATTTTCTGAACCAATACATCGATGTACGTGTTCGGCGAACTCGGCCATCTCACTTATATTTCGGAATTTACAACCGACATCCCCCACGTGACAACCACGTGACAACGTCGGCCCGACAACAGCGCCGCTGATGCGCTTTTTCTTATAGCTGCTTCGGCTCTCCATCTTCAACCGTCAGTTGGGGCCGCATTCTCGTCCGTGCAGCAGAATGACAGCGAGCTCAAGGCTTTTTGGGAGAACCCAAGTTCTCTCAGGCTGCAGCTTGTGCCCAATCTATGCTCGCCTGCAAATTTATTGTGCGACCTCTTAGCAGAGCTTCCCCGTCGTTTCGTTCTGGCTCCATTACGTCGCACCATTTTCCACTCGCTACATGACATCTGTCACCAATGCATTCGGACTACTCAGCGCCTTCTCACACAGTGCCATGTTTGGCCCAGTGTTTGGACCTCATCTCTCGCTATATGAAACACGAGTCACAGGACCCGCGCCGTCAGGCCCGTCTTCGCAGCCTCCGTAGGCAATGCTTCCAGACACCTCCGCTATGTTTGTGAATTTGGCTTCCTATGCACAGCCCCACAGATATGCTTGCGCAGCGTTACATGCTTTTCTTGGAGCGTCCTTCACGGCACAGTATCCGGCGGCCGCAGAAGCCATTGGAATAGCCATCACCATCAAAATGAGCGACACGCACTAGCAAGGCACTAGCATTTTTACAGACTCCCAAGCCGCCTATAGAGCCTATACGAGTGGATGTGTCCCGCGCACGGCTCTCCGCGTACGGGGCGGCCATCTCCAGTATGGTCACGTCATCACCTGAGTCCCAGGACATGCACGTCTCGATGGTAATGAAACTTAGTCACGTTCGGACGCTTCAAATCTACGCCTGCAGATGAATACTTTTAACCCTGCCAGAGTCGCTAAGTTCCATTTCGTCTGAGCCAAAACTTCTCCCATGCAAAGCTTTCGAATTTCATACAAGTCTGCCTTTGTCACTCTGCACCTCGTGCCTTCAAAACTGCAATGCAAAACATACTAGCATGCTTGCCTTCACACTCACAGCGTACATACATAGCCATCCTTACAAACATGAATCTTTGCTTTCGAGTTCTTTACTGGAAAAAATCATACCGTTCCTTGCCTTTACGCATAAAACTGATAACTTCAATTCCGACTACGTATCTGCGATGGCCTTAAAAAACCGCGTGCCTTTTCTTTTGCCTAATTGAATTAATAATTGAACACATTCACTCAGGATTTTGTTAATTGTGGCTGGTCAATTCCTCAGTCCAGTAATCATACGGCTTTTGCTGCCGGAGACTCGTTTTCTTCGGAAACCGTACTGCGCTACACATGCCCACCTATGAAGTGCGATAATTTTCACCGGCTGAAAGCTGTCGGTAAAAACACAATACAGATAACATAAAAAAACATACGTGACCTAAGGTTGAGTATGGTAAGTAAGACCATATGAAACAACCTTGGAGAAAAGTTTTCAATATTTAAATATTGTAAGATGCTGCTATGGAAATATTGAAGGCAATGGTGGATTATTGTGATGAACAGAAAACTTCTAAAATTTTCTGTCGCTTGCACTCAGTACTTAAGACTCTCATGGTGCAATGCTTTTAACGACAGAAAAACGCTTATAGAAAAAAAAATGCCCGCCTGCCGAGTGGAGACCTGCGCATATATTAGTGTGGAAGTGAAGTCTTAGATTCCATGGTAAAATAACGTTCATATGCTCTTTCCCGTCGAAAAAAGCTTTCGCCCTGAATTGCTGGGTGTGAATCAACATGGTTTAACCACGCGAATTACCTCGTCCTGTACGTAATTTCGCTTCGTGAGGTGAGCTGAAAAAAATCCTGGAAACATGTCGGTACCTTGCAGAAAATGTTACTATTCCCCAGTCGTTCTCATGGAAACATCGACATATTTATTTTCCCGTCGCCACTTCCTTTGCACGAAAACAGACCCTATCTGCTTAGCAGCCAGAATGTTTTTACTGTCCCGACCACATGAACTAGGCATGTCTGATTCAGCCACCAAAATAGGGAGTTTCAAATAAGGCGCTTCGAAAAGTGATTTTAAAAGAGACAAGGCTCGTCGCGACTAATTTTCAAATTGGAAAATATATGTGGGAGCCAGCGTGGATTTCATACTAATGGGAGGAACGCCGTTTGTTTGCAGTTTCAAAATATATCATTTGCTTTATGCTTCTTCAGCAGAACCCCCGAATATCTTGTGCTGTGTCAGTGTGTTGTACTCATTCATAGCTGCGGTGCAGGCATCAGCACTGACTGAAGGTGAATAGCGTATTCTGATCATCGAGTTCTCCCCAAGCTTTAGACGCAATTTTATTACTGAAAAAAACATCAGCCCTGAACGTCCTCACCCCAATACCTCATCCTCGAATTTGCGAAAGCGGTCCGCTCACTAAGCGGAACCTCGAACGATGGTAATCCTGCTGAGAAGACTTCTTTAAAATCAAATATCTTCCTTGGAATTTTCCTCTGGCTATCGGTTCCGATTTTTCTGCAAGATAGTAAAACGATACATCCGCTTCATTCCTGTGACAACGTAAGCACATTCATGTGTTTCGGCCTCGCCTTCAGTTAATACTTTTCACGCTACGTTTCATTGTTTTCATTTCTTCTCAAATATTTCTCCCACAAGGCAGCGCTAACGGCAAGACGAGGCAATTTTGCCTGGCTTATTCGGCATTTACAATGGCTACGATGACAAAAAAATGTCCGCCTTATTGACTGCACAGCTAATTTTCTTCCCCAACACCAACAGCCAAAGTATCCGCAATTCACACTGCACGTATATCGAAAGACACGATCACGTGGCCGGGGTGACATGCGAAGGAAGTTGGGATCTCTACATCAATAACTGGGTGCCGCGGATCGGATATCCATCTAGTCGGTGGACACTGCCAAACCAGGCATTCCATCACATGATCGCAAGGAACACATACTGCAGTATCAAGACGAAAGTTTTCATGTCAAAAATTATCCGACACGCTTTACCTTGTCTTGAGGGTACCTTCAAAGATCCATTCGCTCTTTATCTCGTTGAGTGAGCGTTTTTATTCCGTAGCTTCAAAACCGTCAGAAGAATGAAAGGCGCCTTACGTTTCCCCCGGGGAAAATCTCCATTGGTGCTTCACAGATGCCCGGGCCGATTAACTCACAGAGAGCCAGCAAGCCGTCATTAACGAATCAGTTAAAGCGAATAGCCTGCTACGGTGAAAAGATCCGCCCGAATCTAAATCCTTGTTCAGGAAAAGATGTGGATGTGATTAAAAGTGCAGTTCTCGTCCTGAACGCAACACTTATATTGCGAACGTACGACATTTTATCCCACTTAAATAAAGATCTCCTTAGAGGAAGCATTGACGTCGTAATGGAGTTGTGCGTGGCCACGGAATACAGCATTTCGTACACATCCGTTCCTCCGGCGTGTACATACACTTACGAAACTTTCTACGCCCTACGCGAGATCCCTCACGTTGTATCAATGTTCAGAATCTTAATCAATAGCGCGATGGGATTTTCACTTACCGTCGCCAGCCTTGCAGCCTGTCTATTCGTGGTGACTTGCGCTGATCTCCAACAATTTGGATCCGCGAATCTCAGTTCCTTCCTCGATTACTTAATATTTTTGTGGCGATATTTTAATCCATGTCGTCTTCACTTCCTGTCATCAAACGCTGCAGTCCGAGCCGCACTATCGTGTATTCTTGCTGGATTCTAGCCATGCTTCCGCTCTCAAACTACTTTCTAATTGAGCTGACTTCAAGGCTTAGTTTGCGTTCGCGTCCGAACAGCATTGACACGCTTGCTGAACTGGAAGACGCTCTCGACCGCGGACACGTGTCTTCATGCATTGCTCATAGATCGGCCATGCACTCTGATTTGGTTAACAAAATTTCGATAACGCCGCTGTATTCAAAGCTCCGGGCAGAGTTCTTGAAGCCACGCAAGAGAGTGTCTCTCACCGTTACGAGTTCGAGCAAATGCTAGCAGTGTGCACAAAGGAAAGGACGAATCTGTTTGATAAACCGGCTTCCTAACTGTTTCATCACATACATCGCACCTGGACTGTTGGAATCGAAGGAAAGGATAAAGGTAATCATGGTGGTAACACCTGTGCGCAAGAGCTACCCATTCGCAATAGCTTACAATGTCTTGCTTCGTAAAATATTTGAGGCTTCTTTGGTGAGACCAGATATTCAGGATATCATTTGCCCTTTTCTCGAAATGAGCTCATGGAACAACGATGACAATTGTGGGCAACTCGCAGAATTTCAGTATTTTTTTCTTATTTTGCAGCGTTCATGGCCTTCTCTATGTTTATACTCGTAATTGAGGTAGTTGTTGGCGTATATCTCTCCAGATTAAAAAGTTTGCAGGCATAGGGTGGACGCACCTGGCAAAGGACAGGGTTAGTTAGAGAACGTCTTAAGTAAGAGTAGTGCAGCGCAAAAAAAACAGGAATATAAGGAGAACACACAAACAACAGGACTGGCGCTGGTAAAAGCCTTTCCTCTTGTTTTTGCCTTCTCCTTCTGTCGCTGTTTTTTGTGCTGCACTACTCACTTAAGATGAACCACAGACTAGCCCACACCAAGATTTTGAGAGAGTAATTAGAGAGACATGGGTGAGGCCTTTGCCCTGCGGGGGTGTATTCAGTCCAATGATGATGATGATGATTTCTCTTAATGTTTTCCTCAGCGATGCGCATTCATTTTCAGATACTGCCGATAATCATGTCTTAAAGTGCTAGCTCTCACGGCTGATGTTCCCAGAAAAGGCTAGTGGCTTCTCTATTTCCGTCTATTTCGGTTTGCAATACGCCTTGCGCCTTTTCATGTGAAGCTCGAAGCACTGCTTTTCTTCCTCATTTCTGCACACAACTTCGCACACGAATTGTAAAACCAATAACGCAGAATTATATAATCAGAAACTTCAAATCATAGCACGATGATATTTGCCTCAAATTTGATCGGTTAGGATTCGTGTATGCAAGAAAAAATAATTGAAACACAGGAATTAAAAACAGTGGGCGAATTTACGGTGAAGGAATAAAGACCACGATTAGGAAAGATTGCGCAGTATGAGTCAAGTAAACTGCGGCTGGAAAGGTTCTTGCGAAACAAGGAATGCAATGCAAAAAAAGACAAAATCTGGGTTCGCAATTTTCGTTCTGTATATTTCTTTGTATATTGTTTTTATCCCTGACATCGATAAACATATTTTAAGTAAACAAGCACAGCGTGCAGTTTTCGAAGAAAATCAGGTTTGATAAATATGAAGATAACACCTTTATTTTTAATCCAGTCAGTGAGAGATGCGTTCGAAAGGAGATGGGAAGCCAGCTTGACAATCTAACTGCTTTATTTTAATGTAAACATATAAGTTGCGCAGTTACAAAGTAGAGCCCAACGTGGACACAATTTCCCTTCGAATGCAGAGCAACAAAAACAAACAAAAAATGCATGATCTGCCAAAAACAAGTTTGTGCAATACAGGGATCGCAGCAAGGTTCTCGATGTCAGGAAGGTGCCGCAGCTTGAAAATATTTGGTGAGAATTGATAATTAACTAGCGAGAAGCAAAAGAGATCAATGCAGCTAAGGATAATAAATAATATTTAACACTCCGGTTAAGGTAAAAACTTCTCAAACTGGATTTAGGTACCGCGCCAAGGAGATTGTCGCAGTTGACGAAATAATTCAACACTGCAAATATTTTAAGACAAGCCAATCTCCTAGTGCATACCGCTCGGATTCAAGCCGTGGCTCGGACGGCATAGCCATTAGAGATTACTTCGCGCAAGCTAACCTTCTTGTGAATTGCACATGGCGCCTTGTTATCTCCTCGTTTGTCTCACTATTCTTAGTTGTGCTGCTTGTTTTCGCCCAGGAAACAAACTTGCATTTTGGTTTATGGTCCTGTTCTATTGATGCCTTTGCGACGGACGGATACTCTTCCGTTTGCTTACTGTGAATACCGCCCATGAATTCTCACTTTGCATCATCCTTCGCAAGTACGTGTGTGCACGTCGGAAAGCACTCGTAAACACCGTAAAAGACAAAAAATGCATAATAGTTGGTGAAATGCGCTAGGCGTCATTCGATCCTCCCGCCTGCGCCTAAAAGCAGATGGGAATGAAATTTCGCTTGCGCAGACTGGTCACACGGCAGGATGACTTCAATTGAATCGAACAGCTTACGGCGACGTCGAGGGCACCGAAATTGTAGAATTTCGATGGCAGTGGTCGTGGTTTGGCGGTGTTTATGCACCGATTTAATTATCATTGCTGTTTCCTCTCAGCAGTTACTAAGCCTGAGCCATTCATTGTAATGAATGTGTCCACCATTTTCCCCAAAGACCCCGTCATATCAAAATACTGTGGCTACCGCGAAAAACGACTCCTGCACAGAGCAGCTGGTGATGCGACACTTTTCTTCACTTCGGCCAGCTCTGCACCTTTGTTGCATTACAGGAGCCTTGATTGCGGCAGCTCTATGACCTCTGGCAGTTTGATTATTGATCAGGTGCCAATTTGGAAGAAGCCTTGGCCTGACTGCCTTTCGCGAGAAATCTACAAGGCCGTTATCTACAACTTGAGCCCCAATTATATTTATGGTTGCCATAAAAAGTCTGGAGATCAGAGTTTTCCGGCCGTCGTTTAATAAAACTCGCATTGCAATCATGATAAACTGCACTGGTGAAAAAACGCAGAATGTAGAGGGGTATTGGGAAATTTCTCTATATCCGGTCAATTATAAGGTTTATGCTCAGAGTTTGCAATTTCCACTACGACTGTAAATCGCGAGACGTACAGCTTGAGTGGCCGTCCAAATCAAACTTATCTACATAGTGGCCGGAAAATCTTGCAGTTACTGCCGTTACTCTCAGGAACTAATAAGAATGCTTGAAATTGACCTTGAGAAGCAACTGGTTGTGCTCCTCACAACCTTTCTTATTACTCTAAGAAGACGTCAATGTTGACTCAGTTGTATAGAAAGGAATATCTATTTGGTGCAATTACTGCTCTACTGCTAATTTTGATACAACCTGGGAGGCGAATCCGAATGTCGGCGTGCCGTAGCGTTGATACAACAGAAATGTGGGCCTTCCCGAGAAGTGAAATAAACTAACAAAAACATTTGACTACCATCGACAAATACCCATTGCATATTACAGATATGTGCACGTGCTGATTTACGTGATGCGAAGGCCATGATTAAACAATCCGATCGAAAATTGCTATGAGAAATAGCTCCAATCTCTTGCCGTGATCAGATGTCTGCACGTATTTTTATTGGCTAAGAGAAATAGCTCAAAACTTTTGCCGTGATCAGATGTCTGTACATATATTTATCCCAGGAACACAACTAAAGGAGAAACCGCATATATTATGGATGCAGATTTTACACAAAAGCTAACTTTAGCCAAAATGCAAATGGAAGTCGTTGGCTTGGGATTTAATGGCGTACTGCGCACCGTGGATTATGGTGTTGATGTCGCATATACATTTTCTAGTGTTTGTACAAGCCTGAAGCAGAAACTCATTTATTTCTTGATTTGTAGGCTGTACTGGATAGCGGCTGCAAGGTATAGAGTAGGAACGTAAATATGAATATATCAATCTCGAGGGACCGGTATAAGATCACAAACGGGCTTTTTTCATGCTCGGCCCGCATTTCAACCAATCGCGTGCTCTAAATATTGAAGTATTTTTCTAAGAAGACTGGGCGCGCTTTGATAGCACTCACGTTAACCGGCCATTAATCCATAGAAACTTGGTGGAAGCTGCTCTCCCTATTTGCGCTTTACTAGCTACCGGTCACTTGTGCCGCTTACTTTTATATCATCCAGATATGTGTTGTCAAACTGAGCTATAAATTTCAAAAAAGGTACATTGAATAAAGATTCTACAAATAAGTATTCGAATACGATTTTGTCTGCGGCAGTTACATAATACTCGGCAGTTTGATGATTTGTTTACTGTTGCTTTTTAAATCATTAGAGCTTCTCTACCAACATATATGTTGCAACAAGCATTCATTATGAAAAATGCGATGACATCCGAACATCCTATGTGTTCCGTTCAAAATTGCTGACCACATTGGACCTATATTACAGCCACCTGCTCTGCTCGTGGTCCTAAGTGTAATAAAATATTTGCTTAGACTGTTCTTTTCGTTACAGTAAATTTTGCATATTTGTTTGTACAATTCTGGCTTGCGGTTGTGCGAATGCTGTCGAAAATAAGTTTTTTTTTCGCTGGAAATATTATTTGCAACTTCTCTGCATCCGAAAAAACAACGTCGGCTCTGACTCTTTTTCTAAACTTTTCTCAAAATATGTGAAATTTTATGAGTGCACGAAATGTCTGCCACTCGATTTCTTTGATATTGTTGACAGCTGTCGCAAGTTTGACATTTGTTGCAAGAAAAAAAGATCAGCTGTGTAGAGAAAATTTTAGTCCACAGAGATCGGGAACCAGGATGATAGCTGTGTAATAGCTCCGTGGATGTCTTTATCGGGAAAGAATACTTTTTCTTGAACTGTGTGGCTTAGCCGTTGTTTTTTGCAGGGTACTTGTAGCACGCGTGTGCTGGCTGCAGTGATTTTAATTCATTTTTTGGTAGCCTTACGTGTGTTTTTATGCGCAGTGCACCAAATAAATGTTATTTGTTGTTAATTGCTGTGTTGTGTCCGATTCTACTCTTCCTTCCTCTCTCTTCTTAGGCCGTGTGCCGTTGCGCACTCGGCCTCATGCAAAACCAACTTGCCCAGCAGTTTGTTCATTCAAACTTAGAACTCTGCTTACGCGTGAGAAAGCGATTATACGTCTCGCGATTATACGTTTGCATGGCTCAACGTATCCACCTTCGTGGGTTTTCTGTAAACACATCAATCATGAAGTCCAAAAGTTAGCCGGAGCAGAGGCCGTCAAAATGAATGTGAAATACTGAAAACACGGATAAGTTTCTTCGCGCCGTGCGACTGCAAGAACACTCCTTCGATGAACAAATAAAAGTCGGATCACTTCGTTAACTCAAAAACCGCGAATTCCCAGATCCAGGAGAGCTATACATACAGACTTCTCTAGAAAAGCTATAGAACAATACATACTTGATGCTTAAGCAAATCTTTAGGCTACACCTCCAGGCTATTCACGAAAAAACGTTATGATCTAGATACACTGAGGAAACCAAGTGAGACTGTTGTCAGTCTTGCGGAGAAAGGAGAAGCAATTGTAATTTTAGAGGGTAAAAAATACAGACAGGAAAAAAACGACCAAATTAACAGTCCAAAATTTTACAAATTACTTTTCGCAGATACTGCAACCGAGCGCCAAAACATTATTAGTCTCTCTCAGCAAACTTATTCAGAAAGAACAAATAAAACCTCGAATAAGCAACCAACCTCTCCCCGGGGCGTGTTTACATGCTCTCAAAAATGCATAAATAAAATAATCCCTGTCTACCAATATTCTCCGGCAATGGCACTCTCACGAATCCCATCTTCACCTACACAGACACCTTCATTATACATATCACTCCCACGCACCCGTGCTACATGCATGACACCCACTATTCCATCGAATAATTAACGAAAGCAACAGCTCCCGAGAGTGCGTTCTTGTGACGCTAAATGTGGCGTCCCTCCACACCAATATCCTGCACCGTGATGGCATCAGGCTGTGATCACGTCGTACAAATAATTACCTAGTTCGTACTGGAACCATATTCCTTCGAATTCAAATACATTTATTACTTTCAAACGACCGGTACAGATTGTTTATATTGGATAGAATTGAAAGTTATTTTCCTCCAGTCTAGTTAAACCGCTGTGTACAAACTGTCCCTTGTGGGCATATTCTTGGTGTGGACACAAAGAGAAAGTCACAACAGCCAATTTTTTGAAGCCTTTAACGACAGCCATTGAAGTTTATCTTTCACACACAGCTACTGCGCTCACCCAATTAACTTTCTGCACCTGCTAAATCAAGTTGAAATGGCACACTGATTAAATGCGTTTACAGAAATCCCACTGAGGGATAAGAATGCATCACTGATAATGTGCGAATATGAATATGAATATGTGAATATGTGAATATCAGCGACTGCATGGCTTTCTCGGGAAAAAAGGCAAGCTATTCAGACTTTGGGTTTGATTTGAAGAATTGCGCCTAAAACTGGTGGCGCAGGCTCGTTCGTTGCACGGCAATCGGTGAGGGCAGTTCTGCAGCCACGTATTGTTTATCAAGCCCAGTTTAAACATCTTACATGAGCCCAATGGGATCGCCTTGAAGCCGTGAACCGAGAGGCTATGAGGACCATTACGTGCCTTCCACTCATCACACCGGTCATATCTTTACAAGAGAATGCGCAGCGCAATACCATTGATGAGCTGGCGCAGGAGCGCCATGAAGCGCGCAGCCTTATGGCTAGTCTATCGCACTCCACGCATGCACTGAGGACTTATGCAACAACACACTCCATTATTCAGCCACCAACGCCAGTTCTTCCCCCATGGAAGTTTGTACAGCTCAGCGACAACAAGCCAACAGATAATCGCCGGCCAACATCTGCTAACTCGGCATCGTTGCTTCGCTAGAAATTTGAGGAACAAGATGCTTGCCTGCCTGAAGGATCTATTGTTGTCTACGTTGACGCAAGAACACAAAACTGCAAAGCAACAACAGCTATCTACTGCCCGTGCAGACCTGCCCTGAATCAAACCTCTTGGTTTCTGCTTACGGAACCCCCTTCGTCCTTTTGTGCTGAGCTCGTTGCAGTTCAAGAAGCACTCTGCTCCGTGGCCGACATAACTATGCTCACTGCGGCCAGCGTTTTCATCCGCACTGACGCCCTTCAAGTTGTCCGGTTGGTACGACGTATTAGCCGCTGTCCAACGATATGTCAGGACATCCATCGGCTCGCGGCACGCATGCCGCTGCCAGTAGGTATTGAGTGGGTCCCACGGGATCTGCTGACCTATCAAAGGCAGGCAGATTTAGCGACCCGTCTTCCGAATACAAACTCATCACCGCCTCGGCTCCTTCATTTGGACAATTTTACCCTCCTTTTTTTAAGAAAGAATCTTCTCCGGCGCCGCACACGTGCTCAAATTCCTCCGTGTGCGGTAATCCTCCCCCGCGGTCTTACCCATGCAGAGGAGGTTGCGCTTAGGAGGATCCGGGTCGAAGTTTCCCTCACATCAGCCTTCACATGGAAGTGGCCTCAGTACCGTGATTTGTTTCCTCGGCCAGGGTGTCCGATATGTAAACACGAGGACATTGAAGTCGACATACATCACTTACTGTGGGACTGCCCAGCTCTCAAGCCTACAAGGATCCGGCACCTGATGGTTGCAGGTCTTTCACAAAGCCTGGACGCTTTGCAGGTCTTTACATTACCTGGACGCAGGGACCGTATGATCGTTCTCTACTGGACTACATCGAATCAGCTAACCTTTTTTCATTCATTTAATCTCTACTGCATCATCAATCACACCTTCACCCATCATTGATGCCCTGGGGCAGTAAATTTCGCTTAAAAAATATGTGGCTCAGATATAAATACTTCTTTACTCACCTTCGTGGGACACTAGCTTTGACGTGCTGGTCGCGAAGGATGCTTATGATTTCATTCCTGGTCATGGCGGCCACATTTATAGTGAGGCGAAATGGAAAAGCTTCTGTCTGCTGTGCGATGTCAGCGCATGATAAAATGCCAAAAGGCTAAAATTATCCTGGAGGCTTCCACTGCGCTTTTCGTGCTAGCCAATGTACCGGTCTCTGAACAGAAACTGGACGTATCCTACCAACAAATCTTTCATATGGTGTTCCTTACCACAGACTTTTTGCAGTCTGACAGGGTAACGCCACATGACATGAACTTGCCCCAAATGGCCAGATGAAAATCTTTGCTTCCGAAATTGGTTTCGACGGCATCTGGTAGTATTTTTCTAGGTTTGTGACTGGTGTCTCTGCACCACTTAAACGCCGGCGCGCGTAGCCGCGCGCCTTGTGCTTACGGAGCGTAAAAGAAACAATAACGTTAGTAGGTGCAAAAAATTATATTATAACCAGATTCCTCTATTAGAATAGATTGCCGGAAGCCAACAGCACCACAGCCTTTCCAATTACGCAACTCTTCATATTTCACACCTTCCAATTACTGCGACATATTGTCGAAAGACCACTGCTCTAAAAACAAAAGAGCTGTAGTGGATTTCGTCGCAATAATCTAGACTACCTCACATAGCACCGCACATGGGAATCTTTTGCCTTTCTGTTATAGAGAAATGCTTTCAAACAAATAAATGAATCAAAAACTGTCGCTCTTCGCTGGAAACCTCAACCGTACCGTGAGTGAAACCCTGAAGGTGGGAGTGAAAGAAGGAAGAGGGAAAGAGGGCCGCAATGGAAGCTTGACTTCAGACGTTCCTTTAAGGGACAGCTGAGTGGTACGTGAGAGCGAACAGCTACTGTAGCCATGTACTTTAGCATAGCAAAAAAGTCTGTAAAAGAGCGTAAGACGTCTACAAAACTCGTCCCTCGGCTGTTCCTTCAGCTGAAATTTGTCACGAAAAAAAAAATCCTCTGAGAGGGCGTCTCAAGATCGGGTACCACAGCACCACAGAAGTACACCACAGAGGACAACTCCGAAATTACTTTCTTTATGTATATTTTTATTTCGTGCATCACCTGGGTGGCAGTACTGCAGTGAGAAAAAATGCAAAAACACAATCAACATAATTTTTTAGCAGCATAGTTTGTACAATCAACATAAGAGGCACACCAAGCAACACGAGCACACATTGCCAAATTCAACATTCAACTCGTGAAAAAATGCATTGTGTGATGAGATTGAAACAAATTCAGGCAATAAAGCGTTCCTTTCACGCGCTGCTCGAACAAAACACCGATGATCAGCGTATTTTAAATTACAAACTGAACATCCTTTGTGGGATAAACACGTATCCCCTTTCGTCCCCCGCGCCACCGGCGACTGTGACTCACACGGGCGCGCTGGCCACCAGGAATGTGGAGAGAAGGCACACCCGCGACTCTGCTCATTTCCGCCCCAGCACTGACGTGACGTCACGGCAGCGCGCTGCCTTCTGCGGAGAGGGTAGCCCGCCTAAGCTTGAAGGCAACGATTTGATGCCAGGGAGGCAATGCCCGAAGGGATAAAAGGGGGGAACGTGCGGCGGGAAGAGACTGTCGCTGCCGGACCTTACCTAAGTGCCCCACGGCCCCCTTTCGCTGCCCGCCGGCCCCCGAACACCAACGCCGGTCGACGTCAACGACTTGGTGAGCTACTGAACATCTATTTTACAGATAGAACATTCTTCCGCAGTGTGCTTTACCTCGCGTTAGGATAAACTATTTCCTAGCGTGCCCTGCCGTTGCCTATTTCGTCCGAACCTGCCGTGGCTGCGACTCTGCGCCACGGGTTGGGGAAACGTGTTGCGTACTCGAATAACACCTGCGTGTAGGTTGCATGGAAGCTCGCCTTCCCGGCCGGCTGGACGCAGCGTGACCCCATATCTTGGCGCCCGAACGTGGGGCGAACCTGGCAATCGAGCAGTGACCTTTGTTGGAGCGAACGACTACCGTTGCCCTAACAAAGGATGGCAGCCGACATGAGTGACTTGCAGTCTTTGGTTATGCTGTCAGAGCCAGCGGCACATAACCAGGGCTCCCTACTTGACGCGCCGCTGGAAGGGTTTGAATTTGTGAATCTTGGGCGTTCCACACGGAATAGCCGAGGAACATCCCCTGTCGCGTTGGTAGGACTTAGGCCTGGCATGGGGGGCTCCACATCGAGCGCCTCGCCGCTCCGCGGCGCGAACAATGAGGCACCTAGGCCTCATCATTCGACGCCATCAGCGGCTGCGCCCAACTCCGGGGGCGTTAGTCCGCAATCATCCGAGGTGCTCTTGTAGAACGCAATGCAGGTTATGCAGACTCTAGCGGGTATTTTGCAAAACAATTTGCCAGCCCCGGCCCAGTCACCACGTGTTAGGATAGACTTGTCTACCTACACGGGGTACCACGACACTACGGGAGCAAACGAGTACCTCGACCGTCTGCTGCATTATCAGCAAGTGACAGGAATCGCAGACGCCCAAATGCTCGCGCGTGTTGTGCCTGTTTCTTTGACGGAGCAAGCGGCCCGCTGGTACCGACTAGCCGGCAACCGAGCGAGGACAATGGAGGAGTTTTGCGCAAGCTTCCGCGACGAATTCCTTCCCGCAAACTATGAGTGGCGTTTGAGGAGAGAGCTGGAACTCCGAACCCAGCACCCCGACGAGTCTCTGTTAGAGTACGTCCGAGCGATGGACGAACTTTATCGCCTCGCTGACCCTCGCGCCACGAACACGGAGAAAGTTGAGCGTGTCACGAGACAAGCGCACCCGACTTTCACGGCTTACCTGAGAGGAGTCAGGTTCAGAGATTTGGATGAGCTGGCAGCTGAGGCGAAGCGCATTCAGGGAGACATCCTCTCTGCGCGAGCGTATCGGCCGCCCCCTCCCGCATCGTTCTCACTTGAGCCGCGCTGCGCGTGGAATGGCAGCTCAGCGCGCAGTCCATCTAGAGCTGAAGCGTCAGCACAGTTTGCTGACGAGCGTGTCCCAAGGGGTTGGGAGTTGACCGACCGCGCTTTGGACCCATTCAGCTACGCGTTGCGAACAGCACACGCTGCCGCAGAGCGGAACGAACCGAGGCGAGATCGCGAGGCCGACACGCGGCCCCCCCCATCCGCGCCGCGAGTTCGAGATGACCGACCGGAACGGGGCGACCAGCGCCTAGCCCGTCGGGGCCCGGGCAACTGTTGCTACCGGTGCGACCAGCCGGGGCACTTCGCCCGAGAGTGTGGCCGCCCTCCCGCCCGTGACAAATGACGGTAGCGAAACGGCCAAAGCCGCCGGTGATCGACCTTCGATCCCGCGCGGCGTACACAGAAAACCCTGGTTTGCTAGCGCCTTTCGCATGTCGCGTAGGAAGTTCTGTTGACCTGTCAGCGCCGTTCATTGAGCTAACGATAGCTCGAAAGAAATTCACCGCGTTATTAGATACAGGAGCAAGCGCTTCTTTGTTCGGTGACGAGGTGTTAAACCACCTCTGCGAGAACAAAATCCGGCTGAGAGAGTGCGATACCACTTTTCGCCTCGCGAGCGGCGCAGCTCAATCAAGCGGTGCAGCTAGGATAGTGGTTCGCTGGGAAAGACGCGTGCGGCGACAACGCCTCGTTCATCTTCCCTGTTTATCAGTTCCTGTAATTCTTGGACGAGACTTCCTAGCCAAGACAGGTATTGTGATAGACATCAGCAGCGGAGGCTACAGGGAGCGCACGTCAGGCGCCTTGAAGCCTTTAGGGGAAGCGCCCGCGGCGTCGCAGACCATTCAGACTCCGAACGCGGCGCGAGCGGGGGGAGACCGTGACAAATCCACCCCGCCAGCCCGAGACCCAGGAGGCGAGCGGACCATCGCCGCTGAGGGAGAGGGCAGGGAGAAGGTTGCCGCGGTAGAAAGCTGCCCTGCCGCGCAGGAAAGGTCAGCGCACCCCTTGTTGTCGGAAGTGAACAGCGTGACGGAGAGGGAGAAGGCACGTTTGTCATCGCTGCTCTACGAGTACAACGCGACATTCACTGAGCGCCCGGGCCTCACTACCCTAGTCAGGCACCGAATAGACACGGGTGACGCACTGCCTTGGAAGTGCAATCCTAGACCAATTAGCTTGGCCAAGAGAAAAGCCCTGGACAGCGCCTTAGAAGAACTTATCGATACTGGCGTTGTTGAGAGGTCTAACAGCCCTTGGGGCTTCCCGGTGGTCTTGGTTCCAAAGAAAGACGATACATATCGACTTTGCGTGGACTACCGCAAGCTGAATGATGTTACGAGGAAAGACAACTACCCTCTACCAACCATTTCTTCCCTAGTGTCCAACCTAGGTGGGGCGAAGTACTTCACAACGCTCGAAGCTAGCCGCGGATGCTTTCAGGTTGAAATGAATGAGCGGCACAAGGATAAAACTGCTTTCACTTGTCACAGAGGCCTTTTCCAATTCAAGAGAATGTCTTTTGGCTTGGTAGGAGCACCCGCTACTTATCAGCGCCTAATGGACCGTGTTATGGGAGATGCGAAGTGGCAACATGCGCTCGCGTACCTAGATGACATTGTGGTGTACTCAAAAACGTTCGAGGAACACCTGCGCCACTTGAGGGACGTCCTAGAGAGGCTGAGGTCCACGGGAATCACTTTGAACCCGAAGAAGGCATAGCTCACCGCGACCCGAATAACACTGTTGGGGTTGACGATCGACAGAGGCCGAATTCTGCCGTGCGATGATAAGCTTGAGGCTTTGCTTAAGTTTCCGTCCCCCACAGATATAGCCGGTCTCAGGCGCTTCCTGGCAATGGCGAACTTTTATCGCCAGTTCATCCCAGATTGCGCAGCGCTGCAGTCGCCTTTGACAAAGCTTTTGAAGAAAGGCGAGCGCTGGAGTTGGGGTCACGAGCAAGAGGATGCACTGCGCAACCTCACCAAAGTGCTCGCTGACACGGCTGAGTTGCAGATATCCGACATAAACAGAGAGTTTGTGATTCAAACCGACGCAAGCGACCTGGGCTTAGGAGCAGTGTTGCTTCAGGAGCATGAAGGCGTTCTCCGTCCGGTAGCTTTCGCGAGCCGTTCGTTGACGCCGGCAGAGAGAAACTACTCGGTGACAGAGAAGGAATGTCTCGTGATAGTTTTTGCTCTGCGTAAGTTCGACTACTACGTCGATGGGGTGGCATTTGTGATCGAGACGGATCACATGGCGCTCACCTGGCTGAGACGACTCAGCGAGCCGAGCGGCCGCCTAGCGCGTTGGTCCCTGTTGCTGCAGCGTTACGACTTCACCGTGCGCTGCCGCAAAGGGAACAACAACGCTGTGGCTGACGCACTCTCGCGAGCGCCTGTCCAGTGCGAGGAAGGTCACGCGACCGACCGCCCGACAGCCGGAGAGAGCGAGGGACTGACCCGAGCCGTAGTCCGTATAAGGAACGCTGACCAACCGTTGATCCAGGGCGAGAGCGTGAACCACGTGGACTACGCAAGTTCCGTGGGGATCGTGTTCAGCAGAAAGCAGCTGCTCGAAGCTCAGCAGAAGGATCCGTTTTGTCGAAAGGTGTTCGACGGGCTCCGGGAGCCGGGCGGCAGGGCCGCCGCGCACACGGAGACAGCTGGTTTTGCTCTCGGTGCGGAGCGCTCGGAAACAGCTGGTAGTGCTGTGAGCGCGATGGATTCGTATCTGCTGGATTCCGACGGCGTCCTGTTGAGGTATGTCCCCTCCGAGTACGACACAAACGAGGCGTTCAAGGTGGTGATACCGCGAGTATTGAGAGCAGCACTGTTACTCTACTTTCACGACTCGTGCATCGCTGGGCATGCAAGCGGCCCAAAGACTTACACTAAGTTGTGTCGCTTTGCTACCTGGCTTGGCATGAAAAGGGACGTAACACGCTACGCCCGCTCGTGCCATGTGTGCCAAAGTGTGAAGCCCTGAGGCGGACGACCACCCGGCCTCATGCACCCGATTAACAGCCAGACTCCCTGGCAAATCGCGGCGTGTGACATCATGGGACCGTATCCTATGACACCGAGTAGGAACAAGTTCTTGCTGGTAGTCACGGATCACTTCAGCAAGTGGATTGAACTTTTCCCCCTTAGAAAGCTGACGGCACGAGTGATCATGGACAAGCTGATGGACGTATTCACCAGGTTCGGTTTCCTAGAGAAGCTGATAACGGACAACGCGTCCTACTTCACTGCGAAGGTGTTCGTTGATTCGTGCGCTGCACTCGGCATTAAGCACAAGAAAACGACCACCTATCATGCTCAGTAGAACCCCACGGAACGAGTCAATCGCAACGTTAAGCACTTGGTTGTCGCGTACTCTGAGAAGCACAACGATTGGGACTCCTATCTGCCGGAGATCGCGTTTGCTTTGCGTTCGACCGTTAACCGCTCGACTGGGTATGCGCCGTCTTCTCTCAATCTGGGTAGAGAGCTGCTAAATCCGATGGACCGGATTCTCTCGGAGAGCAGGAAGACGCCAGTCGCTTCGTCAGCACGAGCTGAGTACGCGACGCCGCTGCGCGCTAAGATGACGGAGGCCTTACGCAAGGCTCGCCGCTACCTGAGCACCGCTGGTGCACAGCAGAAAGCACAGTACGACCGCTCGCACCGGGATGTTCACTACGAAGTGGGCGATCTGGTGCTTCGACGCCAGCACGTTCTGAGCGACGCTAGCAAACAGTTTGCGGCCTCGTTGGCGCCGAAATGGATCGGGCCGTTCCGCGTGCGAGAGAAACTTTCCTCGCTCGTTTACAGGCTCGAGGACTTGCGGTCGAAACCGACAGGCGGACCGGTGCACGTATGCGACCTGAAACGCTACGTGCAGCGAGATGAGTGGGTTGAGGACGCAGCCCGACCCGCGCCACAGTCGGATAACGAGCGCTGCGATCAGCCGGTGAACCCCGCGTCCCGCTATAACTTACGCCCTAAGCAGAAACAGAATCTGCCTGCGCAGCCTAGAGCGAGGGCGCGAGCCGACAGGCAGTCTCGTTAGATGCATGAACGTACGGGCCGCTCATGCCGATCAGTGTAACACAAGACTGAGTTGCGTTAAATCGCATGACTATCGTGAGGGGCGAACAGCCACGCAGCACGCGCTGCGGGAGCTGGCTGCATCTGTGTTGACCTTTTTCAGCGCAGATGGAAAAGAAGCAGGGCACATCAGAACGACACCGTTCCACTACCAACTACCAGCCACCATCCAGCTTCGGCAACGCGCCGCGCCCAAGGCTCGACGCTACACCACGCCCGCGACCTGCAGTCGCCACCCTGGCCACCCCTGCTACCTGTCACATCGCATCGGAGCTACCCACCCGCCGACTGTGCGCCACCGCCTGCGGGGCCCCATTACCACCGCAACCCTGGGTCCTCGACTGCTGACCAGGTATGCCAGGGCAGCCCAACCGCGGCCTCAACCATAAAGCGCCGCAGCCCTGGCCCCTGAAGCCACCTGACCCAGTACCTCAGGGGCGCAGCCATGGACCTGGCCTCCAAGTCATCGCAGCCGGCGCCAAGGAGGCGGTCGACCGAATTCACCGGAACGGCGCAGCCACGCGCACTTGTAAGACCGTGACAGGGAGCAAGATGCCAAGCGTCATCGTGCGGAAGGCCAAGCCCTCGGAGCGAAGCAGCTGATCGGCGGGGTCGTGGCGCGGCCGTCAACCGATGCACCTGCGGGAGCTGAAGAACTTCGATCCCAGGATGGCGGAGAAGATCAAGTTATGTTGCCCCTGTTTCTGTGTTCGGGAGGCTTCTTAAGGAGGGGAGGATGTGGGATACACAGGTATCCCCTCTCGTCCCCCGCGCCGGCGGCGACCGTGAATTACACGGGTGCGCTGGCCACCAGCAATGTGGAGAGAAGGCACCCCCGCGACTCTGCTCATTTCCGTCCAGCACTGACGTGACGTCACGGCAGCGCGCTGCCTTCTGCGGAAAGGGTAGCCCGCCTATGCTTGACGGCAACGATTTGCTACCAGGGAGGCATTGCCAGAAGGGATAAAAGGGGGGAACGCGCGGCGGGAAGGGACTCTCGCTGCCGGACCTTACCTAAGTGCCCCACGGACCCCTTTCTCTGTCCGCCGGCCCCCGAACACCAACGCCGGTCGACGTCAACGCGTTGGTGAGCTACTGAGCATCTATTTTACGGATAGAACATTCTTCCATAGTGTGCTTTACCTCGCGTTAGGATAATAAACTATTTCCTAGCGTGCCCTGCCGTTGCCCATTTCGTCCGAGCCTGCCGTGGCAGCGACTCTGCGCCACGGGTTGGGGAAACGTGTTGCGTACTCGAATAACGCCTGCGTGTAGCTTGCACGGAAGCTCGCCTTCCCGGCCAGCTGGACGTAGATTGACCCCTTACGTTACAACATAAATGGTAAACTGGGCTAAATTGTGCGAAACAAATTAGGGTTTATGAGTTATGAGCTTTAACGTCCCAAAGAAGCTCAAGCTTAGCGGAGGGCTGCGGAGAATTCAGGCTCCGTGCGGTTCTCTACTTGCACTGTCCTCACACAGTGCATGCGCCTTTATAGGATTACGCCTACATCAAAATGCAGTTGCCGCAGCCAGGGTGGAGCCCATGTCATCTTTCTCAGCAGCCGGGCACTATAAGCACTGAGCCACAAGTTATACAGCGTTGTGACCAGTCTTTTATTATTCGCATTCTAACCATTCGTTATTTTTCAGGAGCGCGATGTTCCAAAAGATTAATCTTTTGTCGGTGCTACCACTCTACAAATACAAAGCAGGAATGCACCTATACCAGGAATTCTTATCGCCATCCATAGACATGTACTTTAGAAAGTAAAGTAAGAAATTCAGTTTATAGAAAACTTTCGTGTTTTTCTCAACCCACGGCCTCTTTTCGCCGTGTATTTCCTTACTTGAGATTTTGTGTGGCGCATAATAAAACAAGTGCGCAAATCTCTTCTTCATTCCGATGCGAATCGCTTTTTACATCAAGGACAAATTGGATGTAGCGTAAGCTTTGGCGGAGTGTGACCAATAGGTTTATAAATATACAACATTCACTGCACCTCCATTTGTTTAAGTTTGTCATCGCCGCTGCTGGAAATAGGAACACTGTCGCGCCATTTAAAATTAGGGATATTACCTTAGTCTACCCAAGGCTGCCTCAATCGAATACAAAGCGATATTTCCTGCCACTGTCCAACTGAGACTTAAAGAGCACCATTGCGGAAGGGGTGCTTGGCCGCTTTGCTCGCCGCACGTCCGCGTTTGTCGCCTACGGTGCACAAAGGTGACTTTGGAAGGTGCGCAGCTCAAAACCCACCTGGTTTTTTTATGAGTACTGCTTTTCCGCGGCTTTCTGGTTTCTGGCTATTTAATACGGCTCTTGCTAGGGGACGCCGGGAGGCAATTTTGGGCATGTTAAGAATTGCGTGCGACCAAAAAAGAGGGCGCGAAGATGTAACCAACCCAAATGCCTTAATTCTCTCTGCTGCTAAATGTTCTTTTTTTATTTCGTGCATGAGAATAAGACGCTTGTGAAAGGAAAAATGACGCAGAGGCCGTCTGTCGGTGTCCAGCGTCTGATAGAGCAGGAAAAAAATTGGAGGGGCCACTTGAGCTCCGCCTTAAGAATGTAAAGCGATATCCTTAACTGGGTAATGCCCCTAAATGTGGAATTTGTTCTCAACCTTTCATTCATAGGTATGTGAGAGTAGTAACACACAACTTCCGCAATTGTGCAGCGTTTAAGGATGCATTACTGCCCTGCGAAGGCAGGGGCTGCCACCGGTACGACTTGTGCGACCCAGGAACCTTTCGCAATATTTCATTTATTGAACAGCCGCCTGCCGTGGTGAAAAAGTTGCTCTAAATCCGGTGGGCAGGTTGTGATGATGCATCAAGGTCGAGTGACCTAGGCGGCCCACCAAGTTCTCTGGCGGGTGGCCACCTGGGCCACCCTACGCCACCCTTTGGTTCGCTCGCATGGACAAGAACGCCGATTCAGACGCCGGACTTTCTGAGTAACAAGGCACCTAATACTGTCGCGTTAAAAAATTTGCCGCCCTCATAGCCTCGAACGGGATTGGAAGACAAGGGGAGGGGGAGGATAGTTGAATTTTATGCTGGTTGTTTTATGAGACAGGACCATCAGCGAAATTTTGTTGTGGTTTATGGCAAGAAAAAACTGCAGAAAAATAAAAAAAACAAGGACACACTCATGCCTCACATCTTCGCGTTCCATAATACGATGCCGCCCTACATCGGCAGTCCACCACCATCACATAACATAGAAATTCTTTGAGACACACTCATCTATATAAATAAGGTAGCCACCTTCCGGGATCTTCCCGCGCAGCTCATACTCCCCGCACCAAGGCGCACTGCTCTCGGAACACCAACTTCGATGATCGTGGTGATTCGCCCTTGCGGTCCATCACGCTGCTCTTCGAAAGACTGAGTACTTCCAGGAACACAAATCGAGTACACTGAACACACTGTTTCTCTCAACCGAGAAAATCTAACACTGTACACTGTGATTTCAATGTCCCTTTTAGGTGTTCGCTGTAAGAAGTCCAAGAAGAACATGACATCAAGTCACAGAAGAAAAGGATGTTCAATGCTCTGACATATTACACTTGTCAGGATAGCACCGTCTATGACACAAACATCTCGTGGAGCCATGTGTTGACGAGCAGCTTCAATGCGTGTAGCTCAAAGCGGAATGCTTTTGCAGTCCATTCAATAGACGTTCGCTCAACGCACCTTAAAAACTAGTGTCTAGAAAGCCCAGATTAGGCTGCGATACAGTGCTATATAGAACATCGACTCATTAAGAATCTTGGTCATCTGCCTTCTGTAGGGGCTATAAAGTAACCTCAGAAATGCGCACGCTGATGGAAATTATTAAATTGAGTCAGCAACTTCCTTAAAGAATTTAGATTAAGCCCTTTCACAAGCCTGACTACGTGGTTCGAGTAAGTAGAGAAAATTAGCTCTAAGACATAAATTAAGATCAACTGCCAAAAATCACTGGATTGCAGACTTTACAAAAGAAAAAGAGCGCTACAAGTTGCTTAAGAACAAGTGAAAAAAAGCTACTGCACCAGATTTTTGAGGAAGAAACAGGTTGTAATAATGCATCGACTTTCACTGAGAGCACCAAACAATGATTGCAACTATTCTCTGCAGCCCCAGCACTTTTATCCTCGCACAACGCAAAACTTGCAGCACGTCGGCAGGCTTTGCAAACAAGGTGTTAGAGAGGAGTATCCGAGCAAGCACTGAAAGTTCTGTGAGCATCAAATGCCTGGTTTGTCGGCTCATTGATAATAGTTGTGAATTCCATTAGGCTCTACTGTTGTGAACCGGGTGCAGAGGAACAGGTACGCGATTACAGGCGCCGCAGCTGCAGCATATGCGAGCAAAATGAGTTGCGTCGCAGTTTTCGTGCCGTCACTACGGAAATTAAAAGACGCACATGACACTTCGCAAACTGCTAAGTTATGTGTAAATCGTGAAGCACACATTTTTGTCCGTAGCAAAGAGGGTGAGTTCATCACTGTGGGTGAAAATCTTCACATTGAGGAAGAGAGAAAAATTGGATAGCTACGCTGTTAGTAATACTGTGGCAAAGTGATTCAAAATATAGGGAAAACAACAAATGGGAAAACAATGGGGCAAACAAAAAATACTTTGACGAACAGATTTAAAAGTCTTTCTAAAGGTTTGTTGCGCTCCTGGTTACAAACCCACCTTACATAACACTCAGTATATCACAGGCTTAGGCCGGCTTGCTTGCGGGCCTCCAACGCCGCAAAACAAATCATGAAGAGCGTCATCAAACGCCTTCGCAAGGTCAATCGGAAGAAGTGACATTTGACCGATCTCATATGATGCATCTTTTGCCATGCGAGGTTTTTCTCCGCAGAAAAGAGGACACACAGACAAAACGACAGTACGAGAGCAAACTGACAACTGTTTTATTCTGTGGTTTACACGTACAAATGACTTCCGAAAGGCCATCGGAGGAACGGGCAAAAAGGATAGACGTTTGGATACTGTGGCCTCCATTACCGCAGAACTGATGTGACACTATATTATGCCTAAGATAATCATCTGCAGACGGCAACGAAGAACCGGAGAAAAAAGTTTGTAAATCACTTTGCTAAGCAAAATTGGACGATATCTTTCATCTGTTTTCTACAGGGTGTTATCTGATTGTTAAAATTATTTTCTTTTCATCGAAATATGGAGTGATGCCACACATCAGCATAATAAGGGCCTTCAAAAAATTGCATCAAAGCTGGCTCAAATCAAGGCGAATTTTTTATAGAAGTCAATAGTAATACCATATAGCCAGAGAGCTTGCTGATCATGCAAATAAAAAATGACAGACTTAGTTTTGTACAAAGTGTTAGGCACCTCCACTACACCGCCTGTTCATCTAGAAGTCGAGGAAAGGCTTCAAGTAAGCAACTTTTTTCCGATGTTGCCTTTTGGCTCCCATAGCTGCCGAAAAGCTTCTGGAAGCAGTAAAAGAAAGCATAAACACTACCAGGTGGATCGCTCTGGTTGCAACTTCCCTGTCGAATTTCTGACTTGTCCTTCGCAAGATCAGTTTGCCTTTCATGACTCAGGGCTTGACGAGATTGCTGCTCATATAGAACGCTACTCGATCTAGACCTTTTTAAGGCCCCCTTGTATCTTTCGAGTGCAAACTGTTGTCTCTCCGATTTTAGGGTATTGATTTCGTCTACATAGGCAAACCATTAACCCTGCCTAGCATGAGTACCTTAAATGAAATAAGCCAGAGCTTAGGAAGAGGATGTTTCTTCAGGAAAGTGATTAATGCTTATGCTTAAATAAGCAAATTTTTGCCTGGAAGGTTTTTCAGAAGTCCTTCTTCTGAAAAAATCCCCGTTCACTGCGTGACCTTAGGTTTGTCAAGTATGTGGATACAGCGCGTTCAACGATATCATCGTAGAGCAGACAAATAATTATTTTACACAGCTCCTATCGAGAGTGTAGTATGTTCCTACTATCCCTCCATATCAGAAAGACACCACGCAGTTATCGAACGAAATTATGGGCCGCACCCCTCAACCAATCGCACTGGTTAACGTGTCTGTTGGAACTTATATTCCGTCAAGCTTAAAACTAGATGAACTTTAACACTCAGTAAAATTCGCACTCGCACTTTTCTATTCCACCATCCACAAAGTTCTCCTCACGGGCACAGTCGGCAGGCGAAGCAGCTCTGGGACCATAGCGCCAACACGGCATGCCCGCTCCCCGTACTGACAAACCCAATTAAAATCTCCAAGGTTAGAATATTGCTGTTCCTGCACAAATGGTCGTCGACTGATATAAAGGACAGCTTTCTCTCTTACATCGCGGCAGAGGCACAAACACAAATATTTTGCCGCTGTGCACCTGAGACTTTCACCGCGCTTGATGGTAGCGTAACCTGTCCCAGTCCATTTCTCTTATCCGGCCAGCCGATGAAAAATTTCTTTTTAATCCACTGTTATGTGCAATTGAGAACTGCGTATGATGCCTACGGCATAGCATCACATCGCCAGGTATTTCGTTAGCATTTCAATATTTCCAAACACGTCCAGATGTGCACAGGTGCCTGCGAAGGAAATAGAGTAGCAAGCCATGGTCGCGATAACAGGTAAAGAAACTGGAGGGTACTCAGTACACGCGCAGACACAAATAGAACAGGGCCAGAGAGAAAATGCAAGTTTCTTTCTGGAGGAAAACAAAGGGCGCGACGAAGATTTGTGAGACGAACGAGTAGATAACAGGACGTCGTCTGCCATTAGCTCTCCAGTTACGTCGATAGACCAAAGAGTTGTTTAGAGGCCGCGTTCTTCAAGGCACGCTTGTAATTCCAGTAGTGCGAAATAAGGAGACTGGGTATGTAGACAACTTTCGTCAGCGTACGGGGCTAGCAAGGCTCTAAACCTTCGCCAAAAATGACCGTATTTACAATCTACGCTTTCGGTTTGTTTATCTCAAACGTTTCGGGAGGGTCAGTGACTCTAAATACAAGAATAAATGTACGCCGTGAAAATTGCCTAGTTCTTTCGGATAGCTAATTTCATGATGTTTTCTTCCAATGCAATTCTTCTTTTGGTAGAATCAATTGAATCACAATTTAAAACTACAAGTGTGCCATCATTTCGAATCACTGGCTTCCCTTCACCGTATAATCACTTGCTTTGTTTGTGAGTCCTGTGATGACTTTTTTCTTCGCAGCCACAGCTAAAAATCATTAAAAAGCAAGTCTTCATGTTACTTAATTAATCATTTGGCGGTAATGGTTTTAAAAACTCTCGCGTACCGTTGCGAGAGAACATTTTGAGCGAATATTTTGGGAGAACACTAAAGGGTTGCAGCTTAAGTAAAAAATGCACATGGCTGGAAAATCTTAATTCAACTAAATACAAAAACTGTTACACGCTCCCGGCGGGATCCTTGGCCATAAGAGCTCGCTCTCTAAAATATGGTCATCCACGGTTTTTTCGCACCAAAGGGCATCGCCGCTAACTCACTTCGAGGCATATATGCCAACACATAGCTCTATCACAAATGTTACCAACGCGATGCCCATGAACGCTCCTAAACAAGAAAAAATTCGAAATTCGGAGAGCTGCCCTTTAATATCTTCATGGTCAATGGTCTTAATTGATCTCGTTTCTCGAAAAGGGCAAACAGCATCCTCTATTTTCGGTATAACTACAGAAGCCTCAAATATTTTGCGCAGCATGTCACTGTAAGCCCTTGCGAAGGGGTAGCTCTTGTGCACTTGTGTTACCGGCATGATTACTTTTATCATTTCCTTCGATTCCAACACTCCAGATGCGACATAGGTGAAAAACATTTGGGAAGGCAGTTTACCAAACAGATCCGCCCTTCTGAATCTGCACACTGCAAGCACTTCTGCGCGGTGGTCGAGACGAGAGACGATTGCCTGCGCCGTTCGAGGAATGCTGTGCGCAGGTTTGAATACAATAGTGTCTTCGTAATTTTGTTAACCAGGTCATAGTGCACGTCCGATCCATCGACAACGCATGGAAATAGGTTCCCGCTTTCGAGAGCTTCTTCCACTTCAGCAAGTGTGTCAATGCTTTTCGGTGGTGAACGCAAACTAAGCCTAGAGATCAGCTCACTTGCAAAGTAGTTTGAGAGCGGAAGAATGACTAGAATCAAGACACAATGTACGATTTAGCGACCTGGTGTACTGCACCTCATGGAAGGAAACAGGAACGATGTGGAGTAAAATGACGCCACAAAAAGCATTAGATTATCGAGAAAGGAATTCAAAGACGCGGATCCAAGTCGCCGTAGGTCAGAGAACGCTACCATGATAAGGCAGGTTCCAAGGCTAGCGGCTGTAAGTAAAAATCCTATGCAACTATTGATTAGGATGCTGAACATCGATACAAAGTGAAGGAACGCGCAGTGGGCATAGAAAGATTCATGCGTGTATGTCAACGCTGCAGGAAGGATTGCGTGCGAAATGCTGAATTTCGTGAGAACACACAACTCCATTACTACATCAATGTTTCCTCTAACTAGATCTATATTTAAGTGGGATGACCTCTCGTACGTTCGCATTATGAGTGTTGCGTTCAGGACGAGAAGTGCACTTTCAATCACACCCACTTCTCTTCCGGAACAAGGATTTGGATTCGGGCGGAGCTCTTCACCATAGCATGCAAAGGTGATGAGCTCATTCTTTAACTGCAGCTTTGTGAATGTCCGTGAGTGGAATGGCAGAGAATAATTTCGGCACTCTTCATAATGCACTGAGGTCGGAGTGTTTCCTTGCACGTTTACCGTTTCGTTTTGATTCCTAGCTGAACGTACGCACTTGTGGCAAACAAGAACAGGTGTTGTTCATTGGGTCGGTTTTAAGGCGCGTTGCACGGTGGTGATGATTTCGGAACTATCGTTAACAAGTGTCCAGTGAACAAGACCAGTTGTGTAGGAATCTTTTAAAACAACTTTAAGGCAACGTAAAGCATGTCGGCTAATTGCTGACATAAAACTTTGGACCTGATGCTGCAGTATGTGTTCCGTTTAATAATGCGATGGAATCCATGGTTTTGCAGTGTCCTCCAACTTAATAGATGTCACATCCGGGGCGCCCATTTATTGACGAAGGAGTCCCTTCTCTTTTCACATGTCGCTATAACCGCATGATTATGCTTCTCCATATACGTGCAGAGTGCATAGTTGGTACTCGGTTTGACGGTGTCAGCAAAAAATAATAGCTGAAGAACTAAAAACGCGAACAAGAATGTTGTCATCCAAGCCATTGTCGATGTCAGAATGGGTGACGAAAAACTGCCTTGTCCTGCAGTTAGGCATAGCCTATGGGAAAAGATATTTATGCACAAAACAAAATTAAACAGAATTACCAGAAATGCAGCACCTCGAGATGATTTGGGAAGGCACGAACGTGCTCACCTGGTTATTTATGGCAATGGAACTGATGAACAGTGTTAACCTTGTTCCGAAAAAATAAACACCTCTAGCCTAAGGAATATTCAAAGGCAGATACGGACTTAAATAGACAAGTTCTCCTTCCCGGGTTGACCGCTTCCCACTGCCAGCCGTTACACTTCGCGACTAGAGCACATTAGCAAATTCAAGCCTTAAGGAATTTGCCAAGGATCTCCAGTGATCGCATCTCTTTTAAAAAAGAAGTGTAGCTCTTGCAAAGGGAAGCTCGACGATCTCAAAAACGAATTTGCCTACTTTCGCTGCTGCAGTGTGCAACACAGTCACGATTCGAGTACACCACATAAACGCTGCCCAAGATATTAAGGGCTCGGTTCAATAAATATATTGCACATCAGATATTTAGAAGGGATGAAAAAAGCGTGTTGCTTGAAACAGAGACCCTACGGTACCACCCACATAAATTGGGCATTGTCAAAAGTAGGCGTGCTATAAGTGTTTCTTATTAACATATCCTCTACAAATGCGCAACCTTGTTTACTTTTTGCACGGCCGAAGGTATACATATTATGCAAATTTCTTGTGGAAGGACATTAAAAACAAAGCGGGTGCACGAGTGAACGAGCCGGTTTTCTCGAAAACATTCAGCAGAGATGACAGCTGAGCATGTCATTACGTCCATGACGACTGAAAAATCGAAACATTTCGCGCGTGGACCTGATGCGTTTACATGTGTTGAGCATTCCTGACGAAGTGAAACTGCCCATGCTTTCAAGCCTAGGCAATTCGCATGCTGTGGCCGATCGTCAAAGTTTACTTGCTACTTTCAGGTTCAGGTTAACAATCGATTTTATATTTTTTTGTATATCGTGTTCTTGCCCAGGGTTTTCTGACTCGGGTGAACGCGCTTTACAAGAAAAAGAAAAATGAAATTCATTTAGAAATGTGTGGTCGGGAGTGCAGTTGAAAGTTGTAGAAGAACGGCAGATTGGGGGAGTTGGAAATGCTCCATAATGTTAAAACAGCGCTAAGCAACAAGGACGAAGAAAGAAGGGAACACACACAAAGGCGCTGATCTTACAACTAAATTTTATTTGAAGTAAGCAGGTCAATTTATACGTACACAAGAACTACGCACATGCACATGGTCAAACACAGATGTACTCATTTAAAATGCAAATAAAAACACACTGCATCAAAGGCTCGTGCAGTTATCGCCGATATGATATCCCCTGTGCAACAGGCTCATTTCTTTGGAGGTTAGGGTTACTGAAGGTGTGCTGACGCAACAGCTTGTCTTTCTGTTGATATGAAAGGCCTCTGCTATCTCTCTTGTGCGCCGATCATTGTGCACAAACAACACTTCCGTGTCGACAAAATACGGTGTGCATTTACATGTGAAGCAATGCTTGGCTAGGTTAGTCTCTTTTTTTCTCAAGGAATTGGCGTGCTTCATGAGGCGTACATTAATACATCGGCTGGACTGACCTATGTACGTAGAACCACATGAAAATGGGATCTGGTAGACAATGCCAGTCCTGCACTGGACATATTGATTGACATGGTTGATGTTACACACTTTCCTCTTTTTATGTCCTTCCATTTTTCTTTGTACTGCGGCCCCTACTTTACATAGTTTATTAGGGGCTGAAAAAATAACATTAACTCTGTACTTAGCCCCCACATTTTTAAACCGGTGCGACAGGTTGCGAACACATGGCATGGCAGTCACTCTCTTCCTTTCTTTTTGACTAGACTGCACATCTGAGGTGCGCTCAGAGGACTTCACAGCTTTTAATACTTTATGAGCACTTGACACAGTAACCGATTCCGGGTATCCTGCTTCCCGGCACTTGCGCACTTGGGCTAGGAGACTGCTGCTCATTTGATGGAGGCATGATTTGTTTACTGCTATACTTAAACAATTAGTAACAATTCCAGCTTTTACCAGTTTTAAATGAAACGACTTATAGTTCAGTAGGGGCTTCTCGCTTCGGGGGGAATATTGCCAACACACATGGTCGGGTTCAAAAGCCAGTTTTAAATCAAGCAATTGCAAGCCATTTTGCTGGGGGACTTCATGCGTAAACTTCAGTCCCGTGCCATTTTGTGTAAAAACATCAAGAACTCGTGACACTTATTCAAGATCTAGGGGCCTTCCAAAAACTAGGAAATCATCCACGTAACGGAAAATGCGAGTGTCTGTTCTTGCTAATTCATTTGACACTTGCCTATCAACGCGGCTCAGAAAAATATTGCTCAGGATAGGGGCTACCCTAGCGCCTATGCAGACACCCGACTTTTGCATAAGTACTTTGCCTTCCCACATAATATACGTGTTATTGAGGTAGAATGACAGCAGTTCTAGAAAGGACACGGTTGGAATACCACAGGAATTCTGGAAGAGGCATTCATCGTTGTCTTCAGTAATACATAGCTGGACGTATTTCATGAGTCGGATATGTGGAAGTGAATAGTACAAATCAACCACATCCACACTGAAGTCAGAGCGAGGGCCGGGATTTTCATCCCTGAGGAACCTTGCAACAGTTTCCGAGTTGGGAACCATGAAAGGATCCACTACATCAAGTGCAGAGAGATGTCTGCACAGGTTAGTAGATACAACAAACTGCCAAGAGTTGCGCTCAGAAAGTATTGCGGAGTTTATGTTCTTTTTTCAGCCCCTAATAAACTATGTAAAGTAGGCGCCGCAGTGCAAAGAAAAATGGAAGGACATAGAAAGAGGAAAGTGTGTAACATCAACCATGTCAATCAATATGTCCAGTGCAGGACTGGCATTGTCTACCAGATCCCATTGTCATGTGGTATGGTTCTACGTATGGTTCTACGTACGTAGGTCAGTCCGGCCGATGTATTAATGTACGCCTCATAGAGGGTGCCAATACCTTGAGAAAAGAAAAGACTAACCTAGCAAAGCATTGCTTCACGTGGAAATGCACACCGTATTTTGTCGACACGGAAGTGTTGTTTGTGCACAATGATCGGCGCACAAGAGCGATAGCAGATGCCTTCCATATCAGCAGAAAGACAAGCTGTTGCGTCAGCACACCTTCAGTAACCCTAACCTCCAAGGAAATGAGCCTGTTGCACAGGGGATAGCATATCGGCGATAACTGCACGAGCATTTGATGCGGTGTGTTTTTATTTGCATTTTAAATGAGTACATCTGTGTTTGACCATGCGCATGTGCGTAGTTCTTGTGTACGTATAAATTGGCCTGCTTATTTCAAATAAAATTTAGTTGTAAGATCAGCGCCTTTGTGTGTGTTTCCTTCTTTCTTCGTCCTTGTTGCTTAGCGCTGTTTTAATATTATTGAGCAGTTGAAAGTTTTATGCGCAACACAAGGGATTAAAACGGTTTTCTTCAGTAAAAAACAGGAAAGCAAATGTGTATGAATTCGTGCGTGGATGTGAGCCCACGTGTGAAGGCATGTTTCTATGAGTGTGCTTTCATGTAATGGTTAGGAAAGGGCTGCAAAAAATACTGGCGTCCTTTTTCACCTTTCAAAAATTATAGGCGAGAAATTAGAGACTGTGAAGCTTATAGCATTACAGACCGAGAAGACTCTCATCGCTGCATGAATTGGCGCGAGTGTGCACCGAGAAGCTTATGCTGTAAGACCTATGCTCTAAAACTTATGCTATAAGACCCATGATACAAACTTATACTATAAGACCTATAACAGATGCTTACGCTATAAGGCTGATAAGCTTATAGCATTACAGACCAAGAAGACTCCTATCGCTGCATGAATTGGCGCGAGTGTGCACCGAGAAGCTTATGCTGTAAGACCTATGCTCTAAGACTTATGCTATAAGACCCATGATACAAACTTATACTATAAGACCTATAACAGATGCTTACGCTATAAGGCTGATAAGCTTATAGCATTACATACCGAGAAGCTTCTCATCGCTGAAGGAATTGGCGCGAATGGGCCCGAGAAGCTTAGGCCATAAGACCTATGCTATAAGACCTTTACTATAAGCTATGCTCTATGACAAATGCTATAAGACTTATGCTATAAGACCTATGATACAAGCTTATGCTATAAGACCTAAAATAGATGCTGATGCTATAAGACTGAGAAGCTTATAGCATTACAGACCGAGAAGCTTCTCATCGCTGCAGGAATTGGCGCGAGTGGGCACCGAGAAGCTTATGCTGTAAGACATGCTGTAAGCCCTATGCTCTAAGACTTATGTTATAAAACCTATGATACAAACTTATGTTATAAGGCCTGCAATAGATGCTTATGCTATAAGGCCGAAAACCTTATAGCACTATAGACTGAGAAGCTTCTCATCGCTGCAATAATTGTCGCGAGTGGGCACTGAAGTTCCACTGAAATCACGCTGGCTGTGGTGTGAATTTAAGTGGGTTGGAAGGCAGGGCTAGAAGGTGATAGCGCTACGACTAGGTGTCCAGGATGTGTAATGGTTGTGCTTCAACTCTAGAAGAATTAGGGAACAAACACTATGGAGGCGCTGTTAGAAGGTAACCACACATGTAAGCGGGATGCATCATATGTAGTGTACGAGCCATGTACGGTAGCACCAGGAGAAGTGAAGAGCAGAACCATTAATACACACGAGAAAGGCTCTTTATGTTTGTTGTCTGGCCTCATTATTACAATGTAGACTAAAAATCGCGCGTGGTTTCCTTGTTGCACTCTATTACTTATAAAGTGCGCTAATTTCTTTGTGTTCATTTTTTAAGAATATCGCTTCAGAACCCAGGATCATCATACCATCCCGTACCAAAGCATAATTAAATCAAAACTTGAAAAATATTTTTCTTTACCATCAATTACCTTGCCAAAAACCCTGCATTTATGGTGTATGGCTTTTACTGCCTGATTGTTTTTGTATATTATTGTCTCCTCGTTTTCGCTGTTTCTAAATCTGTTTGCAAAATTGCGGATGCCTCATCAACTTTTTTGTTGCAATTATTATTTCCCACTGCATGTGTTTTCCTCGGTGTGGTTATCGGCTGTATTTTGCCATGCTTCATATGTAAAATTATTGCAAGGAGGTCCCCCTGAAAGTTTCTACTTAGCGACCGCCTTCTGTATTGATTATTTTAAGTACTTCATACCTTTACTGCGTTGTCAACTAACAATAATAAAAATTTCGCGTTCGTTTAGGAAAATTCGTCCATGTTGTGCGACCCAAAAGTAATAGAAAAAGTGGCGTTCCTTTGATAATTATTGTGGTTTTCTTTCGAATAATTACATCGAAAGGTGAACAAAGGTCTCTTTCATTAACATCGGCTTCAGATTTTTTTGCGCCATCTATGCTACCTAATCCCAGCGAATTTCCGAATTTCATTGCCCACCAGATTTGAAGTTGAGGTCATTGCGAGCTACCACCAACATCTTTGCCTCATCACTGTATCCGTCTTACAGTAGACTCCACTGCGTTTGCAAAAGTGAGCATCGATTATCGTCTGTACGATACACATACCAGACTCATGACCATTTTTCTTCTTTATAGCGTCTTGGATATCATCAGTTTGCATTTGATTCCGGAAAAACTATGTTCTTCTTACCTTAATGTACACATGTCGTTTTCGTTTCGATAGCTCTCTGCGCTGTCCTCAATCGATATTCAAGGCTTGCGTTAGCCTACAAACTTAGCTCTATAGGCGAGTTGTGGCAAGAAGAAAAATAGTATAGGTCAGTTTTGAGAGATACTAGTACGATGCAATTATGATTTAAGAGGCCTTGCCAAACGTGCGCACCCGACACGTCATGCTGGCTGTGGCTTTCAGCGTTGAGGGGTCGCAATTCAGTGGATGCAAAGCGTGATTATGCCACCAGGCTGAACTACTAAGTGTAGGTTAAACAATCACAGGTTGTCTAATTTTTGCAGATTCGGCCGCTAGTGCATCGTTATTGACCGCTGAGCAGCTCGTGGACGTAAACCCCATGAGGTTGAAGATTTGCCCTTTTCTTAATCTGGTGGCTATTGCACACTAGGCATCGCTGCCTGCGGCAGAATATTGTTCTCTGTTCAAGGCTGTATAGCTTTGCCTTAATTTTCAGAGAGTATGATGGTATGAGGGGTGGAGATTTGCAGGCGCTTTGGGCTACTTCGAAAAATTATAATTAAGCCCACACGTATGTAGTGCGCTTTTAAACGTAGAGCAGGAATCAGCGAGTAGATTTTGGGGGTGTGCGAAGAAAGAGCGCTTCAGAGGGTTGCTCGCATGATGTCGCTGGAAGTACGCTGCGCGGTAAGACGCGTACGAGAAATTCATTGGAAGCTTACTCTTCAATGCAGGGTCGATAGTGTTTGCACAGTATTGGGCCAACTTACGCCGTTAACTTTTGAAGAGCTCGAAAATAGGTTCACTTTTTGTTTTTCGTTTAGCACGGCATTTCTTCTAGTCTCGCCTTCCCAGGATTTTTTTTCAGCCTGTGCTGGTCATTCTTTATTGGCCATGTTATTGCAAGTTCCTGCATCGCCCGTCAAGTGCCTGCCCTGAAAACATTGCGTATGTTTGGAAAGTACTCGGTTGTCCAACAAATGAAAAAAAACTCTTTTCTTTTAGCTATTCCTGGTGCTTTACCTTGTTGGTCTTGGCTCGTGAAAGCACTGACCTGATGGTGGAAGCCATGAACCTATAAAGCCACTGTTCGGCTAAGAATGTGAAGACCCTAATAATGCTCCGCAGTTCTTCTGCTGAGTACCTTAACATATAAATGCTACCAAGGTATCTTCTCTCTTTGTTTGTTTTCAAAATGTTCTTCATTTATTTTTCTGAACGCGTCTGGTAAACAAGCGGTAAAAGTTTTGTGATATTTTCTTTCCTTCCAGATGTGTCATGATTGGGAATTCATAACTTTCCATCTAAAGGGTTTGACAGCAGCACAGCACTTGTAGACGTTTCCCTGATCCCTGTTTCTTTTGTAGGGCCCCTGAAAAAGGAGTTTAGGTTGTCGTATAGAATATAGGCCACCGAGCGTTCATGCCGCGTAGAATGCCTCATAAACGAGCCGATTATTTACAGTATATTTTAAAAAATTCCCCTTCTATGCCTCGAGCTGACTAGAGGTGCCAGGCTTTAGACCGAATCCGCGAACTGTGATCACGGCCGGAAGCTCCGCCCCCCACCGGGGAACTGCCACGTGCGCCGGCAGCCGGTGGATGATCCGATTGGTTTGTGCTGAAGGGGCAGCGCCGACATTTTAATGTGAAAAATTTGCGAAAGTAGATTGCAAGGCACGGAAACGCTGAAATTCAATTTTTACCTAGACAACTAAGCTTCTACAAACACATTAAATATTTCTTGCAGGGGGATATTGGTTAAATGGCGTCCTTTGACATCCGAGCCATGCCGGAACATTCTTGACAGCCCCTTACAGAGCCCATTTAATTATTGGTCTTTCCATCTGCGCTTTCTTTTACGAAGACAACACATAGCCTTATCACTTTGTTTACTAGGCAACCTGGCAACGAAGTTGTTTCGAGCAGCCATAACCACGCGTTGTTTTTTCCAAGTTGTCAGAGGTCACGGTTGTTCTTCCATAGACCTTATCTGGATCGCTCGATGCTGCATTTGAACTTAGCGCAGACTAAAGCGGTGGTGTTTTTATTCTTCGAGGATGCCCGAGGACTCTTGGTCTATCGCCGGCGCAGGATTGCTGGATTCTTCTTGAGTGCTCGGCTACCATTTTTACTCAACACACACCTTACTAGCCGCGCCGCCATCTCTCTTCGTTTCACCACTGAGAATCGGTCACCAGAACATTGAGCCAGCCGTGGACTTCATCGGCTGGAACAAGAACACGAACCACTCGCTGACCGCACCCGACTATTGATGTATGCTTCAACTTCAACGTCTACGGCACCGTCCTCCGTCATGAGTCAGAAGCGCCGTGAGTCCCAACTTTCACGACATTCTCGACGAAAATTCTGAAGGGCGGATTGAGCAGCGTGGTTTGCTGCCAGTTTACCCCGCGCTGCAATGCTCTTGGAAATTGCCACATTCGTTTTGTACATTGGAACTATTTGGCAGGGCCTTTTTGTGAAAACCATAACCATGGTTACCAACCTGGGATACAAATATTAGGAAGGTTTTGAGAAATTTAGAAGCTTAGAACGTGACGAAGGAGCTGCCTGGTTTCGTGGACACTGATGTAAAAGAAGAAAAAGATACGCTTGTGATGGGGAGGCATGAAAGAGCGGCTTTTCACAGACCTTTTATGAAACCCAGAAAAACTGTTGCCGAATGAGCGAAGGAGTTGGCGACCATAGAGAGGAGCGTATCTGACTCTAATGCCTTGTCAACGATTAACGCAAATCTATGGCAGTCACTCACTCCCCAACCCATTTTTTCCTCGGGATTTCGACGAGGGTGTCATTAACCCGCGTTTCTTCCTTCACCCACTTTGGCCGCTTCAGGTCTCTTAACGTTACACCTATCCTTTTTCTGTTCATGTCTCGCGGCGTTATCTGTTACTTAAGCTGAACCCTTTTCGTTAGCCTTCACGTTTCTTCCTCTTGGCTGAGTACCGGTAAGATACAGCTGTTGTACACTTTTCTCTTGAGGGATACCGGTAAACTGTCAGTAATGAAAAGGCAAGTGTAAGAGGGGGCGGCAGAATGTAAGGTGGGCGGATGAGATTAAGAAGTTCACAGGCATAGGTTGGGCGCAGAGGTCAAATGACAGGGTTAATTGGAGAGGCATGGGAGAGGCCTTCACCCTGCAGGAGATGTTGTCAGGTTGATAACAATGATGGCAGTAATTCATTAAATTTACTGGGAGGTTGTTCGCAGATTCCAACTTTCAACACCAGACTTCTTGTGTCTTGTATCTTACAACGTTGTAGTCTTCGCGACGAGGCTCGACTAACACCCGAGCAGGATGAGGCAATACGAGTTGCGATCAAGTCTTTCAGACCTTCCCTCAAAGATGAGGAGGAGGAGGAGGAGGAAAGGCGGGGAGATTAACCAGTTTGCTTTCCTGTACGGGGCGAAAGCGTTGAGGGGATTAAAAGATTACGAAGAAAAGAGAGTAGCAGAAAAATAAAGTCAATATGCGAAGTTAGAGTGTTTGGTAAAGTCACCGGCTGTTGTGTAGGCAAGAAGTCCTTAAAAAGCAGAGCACTATCTTACGGGCCTTCACTGCCGACGATCGCCACGGCCAGTGGCCGAGAATCTTCATATCTGTCCGTGGGCGTGGATCGAGACGCTCCAATGCACGAAAGAGAGCGTGCCGTTCGGCACTGTAGGCAGGGCATTCATAAAGAATGTGGGCTATAGTCTCGTCACGCCCGCAGGTGGCACATGTAGGGCTATCAGCCATACTGATTAAGAAAGGGCAGTGCTTGGTGAAAGATACAAGCCACAGGCCTCTCAGAAAAGTTACTTCACGTGCTTGTAGGCCGGTTGGAAGCCGAGCTTGAGATCTGGGTTCCAGGATTTTTAACGCGAATTCGAAAATAGGTCTGAATTCCACGCGGCAAGCGTGATGTGCCGTGCCAGTCGTCTAAGCCTACCCGCTGGGTCGGCTCTCGAGATGGGGATGGCCACACAATCGCCCTCATGGTGAGCAGTTCATGCGGCCTCGTTCGCGCGATGGTTGCCTGCGATCCCGCTGTGTCCTGGCAGCCATTGTTAAACAATATCGTGCCCTTTATTGATGGCGGTGTGGTGGAGCTCTCGCATTTCCGCGACCAGTTGTTCATATGACCCATGACCAAGAGCATATTGTAAGGCTTGGAGGGCTGCCTTCGAATCTGTGAAAACAGACTGTTGCTGGGGAGTTTCTTCACTGGTATGTTCAATGGCGACACAAATACCAGTATGTTCTGCACCAGTTGACAATGTCCGGTGTGATGTCCTCACTTTCTTAACTATGGTCCTTACGGGGATGGCCACGGAGCCTGAGGAACTGGAAGGAATCACTGAGCCATTGGTGCAGGCGTGCAGTCGGTGTCCGTGGTTCTCATGGAAATAATCTAGAGTGGTCTGTTTCAAATCTGTCGATGGTTTATCAGCCTTCTTTTTAATGCCCAGAATAGAAAGAAGCACACGAGGTTGGTGCAGACTCCACAATAGAGGAGCTGGTCTAGAGGCTGGTGTAAATGGAGCGGGTAAAAATTCGCGATGGGCGTCAATAATTTTCGCAAACGATCTATGCAGCCGGTTAGCAGCAAGACTGGCAAGATGGTCCGGGAGAATTCGAGAGAGCTGACGAATATGCGCTCTCTAAGCTTCGACTGTTACATAGGCAGTCACTGGATTCTCCTGCGCGATGAGTATTGTTGCGGCTGTAGACGCGCATTTTGGCTGTCCTAGGCACGCCTGGAGTGCTTTAGCGTGAACACTGTAGACACCGTATGTTCGTTTTCCTCAAGTTTCCCAGTGCCGAGATAGGCGCCCGCCGCGGTGCCTGATTGGTTCTGGCTCTCGGCTGCTGGCCCGAAAGACGCGGGTTCGATCCCGGCCGCGGCGGTCGAATTTCGATGGAGGCGAAATTCTAGAGGCCCGTGTACTGTGCGATTTCAGAGCACGTTAAAGAACCCCAGGTGGTCGAAATTTCCGGAGCCCTTCACTATGGCGTCCCTCATAGCCTGAGTCGCTTTGGGACGTTAAACCCTCATAAACCAAACCAAACCAAACCTAGTGCGGAGATAGTGTACGGAAGGAATCCTACGAATAGTGCGGTGTACCGCTGGAGCATCGACTGCATTGACGCTGCCAAGGACTCCCCTCCGAGAAAGGAGAAAATGTGAAAGATCGATGTCAGTCACCTTTTCATGTACGAGACATGTGGGCTCCATGTTAGATTACGATCTATGATTACTCCAAGGAATCGTTGGCTTCTTTCGTAGGGTATTGTTGAGCCATCTATGCATACGGGATAATGAGACATGCTTTTACGTGTAAAGGCAACAAGGGAACATTTTTCAGTAGAAATCTCCAGGACTTGCTGGCGGAGCTAGGCCGTAAGAATGCTTGACGCCTTTTGAAGCCTTGTTCGAACTGGAGGTCGCGTAACTCCTGATTCCCAGATACAAACATCGTCCGCATAGACTGAGACTTGCGTCAACTGTGGTAGTACATTAATAAGGCCGACAGGCACAAGATTGAAAAGCGTTGGGCTAAGTACTTCTCCCTGTGGGACCCCACGAGAAGTGAAATGTGAGGATGTTGGTCCGTCCTCAGTCTGCATAAATAGTTATCGGTTGGATAGATAACTGCGTATCCAGCAGAACATGCGACGACCAAGTTCTGCAGATTTCAGAGAGTCAAAAACAGCTTGATGAATGGCGTTATCATACGCCCCTTTAACATCCAGAAACAACGCCGCCGTCAAGGGCTTTAGATGCTTGTGATGTTGAACTGTTGGCACCAGGCCAATCACGCTATCATTAGACGTACGTCCATGCCGAAACCCGGAAGTTACGTCTGGATATATTTGGTAGTGCTCCAGGCCCCACTCAATTCGCGTAAGTACCATCCTTTCCACGAGTTTGCCCATGCAACAAGGAATGCGATTGGACGGTACGATGTTAGGTCAAGCGGCGATTTTCCGGCTTTAAGGACTGGAACTAGACGCCTTGATTTCGACGTGTCCGGAACTGTACCGGCGCACCATGATGAGTTGAAGTTGTCTAAAAGTGCACGTCGAGCCTCCTGACCAAAATTTGCAAGTGCAGAATATGTTACTCCAGCGCGCCCCGGAGACGAAGACTGTCTGCAGCCGGCCATGGCGGCGTCGATTTCTTCCAAGAAGTAGTGCTTCGCCTTACAGAATCTGGAGTATCTTCCTGGCTGAAGACGTAGCCGATATACTGGAGATTCTAGAATTGCTACTTCGCCTGCCAGAATGTGTAGTATCTCCGCAACGTCTTCAGTAAGGACGGTGTACACCCCAACTCACAAAAACAGGCACTTTTGCCCAGTTAAAGCAGACTGATGGCAAGACAGGCGCTCGAAAATTTCTTGGGCCGTGCGCGTATTGCAGACAGTTTGTTATTTCACTTTTTGTCGAACCGCAGACGGAACTAACAGAGGCCGATGCGCAATTAAAAAAGGAAGTGCCTCAAGGGAAGCACTTTGCTTAACTTCAGCATCATTTATATTCCCCTGCGATAATTTGACAATTTGGCTATAAGGCGTAGGCCGCCATTTATACTGATTAAAGGTGGGCCTGGGTGCCGTCCTCGTACAGAAAAACGGTGGGCTAGGTACAAGCAATCCTGTATGCAAGCTCACATATCTCAAATGCCGAAGCGAGCTATCGATGACCGAGGAATGCTTGGCATCATCTGGACAACCACGATATTGCGCCCATACAAGTGTTAGCGACCTTTGATGGTTCTTAGTTAACACCACGCTCTGTGCTGGCTGGAAAAAAGAAAAAGCCTTCTAGTCGTCTCGTTCGATGGCGACGTCGGCTCTAATAGTTACACATCACTGCAGTCTGTAATTCTGAGAAGAAACACTTTGGTGGAGGCTGCTTGAAACTTGCACTCGACGACGCGCTACCAAAGAACTGTCTTAAGTCTTTCTGGCACTGTTAATCGTGACAGCTTTAATTTAGAACCAGCGCTCGCAACTTGATGTAAATCTTCTTGATTTTCGAGAGGTAAGATCGCCTCATAATAAGGATTGTTCAAGGGCATATTCTCGTCTTTTTTCCTACAGACCGATGTTCTCCTGAACTTCAATTTTGCACGCACCAAGACCCGATCTCTTATTTCTGCGCCGAAAAACCTTCTAGAAAAATATTGCCGATCCTCCTGACAACCCGGGAGGTGGATCCGGATAATCCGGGTCCGAACCCGACCGCGGCAGCCGCGTTTCGACGGAAGCGAAACGCAAAGGTGTCCGTGTGCTGTGCGATGTCAGTGCACGTTAAAGATCCCCAGGTGGTCAAAATTATTCCGGAGCCCTCTACTATGGCACTTCTTTCTTCCTTTCTCTCAGTCCCTCCTTTATCACTTCCCTTACGGCGCGGGTCAGGTGTCCACCGACATGTGAGACAGGTACTCCGGCATTTCCTTTCCACAAAAACAAATCCAATTTTTATTTGTTATCGTTACTGGTCATGGTTTTTTCCCGATCTCGCACTTGTCATGACTGTCATGAGCGTCACTCACGAAATATGCAACTCACCGTGATATATGGACTTTCATACCCCATACAACCACCTACAAATCCCTTCCACCAGACCGTAATGAATCTGCTCGGCCTTTCCCAGCGGAACATGGGTCAACGAGTGAATCATCGTGGCGACCGACTAATTGATCTGGCCTGCTGAAGCTGACGCCGTGCCGATTAGCACTGCATCGTAAGTCAACAAATGCTTCGACGAGCAAATACACTCACGTAAAGCCGCTTTGGATTCTCTCATTGCAGGGAGGGGAACAGTATTGACTACCGCGCTTACCCAAGCCATTCTGGACTACAGTTACAAAAGGCATCGACGTAGGGCTGCTACAATCCGTATACAAATGGCCTTACGGAAAGCCTCAAAGGGACCACTGCCTACCTGCTTGCGATGTGCGTTGACGCACAGAAAAAAAATTAGGACGTCACTGTGTCCTATGTGGTGGTCGCATTCAATACCGCGGTTACGACGCCCGACGCTAAAATCAGGGAAGACGCGAAACTTAAAACCCTCCAAATGACCAATTACGGCTGTGGACGCATTTCTAAGGCAGAACCTATTGAAAAAGCGGTGCGCCAATATTTCTCAGCATAAAATAGCTACTTGGTTTCAATTATGAGCTCGTTTTCTACGTTGCGACGACGCATAATCGATGCCATGAAAGCCTTGATGTTATTGAAGGTAAATCGCTAAAAACGATACCACTTATGTTAAGGATGTCCTTTTTTTAGCCCGTTATTTTGCACTTCTAGTTTGTTTTAAGCATGGGGTATTGCTTGGAATATTGCTTTAAGCAATACCTTCCAGTTTAACAGGAAGGTATCATCACAACGCTCCGTTTTAATACCTTCTCTTCAGTTTAAATCTTTGTTTCCGACAGTGCATGAGCTTGATACTTTTTTTCCTAGTCAAAAGGGTACCATTGCACTTTCGAGCAGTGCTAATCACGTGCTGACGTTTCCACGTTATTAATACGTAAGCCTTATTTGCCCCAATAAAAGAAAATCTGTGCGTGTGTGTGTGGCTGTGTGTGTTTCGATAGTACCAATAAAAGATGGCATCCACATGCAACCTGGCAGGTGGTGCTTAATAAAAGGTCTCGACGCAGGAATTTGCTATGGAATTGCAACCTATATCGCACAAATTCCACCAATGGCAGCAGCTGCCATCGAAGGGCTGCGACGCAACGCTTAACCAGTGCACCACTGCGCCAGGAGCTGTATGGGAACTCCCAGGGATCTATCAATCTTAAGTAGAGAAAAGCCAGTGCTTCATATGAGTGCATTAACTTATCAGCAATGCGTCATACCTTTCAGGCGGACAGCGGTTCACTGCAGGGCGCCGACTGCGTTCACAAAGCGACCAAGCGGGCTTGCGCCTTCTTACAAGTAAGCAGTCTGAAGTTTGAAAGGACGAACTGCTTTGCGGGTTGGTTTTGCTTGACGGACTTGAAGCAGTGGAACGCCACACGGCCCAAGAAGAGAGCAGAAGGAAGAGAAGAAACGGACACAAGACGGCACTGAACTGAGAACTGGCATTTATTTGGTGCGCTGCGCATTTTAATACACGTAAGACTACCATAACAAACAAATTAAAATCACCGCAACCTGCACACTCATGCACAAAAACCCCGCAAGACGACAACGGGTAAGACACACAGTAAAAGAAAAGGAATACATTTACCGATGATGACATTGACGGCGCTCTTTCACAGCTATCACCCGGTTTCTTGATCTGTGTGGCCTCAAAAATTTCTCGACACAGCTGATCTTTGTTTCTTGCAAGAAATTTAAAACCTGCAACAGCTGTCAACAATGTCAAAGAAAACTAGTGGCTGACACTTCATACATTAATTGAATTTCGTATATTTGGAGAAACGTTCAGCAAAAGACTCAGAGTGAACTTTGTTTTTTGGCTCCGGAGAACTTGCAAAAAAGGTTCGCTGCGAAAAAAAAAAAATATTTTCAAATATTTCGACAGCACTCACGCAAGTGCAAGCCAGAACTCTACAAACACATATGCAAAATTTACTGTTACGAAGAGAACAGCCTATATAATGCTTTTGATACACTTAGAACCACGAGCAGAGCAAGTGGCTACACTAGAGGTACAAACTGCAGAATGAGTTTGAGCAGAGCACAGGATGTTGAGTTCTTCATCAAGTTTTGCCTAAATGTATGCTTGGTGTAACAATGATGTTGGTAGATGACCTTCAAAAGTTTTAAGGCAGTAGTAAACAGATCACTAAACTGTCGAGCGTAATTTCTCTGCTGCAGACAATTTCACATTCGAGTTCTTATTCCTAAAATCTTTATTTGAATTACCTACGTTTTGCTTCATGGCCAGTACCTTAGTTGCCACTTAAAGCTTGATTTGACTACTCATAACCGGCAAATTGAAGGCGAGGGGCGCATATGGCCGACAGTTAGTAAAGTGCGAATGGCACGAACAGCTTCTACCAAGTCGCCATGAATTAATCGCCCGTTAATGCGTATGCTTTCAAAAGGCTTGCAATTTCCACAAAATTTACTTCAATTTTTAGAGTCAAGCACTGCTTTTTAGGGCAAAAGTTTTGAAAATTGGAAAATTGTAAGGCATTGCTATGGAAATATTGAGGGTAATGGTTTGGTCTGGTTTATTAGGGTTTAACGTCAGAAGCGACTGAGGTTATGAGGGCGCCGTAATGAATTGCTCCGGAAATTAGGACCACCTTGGATTCTGTAATGTGCGCTGACATAGCACATTACGCGGGCCTCTAGAAATTTCCATTCTGCTTATATGTAGCAAAATCTTTCTTTTAGAGTGTTTCAAGTGAGAGCATCGGACAGTTAAAACAGCCATAGAAAAACAATGGGGAACGCTTTTGACGACAGCAAAAATGTGAATAGAAAAAAATACAGAACTGCCATCGGGTGAGCCGCGGATATATTGATTGGTATATTGAAATGGGACCTTATAAAAAAATATTGCGTTCATAAACCGTTTCTCGCACAAAATTGATTTTGTCCAGAATTAGTGGGTACGAGGCGATTGATCGAAATGCGGGCAAAGTGTCAAAAAAGCGTTATCTTATACCGGTCTCTTCAAGTTCCCATATTCCACTTTACGTTTCGACTCCGTATTTTGCAGTGACTAACGAGTAGAGCCTACAAATCAAGCAAAAAAATTAATTTCTGCATCATGGTTGTACAAACACTAGAAAAGGTATATGAAACATCAAGACGAATGTAAAGTTGCACAGTACACCACAAGATCCTGAGCCAAAGACCGGCACTTGAAATTTGGGGAGAGTGAGGTCTTTTGTGCAAAATCTGCATCTGTAATGTCTGAGGGCAGTTTTTCTGTAGTTGTGTTCCTGAGCTAAAGATGCCTACAGACGCATCTGATCACGTCAAGGGACTTAACCTATTTCTATTAGCGATTTTGGATAGGATTGTTTAAGCATAACCTTCGCATCACATAACTGAGCCCTTCAACATATTTTAATAGGCAGTGGAAATTGTTTCACAGTAATGAAATGTTCAGATTTAATTTCGTTTCTCCTAAAGGCCCATATTTGTGATGTATCAACGGTGCGGCACCCTGACATTCGGTTTCGCCTCCCAGGTGGTGCGACAAACTTGAACGGAATATTTTGTCTCAAAATCTTCGCGAAGGGCACCATTAATAGTTGCAGCATCAAGAAAGGCGGAAAATTGATGAAGCTTCTTTATTTGGCGTAATTCTGTAATAAATACACAGTACCATAACTTCCTGTGTCTCCTCCTGACTCGTCTAACAGCATGTAAGAGCAGTTTGGAACCCAGAAAATATATGAGCAAAGCAGACACAAAATATTGCACACATCTAGGCAATTTGGTGAGTTATCTACCTGCTGTGGGTGTTATTGAAAGGTCGAGAACAAATTATTTACAACGACCTGTGGTCTGGTGGATTTCGCATTCATTTACACCGCGCTATGCTGATACGCTAGATAACATTTTTTGTCGTTTAACCACGAAATTGACTGTAGTGCTTTGGCCAGATATATACGTGAACTATTTACAAAGATTATACAGAGCGCTGAGTGAGGAGGAGGAGGAGGAACGACATTATTTACGTCATGGCCTAATGGCATCATGACCTAATGGCGCCGTGACGGGGGCCCAGGCGGCAACTCAGCGGAGGATCTGAGGCCTTTGTCGCTCAAGAGCCGCCGAGTGAGAACGCGTTGAAAATGTCAAAGCGACAGAACACAACAATTGGCGCAAGGCTGTACGTGCCAACAAGCAGGAGTGCCACTCATTTTTCAAGTCAGTTCAATGACCCACTCTCCTGAGATGAACATCTTTAAAAAGAAATGAGACTGTTTATACGTCAGGTTTACAGGGCCGGTCTTTCATTTGAAAGTTCTATATGCTCCGCAGCTTGATCATAAATAAATACTATGGAGGAGTTCATCGACATATTGCAACGCACTGAAATGTAGTATATGCAAATTAAATTTAATTGGTAGTGTAAGGCCCACAGCAAGATATCCCAAGAGTGACATTCAGTCTTTGTGACGTTCTAGAAACTGCTGAGCCTATCTTGTAAATTATAGAGGCGGCAGTTCTTTGAGGCCAGAAGTATGTAATTTTTCTTTAGCCATTACTTCGCATGCAATATCTCAAAACTTAGGTTTTAGAAGAACGTGGGTACTTGGAGAAAGTGGAATTCCTGAAACCCGTGCAAGCGTATCATATTCCGATAATCTTAAGTGCATTGAGGTATAAATGGTTAAGGGATAAGGTTTGAAATGATATCTTTATAAAGTTTTTTTGCGATATTGATTAAAGAAAGTTTGTCCGAATCCGGGCCGCAAGAAAACGTACTGCAGAGTAAATCAAATCATTCAAATCAAATCAAATCAATTTATTCAAACATCCTGAGATGCTTAGGGGCACGGACAAAAAGCCAAAGGTAGCTTGACGAGGTCCGTGCCCCTCTATGCATGCATTTAGTCCACTTACAAGGACGGTCACGGAAGCTAGAAGACGCAGTCAGTGTGGACAAATCTTTTAATCATATTCCTGCAACGACGCATTAAGTATACAGTGTTGAATGTGCCTAGGAAAAAGCACATAGTTTGAAAAAATCTGCCGCACGTAAACATAGAATGGATCATGTCCACCAGCACACAGAGATCGGAAAACAAAATCATGTCTTACAGCCAAAAGGGAGAACTCGACAAAAAAGTCGCAAATACTCTATGAAAGCTGTGAATATAGAGCCTATAGCGTAGACAACAATCGACAAAAAAAAATAAATGTTTATTCTAAGAAACATGTTCCAGGTGGCAGTTTGCGAAGATATTGGCATATAATATAAGGCGAAAATTCGAGCATAGCGCAGTACAGTAGGTTAGCGATCTTTCCAACCGTTTTGACAGCACCAGCAAAGGTTGATGTGACGTCAAGGTACCTGTGAGGCATACGCGTTCGTTCATACTGCCAACTTCTGCAGGTGCAGATTACTACAATCTAGCTCATAGTCTTCAGCTATTTGAACAGTTTATCTTACCACCTGAAACTAATTAGTCGATGGGACAATTTCAGCCAAGGTAGGCTTTTCTGCGCCAAAAAGCGGTGAATGTTCTGCAGAGGCCAGTACATTGTGTTAAAAATACACGACACGGACACCTACACCGACGGCACTCTGCAGAACGCTCATACATAGGGCTCTAAACGAAGTGGAAACAAAGGTAACGATAACAGATACCATTGTTTGAACTGAAAGATGGACGCATGTTAATTAAGAATCAAGCAGGGCAGAGCAGCTATTGCAGCGAACAGTTATAGGAGTAGATTGTGAGGGACACAAACAATTACATTTTGAAGGTCAATTTCAAGCATTCTGATTTGTTCCTGAGAGTAACTGCAGTAACGGTAAGAATTTTCGGGCAGTATGTAGGTCAGTTTGAATTGCACGTTCCCTCAAGCCTTATGTCTGGCGATTTGCAGTGGTAGTGGACATTAAAAACAGTGAGTAATAATCTTACAGTCATCGTGATATAGAGATATTGCCCAATACTCATCTACATGCGGCAAGTTTTTTTCACCAGTGCAGTTTAGCATCAATTACAATACGAGTTTTATTCAACGACTGCAAGATAACTCTGATATCCAGACTTTTTATGAAAACCCTAGATATAAGTGGCGCTCGATATGGAGATAACGGCCTCGTGGAATTCTCGCGAAAGGCGGCCTGGCGAACTCGTCTTCGGCAGCTGATCAATAGTCAAGCTGCCAAAGGACATAGAGCTGCCGCAATCAAGCCTCGTGTAATGCAAGAGAGGTGCAGAGCAGGCCGAAGTGAAGAAAATTGTCGCATCCCCATCTGCTCGGTGCAGGTCTTGATTTTCGCGCCAGCCACTGCATTATGGAAAGACGGGGCCTTATGAGGCAATGGCAGACACATCCATTACAATGTACGGCTCAGGTTTAGTAACTGCTGAGAGGGAACAGCAAGGATAAATAAATCGGTACATAAACACCGCGAAACCACGACAACTGCCTCCAAATCTTTCAATTTTGGCGCCTTCCATGACGCCGTAAGCTCACCAAGTCAATTCATCTCATCCTTCCGTGTGACAAGCCTCCGCAAGCGAAATTCCATTCTCATACACTTTTAGGCGCAGGCGGTAGCGTGGAATGACGCCTAGTGCATTTCATCACCTCTCATGTATTTTTTTGCCTTTTATGGTGTTTACGTGTTCTTTCTGACATGCACACATGCGCTTGCGAAGGAAGAGGAGTGAGAATTAATGGGCGGGATTCACAGTAAACAAACGGAAGAGTATCGATCCGTCACAAAGGCATCAATGAAACAGGGCAATAAACGAAAATGCAAGTTCGTTTCCTGCGTGAAAACAAACAGCACAAATAAGACTAATGAGAGCAACGAGGAGATAACAAGGCGCCATGTGCAATTCACAAGAAGGTTAGAAAGCTAGCTCGAAGAAATCTCAAGTGTCTGTTCCGTGCGAGCCACGGCTTGAATCCGAGCGGTATGCACTAGGAGACTGGCTTGTCTTAAATTACTTGAAATGCTAAATTATTGCGTCAACTGCGACAATCACCTTGACACAGTACCTAAAGCCAGTTTGAGCAGTTCTTATCTTAACCGGAGTGTTAACTAACTTCTTTATTCTCCTGAGCTGCATTGATCTTTTTTGCTTCTCGCAAGTTTATTGTCAATTCTCGCCAAAGTTTTGCAAGCTTCGGCACCGCTTTTTTTTTATTATTCCTGATATCAAGAACCTTGCAGCAATCCCTGTAGTGCGCAAACTTCTTTTTGGGTGATCATGTATTTTTGTTTCTTTTTTGTTAGGCATTCTGAGGCGAATTGCGCGCATGCTGGATGCACGCAATATAAGAATTAAAGGTGTCATTTTGAAAGAACCTTTGACCGTAAAATTCTGAGACTGAGAGCATTAAAAGAAATGCGTTTAACATTGAAATCACTTTTGCAGCACCCCTTCGAAATAGTATCCCTTGTAGTGTATACACAGGTTCTAACGCTTCTTGAGGTCTTAGAAACAGTTAAAAAACGCTTGCTTTGGCAAGGCTGTCAGCTCTTTTGCCATGGCGTCTTCAATAGCCTCCATGCTCCCTATACAGCGACCTTTTAGGGCTTTCTTCACACGAGGAAACAGGAAAAATCGCATAGGGATTGGCCAGGCGAGTACGGTGGATGCGGAAGGACAGTAATGCCGTGCTGGGTGAGAAATTGTGTCACGCTGAGAGCAGTGTGCGGCCTTGCATTATTGTGGAGTAGGCTCCATTGTCCAGAGTACCATAAGTAAGGGCGACGGCGTCGCATGCATCACGCTTGTGTTGGAGCTCGCAGATATAAAACTCCTGAGTCACCGTCTGCCCTTGTGGGACGAACTCGTGGTGTATGACACCTCTGGCATCGAGAAAAACTATCAGCATCGTCTTTGTTTCGGTCTTCTGTCGCCGCACCTTTCACGACACCGGAGATCTTATGGACCGCCCATTCGGCGCTCTGCCTCTTTGAAGATCGCATTAAAAACACCATGTTTCGTCTTCGGCAATGACGCCGTAGACGAATGCAACACCGTTCTCTGCCTCGGAGAGCAAATCGACGCTCACTGATTTGCGCGTGTCCTTCTGGTCCTGTGTGAGAGAGTGCGACAAAAGTCTGGCATTCAGCTTTCGTTTCCCTATGTTCTTACGCAATATTTGGTGTCGTGTTGTCTTACTAGTGTCGAGCGCATCGGATAGCATGCGAACTGTAATGGTGCCGTCTTGCTGTGCGATTTTCCTGGTCTGTGCTACATTGTTTTCATTCCGCGATTTTGAAGGGCGCGCCTGCATTGTGTCGTCTTCCACCGATGTTCTTTCCAAACGAACCGCCTGTGTCACCCGAAAATTCGCGCCTGCGATAATGTCTCTTTACCATAAGCATCCCGAAGGAGCTTATACGTCTGTGTGGCTGTCTTGCCAAGCATCAAACAGGATTTATAGTTTCACTCTGTTCGAGGTTGACGGCCATCTCTCCACGTAACCTCAGTAGAATGCGCAGACGACTAGTGGACGTGTTTCTTTACATGTAGTGCCATCTAGTGGCTGCCATAGTGATTAACATAAATAGCTCAGGCTAGCCCGAAAAGAAGGCGCTTCACATGTGCGCCAACATTTGTTTTAGGATTCATTTCTAGAGAAGAAAATAATGAGCCTCGAAACTTTGCGGACAATGGTTGTATTATCGTTCGATGATTTGAAGTTTCTGATTATATAATTCTGCGCTATTGGTTTTATAATTCGTGCGCGCAAGTGTGTGCAGAAATGTAGAAAAAAATTAGCTGCAGTTCAACTACTGCTGAATCTAGTGAAAGAGCGAAAACTGCAGTGTATCGGGTAAGTAGGCGCTTCTTGGCCTGTAACGTTGAGAGCGTTCCGCACACTGGATAGACAATGTGCCTCCCCTGGCAGGTGGCGGTTAAATTAATGGTTGATCGTTAGAGGTTGGTCACTCAATGAACGCTGCGGCCTAGTGGCTTAGCTCGGTTATGCCAGGTTACACGTAGCGAAAGGTAAGACATAACATGGTTAGCCTTGGTTAACCTTGATTGCAAGTCCGGGTTATTCTGATTGTCTAGCTATGTTGGAGGATTAAAGACGACACAACTGTGGTTGCGGTGCACGCGAGCTCTCCTTTTAAATCCTTCGACATGTTATCAGGCATGCAACGCAGCTGGCGAAGCGAGCGGAGGCGAGCGCACCGACGAGGAACGCGGTGTGACGTCATACCAAACGGCGGCGGCGGCGAACCGCGCGATGTGACGTCATGCCAGATGGCGCTGCGAGCGCGCAAAGTACAGTAACCGTCTCACATATCTCGGTGCCGCCGCGTTGGCTGAGTGGTTATGGCACTCGGCTGCCGGCCCGAAAGACGCTGGTTCGATCCCGGCCGCGGCGGTCGAATTTCGATGGAGGCAAAATTCTAGAGGCCCGTGTGCAGTGCGATGTCAGTGCACGTAAAACAACCCCAGGTGGTCAAACTTCCGGAGCCCTTCACTACGGCGTCCCCCATTGCCTGAGTCACTTCGGGTAGTTAAACCCCTTAAAAACATTAAAAAACCATATCTCGGTGGACACCCGAACCGCGCCGTGAAGAAAAAGTTGCATTTTGAGGAAAGGCTCGGCGCTGCGCCGCTGCGGAGCACCAGTGGCTCGGTGCTCCTAGTGGCGGATGCGCAGTTGTGACTAGAATGTGAGAGACAGAAAGAAATGCGCCATGTGTCGCCACTGCTCCTCGCGCATGCGCAGCACGGTTCTCCGCGAATCACGCGAAACTGCTCAACCAGCGGCCAGTAAAGCTTTCGCTTTAAAAAGGAATAGAGCTTCGAGCTTCACTTGAAAATGCGCAGGGCGAATTGCAAACCCAAATGGAAAGAAATACAGAAGCTACTAGTCTTTCCTGGGCGCTTCAGCTCTGAGAGCTGCACTCTGAGACATGATTATCGCTGGTGTCCGAAAATGAATGCGCATAGTTGAGAAAACATTTCGAGAGATCATCAAAATCATCATCATTAGCCTGACTACACGCACTGCAGGGCAAAGGCCTCTCCCATGTCTCTTTAATTAACCTATCAAAATTTTGGTGTGCGGTTGTCTGTGCTTCATCATGAGTAACAGTAGTGCAGCGCAAAAAAATAGGTGCACAGGGGAATACACAAACAACAGGAATGGCACTGAGAAGCGCCCGTCGTGTTCTTTGTGTCTTCCCCTTCTGTCCTTGTTTTGCGCTGCGCTACCCTTAAGACGTTCTCTAATTGCCCCGGTCATTTGCCAGCTGCGTCCACCCTCTGTCTAAACTTTTTAATCTCGAGAGATATACGCCAACAACTACTTCAATTATGAGTATAAATATAGAGAAAGCCATGAACGCTGCAAAATAAGAATAAAAGTTCTGAAATTCTGCGAGCTGCTCAGAATTATCATTGTTGTTCCATGAGCTCGGTTCTAGAAAAGGGCAAATGACATCCTGAATGTCTGGTCTAACCAAGGAAGCCTCAAATATTTTACGTAGCAAGTCATTGTAAGGCCTTGCGAAGGGGTAGTTCTTGCGCACTGGTGTAACCGGCATGATTACTTTTATTCGCTCATTCGATTCCAACAATCCAGGTCCGACAAAGGTGACGAAACAGTTGGGAAGCCGGTTTATCAAGCAGATCCGTCCTTTCCTTTGTGCGCACTGCAAGCATTTGCTCGCACTTGTCGTTGTGAGAGACACTTCCTTGCGTCGGTTCAAGTACTCTCTGCGGAGTTTTGAATACAGTGGCGTTATCGAGATTTTTCCAACCAAATCATAGTGCATGGCCGATCCATGAACAACGCATGAAGACATGTGCCCACGGTCCAGAGCATCTTCTAGTTCAGCAAGCGTGTCAATGCTGTTCGGAGGTGAGCGCAAACTAAGCGTTGAGGTCAGCTCACTTCTAAAGTAGTTGGAAAGCGGAAGCATGGCTAGAATCCAGCAACAATACACGATAGTGCGGCTCGGACTGCAGCGTTTGATGACAGGAAGTGGGGACGATGTCGAGTAAAATATCGCCACAAAAAACATTAAGTACTCGACGAAGGAACTGAGAGTCGCGGTTCCAAATTGTTGTAGATCAGCGCAAGTCACCACGAAAAGACAGGCTCCAAGGCATGCGGCTGTAAGCGAAAATCCCATCACACTATTGATTAGAATTCTGAACATTGATACAAAGTGAGGGATCTCGCGTAGGGCGTAGAAAGTTTCATAAGTGTATGTCAACGCCGGAGGAACGGATGTGTACGAAATGCTGTATTCCGTGGCCACGCACAACTCCATTACGACATCAATGTTTCCTCCAAATAGGTCTTCATTTAAGTGGGATAACATGTCGTAGGTTCGCGATACGATTGTCACGTTGAGGGTGAGAAGTGTACTTCCAATAACGTCCACTTCACTTCCAGAACAAGGACTTGAATTCGACACGATCTTTTCACCATAGCACGCTATTCGCATGAACTGATTCTTTAATGACGGCTTGCTGGCTCCCTGTGAGTTAATCGGCGTAGTCCTCCGCGGATACTCATTAGAATCAAATGTAGTGGCTGCCATTTCTCTCCAGTTTACCGTTTCCTTTTGGTTTCCAGATATACATGCATGTTTTCTTGAAGCACCAATAGAGATTTTTCTCCGGGACAACGGTAAGGGGCCTTTCATTCTTCTGGCGATTTCGGAGCTACCAGACAAAAATGTCCACTCAACGAGGTAAAGAGCGAATGAATCTTTTAAGGTACCCATAAGGCAAGGTAAAGTGTGTCGGCTAATATTTGACATGAAAACTTTCGTCTTGATGCTGCAGTATGTGTTCCTTGCGATCATTTGATGGAACCCTTGGCTTGGCAGTGTCCACCGACTAGAGGGATATCCGATCCGCGGCGCACAGTTATTGAAGTACGGATCCCAACTCCCTTCGCATGTCACCACGGCCACGTGATCGTGTCTTTCGATATATGTGCAGAGCGAACTGCGCATAATTTGGCTGTTAGTGTTGGGCAAGAAAATTAGCTGTGCTGTCAAACACGTGAACATTAATCTTGCCATCCCAGCCGTTGCAAATGCCGAATACGCCAGGTAAAATCGTCTTGTCTTGCCGTTAGCGCTGCCCTGCGTAAAAACAATTTCGCTCAAATAAAAAGAAAGAAACGTGACACGAAAATTATGAACTGAAGGGGACGTCGGAGTACATCAATGTGCTTACCTTGTCGGTTTCAGGAATGATGCGGATGTATCGTTTTCTTTTCTTGCGAGAATAACGAGACTTACAGCCTCAGAAAAATTCAAAGGGAGACATTAGCTTTTAAAGACGGGTTCTTCTCTCCGGATATACAACTGTTAGAGTTTCGCTGAGCGAGTGAACTGCATTCGCAAATTAGAGGATTAGGGAATGGGGTGAGGGCGTTCAAGTCCCCAGTTTGTTTCAGCGATCAATTTGCCCTTATAGAGTGGGAGGAACTCGATGGTCTCATTAGGCTATTCACTTTCAGTCGGTGCTGATATCTGCACCACAGCTATGATTCGAGTACAATGCACCGACACTGCACAAGATATTCGGGGGTTCTGCTGAAGAGGGATAAGGAAAATGGCATATTTTGAAGAGGCCAACAGGCGGCGTTTCGTCAATCAGTATAGAATCCACGCTAGTTCTCACATATATTTTCCAACTTGAAAATTAGGCGCGACGAGCCTTGTCTGTATTGAAATAACTTTTGCACGTGACTTATTTAACACGACATATTTTGATGGCTGAATCATACATACCTAGTTCATGTGGTCTGGACAGCAAAAACAGTTTGGGTGCTAAGCAGATAGGGTCTGTTTTCGTGCAAAAGAAGTGGCGACGGGAAATAAACATGTCGATGTTTCCATGAGAACGACTGAGAACATTTTGTGCAAGGTACCGACATGTTTCCAAGATTTTTATCAGTCACCTCTCGAAGCGAAATCAGCCACAGGACTTTGAAATTCACGTGGTGAAGCCACGTCGATTCATCCCCAGCAATTCAGGGCAAAAGCTTTTTCAACGGGAAAGAGTTTATGAACGTGATTTTTTCATAGATTGTAGGACTTCACTGCAGCAATAATATATCCGCAGGTCTCCTCTCGGCAGGCGTGCATTTTTTGCTATAAACGTTTTTTTCGGTCGTTAAAAGGATTGCCCAGTGGTTTTCTATGAGTGTCTGAACTTCTGAATACAAGCGATGGAAAATTCTAGAAGTTTTCTGTGCATTACAATAATGGACCACTACCTTCAATATTTAAAAGGCAGTATCTTACAAAATTTAAATATTGAGAAATTTTGTACAAGGCTGGCTCACATGGGCTTACTTAACATATTCAGCCTTAGTTCATGCATGTTTTTTTAATGCTATCTGTAATGTGTTGTGTTGGGCTTAATGGCACATAAGCAGATAAGGCTATCATGCGCCAAGCTGAAGGTAAAGCACAACTCTTTTCTGTAGATGGGAGGAAACATGGTAGTGTAGGGGACTTAAAATGTTAACTCGTTCTAGTAGTAATAAGAGATGAAAGAAATTTTATAAAAGGCTAATAATAAAAGCTTTAAAGAAGGCCAGGTAACCTCAGCCGCCATTCTTGGCTGGGCAATTATCCTGAGGCTCCCAACCAATCAAACAAATACCTCAGCCTTCTCCGGAATGAGCAAATGGCAAAGTGTACGATATAATAAAGCAAATCATGAATCAAAATTTACAGTTTCTCAATAACAACTGCTTTTTTTTTAAAAAGCTAAAAACACAAGTCATGTTAACAAGGGCATTTTAACCTAAGAGAAGCGCTGGGTGGAAAAGAATGTATCCATTATAAAACTAAGTAAAGTGCTTCTTTCTTAGTTTTCGAGTTCTGCACAAGAGAATAAAATATTGTTGATTGTCAGTTCGTTTCCACATGTTTCACAAAGAGGTTAGTCTTTTTTTCTGGTGCCTACAGGTCTTCCATTCACCCAGGACGGGCTTTAAAAAGTGTAGCTTGTTGTTAACCTCGTTGTTTCATGAAGCCTGCCATTTTTCTCTCAGTTTATTCTGGACTAACTTGATGCAGTCTTTATGCGGTATGTTTAGTGGTTTTAGTTTAGCATTTCGGGCAAGTGCGGCGCTTGCATCGGCGCTCCCGCTCCCGCTGATGCTCACGCAACTGCAAACCCAGCAGAACCTAATTTTATGTCCTTGTGGATCAGCTCGTATTATAATATGTATTATGTTTTCAATTAAGGGTTTGACTAAATTTCACGCGTTTATCGCTGAATTACGTCTAGGGATTCAGTGTAGATAACACTGTTCTCTATGTTTTTCTTCATAATTTCTTCTACAGCTACAGCAAAGGCGTAACAATCTGTTGTAAAAATTGAAGCGCACTGAGGCAGCATGACTACTTTGTCCTATTTTCCTTATACTATCGCACTCCCCACATAGAGTGCCGTTTTAGAACCGTCTGTATAGAAATCGATGTAATTCTTGTATTATTCACTTACTCCAAGAAACTCTTGCTGTATATATTCCTATGGGGTATGCCCTTCATGAATGTGTGTCAGTGCGAAATCCCACACAGCAGGAAATATGTAGCCAGGTGGCACCTAATCGGGTCTCTGGGAGACATCGGGAAGTGCATCTAATAAGTTTATTTCTTGGCATTTTTTTCGAAGCGGAGGAGTAGTGGTTTTAGAGCTTGGTTTGTTGATGAAAAGTGTTCTGGATGGGCATTTAGTTATTATGGGTTAACAGAAATGTTTTGGTGGTGACCTTATTTTCAGCACGTATGCACTGATAAGCATTGTTCTCCTGTCGGTGAGGGTCTTTTAATTTTCTTCTTCGTGAAGACTATTTACGAGTGATATTCTCTAAGCACCAGTTGAAAGGCTCACACCGAGGTTTTGTACTGGATCCAGCCTTTTAGGGTATGAAGGCTTCGCAGACCCGTACACTATGCATCCATAGTCTAAGGATGAGCGTATTAGCGATAGATGTGCAATATGCACATCCTATCGGACCCCTAGTGCTTTCGGTGCAGTACTTTGAGTATATTCAGAGATTTGGTTGCTTTGTTTTTAGAATGTTAAGTGCGGTAGGAATGTGAGCTTTTTGTCACAAGTTAGGACTGAAAATTTGTGTTCTTGTTTTACTCGAAGTATGGTGTCATTCAAGTGGAGGGTGGTATCAATCTGCAGTCCCCTCTGCAGCAAGAAAAGAACCGCAACAGTTTTTTGTGGAGGATACCTAAATCCATTTCTGTCTGGCCAAAGTGCTAATTTGTTTATTCTGAGTTGTATTTTTCTCTCACAAGTTAAGAAGCTAGAAGATGTGCATGCAATTTAAAGGTCATCGACGTACACCGAGTACATAATAGACTGGAATTATACTGGCTAAAGAATTCATTTTTACTTTGAACAATGTAGTACTTAAAATGCATCCCTGAGGACCACCATTTTCCTGAATAAATTTCTTCGAGAGCCTAGCACCGAGACGAACTTGGGCAAAAAGTCGCTCAAATATTTCAGCATGCTTCCGCGGACGCCAATCCCTGCCAGGTCACGAAGAATCCCAATCCTTCTGGTCGTGTCATATGCCTTCTTCATATCGTGAAAGACTACAAGGTAGTGTTGTCTGCGTATAAAGGCCACTCGGACTGTGTTTTCCAGGCGGACTAAATGATCAGCTGTGGAACATGTTTTTTAAAACCACAATGGTAGGCATCAAGGAGCTCTCGGGATTCTAGAATAAAGATTAACCTAATATTTAAGACACTTTAAAATATTTGGTGAGAGAGCTTGTAAGAGTTATAGGTCTGTAACTACTAGGGCAGTTTGGTGGCTTTCCAGGTTTTTGGAATGAAACAAAAATGGCTTTTTCCAAGCTGCTGGTATTTTTCCTAGTACTCATATTTTGTTAAAAAATTTAACCGAACTTCTAGAGAGTGTTCAGAAGGGGCAGCATTTCATAATGAATTTCATCGGGGCCTGGTGCAGTTTGTTTACCTTTAGACAGTACTCTCTGTATTCGAATTGTAATCAAATTATTGTAAGGCTAGTTCGTGCTGCCTGCCATAGGGGCCTTTGTTTTTCGTTTTTTTCTATATCTTAAGAATGACTGTGTATAGTGTGAGAAACTTGAAACTGTAAAAAAAATGTTCACCCATAATGTCGGCTTGACCTTTAATATTTGTCTGTATACCAAGGCCTGTCAGAAGAGGAAGGGTAATTGGGGAGCAGTGGCCATTTTGTTTTTCTTAACTGCTCCCACATATTTTTTTTATGTCACTGTACTGTTTATAGAAGGCACATAATTTTCCCAAAACGTTTTTTCGGCGACCTTTCGTATATATCGGGTTTTACCGTTTGCTTTTTTGAAAATTATAAGATTCGCGTGAGGAGGTTACCTACGAAATACACCCCAGGCTTTATTCTGCTGTCTTTTAGCTTCCCTGCATTCTCGCGTCAACCATACCTTGTGGCTCCGGCGCACCTCTCCTGTAGACTGGGGAATAGCTAGGCGGGAAAGACCAGTGATACATTTTGTGAGAATTTCATTGGGTTCAACTGTGCTAAGCGTTTCTGAGAAAATGCTTTATAAACTGGCCTTTTCTCTAAACATCACCAAGTTTGCTAAAATGAAGCTTCCATCGTCGTGGTTTACTAGGGATGACTGCAGGTGATGATGATAGCCTGATAAAAACTGGCAGGTGATCACTCCCTTAAGGTTTGTCTAAAACATGCCATTTAAAATTGCTAAAAGAGGCGGTGAGCATAAAGAGAGTTCTAAAGATCTCATTCTCCCAGACGTTGGGGAACAGTATGTGGCCTTTTTTGTATTGAAAAGACATACATTATTTGCGAGGATAAGATACTCGATTATTGGACCTCTAGCGTCACAGCGTTCACTTCCCAAAGGGAGGAGAGGTTTTAAATTCTCCAGCTGACAGATGTGGCTCCCGAAGTTTACTGGTCAGTTCTTGTAGATTATGGACTGTTTATGGTGAATGTGGAGGAATGTATACAGAACAGATTGTTAGTGTTTTGTAGCTGACGATGCTCACTGCAACCACCTCAAGTTTTGTTTTGAGTTTGATTTACTGAACAGGGACGCCGCTTTGAACAACAATTATGACGCCTCCCGAGAGTCGATTTGCCTGCTCGCGATCGCGTCTAAAAGTTTTATAATGTTTCAGGATATGCACGTGCTGTGGACCAAGATTGGTTTCCTGAAGTCATAAAACTACGGGTAGCATTGACCGTGAAATACGTTTTATGTCACTGTAATTCGGCATGAGTCCTCTACAGCTCCACTGAAATAAAAAGCTATGTTTATGTTTATGGGAGGGAATGAAAAGGAATTTACTGATGTGGTGGGCCCGTTGTAAGGGTTCTGTCTTTTCGCTCAAGAGAGCTATTCCGCAGCTGCATAGCGGGCGGATTGGGATTACATCAATCAGCTCGCCAGAGATGCTGGAAGACTGCGGAGAAGCCGCGGTTGTGTTAGATTCAGGCTTCCTCCGACGAGGGGAAGTCCAGCGGGATGCCGACCCATGGACCGGCGCTCCCTGCTTTGACACTGGCAGGGCAACTTTCGCTGACCCTGCCTGGGGCGTGGATGGCCCTTGCCAAGGCTAGGTGGAAGTGGCCTCGGCAGGCGCCGGAGTGCTGTATGGTGCAACGCCCCTGCGCACCACATCAGCAAAGTTTGATTTTGCTGTAACGGAATTTGTGTTGGTAAGCACGAAACGGCCTCATCGCTTCGTTAAGTGAAAAAATTTTTTTTGTCTTTATAGTTCCTTTCTTCTTTTTCCAGGACGGACACGCCCCTAGAGTACGCCGCGTAGTCTCCTTCGCTGTTTGCGCAGCGCAGTGCTGCGTCACATTCCTCAGAATGGTTGTCCTTCGAAGCGCATTTCGCCCAGGTTTTGCGGCCGCGGCAACTCTGTGAGCTGTGGTGAAGCTTCTGGCAATTGAAACTCGGTGGGGATTTGGTATATAGCGTCTGACGTTGAGATCGATCGTTTCGGGCAAGGTGCTGGTGTTAAATGGGGGGACTGTGATTGGTATTTATTGCTTTGTTATCCTCGCGGATTTTGATTCGGTAACTTCAATTACATTCTGGTCGTAGAAACCTTGAAGCATTTCGGCTTCCGTTAAATGGGTGAAGTCATTTCTGAGATAACACCTCGTACTTTGTTAAGGGATCGGTGGGGAGAAACGGATGCAGTGATGTTCCCTAAGGAAGCCATGATTGAGAGTTTTGAGCACTGGATGCTCTTGCGCAGTTCGAGGAGTCGGTCGCCGCTAGCCAATTTTGATAACTTGTAGCGAGGGCCTAAGGTATCTGTAGGTGGTAGTGATTTTATTAAAAATAATAGTAAGAAGGAAGGAAAAGATTTTTGCTAGCCCCGGCATCTGCCATCGATACAGAAGCACCTGAGCTGGGGTAGCGGAAATAAAGGACAGCAGGCAGAATGGAGAAATGAAATGAAAGAGATGAGGGGACAGGAAGAGAGGATAGGGGGAGAAGTAATATCTACAAACTATTTACACAATAAGGAATGTGTCCAGGTTGCGCGCGTGATTAGTTCATTTTAGAGGAATTAAATTGCACGCGCGCAGAGCACTGTGTTGGTTACAACTGGAGTGGGGCGTCCAGTTATTAATCGTTCAAGGTAGAACTCGCGGAGCGTTCGGTCACTGCGTGTAACTACCTGACGGAGAACAAACGGAACGTCAAGCTCATGTGTTCGAGGAATGCACAGAGGCTCACCAAAGTTCGCTCACGAGTGCGCGCACTGCCCTGCGGCCACAATAGCGCCTTGATGGATTCTGCTAGTATGCCCTGCGCCCTATAGGCCGCGAGCATATCGCGACGAGCATCGGCGAACGCGGTACAGTGAAGGAGCAGGTGTTCTAGTGTTTCCACTGCACCGCATCTGTCACACACATCACTCGTCGCGATTCCGTGACGCACCCGTCGTTCCCCGGGCCACACGCAGCCAATGCGCGCGCGGAGGGTCATTGCATGTTGTGACCGTGTAAGTGCGCGACAGCCGGGGACACTGTCGATGCGCTCACCTCCCGCGATGCGTGGTTCGGGGTGCTGCTTTCGGAGGTATCTGTAAAGCCAAGAAATGGTGATATTCAGGCTTGCTTTTGATCGCATTCACTGTGTATGGCGTGAAACTTCGAGAATGCTGGTTTCTTTCTTGAAAACTCATCTGCTTCGTTCCGCCCTCTTTTGATAAAGCGACCGGGTTTGGAAAGTAGGGGAGCCATAAAAAGAGTACTTTTTTGATCATGGTGCCAGCCACCCACCAAGGATCCCAACAAGGGGACGGGACAGGAACTTTCTAGCAAACCCGGCCCACGCCAGTGGTACACCCTAAGTCTAACTAAATATGACACAACTCAGGGTACTTGGCCACACTAGGTTAACCCTTGTCGCCTATGAAAAGTGAAAAACCGAGAAGGCAATAGAAGACAGAACACTTGTGATTAAGACGATAAGAAAGCAAAAGTTGGGGGGGGGGGTGGAGATAGGAAAAGGAGGACTGCCGATTTCACCCGGTCAGGTCAGGCGAGAGGTGCCGTCTACAGGAAGCTGGGGCCAAAGTGGCGTGTTGCGTCCACCTTAAAGATCCAAATGCTCGGCATCGACTCAACCACCAGGATCCTCTTTTCCTCGGAACCGGCAATCCCACGAATGGCTAGGCGTGGGGATGCACTGTTCACCGTCAACCCCCAGCGGGGATGTCCCTGCGGATGTTTGGGAACCCGTGGTGTCGCCACTCAACAAATTATGCACGCTGCAGACGCCCCCCCCCCCCCCCCCCAGACAAACTTCTCCCCCCTCCCCCCCCACGGGATTTGTTCATATCGTGTTTTTACCGAGAGCTTCGAGCCGCTGAAAAATAGCGCTTTCTGATAGATGTACATGTGTAGCGCCGTACAGTTTTCGAAAAAAGGAGTCTCTGGCAGCAAAAGCCATATGATTCCTGGACTGAGGAATTCGCCAGCCACAATTACCAATATCCTCAATGATTTTTTTCAATTAAGAAGTCAATGAGGCAATAGGAGAGGAACGTGGCTTTTGTGCGTTCAAAAATACGTAGTCGGAAGTTGTTGTTGTTGTTAGCCTATCAAAAGATGGCACATACCCACACTGGGGGATCGGCCAAGAATCGGGTGGCTATTCACCTGAACGCAGTTAACAAAAAGGAAAAGCACGTGGGAGCATAACACCGGTGAATTTTTCGTCATGAACAGAAAAGGGATGAGTGTTTTGATTTTAAAATTTTAAGAATAATAATAAAGAGAGTGATTAAATAATAATAATTTAGTCAAAATGTAATAATTGCTAGAAAAGAAAAGGTTGAAACACTTAGCAAGGCAGTCGGTGAGATTCTATCAGGAAATTTTGAACAGCGGTGCAAACAGATCTGTGGCTGAACCCAAATGTGGAGGCGCCAAATGATAGCAAGAGCGGGCTGCTCAAACTAAGGCCAAGATGCTGCAAGGGCTCCTCCAGCAACCTTTTTCTCAGTGAGTTTAATCGGCGACAATACAGCCAAAAATGTTCAATAGATTCTGGGTCACGGCAAAATGCACAAAGGGGAGAAAGCGCCAAACCCGACTTGTGTAAATAGAAATTTAGAGGGGGGATGCGGCAGCGTAGCCTCGAAAGCAAAGATGCACGTGTGTAAGAATGGCTATGTACGCTTGAGTGTGAAAGCATGTATGCTTTTATGTATTGCATTGCGGCGGTGAATGCACGGGTTGAAGAATGATGGAGGCAGACTTGTCTGAAATTTGAAAGCTTTGTTTGGAGAAGTTTTGCCTCAGACGAATTTAAACTTAGCGATTGTGGCAGAGTTCAAAGCACTCATCTGCAGGCGTAGATTTGAAGTGTCTCAACGTGACTAAGTTTCAACAGGGCACTAATATTTCTTGATGCAGCACCTAAAACGCCGATAAGTGTGTGTGGTCACCAAAGTTCTAGAGAAACCTGGTCGGCTCATGTGTGGATAAAAGTACGGTGAGAACTCCTGAAGCTGAAACTATTACTGGGTGTGGCTCGAAGCTTTGTCATCTTTTCACTTCATGTTAATGGGCATGAAAGAACAATCATAACGAAGCTTCTGCTATTATCGTCCTCGTTCCAGAAAGGTGAACCGTATCCCTGGGGGCAATTGTAAACGCGGGCGTTCATTTTCAACTGCTGTGCTCTTGTTCGGAATATCTACGTTGAAATAAAGCAAACACTGCACCCTATTGTTTTATTTGTTATTATTTCTTCTTCAGACTATCTACGTCGACCGCTGATTAAGGCGGTCTCTTGTTGGCATCCAGTTTTTCCTCTTATGCGGGAGGGAGCTTGGCTGCCTCATCCCCGAAAACTTCCTAACTTCCTGCACTCACTTCATTTCTGGTTTAGGCTGTTCTTAGATGAAACAAATATTTTTTCACCACATAGCTCTACCCGCACTCCCTTAGAACCCACTCCCTTTCCGCAATAAACCATTAGTTGTCTTGTCTCCGCATTATATGCCATGTCTACACCCAATTCTTCCTCTAAATACCACCTGGGATAACATTATGCTGAATTTTTTGTGGCGTAAGTAGGGGTTTTTTGGGTAAAAATATGGCTTTTGCAGCATAGTTTTACCAGTGTTGGTGGACACCAAAAAAGCGGTGAATCGTCTTAGTAGTAAGCTGGTGAACTGCTTTTTAGCAATTAATTTTTTTACAAGTAGATTTACGTACCTCGTTACAATTACAGATTTGTAGCCATTTGTTAATAATAGCCATATCAATATTTAAAATTTAGAAAACCAGATTATCGTCTGCCCTGTGGCTCAACAAGTTTTGGCTAAATAATGCCAAATTACACGGACTTTCGAAAAGCGTGCAGGCAAAGCAAATTTTCCAGTGCACGTAAGTAGTTAAAAAAGCCAATCTTTATGGAGCCACAACGCCGAGGATAATGTTGTTTTTGAAATTCCAAAAACTAATATGACTGTTACTAATGACCGGTGACAAGTATTTAATTGCAACAACGCGAACAACTCTACTTTTAAAAAAGTTGAAAATCAAAAATGAGTTTATTAAGTAGTCAGCTCTAAAGACAATTTACTGGTTTTCTGGTGTTCGCCAACACTGGCCATATTAGGCCGCAAAAGCTATAGTTTTACACAGAAAAGCCAATTTGTGAAAATTTTTGAAAGACTTTTTTGAAACACCTGGTATATAGTTTTCCTTTTTATGTAGCACCTATAATTTTCTTATCAATGCAAGAAAGACCTGGATAAGCGTCTTGGTGTCGCGGGAGACCTTTTTTCTCCTTGCATGGGAGACACGTGCGTGTCCACGTGCTCACATCACTGTTAATATGGGACAAAACCTAGCACTGGGTGAGATGGACCTGTGTAGTCCGAATGCCTGGGTGTCAGACGTCATGTAGCGAGTGGGAAATGGTGAGACGTAGAGAAGCCATAACAAAATGGTGGGGAAGCTCTGCTAAGAAGTGGCACCATAAATGCCCAGGCGAGCATAGAGGGGGCACAAGCCGCAGCCGGAGAGAACGGGGGTTCTCCCGAAAAGCGTTCAGCTCGGTGTCATACTGCTGCGCGGACGAGAATGCGGCCCCAGCCGACGGTTGAAGATGGAAAGCCAACAGCACCTATATAAAAAAGCGAATGAGTGGCGCTGTTGTCGGACCCACGTTGTCACTCGGTTGTCACGTGGGGGATGCCGCTTGTAAATTCCGAAATATAAGTGAGATGGCCGAGTTCGCTGGACACATTCTTGGATGTGTTGGTCCTGAAAATGTACGCCAGTGGCTTGTGATTGATCAGCACGCGAAACTGGCATTCTTCCAGAAGATGTCAGAGGTGCTGTTTTTAGCGTAGATAGCTAGCAGCTTGCGGCCGAAGACACTAGCGGGTCTCAGCAGGATGTAGCTACCGCGAGTTAAAGGGCAAGCGACGGAACTCGTAGTTAACGCACGACTGTAAGCGGGATCTGACGGTCATGGTGGAGACATCCACCATTGTCCTAGCAGGGGCCTTTCTGCACAGATGAACCAGAAGCATGACGTTTGTGAACATTTAGTTGGCAGCTAAGGGCGGCCTGTTCTTCTGATGAACAGGAAACTGTAGAGGGCGCGCCAGCAGTTGATAGGAGGTTGGTGAGCAGGCGGAGCAGTGCTGCGCAGTGTAGTGGGCTGGGGATAATCCTGGATGGTTTGACGTAGGACGCGAGAGGCGGTTTCATGCGATGATATTTGATGGCCGAAAAACTCGATCTTAGGTGCGCAGAACAAATCAGGCGGTGTTCACGACCAGGCCGAACTGCTTTAGACGTTGGAAGAAGGCACATAGATGGCACTCGTGGTATTCAGACGTATGGCTGGCGTAGCGTATATAGTCGATATGCGCGAACAGAGTAGGGAGACACCGCGTGACCTCAGCGATTTAGCGCTGGAAGGTTTGAGCCAACTTGCAGAGCCCAAAAGGCATCCGCACTTATTGAACAAATCCAAAATACGTGATGATGCGAGTCTTGAGTATATCTGCGGGCCCAACTGGTATATGGTGGCGCGCCTTGCACAGGTCCACTTCGATAAATATGGCGCAGCCGTCCAGGCGCGATGTAAAGTCCTGGATGTGAGGCAGCGGCCAGCTGTCGGGGATATTCTTAGCGTTCCACGCTCGATAGTGACCGCATGGACGCCAGTCACCGGGATCAAGCTTGGGTACTAAATGCAACGGAGAAGCTCACGCGCTGCACGACCCGCGTATAATGTCGAGCAGCAGTATGTGGTGGAACACCAACTTTGCGATCTCGAGACGGTCTCTAAACAGACGATATGCTAGAACGGCTGCTGTGGGGCTACGGTTGACGACGTGGTGTGTCACGGTATGCTTATGCGGGTGAGGAAGGTTGCATAGCTTGGTGAACTCCGAAAGTCACCCAGGATTTTCTCGAAGGGAGAAGAAGGTGTCAGCGTGTGGGTGGGAGCCAGGTGGATTCCAGAGATGGAGAGACGAGACAAACCATCTGTCAGGCGATGAGACAGCACGCTGACGTCCAAGTACAAGTAGGAGAGATCTGAGCCCATGATCGAGTGAACAGCGTCGGCGGTGACAAAGACCAATAGACAAGTGTGGCACAGTCCTCATTCAAGGGTGAGGGAGTGAAGTCCGCACGTCGCTTTGGACGAAGCAAGGGCAACCCGGTGCGACTGCCTCCTTGACTTGCAACCGTAAGACTTAGTCGGCGGAACCACGCTGATTTCTGCGCCCGTGTGGATAAGAAAATGTGCGCCAGAGAGCTTGTCAGTTTAACTTAAAACGCGGCCAGGGCGAGTACCGAGACAACACGCCGCCGGGATTGGTTTCAGTGGGCCCTGCCGACCCCGAACAGTGGGATGTGAACTTCGATTAGCGGGACCAGAAACTCCGGTGGTACTAGCAGGGAGGTGGACGGCTGGGGCTGCTTTCTTTACGTGTGCGCGAACGGGAGCGATGGCTGGCACGAAGCGAACGGTTATCCTGCGGAGGGCGCCGGAGTGCGGAGACAGATTCTTTGAGCTCATTGATGGGGGCCTCTAGGCGTGAAATCGCTGTGTCGGCATGTGACAAGACAGCAGTGATGGACGGGGAACCATCTCATGAACCTTATCGGCCAGCTCCGCCAGGCGGTCGAAGGTGATGTTGCCCGCCGCAGCGAGGAGAATGCGAATGTGCTGTGGAAGGCATTGGAGGAAAAGCTCTCGGAGCAACGCGGCGTGGGTAGTGACGTTACGCGCACCGCTAAGCTGCCGCATCTGGCGCAGCAGTTGGGAGAGGCGTCGGTTGTCGAGGTCATCAGCGGTAAGGAGCTACTGGAGGCGGGCGTTTTCCGATGGCATGGATCTCTCCAGAACGTTGGTCTTGATGAGCTGTCACGGTGTATCTCCCCTGGATTTGTGGAGAGAGTCCGAGAGCTCGCTGCAACATCAGGATCAAGTCCTGAGCCTATCTGGTAGCAGCCTGTCGTTTCAAAGGTGACGCGGTTTTGGTGGAATGGCGCCTCGGTCCGCAAAAACCAGACTTGCGCGTGCTGGCACTGCTGGCGCCAGAAGACTGGGTGCCGAAGCAGAAGCGAGGAGACATGCTGTGATTGCGAGTCCCGTTCTGTGGAAATATCGCCCGGATCCGTCGTTGTGTAATAGGTCACCACTTGTAGGCTTATGCTTCGGGAGCGAAGGAACGAGAAAGCTGACTCCGATTTAGACCAGAACAGAACTGCTAGCCCTGGCTTCAAGTTCGACAGCCAGGCGCCGTCTTTATTTTCTTTCTCGTGCGACCGCGCGTCGGTCGTGCTGGAGGGCCCCTCACAAAAGATGCGCCAGAAGCGGCAGCTTTGCAGGGCGCGTGACGCCCCCAGCCACGCTCCGTTGCTTCGATAGCGCTTCCTACAACGCCTTCCGCAGCCCATTCGCATTGTTCTCGCTGCGGCTGGCAAAGTCACCCTCACCGCCTGGCTCGGCTGGAAGATAAGGTTCATGAGGTGGCTTGTCCGTCCATCGCTGTTGTTTTGCCGCCTGCCGACCCAGGTATTTCGCGCCTTGAGGCCCGCATCGATGACCTGAATGCGTGTGTTTTGCCATCTAACATTCAGCACATTGGAATATACACTTATCCACCGGGGGCTGACTGCATATCGGAAATTACGATAACTTTTGCTGTACCAGACAGGGAGTGAGTATTCAAGTCTATAGAATGCGAGCACATCTCTTGCTTCATAAATATAAAAAAGTCAAATGTGCCCATACTAAAACAAGCCGCTGCACAGTTTTCTCCTAGAGTAGCATAGTGCACTGCTTTTTTTGAGCTAGCGGAACAAAAATGAATGTCCGACCTCATTCATGTTCCTCAGCTTGCCACAGTTTTGGGACAGTTTGCTCTTTCGGAGCTTGCATTTGCCATGTTGTTTTTTTTGGTGTGTGTCTGTATTTTAGTATTTTAAAATCCGTTTCCTATCTCCTATAACCTTGTACACAAGGTAGCAGTATCCGTAAGTAAGTAAAATGTGTTCTTGAATCCTGCTGAAATGAACCTTCTCAGCGTGTCGTTTCTGGCACCTTACAGGTGCTCAGACATCAAGCTACCGCGTTTCTTGAGGAAAGTGGAAAGAGCTATAAGACAGTGACAACAAACTGACCCATGCCGGGCATACCTAAGGGCAACCGGGCAATATGGCGGACGTAGTCTGTCCTCTGCAGCAGCGAAAAAATTCACATGTACAAAGGTTTTGGTACAGTTCAGATTGTGCATTTTTTATTGAACTTTTCCTAGAGTCACATGAAATCTTCCAAAACACTTTCATCACAAAATGCGTATAGAACTGCAGCAAATATTCACAACGTTTTTTCATACACTCGAACGTGGTTGGCGGGCAAAAAAGGGGCAGTAAATTACAAACTTACCCTCGAGATTTGAGACTTTTACTCTTTCTATTGCTGGCAGCGCGTATGCATGCGTATTAAATCGGCGTGTTCATTTTGCGCAATTTGGCTAGCATAATAATTCTCTCCGGCTACTGCGAGTCTAGAATATTTTCTATAATCATGCTGAGCCGCGTAATATTAGTCCGCACTCGAAGCACTTTATTTTTCTGCGTTACGACATCCAGTGTACTTGCTCCATAAAGGATAGCACTCATTGTAGAGAAAACCGTTTGCTGTCCATTAGCCCGAAGAAGTTGTTTACTCGAGTAGAAGAAACTGTGTAAATAAAAACGGCAAGCAATCACGTGGTAAAGATATTCCCGGAGCTCTGCGGCCTGACCTTCAACTTGCTTCTTTGGTGACAAACTAAGTATAATTAAATTAGAATGAAACATTCAGTGCCCTGCTTCTCCTAGAGTTTCACTTCACTGTATGATCCCCAGTACTGGCGGTAAATCGCTGGTACCAGAACAATAGAACCGGCATGCTTAAAAGAGTGAGCGAGCCGGTTAACAACAAAAAGTACTGCATAGAACCGGTTGGTTAGGCCCCAAAGCTTTTATATCTAACTCAAAAATATCCGGAAGGTCTTCGGCCCGAGGAGCGCGCTGCATTACAGAAGAGTTCAGCCTCTGGCGACACTCACATTTGCAGTGATGCATAGCAAGGAAGGAGAAGTTGCGACGCATTTATATCAGTCGAAGTTTTTAAGTTTCCTTCAAATGAAGCCGCTGCACGTCTGAAGCTAATACATATTTAGAAATCCTCGTTGGTCATTAGCGTGTACCTCTGAATGCGAGGGACGTCTTCACAGCCAAAATTATCCTTAGCTGCGTGCTTAGTTGAAGCAGATTTTCTTTTACGGTTTCAGTTGTCTGTTGTATAAAATACCACTAGGTGTTGTCGAAAATATATTTAGTGTATGGCTGGTTTATTATGCCCTTCCTGTCGTACAGAGAAATCCTGGCCATTCGCAGAGAGATTGAGAACAAAAAAAGAGAACTTAGAATGACTTGGCTGTAGGCGAGTTGGTAGAACATTGTGAGGAGCAAAACCGCAAAACAGGACGGGACTGAGGCCGGCGACAACACAGGGCGGTACTGACAACTGAACATTAATCGAAAAAACAAAAGAGCTTATATGAATCCGTCGTGCGTATAATCTGGCAAGCAATCGTAAAATGAAGATTACGCACGATAAAATAGTTCCGTGCAAACATGACGAAAAATACCGGTACGGCGAAAGTAAGAAAACCGAGCAAGAATGACACAACTAACCTGTACACAACCAAATAGAAACAGCCTAGTGAAACGCTGACAGAAGCGCGAATTCTTTCTGAAAAATAGACACAGAAGGCGTGCTGAGACAATTATCTGGCTCCGGTCCCAGAATGGCAACAGCCTCGACAATTTCCATTTTCAACAGCCCATTTCTTCTTCCTATGAGCTCTGTGCAATTCAGCTTAGGATAGCAGCCTTTACAACTGCGAAAGTGAACGGGCAGGTCAGGTCCTCCGGGCCTACTCAAGGAACGCGCATGCTCTTGCAAACGAATGATTAAACATCTGCCAGTTTGTCTGATATAAAATCGACAGCAGCTGAGGGAAATCTTATAAACCACCCGTTTCGCATGAGACATAATTCTTCGAATGCTTCATGCCGCAAACTACATGCGTTGAAGTCTGCTTCCTCACCAATTGAAGAGTAATTCAAGCTTGCAGGGCGCAGACATGATCACATCAACGCCATATCTGCCTGAGATCTTAAGATTGTGGCAAATATTATGAAGATATGTTAAGACTAAATACTTATTTCGACTGGGTGGCTCATGGAAGAAGGTGTCTTTTTTTCACCGTCCGGCGAAGCATTTTGAGCAGTGATTCGGCAACAGATCTTAACAGGGAGCTCGGAAAGCCTCCCTTTTCGAGACGCTCAAGTTGAAGATGAAACTGAGCTGCACGTGATGATGGAATGATTTCAAAAGGGCAGACCTAAAACATGAAGATGCCAAGGCCCGTTTTACGAGCTTTGAATGGGATGAGTCGGAAGTAAAGCTTTCTTCGATCTTGTCTCAAAAGCCCAGCAAACATGATCATGTTGATTAAAATCTAACTTTAAGTCTTAAAACTGGATGGATTCATCTTGCGGAATCTCAAGAGTGAAATTTCGAGAATGTGAACATCTAGAGAACATAGCCAAAAGCTCATCTGCTACGTCACCTTGTACATCATTAGGTGAAAGCTTTAAAATGATAAGAAAGTTATCTGCGTATCAAAAAACACTAGAAATGAAGGCATGGTTGTACTTCCGTTTGAGCACTCGATCTAAATTGGCCAGAAAGGTTTTGCACAGCAGTGGCGCAACGCTGGAACAAATGCAGATTCCTTTCCTTTGAACATAAAATTTATCATGAAATGAGCCAATGGCTGAACATAAATAGAACTTGAGGAGTTCGAGAAAGGAAGCGACAGACACACCACAAGAGTTCTGGAAGTCGACCACATAGCCAGTTTTGATTAGCTTCCTTACAAGACTGAAATGTTCTCCATGGAAAATAAAACAAAATAATTCTTCGGCATCAACGGGCACAGCACAATTAGCACCAGGAATGGCTGTTTTAGCACTTCAACCAAATGGTTAGATCCGTCATTATTGAAAGGGTCTTTATAATAATAATAATAATAATATATATTTTATTCACTTCCATTCACAAGTACATGCTCCAGCCCGCGTATGCGTTATCGCTTGTGTGCGTGGCTGGGCAGCCGGGGTGTGAAGTACATGATTCAGTGTAATAAAAATAGAAACACAAAAATAGAGCTCGAACAAGACATAGAATCACAAATTGCTTCCGCGATGCAATAAAATCGAAACACAAAAAACACACAAAAGAGCTCGAACCAGACAGACACAGAAATTGCAAGGCGAACACATGTACAAGAAACGTGGAGTGCAAGAAAGCATTCCACAATTACCACTTTCATGCATGAAATGACAACGCTGAGAACTTGGAAAAAAATAGATCAAAAACTTGTCACTCAATATTACTATTCAACCACGACCGAAGAACCTTGTTAATTTGTTTTAATTCATTAATGCTCGGGGCGGTTTGTATCTTATTGAAGTAATAAGGAACATAATGACTGCGGGTTTTTTTTTCATATTTAGTGTAAATCTGTCGTATGACGAATTTTTCCGACTGACGGAGAGGCCGTAATTTGATGTTGTCGATTTTAAAGACGCTGTGGAAAAAATTTTTTCGCAATATGTCAAAAATAAATTGCTTGTGTACAGGTAGCATCTCAAAATGTTCCATACTAGCTTTAACTGCTTTATCATGACAGCTAGTTCCGAAGCGAGATTAGATGCAATTCTGTACAGTATGCGGCTTAGTATGTTTAGTTTATATAATGATGCGGTTCCGTAAATTGTTATTCCATATCGCAATATGGATTCCCCTAACCCTTTATAAACCATTTTTCGAACCGACACATCGCAAATAGATTGTAGGGCATACATATAAACACACACCAGACGCAAACGTTTGGCTAGCTCTTGAATATGAAAATTCCATGACAGAGTTTCATCAAATGTCATGCCAAGATACTTGAAGCTCGATTTAAGTTCCAAAGGTGGGCATGAACAGTATGAACAATTCTTACCATGAAGATATATATTAGAGCATATTTTAAGTTGTTTGTATGGACTATGAAAACAAAGAAGGCAGGTTTTTGAGATATTAGTATAAATCTGATTAGCGTTGAACCATTCTATCAAAAAATGAATATCCCGTTGCATCCTGCTGCGTGCTTCTTCATAAGTTTCCCTTGGTATCACCAGAGCAGTGTCATCTGCATATAAAAAAATCAGAGAGCTTAAAGGAAGATAGGTCACGTCATTGACGTAAATATTGAATAAGAAGGGTCCTAAAACTGAGCCCTGAGGAACACCGGTAGAAACGCGTAACATTGTACTATATGATTCGCCTATTCGAACGCATTGTTCTCGATCAGTAAAATAGCTCTTGAAAAACGACATATATGGACCTCTGAAACCAAAATTATCGAGTTTAGCTAATAGTAAAGTATGGTTAATAGTATCAAACGCTTTTTGCAAATCAATAAAAAGTGTAAGGACAATGTTATTTTTATCTATTTCTTTACAGATTAAATCATGAAAATCTTCTAGTAGGCTTATGGTACTTTTACCTTTGCGGAAACCATACTGGGCGGGATTTAGTAGATGGTACTTATCACAAAAGGACGTCATGCAGGCGTGTACAATTCTCTCCATGATACAAGCGATGGCGAACAAGATCGCAATTGGCCTGTACTTATTAAAATCTCTTTTAGAGCCCTTTTTGTGCAAAGGTCTTATTAAACTTATTTTCATATGCCTATGAATGTGTCCGGTTGTGAAAGTTTCATTGATAATATAAAGTAATATGGTTTTAAATCTGTCAAAATGCACTATGAGATCCCTCATCCTAACACCATCATACCCTGCGATTTTGTGATTGACATTGTTTTGAATACATCTCGTAATTCTAGCTGAGTAACAGTAGGCATGTAAGCTGAATGGATGTTCGAAGTAGCAGCCGTAGCTTTCCTCATTAATTTTCTCTGTTTACACAAGAAGGAAACATTCTACAAAGCGCTTATTGAATTCGGTGGCCAAGTCTACGTTGTTTTCATCTGGAAATGCTTGTTCTAAGACGTCACCAATGCTTTTCTTGGGTGGTTTTCCTATAGTGTTCGGCACTAAGTTCCATGTTTTTTTTTACATCCTTACTGCATGCCGAAAATTGATTTAGTTGGTACTGTTTTTTTAGCCAGTGGTATTTTCGCTGTGATTTTAATTCTCAGCTGCCTGAATTCCTCTCTTAGTGCAATTTCATGTGGGTGGTCATTGCACCTTCTTAAAAGTTTACTTTTAATATAGGATAATTCAATGAATTCTTTGTTTACCCAAGGACTTGCCTTATTTCTACGTTTCATCCGGACCTTTGTTTTTGAGGCGTTATAAATTGATTTTAATTGCTCAACAAGGAGTTCATAAGCATCTAAGTGATTGTGCTGTAAGAGCGAATTCCAGTCAAAGGACTTAATTAGTTTATTTACTTTGCCATTGTTAATTACAAGCCTATCCGCAGGTTGCTGCTGTGCCTCTATTTTACTCTCTTTTAGCACCGTAAGAGAAATAAAATAATGATCAGCAACTTTTTCTTTGATAATACAGCCCCACGTCTCCTGTTCCATCACGGTTGTACTCATATGGTCAATGCATGTCTGTGTTAATCTACCGCCAAGAAATTCTTCTCGCGTGTAGCCTTGAATTTTATTCTCCAAACCAAAACTAGCCAAGAACGTTAAGTATTCGCTTACGCCTACTTTGCCAGTTACAGAAATGTCAATATTGAAGTCTCCAGTAAGAATCACACGTTTGTTTACTCCATATCTTTTAAGGAAACTAGCCAGCTCCTCTAAAAAAACTACAATATTTTTGCTAGGAGGTCTGTAGATAGCACAAACTAACAATTCCTCATCACAGTTTGTAAGATTAAGAGCTATAACTTCTGCTTCATCAAAATCAACTTTCAAGCGTTCACAATACCAAGAGTTTTTAACAAAAACTAACACTCCCCCACCACGTTTGTCCTCCCAGCACAATGCATATGATTGATAGTTGTGTATATTATAAAGAGATGATTCAAAATCACGGATATTGATCTCAGTAAATGCTATGACATCCAGAACAGCTAAATAATTCTCAAGGTACATTTGCAACATGTCCCAATGTTTGTGAAGGCTTCTCACATTTGCATGGATAACATCAAAAGTTATGCAGGGTTGGACCGATACAAATTCCCGGCGTATCTCCATCCATTCACAAAATGAACGCACACTCGCAGACATCACGTTATCTTGATCAAATCCGCTTCGTTTTCAACAAGAATAACAGGGGCACCTTCAATTTTCCTTACAAATATACGACCGTTTCGCACCCAAACATATTTGTATTGTTTTTCAGTTGCAAGACGCTTTGCCATCCATCGATGCTTCTTAGTTAGGTATGTTAGATTTTCATTGATGTAAATGTTCTCATCCTTGAGTGTGGTTCGTTTCACAAGCCACTTTTCTCTTGTTTCCCTCCTGGTGAAACGTACTAATATGGGAGCCTCAGCATCTGCTTTGCCTTTGATCCTGTGCACTGTTTCGATTTCCTCATTGCTGGGACTGGGGAGTTCAAGTCTACCTGCAATTGAACTTATTACTGTTTTCAAGTTTTCGTTCTCGTTGTACTTGATACCGTGTATCTCCAAATTATTGCGCCTTGAATAGGATTCCAATCTATTCACCTCCATTTCCAGCTGAGAAAGCCTAGTGTCCTTTACTAGCAGTTGAGCCTCCACATCAGTAGTTTTTTTCTTTAGCTCCTTTACTTCTTGCTTCTGTGATTCGAGATTTTCAAGCACTTCATCGTACTTAGAAGAGAGTAAATCGAGCGATTCTTCCATGCACTGTATCGTTACTCCTTGCTTTTGAAGATTTTCATTGGTGGTATCATGTTTAGCCAGTTGTTCCTCATGTTTTCTTTCAAGTTCGTCTAAACGGCGCAGGACAATGTCTAACTTTGACATGACGTCAGACAAAGAAGGTTGATCACAATCTGCCGTCGAGCTCCCACGCCCATAGCCAGGCTCGCTTTCAGTCAAACGTGTTTTACGTTTAGCGCACGTGGGACACAGCCAACAGCCAAGTTGTGCAGTCCGGCGGAGCAGGAAAAAAAAAACTTACTAAAGGCCGCTCTTACCTACACAAGCGAAGAAACAGCGTTATTCCACGCTCACGTACTCCGCCGGACTGCACTCGTTGACAAGCTGCTGTGGCTTTTTAAGCTTCTTTGCCCGGTGTCGTCGGCCTGGATTGGGTGCCTCCTGGATGACGTACTTGTGCCGTAGCCCGTGTAGCCATGAGCGCTCACATGTAATCTTTTTCCAGGCTGTGCTGATAACGGCGTCGATGATGGAAGCAGCCGAAGCAGGGAAACACCCACGAAGCAGGGAGACGGCAATCTGGTCCCTACACAAGCGAAGAAACAGCGTTATTCCACGCTCACGTACTCCACCGGACTGCACTCGTTGACAAGCTGCGGTGGCTTTTTAAACTTCTTTGCTCGGTGTCGTCGGCCTAGATTGGGTGCCTCCTGGATGAAGTACTTATGCCGTAGCCCGTGTAGCCATGAGCGCTCACATGGAATCTTGTTCCAGGCTGTGCTGATAACGGCGTCCATGATGGAAGCAGCCGAAGCAGGGAAACACCCACTAAGCAGGGAGACGGCAATCTGGTCCCTACACAAGCGAAGAAACAGCGTTATTCCACGCTCACGTACTCCGCCGGAGGTTTTTCAGATGGGTTTGCAGAAACCTGCTGACTTTGGCCTGCCAACTTCCTGTCTCTGTTACAATCGCCCTGAACGGACAAGCATTCTTATGGGTCTTTTCTGCAAAAAAGATTTTCAGGACTTGCTTACCGATCCCTGATTTTTCGGGATCTGCAAGTTCAGTCCATCAAAAAGAGCAGTTGTCTTGCTCTTGAACTCAGATGGCTTCTGATTGACGAACTGGATGTTCTTGTTCACTGCGTTTGATGCTTTTTCCTCGAAAAAGGTCTGTGGCGGTACTGTAAATCCCCCTCCTTAGCTGACTGGACAAGAGCAAGGGCTTGCTCACGAAAATAACTGAACCACCTCATCTAGGACTTTGGAGTGGCCAGACTTCTTAGAAAAACTCTTTTGTAGACTTTGGCAGCATTCTCGTTCTTCAACTGGCGCCTTGTCAGCCATCCTTTGTACGGTGGCTAGAAGGTCGTACTTATTCAACATTGGTTCAAGGCTGTACTTGGGAGCATGTTGAAGAACGCTTTCCACTTTGGCAGGGACGGAAACGTCATCGAGGTAGGTAACTGGTACAATGCCCCTCTTGGTCTTACCTTTATTTGGGAGCTGACGCCGCAAAACCTTCCAGAGAAATCCAGTAGACTGCTGAGTGGGGCGTTGGAAGTCGAACCATCGCCTACATCCGGATGAGCCAGGACCACACTGTTGAACACAGAAATTTTGAAGCCAAGCATAGAAGAGTCCAACTTGTCTCGAGCACTCAGCTTTGAGGATCTTGGCAACCCTTTTCCAATGGCTGTCGGAAAGCCCAACCGTGCCAAACATGGACGAAACGTCATGGGGAAAGACTTTATTACACAGGCAGAAGGCGTAAGCCCTGGCTCTGCACAGTACCGCCCTGTGTTGTCGACTGCCTCATTCCCGTCCTGTTTGGCGGTTTTGCTCCTCACGATGGAAAAAGAGGAGGCGTCTAGTTAGCAGAAGCATACAGCAGACTCATGCAGCGTTGCCACGTGGTGCTGCCGAAACGGGTTGGAGATAAATTCTACCACATTAATTACGCTTCTTGCACGGCCTGGTTACACCATGCCATGCTTTGCGAGACCTATTCATGATGATGGAGCTCAGGCTAGAGCTGCAGAAGACAGCTCCCGCTAGCCTCTTTTGTTCGCTCTTAAAACATACTGTGCTGTCATTAATGGTTTTTCAAGACATGTATCTAAAGCAACTGGCAACCTTCCTTTTTGAAATGCCTGAAAAAAAAACAGCTACCAAAACTACAATGAATTTGCTAGGCATCTATTTTTCAAGCAGATTAAATAGATGGTGCCAGCAGCACCAGCGACAGAGTGAAGGTGCCCGGATGCAGGAAGGCTCATGGCGGCCAGGCGCTCCGTCGTAGGGCCTAACTGCTTTGCGAGACAAAGCAGTTAGAGATGTTTTGTCTTTTTAGCACTCCAGTCAGTACGAAGAACAACTGTCTCCGTGCACAAAATGGCTTCTCACCATTCGGCTCAATAAAATTGTGTTGATTTTAAAAGAGAGAGATATCCTAAAAGGCTTGACTGCTCCACGCAGCCCTCTGTACGCAGAAATACAATAGGAATGAGGTTTATTGCCGCACACTCTGTCTCAAGCCAGCTTCTCCGCTTCGTTGCAGAATGCCTGATGTTGACTTCTTGAATTCGAGACAGCCTGACTGCTTTTTTTTCACTAATAATGACAAACATAATTATAAACATAATTATACACATAGTATAAACAGAAACAATTCTCTATGTTAAAGGAAGATGCCCCAACAAGATCCGATGAACAGAGCAATGTTAGATTCTTCTTAATGTATTTCTAGTATGGCTCTGAAACTCGCAGCTATTTTAGTTCAGTGCTATCTGCGTGATTACATAATCTCATGTGCCAAGAGTCCCCGAATGTCGATGATTTCATTTCAAGAAAATAAAATTGTAATCATTGTTCCAAAGAGAAAATCTGCCATACGCTTGTTATTTTTGCGGAACTGCTTCGTTGCGTGCCATGCAGAGTTACTGTGACTTGTTTACATAACAAAGGGAGTAGAGGCGAAAATACTATTGAATCCAGATGTGCCAATTGTTTGTTCGCGTATTGTAGGAAATTAGGCATATCGCAATATATGCACCAAAATACTTAATTGGCACCAGAGTAAAAAGGCAATACAGATGGAAACACGCTTTCAAAGTATGCCATGCTGCTCAGCATTTTTTGAAATAAATTATCCTGTAGACACTGCTTCTGAAAGGGACAGGTGTGTTTCTAGCAAACTTGTACATTGCAGTTAATATAATTTACTGCCAGAATTTACTTTATTCTACTGTGAACTGCCTACTGATTGTCTTGTGGCTTCATCGCCAACGACTTTTTCGCAAATATTTAACGCCTCTAAGTTCGATTCCAGCATTTACTTTGAAAACTGCCTTGCTAATAGAGCAAAGGCTAAAAAAATCAGCACTTGGCCATATGAAACTCAAATAACTCTGGCATAGTTGATTTTTTTATGGCACCACGGCTAGAAGACCTTTAGGGTGAACTGCATGGTAACTCAGCTCACGTATCCTAAATGTACCACAGAGGGGGTGCTGCATGAGCCGATGTTGTACACTAACTCCAAGGCAAACTATCAAACATCGTTATTATGAAAAAGACAACCAGAGAAATGATTTTTTTTTCAATAAAGCTATGTGTATTGTAAAGAATCGTAGAATTATCGTGGAACGGTGACTTCATTTGAGAAATGTTGCGGTGGTGAACGAGTTCGAACAAGCGGTATAAGCGAATAGAGCGCCGTTGTCACGGATCTCTCCGGAGTACACTCGGACTGAAATAATGGACTAGGCGACAGCTGTACCAACACAAACGCACATTTAATACACCCTATGTAACACACACAATAGAACACAAAAGTAACAAAACACAAAACACAAAGAATATAAATACACGCTACCCGGGCATACTGCTACCAGCGTCTACTACTAGCGTTCTACTATTAGCGGTCGGCGTTCGTGCTCACGGTTGATTCGGTGTGGTTACGGCGTTGTATGAATCGAGTAGGCGGCGTCGAGGCGGCGTTCGACGTGCTTGGGCTGGCGTCGCTGGCGGCGTCGCTGGCTGCGTCGTACAACTCCAGGTCCAAGCGCCCGTGGAGGTAATGCCGGTGTTGTTGACGTTGGGGCGCCACCCGGATGGGTGGTAACAGCGCTGGAGACACCCCTGGCCGTTGAAGGTGGTAGCGTCCTTCGTTGACTCCTCGAAACGGGCTCAGGCACGGCAGGCAGTCCACGATGCGATGCCGTAGAACGCGAGCTCACCGGAGCCGTAGCCGGCGTCGCTCTCTACCAGTCGATGTGTCCCTGACTCACCGGAGCCTCCGATTCTCTGCTGTTCCCCCCTGTGCCTCGCTCTCACTCGCCCTTTTATAGCCTCGGTGTTAGTCCACGTAAGCCTTGTCGTCGTCTTCTCTTCTCCACCAGTCATCTCCCTCCACCTCACCGAATGCTTCTTCTTCCTCTTTATTCTTCGGTTAATCCAAGTCGTCTTCTTCATATCCCTCCTTTAAAATTTAATTTAGGCTCCTTAATATATGTGACAAGGCCCCCCTCTCTGAAGAGATTTTCCATGAAAAACTGCTTACGTCATCCTCATCGCCAAGCCATCCAGCCAACCGACTATATTCTGTGGCGATTCTGGACCCAGCACACAACTCACCGCAGAGGTCCAGCACATACCAAGAGCGCACCACGAACATAGCTCACCAAACGGCGTTTTCAGAACCCTAACACACCCCTGCCGTTGTCCGTACAGAGTCCTTAATAAACGTGTTCGTGTCTACAACACACTCTCTTGTATTATCACATAATACCAACAACAGCACCAACAAAAAGATAAATCCCAGAGATACATTAACACAGCAACAACAAGATACATCCAAGATATACCTAGAGCTGTTCAGTTAGCTCTATCTGTATATAAGTCTAATTTGTAACATATGACCTCCGTTTTGCCTGGCCCATCCGGAAACATCTCCTCCTTGATTTGTGCGAGATCTGTAATCCTCTGTCTTCATTCCAATTGGGCTTGTTCAGTACCTCATCCCCTCCTGCATTTTTCTTCCCACTGTACGTGGACACCTCGGAAATATCACTTGTCTCCTCGCCCACTACCGCACATGCTACCTTGCGGGCGTACCGTACGGGACCCCTTTCTTTGTATTTCTTTAACACATTTACATGGAAAACGTTGTTAGTGTTACCTATCAACAACTCATATTCCATTTCCTTTTTCTTCCGCGTCACAAGATACGGGCTCTTCCACTGCACCAGTAACTTATCATGATCCGTGGGTAGCAGGACGAGAACCCTGCCGCCCGCATTCAGATTCCTGTGAATGGCTTTCTTTTCATAATATATCTTATGGCGTCCACGCGCCTTTTCCAGGCCTTGATGTGCAAGCCTGCATGTTTCCTTCAACCTGTCCCGAAACTCAAGAACGTACGTGTATGTTGTCTTGAGATCTGATTCAATCTCTTTATAAGTCCACAGCTCCTTGAGTATTGCAAGTGGACTTCTAACGGTTCTCGCATAAAGCATCTCGAAAGGCAAGAAATCAAGACTCGTTTGTGGTACTCCGCGGCAAGCGAACAAAAGAGCTGGGAGATATATATCCTAATCAATAGGTCTCTCCTGTCACATTTTCTTGATCTATTTTTGAGGCTGCCGTTTAACCGCTCTACAAGCCCATTACACATGGGATGGTAAGGCGTCGTCAGTAACTGCCTTACTGACAAAAGGCGGTTAACCTCTTTCATTAGTTCCGATGTGAAGTTCGAGCCCCGGTCACTCAAAACTTCCCTCGGGAACCCATAACGCGCAAACATTTCCACAAGATCCTCCGCTACTTGGATACTATCAATAGCTCTCAGTGGAACAGCGTCAGGATAACTAGTGGCCACGTTAACCAGAGTAAGCACATATCTATTGCCTTTGGCGGATACAGGAGAGATTGGCCTCACAATGTCAATCGCTACTCACTGAAACGGTAGGTCGATGGCTGGCATCTTGCCCAGAGATACAGGATCAACTCTTCCCTTCGGAACTGTGACTGGCACACATCACATGAGCGAACAAAGCGCTTAACTTCACTCTAAACATCCGGCCAAAAGAACTCTTCGGTGATCCTAGACACCGTTTTTGTGCCACCCTGGTGTCCGGGCATAATGGCGTCATGTCTTAATCGTAGCACGGTCTCTCGCATATCTCTCTGTAACACCAGCTGTTGGACCCGCCTTCCTGAACTAAATATGCACTCCCTGTGCAAAAGACCATTTACCAATTGATAATCGAAGGACGTGCGACTCTTCTGTCTTTTCACTTTTTCCCCGACTCTTTCGAAACAGGTCTTCAGGCTCGAGTCTTTTTTTGCCTAATTGCAATTTCGCCTGGTGTTACGCTCAGGCACATCGTAACAGGAGTAGAGAGTGGACGCTGCGTTGCTTGGGCTGTCGCTTGAGCTCTTGTCTCAACTGCTGACGAGAAACTGACTGCACCCGTCTGAGCTGCTGCGGGCCTTTCCTCCTTTGGATGCTCTTCAACGTCGAGCATCCTCCACTGGATATCGGGGTCTTGACACCTCTTTTACCCATAATGTTCCCCAAGACGAGATCGTAGATGGGTTGGTCTACGCATTTTGCACACTACCTGCCCAGTATAATATGGCGTGGACACAAGGATCCTGGGTTCAGGAAGGTACCTTACAGTGCTGTCTACCAGAGTGACGACGATGCTTCCCCTGTAAGAACCTCGTCCTTCACCAGGCTTCTCCGAACCAAGACTGTGTTGGCTCCGCTGTCTCTAAGCACCAATATAGGAGGGTCCCCTATTTGCCCAACCACCAACGGCATTGCTGCTTTCGACTTGGGCGTTCCACTCACTGCCTCATTTTCCAGCGGTGTTTGCTCTCCTTTCAACTGTGGAACTTCCGGTGGCGTGACAAGTTCCACCCTAGAGTCGACAACGCATGCAGCTCGGTCCTGCGTTCTGTATCGGCACGCATCCAGAGTATGACCCCTCCTCTTACAACTTTGGCACACAACCTGTGTTTTCTGGGCAGCGCTACTTGTCCGACCGTCAGCTGCACGGTGTCCCACCTTGCCGCAGAGAAAACACCTTACAGGCGGCTTATGTGCACCGCCATATGCTCTTGGTTTTGCCGCATCATTCTCTATAATTTTGGGGGTTTCCTGTTTTGTCTTACTCAAATTTCTCAGCCCTTGAGCCTCAAAGAATTGGTCTGCAGTGTCGGCAAACTCTTCCAATGAACACAACTTTCTTTCAGGAATAGCGCTAGCTTTGAGCTGCAGCACGCTAAAAATTGCTCTGTGACCCGCTTGTCACGCACCCCTTCAAAACACTTTTCTGTGTTGGACATATCAAGCCACCTATCAAAATATTTGGTCAGCCTGCAGGGAAACTGCTTAGCGGATTCCGAATCCTCAGGTCTCGCGGTGCGAAATATCTCACGAAAACCCTCTGCCGTAAGCCTGAATCTTTAGAGGAGCGCCTTTTTGACTTTCTCGTAGTCCACAAAATCAGCAGCGGGCATCCTTCCAAACATATTCAACGCCTCTCCGACTAAACACATGCTCAATGCCGTGGTCCATTCACTGTGCTCCCAGCCTTGCCCCAAAGTTACCCTCTCGAATCGTTGCAGATATGCGTCCAGATCATCACTTTTGTCATCGAAAGGAGCCATCAGCTTCCTTGGACAAATTTTGGCCGGTCTAGGAGATTCTCTACCCGCTAATGAACGCTGATCACTGCCCGTGATCTCCTCATGTCCTCCCGCGACATGCGCCTGTTTCCACAAAAGAAACTCCTTCTCCCGTTCTATCCTTCTTTTCTCCTGTTCTTCTGCCTCCCGAGCTCTCTTCTCTTCTCGCTCTTCCACCTCGTGAGCTCTTCTCTCTGCCTCGTGAGCTCTATTCTCTTCTCGCTCTTCTGCTTCGCGAGCGTCTGCGCGCGGTTGCGCTCTTTCCTCTCTGCCTCTTTGCCTCCTCCTCATAGAGATGCATCGCCTCTTCCTTGCTTAACCCTAGCTTGAGCGCCAGTTCTATCGTTCTTGCCAAATTCATCCTCTCTGCCGTCGAGAAATCGGAACGATCCGAGACAACGCAAAAAGAAAAAAGGAAATGATTCCTGGCACAGGCTCGCCACTTATCTTTGTCACGGATCACTGCGGAGTACACTCGGACCGAAAGAATGGACTAGGCGAAAGGTGTACCACCACAAACGCACATTTAATACACCCTATGTAACAAACGCACTAGAACACAAACCTAACAAAAGTAACACAAAACACAGACTATAAATACACGCGACCCGGGCACACTGCTACCAGTGTCTACTACAAGCGTTCTACCATTAGCGGTCGGCGTTGGTGCTCACGGTTGATTCGGTGTGGCTGCGGCGTTGTATGGATCCAGTAGGCGGCGTCGAGCCGGCGTTCGACGTGCTTGGGCTGGCGTCGCTGGCGGCGTCGCTGGCTGCGTCGTACAAGCTCCAGGTCCGAGCGCCCGTGGAGGTAATGCCAGTGTTGTTGGCGTTGGGCGCACCACCCGGATAGGTGGACACAGCGCTGGAGACACCACTGGCCGTAGCAGGTGGTAGAGTCCTCCGTTGACTCCTCGGAACGGGCTCAGTCAGGCACGGCAGGAAGTCCATGATGCGATGCCGTAGAACGCGAGCTGACCGGAGCTGTAGCCGGCGTCGCTCTCTTCCAGCCGATGTGTCCCTGACCCGCTGGAGACTCCGCTTCTCTGCTGTCCCCCCCCCCCTGTGCTTCGCTCTCACTCGCCCTTTTGTAGCCTCGGTGCTAGTCCACGTAAGCCTTGTAGTCGTCTTCTTCTCTTCTCCACCAATCATCTTTCTCCACCTCACTGAATTCTTCTCCACCAATCATCTCTCTCCACCTCACCGAATGCTTCTTCTTCCTCTTCTTTATTCTTCGGTTAATCCACGTCGTCTTCTTCATATCTCTTTCCTTTAAAATTTAATTTAGACTGCTTAATATATGTGACAACCGTCTTTGTTGCAGTATTGAATTTGTGCTGAAATCTATTACGGTCTTGACAGAGGAATGGCTCTAAGAAAGTGTTTGCAAAAATCTTCTTGATTATGCATTACAAATATCAGGACTAAAACCGCTATAGCCCCAAAACGGAGGCATGCAAGAGCACCGTCCTGTGTCTGCTGAGGTTTTAATCGATATGTCACACCAACTGGCCTACCTTACTCTCCTTAGCTACATATATACCTACCAGAGCTGTAAACAGCGCGGTAAACTTCTTTTGATGGCAATTGCACTGCCGGCCCTCCGACAGAGAGCACGAAATGACATTCATATTTTGGAGCACTTCGAAATGAAAAGTGAATTACTGAACACAACGGCGCCAGGTAAATGTAGCATAATCCTTATAACGAAGCAAGGCTATCTGAGCCAGTAGTGGCAATGAAATACACTTAGCAAAACTTCCATAGAGACAAAGGTTTTCTTCCTGTGAGTATTGGTATTTGATAAGAAGAGATTGCTAAGCTGTGTGCCATGAGATCCGTTTTAACTGTCGCAACAACACAATGAAAATAGGGGCGGCAGTCAAAAGCCTAGGAATTGCATTTAGATTTTAATATGTTTCAGGAATAAAGTGTTGGAAATGAATAGTGTGCTGTTGAAAAAAGCCGGCAATCCAGTATTTCTAATTAGAAAGCCCTCAGCAGCAGACCAAGCAGGAATATACGAGTTGAAAGAAAACAAAAGTATCGGATCAGTGCGAATACAAAACTGTGACAGAATTTTTATTGACAAGAAACCGCGTTACTATATAGTTAAGCGCATTTTAAGGCATGTTTTAAGACGCTACGACCGCTTTATGTCGTGTTATGTTCAACCGGAAAAAGGGCCCGTCGTCAAAAGAGGCGTGCGGAAGCTTTCCTGTCCAGGGGGCACTTCATCAGACCACTCGGCAATCATCGAAATGGCATGCACTATATGTTGTAAATTGCATTAAGACATCCTAGCGAAAAAGTAGATACTTCCTCAAGAAGACGGATGATAACGGCCATAAAAAGCATCGTCACGATTATTCACTGTGCCTTCGTGGCCTTTACATATTAGTTTCGCGCTTCGAAAATTCTGCGCTGCAGTAAAGCAGCAGCCGGGGTCGGGCAGCGGTGCCAAAGGAGTTAATATGCAGCATGGATTGATTAGGCCGCCAACGTAACTTCATGGGATATAAACGAAGGCAAGAAAGCTTAGAAAAGGCGGAAACCATCGCTGAAACAGTAGAATTGTGGTCGAGCGCAGCAGCTCGTGAGCTACTTGAGTGAAATCGAGACGCTGAAAACGGAGCCGTGCACGATTAGAATGGGTGATTAAACGCCGCTGCCCGTGGCGCTAGAAAAGCGGCGAGAGACTGCTACCATTCTGTCACACTTTAGATAACGGCGGCTGTTCAGGCTGTGAGACTGATCAGGCAGGGAGACGAAGCGCATTGAGCGGCTCGATTAACAGGACTGAAGACTTCATCATGATCATCATCATGATTAACAGAACAGGCCGGAGGCGGCGGTACTTCCTTCACCCAAGGAATTTAATCTCTCCCGTGGACAGCGGAGACGGCCCGAAGCAAATTAGCAATTTGCCGAGTCGTGATTGCGAACGTTAAAATGCAATCGGCTGCATGGAGTACGTTGTCAAGTGTAAGTTTTTGAATTTTCAGACCTTTATTTTTTCCGAATTAATCGGGCTCTACCAGGCTACCCCGTCATAAGCACTTGGGCTGGACCGTTTCCATGGCACACGAGAACTTTCAAATTTGCCCGTCAGTGTTTAAAGCCATAGCTAGAAAGGCAAAATATTAATGAGACCAAACGTTTTAGGCTGGCGCGACGAAAGAAATATTAGCCGGTACTTTATATGACTCCCAAAAACGATTACTTGACTTCAGTCAGCAAGAGTGCTTTGTTTTTGATTTATTCTTGTTCCAGTTTGTTCCAATATATATTTGGCGTCCGAATTTGGAAAACATTCTGCTTGCTGGCACAGGGAGAAAAATACTACTGAAAGTAGTAAACGCAGCCTCTCTGAGTTCATCGCTTTCTCCTGACAGTTTCCTAGAAAGATTACAGGCTGGTTAAGCTGTTTGATGGGACCACGTAATTAGGCGCTTAAACACATTTCCAATAATTCTAGCTGCTTAAACATTCATCACACAGTTAGCAGAAATATCAAAGTTTAGTTGTTGCCCTGCCATATTTCAGCCAATCATTCGGCTCGCTCCGATAGCATCTGCACGATGAAATGGGCTGGAAATGAGTATGCTGAACCCCACGGCTCCTTATGCGACGAAAATATTCTTTATTGAAGCAATTGAAATTTTTTTTATCTCCTCTTATTGACGTTAGTCGCTCCGGAGTAGCATCTGCGAGCGTAAAAACTTATTTTATTTGATCATTTTGACGACAGAGCTTCCTTGAACAAATTCTTTCAGTTATTCGCACAATATTATCCTTAAAGTTCAATCAAAAGGGCGCCAGACAACATTACAGTGCTTATGCCATTCTTCTTGAAGCAGGAGAGCTACGTCCTCAGTTCACCAGGGCCAAATGGTTGGCCAAGGCGGATTAAAGTTGCGTTTTTTTATTTCATTTCAATCTTCTAGACAGTTCTGAAAGAGATGTCAGCGTGGGAAAATATTTAGTGAGCTTTCGTTTACGAAGAGACAACTGTGCGAGAATACATGCTAGCGTTTCATGTTTAGGGGTGAGATCTCTTCAAGAGTGGATTCAAAAAGTTGTTTCGTAACAATAACTTTATGATATATTGTTTTCAGGGTAACCAAAGACGTCATCGTCTTTGTGTTGCCAGCCTCGCCAAGAAGTCACAATCACTGGCTGAATAGCTCTCATGCAGGTAATAAATGTAGTATCGATGGATATATAAATTTAAAGAAACCTAGGCAACCATGACACATATGAAACAGACTGCAAGTCGGTGCTACATGGTAATTGATATTCAAGAGCTGAATTAGTCCGATTCTATTCGTTCAACATATATTTTGAGTCATGTATGCGTAGGTATACAAGCAGCTTGATTTCAAAATCAAATTTTTAAATGACGCTTGCGCAAGGTGCGTATTCATTTTCATGACATCAAAATAGTTTTCTTGAGCTGTACATTGCAGTCTGCGATTGTCAACGAAGGAAAGTAAATGAGGTGTTTTTTATTCGGAGTGAAAGCGGGATGCGTCTTTCACATTCCTGATATTCATGAACGTATTCATTGAATCGATTTTGCGCAAGACTGGGCTGTCACTGCAATAACTCAAAAAGCACATTTTTAAAATCATAGTACCGCCGGCTACGTCGGCCACTGCAGGATTTTTTAATCGTCATAGGTGAACGACATTTTCGGCACATGTCATAGGATGGTTTGGTTTCGAAATCAAGTAATAAGATACGTGCACGAGCACCCAGAACTGCAATATTACTAAAATCACAGTTTAATTTTGATACTGACTCTATGAATCACACTGAACGGATCTGCAGCGGTATTTTTCGATCACGAATAATAGGGAATGCCTGTCATTGTGCTGGTTTAAAGATCCTTTCTTTAGTAACAATGGTCTAAAACAAAGTTTTATAGCTGATGTAACATAAAAGGAGAAAGAACACATTTTACGCTACTGGTTGAACGAAGCGATCGAATTCGCTTGACAACAATAAAGGAAAAAAAATGAGTGGGCTTCATGAGCCCTGTCACTCATACGGTCCTAGCGGACACGTAAAATGCTGTATAAACTGCAGATAATCCTTCCTGATTATTAAACCTGCGATATGCGTTATTTCATTGCCTGAATGCTTTGTTTCAGGAGTGCGCGCTTCCTCATGTCATTAACTTAGCTGAAGAATTAAGCTTAAAATGTTAGGCTCGTATTTTATGTCCACGTTCTCCAGAGAAGGAAGTAGTACTGATTGCTTGAATAATTGTTCATTGAATTTCTTCCAAATTCCCCGAAACGCTTCCGTCTAGTTGTATTACATTGGCGAACTGCTACATTGCAACTCACAAAAAAAGTACAGACAGTGAAAGTTAAAAAGTAGAGCAAAAAACCAGTATAATAGACTTATGAAGGAATAAACAAATTAAGCCAATAAATAAAAAAAAGGTTTGAAATTAATAACGAGAACAGTTGCTTGCTAGGACGATTGTAGACAAATACAAAAATAACCGTTACATTAGAATGTCTTACGAAATAGAATGGAAAAATAGTAGCATCTGGAGAATAGGCCTATATGAAAAATTCTGACATCAGCGAACGAAAACATGAAGGCAGCCCTGGCTTCGTAGGAGATCTTTGGCATCAAGAAGAATGTGGTCAACGCAAATAGCTGTAGTTAGAAACAGAACTTAGAGACAGCATTTGTAAAGGAAGTGATATTCACTTAGGCTGTGGAGACAGTGGAGATTCTCAGAAGTGCCCAATCATCTAAGAGTAATCAGATAACCACTTACTTTGAAATTATGGTAGAATTATATGCAAAAGACGCCAGAACAATCAACCAGACATCTGAAAACTAGCAGTATTTTTGCAAGGTAGTAAGACGCATTACAGGTAAAGTTTACAAAGAGAAATTGCATTTTGAAATATTGATATTTAATCCTCAAATGCCAGACAGCAACCGTTTTGAGTAAATGTGGGAGAGAAAAGATGGCATAACTTACTTCGTGAACCAATGCCAGCGTCGCGCAAAATATGCAGGCGTTACGGAAGAAGAAAGTGTAGCAAGGATAGATATGTATGCTCTAGGTCAACGAACTTCAAAGCAGAAGGCGACAATTTATGCAGAACCATGCTACAAAACATTGGAGTTACTAGGAACGCAGATGTTCGGGAGGTGACTCGACCAAGATTCCGCTTATCCCGTCTAACATGATCATAGCATTGAGCCGCTGAAAGATTGCCTTGTGAACGTAACCTCAACATGGACGTTTGAGGCAAGAAGCAGAGCAGAGCAGGTAGATGGGGCAGCGGCGAGATCTACCAAGAAAACAAGGACCTTAGTAAGAAAAGATCACATAACAGATCAGGTCATTCCTGTAGTCAACTATTTTATACGGACACAGAATTTTAGACTGCACTCAGCTTTTTTGTGTGCACCTTGTGGGGACCACACAACACAACGTAGGGTTAATAGAGCACTGCTATGGAATTCAAAGACTGCTCACGTATCACGCAACTGTTTGCAGCTTTCAGATCGGTGAATATACGACGACTCCCCGAAAGCAGTGCATTAGTGTTGCTTCATCAAACCATGAACGAGGGAGATAGTGGCCATGAGACAGACTTGCAAAACGGTAGCACAATCTGGAAAGTGATCTACATTGATATCGTCTGAAGTTAACGGGGCTTTCCCGTATCGACCAATAAACATAAAGCCCGAAAGATCTTTGCGCCTTTACAGGACTAGGTGTGTCGGTTCTGAAAGCATGGTAGCCGATTCCGCGGATTGCGCAAGCCTTGCATAATGGTAACTTGCCTTCTCAAAGCGGCCATTCAGAAAACAGGGGTAAGGGGCTTGGCTCGTACCGATATCAGTCCTCAGAGATCAAAGGCCATGTTTAGTAGCTATGGCAAAGCGTTGTATTACTATAGATATCGTGTCATTGTTCTCATTTCCTCTTGCCTGACGTACTACATACAGGTACACATACTTTTTTCTGCCCTCAAGTGCAGCGCCTATATTGGTGCGTGCTTTTTTCTGCAGTTTTGCGGATCACTTCCTTGACAACTTTGTTCCCGGAAGTGGAACATTTAGAGCGTTTCTCTGACAATCGACTGGATAAATTCTCGCAAGACATCCACCTTATTTACGAGCGCAGCAGAAAGCGCTTCTGTCACTGAGCTTTTCACACTGTAATCCTATTCACTTTTATGTTTTTGGAGCGTCTTAACAATGTTCTCTCGTCGTTCCGAGACATTCGACAATAGATGGTTTATGGTTTATGGGGGTTTAACGTCCAAAGCGACTCAGGCTATGAGGGACGCCGTAGTGAAGGGCTCCGGAAATTTCGACCACTTGGGGTTCTTTAACGTGCACTGACATCCATTTGACAATAGAATGTGCAGAATTGTGTAAATGCTATACAAACACCGCATAGCACGACACATTATGTGGTGGAGATTTTTTAAAGGCATGAGCCTTATTTGCCGCATTGAGCTAAAATCTTGTGTCTGTGTGTTGCGACTCTGTGGTACCCATAAACGGTGGCGTCCTCATGTAACCTTGCAGGTGTCTGTTAAATTAGTGATTGGTTGCGCGAGATTGCTCTAGAAGAGCAACCTGGACCACAGAAGTCCCATCGCTTGCGGCCCCTGCCACCCCAGAGAACGCTCAGTTAAATTGGAGATTGGTAGCGGAAGCTTGCTCGTCAAGACCAACCTGGATCCCGCAAGTCCCATCGGTGCTCCAGGGCACTGGCTCACCGCTTCACGCCTGCACCACTGCGCCAGGAGTGTATGAGGACTCCCAGCGATCTATGAATGTGAATTATAAAAAGATCAATTCTGCCGTTATGGGCATTAACTGATTATCTATCGAGTCATACGCCTAAGGAGGAGCGCGGGCCGCGGTACAGCGGCGACTGCCTTCACGAAGTTATCGCGCTGATCCGAAAGTGCTGCGGGGCGGCTACATACAGCCATGCAGAGGTAGAATTTCTAGCCGCGGTGGCATCGGGTTACATCACGCCGCAGCGAGAGACGCCTGCGTTCACAATGTGAGCGAGTCAGCTTAGACCTCCTCACAGGTAAGCAGTCTTAATTGTCTCTGCAGGCTTCTTTTCTCCTCAACCATACTGGGATACTCTCATTTCAATATTCGATAAAGGTCCTGACAGCATGTACTTACACTATTATTTGAACAATGGTTTCCAAACAAGAACGATGCTTCGGGTTCCTTCTTTCGATCGACTTTGCGAGACGCGGCCATGTCTGGTCCGTATATCTTACTCAGCCAAAAAATGGTCTCGTGGTCGTGGTTTTCGCGTTCCACTCTGGTCTACACTTCAAGATCTGAGGATACATTAGGGGGCTGGCGTCCCTTATTCCAGTCATTGAATATGTGGACATATTAACGCGATAGCGTTAAGCAGCTCGTGTAACAGAAAAGCCGGAGTCGGCGGCGTTTGCCTTGAGCGAAAAATCCTCCTCCTCGCACTCCTGCTCCTCGCAATGTACGCCACTGCCCCAAAAAATAGCGCGGCTCCTTCGCTCACTCTCACCCCTCTCCCCTCGACGCGGAACGTGGCGAGCACTTCCCTTCCTTTCTCTCCCATTTCCTCTCTCCCCCCACAGCACAGCGACCATCCGCTCAAGAGAGAGAGATAAATGCACGTGCTCTGTCCCCCTTTCCACTCCCAAGAATCACCACTCGCGGGACTGGCAGCGCCTCCCGCTTGTTTCGTTCGGGCCCAGTGGGGCCGTTCGGGCACGCAGGAATCGCGTTGAGTGGCGAACAACGCAGCGCATATCCATAGCGTGGTTGCCACGAAGCTTGCGGCTTGCTGCCCGTTCGTTCGGCGCGGAAGCTATGCTGGCGTTCGTGGCATCGGGTTTGTCGAGAACGATGTGCCGACGAACTACGACTGCAACTTGAGTCCCGCGTGTTTCGGCAAGGCGCCTGGCATCTCTTCTACGTGGTTTGCGGCTCTGCGCGTCTGTTGCACCGTACGGAGCAGAACGATTTCTCTAACGGGCAAAGTGTCGCGCCGAACGGGCGATGCCGTTCCGTGGACTCCTTGGCAGTACTCCAACATGCTGTTACGTTCCACTCTTGATGGCGAAGCTTAAGCGTCCTCCAATTTTTTTTATCATCAACCTGTAATGTTTTCAAAGCTTAGCAGTCGAATGACAGGGCATTTTGCGGCTACGTGTGGAGTACACGATTCGTTAACTTGCTGTCAATGGTCTTTAGATGAATGTGGTTGCACATGGAAACATCGAAGAGTGGAGCGGTGTACTTTAAATCACGTTAGTCTTTTGCTACTAGTGCAGCAAGTTGCAGACATCACATCATTACCTGTGGATGAGACCTGTCATCTTTTCTAGCAAGCCAGCAATTGGCGCATGGGAATAAAAACAGAGCAGATGCATATGATAGTGCCTTCTTCATAGGCAGGTACAGCTCGGAGAGCATGGCCGCCCCCACTGCCCGGACTCGCATTGCGAGGAATGAAGGGTCAGTCTGTCTAGGTACAAAAAATAAACAAGACTTTGAAACTCTCAGTATAGAAATAATTTTTAGTATTTACGCCGCTTATATGACGTGATCTGACTTCTGTACAAATCTGATGTTAAAGTGGGATGAAGACGGTGTTCCGGTAAGAAGGGGGAGTGAACAACAAAATGTAAACGGAGCGGGAAGCCTCAAGGTAGTAAACAACGTTTCGACAAGAGGACGTCTTCCTCTGGGCAAGGGGTTCTTCATTGGCGGGGTTTAAGTAGGCCTTCACTCCGAGTAGAAAACGCCGGTGAGGGAAAGTAAGGCGTTAATTCGGAAGGGGGTTAGGGTGGGTAACGTGAAGTTTAAAACTTGTCTAAGACGGATCAATGCTAAAGAAACATTAACCAGCCGACGTGCAACGCTGTGTCAAAGAAATACGCCAGCTGAGCACAAAGGAAACCAGATCTGGGGAAGGAGGAAATAAACTGTCCGGTATATTCTGGCACTCATTTAATTGTTTAAAAACTTATTGCACGTGATCAGAGCAAAAATTACACCACCAATAAAACATTACATCGCTCTCTCAGTACTTCACTTCATCTCTTTATCTTTTCTTTGATCCCCTCCTCCCCGACCACCGTTTTCTTTTCTCCCTTTTTATTCGTTTATTCTAACCTACTGTTAACTTATGTTCTGCACTTCCTGCTACGATTTCTCAGGAACCCACGGTTTTTGCACTCCCCTTCCTTGCCTTCACTTCGCGCTACCTACACAGCCCCCTTTTTCGCTCTTTTTTTGCTTCCCTGGATCTCTTTATGCCGAGTTTTCCAAGCGCTTTCACCGTAGTTTCACCCAGGTCACCCAGACCGGTCGTGCCAAGCCAACTGTCACAGCTGCCCATGCACGGACACGTCACATTTCCAGCCTACGATCCCTATTTCCCCACCCACCCCACCTGTCTTCCTTTCTGTTTAGCAGGTTTTCTTCCTTTTCACAGTTTTGCATGTCAACCGGTTAATCCTTTTTAGCAGTCACCCTGCCTGGGCTAGATATTCAAGTTCACTCTCCACCTTGTATCAGCCTTCTCATTTCCCACCCTTATTCCCCTCACTGGAGGTACTTCTTCGGAGTGAGCCCCTGCTTAATCCCAGCCAAGAATGAACGCTTTGCCCACAAGAAGACAAGTTCTCATGCCGAAACGTTGCCTAGCACCCTGAGACTTCCGCCTTCCTTGTTCTCTTCGTGTTAACAGTTAAGACGAAATCCATCTACCTGCTATCTCTCTCCACCATGTCCAACAACCCAAGCAGCACAAGTGATTGGCCCAACATTGGAACCGTATTGGCAAAGGCCGGCCCTACAAAGGGCCAGGATGGGACCATCCTGGTGCAATATTGGGCCGATGACCTGTGCTGCTTGGGAAGAGGGAGTAGTCAGTTCTGTAGGGATTTTAGAATTTTCTTCGATTCCTCGTATTCACTTCATCACGTGAATGCGACAGTTCGTTGTCATATAAAAGCGAACAAAAACACAACCAGTGCTATATAAAAAAATCAACACGACTTATGTTCCAGAAGTTACCGCTAAAAGCCAGTTACTTCAATTAGTTGAAAAGAAGAGAACAAATCGTCATCTAGAATGCAATTATCTTCTATTTGGTAATTATTTTCCAACAGCTGGAACGTCTGACAGCAGAGCTATTATCCGACGTGAGGACTCTAAGTGCCAAAGTCCCTGGAGTACTTTACCACGCTTGATTGCACTTACTGTTTCCTTTTCTCTCCTAAACCTATACAGGACAGTCTTTGGGATATAGAACACATCTTGCCAAAAATAGTTGTATCTCTTCGTCTTGGTTAAAGCTGTGCTGCTCGCTGTGTCCTTGAAGCGGGCTACTTTTGAAAAATTCACCAGATGTGTATCCCTACGCGAATATAATTTTGAGCGCAGTACATCTCGCTGCCCTCTAACCCGTCTAACTTATTCATCACAATGAAAGAACTCACAGTTTTTGATTTCACCCGGATATGTGTCGCGCTTGTACAACTGTCATCTTCCGGCCAAAGAGACCAGTAGCCGGCCAACCCTCCCCACGGGATCCGCTTTGAGGGTGGCTGCCGTGGCAAATGCCATACAGTTAAGACATCGCTGTGAGAGTACTGAGGAAGCTTGTGGTGATATCTTTAGAACAGGGATTTAAACGTATTGTACGCTCACCGCATCAAAAGCAGCGTCAACTGCAGTGTCAACAAATCCCCAGCTGTTCGTAATCCTGCGCATTAATGGGCGCACATGACCACTACAGTCGTAGATCAGTAATCACCGGCTTAATGCAGCGCATTGGTGGTGTCGTACATTAGTGAGATACTGACCTCAGATCTCTTACATTCTCCTTTACACTCGCAAACGTTAGTCATTAAAAGGAAACATTTTTTTATCAGTACATTCAGGCTATATCTGGCAGCTAGAGTAAGAGCAACTTCAGTCAACTCACCAACCGGTCCTTGTCCGGTATCCTGAGTTCAACAATCTGAGTCACAAACACAAGCTGTAGCTGAACCAGTTTTTGTCGCCTCAGCAACCATCGCTTGGGAGTGCCATAATTTTAACTCCGGCTCAGTTTTTCGACACCCTATGTGAGAGAGATAACTTAGTCATATGAGCCATGTAAGCCCGGCGTCGCTGACAATATTACATGAGCTTACCCTATTCTCCCTTTTGTTCACCACAAACAGGTTATCAGCTAATTGGAAGAATTTGTATACGTAGCATCGCTAGTACTTGGGACTTATTCGACTTCAAGGAGAAGTTGCGTTTTATTCGTTTTATTAGTAAACCGATCAGACAGATAACATACCTGGCTTTCGTTCAGGATTCCGATAATAATTGATCTCTGACCAGTGTAACAAGCAGCTGCTTTGGCCAAGTTTTGACAACCATTCAACATTTTTCAAAGAAGCACGCTGAGGAAAAACTTTCAGAGGGCTATTGGGGGGTGGGGGGGCACAAAAACAAAACTTTTTTTAGTAAACATGGCTGTAGTAACTTTTTTAGAAGCCTCAAGTAGAAGCTGGACTGTGCTCAACACTGCTGAAAGCTGTGTTGGTCGAATACAAGCCATCTATCAACATTTTTCTTCTCCTTTCTCTTAAAACATGGCGCACACCCACATGGGGGGATTGGAAAATGAAAATTGGTTTTTGGAGAAAGGAAATGCCGCTGTATCTTTCTCACATCTCGGCGAACACCTGAACCGCGCCGGGTGGATTGGCCAACATCACCATTTCCCCTCATCTCTTCGTCGGTGTCTTCTCCTGTTTACGATAGGGACGATCGCTCGGTGGCCCCTAAAAAATTTGCGAAGAAGATGAAGCCGGCAGTGGCGTGGGACTGAGTGCGCGCGCTAGGCCAGCCGTCGTTTTAAATACCTGAATACAGGTGAATAGTCACCCGATTCTTGGCCGATCCCCCAGTGTCGGTATGTGCCATCCTTTGATGGGCTAATAACAACAATAACATCAACAGCGGTCATTTAATCATCTCATTGCGATCAGTTATCTTGTCTCATTCTTAGGCTCGCCGCCACATAACAATATATACAAATGTTGGCATCATCCCAGCGTAACTCATGCCTGCTGCTGCAGATGGCTATCTTATTATTGCGAATTATGGGCCGAAATTTTTCAATAAGCTGATGCAAACACAAGCAGATGTTGCAACAGAAGCTACGACTAATATGAAACTAATATTCTCGCATTTAACTCCTAAGATGACTGAAGCGTGCTCAGATGTTGTCCAGCATCTGCTCTGCGTTTTTTTGCTGTGAAGTTTTCAAAATTCATGACTTTCTACAGCAGATATTGTCGATAAATTAGTGGTTTTTCAGCTGACGGTCAGGTGCTTTTCTGCACCGCAGTAGAGCTAGAAGTGAGCCATTTTTACGAAAAACTTTTATCTCCTTTTAGGCCAGCCCTTTGGTCTCATGCTCTCGCCGGTGCAGTGCCTTAGAAAGTTCTGTACCCTTGCCGCAATTCGGAATTTTCACGCAAGACCTGGACTTGAAAGAAAAATGCTTGGAGTGCTTCGTTGCCTTTTAAGAGAGCAAACTGAAGATGCTACTACCTCTATCTGATGCTTCAGTTCCGGTCCTGCAGCTCTGATAAGACGTGTGATAAGACGTAGCAAAGGAAGATGCAAAAAAATGAAAAACACAGGTACATATGATCGGTTAGCTACAAGGATCCTTCTTTTTACCCAGCCTTAAAATGGAGATAAAAAGATATCTGTGGTTGATAATGTATTCAGCATGCTTTAACTAGATGTTTCATGTCCATTATCAGAAGCTAGAGCTGTTTATCTTTCAGAGCAATGCAAGCTGAATGTGCACCTCTAATTCAGATGAATATTAGAATGTGCATTTAAAAGATGTCGCATATCAATCTACCACATCTGGCGTCGTTCAGCTGCAATACAGGCCACGGGTCGGCTTGGTTTTCTAAGCATTTGCAGGAGACGCATGGTAACAACCAGACTTAAAATTCGCGTCGAGGAAAACTTTTAACCCTAAAGCAGTCATTTAAGAACCATCCTCATTGATAATCATTATCACAAAGCGCTTTATAGAGTGCATCACATTTGAAATGCTGAGAGTGGGAGTTGTTATGCAAGCGCATGGCGGATAATACGTTCTCCGAAAAGAGTCGCGTATGCGTAGTGTCTCTTAGTTCAACCTCTGCTGCAGTCCTCCATAAGCCTGTAAATATTTTGCTCTCTTCTTGAGCTTCCGCTTCCAAATCTTAGTGTCTATTTATCTTCCACGATTTCAAAAAAGAAAGAAAACTGTTCGATTTACGCCTCGTTAGTGCACTTTCATGTGGGCGTACTAATCAGAAGAAATCAGAAATAAATATACTGTTGCCAAGTATCTATAAACAAGCCATGACGGGGCACACAGTAGCAAGCGTCTGCGATTCATCGACGAATATTTTGCGAATTTTCATTTGTGTTAAGGTTTTCTTCGGTCATTTGGCTGACCAAATGCTTGTTATGCTGTACTTTATTGCCCTTCTATTCGCTCTGAGAATTTCGTTTTGCAATTATTATAATTATTACGAGCAGAACTGTCAAAACAGAAAGCCGCCTCTTCGGTGTGGTATATTGACATATGCATTGATGTCTATGAAGAGTATTAAAGTTTTTGCTGACACTTAATGCATTCAATGCTGGCAGCAGAAGTGCGGTCAAACCCTGAATATAGTAAATGATGTGTCAAAACTTCGACGACCAGGAGGTCAGGCAACGTGGAGTGATTGCACGACATGTTCTGAATAAGATTAAGAGCAACGGAAACAGTTTATTTGTCTGAAGAAGGTTAAGGCGTATGATTTATATTTCCCTGAGAATTGGTCACAGCATCCAGATCGGTTAAACCCAACTTTTTAATATCCTGTTAAATTGCGTTCAAAGGGTGTAATAAAAAAATGACCTCGAAACAATGCCGGTTGCGCAGGGAATTCCTGCCGACTAGACGTGGGGCTTTCGCTGAAAGTTATCATGATTGATATTTGAACAAGAGTATTGTTGAACCATTTCTTGAATTGAATGATATTTTTGTAATACGCTATTTGCTTACTGGCTCGTTGATTAAGGTTCGTGTAAGAGGAAGGCCCTGCTGCGCCTCTAATTTGAAGTTTTTCGCCGTACGCCTAAAAAAGCGACAGACTCACACGTCGAAGAATTCTATTTTAAATGTTCTCTCGTTTTTCCATGCACCATATGCGAGTATTGCATGAGCGACGGGCTGTTGATAGCCGAAAAAAGGCATATGGTTGATAAACAGCACTACACTAAACCCTACAGGTACAAATTTCACCATCTTTAAGCTATAAATAAGAGATTTTGGATTGCTTCAAGAGTAGATGACCAGCACGCTAGGCGCTGATCCCGAGATATGACTGTTGACGGAAGTGCGCATTCAAAAATATCAGCACTGTCTCAGTGCACGGACTCACGTAAGATTCGCACAAAATGTTCTCAGAAAACAATATTGAAGTAACATTGCTGCCCTTCTGAAGGCCTCTTTGATTTGTGAATATACAGTGTGAAGAAAACAGATTCGCGACCGCACCCCATTAAAACACATTGGATATGCCTGTCGAGCAGATTTCGCAATCACAAACCCATCAACTAGAATTATCATCACCGATTCTAAAACTGCAATCAAAGCCTATGACAACGGTCAAGTATCCAAAGAGGCCGGCAAAATTCTGCGAGCAGGCAAGGAGAACGTGCCTAACGACCTAGTTAGCATAATATGGGCACCCGCCCATAGTGGACTCACAGGGAACGAGATCGCCAACGAGGTCGCCCGAGCACTCACACACCGGGCTCCAGCGCAGGCAGAATACTCCCTGTCCAGAAAGCGACACTTAATCACTTACAGTGAAATTCTAGAACACTACAGAATGGGGAGGAGAACCCTGCCTCCCCCCGATACATCTCTCACAAAGAAGGAAGAAGTAATCTGGCGAAAACCGCAGACGGGTACTTTTCCAAACCCGTATGTCCTACACAAATGGCATCCTGAGGTGCACTCTCCAATTTGCAAAAACTGTGAAGACATAGCGACCCTAAATCACATGCTGTGGGCTTGCCCAGCGCCAATTGGTCGACATGGAAACAGAGAGTCATGGGAATCCTCCCTCCATAGCCAGGAAGAACAAGTACAGCGCCAAGTCATCGGTCATGCCCAGGCCGCCGCCGGAAGTCAACTGATTCCGGCTGACGTCTAGGGGGGAGGCAGCCGGTGAAAGGGGAGCTGCGTCTCACCCATCACCCATACTCTCTGACGGGTGCAAATAAAGTGCTTTCTCTCTCCCTCTCTCTCTCGCAGTTTTCTTGTTGCGTTGTCAAAGCTTAACCGCCTAAGAAGACTCAGACAAGGTGGGTGACATTCCGCCTCTTTAGGTGATTTGTAAAACGACCATCAGTTCATAAGGAAGCAAATGTCGCAGCCGTTCTAGAGTCCCCGAGGTAACGATCACCATTTGGGAAAGAGAACTTTCGAGTCTTTTTCAGCATGAGACGTTTTCAACGGGCTTTCCGTTTTACTCTCCACGTTAACTTCGCTTTCTAGTAGGTTGTTTGGGCGAGGAAAAAGAAAAAAATATCCACAAGAAATTCATAGTAACGTGCGCGCACACACCTGCTCAGAGCGAAAATGGTGGGTACTTGCTGAAACACTCAATACAGGACAGTGCTGAGAGTAGGAAGTATGATGGGAAAAAGAATTCACCGTATTGGAAATAGGTGCACTGTCAACGACTCCTAGTCAATTTTTTTTTTAAGGGAGAGCTGGGCCTCTAAGAGATTGCACCCGCGGCTGCGCTAAGTGCTGACGCGCGCCAAGCTCCTTTGACATCTATGCACTGAAAGAAGGTTGGAAAAACAGTAAGAGTGCCATTCTCTTTCTGCCTTCCGACTTCAGCAATCCACTTCAGGAACGAAAAGGCTGTGTGACAAAAATTGGCTCATATTTGGAAAACCGGCCCGCCGCGACATGAATCTCGACCGGCCGCACCGTAGACGGTTCAACAACCATGCAGATTGCCGAGAGTGAGCGCGTAACCTTGAGCTTCAAGAGTTTCTGGGAGCGCATGCGAATAGTGGGCATTTGTGACAGGCTAATAAGACGTTAACTAAAGAAGCGCGGTATTGAGATGGAAGGACGTGTAGACACCGGCCAAACAAAGTAGACTTTGAAGGCAAAAAAATTAGGAAGCCTTTATAAATCAAACGAAGATAAAAAAACGATTGCCAGCTGCGGTCTTCAATTTTAAATGCACTGTGATTTTGCTTCGTTTAATCGACGCCCGCGGCTGTCCGACGATTCAATGCCTTTTGAATATTCAAGACTTTTATAGGGCATATGTTGCCAGTCAACAAAAAAAAACTTAACAAGCTTTGACGTAGGCAATCTACATTTGAAATTCTTTTTGGAGCTTAGATACTCTACGCACCATTCCAGTCTACACAGGATATCGGCCTACTATTGATAATGGATGGTTTTACTGTGGTCACTCGTAGGACCAACCTTTGCCCATACGTTTGCAATATCGGCCCGATTACCTGTGCTGATTGGAATTTCAGCGAAGCTCTTTTTGGTATTGCAACGTATTGTCAGAATGATGGCGAGGTGAAAGAGTTGTCTCGGTGGTGCAAGTGGTCTGGGTTTGCGGGCCCTGTGCTCTCGGTCTGTGCGCTGTGTCTGGGTCATTCTTTGGTTGTTCTCGTCTTGATCCACGTAAGAGCTTTGGTGTAGGAGCCAGGCAAAGCATATGAAGCAAGACTCAGTTTTTAAGAACACTGGAGGCCCACTTCACACGCATGGAGCCCGAAACTGGCTGTAGGGGCAGTCATGGGTAGCATTTACGGAAAGGAGCAACAGGTCTAATCTAGCTCGCTGTTTTATTTTTTGAAGTTGAGTAGGAACAGTATTCAATGCAAAACTTTTCCTTCGTCTCCACACTTCACGTGGCTCGTTCATATTCCGCAATTTTCAGTCCCGCAAACTGTCCGACTTGCCACGAATGTAGATTCCTCTGCGCGACGTCGGACTATTAACGAAGCAGTGACCTTGGGACCGCTCTTATAATGAGCGTTGAGGATTTTACAGCAGAAAAAAAAAGCTACTTCGGTGGTAACATCACATGTACAATCATGTTTCCCAAGCACGCTGCACGATAAGGAGCATAGAATATTCAAGAGGCATATGAGACACAGATGAGCTGCACAGAACAGAGCCATGAGCCCGATCTCTTGCAAAGTTTCAGCTTCACGCCACCAGAAGGGAAATTAAGAGCAATTTTCACATCTCAAGCCTTGATTTTATCCTTGCACACATGTCGAAAAAAAAGTACTAAGAAGCATTAGAACGCTGTACTGTGAGTTTGGAACGTTGGTTCATGTACTTGTAGCGCCCCATGCGCCCCAGCGGTTCATGTACTTGTGGAGTGTAGTTTTTCAAAAATGGTGCGACGTTAAGCCAAAGGTACGTAGGGGCGCGAGACGCCAGTTGATGTCTCGCACGTAATGAACTGGGAGGAAAACGGCAGTGGACATTCGGCGAAGGACAGGGACGTCGATGAGAAGCGACAACGATGCGCATACTTATTAATATTCATGCACTGGTATGTATAATTATTATATCTTGTAGTTACATGTCTCAAATCTTCGCCCCGCCTGAGTATCAGCCAGTTAAGTAAAAAGAAGCCAAGATTACAAAACTAATCTTCAACGTGAAATGTTAACAGGACAAAAAGTACTATCTCGTACTTCATATAATCTAAACAACATTTATTTGATGTATGAATTAGGATAAACAGTACAGATTTTTTAAAAATATGTTGATCGAGTTTAGCAGCGCAACCTGTACATTGCAGACAGAGTTTTATGACATCACAAGGCCGGTTGCAAAACAAAATAAGTCTCCCAATCATTCACACGTTACGCTCTGTTGTATATGTCCCGAGCAGCTGTATTTACGCTCACACAATCGCAAAGATAAAAATTGGTGATCAAGAAATTAAACGCGCATTAACTGTCGCGCGTTTTGTGGGCACATAAGCCGCGCGCTTAAAAGGGAAGGGAGGGATGTGGGAGCGAAAGAGGGAAGAAAAAGGTGCCGTAGTGGAGGGCATTAGAGTATCTTCTACCACCTGGGGATCTTTAAAGTGCAGTGACATCACAGAGCATTAGGGCGCAGTTTGCGCTTCGCCTCCATCGAAACGTGGCCGCCGTGGTCGGGTTCGAACCCGGATACTCCGGCTGTAGTGTTGTGATAATTTATTTTACTTCAGTATGAGGCATTACAACGTCCCTCATTATAGTTATATTTGTGACGTTTGCGCAAGGATTTAGGTGCAGAAGAAACGATTAATCGCGTCCATACAGTGCGATCAGGGTCTTTCATGCAATACACAAACCTCAGAAGCAATCGTGAATGACAAAGCTTGAGTCGAAGTTTATTGATTATCGGCAGGCATTGCGTTACATCGCCGTGCGCTCAAACCGAAGAAAGCGCTACTTCTGAACGGTCCATAACGGTTCGGCAGGCCTTCAGCACTCAGGCATGCTTTGTTATTGCCTGCATTTGCTTAGAATTCTGAAAAACGCGCGTGCTTTGCTTTCAAGGCGGAAGACTGGATTCCAAGGGAACGTAAACGTAGCAGTAGACAGCAGAGTCAGGTAAACAGATGACATTGGGAAGTTTGTTCGGTTAGAGCGGCCGGCGGCATTCGCAGGACAGCGTTTACTGGAGGACAAGGATACTGTTTCCTGCAGGGGACGTCCTTGGGAAGCAGCTACTTCTGGAGTTGATAAAAATATTGATTTTTTTTCAATTAAAATATATTCTGACGGTTTGTTTAGCTCTAGCGTTCTTTCCTTGGAGTACATTCATGCTGATGGTGGCGCCGGCTAAGTTCCTCAGGGAAATCCTCCCCTCCCCCCCCCCCTGCCCCCGTGCCTTTCTATGATTTCCACCGTGAAAATAGTTACGCGGACTTAACCGGTTTGACCAACCGTCAACATGGCCTCAGCCCAACACACAACAGCAGTTTCATTCGAACCGAAGCATTATTCAAAAGTTGCCATCAGATTTCCCGCATTGCGAGTTTTTATGGTAACGTAGCTGGAATCGAAGACAAGTTCGAAATAAAGTTTTTAAGCAACAGTGCATTTTGACACGCTTTTGGTGTCATCAAAACGGCCGCCTTCATGGCTAGGATCACGCCTGACCTTTTTGCTAAAGTAGAAAACAAAATTTACAGCATTCTGCCGGATTATCATGGGAAGAGCCTTCGCTTTCACGCGCTCCGAGTCATAATGCAAGCCTTGACTTTCGCGCCTTTAAAATATAAGGGGAAAGTATTCGGTGCTTACGAGCCGTGTCGCCACTTGCCCACTTTCTGGCAACGTTATACCTGTGAGATGAGCGCGGGAAACGGAACTGCGAAAAACCGAATGTTTTATTCCAGCGCATAATTTGTGTGAGATTTCGTTACAGTTGAACAGCAAGTTTCTTTTAGTGCGCATGCACTACTTGACGAGGTCTAACCGGCTCAACGAGTTTGTATGAAGCTTGACCTTGATGGTGACTCGGCCAGAGTTATGATAGGAGCAGCTCGCGCAGAAATAAAATAAATATTGTCGTGACTGGTTTCGAACGCGCCGCTGGCCTATGCACGGAAGCACTATGCTATCGCCGCCGCGGATCCCGCCTCGTGGTAAACTGGGAAACACTCTCGGGCTGTGCATTGTACATCGTCGTCTTCATCAACTAATAATACTTTCGTACTAATAGTGTCGCCAGGCATGCCCACGATCTAGCAAAGCAACAATATGAGCCAGCCAGACTAAACACATGTTTTCGCACGTGGTGGGGTTTAACTGCGTTAAAACCCCACCACTTTTTTTCTGCTGGTATTGGCAACTTAAGCCACTAAAATATTGTCGCTTACAAGAAAAATGAAGAAATTTCCGAAGAAACTCATCTACTGCATAAAAGTTTTATGAGACTCTGCGAAATGCAACACGACCGGATGTTTTGCAAATGTAAAAGGGCTTTTGGTAGTGCAGTTCATATGAACTCGCCTTGACTAAGGCGAGGAGAGGTAAAGAAAATCAGAGAATATGAGAATAAAAAATGTCATGGGGATGCTATTCAGAGAGTAATTAGTGCACGGCTTACTCGCGATTTAAATTCTTAACTTTTTCAAAAATGTTTAAATAAAAGAAAAAGTTGGTACGGTTTACGCCTGAGATGAGAAGCATTTTCGCTGGTAAGTAAATTTCTAAAGAAAAAAATAATTGAAAATGAAATAATACTAAAGTAACCAGAAGAATTCTCTCGACAATTATGATTCCCTGGAAATGTAGATAAAAAAATTATTGCACATGTTCATTACAGTTCAAGAATTCTTTCCATAACTGAGCCTCGTGCGGCTAACAGTTGCATGCTATTTTAAAAACAAGCCTGATATCTTTTCATGCTTGTACTTGCTGGAAAGGTTTATTGACTTTTTGCAATCGTATGTCAACGTGCTGTTGTCCTTTTCTGTAGAGCATAGCTTCTTGGAAGCATTACCTGCTGGTCGAAGTGCAAGCTAGACTTGTGCCGGTCGTATATATTTCCTCTGTCTGGCTGTCTAAATTTCATGCTACAGAACACAGGGAAACTAATTAACCTTATATTCCGAAAAGATTTATAGAAGCTTGTCCGGGTCTTGTAGAAGAACTAAGTGAAGAATAGCAGGAATCACTGGACAATTTAGCTTTAGCGCTCCCCTTTCGGGCTGTTTAATCTACTGCTTACTCTGCCCTGATTTTTTTGCTTTGCCAGTAGTAGTACAAGGTGCCTTGAAGAAATCCATTTCATACTTGATACGATAAACGCTAACTAAATTTTGACTTTTAGGTGCTGTTCCAGAAGAACTTGAACAAAATGAAGTAATTCTCCGGAGATGAATCTCCCGGTTGAGATGAAATTTTCGATGAGATTCAGTTTTTTTAATGTTTGTCACTCTATGATATTTAATACCCAATCCCGGCTCGTGGCCAGCTAGTTACAAAATAACACTGGTCAAACATAAATAAAGACGAAGTAACAACAGAACGAAGTTGTTTGTGGCTGAGAAAACACTTTGGGCCGCCTAGGAATCCTCATGTAGAAGCAAGTTTCGCCGCTGTAGTCAGGATCTCAGACGAGGGCGAGTGGCGTTGTCTGGCATTGATAAACTCGAAACTCCGAACCATCGCGAGTTAAAGTTGTTTGCTCATGTCTGAAAATTGTTCCTTGTTTCATTGGGTGCAGTCTTCACAAAATGGGAGGCACATTTATTTGGACTCACTGAAGTAAAGATACTCCAGCTTTAACGTCTGTCCGGAAAAGGAGGTTTCAGTTTTGGTGCCAACATGCGCAGCCGGTTTGAGACTCTCGATAGATTTCCTATTGATGTTTTCTGGTAAAAAATGCCAATCAACTTCTTTTATATTAGTCAAACATGAATGGAAGTCCGCGAAGGAAGCTTTCGGTTTCGGCAATAACATGCTCGGCACTACGGTTTCACAGTGAACTCTGGCTACTGATTCGGCTCTTCCAAGCACAGCATGAACAAAACACCGCTCAGTCGCTTGGAGAAGGCTGAAAACCATGGCATTCACAGTTGATGCTTGCTACAATGTGGCTACAAGAATGGTAAAAGCGGAGAAGTTGACGACTGTAAGGCGATTTGGCTGCTGAAGCCAGTGGATCGACTGCTGTGACTGCGTTCATGGACTCCACAGCATATGAGCCACATAGATGCCCTTCTTTTGTTTTGTTTATTAAAAAAGATGCGTAGATGTGAGTTACAATTAATTAATACGAATGGTGTCCTAAATCAGAAACTGTCAGGGAAACCTCCTGTTATTAATTGTATCTATGACACATGAAAAAATAAGGCAGATAGCAACTACGTAGTGGAAAAGGGGTGGAGTGGGAATTAATAATCGCAGCACAACGTTTGATTAAGGATGCTAAATTTTACGAACACAATTTACAATCGCAAAAGAGAACATAGTACTGTACAGAACCATTGAAGCAATAAAAGCCGTGCACAATAATTAAAGGGTCATTGACACGGTAATTGAAGGTAATTCAAATGCACGTATTTTTCAAGCTTTTATGCAATGACACTTCGGTGCTGGATGATTTGACGTTTGCGGGTAGCGAGTTCCAAAGAGTGATTGCTCAGTTGCTGAAAATAAAGCGGACTGTTTGTTATAATTAGTTTTGACTTTCGTAAAGAAGAGATTGTGTTGTTTGGAGTTTCTAGTATTATTAAGGTTAGAGAAATGGCAAGGTGCCAAGATAAGAATTGTAGCGCTATTGTGACAGGAGCGATATATCAGTGAACCTAGTATCAGTTGGAGGGAACAAAGGAGCGGCAAGATATAGAGTCCGCGATAAATGGGAGCACTGCATGTGGCGTATGAGATGATTGTCATTATTCTAACAGGTTTTTAGGTTGACGCAAAGAAAGGTGGCTTTAATACGTACTACCCCCAGATGATGAACAGTATTTCAAGTGGCAGTGAATGAATGTCTCAAAATAATAACGCGTTCTAATTATTGCAGGCATACCAAATGCAAATCTTTTGCTAAGAGAGTTAGTGTGCATATTAAATTTTAAATGTCAATCAAGCGTCACATGAAGGATTGCTAAATAACTTTATGAGAGAATAATGCGGTTATCTAGGTTTCCATCAGGAATAATGACAAGTCGTTAGTGTTCTGAGTGAACAAACAGTTTCGTTTCAAATGGCCTCATTTGTAAAAGATTCTGGTGGCACCAATCCCTTACGTTTTATGGTCAGCATTAATTTTTGACTGAGTTCACATAAGCTATCACTTGAGGAAAATATATTTGTGCCATCAACATACAGAATACACTTGGTGTTTTTGAGGAATTTATGCAGATCATAAATATAAATTAAAAACAGAAGAGGGCTGTAACATATCCTTTCGGAATTCTTTGATTAGTTGTAATAGGTTGTGATTTAGTATTCAATATTTGGACGAACTGAGCTCTGTTAGCGAGGTAATTATGAAGAAAACAGATTGGGGCAACAAATTCTCAGTGGTTCTAGTTTTAAAATCAGTATGGGAAGATTTAATGTATCAAATTATTTCGCAAAATCAGGGAAGAGAGCTGCCACTCAAAGCCCGTTATCAACAAAGCGTTTAATTTTGTCAGTAAATTGCATCTGTGCGAGCTCCTTGGAACAGTTTGCGCGAAGTCTTAATTGATGAGGTATCAGAGGGTTGAATTTTAGAACTTAGTTTATTGGACGGTTAACTATGACCGCTGACAAAAGAATTCATTCATACTGGTTTATTTTATAAAAGGAGAAAAAACAGTTCCAAGCAAATTACCACAGTTGTATATCGACAAGCTATAACATTCACGTTACTATTTAAAACTTTCAACATTGAATCTTGTAGCTTGCCGAGTTTGTAATGTTATATTTCCCATTATGCTCACCGCCTTCATTGAAGACGCTGTCAGAGCTTCTCACAAATCAGCTGTGTGTGCGCATATGTACGTAAAATAAATAGAATTTTCGCGCAATCATGCATCGAACCACTTTGTTGATTGCGCAAAGCCGGCAGCGTGGAAGAAATTTAGCATCCTTCGTCAATATAAGTGATTTCTAACCAAAGCATAAATTTTACCGCACGCTATATTTGTCATTAAGGATGTTGCTTTCAATTTCAGACAAGCCATTGATCACAATTTTTTATACTATTGCAGAATAGGTCGGAAGTTGAAGTGTCTTTGGTGCCACTGACAGAGAAGGAAGGGTAAAATATATCCTTTCTGTTGCTCTTCCGGCCAGTCATCAATCTAAGCCACACCGACATGACACCGGAGGAAGACGAAGAGGGAGGGAAATCATATTACTTGAGGAGGAGAAGAAGAAGAAGAATCGGTAACAGACGACAAACATCGTTCGATCAGGGAGTCCGCGGGGAAAGGTTGGCTAGGGTACCGTAGGCTGTTAATAAATCTTGTGAGGCGCCGGATCGAACAGGCCATGACCCAGATCATGTGTTCCGGGACTGTCTGGCAGAGCCATTTGGCGGAGGCTCGGAGCTGGGCTTAGGCTACGGGCTTTGAGGTCGGAATATGAGTATATATATTTCCCAAAATATTTTTAAGAGGGCCTCAAATTTTGTAAATGCATTTTCCCGAAGAACATTTTCTATATATTTTCCATTCCACATTATTCGCACTTGTATTCCTTGGATATTATTTAGGTGCTCGAGTTTGTGTAAGCATGGCAACTTTATTTGTCGATTGACGGTTTTGTTATTCGGGTTTAGGAGGTCTCGACAAATAGAATACACCGCAACTCTGAAACTAAGCTGCACGGTCGCGAGCTTCAAAAAACATCTTAATTCTGACCGGTTCTTTTTTTCGTTGCTGAGCAGGCCTTGTAATTAAACCCTTGCTTTATAGAAACTAGAAAAAGATAACCCAGGTGAAGTGGATGGGCACATCGGTCTTCTGATGTATACAGCATCAAAGTAATCCAAAAGCGCTTCAAAAGAGGCCTTTGTGTGTTCTATAAAGTAGCGGAAATAATCTATTTGATGTAATAGAATAATATTCATATTCGTCACCTTTGCCTCGTTTCAACATCTCAAGACATTATCCTGCAAACGGAAAAGCCAGCATTGTTTCTTTCATTGTAACGATGCAGCGGCGGGCAAACGAAAATGGGAATTTATCGTTCGCACACTAGAAAGACGAGACACCAACCAATGACAGTGCCCAACGACAAAGCCTATTGTACACAATATTTCTCACTGAAATCCATTTCGTCATCATGTACAGGTGTTATGCGTGCAGAAGTCAATCAATAGTACAGCGGTGTTTTTCAGGGTATATAAATTTCTAATCTTCAGAGAAGCCCAGTTCAGGCTCAACAATGGTGTCATGCAGTGTTAAAACCTGGTCGTCTTGCCGGTGGTGAGCCAGCCTTTGTAGGATATTGTCAGCAACGAGCGGTAGAGATTTGATGGGACGCCTTTTACAAGGTAGTCTCAGAAAACAGCGTCGGTCTACGGGGTCCGAGAATATGCGCTCAAGTGGGACGATAAAGAAGCGTTCTATACCATATCGGCTGCATCACAGCGCAGTAGAATGGATCGCCAGCCAACAAAATGAGCGGTGATTGCTCTCTGCTCCAGCTGGGCGCCCATACGAATACGGCCAATATTATGCTACCGCCCACACGACAGCAAGACACCCCTTTTCTGCTCAGCATTATTTGTTTCACATCGCGATATGGGAAGGCTTGTATAAGCCATGATGTGCTCAACAACATCTTGAAACTGAATGAGGACCGCATCGAGGCCGACGTTGCTTGCGTCAATGAAAAGTTGCTCGTCTTTTTTCACGCGAGTGAGAAGCGCGGCTATATCGGAGGTGCTTTGTACAAACGGTCGATAGCACGCGCAGAGACTCAATAAACGGCACACACTTAACCAGTCAGTCGGCGCTGGGAGCCCCGCTGCAGCGGCTTTCTTGTCAGGGACAGAACTGAGACCCTCAGCGCTCAAGACGTCTGTAGGAAACCGTAGAATGCGAAAACGCGCGGTGGGGTTAACGTACGTAGCATGCGCTTCGGGCGCTCTCACAAACGCTGTGCCCGAAAACGTCCTCAAGTCTGTGGCCTGACATTTCATACAAAGAAGGTGACAGCGTGTCGTATGTCGTTGAATTTTGGAAGCAGCAAATGGCAATTCTTGAAAAAAAGAAAATTTCTACAAAATTCACTACCACAGAAAGACAGAGTATTCCAAGTTCTTTATTTTCTCTGAGCACGTCGCCAGTTATTTGTCATTTTGTTTTGTTTTCTTAACTTAACATTTTATTTCGCGTGCAAAGACGCCGCAAACACAATAGTAACAAAGCCCTAATATGTCCAGACACACATATTCATTCCAAATTTTCAATGAGGCAATAATTAAGTTAACGCCGCCATCTTTTCCAAAGTCATCAAACAGAATGTGAAAACAAAAATTTATATTACGGGAGCCCTTTGTAGAAAAAATATTTCATTTCATTCAATTTTCTACCCCCCGGAGGGGTGAATTTATTCGTGCATTCTTGGCATGTCACTCATGGGGTCTGCAAATTTTGAAGGTTTTCCTATTTCGTAATAATTCATAACTCAAGAGGTTAGGGCATAAATCTGTCTCACTTAATTAGCAACAAAATGAATGTGATGTCGTAGAATAGCTTCATTGATGGATAAGCAGGAACTCAGGCGCCGAGGAGGACATATGACTGTTGTAGGCAGCCACCATTATGCATGAGCATAATACACACTCACGTACATACGCATATGCGTACACACCCGCGCGCACACACACGCACGCCCACAAACGCTAAAGCACGCGCTGGCCCACACACACAGAGTCGCACAGAGTCGTTTAAAAACAGTTTCTTCCCTTATGGTGGCTGAGTGGAATTCACTACCGCCTAGTTTTTTCGAGTCAACAAATTTTGTGGCTGAAGCTGACCTTCGGTTCTCGGTTGGTTAGAATTTATACCTCTTTTATAAAGGGCTTTTTGCACTTTACAGGGTTGCTTGTTTCTGATCACACCTTACCACTATTGCATCGTGATGTTGTTCAAGTCGTTCTTTTATTGTCCCTCCTGCTAGGGCAAAAATAGAGTGCAGTATATTTGTAAATAAATAAATAAATAAATATTCCTAGGGACCCGGCCTGATTCCTTTGTTGCGCTAAAAAGAATTCCACCTTGAAAAGATTCTGAGTGCGTAAAAGCGATGCAGCAACCCGCTCCGAAATAAAGTATTTTCAGCACCCCTGTCACGTTGGCTTCTGAGCGTTTGCATTCAGATGTCTTGACAAAATCGCCTAAAGGATACTCAAACAATGCCGAGGACAACCTGCCGCTTTTCTTCCATGGTGTTGCCAGGGCAACGAGCTCTTTTTCTGAAAGATATAACTTTTGGGTGTTTATTATCGCACCTTTTCAACGCGTTACTGTGTTTTGCATCCGCAGTAGCTCCTCTTGTCACAAAGATGTCGGGGACATGAAAAAAAAAACAAGTACTCAGTGAAACTCGCTCCAGTATGAAAACAGAGCAGACATGAGCGAAAATCATCCTCACTTGAAGAGGCACTCAATGAAGCACACTGCGTTGGCTGCAAAGTCGTGAGATGAAAACCGAAACTAAGCGCGGCGGGAACAGCAGCACTGCAGACAACTCGAGCTACAATTCGCGATGAAAAAAAAATGGTACAGCAAAGAAATCTGGCCAGCAGGTTCGCAAAGTGTTGATGACAAGTCCAGCACATGCATGAAACTTGCTCTGCAGGAGAAAACAGGAAAAACAATAAAAAATGTTTGGCTGTCTAGATTTTATTTCCATCGCAAGTTGGTGGAGGTTCGAAAGGCCAAGAAGACGAAAATTTAGGAAACGCGATCGCCTGAGATGGAAGAACACGTCGCTGGGGGCGAATAAATGATTGTTGAGAGGCAGAAAATTGCCAGCAAAGCTTGCAGAGAATAAACGAAGGTTTGAAAAACCAAAACGGTATCTCTCTGGATTCTTTCGTCTTACATGGTCAGGAAAGTTTTACTTTGTTTTCTTATATGACGAGTCACTTCGCCTTATGTCTGACTGTTAGGGCACAGTAGAACAGCCAAGACATTGACATTTCCTGGGGCACACTTTACCTGTTCAAAAAAAAACCGTAACGTTCCTTGACGTTTGGCAGTCCACGTTTCGAGTGCCCGCTGCAGGCAGGTACACGCCGTTTAATGTAACTGTCGTGTATATTATCCTTCGAACAATATTTAAGGTAGGAGCAAAAAAGTACAAAAGAACTGCCGTCTCGTGAAATCAGAAGCTGCGTTATTGCAGTTTATTACTGGCGATACACTGTGCATGGATTGCTTTGTGGCCTTTAGAGTACTCCCATTCTTGCAGATGTGTTCCGCCATACCAGGTACCTGCTAACCACAGTGAAGTATAGCTTCACCTAACTTAACCTTCGCTAATCAGAAACAATTACCTTCATTCTCAAGTGTTTAAAGAAAGGGATACCCGAAAAGTCGCATCGTATACTCGTTTGTAAGATGCTTTGGCTTCATTTTGATCTATGATGTTTTGTGGCATTAATTCTAATATGTGACAACGCCAGTTCATAGAACGACAGCAGGGCAAGACCTTGCAGTCCGCAAGAAATGAACGAGTGTTTAGCGAAGTATTTTGAAAAACTTCAACCTTAATGGAGGATTATAGAATCTAAGGGCCCCATATAATTGCTGATTTGCTTGTCTCCAGAAGTTAACTTAATTTAGCACGCTTCAACCCGTTTTGAGCTTCTTCAAGGAAAATAATTCTATAAATACGATTTATTCTGCTTATAACATTGCTTAACATGCGGTAAGTGAAAGGATACAGACCTCTTTTTTACTCCACCCCGAGAAAGCGTGGTTCTAAAATCTATATTTCTCCAAAGTAAAAAGCCGTAGAAAATTTGAGAATATATGTGAAGCGTTGTAACAGAATCGGTTGCAAACAACCTGGTTTTTCGTTCTGACAAACGCCGAAAACAACGATGTGCTCACTCATACTCGCCACGTAAAAGTGTACGTCTAAAATTTATTAGGCGGTTTATTTAGTTGCTTGCATGCGGCAACATGAACGGTCAGCTTCAAGTGTAACAAGCAAGAAAACTCCACCCCAGTCATGTTCCAGAGTGAACTTTAGTGTTGAATCCGAAATCAAAAAGGCCATTTTGAGTTCCCAAAATCAGGTTACGGGAAAGAACAGGTGGCTACTCAAGACTGCGAGGCGCTTTCAAGGTATAAATAACTCTCTAGAGTATACATCATTGACGAGCAGTTGCACGTCTGCGCACCAACAGGTTTCAGCCTGATACGTGCATAAAGAAGGCATCTTATTTGTGTACGCCGCCCTTAAATGCCTCGAGAAATCGTCATTTTCGGTAGCGCTGCAATAAACGACGACTCAACACGGTCCGTGTTAACTGCAGCGCTTCCAATGATGACGCATATGCACCAACTAGTCTTATCGTCACCCTTCAGAACCTCTCGTAATGGTTTAAAAGGAATGCAATGCGTGACATTTCCGCCTGGATGGAGGTGTACGAGAAGCGATTCACTGCCTCGAAATACAGCGACAGGAGCGTCTTTCACACAACACTCAGGTCCAAAAAGTGCCAGAAATAGGAAGGAAGTTCCTAGCAGCCCTTTGAAGCGCATGGTTTTGAATCCTCTCTCGTATTGGCACAGCTGAAATCATTGGATAGAAGGTTGCAATGAGCAGTAAACGCAGTCGTACTCTCATGCGTTCAAAAAAGTAGCTTGCGTTCAGTTCCTTGAGTTGTTTCCAGGTATATTCGGCACGTTAGGCTGAAGATAAGCGAGCCCAGATATGGCAGTAACCACTCCAACAATGCATTTCAGACGATTCACAAGAGTGTGCATGAATTTCTGAGAAACTCTTGCTCTTTTCCACTATGTGCAAGTGGTGTGCTAGAAGGGTAAGGTGGCAGAATAGTGTGTTTTTAATGACAGAAATGAGCTCCTCACCAGTGTCCTTCAGCCCTGTGGGTAAATAAATAAATAAACATCCGTGGACGCGGGGCATACGTTATTCTCGTTGTGATGTCGCTTTCCCGGCATGCCAACGAACCTTTTCTTCGAGCTGCTGAGAGGTATTACTCAATATTGGCAATATTAAATCAACAAAGTTCCTTTTCAGAGGCTTGCTTGCGCGGCAGGCGCTTATAAAATGCTTGGCGGTCATGGCAAGAGCGGAAAATAAATCAAAACGATCAAATGAATTGTAATCTTTTTCTAGACTTCGTGCTCCCTTATATTTGTGCTCGAACGCAATGCATTTACTTTATTAAACAGGCCTGGCATTGTCAGTTTAAACTGCCGATGCAAACAATTGTTCAGGGCAAATCGCAGTTTTTTCCTTACTGGAACTACAAAAGTGAAAAGCAGGTTGTGGTACTCTACCTTAAAAAATATTAGCGCATTTTTTAGAAGATACGTTTCCTCAGTTTTAAAATGAGTATCTGCATTTCGGGTCATTTGGGTGGTTGGTGGAATGTGGTAGCAGTTCTTGCCGCAGCAGTAGCTGATCCCTTGGCGTGAGATTGTCAGCACCAAATTTTGTCACCTTCGGGAACGCCGCCTGTTGTCGCTGAATGAAAAGCCCGTTGTTTCAGCGAAATTCCTTTCGCAGGAGCGTCTTCTGCGAACAAGATACCCCTCGCCCGTGTCGGTGCGACTGACAGGCGCTCCATTTCACTGGTGTTTGGAAGATCCAAGATGTCGGAGAACGGTGAACGAGCGTGACGCTGATCAGTCTCGAAACTACTGCGCCCGTTTGCGGGCACTCTTGAGACATTTTTCCGTGGACCTCTATTGAATATCACCAGGGCTTGAACGCAAGCTGAAGGTCACTTTAGGTCACTCAAGAGAAGGACGCGCGTAATTCAATAGTACGCAAAACACATGCAGGAATAAAAAGAGGCAAAATTTTGCCGAAGAGGACCAATAGCGTATAGATGCGCTGATGTATCAACGCAAGTTTATCACCGTCAGGGAATGCGGCACCCGTCCAAAGTCCACTTGTTAGATTGGGGTCATAGCGCAGGATATTGATTTTGGATGGGGAATCTTTTCGCGCGAAAGAAAAGGGAAAGTGCTTTCTCTGATATTAAAAATTGAGCTTCTGTCGACATTCGCTTGTTATCCGAGTCTTTCTTGCTGAATTTCAAGCTACGAGCCGGTACGCAGCCGAAGAAAAAGCAATTGTTGCATATGAATAGGAACATTGAGATGCTCAAAAATGTTTTACATCGGTTGTCCTCTCCCAGCTCACCAAGAAAATAAGCTCCACAATACCCATTTCCATAAAGAGTTTCTTGGAAAATTTATTTTCACATGTTTCAGTTGTGAACCATTCCTCTTAGCGTCGTGGCTAACTGTGCTCTGTTATCTCAGAACACCATATATACAGCTGGGGCCAAATTACATGAAATCAGCTTTCGCTTCAGGAGTCCCGTGTCGTAAGGCTAGCTCTGTTTTGGTGCCTATCAGCTATTCCACGATACACTTCGTGTTTTGCAGGAGGAAGACCTCGACTTCTACACATTTGGAACACTGCAGCCATGTGGTGGGCATTGAAACGGGGTCTGCTCAACGCCAAATGTTCAAGGTGTCCAGAGTAAAGTGTGCGAGATTACGTTGCCCTAAAGAGAAGGTCTCATTTTGCGCCTAGGATAATTAAATACCCATGCCGCAAACAAGTTTTAGAAATCTCCAATGAAGTTGTTGAGCACCACGACAGTATTTATCGGGGATCTGGAAGGCCTCTCTGATGGTCCTCTTCATGAGGTCATTTTTATCGAGGGGAGGGAAAACTTTAAAAATAATCACAGACAATTATAATCAAAGATAGCTGCGCTCTTCATCATTCTATTAAAAACATATGTGGTGGATATGCAATTCATTGCTGAAATGCTTGAAATCTGTATATGTTTTTATTGAATAGAAAATATATTGGGCTTCTCGTTTGAAAAGATAAACAGTGCGATGAGAAAACTTTATACTGACGCCTTGGTGCTCGAAAATTCAATGCATTAGAAGTAATGAGGACATTTGCGCTGGTTGCAATCATTGTCTAGAAATGTACACATTCAAAATCTTTTAGGGGATGTCCATTACAGTTTTCATGTTATTGAGACAACTGACCCTCGACGCACTAACTGTTGCACATTATTTTTCAGAAAAGTGCACTAATTTCTTATGCTGGTTCAAGAGTACTAACCACTGTTCTTGAGTAAATTCCTGCACGTTGAATTCTATACATATCCAAAGCTCTTGGACAAAAAATGTTAACTATTGGAAAACTGTAAGGTCCTGATATGGAAATATTGAAGATAAGAGTCAATTATTCTCATATGTGTGTCTCGATTTGGTTGCCCTGCACCGTGGCTACCGGCCGTGGACGCTAGTAAGAGTGCTCCATGTTTGCTTCCCTTAATCATATTCTCGGCGCCAGGCATTGCCGTACCACTGCATATCACCCGTGTGCCAACGGCATGGTGGAACGTCTTCACCGCCCATTGGTGGCCACCCTAGCATCCCGCCTTAATTGTGCCACCTGGGTCGACTCCTTGCCCTTTGTACTCCTTGGTCTACGGGCTATCATCCGGGACAGCTTACAGTGCTCAGCTGCGGAGCTGGTGTATGGTAGTGCTCTGCGTCTTGCAGGCGGCTTCTTTACATCCCAGCAGCTCCCAGACCAGCCCCAAGAATTCTTTCAACGCCTGCTGGACTGCGTTAAAGACCTCCGGCCTACTCCACCGCGTCCGTCCCGCCACCATACCATTTTCGTGCACCCTAACCTGGCCACTTTGACCCATGTTTTTTGCTCCCCAAGGCTGTCGAGCACCACGTACACCCGCCGAAGACGGACCTTTCCGTGTTCTCCACCGCACACCGAAAACCGCCACCCTCCTACAGAACGGCCGTGAAGAGACCGTCAGCCTAGACCGCCTTAGGCCGGCTTACGTGGAGACAGCACTGGAAATGATTCGAAAAGACCAGCGCGGAAACAGACAGGGACACGAGAAGAAAAAAACACTGACGACAGGACGAGCGCTGACTAACAACTCTTTAATGTCGAGGAACACCCAGCATAATCTATGCCAGAACACCACGGGACAGTCAGGGGGCCAAAAATTACAACCTAATCTACAGTCATCGAGGGGCGGTCAACACATGCTTGAACCAGAAGAAAAAACCGCAAAAAGTGAAAAAAGGATGAAACTTTATGAAGTTAGCATATCAAAAGTACTTTAACCAGCAAAAACCAAGGAAAAAAAAACGCAAGTGCCAAACAACATCGTGGCCAAAGGGCAGTGTCAAGAACACTTTAACAACAACAAAGAGCGAGCCTAAAAGGGCCCAAGCAAGCGAAGCAAAAGCAGAGATTCGCAGCTCATTGGAACTTGTGAATGATCTGAGAGCCGGCATAATGGGAGCGGCGACTGCCTTCTCGCTAGACGTTGAGGACTTGTTTTACTCTGTTCCGCATGATGGTCTCTACAACGCAGTTCGCCAGAGGATAGACGACACTGGAGTCATGGTGTTTCAGAATACAGCCGGCATAGGCGTGGACAATTCTGTGGAGCTAATGAGCTTTTACCTCTCGTCCACTGTCGTTTCTTTCAGTGGTAGATTTTTGACTCAGAAATCCGGGATTTGTATTGGCTCGTCAGTTGCCCCGGTATTGTGCGGTGGTTATCTGGCTGCAATGGATAGAAACATTCATAAACTGAAGGATAATTATGTTGTGAAAGTTTACAGGTATGTGGATGACTACCCTGTAGTCATGGACAAAGCTGCCATTGACCATTAGCCGGAGGCCGCTAGTAGTATCTCCGAACTGTTCACAGCCTTTTCTGGTGGTCTGAATTTCACCATTGAGTTGCCTGTGAATAACAGCATCCAGTTTTTAGACGTGTTGCTTCTTTTTAAGGACGACCATGTTTGTTGGTATTACAACGTAAGGTCTAAAAAGAGTTTGCTGTCATTTGACAGCGCACACTCAAAGTTAATAAAAAGTATGATAGTAACAAACGCACTTCAGCCGGCGTCAGCCAAGAGTTGTGTGCATATGGCAAAATCAAGCTTTGACAACCAGGTACAGCGCCTCTGCTCTGCCGGGTGCACGCCTTCATTAGTTACTAATATATGTGAGGCGATGTTCAAAAAGTTAAAGGAGGCTAGGAAGGTTGGGAAGGAGCGAGAGAAGAAACGCGTTGCAGTCATACCGTACCTTCACAAGATGTCCCACAACGTGAGAAAGGTAGCTGGACGGTATAACGTCCAGGTCGTCTTTTCCGCACCGTGCAAGCTATCGAGGATATGTGTCTTGAACAACAAGGCAAGACAGGCGACCTGCACTACGAGACACGGGCAGCGGTACACACCCTGCCGGACAGGGGTTGTCTATCAGATACCCCTAACGTGCGGTTGTGTGTACATAGGACAGACGGGAAGGTGCTTTAATGTCAGGGCCAGGGAGCACTTCCTCAACGTAGATAAAGGGTCTGGAAGTAATCTAGCAGACCACTGCAACCAGCCTCGCCACAAGTGTAAACATATATTAGAGAACACAAGGTTCTTAGCAACGTCAAAAAACAAAGCAGAAAGGGAGGTCATTGAGGCCTACTTTATTGCTAAGGCAGGGGACAGTTGCGTAAGTACGCTCTCAATTTCACTGCATGAGAAAGAAATGCGCTTCCTTGACCATGCCTAAGGATTACTGATTTTACGTGTTCGCCTGCCACTTCCCGTTTGCTCATAAATTTTCCTATGCTAGCCCGTGCGCATTCTTCTCCTCAGGTTTTTTGGTGCGGCTCATAAGTGGTAATTGTCGAAATTGTATTTTTACATGCAGACTGTTTTTTACCTCTTAACTTACTGGCGTTGACAAGTTTTTGCTTTTTAGGTTGTTTTCATTTGGTTTTAGTTGTTTGTGGCATCTGTAGGGTCGCATGACTTTTTATCTGTTTTTAGATTTCTGACTCTGCTTTTGCTTCGCTTGCTTGGGCCCTTTTAGGCTCGCTCTTTGTTGTTGTTAAAGTGTTCTTGACACCGCCCTTTGGCCACGATGTTGTTTGGCACTTGCGTTTTTTTTTCCTTGGTTTTTTGCTGGTTAAAATATTTTTGATATGCTCACTTCATAAAGTTTCACCCCCTTTTTTCACTTTTTGTGGTTTTTCCTTCTGGTTCAAGCATGTGTTGGCCGCCCCTCGATGACTGTGGATTAGGTTGTAATCTTTGGCCCCCTGACTGTCACGTGGTGTTTTGGCATATATTATGCTGGGTGTTCCTCGACAATAAAGAGTTGTTAGTCAGCGCTTGTCCTGTCGTCAGTGTTTTTTCTTCTCGTGTCCCGGTCTGTTTCCGCGTTGGTGTTTTCGAATCATGTCTCACCAACTCGCCCAAACAGCAATTTTGATAGCACTGGAAAGTGTCGCATCGCCGCCTGACCTAGTACTCCAGTGCCATCGCCGGCCCTCCGCACGTTTCGACTTCCGGTCTAGGCGGAGGGATCTGTAGCGGCCTCTTTTGGGTGGCGCCGGGAACCCGGATAGCGCGCGCCACCCGGCAAAGAAAATAAAGACGGCATCTGACGGTGGCTCGTGCAGCCACGGCTCGCAGTTCTGCTCTGGTGTCGGTTCTCATAAGCGGTCTTGTTCTTTCGCTCCTGAGGCGTCAAGCCTACAACCTGGGACTGGCCAGCTTAGGCATCGTAATAGGCGGCGGCTGATGAAGCTGCAGTGTGGGTGTAACCGGAATCGGGTGGAAAAAAGAGGTCGTGTCCGGTGGGCTCCCGTTGAACTTGCGCTTGGGAACGGCTGAGCCACGGGTGTCAGGCTGCTTTGAAGATGCAAACACTGGAGGGGAACAAGAAGGGCCCACATCAGTAGCCAGGTTTGACTCGAGGAAAGGCGCTGGAACTAGCTTAGGGTCCTTGCCAGGCAAAGTAGAGCGAGTGACTATCGCCATGCTGGGTGCCGCGGTCACCGGTTTGGCCTTTTTGGTCAGATGTTTAGGGGAATCCCCCCAAGGTGGAGTAAACTTGTAATGAGGGAGTGATTACTCATTGCCATCCACCCAAGTGGAGCCGTGCGTTTACAAAGGAAAGCTTTACAGCTATCTCACAAACTTCGCAGTTAAAGAAAAATTCGTCCTGGTCAGGGGTTCGAACCCGGGACCATCCCTTCACCGGAGCAGTCGCCCTACCAACTGAGCTAACCGGGACTGCAAGCTTATGGTACGGCGAGACCGAATTGATCAATAACTCGAAGTGGGAACAGTGACATCCTGCTTCGTGGGTTGCGTGGTGCGTTGCGGACCTTTGGAGGGTCTCGGGCTGTGGCTAGCAGGCTTGGGCTTTGCCGAGAGAGCCGGAGGCGCATGGAGAGCTGGAGTCGCTGTCGGACGGGTGCTGACAGCTGTACTGGATTCCGGTGCCCCACTATGTGGTGGATTACTGGGAGTGGGGTGGTGGAGTGGAGCGCCGTAAAAGCATAAAAATGCGCCCTTCATTCCATCGAACAGGTGGTCGTCCTGCAGCGGAAGGTCAAGCTGGTCAAAGATGCTGGCGGGCAGCTTCCACTGGACGAGGAGAAACCGCCAAAGCTGGGACGATACGCCGTTGACGGACAGCTGGGCCTCCACTTGCGCGAACCATGCAGTGGGGCTGTGCGGGCGGAATGGCCACAGCTGTACGCGGGACGGGTCCTGGGGAGGGATCGGGCCCACTCATCTTGCGGGAGGTCCATGGCGAGGCAGGAATGCGAAGATACAGCGGCGGTGCTCCGGTTGCCGGTTGCCACATTTGAAATTCTGATCCCAACTGGCCGATAAGGAATGAAAAACCGCATTTTCAATTCATCCAAGTAGGCATTGTTATGGGATCTCTACTTTTTCAAATATCAAAACAGAAAGCGTATCAGCGAAACACGTGATGCGTGGCGACCAAAGTGGGTTGCAAACAGCCGCTCATCGCCTTCAGCGACACACCGAAAACAATGACGTTAAAGCTCCTCCTCGTTAGCGAAAAGACTACGCATAAAATACAATGAGCGCTTTATTATTTTGCATGTAGGGGCCAGTTTCATGTTTTCTCATAAAACTCTATAAAAGCCACTGTAGCCATGTTTTGGGTGTCTTTAGAGTCTCATACGAAAGCTAAAATACCATTTTTCTTCCCTACAAGTGTCCAAGATAAAGACGAGGAAATATGAGCGTTGCAAAGTGGCTTTAGTACTGAAATACGTCTGTGGAGAATTCACTAGGGACGCCCTGTTCTATACCTTTGCAGCTGCTATTTTAGTGCGAAAGCAATCCTTCAGGAGGTCACAAGTTTGCGTGAAGCTTGCCCTTGTGGGTGACTTTGATCAAATTTTAAATAAACACAATAAATGCTGCCGTGGCTGAGATTCGAAACCGCGGTGGCGAGAACTGATCAGCTTGGCTGCCCACTGCATAAGAGCACCATGCATTCGCCGCATTTTTTCCCAACATGGTGGTTATGTACGTAAAAAAAGAGGCTATGTACAGATTATTTACAAAGCACCCAGCTGTGGCTGCACTGCACTAGCTTGACAGGAGGCCGCGCAACTAAAAGGGCGGCAACAATAGACACAGCCTTAACAGCGGAAACCGGTACAACAGAAAGTCTCTGTCATCATAAATGTCTATGAGTTCGAGCATCGTTCTGCTAAAACGGCTGCTAAGAAAGACGAGATGTTAGGCACTGAGGTCTAACATACGCATTTTTGGCACTCTTTGAACTCCGGTGAGGAAAAACATGTTGTAGGGCTCGTTATCAGGCTGAGCAGCCACAAGGTAACGTACACTGTAGGAATTCCAGTCTTTCTTGAGCGTTCTTTGCTGCACAACTCAAAACAAAATCTTATCCTCGCAGTAACAAAACTGTTTTGGATAGTTTTACGTACACTGCACAGACGACAGTTAACAGAAGGTACAAAAAGGCTGTTCCTAGGGTGCCACGCGTTAACACGTAGAGCTGTGGTGTGTATAATTTATAGCAGCCGTGGCCGCAGCCGATCACGCCTCGAAGTTAAACTGCAACACATTCTCGCGCAGGGCATTGCACATCGTCTTCTTCATTAACTAACACTATGATCAAAATAATATCTTCGCCAGACGAGACAGGTGAACATGCGCTTTCGGACGTCTCTTTAGCTTAACTACGTTAATTACCTTACCACTGTCTATTTATCCTCAAACGTTTATAAAGGAGCTATATGACATGTATGCGTTCCTTTAACATCCCTTTTGGTGTTTGAAAAAAGATGCTGCCTCCTTCTTTCTGCATTGACTGACTTGTACAAGAAACGATTCAGTGCGTGAAAATTCGGGTACAGGCGGCCTTTCATGCAGCACGCAGAGAAAAAGTTGTTCCGCTTTTGCACATAACGCCTAAGAGGCAGGTTTTGCATATAACTTCGCCAAAATGGAAATCAATGTTCACATGACGAAGAATTACCTTTAAAATGTTCTATGGTTTTTTTTTCCAGACCACGTGTTGGTACAGATTTATATGAACCAGGCGCTTTCGACTGCCGTAAAAAATTGGTTGCTGAAATTCACACCTCTCAGCCTTCAAGAAACAAATGTGACGATCACCAACAAAGACAAAATGAAGCTGACGTCGGAGATTTGCATTAGGAATAGATTAGTATGAATCTAGGCGCTGATCAGGGGATGTGAATATTGAAGGAAGCTACCATTATCATGTATTAGCTCTCAATCTATGCACGCAATCACGCACACATGTGCGATCGCACATACACACGCAAATACGCCTGTGAGCAAAAAAAAGGAGCTCAAAAAATAACCCACCATACCTTGAGGTGATAATCGCTTTATGAAGTTGCCGAGTGCAGAAAACCAATTTTCCACCCACTTCATATCGAATCACTCTGGGTTTCTTCTCCTGTCACACAGACTTTAACGCTGTTTCGTTCTAATGACGAAGTCAAACAGACGAAAAGCGACTGCGGGAGGTATGAGCCATCGAATCTATACGTCTTTCAATTTAGAAACTGCTTTAAACGGAAGCAAATGTAGTCTTTTTTGCATCCTCAAGACAACCAGATTCTTTTTTGAAAGAGAGGATTGGAGTCTTTTACAGTGCCATATATTTTCTTTGTGTGTTATTTTTTACCCTCGACGGCAAAGAAGCTCATTGCATTAAAAAACAAATTTCTGGACGTCGGATAATAAAGCACTTCTGACGATTACAGCCATTTTTTTAACTCCGGAGAGAAGTGCGCATGCGCTTATGAAATGTCACCAGCGATTGCGTAAAGGAATAAGGACACATGCCGATCTCCCACGCGACTTGCGAGGTCTTAAATGCAATAACAAGTATAAGACTGATTCTTTCTTTACACCTTTTCCTCACCTAACCCTTGGAGCTTCGAGATGGCTAAAATGAGAGAATAAAGAAAAGTCGTCGTCTATGTTGGTAGGAAGGACGAGTTCTGGACGGTGAATGACAGAACATTGCTAAGACATAAATTTTCAAGAATGTTTGGAGAGAATAAGCCGAGGTGCACCGAAAACAAGGTATTTGACTTTCTTTCTGATCGGAACTTCCATTCTTTGAGAACTTCGGGTTTGATTTTTATTTAATCACTGCCTTATTCGCACGGCTGTCCGGTGCTTCCAGTATCGTAGCACAGTCAAGATATTGCCAAGGCCGCACGTTCTCTGCCTTAAAAATTCCTAAAGAACTTTGACGTCGCCAATCTACTTCAAAATGCCCGCTGGAGCGTGGATACCGAACGCGCCATTGAAAGAAGCCGATGACACTGTTTTTATTTTAATGGCAGTAAAAGCAAAAACAATGTAAGAGTGAAAGATCTGTCTTCTTGTGAAATTGCAAGGGGGATTATTACGGCTACGGACAGGAGACGCACTCTGCATGCGTTTTGTCGCCCCATAGCCAATTATTAGAATTTGTCAACTATGTGCTGTTGTTCAAAGCGCCGCCTCAGCATAGCGAAGTGTAGTTGTAAACAACACTAGTTAGAAAATTTTGTTATAATTGTTTATACAGCGATCACGCTTCTAAACTCGCTTGCATCGCATGTAAGATGATTATATACTTGCCACATCAGCAGTCAGCTTTGAAGGAGGCAATGAGCAAGAACTAAAGCTTTTCTCGGCATAAAGTCAACATCCTCAGAAACACGGGAAGGCACATCATGCGTGAAATGGGTAAATACGTTCGATACACAACTGCAAGTTTCAGTGCAACTTGGAGCTATTAATGATACTTAAGATCCATAGGCTAAATGCGGCTTTAGCCATGTACTCTACGAATAGCGCTACTAATTACTGAAATCCATAAAATCTTGCAAAACTTCAGTCGACGGAAACTTGAGCGCTGATTCCTGGGGTTCCCAAGTATGTTTGCGCTAAGCTCAGCACGCCGTCTTTCACCCGCTGAATAATTTGGGCGTAAACTAACAAACATCCTTCGAGTATGGGCTCAAGACCGGCGTCTTAGAAGCGAGCACAGGGAGCTAGCCGACAGAGCCCGCTACTTCCCTTGTGAAATCATGTTCCAAACAATGTGCCACGTTTGTTCTACTGAGGAGAAAAACCTGAAATTTGTCCGCTTATATTTGGAAGCTTTTACTTCACCAAAAGAGCATGATTGGGTAAAAAATTCAAGAATTTTACGAATGGCGCACATTTGCGTGCACAAAGATTTGCAGCCCTAGTGCTCTACAAAAGCCCTTTTATGCCCTATGACCTTTTCTTACCGTCTCACGCCGTTTCCGTAATGAAAATTAGCTACAGCGTTCCAGGTAAAACATTCAATACCGGGAGGCAAGAAAAAGTTACAGCACCAGAGAGCACTTCGTATTTGTTCGAGCATCTTTATTACTTGTTTTTGAAAAGCTATTATTTGCACGAATTAGAGCCAGCATACTCTCCAGCAAGGATCGAAATTCTTTGCCGGTAACACCAACTTCGGGATAAAGCCTGTAGACGCTTGGGAAAATGCGTCAGAAGTATTATGCGAAATAATAAAAGCCGCAGCGTAAATGCGCCAGGGAAGAAACAGTCTATTCACCGCTCGCAGAACCGTGAATAAAATCTCGTATTTGGCGCCCTGCAGCAATTCAGCGAATGTTTTGTGTATTGAAGGAGAGATGGCGCCTTCTCAGAACTCTTGGAGGCACAGCAGAAAAAAAAAGGTGGCGAAGTGAAATTTGAACTACGGAGGTTGTTTATTGACGGCACGTGACACTTCTCTGCCGCATTATCTGCCTTTTATGGAGTAAATTTCCATTTGCGTGAGTCATAACTATTATGGCAAGCAATTATGGACTTCAAAAACGGCGATAACTGTTCCCCATAGATGCTCATTTGCTTCCGTGCGGATTCGTATAGTATTTCATAAACTCACAGAAAATAGATTCCGCAGATATCTGATGGGTTTTAATAGGGCTGCTTTTCTCAGCGTACATTTTTATGGCAAGTGACGTCTGAAACTATTGAAAGGCTGGAGGAATTAAGGATATCAGCACAATGTTTTACACCGACCAGGAAATATACGTTCAGAGGACAACGTATATTTCGTCTCCGAACGTATATTTCGTATACTTCGTCTTTCTCTTTGTCCGAGCGTTCTTCTTTGTCCTGTCTCCCTCCCGTGCTCGTCTCTTTTGCGCTACATCTTTTTTTCAAGTATACTTCGATGTATATTATTTTATGCAGTCAAGTACCTCATGTTTTCGCAACTACTATGTGTGTGCGTGTGTGTGTGTGTGTGTGTGTGTGTGTGTGCGCGCGTCCGTGCGTGCGCGCGTTTGTGTGTGTGTGTGTGTGTGTGTGTGCGTGCGCGCGTTTGTGTGTGTGTGTGTGTGTGTGTGTGCGCGCGTCCGTGCGTGCGCGCGTTTGTGTGTGTGTGTGTGTGCGTGCGCGCGTTTGTGTGTGTGTGTGTGTGTGTGTGTGTGTGTGTGTGTGTGTGTGTGTGTGTGTGTGTGTGTGTGTGTGTGTGTGTGTGTGTGTGTGTGTGTGTGTGTGTGTGTGTGTGTGTGTGTGTGTGTGTGTGTGTGTGTGTGTGTGTGTGTGTGTGTGTGTGTGTGTGTGTGTGTGTGTGTGTGTGTGTGTGTGTGTGTGTGTGTGTGTGTGTGTGTGTGTGTGTGTGTGTGTGTGTGTGTGTGTGTGTGTGTGTGTGTGTGTGTGTGTGTGTGTGTGTGTGTGTGTGTGTGTGTGTGTGTGTGTGTGTGTGTGTGTGTGTGTGTGTGTGTGTGTGTGTGTGTGTGTGTGTGTGTGTGTGTGTGTGTGTGTGTGTGTGTGTGTGTGTGTGTGTGTGTGTGTGTGTGTGTGTGTGTGTGTGTGTGTGTGTGTGTGTGTGTGTGTGTGTGTGTGTGTGTGTGTGTGTGTGTGTGTGTGTGTGTGTGTGTGTGTGTGTGTGTGTGTGTGTGTGTGTGTGTGTGTGTGTGTGTGTGTGTGTGTGTGTGTGTGTGTGTGTGTGTGTGTGTGTGTGTGTGTGTGTGTGTGTGTGTGTGTGTGTGTGTGTGTGTGTGTGTGTGTGTGTGTGTGTGTGTGTGTGTGTGTGTGTGTGTGTGTGTGTGTGTGTGTGTGTGTGTGTGTGTGTGTGTGTGTGTGTGTGTGTGTGTGTGTGTGTGTGTGTGTGTGTGTGTGTGTGTGTGTGTGTGTGTGTGTGTGTGTGTGTGTGTGTGTGTGTGTGTGTGTGTGTGTGTGTGTGTGTGTGTGTGTGTGTGTGTGTGTGTGTGTGTGTGTGTGTGTGTGTGTGTGTGTGTGTGTGTGTGTGTGTGTGTGTGTGTGTGTGTGTGTGTGTGTGTGTGTGTGTGTGTGTGTGTGTGTGTGTGTGTGTGTGTGTGTGTGTGTGTGTGTGTGTGTGTGTGTGTGTGTGTGTGTGTGTGTGTGTGTGTGTGTGTGTGTGTGTGTGTGTGTGTGTGTGTGTGTGCAGAAACTGTATGCAGAAAACGTTTCAGGTAGAAGGAGAAAATTACGCGGGTTAATCGTCACGTGACCTCTGCGTGTTCTTTCCTGTCACTATCATCTTGAAAACTATGTTAAAATGGTTAAATTTTTCACAACACATGATATCATTCCGCATTATTTAATTAAAGCGAGTGCACTTTTTGTGACTTTTCTGACATCTAATGAGCAGCAACTAACTGCTGTACACGGTTATAATATGATACGCTGGTGACTAGGTGTTTGTGGACTACAGATTGTTCACACAACTGGATCATCGGAACCTCTTAATGTTCTCTTATTGCGATGACAATGGCAACAGCTGACTACGCACATTGCATCTAAAAAATTTTTCTCATTGCTATGCAACTAAACACTGTTTAGTGCGTTATCTTGATATTTTCTTTTCCAGCGTAAATACCGCGTAACCTCGTCTTTCTGTGTGCAGTTGGGACCCCAACAAAGGTTACCTGGAAACAGGATAACGCTTGACCTCAAAGGCTAGCGGCTTTTACTAAAAATAAAAACCGTTTTCTCCGGCATTTGATTGCTTTCGTTGTTTGATATTGCAGCCCTTTTTTTCTCACTTCTGGAAACTCATTTGATATCCGCCAGTTGAAAAATGATTGGAAGCATGAGGATAAACACTGGTGCGGCAACCCAATGAAAAGTTCTGGTGGCCAGGAAGACACTCCAGCACCATCTTCCTTTTGAAGATTTGCCTTGCAGAAGCGATATTTTATTCTCCATGCTCTGTTTCATAAGAGGACGTGTGTCATGTTTCCTGACATCGGTAACCTCGCCTCACTGAGCCAATGCATGTGAAAGCTCTCAGTCGTTGTTGTTGTTCTCAGTCCTGCTTGGTGAGGCTTTCATCTGCTTTTTTTTTCTGTTGACGCTTTCTTGTGCCACGCTTGTCCGACAACGATTTTTCACATCAGCTCGCGTAAAGGAATTTCCCAGCCGGAGTGGCAGCCAACGAAACATGGTTTCAACACTCCCGCTAAAAAGGACGTCCATCAACCGCTTTCAGGCCGTGAAAACCCGCGCTCTGTGCAATCGAGCGTCTTCGCCGGTCCTTGGACGCACAAGCGAAGCGAAACTCCCTTCATTCTCTTGGACACGGCTGCGACAAATCATTTCCTTTTGCGCGGTTGTGCAAGCAGTCCTGGGCGTCTTTTGAGACTGAAAGTACTCGGTATATGAAGATTGGCAGAAGCGGCCAAGTCTGTGACTGTAACGAAATTGACGCTGAAAACAGCCTCCAATGGCAGCTGCAAACCACAGCTACTACAGCGACGGCGAAAGAAAGAGGTCCTCACAAAAGTTTCGATACGTTCAAGGCGATTTATAAAATGAGGAATGATAGTGCTCTGCGAACAGTAATAAGATCTTGTTTCGACCTGTTCCTCATTTGCCGTACAATTATGTCAGCTGTAGTGTCTAAACGACGCTGGTGAGGGTAGTGATTTGCGTTGAGTAGTACTTGAGAGTAGGAACATTTACTCCTCAAGAAAAGCGTATGGAGGTTTCAGCCGGCTCCTGTCACGTCCGGTCAGTTTGGAGGCGAAATATGCAATTTCTTGGCTGAGATTGAATTCTATAGACGGTATGTGAGAGTGCGATACGAAAGATCGTCTATTTATTATTTGTGTACTTTCTTAGCGTTTGAAACATTCAGTTGACACTGGCTTTCTGAAAGAGTAAATATAGACGTGGAAAACTTGTTCCACGCTTTCCAGTAGTTTTTTTTGTGGGTGGGGCGAAGGAATACTGAGCAAAGTAGATGTGTACGTCAGTTTGTGAGGCATCAGGAGGCTATGCACCGCAGCAGACAGAGGAGAGAGGGAGGTGACCGCCTTGTGTCGTCCCCTCCCTCTGTCCTGTTTCTGTTGCCATGTATAGCCTCCTCACAAAAAGAAATACCGTCTGCGCAACGCCCCAGAAAAAAAAAATGTGGACAAAATTGCCACACGTATTTGGCTATGCTTATAGAGCATGTCTCTGTATCGCTTACAGACTAAGGCGCTGAGCGAGGAACCCAAATTTACCAGCCACTCTATTAAAGTATCGCACTACTGACTCTCCCTGCATTTTAATGAATGAAAATTCTATCCTACGACTCAAAGCACGAAGGAAAATCCAGAGACTGAAATTTCTATTTTTCCTTAAAAACAACAAAATTGCTACGAGTCCTGAACCTAACCTTGTGCCCCTTACAACTCGTCCAAGACAACATCATACACAATCTTTAACCCCGTATCAAGCAAACATTAATGCCTTAGCTACCCTTTTTACCCGCGTACTATTGAGGAATGGAACAAGCTGCCTTCTGATTGAATATATTCATTGATTCTATTGAAAAATTGTTGGCGTCCTACTTATAGTCGTGTTTCGTATTTGTGTATATTTTCTTCTCAGCATGTCTCAACATTTCTCATTTTAATGTGCTTGTTACTTATGTATCATGCGGTTCTTGCGATGAGTACATATCCACAATGCTGTAATATTTTCGCCCCTCTTGGTAAGGCCAACTTAGGGCATGCAAAATGTGTTAAATAAATAAAACTAAATAGCAAAGCGTGCTGAAGAGGCCCTTATTGCATACTTAACAATTCTTGTGTGCTTTTATCTAAGCCAAGCCGCCTAAAAGTACTACAAGCGGCACCAGCAAGAACTCTCCTGAGTGATTAATGCACCCATTGACTCTTTTGCAGAAGTAAACGCTACGACAGTTCTGGCGTCCCCAAGACTAGCGCAGCGTTTGCGAAAGAGCACATTCCTTTCTTCCAGAATCACAAGAACTTTGGACGTGTTCTTTGTTTTTACTCTCGAAAAGCCATATGAGTCAGCATAATGGGAAAGCGCTCAGGAAGTGATTGCGGCGTGCCAGCATAGCAGACGAAAACAGAAATGAAAGACACTCAATGACGCACGAAAGCGAAAAAAATTGTAATAGAAAAATAACGGTGTTGGAAAAAGGGGCGATGTATACTATTTCAGAGCTCTTTTTGGGATATAAGAGCACAGGCGCTGAAGAGCAGTGGATAGAAGTTACGTAAAGTGTTGACGACACGTGCCGAAACTTGGTGGAACCATAAAGCTGACAAAAGAAGCAACCACTCCGAGTCTTTGTCCTTTATTTATACTGTGTATAAATAAAGGACAAAGACTCGGAGTGGTTGCTTCTTTTTGCTCTCGTTACTTCCTTTCTGACTTGCCTTGACAATTGGAAAATAGGAAACTTTAAACAAGATAAACGTGGTAGCATCGGATGAAAGAACTCGTGACAACGTGCAAAAATAAAAATCAACATTTCCAAGGTACGCAGAATTCGCAGCAAAATACGCCTAGTGTAAACTAAAGTAGAAAGAAAAGATCTGATTCTCATCTTGACTGTTGCGTTGTCAAAGTGCCTTGCTTTGCGTGCCCTTAACTTGCCATTTCATCTTGTGTTATCGAAAAAGTGACAAATAAAGTTTAATTTAAAAATCTGTGATAGTTTTCACGGATATACGTTTCGATTCCATTGCGCCCAATGAGTTCTAACTTAGCCAACGGAGATGGGACAATCCCGCGGTAGCCTGGAAATTAATCATGCCTTAAAAAGTGGAAGGACACCCATAGTCAGCTAGTAATTACATATAAATTAAATACAAACGTTTGAAGGAACAACTGAGGGGAGTTGTACAAAACATCTCTTGCTTTAAGTAGGAATATTTCTATTTTCCTTTTATATTGAAAGAACACTTCGCATACACATTACTGGTCTCTTCATTGAAGACGGATCCTCAGATTATGTGCTACCTTTTTCTTCGCCTACCCGGTGTGACAAAAGGGGAAATCCGACACATCATAAGTTGAGTACCTTGCTCTCAGCATCAAACGTCTAATTACGATTTTGCAGCAAAAGCAGCTTAGATCTACACCGCCAATTATGGGCGGTTGATTTCGATCCCAACTTAGAAGAAAGCACAAGTTATTAGGACGACGCAACCGTAGGAACTTAACAACAGGCGAGCCAAATACGAATTTATCGAGTTTTCTTCTGCTTAACGTTAACCTTTTTTAGCGTTATGAGTTACGAGCTCTATCTACAATGTATTTTATTTATATTTTGGCTGAGGTTCATCTTATTTACTATAATTGAATTATTTGTTTTCATGACTTCGAACTAGAAAAGCTCTAGTACTCCCAATTCTGTTTTTGTCTTTTTCATCTGCTCGTACTTTGCAGGTAACAACTAATAATCCCACATTCAATGAGCCCACATTAGGTTTCTGTTACATTCCTGTTTCTCAGCGTAAGAAGTCACGAAACACCTCTCTTACAAGGCTGAGGCCTGATAAGAAAGGTACGATTATAACAACAGCCGAATGCCTTCAACAAAACAGCGAATGCAGCGATGTGCACAATCGTGTACATCAAGCAAAAGCTGACGTATGCATAATGCTCCTTGCGTCTCGCATTGTCCTGCACGCGGCGGCTTCCTGGTTAGTTTGTAATGACGCAGAAAAACCATACAACCAGATCGTTCTGGAGAGTTGGATCCGAATGCAAAACGTGCATTCGAATTCTTTTCATGTTGCCTATACCCGAAAAAAAGAACACGGAAGGAGTCACGCCTATATTCTGACGCTGCGAGCGAGTTTCGATATGGAAAAATGTCAGCAGCGGATTCGCGGAGAAATCCCTGTATTTATTTTTTTCTTATTTACATGAACAGTAAAGGATAGGTTGGTGCTGCATAGCGGCTCCGGCTACTCCTCTTCACCAATTCATAGCAACCACTTGGTCCGTCGATGTTATTCTTTGCAGCATCACTGTTGCTGTCCGGACACGTCAGTAAAGAAACTATCTTATTTTTGTATGCAATGCTTTAGCCGCTCTTGTAATGTTTCCAACAAATGTTGGGACCTTTACTCGCAGATTGAGCTACTTTAGGAAGAAGAATTCAGTGCTTCCAAGCAGAGTATTGCGAGCGCATTTTATGCAGTGCAGAAATCTTAGAGCCTATCGAATGATCCGAGGTGGGATGGCTGCATGTTTAGTGATATGATATCAGCCCCCAATATGGTAATCCTTCATGTGCTTATTTTAAGGGCTAAATCAGAATGGCTGTTTGGCGAGTTCTATCGCCATTAACAAACTTCGAGCGCTTGTAAGGCTGTCAGGTACATAGTAGACAACACATAGAAGAATAGAAGAGATACATATCAAAGATACATAGAGATACATAGTAGACAACTCCGCATCTCTTGGACTTCGAAGCGCTATCATTTTCATTTTTTAAGAGCTACACGGGCGCTTTTGGTGACAAGCACCTGACTTGCAATATCATAGCATTTTTTGATCTCAAAGTTAAACTCCGCGTTTCGCTTCTTAAGAGCAACGGAGTGGGTTCCAAAAGAACTTCATCGTAAGCATGGGTGGCAGCCGGTCGGAAGGGGTAAGAGCGCAGGAGAGGAATAAATGAGATCAGAGCTCTCGGGGGCTCTCACATTCACCACACGTAGGAGGGTAGACGGTGATCATGTTTTCGCAGCATTATTCTACATCTACACGTACATTTATGTTTCTCTCTGGTGGTAGTCGGTAACTAAGCGGCCAGCCTAGACTGCATATTCAATTGTTAGTATAGAGACGTTTTCTAGTCATCCCCAGTTAGCCCATGCAGAGGACGGCGTCGACTGCCTTATCCAAGAGAACACCACCGGTATGGCTGTCCTGGTATTCGTAAGCTAAGCGGCGCTAATACAGTTATTGCCAAAGCTGCGGTAATTATAAGAAGCACTGAAGGAGCATTTGTTTGCTTCGCTTACGCTGCTGCAACAGCATTTTTTCTTTTGCGTTTGGCGTGACCTCATTTGAAATGGTCGCGCGTGGCGACCATTTCCAGGGACTAATATCGTTTTCCTCCAGATACAATTACAGAGTCGCACGCAAAGAGAGGCCGTTGGGCTCCTATGCTCCGTGGCCGTCGATTGGGTTGTAATGCTGGGCAACGCACCTGACCTTATTTGCCTCCTACCCAAGATATGCACCGTGATGTTAAGAGCGATAGTGCAACAGATAAGTGTAGGAGGTATCGTGGAGATCTGAAAAGCCACCTTGCCGCAGGTTATGCTGTGCATTGGTTGTAAGACTGTTTTGGTGAAAGAAAACAATTATATTCGTGCAGAAATATACTCTGTTCGCACACACACGCATAAATGAAAACAAATGAAATGAGAGCGCAGGGGATTAGATCACAAGGCGAGAAACCGTTAAGGCATAAAAGTAGGAATAGGGGAACAACCTTCACATTTCAACGTGCAGATGATGCCTTTGAAATAAAAGAGTTTCTAGTATTACTGTATCAAAGGATGAAAATCTTGAGCCTTTCTTGCGATATTTACTTTCGTTCGCTGCTTTACTTTCTTTTGATTTTGTTTAGGTTTTCCTAATTCTTTAGGTGCAGTCTACTCTGTAAATTAGCTAGGGGCACAGCCAGGTTCAAATTCAAGCACCTTTTTTCCGTGTGACTGCTGCATTTTGGTGAGTGTTGTTAAAATGACTTGATAGGCTAAAATTAAGTGCCATATAAGAAATGTCAAGCTCCACTACTTTGTACAGATGCATTATTAAAGAATGACTGTATTCCTTTGTCTACCTCTGTTTTTTATGAAAACCATATCTCACAGCACAATCAATCTTAGGCCGGTTAACCTTCGCTATCACTTCACGCGTAAAAGCTTGCCCTTTTCAAAATACATTTTTTCTGACAATGAAGACTTTTTGTAGCATTCTTTACTTTCCTTATCGCTGCGGCAACAACCAAATAGGCTATTAGAGAATTTAAGTCTATGTAAGTAAGCAACGGTAAATAAAACAAGAACACCTGAACTCATTTTTGATCGAATGAGAGAAAAAAAGTGTTGAAAATATTTACTACATGAAAATGTGCCTGGGAGCTTCACATGATAAGGATGAACACGTGGAAGTTTTTTGAGAAAAATGAAATGCTGGTTTAGAACTCGTCATATCGAATTCTCAAATGATACCACAGGGAGCAGCAGTTGCGAATTGCACTACAAGTTCACGTTGATTTAACTGATGCCTATTTGACCGTCCAACGAAATTTTGCTTTTCATTCTTCAATAGTCCTCTGATGTGTGTTGTATGTGTGGCGGTTTCCATGCGTACTTTTTGAATTTTATTTGAATGTGAGTCCTCTTTGTGGCAGCTTGTTGTAGAGATGTGCATAAATGCTTTTACGCACTAGACTTAGTTTGCTGATTTTATTTATGGGCCAATTAATAAAATTACAAATCTTCGTCTGTTTTGATGGTCCTTTTTTAAGTTAGATTATAGAATGGAAAAGTGTGTGGCACTAAGCTCTGGTTTTAGAGAGCTGAAAATATTATGGTATTCTTAAGTGTTCTACAATAAGCAAGAAATTAAACAATTAAATTATAGGCGCTTTAGAAACACAAAGAAATAAATCATATAGGAGAAAAAATTCAATTCAAAGGAATGTATAACTGCAGCCCCGTTTTCAGTTGCCTGGCAACCGATGTTGGAAAAAGATCCGCCTATGGATTAAATACAAGCCGCGAATACCCTACGCCTCATGTGAAATACTATGTAGTTATACTTCTCATGCAAGAGAGAGTGAGCAGAGGACCACGCTGTGAGCTCTGGCAAAGCTTCTGACAATTTATTCCTAATACAGCAACAAAAGCCAGTGAAAACAGTGCCGTTAAGTCACTTCTCTTTTTCTGAGAAAAAGCTCAGAAGGCCTATATTTACCCTGTCTGGTGCGAAAGAAATTTAGTATTTTGAGAAGTGGCCGTCAAGGTAATACAAGTATATATTGTCGGAGCTCGTATTCACAGCCCTCATTAGCTTGTCATCAATTCAGGGCCCTCATTTTATAAATACATTGGTCGAGCGAGAAGAAACTGAAATAACAACCAGTACACTTGTGGCGCTTCTTATTGTCCTCCTTCAGAAAAGCTTCAATAAATTTGCAACCGCAGAGCGTTCGCCGTGGGCTGTGCAGCCGTCGTGCAGTAATCTGGCGTATTCTCGCTGGCAAATTGAGCTCTGCAATAAATAACGCTGTCGAATATAGAGAGAGACAGATAAGAAGCGGGCGTATTACTTTTTTCCTTTTGGTGCCAAATAGGATGAAGGCAGAAGCTAGAAACCACTGGGAAGAGTAAAGCATCATCCTGCCTGCCATCTCGCCCACCTCATCGTTCATTTGCCCGGCTGAGTAGTTTGATTCTTCTGCGTGGCTCATGCTTGAGGTACGCAAAAGGAATGATTAAAGAATCGTTGCGACAGTTCGCTGCAGTAACAAAAAAAAAGAACTTATGGCTTGCGTTGTCGTTAGTAACTAACATATTCAATATTACTTACTATACGCACTGCAGTTATGCGTCCTAGTTTAATACCGCATCGTAGACGGTGTATGGGCTACATATATTCATGGGCGCCAAGTACCACGCTGCGATCCTGTATTATTGCCATTTCTACGATTTTATAACGCTCCTCGTTTTACTGTGAGCACGATGGCTTGCTGTTTAAAATTTTCACGTTTTCGTCTCCTTTTTTCTGCTATTTATAAGTTCTTTAACGAATTGTTGTTTGTTCCGCACGTTATTCTGGATTGCGTTCTTTTCGTGTAGTTGGTTCTTGTGTCCCTTTATCAGAATTGTTGATAATTCTCTTTTATAATTCTTGTCCTGCTTTATGAAAATTTTACCAGCTAACAGTCGAATCAAAATACCCGACAAATCATCGAGACATTTCTTAATACAAGAGATGACGCCGGCCACCCTTCGTGGTATTACACCACTAGGATTGTTTCCTAAATCTGCTCTGTAGTAAGCGGGCTTCAAGAGTCGTGGCATGTTAGAATAATTTTCTTGCCTTTCCTGGTTTTCAGTTATTGCTGCTTGCGTGGCTATATATGTGCTCCGCTCTGCAATATATATAGAGTTCACTGGTGTGTGCACAGCGTATGTGTTATCGCTACATCTGTCTATATTTCGCTTGGTTGGAATCTCTATTAGGACACCCTACCCAGTTGTCGAGAGATAATTTCTTCTAATCTCGATTTTTCACAACTTTTCACCTCTCCGAATAATATTTTGCATCGGCACTCATAGGTACTCATGTATTTTTGCACCTTAATATAATTTGAAAAGAGAAAGCCACAATATTTTATTGCCATGTGCGTAAAAATGACGCTGAGAGAAGGATTGCGTCTTTTTACAGATGAACAAAAATCTCGGTATTTTTTTACCCCTACGTCGTAAATGTTCGCTGGCAGATATTTTCGCTCACACTTGCCGCCTTATGTCTTGCTTGAATTACATAACATAAAAATATATACAAACACAACAATATATATTACTCCTGCTACACAATTTCATCCAGTAAAAATTGCGCAAGTCTATTGTGCCATGATAGAAGGAACGAACATGGTGGCAAAATATTTTGACTCTCTTCTTTGCAAGCATTCCTCCAATATTCTATAGCTACTAATCTCAACAGAGAATATTCATATCAGAATTTTGCAAAGACTGATCTTAGTATGTATCATATATCAGTGGGACACATTAAAAAATATACCGTAGGGTGGTTATATAGAAGTTTTCAAAAATAAGTATATTTTTTATATGTATTGCTATTTTTGTTTTCTCTTTGTCGGTTGTTGTTTTTCAAACCATACATTGGCTTTAAATTGCTTCAATAAGTAATTTCACTAATATGGTGCTGTTGTCTCATTTATTATTAAGGTCAATTATGTTCGGTATTTTAAACATAATAGTATGTAACGTACTGTTAACTATATGCAAAGTTGTGTACACAGCTGCAATGTGTGTTCTATTCTTGGTAATGCTCATTTGTGCTTTTTATATAAGCACTACTCCTATCTTGTCATTGGATGATATCATGATTAAAAAAGCCCTTAGTACCACTAAGCGCACACACTTCAGTTACCTTTTTCAGGCTTTGGTTAAAACAGTGACAACACTACGATAACTGCAGTAAACGCTTCTAGCATATTGGACAAAACGGGGCCGACAATTGTCCGGCGAGGCAGTTCTTTATAGGCCCGGTGGCATAGTTCGATATGTGTGGACCATATGCGAAAGAAAAATCAACGATCTTAAAATTTATGTGTCTCCTCTGAATGCAGACTGTCTGAGCAAAGAAGTCAGACGGGTGATCAATCTAACTGATGTGACAGAGTTCAGTGGGATGTATTTTGTGGCTTGAGCTTTCTTTATTGTTTGATGCGACCCTGCTGCAGTGGTCCAACTCTCTGTGCGTACCGGTCCACTGCATGCGCGTCAGATGGCTCTGCGTTGCGTTTTTTTTGGCACATTCCGTTCGAAAGCGAATTACAGTGTATGCAGACGACGATTTCCCAAGCACAGCCCTAAAGGCATGGATAGAAGTTGAGGAAAGCGATATACAAAGCTTTACAAAGTTTAACATAAGGAGGGTTGCTGCGCCGATAACCGTGGTGTCTAAAGCCCCAGCGCGCGAATGATCTGTTCGCTCTGTCGGGAGTCTTGCTCGAAATTTTGTGTTTTTCTTTGTGCGGCTTGTGGGAACGAGGCTGCTCTTCCAAAGCTCTTCCCCTAATCCGCCTCTCATGGTTAACAGGTGGACACCGTGACGCCGGACGACAGTCGCCGGTTTCTCGCTCCAACGACGCTTCTATTCTATCAGGGTAAAGATTATTGCACTTTGCGTTAAAAAATGACGAGGCTTAAAACGAACAACTCCAATCTAAGAACACAAAATAAGCATATAATTTAAGGGAAGCAAATAACTAAGGCATAAATTTTTGCGCACATAATGAAATAAGCCGGAGAAAAATTTTTCCGAGTTCCTCGCGTACATTCTCGTGGAAATGTATGACATGCAAGTAAAAGTTGCTCGCTAAGCTTTATATTTGAAGTCGAGAGCTGGGAAATAAGAAAGAGGGCAATGGACAGCGCAGTACTGATCTTGTTTTGATTAGACTGAGTTTTACCTTCTGTCTCTCATTAAGAGTCGCCTCGTAATCTGGACAGTTCAGGAAATGGCCCACCGGGTTGTTTGGATGCACCTTTGGGATGGCAGTATTGCAAAGTTGTCGTTTATACGCACTCATATTTCACTAGAACCGCACTCCGTCTCCTCTCCTACTGAAACTTTTCATATGCGCCGCTCGTATATAATTATGCGAATTTGTAGTTCATAAGATACAGAGTACAGGGTCCATAAACATTCCAAATTATTTCCTGCAATTTCTATATAGAGTGAACATGACTTCATATTGAGTCCGTAAGATATAATACGCGCTTCAATATAGTCCATACCTACTCCATACGCTTCATACTGAACCCTTAAAATTTCTTAGAGACGAATTGAATTATATGGCTAGTGATATGGAAACTTTCAATATCTGGTGCACAAAAACACTCCTTAACGCTTTTGCGTCTCATATAGTGACCGGATAAAAAAAAAGATTCTAGGAACAATATTATAGGGCGACGAAAATGCTCCGTGTCTGCAGAAAGCTTGCGATAATCTACAGAAAAATCTTATAAATGTAGGAAGAAAACTTTGAGTAGACCAGGCTTAGCTCTCGTTATACAGCACCTGGCTGAAAGGTCGCTATGGCCCTATTGGTATATCATGTAATTACAGGACCTCTCTTCTTACAGTTATCTAAATTACCTATTCCAGCGTCCTTCGGCCGCAATGAACAGCGGTCAATAAAATTGTAAAGGCTCCTGTACGAGTGAGAAACCAATATTCAGATATTGCGCGTAAACGGAAGCGAAAGTTTCACAAGAAGCAGAGGCATGAAGTGCGGCTTTTAAAACTTAATCAAGAACAGTGAGCAGTTGGTGTGTCGTACTCACACACTGAATAATTAATGACAACCGCCATCTCTCAGTAGACAGTGGCAACAAGCTCCCCAGCCACGGTTTTCGGGTCGCAACAAAATTGTTACACTACCTATACGAACTTGGTGCACTCTCTCCAATATAACGAACACTAGTATATGCCTCCTCAGATATAACAACTTTTCGTGTGTTTACTTCGGACAAACCGAAGCTAAGTATGCTGCCTTGGATATGACGGGCATCAGAGTGTCAGCCTCGGATATAACCAATGTTTTCAACAAATGCATTAAAACGATTCCCCGATGATCGCACAAGAGTTTGTTTCTGAGGCACTAAAGCAGGATGACATAAAAAAAAAACATTTTGGTTTCGCCAAAATCTTCTTCGACATCTTCTAAATCATCTTGTCGCCTCTGAGAACTATTATCTCTACTGACGTGTTTCCCTTCAAAATTTCAAGCTGCAGCCAAAGTTCTGCAAAACTGGCCTGAACGAGATAGCCTTTCTCTTTAAATAACACGGAGCAAAACAAAAATACATCCTTTGATGTTAAAATGAATTTTCTGTCTGTTTCTCGAATTGTGGAAAATTTCCGGAGCCAGAGAAGCATTTATAGAGGAGAAGGCGATTTTCTTATGTTCACGGAAGTCAATTCAGATTTGTAATGCATTTACCAAAAAGGTCGTGTGGCCACGGTTTCAAAGTGAGAGGATTTATAGCACAGCTTCTAAGGTACAAACCGATTATTTCGTGTCCGCGGCCGCATTTCTTTCAGCTTATTGAATTTACGTTTTCAATTAGAGTTCTCTCAATGTGCTTTGAACGGGGCACCCTTTACGTGCAGCCAACGTCATCAGTGTTCCTTGAAAATTGTATGTGTGCAATGAATGCGACCAGATAATAAATGTTTCTGACGTTTTTCTTCGTACCGATGAAATGTCATAAAACTTTTATCAAAATTGATGGCTGTATTTATTTTCCTAGATATATCATGTCAGACCCACAAATATTCATTATTTTTACCTGCTGTCCGCGGCTACAGGCTGCTGCTTTTCGTGCGCTTTCGGTAATATGCAGAAGTACGGAAAAGCGTTGCGTGAAATATGCCTGTGAAGACATTCGGAATGAAGACTAACGGAAAAAAAAATTTAACGTTCCGCGACATATCCGTCCTTACCTGAGGTTGTTAACGCTGCAGAGGCAAAATATTGTTCTTATCTGATTCCACTACTTATGACTTAATGTGTACAAACCATGTTAATGTAATATCAGTTCAAGTCCAAAAGACTGTCAACAAAAGTATTCACTCTTCTAATCATACTTAGCACGCATTACTTTTCGTGCTTCTTAAGAAGAGGAGAAAAAAAACTCGCTATATGCAATCGATAGACTCATATGCGCTGTAAAGGCAAATTAAAAAAAAAACTTTGTATTGGAGCAGAAGGATTCGTCTGTACTGCTTGGCACTCGTATCTTACTATAGAATGCTCCCTCCTATTTTAATCCTCTTCAACCGTTAAAGGAGTCTGCCCAGCAATCAATATATTCCTCCATTTTTAAGCCACTCTGATGAGCTTGAGAGCAAGAGTCTAGTATTACCTCTTTTGCTGCCTTTATTGTTAATTCAAATACATTCGTGATAGAGAAAGAGAGAGAACTTTTGTGGTCAGGAAGATTGTGATAATGTTTGGTTACTTCAGCCGCTCCAGCCGGCCGGCAATTTAAGACTGTGGCGACTTCCTGTGCTCTTGTCGTGGCAAGGTGACTGAACGTCCAGGTCCGGGCTGGTGAGAACAGCTTGGAAATGACTTTTCCTAGTGCACACTTTAACTGCTGCTATCATAATTTTGTCTGCATTCGCTGTTTCCTTAATTTCTATTCCTTAAATTTATCAGAAGAGATGTTGCTGTTTAGAGAGCAGCGAAAATGTAAAATGGGAAATGAATTATTTGAAGAACTGGGATATGAATTATTTGGCACTTTGGCAGTTTGCACTGATTGCAAATTATGTCTAGCGTAGTACTTTTTCCGATGCAGATAAAGAAAAAGTGGTATTATAAAACATTTTACGAGCACTTAACATCAATTTGTTTCTGCACTATATATTGTAATTCAACACTTCGTCGCTGCGAAGCGTTCTGTGGCCGAATGTTTCTTTCTCCATTTTCTTTCGTGGTTGTTTATTTCATCGTCCTCTATCAGGCTTCTCCCGCTGCGATGCTGCGCTTTTGTGTCGCCTTTGGCTGATAGTGCTGTTACAAATTCCTTCTCCCAATTAATCGCTATGGCAGACTTTCCTGCGTCTGAGGACTACCGGAGCGACGAGACAATTGAGCATCTACTTTGTGACTGGCCTCGTTTTGGGCGTGAGCGTGCCCTCCTGGCAGCTGGAACGCTCCGACGCTGAAGTCCTCGTCCGCTTACAGCAGCCATGATTTTTGGCCCTCGGACTACACTTCTATCGCAGAGGATAAGTTTTAAGGCGCTTTTCAAGTTCCTGAAGGACTCGGGTCATAGTTCAAGGTTAAAAATTTTCAGTATGTGCCCTGTGTAGCCTATCAGTAATGATTTTTAAGAACACGCGCAAAAGTGATCAGCAATTCCACTCTCTTTTTTACAGCTCCCTCCGTTCCCCCTTCTCGCCCATGATGCCTTTCAGTTCATCTTTATTTCTCTCTAAAAGCGAAACAAGATGAGGTCGTGATGGCCTGCATTTCTCCAAGCCTACCAACGTTGAATATGTTTTGAAATGACCAGATAGATGTCATTCATAAGATGAATTTAATGTGTTGACATACGATACTGAGAATTCCAACTGCTAATGCATCCATCGGGCCCTGCAAACCTTACGGTCGACTTTGTTGCACGCAACGCTCGAAGGTGCACTGGTATTCTGAGTGAATTTGGTTAGTTTTTCCAACGTTCTCTCAGCGATTGAGTGCATACTGTGCAAAATATTTCAACATCGAGCCTCCGCTATTCACCATTAATTGAAAGGTCGCACTTCGGGAGCCCTTCTCCTAGATATAGAGAAAATTTGCAAGCTTAGAGCGCACAACGTGGAAAGGAATATTACAGGAACTCACTTCTCTGTACATATCGAAACTGTGCTGTAGGAAAGAAGAATTAGGAAATTGCTTTTTTGAAAGGAAATGACGCGCTAAAAAAATCACATCTCGGTAGACACCCCAGCGCGAAAAACGGGAGGAGGCAGGAGGCACTAAATTACGTACTCGCCGCTGTGGGTCAGTGGTGAGGGCGATCGGCTACTCATCCGGAGTGCCAGGGTTCGAACCCGACCACGGCGGCCGCGTGAGGCAAAATGCAAAGGCGCCCGTGTGCTGTGCGACGTCAGTGTACCTTAAAGGTCCCGAGGCGTCAAAATTGTTCCGAAGCCCACTATTACGGCACCTCTTCCTTTGTTCTCTTGTCCCTCCTTTATTCCGTCCCTTACGGCGCGGTTCCAGTGTCCGCCGATATGTGTGAGATAGATACTGCGACATTTCCTTTCCCCAAAAACCGAATTTTTGTTTTTATATCTCGTTGGACTCCCAATCAGCGCCGTAAGGGAAGAGCTAATGGAGCGAGTGAAAGAAGTAAAATGGAAGTGCCGTAGTGGAGAATAATAATAATAATAATTGATTTTTTGGGGAAAGTAAATGGCGCAGTATCTGTCTCGTATATCGTTGGACAACTGAATTACGCCGTAAGAGAAGGGATAAAGGAGGAAGTGAAAGAAGATAGGAAGGAAGTGGTGCCGTAGTAGAGGGCTCCGGAATAAATAACGTTCACTGGCATCGCACAGCACACGGGCGCCTTAGCGTTTTTCCTCCATAAAAGCGCAGCCACCGCGGACGGGTTCCAAACCGCGAAGTGGAGAAATGAAAATGCGGTTGCGTTTCTATGGAGGAAAAACGCTAAGGCGCAAGTGTGCTGTGCGATGTTAGTGCACGTTAAAGATTCCCAGGTGGTCGAAATTATTCCGGAGCCGTCCACTACGGCACATATTCTTCCTTTCTTCTTTCACTCCCTCCTTTATCCCTTCCTTGACGGCGCGGTTAAGGTGTCCAACAATATATGAGACAGATACTGCGCCATTTTCTTTCCCCCAAACACCAATTATTATTATTATTATTGAGGAAAAGAAATGATGCAGTAACTGCATCGCATAAATCTGTAGACAGCCGAGCTGCGCCATGAAGGGAGGGGTAATAAAGAAGTTATTGAGAATAGAAAGGAAGGAAGAGGCGCCACAGTGGAGGTCTCCGGAATAATTTCGACCACGTGAGGATCTTAACTTGCACTGACAACGCACACTACTGTGCGCATTTTGCGTTTCGCCTCCATCGAAACGCGGCCGCCGCGGGCTGGTTCGATCTCAGTAACTCAAGATTGGATTTGAGGAAAAGAAGCGTGTCTACCGAGCCGCAGTACCCGGGCTTGAATTCATTATACCTCACATACCGCGGTAGCTCAGTGGTTAAGGAGTTTGACTAGTGAGCCGGAGTACCCGAGTTCTAACCCGACCGCGGCGGCCAGATTTCGATGGAGGCGATACACACAAATTGGAGGGGACACTCAAGCTCCGCCTTGAGGGTATGACTCTTTGAAAGCGTAATTCCCATATATGCATAAGGTGCCGCGTGAACCTTATGCTCCTGATGCTACGCACGGTGAAACGGACGCGTGGAGCGGCAAACTATGTAGAAGCGCTGCCAGGCACCTTGCCGAAACGCGCGGGGATCGAGTTAAAGTAGTACTACATCGGCACATCGTTCTCGACAAACCCGATGCCACGAACGCCAGCATAGCTTCCGCGCCGAACGAACAGGCAGCGAACCGCAAGCTTCGTGGTGAACGCGTCTTCGATGTGCGCTGCGTTGTTCGCTGCTCACCGCGTGATTCCTGCGTCCCCGCGTCGCCCAAATGTGCCCGAACAATACGAGCGGGAGGCGCTGCTGGCGCGCTATCTGTATGGATGGATGGATGGATGGATGGATGGATGGATGGATGGATGGATGGATGGATGGATGGATGGATGGATGGATGGATGGATGGATGGATGGATGGATGGATGGATGGATGGATGGATGGATGGATGGATGGATGGATGGATGGATGGATGGATGGATGGATGGATGGATGGATGGATGGATGGATGGATGGATGGATGGATGGATGGATGGATGGATGGATGGATGGATGGATGGATGGATGGATGGATGGATGGATGGATGGATGGATGGATGGATGGATGGATGGATGGATGGATGGATGGATGGATGGATGGATGGATGGATGGATGGATGGATGGATGGATGGATGGATGGATGGATGGATGGATGGATGGATGGATGGATGGATGGATGGATGGATGGATGGATGGATGGATGGATGGATGGATGGATGGATGGATGGATGGATGGATGGATGGATGGATGGATGGATGGATGGATGGATGGATGGATGGATGGATGGATGGATGGATGGATGGATGGATGGATGGATGGATGGATGGATGGATGGATGGGTGGGTGGGTGGGTGGGTGGGTGGGTGGGTGGATGGATGGATGGATGGATGGATGGATGGATGGATGGCAACAACTTTTATTAGATGAAAAAGAAATCTTCCAGGGTGGTCCCTACTGGTCCAGGATTCAATGGGCTTGTGCTGCACATAAAGCCCGGTCCACCAGCCATTTATGGCCGGCGCGTTGAGCGGTTCGTAAAGCAGCCTCCCAGGAAGAATGAGTGGGATTGGGGGTGGGGGGATGCTGCCTGTGGTGAAATGCATTCCCAAAGGTAGTGGAAAAGTGTGGATCTGGGCACGCCACAGGTGTTACAATGAGGAGGAAAGGTATGGTGAAAGCATGAGAGATGGTAGGCTGAAATAAAGCAGCCCGTCTGTAATTGTCACCATGTGGCGCTGGATAAGGGCGACAGGTGGCTAAAATCAATACAAGAGTAACATTTCAAAGCCATCGCTAGGTGGCTTGAGCCACCGCCCGATTTAAAGAGTTCAGCCGTATCTATTCATCCATCCATCAATTTATTCATCCAGGTACTGTGGGGTGGTGGTAATGTCATGCGGCTGAGTATGGTGATTTGATGATATTGCCACACTGCTCACATTCTGCGAGCGCCGCCATGCGGCCGAGCGGCACTACTGGGCTCGTGTGGGAGCGAAGATGAGGACTTTCCCGTTCGAACGCGCGGGTTCGCTGCGACAAACCTTTGTGTATCATGTGGGCAAGTTGAATCAATCGATCATTTTCTCCTCTCTTGCCGGCAGTTCGCGGTTCAGAGAAAGCAATATCTGGAGGTTCCTCTTTCGAGACTAGGACTGCCTCTGTCTCTTACAGTTCTTCTATCGTTCGGTGCGAGTGCCAAGGGATTCCCGTTAAGCAGTGTATGCGGCTACCTTCACGATTACATAAGTGCAACTAATCGATTATCTTGTTAGCTATACACAAAATTCTTTCGCATGTCCAAAAAAGGCTAGATTGATTCTATTCCGGGTGACTCATACCTCTTGAATTCATTTTATTTTTCCCAATTTTTTTTAATCTTGATTCAGTCTTCTGACGTTTCCTTCCCCGCGCAAATGCTTCATTGGCATTCTACCCTATACCTTGGCCAATCCCCCCCACGTGGGTATGTGCCATATTACTTGAGGAGAAGAAGAAGAACGCGCGCTGCTGGGTTTCTAGCCTTCGGATTAAAAAAGCCCCTTTTCGTGCCACCCTACGTTTGTCGGCGACATTTTGGTGGAGCCGCTGGGTATCGTTCCATGAACGCTCACCCCGAGGGCAACTCTGACGCTGATCAGCGACGCTTGGACACAACACCCGTCCACAAAGCGAGCCGCCGTCTGCGAGGCCTGCAACCTGAATGTCAGCCACTGACGAGGCCGGTGCGTACCATGACGTCTACTACAGGCAGTCAGACAGGCCAGCCTTCCGGCACTGTCCCGCCTGTTTTAGTTGTCACCCCTCGCTCACCACCATCCTTCCACGGCGATCGGTTTGAGGACGACGAGGACTGGTTATCCAGCTTTGACCGTGTGGCCACTTTTATCCAGCGGGACGACGACCGAAAACTACGAAACGTCTATTTCTCGTTCCAAGACTCTGCGAAGACATGGTACGAGAACCATGATGCATCCTTTACGAACTGGGAAGCGTTCCGCCGTCAATTGCTGGCTACCTTCAGCACAAACACACGCAAGGAAAATGCCGAACTCGCCCTTCGCACCAGGTCACAGCAGGCGAACGAAAGCGTCGCTATGTTTATTGAGGACATGGCACGTCTGTTCAATCGGGCTGACCCTGCCATGCCAGAGGCTACCAAGGTGCGCCACCTCATGCGTGGTGTGAAGGAGCAGCTCTTCGCTGGCCTCATACGCGACCCACCAAGAACCGTCGCTGACTTCGCTAAAGAAGCCACAGGCATGGAACGTTCCTTACAGGAACGCAGTACGCAGTACGGTCGTCCGGAAAGTGTTGCGGCCAGCAACTATTGTGCGTCCCTGCCAGTCGCCGGGGACGAGGCTCTTCGGGAGCTTGTGCGGAGTGTAGTTCGCGAAGAACTGCACAATCTCCGCTTAGATGCTCCACCTGCCAGTGTTGCAGCTGTAGCCGATGCCGTCCGCGAGGCAATTCGGCGAGCAGTCCAGCCACCACCGGCACCACAGCCGGAGCCGTACGCCAGCAGCTACAACAAAGCCCAACGGACACCGCAGCCGGAGCCGTACATCATGAGCTACAGTGAAGCTCTGCGGAGACCTGCGCCAGTTCCACATGCGTTCCGCCCTGCTGCCGAACAAACGCAGGGGTAGTTTCACTCCGCCGAGCTGCGTGACCCGCGCCCTGTTCGAAAAGCTGACGTGTGGCGCACACCCCAACATCCGGCCACTATGCTACCACTGCAGGGAGCCCGGTCATATCCTCCGCAACTGCCCCTACCGGCGGATGGGATTAAGAGGATTTCACCGAGCGCACCTCGACCGCTCTATGGTGAGAGACCGCGAGATATTGAGCCGTACCTGGCCGATAATGTGCTGCCCTCAACGCCTCCACGACACCAGTCTAGGTCGCCGTCTCCAAGACGAGTTCCTCCACCCAGTCATGCACCATCACCTGGCCAATTCAGAGGCACGTCTCCCCGCCGGGAAAACTGAAGACGGCGTCCTCTGGGGGTAGGACCGCCGCTGCCGCAGACAGTGAACAGCCTCCATCAGACGATTTTATGCGACGACCCCACCCGCCGACCTTAAAGACGATCCCACCGCCGACCTCACCGACGACCTCAGCGACGACCCCATCGACGACGGCACCAAAACCCTCGCCGACAAAAAATATCAAACAATTGTTTCCGCCGCCGACATTCTTGTTGCCGCTGATGGCTATGACGTATCTGCACTCGTTGATACCGGAGCCGACTTTTCTATCATGAGTAGTAACCTAGCCGCAACCCTCAGAAACGTTCTAACACCTTGGCATGGGCCGCAGATACGCACAGCTGGTTGCCATGTGGTAACGCCGGTTGGCGTCTGCACCAGCCGTATAAAGATCCGCGGTGCAACTTTCACTGGCTCCTTCGCCGTGCTACAAGAGTGCTCTAAAGAACTGATTCTCGGCATGGACTTCCCTAAAGAGTATGGGGCGGTCATAAACTTGCACGAGCAATTGGTATCGTTTTCGACACAGCGAGCCGTTGATACCGACCCCGAGCCGCACAGAGCACCATTACGCATCTCTGATGACCACACAACGATACCGCCGAGAGCAAGCAAGTTTGTCACTGTCCAGTGTGATACCAGCTCCGGGACTCGGGGCATTGCCGAAGCGAATATGTCGCTGCTACTGTCTCGGCAAGTTTGCGTTGCTCGCGCCCTTGTCGACCTTGTTCACGTGCGTACCACGCTCTTAGTGACCAACTTTAGTTGTGAACCCCAACATCTGACGAAAAAACACGGTGATTGCCCATTTTGAAGAACTTGGCGAGCATGCCGGCCAATGTGCCTTATCAACAACGGCCTCCGAAATAGCTGAACAGGACACTGCAACAGCCATTACGACCAACGTGAACCCTGACCTTATGACCAATCAGAAACGCCGCGTGGAAAGCCTTATTGACTCTTTCCGCGACTGTTTTGCATCAACATCCAAGGTTCGCCAGACGCCAATAACTAAGCATCATATTATCGTCGACAGTGACCAGAGACCGCCATGTCAGCGTCCTTATCGTGTTTCGTCGAAGGAGCGCGATGCTATCCGCCGCCAAGTTGCCGAAATGCTCCACGACGACGTCATACAACCATCGACGAGCCCCTGGGCGTCACCTGTTGTTCTCGTCGCAAAGAAGGACAGCAGCCTACGGTTCTGTGTAGATTATAGACGTCTCAATAACGTTACCAAAAATATGTCTATCCACTGCCGCGCATTGATGACTCATTAGACCGCCTCCGCCATACTACCTACTTTTCGTCACTCGACCTTCGTAGCGGTTATTGGCAAATCGAGGTCGACGAACGTGACCGAGAAAAGACCGCCTTCGTTACTCCTGACGGACTGTACGAATTTAAGGTGCTTCCTTTCGGCTTGTGTTCAGCCCCTGCGACGTTCCAACGTATGGTGGACACCGTACTAACTGACCTGAAGTGGCAGTCCTGCCTTGTCTATCTCGACGGCGTCGGGATTTTCTCCGACACGTTCGAGGAGCACCTGAAACGTTTGCGTGCCGTCTTCGAAGCAATTCGTTCTGCGGGTCTGTCTCTCAAGCCTGAAAAGTGCCACTTCGCATTTCGGGAGCTCAAGTTTCTTGGCCACATTGTGAGCGCTCAGGGCGTTAGCCCCGACCCAGAAAAGACCGCCGCCGTTGCTGCATTTCTCCAGCCAACAGATAAACGAAGCTTGCGGCGTTTCCTGGGGCTTTGCGCCTATTATCGGAGGTTCGTTCAAAACTTCTCCAAGCTCGCAGAGCCGCTGACTCGCCTGACAAAAGACTCCGAACCCTTTTTCTGGGGCCAATATCAGGAAAAAGCTTTCATAGACATTAAGGCCCGCCTCCAATCTACGCCTATCCTTGCCCACTTCGACGAGCAGGCCGACACGGAACTGCACACAGATGCCAGCAATGTGGGCCTCGGTGCGGTGATTGTGCAGTGGCAAGACGGTGTGGAACGCGTGATCGCATACGCAAGTCGCACTTTGTCCCGTTCTGAAGTGAATTATTCCACAACGGAAAAGGAGTGTCTCGCTGTTGTGTGGGCAATCACAAAATTTCGTCCATACCTGTACGGCCGCCCATTTCGAGTCGTCAGCGATCATCACTCCTTGTGCTGGCTTGCGAACCTCAAAGATCCATCGGGGCGACTTGCACGGTGGAGCCTTCGGTTGCAAGAGTTCGACGTCACCATCGTGTATAAGTCGGGTCGGCAACATAGCGATGCAGACTGTCTCTCCCGAACTCCTCTTCCGTGCCCACCAGATGAGCCCGACGACGATTCTGCTTTCCTCGGCGCTGTCACCACATCCGACCTTGCCCAACACCAGAGGGCTGACTGCGAACTGCTGCCTCTAATCGAGTACCTCGAAGGAACCGCTCCGTCTCCCCCCAGACTCTTCTCGCGCGGACTTTCGTCGTTTTGCTTAATAGATGGAGTCCTCTACAAGAAAAACTACGGTCCGACCGACACTGCGTCTCTCCTCGTTGTCCCAACCGTGCTTCGTAAGGAAGTTCTCGCTGCATGCCACGACGACCTTTCTTCTGGCCACCTCGGTTTTTCCATAACATTGGGACGCCTCCGCCACAAGTACTACTGGCCAGGGCTTGCTTCGGTCGTCCAACGCAACGTTCGAACCTGCCGTGAGTGTCAACGACGGAAGGTACCACCGACAAAACCGGCCGGCCTTCTGAAGCCAATTGATCCACCGCAAATCCCATTCCAACAAGTCGGCATGGACTTACTGGGCCCATTCCCGGTGTCCTCCATGGGAAACCGGTATATTGTTGTTGCCACGGACTACCTAAGCCGCTATTGTGAAACCAAGGCTCTTCCCCGTGGCACCGCGTCTGAAATTGCACAGTTCTTTGTTCACCACATCGTGCTTCGACACGGCGCCCCCGTGGTTGTATTAACTGACCGGGGAACCGCGTTTACGTCGGCTCTTACACACGAGGTCCTCCGTCTTAGTGACACCAGTCATAGAAAAACGACTGCTTACCATCCTCAAACGAATGGACTTACCGAGAGGCTGAACAAGACCATCACAGATATGATGTCTATGTATGTCGACGCTGACCATCGCAACTGGGACGAAATACTTCCCTACATCACGTTTGCGTACAACACCGCCCTCCAAGAAAAGACGCGCTTCACCCCCTTCCGTTTGGTGTATGGCCGAGATGCCCTGACCATGCTTGACGCCATGCTGCTCCAGGATTGTACCCCCTCGTCTGTCCCAGGCGCTGACCAATTCGTTCGCGATGCAGAAGCCGCTCGCCACCTTGCTCGACAACGCATTCGCCACCAGCAGACAACTGACGCCCGGCGTTACAACCTCCGCCACAGGGAGGTGATTTACCAACCCGGCGAGCACGTCTGGGTATGGAGCCCTATACGTGTGCGCGGTCGCTCTGAAAAGCTTCTGCGGCGCTACTTCGGCCCCTACGAGGTGCTACGTCAACTCAGCGATGTGAACTATGAAGTGTACCCGCAAGGAGTTGTCCGGTCTTCTCGCCCGCCCAAGTCTGAAGTCGTCCACGTGTCCCGCATGAAACCGTATTACGCCCGTTAGCCCATCCCGGAGTTCACATTCAGTGCTGCCACCACACGCCATCGCACTTTCGGTGTCTCCACACTCATTATCCCCCTTGCCGGAGGCATCGAGGCGATGCCTCTTGAAAGGAGGGGGGCAAAGCCACACTGCTCACATTCTGCGAGCGCCGCCATGCGGCCGAGCGGCACTACTGGGCTCGTGTGGGAGCGAAGAAGACGACGTTCCCGTTCGAACGCGCGCTGCTGGGTTTCTAGCCTTCGGATTAAAAAAAGCCCCTTTTCGTGCCGCCCTACGTTTGTCGGCGACAATATGTATAAAGGACCGATGGGACCTCTTGCGCAGGGTTGCGTGCCTGATCGTCCGGCGTCCGGGAGGAGAGTTCACGAGCCAGCGCATGAACGCACTCATTACCGGGGATCGAGGCATACCCAGGGATCCACGACAGAGTAACCGTTCGGTCGACAGAGGTGGCTGGGGCAAGAATACGGTGTGTGGCCGGCGTCGTCACGCCCTTTAGGTAGTGGCGGTATGCGGCCTGCGAATCCGTGCAAATTTCGGTTATGTTTTTGTCAATGGAGGAGTGTGCCAGCGCAAGTACGATGGCGGCTCCATCGGCTTCTGCTGTTGAATTAGTTCGGGTAGTGGCGGCAGCCCCCAATGTGCCGTCTTCATAGGCGGCGACAGCCGTGAAAAATCCTTCAGAATTTTCTGCCGCGTCCACATGAAGGATATCGGAGCGGTTCCTGTGTTTTGGTCTAATATCTCGCTCGAGCCTGCCGCCTACCCTGATGGAGGCTAGCGCTCATATTGCGCGGTAGGGGCTTCTGGTATATGTGATTCTGCATGCGCAGAGAAATCATGTACGGTGTAGGTGTTGTTGGGGTGGGAAGGGATGTATTGAGACGGAGCTGCCGCAGTAGGCGTTCTACTGTTTCCGTGAGACTCAGGCGGACTAATTGGTTGGCGTGTTGAGCCTATTTCATTTCGACCACAGTGTTGTGGGTACCAGTGGCCAGCGGACGTTTCGTGCTAACAGTACGCGGAAGACGTAAGGCGGAGGTGACAGCATTGCGTATTAGGATGTCTGCCTGCTGTGTTGTCTATGCCAGTAGTGCCTGTTGTGATGCGCTATATGTTGGGGGCCTTGGGGCAGTGCCGTACATTGCGAGGAGGAGGAAGGAGTTGTTTTAGTGGGCGCCGCCTGATTGCGCTACGTGCGCGCCAAGCGAAGAGGAAAAGTAGGGGAAACGTAATTTGCTACTCGCTTAACTGCGACCTCCGTAATGTCCATGCTCGTAATTACTAATAAACACCAGAGTACATGTCTCTAAAGCACCTTTCTAAGACAACACCGTATTCGATAGACGCGCATTTCTTCATTCCAAACCATCGAGCGTGCTCAACTCGTACTCCGGAGGCCCTGGTCCGATTCCCCATCCCTGCCATTTTCCTAATCGGTCTTATTTATTATAGCTTCTGAGATTTTTCGCTCACAGCCAACGCCGCTGACGCCGACGACGGCTTTTCTGCGACAGGGGCCCCTTAACGCTATCGCGTTAAAATGCGCCCGTGTGCTGTGCGATGTTAGTGTATATAAGATCTCCAGGTGGTCGAAATTATTCCGTAGGCCTCCACTATGGCGCCGCTGTCTTACTTTCTTCTTTCACTCTCTCATTTATCCCATCCCTTACGGCGAGGTACAGGTGTCCACTGGGACATCTCAAAATCCAATTTCGTTATCAAGGTAAGGCGCAATTAGTCTCATTTCTCAATTCAAGCTTGATCTGTGCTAGACGGGTAGGATCAAAGTGAGAGGCGGAAGAAATCGCCGTAGGGGGTTTTAATGGTATCGACCGCGTTTCGCTTTAAGAGCGTCAGCTCTAACTTACGTTTGTCGAGGACGCGTTTTTGATCTGATTGGTTTTGAGGAGAGGAAATTGCGCAGTAACCCTTACAGTTAAAAATTTCATAGGTGGGTGCTGCGAGGTACGGGCTGTGGACTGAGTGAAGGTTAGCAATTGCATCCGTATCTAGAGAATTCGACCCATTAGAACAAAAATTTGGGGGATGCTTAAGCTTCGTCTTTAAGAGTGAGACGCGACAGCATGTTGCAGCGTTTGCCAAGGAGTGCACGGAACGAACGCCATCGCCCGTTCGGCGCGACGCGTGGCCCGTTGGACAACTTAAGAAGAGGACGCCTGTCTCACATATCTCGGTGGACACTCGAAACGGGTCGTAATGGAAGGAAAATGAATTTGTAAGGGATTTTAAGTAAAGTAAATAACGCCGGTGTCACCATTCTCGCTGGACACCCGTACTGCATCGTAAGGGAAGAAAAATCCCTTTCAGTACGGCGCGTTTCATATGCCCACCGAGATGAGCATTTTTCGCTCACGGCCAATGACGCCGACGACACCGGCTTTTCTGCGACATGAGCTGCTTAACGCTGTCGCGTTAAAAGCGGGCCTCAGGCCCTTGAAGGTAAGGACAGCTCCCCGAGCAGCTGCTCTCTTCAGCTGCCGGAGGAAGACCCCTGGTGTCCGTTGACGGCCGCGCTTTCAAACGCCGAGGTCACGTGACCAAGCTGCGGGAATCCAGACCCAGCCGAGTTCCGGGGCAAGAGGAGAAGGGAACAACCGCGGTTCGCGACCCTCGTAAGCATGTAAAGTCCGTCAGGGCTTCGTCTCCGGCTGAACATAAGCCCGGCGTCTGCGACGAGGCTGGCACCACGCGGCGTCGAGGGTAGGCCGGAGCGTTCGCAGCACAGTTTCCCGAGCGCGCCGGCCTACATTGAAGCAGTGTTTTGCCACGCAGCAATGGCTGGCTTCTGTTTGTGCGTGGTGGCCAGCAGCAAGTGTCTAACGACGACCTTCTTCACCCACTGCACCAGCCTCAGTGGCGAGGCCGGGTCGGAGCTAGAGACCATCACCTCCCACCCCTCTGAGCCTGCGAGGGGCCTTTGGGCCGGTGCTTGCTGTTGTTGCAAATGAACATAATGTGTTTGAATATGGCTCTCGTGTCCTAAAGAGGGAACATTCGGGGATGTGAGTAGAAGGGAAGAAAAGGGCAAGCAGCGCTGGGGTGGGAAAGGTTCGACTCCGAAGCTGTCGCCAGGTCATCTGTTGTTGTTTTGTCAGCTAGGTGTGTGTCGGGGGGTAAGTACACTTTCTTCGCGGTAGTGTAGCGTATTCTCCAAAAAACTAAAAAACAGGACCCCAAGTTCGATCAGGGCACAAATCACGATAGAAGCTGAAGAAGCAGTCATCGCGCAAGCGATATCGTCTTCCACTGGCTCTCTCATCCTGAGCGATTCAGAAACTGCCATTCAAAATTTTTCTCGCAGGCAGATCCATGCTGCCGCTGATAAAATTGTCACCTCCAACCCCAGCCACCTCACCACATCCAAATAGCCTGGGTACCGGCCCATTCCACAGCTAGAACATGCAACTTAGCGGCGCCTACTGAAGAGACAGGCAGCGCGAGGGACCAGCTGATCACATATCACAACATCATGAAGGGCTCCGGAATATTTTCGACCACCTGTGGATCTTTAACGTGCGCTGGCATCACACTGCACACGAAAAAAACTGGTTTTTGAGGCAAGGAAATGACCCGCCGCAGTGGCTCAGTGGTTAGCGCGCTCGGCTACTAATACGGAGTTCCCGGGTACGAACCCGACCGCGGCTGCTTCTTTTTATGGAGGCAAAACACTAAAGCACCCGTGTGCTGTGCGATGTCAGTGCACGTTAAAAATCCCCAGGTGGTCGAAATTATTCCTGAGCCCTTCACTACGGCACCTCTCTTTTTTTATTCTTTCAATCCCTATTTTATCCCTTCCCTTACGGCGCGGTTCCGGCGTCCAACGATAAATGAGACAGATACTGCGCGATTTCCGTACTACCAACACCAATTATTATTAATATTATTATTATTATTATTATTATTAATATTATTATTATTATTATTATTATTATTATTATTATTATTATTATTATTATTATTATTATTATTATTATTATTATTATTATTATTATTATTATTATTATTATTATTATTGTGAGGCAAGGAAATGGCGCAGTAACTGTCTCACATACCGCTGTGGACACTCTAACCGCTCCATAAGAGAAATTGAGCGAACAACTTTTACTTCCATCAGAAAAGACTCTCTCCCCGCTCCCGGCACGCAGGCCTGGAAGATGGGGAGTAGCGTGTCCGCGGTTAGAGGCCGGCTGGCAGTCCTTGACTGATAGCGGCATCTTCCGCCAGATGGATGGCGTTGCTCTGGAGCTCAAGGTCCGGGCTTCTCAGCAGGGTCTCCCAGGCCTCTTTACTATCAATATTTCTGCCCGCCACCGGAGAATTTCGGCACTCCCAAATTATGTGGACGAGTGTCCGTCTCGCCCCACACTGTGTGTATCGATCATGCTACCTCAGCTGTGTGTAGATGTGGTAAACCCATACCGGGTTCATAAATTTATTGTTTTGTAGGCTCGTCCATGCGACAGCTTAAGTATTATTTAATTTTGGGCCTGGTGGAGGCAACAGCTAGCCTACGTCCCAAATGATAATGGTTAAGAATTTTCCCATAATTTTGCAGGCGCTTCTCATTCCCCCGGTGCTCGGGGGGTCGACGGCTACCTGGAAATAGAGAACTCGGGCTAGCTCGTGAGCCGCCTCGTTACTGGGGACAGCGGCATGAGCGGGTGTCAACATTAAAATAATTCTCCTATTCAGTGGTTGTTGGTTAATGATATTGGCCTCTCACGGTGAGATCCTTCCTCTTCCAAAATTTTAAATGGCAGTTTTAATGCGGCTTACTGCGAATTTTGCTTTTGTTTCAGTTCCTACACCGGCGAGCGCTATAGCAACTTCCTCCGCAGTCTCTATGTTGCGCCCCCGGATGGCTACCGCGGAGACTGCAGTTGACGACGGAAGCTGCATCCGCTCCCGTCCCGCCACCCACCGCATCAACATCAACATAAGCTACGTGCGCTTTCACCGTATTACCGAACCTCGGCTATAGAACCTCGGCTCTCTTTGCCTTGCGTTCTACGTTGAACTCCAGAGGATATTTTTCGGGAAGGCGGGACTACCAATGCGTTCCTTCGTTCCCTGTCGATTTCAAATTCCATTACGATCCCACTTTCGGGACTTATTCCAACTTTTGCTAGGATACATTGCCTGTTTCCATTGTGCTGAGTCACTCAATTCGAGAGGCGTGCACCGCTTCCGCTAGTTCTGTCCATGTGGAATGCACCCTTATGCCAAGGAGTCGCTCCGCCGAGCTACCCATGCCATGGTAGCTCTAGTGCCCTTTTAATACACCTCCTAATGAGGGCATCTATTTTCTCTGTCTCTCCGGCTTTTATATCGAAGTAGGGTGTCGCTGAGGACACCCAACGTACCCCTCTCCAGTACTATGGTGGGACTTCGAATGCGGCTCTAGATACCCGCATTACAGAGGTGGAAATACGAACAGAAATTGCCAGACTAAAGACGAAAGCGGCTCCGGGCCTTGACGTAGTCACGAATAAGATGTTAAGGAATTTAAACGATGAATAAATTCGACTCTTAACCGCATATATCGGAGAAGTTTGGAACAAAGGGAAGCAGCCTGAGCAATGAGAGAGAGCCAACATTATACTCATACCGAAGCCGGGCACACCGCCGCAGCTAGACAACCAAAGGCCAATTTCCCTTAAGTCATGCGCAGGGAAATTGATGGAGCACGTCGTGCAAACAAGACTGACGGACTTCATGGAGCAATACAACCTGTGGTCGCTGGAGATGGTCGGTTGCCGGCCACACTTTTGCACGAGGGAGACTGGAAGAGCGCAAACTATCAACTGGTGTTTATTAGATTCAGTGCCGCTTTTATAGGCCGTGTGCACACGTGCCTACGAAGAGGGGAAGGAGAGGAAAAGAAGGCAAATCAACCCTGCGCGACAATCCATCAAAACCGCTCCAAAAAATTCTTTTCCGCGTTGTACGATGAAACGGAGGTGTCGCTCACACAGTTATCACCTCTTGCCTCGATGTGGTATGCCTCTAGAAGTTCACGAGAAACTTTGTCATTATTCCTGCCCAGAATTCTGATATTATTTAGCAGTGGCTCGCAACCCGTGCATGCAATGCAATGAGCAGGCAAATTTGCTCCTTCTCTATTCCTAATTGAACGCTGATGCTCCCCTGCGCGTTCATTCACGCAGCGTCCTGTCTGGCCCACATACACGCGACCACACTTGAGCGGGATGAGATACACAACGCCCGTGGCGCATTTTACAAATTGTGCCGCATGCTTTATCACGCATGCTCTTTGTCGAGCGCCTTCCGCGCTGATCCTTGGGCACACCCCAGCTAGCTTGCGTGGCGCCGAAAACACCACAGGGACGCCATGCCTATTCGGCACTTTTTTATATCGTGGGCCACCTTGTGCATATACGGGACGACCGTAGTCTTTCTTCGCGGCAATCGCTCCTCTTTGTTGGCGCGGTTTCCTTTTTTTACCTTCCGAAGAAGGTTCTCGGCCACAGCTGAGATGACCTCGCAGGGGAAGCCGGCTGAAAGCAGCCTGTTTATCTGGTTATGAAAGCTGGTGTGCATTGCATGCGGGCATGACTTTGTCAGAGATGATTCCAGGCACGAGCTGACTATGGCTCTCTTAACTATCTTCGAGTGGGCAGAATCATAGAGAAGAAGCCCTTTCTGTGCTCTCGATGCGTAATGCCAGCAGAAGTGATGCAATCCAATCTTTAGGTTGAGATCTAAAAATTGCAACAAACCATGGTTCGGAAGTTCGTGCGTAAAATTCAAACCCTTCCCATAACGTTTAAAAAGAGTTAAAATGCTATCCACTGAATGAGTTGGGGTCAAGGTTTTTTGTTTAGATATAACAATTAGAAAATCTTCAACGTATCTAAATGCCTCAAGTACACCCTGGTTACTAAACACCTGATTCAGGGATCGGTCAATAGCAGCTAAAAAAATATTGCAGAGGGTCGGTGCAACGCAGGATCCAATGCAAATGCCTTGTCGTTGAATGTAAAAGTAATCGTTAAAAGAAATAAAAGTGGCTTGCAAATAAAATTTTAGCAAGGAAATAAAGCTGTCTGCTGGCACACCGGCTGAGTTTCGAAAACTTACTTCACCATTCCTTTCAATACATTCTCTGACGGCAACAAACATATCATTATGAGGCACGGAATAAAACAAATCCTCCACATCTACAGAGAATGCATAGCCTATAGGGGCGTTGGATTTCAAGAAGCGCACAACATCACCGGAGGTCTTTGTGGCAAATGGGTCCTCAACTTGTAAACCGCTCAGATGCTTGTGCAAATACTGGCTTATGAGGAACTGCCACGAACCCTTCTCACTAACAATTGCTCTCAACGGCACTGTGTCCTTGTGAAGCCCAGTGCAACAAGAATCAAGAGCAGGGCCGCGGCTCTGTGCAGTGATCTTGATTTAACTAAGCTGGCAAGATCGATAACTGATAGCAGGAAGAGAGCGTTATCGGTTTTCTTCACCGCAAAGACCCACAAGGACACAGTCCCGTTCAGAGCAATTGTTAGTGAGAAGGGTTCGTGGCAGTTCCTAATAAGCCAGTATTTGCACAAGCATCTGAGCGGGTTACAAGTTGAGGACCCATTTGCCACAAAGACCTCCGGTGATGTTGTGCGCTTCTTGAAATCCAACGCCCCTATAGGCTATGCATTCTCTGTAGATGTGGAGGATTTGTTTTATTCCGTGCCTCATAATGATATGTTTGTTGCCGTCAGAGAATGTATTGAAAGGAATGGTGAAGTAAGTTTTCGAAACTCAGCCGGTGTGCCAGCAGACAGCTTTATTTCCCAGCTAGAATTTTATTTGCAAGCCACTTTTATTTCTTTGAACGGTGACTTTTACATTCAACAAGGCATTTGGATTAGATCCTGCGTTGCACCGACCCTCTGCAATATTTTTTTAGCCGCTATTGACCGATCCCTGAATCAGGTGTTTAGTAACCAGGGTGTACTTAAGGCATTTAGATACGTTGAAGATTTTGTAATTGTTTTATCTAAACAAAAAACCTTGACCACCACTCATTCAGTGGATAGCATTTTAACTCTTTTTAAACGTTATGGGAAGGGTTTGAATTTTACGCAGGAACTTCCGAACCATGGTTCGCTGCAATTTTTAGATCTCAACCTAGAGATTGGATTGCATCACTTCTGCTGGCATTACGCACCGAGAGCGCGGTTTTTGGAGCGGTTTTGATGGATTGTCGCGCAGGGTTGATTTGCCTTCTTTTCCGCTCCTTCCCCTCTTCGTAGGCACGTGTGCACACTGCCTATAAAAGCGGCACTGAATCTAATAAACACCAGTTCATTGTTAGCGCTCTTTCAGTCTCGCTCGTGCTTTTTCCTGTGTGTCTCTTTTGTGCGCAATTCGTACCTACAACAGTATGCACCAACTCGCCCAACAAGAAGTTTTTCCTAACTTTTGCACGCAGGACGTGATGCTCCGACTTCAACACGAGATCATAGACTCGCGCCCCAAAGACGCGAAAGCAATTTCGGGCCTAGAATTCGCCAAAGTGATTGAGAATGTCAAACATGAGGCGAACCTTAACGGGCTGAACGAGCTGGGAGTGGAGAAGAGAACTCAAGAATAGATCAAGCACTTTCTATTGGGCAGGAAAGCCAGTATGAGATTCCAATGCTTAGAATCACGCCCGATTGAGCTCGAAAGCAGAAGCACGTCGCAAGTCTCGGTCTTGTCGGATATTCACTTCAGCATGGCACTGAGAGGCCTTCCGGACAGAATAAATCAGCCAGAGGGGATAAATTCTAGCATGTATGAGCAAGATATTGTTTCGAGCAATCCGAAAGAGAACCTCCGGAGACAAAACGTAAAAACTGTGGCGGTCCGATGAGAGGTCCGAGCGCGCGAGTGGGAGAGCAACATCTTCTTTCTCCACGGATGCAGGCACTTATTCTTCTTCTTCCACAGTGGCATGTATCACTGCCTTCTCTTCTGCAGCATCGCCATGAGGCGGCTAGGAGGGAAATATTAGCAAAATACAGCTGCAGTGAACCGCTGTTCAGTCAGGGAATGTGTCGTGGTGAGGCTTCATGCGAACTATGTGCACGACTTCAGTACGATGCGACCGGCGTGATGAGCAAGCCGCTTGGACGGGAGTAACTGCAAGCGTCACATCACTGATGCGGCGCACTACTTCGTAAGGGCCGACGTATCTGCGCAGCAACTTTTCAGAAAGGCCGCGGCGACGAACAGGTCTCCACACCCACACCAAGTCGCCAGGCGCAAGACTGACGAAGCGGCGTCTGAGGTTGTACCTAGCGGCGTCAGTCTCCTGTTGGCGGTTCATTCGCAGGCGTGCCAATTGCCGCGCTTCCTCAGCCCGCTGAACGAAGGTGTCTGCGTCGAGGTCAGCGTCACAGACGCTGTAGGGTTCAACGGGCAACATAGCATCCAGCAAAGTGGTCACTTGCCGACCGAAGACAAGCTGAAAGGGGGTCAGTCGGGTTGTCTCCTGCAGGGCGGTGTTGTAGGCAAACGTTACGTACGGAAGAATGGTATCCCTCGACGTCAACATACTTAGAAAGCATGTCGGCTAGAGTGCGGTTGAGTCGCTCTACCAATCCGTTTGTCTGTGGGTGATAGGCCGTAGCACGTCGATGGCTGGAGTGCGTCAGAGTGATCACGGACAGGGTTAAGCGGGCATTTAAAGCAGTTCCCCGGTCAGTAACAACAAGGGCGGGGGCTCCATGACGCCGGACAATGTTGTGTACGAAGAACTACGCCACTTCAGCAGCAGTGCCTTTGACAAGAGACGTGGTCTCAGCGTACCGTGTAAGGTAGTCGGTGGCAACGACGGTCCAACGCTTTCCAGATGAAGACTTCGGAAAAGGGCCAAGGAGGTACATGCCCACTTGGTGAAAAGGGGTCTTCGGTGGTTCGACGTGGTGAAGAAATCCCGCTGGTTTAAACGGAGGAGATTTACGACGTTGGCAGTCGCGGCATGTTTTTACGTAGGCCGGCACTGATGGGAGTAACCTTGGCCAATAATACCTCTGCTTAATGCGCGCGAGTCTACGACTTACTACGAGATGGCCGGCGGAGGGTGCAACATGACAGGCACTCAAAATCTCAGGCCGCAGCTGTGATGGTACGACAAGCAGGAACGCTTCTCTGTTGCTGGAAAACTTGCGCTTGTAGAGAACACCAGATTGTAAAGTGAAGGTGTGGACCCCGTGACGAAAAACATGCGGAATGCGAGCGTCGACGCCTTCGAGGTAATCGATGAGCGGCGCGAACTCCGAGTCCGCCCGCTGAAGCTGTGCAATTTGGGTGGTTGTAATAGCGCCCAGGAAAGGGAAATCATCGGAGGGTTCCTCGGGACCGATTGTGATAGGCGCACGCCACAAAAAATCCGCATCCTGATGCTTACGGCCCGACTTGTAGACGACTGTTAAGTCGTATTCTTGCAAGCGTAAGCTCCGTCTAGCCAAGCGTCCTGAGGGTTCTTTGAGGCTCGCCAGCCAGCATAAGGAGTGGTGGTCGCTTAACACACGGAAGCGTCGCCCGTAGAGGTACGGCCGCAACTTTTTGATAACCCATATCACTGCAAGCACTGTTTCTCCGCCGTAGAATAATTGGTCTCGGCACGCGTAATTGTTCGGCTGGCATAAATGATGACCCATTCTGCACCGTCTGGCCACTGGATCAGTACCGCACCAAGGCCGACATAGCGGGCATCAGTGTGGATGTCCGTGGCAGCGTCTTCATCGAAATGGGCGAGTATCGGAGTACGTTGTAGACGGTTGCGAAGCTCGACAAATGCACCCTCTTGGTCGCGTTCCCACATGAAGGCCGCGTCGTCTCGAGTCAGTGAGTTTAACGGTTCGGCGATTCGCGAGAAATCTTGAACAAAGCGCTGATAATACGAGCACAGACCTAGAAGCCGGCGAACGGCCTTCTTGTCACTTGGCCGTGGAAAACCTGAGACGGCAGCAGTCTTGGGTCTGGGCGAACACCTTGTGCGCTGACAACGTGACCAAGAAAGCGAAATTCTTCACAGCCAAAATTGCATTTCTCGGCTTTGATGGTGAGTTGTGCGGATTTGAGTGCTTGTAGCACAATGCGCAACCGCTCCAAGTGTTGGTCAAACGTGCTCGAAAATATAACGACATCACCAGGTACACCAGGCAGGACTGCCAGTTCAAGCTGGAGAGAACGGTGTACATCATGCGTTTGGACGTGGCCTGTGCTGAGCACAGACCAAATGGGAGCACCTTAAATTCATAGAGGCCGTCGGGCGTCACGAATGCTGTCTTCTCCCGGTCTCTTTCGTCCACTTCGACTTTCCAGTACCCATTTTTAAGATCTAAGGACGAGGAGTATCGGGCGTCCCGCAATCGGTCGAGCGCGTCGTATATCCTGTGCAGTGGGTAAACGTCCTTTTTGGTCACGTTATTAAGTTTTCGATAGTCAACACAGAAACGCAGAGTGTTGTCCTTTTTTTGACAAAAACCACAGGCGATGCTCATGGGCTAGTGGACGGCGAATGACATCGTCCGTAAATTTCGGCAACTTGACATTGAATGGCTTCTCGCTCCATCGGCTAAACATGGTAGGGGCATTGGCAGACGGGTCGCGTAGTCGCATCAGCGATGATACGGTGCTTGGCTGGTGGAGTGCGGCCGACCTTCGAACACGTAGCGAAACAGTCCGCAAAGTCTGCCAAGAGGTCCGACAGAAGATCCTTCTGAACAGATGCGAAGGCCAGAATTATTTTCACTGACTGAAAAGCGTGGTGTGGGCCTGCATTTTCTGGAGTGGGTCCTCCCGAGGTGCACAAACCTGGGACCTCGGCAACGTCGTGAAGGAAGGCAATAGTCGCGCCTCTGACGAGGTGCTGATATTCGTAGGAAAAGTTGGTCAGGGGGACGTTGGTACGGCTGTCATGTAGTTGGACGAGGCCTCGGACAAAAACAAGGCCCCGCTCAAGCATCAGTGGAGTATGGCCATCTGCCAGGCCCTCGCATCCGTGGAATCGGTCGTTCCGCACGAGCACCAGGACAATGCACCGTGGCGGCACCCAGACGTCATTCTGGACAATGCGCAGAGCGCTGCTGCAAGGATGTCGGGAGTCAGAGCGGGCCACGGCCTGTTTGGTCGAGAACGTGACACGTGTGTCCGTAAAGTCAATTACAACACCGTTCGCCTGCAGGAATTTGATCCCCAGAATCAAGTCTCTGGAACACTAAGAAAGCACGATCAAGGCTTCCGTATGGAAGCCGAAACGTCTTCGTTTTAAACAACAACCTTATGGTCGGCGTTCCTTTTTCTTCAGTCACAAATTCACGAACGCACATGTAACCATAAATTCCAACCCTAGCCGTGCACTTGCCAACAGGGGAAATTAAGTGGCCGCAAGCGGTGCGCATGGGGGTCTCAGTCCACGGTGTCAGAACCTTTTGAAGGCCTCCAGCAAAGGCACGGCTCATAAGGCACGGACGCACGATAGCGGAGAGGCGAATGCGAACGGGACTCGCGCCTTCCAGAGTAAACACGGTTCTGACGCGCCCAGAGGTGCTCCGCAATCTCAGGCGGTCGTTCACCGTTCTGACGACAAGGTGCGTCAGGACGGAAACCGCGAAGACCCACTTAACGATACGGACAGGCTAAGTGGAAATGACCGGGTTCCCCACAGTGGTAGCGCAGAGGCCTACGGTTCAGTGTACACCACAAATCTGTCTTCCGAGGACGTGGCTGAGCTGTAGCAGGGAAAGTTGCATAATATGGGGTGGTGCTGCTGACAGCAGACGTCGAGGGAACAGTGGAGCCAGGTGCGGTTGTGTGAAATGTGCCAATGCTACTCATGGCAGGTGTCGGAGTAGCGGGACCGTAGCCAGCCGAGCGACGTACAACGGATGCATATGTGGGTCGGGCATCGAATTGGGGCGACGCTTCGGGAACAGGAGGCGCCTGCGCAACCTGCCGCACTTCGTCCCTGACGATTTCTGTCAGCGCTGCCAGGGGCCCAGGCGCAACCTGGGGCAGACGGAACCATTAGAGTTCCTCCCGGACAACTGACCGAATCAGTTCGCGTATTGTGTCTGTACTGCCGCCTAGGCACGTCGAAAAGGTTTCGGGCACAATGCTGTTGATGTCCCGATTTTACTGGCGGGCCCGTTGTTATAGCGTCGTCTCCATGGTGGTCGCCTCGGTGAAAAGTTCCGCTACAGTGCGGGGTGGGCTGCATACGAGGCCTGCGAAGAGCTCCTGCTTAACCCCTCGCATCAGATGGCGAAGCTTCTTCTCCTCAGTCATGTTGGGATGGGCACGCTTGAACAGACGGGCCATGTTCTCGATGTACATGCGCACACTTTCATTCGTGCGCTGGTTTCGGGAGTGCAGAGCAGCTTGAGCCTTCTCCCGGCGGTCGGCGTTGGGGAATGTAGCCAGGAGATTCTGGCAAATTGTCTCTAAGGTGGTAAGGAAGTCTTGTGGTTTTCAAAACACGTCCGGGCAGATTCTTCCAGAGCAAAATATACGTTGTGCAGCTTGCGCTCGTCGCTCCAGCCGTTGTAGCGGGCGAACCGCTCGAAGGTTTCCAGCCAATCCTTAGCATCTTAGAAAACGTCACCGTGAAAAAACGGCGGTGTTCGCGGTGGGTGGCAAACGATCGGTGCCAGGAGACGGGGGTCAATGGCAGTGGCAGTTAGACTCACCGGGCTAGGCTGGGTCGGCGCCGGGACCCGGTGTCAGTGGCCATGTCATTTAGACCCGGTGGCCGGGGCTGCGTCGTTCTTTTAGGCGGGGGAAGGGGCCCAAATCGAGGCGACTCTCCGCGGATACCGCGGCTGGGTCGCTAGTGGACAGGTGTGAGGTCCGTTGTGATGCTGTGCGGTGTGCGGTAGTCGGGAAGCTGACCTAGCACCTCCACCAAATGTTACGAGCAATTCGAAGGGGAACCTCCGGAGACGAAACGTAAAAACTGAGGCGGTCCCTGAGAGGTCCGAGCGTGCGAGCGGGAGAACATCTTCATTCTCCACAGATGCAGGCGCTTTTTCTTTTTCTTCCGCAGTGGCACGTATCAATATCAATTTCCAGGTCAACTGAGTAAGCGATGCACACAGGGAAAAGAAGGGTTACAGGCCGCAACAGACATCGTTGTCGAGTAATAACTCGAAAGGGTGTTGGCGTAGTGGCCGCAAAAGTCAGATTTTTTTGTATTAAACCAGAAGCACCTCCGATGCAAAGAACGAAGGGATATTGTAATTAGGGTGCCGGGCATAGAGACGCCAAAGGTTGATAAAATAAGGATCTTGGGTTTAATAATCCAATCCCATGGACACAACGGAGAGGCACTCAACAAGTTGGAGCAATACGCGATGCAATCTCTAGGACTCATAGAAAGAATCGCGTTAAATGTATGGGGTTGAAAGACGAACTTGTTACGGCAAATAGAGGCCTACGTATTTATAGAATTATTTACGCTACACCCTACTTATATATAAAAGCAGGAGACAGCGAGAATTTAGATTCCCTCATTCCGAAATGAATTAAAAAGTGACTAGGGTTACCCATGGGTACCTCGACGGAGCGACTGCTTGCGTTAGCGGTACATAACACATGGATAGAACAAGTGGAAGCGGTGCGCGCCTCTCAATTCTAGAGAGTCAGCACAACGGAAACAGGCAGGGTAATCTTAGAAAAAGTTGGAATAAGTCCAGAAAGAGAGATCGAAATGAAAGTTGAAATTAACAGGGAGCGAAGGAACACCTTGGTAGTGTCCCACTTCCCGAAAAATATACGCCGAGAATTAAACGTAGAACACAGGGCCAAGAGAGCCAAAGCTCTAGAGCTGAGGTTAGATAAAATCGAGAAAAGCGGACGTAGCTATGTTGATGAGGCGGGTGGCTGGACGGGAGCGACAGTAGCTTCGGTGGTCAACGGCCGAGAGGCTACAGTCGCCGCGGCAGCCATGCGGGGGCGCTACACAGAGACTGCGGAGGAAGTTGCTATAGCGCTCGCCTATGTAGGAACAAAAGCAAAATTCGCAGTAAGTGACAGTAAAACAGCCATTCAAACAATTGCAAGAGGCAGGATGTCGCTGGAACCAGTCAAGATATTTAGCTAACCACCGCTGGATAGGAAAATTCTTTTAATTTGGACATGCGGGAAGGCGGCTCACGAGCTAGCCTGAGCTCATTACTTTCACGTAGAGGCCCCGAGCACTGGGGGAAAGAGGAGCGCCTGCAAAATTATGGAGAAATTGTTGACCATTACAAATTGGGACATAGAATGGTACCCCCACCAGGCCCAAAATTAAATAATCGACAAGCTGTCGCGTGGAGGCGGCTACAGACCAGCACATTTATGAACCCAGTGTGGGCTTACCGCTTGTACCCAGAGCTCAGGTCTCGTGATCGATGCGCAGTGTGGGGCGACAGGGACCCTTGACCACATAATTTGGGAGTGCCCGAATTTTCCTGGAGCCGGTAAAAATATTCATAGTAGAGAAGCCTGGGAGATCTTGCTAAGAAGCCCAGACCATGAGCTCCAGCGCACCACCATCCATCTGGCGGAAAAAGCCGCTACCATTCAAAGACTGCCAGCCAGCCTCTAACCGAGGACGCGCAACTCCACGTCTCCCAGGCCTCCGTGCCGGGGACGGGCAGAAACGTCTTTTCTGATGGAAATAAAAGTAGTTCAATCAATCAATCAACGTGGAGGAGGATGGCGACAGCGAAGCGGTGGCGACCACGCACGGCGGAGCGGTGCAACAAGAGTTACTCGGTGTAACTAGTTGCCATAGTTACGGCGCATGCGCAGTAGTGACTACCGTCTCTTGCCCGAAATGCGGCGCTGACTAGCCTAGTGTAGTTTTCGCTGCAAAACATTTTGGTTTCGCATTACATCTTCTTGTCGCCTCTAAGAGCTATTGTTTCAAACTGACGTGTTTCCGCTTCGAAATTTCAAGTTGTAGCCAACATTCTGCAAAACAGTGCTGAATAAGGTAGTTATTCTCTTTAAACGAACAGGCAGCAAAACAATAATATATTATTTGCAGTTGAAATGAATTTTTTACTGTTTCTCGAAATGTTGATGAATGTCCGGATCCATGGAAGCAATTACTCGCGAGAATATTTGATTTAATTATGTTCACAGATGTCGAATTAGATTCGTAATGTCTTTACGAAAAAGTTCGTGTTGCGACCGTTTTGAAGTGACCGGCATTATAGCCTAGCTTCTGAGATACAAACCGAATATTTCGTGTCGACGGCCGCAATTCTTCTAGCTTCTCAAAGGTACGTTTTCAATGACAATTCTCTCATTGTGCTTTACGTCAGCCAACGTCCTCAGTGTTCCTTGAATTATTATATGTGTGCAATGAATGCGGCTAGATATTCTAAGTTTCTAATGCTTTTCCTCGTAGCAATAAAATGACATCAAACTTTAGAAAACTGATGCGCGTATTTGTTTTTATAGAGATATTATGTCCGGCCAACAAACATTCATAATGTTGATGTGTTGTCCGCGCCTACAGGCTCCAACTTTGCGTGCGCCTTTGGTGATATCCAGAAGTACGGAAAAGCGTTGCTTGAAATATGCCTGTGTAGGCTTCCGGAATGAAGAATAACGAAAAAAGATTTTTAACGTTCGGTACCTATCCGCCCTCACGTGAAGTTTTTATCACTCCACAGACAAAATATTGTGCTTATCTGGTTCCACAAATCAAGAATTAAGGCGTACTAACCCTGCTAATGAACTAATCGCTAAAGTCCAAAAGACCGACAATAAAAGCATTCACCCTTGTAATCGAGTTTCCAGAGTCAAGAGCCATACTTTGCACGCATTTCTTTTTGTGCTGCTTCTTACGAAGAGTAAAAAAACTCGCTAAACACAATCGGTAGTCACGTATGCGCTGTAAAGGCAAAATGAAAAGATCCTACTTTGTATAACAGCAGAAGAATGCTCATAGTCGTCCGTCTAGACTGCTTTTCACTGGTTTGTTGCTAGGGAATGCTCGTACTACTTTAATTCTTTGAACCATGAAAGGATCTGCCTACCATTTAACAGCTTCCTCTATTTTTATGCTACTCCGAAGAACTTGACAGCAAGAAGTCTAGTATTACCTCTTTTTGCCATTTTTATTTTGATAATTTACAATCCTGAGAAATTTTGCGGTTGAGCTACATAGTTTCAATAGAGTACGGTAACAAATCAGCATGGAAATGACTGTTTCTAGTGCACACTCTCACGTCTGCCATCATAATTTCTTTTTCTTCATTCGCTGTTTCCTTAATTTCTATTCTTTAAAAATTTTTGCAAGAGATCCTGCTGTGCAGGGAGCCGGAAAAATGTGAAACAGGAACTGAATTATTACGGAAACTAGAATATGAATTTCTTGGCACTTTGGCAGTTTACATTGATTGCAAATTATGTCCAATGTAGTATTTTTTTTTCCGTGGCAGAAACCGATAAACAGGTATTTAAAAACAGTTTATTAGCAGATGACATCTGTTTCTTTCAATAGTATAGTTATTGTACACTTCATCGCAGTGAAGAGTTCTTTGGTCGATTGTTTTTTTTCTCCACTTTCTTTCGCGCTTGTTTTTTTATCTCATCGTCGTGTAAGCATGATCTACAAAACCTAAAGGGGAAAGTTTTATGCTTCCTTCATACTTCTGTACGCAGGACTTAAAAAATATACAAAGCTGACAAACGCTGAAGATGGATGCTTGGTAGTCCACACGTCTTTAAATGTGCCGCAGAGGAATATATGCTCTACTCTGTACAATAAATTTGGGCGCATTTTTGGCGAATTCCAAAGTTTTCGCGTAGGTTTCTCTGCGCTGAGAAGGAAATGCAAAAAAAAAAAGAGTGCATGGGAATATACGTGGAAGGCGGATTACAAACTTCCCGGAAGACATTGGTTAAAGCGGGCAGTAGGGCACCCATGGAATCATCTAAAGTGGTTTTTTTTTGCAAAAGGCCAAGAGAAAGAACACTTAACTTTTTGTTCACATCTGTCGATCCTTTTTTTTTAGACCTGGAGGGCACAGAGCTCAGGTTATGAAAAATTTTGCTCCACGGTAAGTAGAGCTGGCAGGCTGACCGAAGCACTATGAGGAGCATAACTAACCAGCAAGTGGAGAATAAATTTGGACAAGTAATAGCCGGAACGCTGTGGTAAACCAAAGAAGGGAAGTATACCGCTCAGAGCTTTTGGTCGCACGCATTTCATTTACTACCTAATGTGCACAGATTAACCAATGTACCAGCTGGAATTCCCTGTTTCGTGAATCACTGTGGTGCATACGGCGCGTTAAAAGCTGTATTTTTATATTCTGTCGTTTGGTTCTAAATCGCAGAAACCATTTCCAAGACAGGTATCCTATAACAAGATCAAGAACCGCAATTTGAAAGCTCAGGCAACAGCGTAGCGCTTTCTGCAAGGCAGAGCAGATAACGAAGGCAATTTCAGAGTTTTGGTTGCAACTAAATCGCCTAGGGATGAGCTTATGTGGCCCCCTGGGCTATTTGTTAAGCCACGCGCACTCATGACAAGCAGTTCGTTTATTTTTGATTTTTTTTACGGGACCATAACGCATCTTGACAATATTAACTGAGCTCAGGAAGTTGCATATAGTTCCGCAGGTTCCTACTCGTTCCATCTTTTAATACTGGCAAACAGAAGACTGCAATTCTTAGTGCTCTTCATCGAGAGGAAAAAAGTGGCAACCGACAAAGAGCTGAGTACAAAAAGATTAACTTTCTTCTCCCCAAAGCCTTACGTGCCTGTCCCAAATTCAACGCTGGTCTTTGGTTTCACGTCTCCTTTTTGGTTTTTATGAGTATGCAGTACGAGCTTGTCGAAGAACTTAATCTTGTAAATCCAACAGATTATGGCAGCACCGACGACAATATCCTAGTATTTTGTCCCCATGATAAACATATTAATATAGGTTTGCTTGCAATCTTAATCCTTTAGTTGTACTCACAGCGTTTCTTTTCTTGTTGTTCGCCTCTTTTAACTTTTCCTTTGCGATGCACGTGACGTTGTTTGAAAAAAACAGCCGACCTGCTCACTCTTGAAAGCTGTATAATGCAAGACAGCACCCACCTCAATGCCCTAATATGTTAGTCGAGCGTTGTGCGCATCACGATATATATGCTGCAATGACCAACCCCAGAGTCGTACCTACAACGCTCCTCTATGGTTGTTTTTCTCCATGTCCTTTACCTTTGCGATGGATGCGAACAAACTGTAACATATATTCTAGCAGCCCACTCTTGTAATCTTCCCATTATAAGGAAGCACCCAGTTCAGCGACCGCGTATATCATGGCAGCATGATTAGCACATGACAATAGACTTTCTTGAAATGCGAAAGCTTGCTGAGCACCCACAAAACTTGTCTATGGTCTTTCTCTGTGTGGTTTTGTTCTGAGATACATGCGACCATGCTGTCCCAAATAACCTATGGTCTTTCTCTGTGTGGTTTTGTTCTGAGATACATGTGACCATGCTGTCCCAAATAGCCTATTAGGAGAGTGGAGAGCTGGCTGAGTTCGTACACATTTCGAAGAGCACAAAGAGCGGAAATGATGCAGAGACAGTAATTACAAAAGACGACGTTGGAGTATCAATCTAATTTTTAGTGAACGTTGCATACAGGGTGTTTCACCTAACTGGATCCAAGAATAAAAAAAAAAACAGGAAACCACAGCTCGGTGGAACCAACTGCACATCCTTTGTGTCAGTGGCGTCAGTTAGTTAGCTAAGATTGTTACGCCAAATTTTAATGATCAGTTTATTGGTCAAGGGCGTTTAGTTAAGTACTAGAGGAGGTTAAGGAACAAAAAGTCTACCTTTTCCCACCAACGTATCTGCTCAGTGGCATTTTTCTTCCAGGATAAATGAAAACCCGAGAAATATGCAAAATATTATGTAGCATTGCCAAGCACCTTTTGAAGAACGAAAGCGTGTGCACTCACAGTACGGACGTGAGCGGCCGAAGCCGCAGTAAGCGTAGTCTCGGAAGTATGCCAGCATATCAAGCCGCAATATGAAAAGCGCGCGCCGTAATCAGAGATAAACGATGAGCAGGCCACTGAGAGTCAATTTAGGCGCAGCGTTTATTTAAACATGACACACAAAAAAAAAGTGGAGGAAAAGCAGTGACGTCGCGTAGTTGAGGGTAGCCTCCATTTTCTTCGTTTTTATTACGCACTCCATCAAGGAAAGCGACAGCTATTCAGTTGGCCACTGTGAGCACGTTTCCTTCCTTCGGAATGCGGTTAGGAGCGCTGCAATATGGTAGCGAATGAACGCAGTCATGTGGTACCTTTTTATTTTTAGCAGGCTACCTTTAAATGCCGAGAAAAAGCCCCGTGTAAGAGGTACGTCAGCAGGCTGAATTAGATTGTTCGTTTCTTATGTGCCTTTAGGAATTCAATATACGAATTCAGCCGTGGAGTGAATATTAAACGTTTTGCGACATTCATCTTGGCTAGTTCGCTATTAGGGCGGAATGTAAAAAAATTATCTGATGAGCGCCACATGACGACAGACAATGTGTCGTTGGTTTCGCCCAGATCTGGTTTCCCGCTTTTTTCAATTCTTGGTTAAAGGTAAATGAAACGTCCAATAAATACCCATCAATAATAAAAGTCTCACATGCGTACACGCGATATTTTCATCAAAGAGCAGAAAAATAGCAATAAATGAAATGCGCCGGGCACAACGCTCTTTCGATAATTATATAATGAGTGCTCTTAAGGGCTTGAAAATCTAATTTCATTTCCTCAACAAAGAAAGAGATTTTTTATTTGAGATCGAATTGATATTTTAAAACTTTTTAGAGCCCTCAACGATATTAATTCAAAACGCCTTGTGACGGACATCTTTCCTCTTGCCTTTTTGATGCAAATTATCACATGTGCGCATGTCAGATATAAATTGCTGAAGAGTATATATGTCACCATTATTGAAACAGAATTGTTGATACTCCAGCGTCTTGCTTTATGTCATTAGTGGGTCTCCTCGTTTCGGCTAGTTTTATTCTTCCGAAAAGCTTATCAGATCCCTCTTGTATATCCTATCCAAAGGGTAGTGCAAATCAAGACGAAACAAGGAACATTACTGCACCCCACAAAGGTAAGTGAAGTTTTTCGTTATCCACGGCTGCGCAAGTACTGGGGAAATTCATTGAAGCCAGACCTTATGACAACTGTGAGGTGGGAACGACAACATTTTGAGAAGCTGGGCAACATCGTTTGCAATAAAGCTACAGCGTTGGTACCTGGAGGGATGCACAGCCAAACCGAAGATACTTTGCTTATCCTCACCAACCTTTCACACGCAATATTACGAGACTTGGAGTGCATTTTGTGCCAAGGCAGGCCCAATGTGTTTGAAAATATCCTTTAATCTGCAACATTATTTTTTATTACTGCAGGCCTCCAAGCCCAGCGACGCTTTACATAAATCCAGATGCAATTTAGAAAATAGGGCTTCTGGCAGTAGTCTGTGTATATAAGGGTAGAATAACATTAACTAGTGTTTCAAAACAGTTCAAAGCTGAAAGCCTTATTTTCAGTCACTAGACCCCCAAGTTCTCTCCGGAGGAGTTGCTTTTGCTGACCTTACCCAGTGTTGGATTCCACCGTTTATGCTCCTAGACAAGACCGACGTTATCATTGCCCTAATTACCTGCGTTGCCCCCTGCTGTCAAAAGTCGCTTTCCAGGATGACCGCCAGAGAACAGCGCCTCGAGTTCCCCCAATCTTCAGAACCATTTGGTTTCCAATAGCAGAATTTTCTACTGTATTATCGATCCTGTATGCCAAGCAACTGTTCTTACAAAACCGAGTGACACCAGCGATATCAGTCGTGATCACTCTACTATGTGTCGGGCATATTTTTCTGGACATCACGTCATCCAGAGGCAGGAAGACAAGTTTAAGGGCCGATAATAATATCGAGCCTCCAAACATTCCTTGTGGATCGGCTGTCATGCTCATGAAAAAGGCAGAGAAAAGCTGGCGGTTTCGCGTTGACTATCGGCATCCCAACAAGCTAACCAAGACACACGATTGACCTCCTAGGCGAACAGACGATGAGCTCAAACCTTCGTTCTGTATAATCTTACCGGCGGTGTGAACTCGTGCGTCGCCATTCTGAATATAAGTACTGTTGGAGTTCGCAGCTGAGCGTTTAGTGGACAGAGCGCTCACGCTAGGGACGCCGGCAATAAATCATATCGTCACCACGTCTCATGTACTCGTGTATTCTTACGGTGGCCGTCACGTAATATTACGTGGAAGAGTGTTGCATATCATCATCAATCCTGCCCCATATCTTCGCATGCTGTAGTCTACTGGGGTGATCGGTGGAGTATTCATTATCCGCCCCTCGCACCGACTTCCAGAAGCCTGTCCTATTCAACGTTACCTTGGCACTCTTGCTCGCACTGTCCCAAGCCCTTAACCGGCTGGCACGATGTCCTAACGACTGCAACAACACTAAGCCGAGACAGCCACACCCGACCTGAGAATCCTCACATCGCTCACAAATGAGAAGTCTGCGTCCCCGATCGGCCGTTCGATGCGACCTTAACCTTAGGCCTTTGCTTTGCTGCTACTTGTGGCCATGAAGTATACGTGGGCAAGCCTTGACTAGCTCATTTCCTCCATCATGGAGACAAGCCCATCATTTTATTTCTCGTTCTCTCCAACTGCCACGTTGCCATTACCATCATGTCCCACGTTGCATTGTTCCTGCCATGCTCTCTACTCCGCGGTCGCGGGCCGCAGATCGTCTCTCGGACTACAAGACGACAAAGCAGGTATTGGCCTATTCCTTGACTCTCGCTCTAGGCCTTAAGCTATTATATCACGCCATCGCTCTCGATCATAGTTTAGATTCTCGGCTTTCTGTCTCTTAATAAACATAAATCACTTTATAAACATCCGCACTGACGCCCTTCAAGTTTTCCGGTTGCTACGATGTCTTAGCCGCGGTCCAACGATATGCCAGGACATCCACCGGCTCGCAACACGCATCCCGCAGCCAGTACGCATTGAGTGGGTTCCTCGGGATCTCCTGACCTATCAAAGCCAGGCAGATTTAGCGACCCACCTTGCGAATCCAAACTCATGACTTCCTCGGCTCCCTCATTTGGACAATTTTACCCTCCTTTCATCAAGAAAAGAACTCCTCCGGCGCTGCACACGTGCCCTCATCCCTCCGCGTGCGGTAACCCTCCCCTGCGGTCTTGCCCGTGCAGAGGAGGTTGCGCTTAGGAGGATCCGGGTCGGGGTTGCCCTCACACCAGCCTTCACATGAAAGTGGCCTCAGTACCATGATTTGTTTCCTCGGCCAGGGTGTCCGATATGTAAACACGAGGACATTGAAGCCGACATTCATCACTTACTCTGGGACTGCCTAGCTATCAAGCCTACAAGGATCCGGCACCTGATTGTAGCGGGTCTTCCAATAAGCAACCCTCCTTCATACATTGCCTGGACGCAGGCACCGTACCATCGCTCTCTAATCGACTTGATGAAATCAGCTAGCCTTTTTCATTCATTTAATTTCTACTACATCATTCATCAGACCTTCATGCATCATTGATGCCCTAGTGCAAAATATTTCGCTTAAAAAATAAACATAAATGTCTTTTCTGTGATAAGGTGAACGACAGATATATATCTGCCAAGGCAAGGGAAAACTTTTCGCAGTTCCACAGCCTAAGCAGTAGGTGGTAGACCGGGCATTACAGGTTAAGAGGGTGTATAGCCTGTGCACCGGCTAACGACCCTTATGTTCACCCAAGAATTGGCTCTTGCCTTTTGATACAACGGTGCTCTCCTCACATTGAGCGAAACAACGGTGACAGCTGTCATTTGACCTTTGGGAGATATTTGATGACGACGCCTTTCGTTTTTTTTCACCCATGCGCTTGGTATTATGGCGCAGAATGAGTTCAGCGTTTTCTAGACATACAGCCACAGTGTCATGAGGCTGTTCTGCTTCCACTTCTCAAACGGGAACTCATAGGCAATGCCGGTAATATGCGGGTTCGTTGGCACTTGACGGTGCGGAAATGAAAGCGCATGGTTCCGCACTGCCTGCTCAGGCCTCGCCCCGCTCGTCTAATTTCCAGCATGCTACGCAGGACCCAATTTCCGATTTCTCTCTGTTCGGCCTCACTTCGACCTTGTTCTGGTGTGTTTTCTCGCGAATGAATGAGAGTGCTTCATCAAAAGACTGGCGCAAGGAAGACTGCAGGCAATTTAGGAGAAAAACCAGAAGTCTGCCGCGAAGAACTTGCCAGCCTGCTACGGCAGTGTTGTTCTACATCCAGCAACAGGTGACAAACAAATGCCATGAGTGAAGAAGGCAGTCCTAAGCGTCTCTTGCTGCTTAAATTGCCATATCGATCACAAGGGGGGATGTAGTTTCGAAACCGCGTGCAATCACGCATCAAGCAACTGAGACCCAAACGGGTTCTTCGGGGAATTGTCTTCGGCGCTGCTGCTCTTCTCCTGACGCCTCTTCATTTTAGCTGTGCTGAATGCACAGTGGGATGTCAAGGCCGAAATATCCTTGCCCACCTGCATCGGCGACACGCGCCGAGAAATTACACGTCGCATTCTCTTAGTGTACTTTCGTCATGCGCCGTAGGATCCTGAAACAAAAACATAGTGGCCTCGCAATAAAAAAAAGATTACCTCGAACTCGCTCCTTAAGTGAAAAAACAAAAACAACAAAGGAGAAAGAACACGACTCCTATGCGCTTGCATTGCGGTTTTTGTAAACAGATATGGAGATAAAACAAAAATTAGACTTGGTGAAAGTCGCTTGAGCGAAACTTTACATATTCGAGACAGCGACTGCTTGCTTATTGGCATGTTATTGATTTTAATGGTCTTGAAAAGTTCCGCTAGAAGCTCGGCATGCCATGGGTGTCAAACGCGACCAAAGGACAGCAATGATGAAGACTCCCAGGGCGCGTTGCTTACAGCATTAGAAGTGCATTGGGCTATTTGAATGACCAGAAGAAGGCATGGCTTGTTTAAAACAGCCAGAACCGAATTCTTGCATTTTCACCACTTGCAGTCGCCTAATAATCAATAATAGGCACGATGTGTTTAAAGTTTTAAGAGTATATTATTAAGAGTATATTTATTGGTTCAAAGAACATTTACCACGAAAACTTGATGGCAGTTCAGCCGCGCGGTGGACGAAAACATACTAAAGCGGGACAGTAGCATCGTTGCGCAAGAAAGTTGCCTCCGAAAAAAGCGAAGTTAAACGATGCATTTTATGTTTCTTTAACATATTAGTACGGTAAGCCTGTTACTGAGGCATACAGTTCAAATTTGACAGCCAAACTCAGAGAAAGACAATGTTTTCATGATCACTTCTCGAATGGATCTGATGGTGCCTCAACAAAAATGAAGTTCTAAATTACGATACTCCTTAGAAAACTGTCTTAATATTCATACAGCTGAGATACGAAAGAAAGACCTAAGCTAGGCAAATCCCTTTTGCTGGGCACCTGAGACCCATATCGCTGACATCATGCGTGGTCAGACTCTTCGAGCATGTAAGCCGTAGCAGTCTCAAGCCATATCTAGATCCACCGACAACTTTTCTCGAAGCACGTTAGGCTACAGATCCCTCTTCTGCGCTCAAGATATTCTGTTGCAGCTCAAAGATGATTTCCTTAATCATGTATCTCTGCAAAAACCCAAGGCGGTATTGCCTCTCGATCTGAAATACGCATTTTACAGTGGCAGCCTCCAGACAGAACTAGAAAATCGCGGACGAATTACCTGTAGCTACAGTCGTTCGAACCTTAGAGATTGTGCAGCCACGGTAGGAACTGGCACGCTGCGAATCCTCATCATCCCCACCCCCAAGAGAGGGCGCCGCCGGGGGCTTTGTGGGCCAGAACATGGTTCGAAATGAGGTATGCAAGACACCCTCCAGCAAGCGACCGATATAGTGCACAGATACACGTGTGGAAGTGGATAAAAGTGCTCTGCAGTAAACGCGGAGCTAATAATACTTAAGTACCAACAACAAGGCAAACCCCCAAAACACCAACTCATTCAGCTAATATTAAAGGCTACGAAGTGCCAACAGTAACTGATGTACGAATATCAGGCCTGCATATGCAACAAGGCAGAGACTGTGAAATAGCCGCACTAATGTTTATTTACACAGTCCGGCCACCTGTGCGTATTGTCAGTCGCATCACGTCGCGGGAGCATGGCATTGAGTAGTAGGATACAAGAACCTTAACTCAGCCACTAATAATGAGCCGCATTTTCTGCTCTGCACCCTTCCTCCTGCGGAAACCCAGAAAAATAAATCACGTCAATGTACTGGTGCGTAGAGAATACAAACCGGCTCTAGACCTGCCACCACACACGGTGACGCGCAGACTAAAAGCACTGGGAACACACCGCGGCCCGAACGCACACTGAAGCTCATCTCGCTAGCCGACTCAACCAGCTAGTCTATATCAACACAGGAAGGCATGTTCTCCCTATACTCGGCTGTCCGAAACACAACAGGGGGCACTGTCAAGCAGTCTAAATTTAGTCTGACCACAGGAAAAGAATCGAAGTCAATCCAACCTCACCAAACATGCATGCCAAGTGCCATGCAGCAGAGATTGAAAACTAAACATTTTGACAGATTTGCCTGTCTGGTTGGGTTTGAAGACTTATAAGAAACTGCACATCTCCAACCAAAATTTTAACTTTAACCCAATGTTTTGAAGCCCACTCGGCTCCTTCATCAGGGGTGACTGAGGGCAGTAGCTAGAGTCTTTTAAGTATGGGAGGGAGGGGGGGGGGGGGTGAAAAGAACGACAGCTGTGTCACGAAAGGCGCGAGAGAGGGGGTTTAGGCTGTAAGTCACGCTGGCGCACTGCAGGGAGGTGCTCAATGGCGACTTTTTTTCTTTGCGTTGAAGAGCGAAGTCCCTAAGCATATACTGGGGGCAGGTTTCGTTTTGAGCGGTTGATATTGTTCGGGATGGTTTGGATATGCCAGGATTCCAGAAGGAGTCTCTTGTGGCAATTTGTTTCGGTTCCGAGGATGCGGGTCTCTTCAAAGTTGATTCTATGGTCGGAGTCCTCGGAATGTTCGGCTACTGGATTGCGCTCTCTTGCGAATTTGCGGACGTCGTTCTTATGTTGCTGAATTCTTTCTTCGAAATTTTTGGTTTCGCCGATGCAGCTTGCGTCGCAGTCGGCGCATGGAATTTGGTAGACAATGCCTTGGGCTCTTTCTCTCCGCGGCCGGTCTTTGGGAACAGGTAGGCAAAGCGCAACAGTGTTTGTGGGCTTGTGCGCAACCTGGAGACCCGATTTTTCAGGATTCGGGCGACGGTTTCGCTGACACCTTCGACATAAGGTAAAGTGACGTATTTTGGTGGTGGCGTTCGTCTTCGTGCGTTGATGTCTTGACGAATGTTGTGTTTTTGACGTGGAATGGTTTTTTGAATAAAGTCTTTTGTGTAGCCGTTCTTGACGAGTTCTTTGAATATGGTGCGTTGTTCTTTTTTTCTGTCAAGTTCTGTGCTGCAGTGTGTCTCAACTGCTCTGAACAGCGTCTTCACCACTGATGCTTTATGGACTGTCGGGTGGTTCGAAGACAAGTGGAGATACCGGCCTGAGTGGGTTGGTTTGCGGTATACGGAGAATTGAAGGGTATTGTCGTTTCGGGACACGAGGACGTCCAAAAACGGCAGGGAGTTTTCTTGTTCCACCTGTAGCGTGAACTGAATGGAAGGTTCTACGAAGTTTAAATGACGAAGGAAATTTTGAGTCTCAGATTTTTTGATGATGACGAAGCAGTCGTCGATATACCTTAGGAAAATCTTTGGTTTCCGGTGGAATGACTTGAGGGCTCGTTGTTCGACGTGTTCCATTGTTAAATTGGCCATGACGACAGAGATGGATGCTCCCATTGCTGTTCCTTTCACTTGTAGCTAAAATTCGCCGTTTGACGAGAAGTATGTGTTTGATAGGCACAACTCTTGGAGGCGGCACACATCATTTACACTAAGCGGGGTTTGTGCGCTGAGTGTGTCGTCGCGTTGTAGGGCGTCACGGGTAGCGGCCACCGCAAGCTTCACGGGGATGTTTGTGAAAAGGGACACCACGTCGAAGCGGACAAGGCATTCGTCGGCCTCAAGGGTGGCTTGGGACACCAGTTCGATGAAGTGACTGGAATGACGGATATGGGGCGCTGTTTTTTCCTGCGATCGGGGATATTAGTTTGTGAAGATATTCTGACAACGAGTGAAGAGGGGAACACCGGAAGTCGACAATCGGGCGCAAAGGGATCCCCGGTTTGTGGACTTTGGACAAGCCGTAGAATGCTGGAGCCGATCCGTTGGTGTTCAATAACTGAAGGTAGAGGTTTCGGAAGGAGGGATGTTTTTCAAATACTTCTTTCAATGTTTTGTTTTTTGCAATGTTTTGTTTTTTGCAAGATTGAAAGAAGTATTCAAAAAACATCCCACCTTCCGAGACCTCTACCTTCAGTTATTGAACACCAACGGATCGGCTCCAGCATTCTACGGCTTGCCCAAATTCCACAAACCGGGCATCCTTTTGTGCCCGATTGTCGACTTCCGGTGTTCCCCTCTTCGCTCGTTGTCCGAATACCTTCACAAACTAATATCCCCAATCGCAGGAAAAAACAGCGCCCCATATCCGTCATTCCAGTCACTTCATCGAACTGGTGTCCCAAGCCACCCTTGAGGCCGACGAATGCCTTGTCCGCTTCGACGTGGTGTCCCTGTTCACAAACATCCCCGTGAAGCTTACGGTGGCCGCTACCCGTGACGCCCTACAATGCGACGACACACTCAGCGCACTAACCCCGCTGAGTGTAAATGATGTGTGCCGCCTCCTGGAGTTGTGCCTATCAAACGCATACTTCTCGTCAAACGGGGAATTTTACCGACAAGTGAAAGGAACACCAATGGGAGCATCCATCTCTGTCGTCATGGCCAATTTAACAATGAAACACGTCGAACAACGAGCCCTCAACTTATTCCACCCGAAACCAAAGATTTTTCGCAGATATGTCGACGACTGCTTCGCCATCATCAAAAAATCTGAGACTCAAAAGTTCATTCGTCATTTAAACTCCGTAGAACCTAACATTCAGTTCACGCTAGAGGTGTAACAAGGAAACTCCCTGCCGTTTTTGGACGTCCTCGTGTCCCGAAACGACAATACCCTTCAATTCTCCGTATACTGCAAACCAACCCACTCAGGCCGGTATCTCCACTTCTCTTCGAACCACCCGACAGTCCATAAAGCATCAGTGGTGAAGACGCTGTTCAGAAGAGTTGAGACACACTGCAGCACAGAACTTGACAGAAAAAAAAAGAACAGCGCAAGATATTCAAAGAACTCGTCATGAACGGCTACCCAAAAGACTTTATTCAAAAAACCATTCGACAACACAAACACAACGTTCGTCAAGAAATCAACGCACAAAGACCAACGCCACCCCCAAAATACGTCACTTTACCTTATGTCGAAGGTGTCAGCGAAACCATCGCCCGAATCCTAAAAAATCAGGTCTCCAGGTTGCGCACAAGCCCACAAACACTGTTGCGCTTTGCCTACCTGTTCGCAAAGACCGGCCGCCGAGAGAAAGAGCCCAAGGCATTGTCTACCAAATTCCATGCGCCGACTGCGACGCAAGCTACATCGGCGAAACCAAAAATTTCAAAGAAAGAATTCGGCAACGTAAGAACGACGTCCGCAAATTCGCAAGAGAGAGCAATCCAGTAGCCGAAAATTCCGAGGACTCCGACCATAGAACCAACTTTGAAGAGACCCGCATCCTCGGAACCGAAACGAATTACCACAAGGTGCCTCTTGTGGAATCCTGGCATATCCAAACCACCCCGAACAATATCAACCGCACAAAAGGAAACCTGCCCCCAGTATATGCCTAGGGACTTAGCTCTTCAACGCAACGAAAAAAAGTCGCCGTTCAGCACCTCCCTGCAGTGCGCCAGCGTGACTAACAGCCTAAACCCCCCTCCCTCGCCCTCGCGCCTTTCGCGACACAGCTGTCGTTCTTTTCACCCCCCCTCCCTCCCATACTTAAAAGACGCTAGCTACTGCCCTCAATCACCCCTGATTAAAAAGCCGAGTGGGCTTCGAAACGTTGGGTTAAAGTTAAAATTTTGGTTGGAGATTTGCAGTTTATTATAAAAAAAATATCCAGAGAGAAGGCGTGCAACACCGAAATTGCTTCAGGCGAAATACGCAAACCTTACGAACATCAAGTACTCAGGCGCGGCACAATCTGCTTATCGACCACCTGTAGTAGCCCGTGTGGACCGTGTCGAGCTATGGTCGACCGAACCCTGCACATGGTCTCAGCCGCCAACTTACTTACCTCGAAAATAATCGAAGCGGAGGAGACGGCCATCGCTATTGCATTGATCTGCAGCTACGCGGAATACAAAATTCACGTGATTTCGGACTCCCTAGCGACGTGCCGAAAGTCCACAAATGCCCCTTATGAGGAAATGTGCACAGTATGTGAAAAACGCAAATACGCCTTCTTTCTGAAGCTTTACTTACCTGTACGTTATACCATGAGAGTACAAGCGGTAATGAGAGCGCGCACGCCGTATCCTCAGTTCTCACTAACCGGGCCCCGACAGAAGACAGCTGCTCGGCCCCGAGCTAGTCCTACAAGAGTAGAGTCAGATCGTTTGCTACCACTAGAAGCCGTAGCTTGGAAGCAGCTACAAAGGAACACTACTACTCCTCTGCCTATTAAAGAACACTATTCCCAGAGTGTGCCAAAACTGATATCCGCTCTGCGAGGAACACTCTACTTTCATGGGGCTTGCCAAAGTATGCCGGCCGCGCCGAAAATGCGCAACCCAAAACCTGAGCAGCGGGTTTCTGTGCTTTGCAGCTATAGTCTAGAAGACCAGCGGGTGCAGTAAAGAGCTAAGGCTGTAGGTGCCCAGGACTACGGGCCCCTCGCACTTCAGCGGGCGTAAAACTCTTTGGTGGTTAAAGATTATCACCATTGCCACCAAAGACGTCCGACTTAAGAGAGGTTCCCTGGGGTCGTGTAGTACGGGATCCCGTTCTGTTTTGCTCTCTAATAGTTAATTTTCGTATTTTATTTTTTATGCGTAAAAATAAAGCATAATCACTGCGAGTTCGGCTACGCCCACTGCGAGGGGAAGGCTAGTCCCACCATTTTCCAATAAGTTGTCTAATGATCTAGTTGTGGGGAGCGCATCTCTGCCGACTCCCTATTCTCGCCACACCGCCTGACACCCTGAAAGGCCGTCGAACATTTTATTTCCATTACATCTGCTCTGTCACAATAACTAACCCCTGGCTACATGTTTTCTGCATTACATGTGCTGCCCAAATACATTTCGTCCCGTTGTTTCCTCACTGAACATTGCCATCCCCGGTAAACCTTCTGGTACATGATCTGATATTTTTTTCTGTGTGCCTCAGCATTGACTTGGCGTGGAGATTTAGCAGCTGTAGGCGTGCAAAGAGTCGATAAAATTGTTAGGAGGGCCAAGATGCCCTCGAAGCTGGCACACAAAGAAGAGTTCATGCAAGTAAAAAACAAATAAAACCAACAAAAATATCTGTGCACAATCTCTAGCCAAACTACACGGTCGCCCTCTAGCGCTTCAACACAAGTGCCACAGAATTTGTTGGTCCCAGCGGGTCGGCTCGCGGCTAGGAGCATAGCTGCCCGCCTTGCCTATCTCTCCCCCCCCCCCCCCCCCCAAGAAAAAAATGGCGTTGTCAACCCACCGCGCGGCTCGGTGGCACCTGGACAAAAAAGGCCAGCTCCTGGTCGTGACACTTCGTCCTTGGACGTCGCCAGTCGCAGGTCCTTAAGCCCAGGCCAGTTGGCACCGATATCAACGCCTCCTTCCAGAGGTCTAACATGTGCCCACTTCGTCAGCACACTCTCGCCTCTCACCCGAGAAATGCTCATTTGCTGTAGTATATTAGTGTAGTATATATAGTATGTTCTGCTCGTCTTCACACTTATAACTTCTCTAGCGCAGTACAGGAATCACCACCGCAGCATACTTTACCGCATTTGTTTTTTTTTTAGTTTTTAGGGCTGCACTGCAAAAGATTACAGACGGAACATACTTAGACACGTCTCGTGGCCAAGGTGTGGAAATACAGATTGTTAATAGCAGTTTGCAATGTGAAATGTAGATGCTTGCACACTGCAACCATTATCGATTCTTTATCGATTCATTATCGAGGCAAACGAGCACATAGCCGTGCGGTATTCTGACTTATGTTTACTCTTATTATAACAGAGATAGAGAAAGAATTCAGGAGCCGACATTTCGCAGCTATTTGGTTTTTCAGGACCACTCCCATAGTCTCACCGGTTCTCTTTGACGATTCACAAAAACATTCGTTAGTTTCCCCATCGAACAAATTAGTGGCGTGGAAATATTCACTTTCATCACAGCGCGCTGTTTATCATGTCTTTGTGTGAAAACACTCGGAAGCTTCCGGCCACTCGTGGAGACAATTAAACGAATGGGGCCGGGTATATTATGCAGCCGAGGCGCGCCCCTTGAGAGTAAGTCTAGGGTGTTACCTGAAAAGGTTCGACCATGAGGAAAGCCAGGCACGTTCTCAATAATGCGGTGAACTTCTTCACCGCGTTCACAATGAGGGCAAGAACGTGCTCTAGTCAATGAAATCAAGTTTGTAGACTACATTGAAGGCAACTCTTCAGCGCCCTACAGACTTTGCTGCTTTCCCTTATTCAACTGTTCCCTCTCTGTCACCGCTGGTAGCTGGCTAGCACTGTGGCAACGACGAACTAAATCGCAATATGTTTCTGGAACTCTTGAACAGTTCTCTGTCAGCTGACCCTTGGCGAAAAAATAAAGAATTGATAGTCTTGGGATCACTGCGTCTGCGGGCAGAGCGTATATTTTGTTCAGTGCTGGTCGGAGCAGTAAAGTGCAAAACATAAAATGATCTCCGTTTCTATCCGAAGAAATCATCGTACAAACGACGTGAGCTCCAGCATGCATTAATCAGTGGCCCCTGCATCGCATAAAAATAGCTGCGCTTGAATAGTTATGGACGCACAATAAATCAATAGCACGTGTAAAACTTCTTTATTGAGAAATGTTGCACTCAAATCACGCAATTTCCAGGCTCTTTTGTGGTCCGTGTCCGTTTTGTGCAGTGTGACCTTTTCTAGAAGCCGTCCGTCTGATATGGCGACATACACTGTGGTCTTGGTTCCGTAAATAATAGTTAGAAGAGGCCGTTTCTGTAGAAATTGCTGAACTAACTGAGTTCTGAAAGCTTGAATAAATCTATCCACATTTTTAAGCCTGCATCGTATAAGTGATGCTGCAGGTATTGCAAGTTTAGAGCAAAAAAAGCCCTAGAATAGAATAGGAAAGACAAAAACAAAAAGATGAAATGAGAAATAAAAAGGATGTAGTGAGGTAATATGACTATTAATTTATACATTGAGGCAAATGTAGGATTGACATGGATCATACATTTCTTGCCTATCACTGTGCCTTCTCCAGTATGACGTGTTTACAACTGGCCAAACTAACACCAGACGTTAGACGGTTTACGCAGTGAAAGCATATTATCACGTGGCAGGCACCGAATACAAACGCGTAAACCATTTACCTGGCACAAGGCTATTGCATGAAGGAGCATAGGTAATCATTTGTGAAATGGTAAGTTTTGATGTACAACGTTAGCTATTTAGACTCCCTGCAGCAACCGCGTGGTGAAACTCTGAGTCGACTGTCTTCTTGTTGTGTTTACTTGGTTATAATTTTTTCCCACTGTGAAAGCCGGGAGATTTTGCTGAGAGTGGGAATGAATTCGCACTACAACGTATATAAACAACTACGTCTTGGACTGCTTCGACAAAGACTTCCCGCTTTTCTCCTTCGTATAGGCAGAGCACGAGACCAGGGTCTATTTTACTTGGCGCTCAGTGTAAGCGTGGTTCACCCACAGTTATAAACGCCACTAGAAGACGATCACAGAGTCGCATTATGGCACCTACAGATAATTGGGCCGCACTTGTAATATCTTGAGCACACGCCGAAGACATCGTTAAGGCCAGCATTTCCTTCTTGGCCAGTATATATATCCATGCCCATGCATTATGATATAGCGTTTCGATACATTGCTCTTTTTTCTATAACTCAATGTCGTTCCTACAGGGGCCGACGCGTCCATGTCTCTTGTCTGTATCCCTCTGAGGTCAGTATATTGGCTGTCATCAGCTTGAGCGCCACTCAGAAGAGAGGGTCAAAGTGAGGAGGCAATACCCACAGGCCTGCGACGCGCGACGGTGTAGAAGAAACTGCCCCTGTCCCTAAATGAACCAGTTTTACACTTCGTGCGCCAGAAAGATGAGAGGCAAACTGAGACAACGCGTGGATGCATCTTGGTGGCGAAGGATGGTACTGAACGAAAACTAGCGTACGGGTTTACTCCCGGTCAAGTGGGATGGTCATGTCTAGTTTTTGGCCACCACTGGTAGAAGAGAATTAAACGTTTTCGTTCATGGCTGCGAATATCACGCAATGCTCCCACTGCGTACATTGTGATGCGCTAAGCTGACAGCTTCTTTCTTTGACCTCTTCAGCGCGATGAAGCGCATCATCACTTCTAAACAAGCCCTGTGATTTCAAAAGCTCGTCAGTTTACGTATTACCGCAAGAAAAAAAAAGTGGGTAAGAGATAAAGTCACCAAAAGAAGTGGCGTCTACTACGGCTGCGTCAGGCAGCCGTGTCACGTGCGCCCCGCATCTGTCAGACTTAAGACGCGAAAGACTCTAAGACGGCAACAGGGGCCATCTACCATATGTGCTTGTCGGGTTCGTTGGTATCATTTGCTTCATAATGCGTTATAGTTACAAATATACCCAGAATATGCTCCAGTGCAAATCAGCAATACTGATGAAACGTTCAATAAATTGGGTTCTCTCAAGGGATTACAAAAAGACCATTCCGGTTTAACACAATTGAAACCAAACTTCCTAGTAAATCAAATGCTAAAATTTGCTGCAATGATTAACGTATGCCTCGTGATGCTCATTAAAAGTGTACCTCACTTTGTAAAGCATGGGGAGCTGTTGGATTATAAATCGTAGACAATCCTCTCTCTTCAATGCGGAAATGTATTTTTCTATCATTTAACTAGCATAGATATGAAGAAAGTGGGGCTTCCACTGAATATTAGAGTAAGACTTAATGCCACAATAACGCCCGCATGTAGTCGGTTCCATACAGACCATACCGTATATGACTTTATTCCCGTTCTTTGTGAGAAGCACATTACGAATCATAAAAATGAAACGTGCCGAAACAATTTCCCCTAAGAAAACAATGTTACGTAGAAGCTCATTCACGAAGTAGCAGTTTCCTACAGCGGTATTTAGTTTTCGTGTTTCCTGAAGAACTTCAAGAAACCAATTTGCAATTCTTTCAGCCCTTAACTGGCGTATCAAACCCTTGGTGAAATATTTTTTGACAGTGTATTCGATATAAAGGAAAATTTCGTTTTTTTTCTAGTTCCTGCCGCAAGTCTCTCTATTACCTGTGTCTCTTGGAACCTCTGCGCGGCGCGGAGCCTTGTCGGCGGGTTTAAGAAAGCCGTAAAAGAGATTGTGCTCTTCTAAAAATTAGGCAGTGGCACTGAAGACTGCTTCCATGTAGGTGGGAATGCCAAAGCATTACTGTGCCTGGGGGCATTGTTACCCACTAAATGCGTGCGTGCGCTCGCGCGCACGCACACACACGCCCACACACGCACATATCACGCACGCACACACGCACACACGCACACACGCACGCACGCACATGACACTATCCGGAACGCCGTACGGCGAACGGTTGCACCACAATTTTTATATGTAAATTGGCTGTTGTGGAAAAGAAAGGGCACATCAATTTTTTCGCATAGCGGAGGACCCCTCAGCGGCTCTTTACAGGAAGGCGTAAAGAGTCTTTGAAGGTATACAACTTAAGGTGCATATCTTGTCGGTTCGAATCCCTCAACTTGACTGGCATATGTAAGCTATAAGTAACGAGAAGTCATATGACAAACAGTATGCTGTACGACAAACAGTTGCGTCACAATTTTGGTGCGAATGTTGTCGGGAAAAACTGGCGCAACATTGAGGTTGACCAGTGATAAGTATATATAGATGAACGGGATCTGTAGGATTGCCTTAAATGGCTCTGCTCGGCTTGTGTCTACGTCGTACGCCCACTTGATGACGGTACCCTATTCTTCTTGCCGTCGCTGAGGTTTTCTCTTCCATCTTTGAATACACACACACACACACGCACGCACGCCGTCCGCCTGCTTTTCTCACAGTGAAACTATTTCCTCTCAGACCTTCCTTTGTTCCTCCAACTACCGCCATCACGCTTAATCAATCTGTCGGAAACGCGAACCTCGTCTCAGCTTCAAGTTGCGTGCGGAGATTAATAGCTTTAGACTGCTCCTCGAAATAGAGACCATTGAGGCAATATATTTAGCTAAGCAGTAAAAAAGAAAAAAAACGCAAACAGAACTAGACTGAGAAATAAAGAAAAATAAAAGTAATGCGACCCCGTGTAATGAGAGCTGCTAGACTCCTTCTTACGTTCAAAAAGCTTTGCTCTGTGCTAAATTCATGCCGCTTTAATCTTCCAGAAGAGAAACTGCACGGTCGTTTTCTTCGCTTATACTTTGCGTACCGCGCTCAAATGCGGCCCCAAAGCGGTACTGATTCCCGTTGTCAACGATTTGTTGTCGCACTTCTGTTCTCTTGTCTTTTTGCGTTATTGCGCAGCTGTTCTGTACAGCGTGTTTGATGAATGTTCACAGAGCTATTCACTCTTTATAAACCGCCTTCAGTCTTGAACAGAATCATTTGAACCATTCCCCCATGTTCCAGCTCTTCTTACGCGTCGCGAAACGAAATTAATAGGTCGTTTACTTCGATGAATATAAAAGTCTCATGAATTACGGTCATGTAACACGCCAGATGTCTGTGACAGTCAAACCATGCTCCTTATTATTCAGGCAGCCACTGCGCACGCACACAAAAAAAACGTATACGATAGTTTCTGAGGGTTTCTGGTAACCATGCAAGGGCTTTCTCGGTGCTCTTTAGTTATCCTTTTACAGGCTTAGTTAAAAGGGGGCCTAAAACACAGTGTTAGGCTGATAAATTTAAAGACAAAACTCTTTACGCTGTATAAAACGTCCGAGAAGAATATGTTACAACGTGCAAACGAGGTTCCTGAACATCAACTGGCCTTTAGCTATACTATTATGGCTATACTGTTAGCTATACTAGTGTATCTATGCTTTAGCTTTACTATTTTTTATGTTACTTTCATATTGGGCTAGAATTATTTCGCTTGAAAAATGACATTATGTAACTTGCTTTAATTGGTTCTCTCTGTACAATATATACTTTTCGCTTCCTTCTGCAAAATGTAAGTGACATATTGTTAGAATAGAACTGTGCCGTCACTGTATTTCATTAAAAGGGAGAGCTCGAACGCAATCAAGTGAACTTGCTTCCCTTTTTTTTGAGCCTCCTCGGTTGATATTGACAGGAATAAATTGAATTTGATTTTGAACACATTTGTGACAGGTCGCAAAAATTATGCAGCCCAAATATAGAATAACACATCTGCATATATGACAGCAAAAACCGCGTGTTTAGCCAGGCACTTTTAATGTTTCCTGACAGCACGGGAATAAAAAAAATCGCTAATTTTCAGCCGGGGTGGACGTGAATAGCATAGAAGTCACCGTAATTACGTTGGTACTGAAGAGACATGCTCGTAATGAATGAATGAATGAATGAATGAATGAATGAATGAATGAATGAATGAATGAATGAATGAATGAATGAATGAATGAATGAATGAATGAATGAATGGTGCTTAAGCCTTATGTTGAGTTTAAATTCAGAAACCAAACGATTGCATATCAGTTTTTCAGAGGAAGAAAAAACCTTTCTCTAAAAGGAAGAAATCAAAGGGAAGAAATCCAATGCTTTTTTTTTTCGCTCAAAATCAAAATTAGCATATCAGGCGCCCAATAAGGTCGGTAGGAACGGAACTTCCACTGATCTCGTGTTTCAATTCTTCCGGTGGAAAATTGGAACCGCTTGGTGCATTTTGCAACAAAGTGCTTGTTTTTCGTTCGCTGCTCTCAAAAATGACTCCTACGTAGTTCACGGTGAATAATCCTATCTTTGCACCAAACGGGAGAGAGAGAGAGAGAGAGAGAGAGAGAGAGAGAGAGAGAGAACAACTTTATTGAAAATGCCTGCAGAATCGGTTAGGCTCCCTCCACGCAGGGAGGACAAGCTTTTACCGCGACGTTGCCACTACGTCCGTCTCGTGCGTTGTGCTCCTCGAGGTCTTGGTCCCTCGCTACTTCCGCGGGTCCGAGAGGGCCGCCGCCCCCTTCCTAGCGGTGCTACCCCCTTCTCCTCGGTTTCACTCGGTCGCTGCCTTTGTAGAGCTGCCGAGACCTGCTGGACGGCCTTGAGTTGTGTCTCTTGATCATAGCTCCTCGTTGCAGCGTCTATCTGCGGCGGGATCGTCGTCTTCTCGCTGGCTTCTCGCGGATTTACACTACAGTTCCAAAGGACGTGAGCCGCGGTGGCTCTCTGCTTCACGCACAGCCTACACACGTCACTCGCGTACACACTCGGGCAAACGTGCTTAGCTAGCATCGGGGTGAGCAGGGACCCCATCCGTAACTGTCTGTATAACACTGCCTCGTTCCGGGTAAGCCCCGGGTGAGGTGGCGGCATAGTCTGTCTGTTCAGTCTGTACCATTTCACTATTTCGTTGAAGGTGGTCGTCTTTTCCTTGGCACTGCACAGCGACCAACACTCCGAGTCGGCCGTGCTTGCAGCCGCGCGGTTGGTTAGTCCTCGCGCGGCCGAGTTGGCCGTCTCGTCGTGGCTCACGTTCCCGCGTTTCGACACGTCACTGTCCATGTGGGCTGGAAACCACTTGATCACCACAGCACTTTTGCGTCCGATGTCTTCGGCCTTGTGCAGTATGCGCGCGGCGTCACTACATACCCTACCCTTGGCGTAGTTCTTCATTGCCGTTGTAGAGCCACACAAAACTGTAGTGCATACGGGGTCGGAGACGGCCAAGGCGATGGCCACCTCCTCCGCCTGGTACTCTTCTCGAGTCCGGACGCTTGCCGCGGTCTTCGTTGCACCTGTCGATACCCAGACCACCATCGCCGCGTATGCGTTGCCGCTCCCTCGATACTCCGCCGCGTCCGCGTAGACGGCGCCTTCTTCTCTGGCGTAGAGGTCCACGAGAGCCCTGGCCCTCGCCAGCCTCCGCCCCTTGTTCTGCTCGGGGTTCACGTTCCTCGGGATCGGGCAGACCCTGAGCTTTCTGTTGATGCTATGCGGTATAGGTACGTCTTTCTGCTCCGTGCCTTCCCTCGGCTCGAGGCCAAGGTCCCGCAGTATCTGTCTTCCGGTTCTCGTTTCAGAGAGACGCTCGAGTTGCGCCGTTCTCTGTGCTTCGGCCATTTCGTCCAGCGTGTTGTGGACTCCCAGCGCCATGAATTTTTCGGTGCTCGTGCTCCCGAGGAGACCGAGTGCCGCCTTATACGCCTTGCGTATGGTGTTTATTTGTTTATTGTAATACCCACAGCGCCACAAGTGGCATTACAGTGGGGGGGGGGGGGGAATAACACATCATACAAACGAAAAGAAAGGTAACAAAGTGCAGCACATACAATGCAACCATGATGCAACAGTAATACAGCCTAAAAACAGCATTCACAGAGATGAAGAGAATAAATCACCTGACGTAATTAATACCACCTCTTCAGAGAGCCGGTTCCAATCTCTTATAGACCTAGGGAAAAAAGCATATTTGTACATTCTGATTTACAGTTAATTTCCTTAACTTTTAATCGATGGTCACGACGTAGCGAAATATAGTTTGGTGAATGGATGTACAGGTCACGGTTTATGCCAGTATTGGAATAGTAAATACTATGAAAAAGTTTTAACCTCAAACAATATCTACGTTTTTCAAGCGTCTTCCATCCCAGCGAGTTTTTTGCACGTGAGACGCTAAAGCTCCTGGTATAGTTGTTAAAGACATATCGGATACCCAAGTTTTGTACCCTCTCAAGTTTATCTATATCCGTTTTATGCCAAGGGTCCCATACTGCGCAGGCATATTCGAGAACCGGGCGAACGTTTGTCATAAAAAGTAACTCTTTTGTTTCTAAAGGGAATTGCTTGGTGTTACGCCTTAAAAAACCAAGAACGCGACACGCCTTTCCTGTTACATAGTCGACACGTCGTCTCCAGCTTAGGTTGGAGGTTATGAATACGCCGAGATATTTGTATTCTGATACTGAGGAAAGTTGTGTCCCATTAATTGTATAAGACAATTCATGGGGCTTTTTCTTTTTTGTGACTCGCATATACACAGATTTTTGCAACTTAATAAACATACCCCATTTCTTACACCAATCAGACACCCTGTTCAAATCATTTTGTAACTGCACACAGTCATTCGGACTATCAACGACCCTATACAATGCGCAGTCATCTGCAAACAGACGAATATGAAAAGAGATATTAGAGCAAATGTCATTCATAAAGATCAAAAATAACAAAGGTCCGAGCACTGATCCTTGAGGTACACCAGAAGATACAATGCATTCGCTTGATAATTTTCCATTAATAACCACTCTTTGTTTCCTTAAGTGCAAGTAATCTTGTATCCAGTCAATCATTCTCTCATCAATGTTATACCAAGACAACTTTTCAAGCAAAAAAGAATGAGGAACAACATCAAATGCCTTCTTGAAATCCAAGAAGACGCAATCTACAGACAACCCTTCATCAAGTGCACTTGTCAGATCATGAATTAGTTCAGTCAACTGTGTTACACAAGAAAGGCTCTTACGAAAACCATGCTGCTGATTGCTTAGTAAGGAATGCGTATTCATATGATTAATAATGCTAGTGAAAAACACATGTTCCAAAACTTTACAAGCAATATTCGTCAAAGAGATGGGACGATAGTTGGAAACATTTCGAGGGCCAGATTTGTGCACAGGAACTACATTGGCTAACTTCCAGTCAGAAGGCAGTGCTCCTTCCTCTAAGGATTTTGTGTAAATGACTCTCAGATATGCAGACAACTCACACGCACATGCACGGAAAAGAGCAGTTGGTAGATCGTCAGGACCAGGAGCACTGGCAGCATTCAGCCCTTTGAGTATCAACTCAATTCCTCTTTGATTAAACTCGACACCACGCATGTGATCAGAATTAACTCGACCAAAATTGAGCTCCACGTGAGAGGTGTTGGAAGAAGCAGAGAATACAGAAGAAAAAACTCGTTGAAGCACTCAGCTTTATCGATACTCTCGTCGATAATGGAACCTTCGCTGCGTTTGTTGTATATTTTAATTTTTTATTGTTCTGTATAGAAGGATCCTTGCCGTTTCTTTTCATGAACTGCCAAAATTCTTTAGGGCGCTCTTTTATGCGCAAATGAAAAGAAGAAAAAAATAAGTGTTTTGCTTGTTTAACGGCTACCTTCGCTGCGTTTGTTGTATATTTTAATTTTTTATTGTTCTGTATAGAAGGATTCCTTCTATACGCCCTGTAAGCAGCCTGTCTTTTGTATATGAACCTGCGCGCAGTTTTGTTAAGCCAAAGCTTGCTTTTGCTTCGTCGTGACGTCAAGATCCAACTAGGAACGTACATTTCACGTAACTCTAAAATTTTTTCTTTGAAAATTTTCCACAACTCGTGAACTGACATCGTTTCAGACAGCGTTTCAAACACATGAAAGTAGGATACGAGAGCAGCGCAGATATCACTGACACGTGCTTTACCATAGCTATATATGCGACGCCGCCCGCCGTCACTAACACAGACGTAATCCAGCTTCATTTCGCACAGGACTGAACTGTGATCACTGATCCCGGGCAAGATTACAGGAGGGTGCACAGCCTCAGGAATGTTAGTCATGAAAAGATCTAGAACGTTGTTCTCACGGGTTGGTTGAGTCACGATTTGCGTCAAAGCGAAAGAGGCGCAAAGATTAAGCATTGCTTTAGTCTCCTTATTACCGCTACTTGATGCCATGCCTAAATGGGACCAATCAATTTCAGGCAGATTAAAGTCACCTCCGATGGCCATGTAGTCATGCTTAACTGATTCGACAGCTTTTGAAAAGTCACTTAATGTGACGGATGCACTTCCCGGTGGTCGGTAAAATGAACACACAGCAATAGATTTACCATTTCCTAAACGTATTTTGACCCAAACAGCCTCACTGGTTCCAATGTCAATATCAAGTTTCTGCGAATTAACTGTTTCGTCTACCAGGATGAAAACACCCCCACCATGCGTGTCGCGATCTTTCCTATAGCTGCAGTAATTACTTGGAAACACTTCACTATCAGCAATATCACCATGTAGCCCTGACTCACATACAAGAACGACGGTCGGCTTCGTCAGTTCAACGAGACCCAGTAATTCATCTTTTTTGTTTTTAATGCTACGGCAATTAACTACCAAAAAAGACAAGTGACAGTTATCGGCTTTAAGTCACGTGACCCGCTTCACACACTCTTGATTTTCATAGTATACATACTTTCCATCCTTCAGGCATAAAGTATCATATCTGATGACCGGACGATCTGATTCATCACAATGTGCTTTCGCGTATTCCCAGAGAATTTTTCATTTCTTTCGTACATTATCGCAGTAATCATCAGATATACTGATAGAAGTACCCTTGAGTTTTTTTTTTTTGCTTTTGCAAAAACTGCTAACTTTTCCTTATGTGTCGCAAGCTATACAATGATGGGTCGCTTTTTACTTGGGTTAAATTTTCTAATTCGGTGCGCTTTTTCAAATTTTAAATCTTCAATTCCCATATGTTCCTTGCAGACTTCTTTCACATGATATTCACTTGTTGCATTTGATTCTTGCTGATCTGTATCTTTAATGCCAAAGAAAAGCAAGTTCCAACGCCGACTCCTGATCTCTAGCTGATCTAGTTTGGCCCTCAGGCTCTGCAGCTAGGCATGTTGCAATTGATTATTCTCCTGGCATTTCGCAACAGTGCTCTTCAGTTCATCAAGATGGCCTATCTGCATCTCTAGTTTTGTCAACCTCGTGTTAAGAGCCTGCATGGCAGCCTTGTTCTCAGCCTGATATTCCTCAAAAGATAACAATTTCTGCTTAATATCAGCCTGGCCATCTAGAAGCTGTTGAAGAGCAGAGTCGTTATCAGGCCCTGGATTCAGTTCAACGTCTCCGCACAATAACAGCAGCAGCAGGAAAAACACAGCCCTACGCTTTAACAAATAGCGTCGCCTTCGACAGTACTTTGCATTCTCGATAAAAGAAGACCATGAACACACTTGTGCGAAAATCACATGGGGCGGAACCGGCAAAACGTACAAAACATCGGTGCCGTATGGAGGCATTCCACCAACCTGCATGAAGAGCCATAACGTGAACGGCGGTGTCATGGTAGCGCCGGAATCACGCCCCAGCGGAAGACTGCTGTGACGCCCCTTTTGTAGCACGAGATGATGTTCGTCGACGGACCAATGTTGGGCGACTGGCAGCGGGCATTGTCCAAATTCAGCGGCACCGCACGCTTCAGGGACGAGGAAGGCATCGGCGTTGAACGATTCCACGAAACTACTTAGAACATTGCCCGGTGGTGAGGATTCGTTGATGCTGGGCAGAAGGCAGTAACGATCGCATTGTAACGAGACAGCCACGTTGAAAACCTGCATGAAGAGCCATAACGTGAACGGCGGTGTCATGGTAGCGCCGGAATCACGTCTATCTTGTTACGTTCGCTCGGCCTCCAGTTGTGGAAGGCGGCCACGTACGTTATGCGGCTAACTGCGAAGGATTGAACAAGCCTAGTCAGGCTCTCCTCCTTCGTCCCCGCTTTTCTCTTGGACACCCTCCTGATGAGTCTCATTGCCGCGGTCGCTTTGCCCGCGAGCTTGTTGACCGTTTCACCGTTGGCTCGGTTTCGGTGGATGAGCAGCCCGAGAAATCGAATCTTCTCGACCTCCGGTATTACTTGGCCACCCGCCGTCTTTACCGTGATCTTGGGACGCTAGTACTTGATTACTGTATTCTTTCTTTTCCGGCTCGCTCCTTTCGGTGGAATCACCACCAGTTCTGACTTGGCCGGAGAACAAACGAGTCCAGACCCGTCCAGCTGCTCCTCGATCGCGTTGACCAATTCTTGCAGCGTTGTCTCGATGTGTCCGTCGCTTTCTCCCGGCACCCATAGCCTAACTTCGTCGGCATAGATGGTGTGCCGTACGCCCGCTACTCTTTCTAGCCAGTTGCCCCCCCCCCCCCCGATCATTACGACGTGGAAGAGTAGCGGGGAGATCACCGAGCCCTGCGGAGTTCCGACGCTGCCCAGCTGCTTCTCTTCGAGCTGCAGGTCTCCCGGGCAGATTTAAGTCATCCGCTCCGCCAGGAAGTCTTTGATGTGCTGGTATGTCCTCCTGCCCATGTTTAGCCTTGATACTTGGGCCAGGATAGCCGAGTGCCTTACTTTATCGAAGGTGCTCTGCAAGTACAGCCCGAGTATGGCTCTGTTGTCCTTGGTACCCGTCGTATTGTCGATGATCTTGTTCTTCAGTAAAGTCATGACGTCTTGCGTCCCGAGTTTGTTCCGAAACCCGATGATGGAATTTAGGTAAAGCTCCGATTCTTCCAGGTAACGCTGCCACCTGTTCATGAGAACGTGCTAGAGGACCTTTCCCACGCACGAAGTGAGCGAGATCGGCCTGAGGTTCTCTATGTTGGGTGGCCTGCCAGGCTTGGCGATGAGGATCGTCTTGGCTGCTTTCCATTGCTTGGGCAGCCTTCCTTCTTGCCAGCACTTGTTGTAGAAGTTCGTGAACGTTTCGATGGCCGCTTTGTCGAGGTTCTTGAGCGTTCTGTTGGTCACTCGATCGGGAACCGCGGCGGACCTGCCATTGAAATCCCGCAGGGCAACTCTGACTTCCCACGTCTGGATGTCTCGATCTTGCGTCTCGTTCTCGTTGCCTTGGTAATCCGGGTGTCTTTCCGTGGGGGTGGTCAGTAGGTACTTGGCGTCCAAGTTCGCTTGACCTCGTCCTCCCTGTGTTCGCAGATTGCCTTGTGTAGGACCCTAGCCAGATTGTTGTGTTGGTGGCCCTTGGTCTTGGTTTCGTCGAGGAGATGCCGCAGTATGTTCCACGTCTTGCCCTTGTGCATCTGTCCGTCGGCTTCGTAGCAGACCTCGTTTCACTGTTGGGTGCATAGCACCCTGCAGTGGACCTCGATCTGCCTGTTGAACTTGGCGATCTTCTTCCTTAGACTTCGGTTGGTTCGTCGCTTCTGCCACCTCGCCTTTATGGACTTCTTGGCTTCTATCAGGTGGGCCAGCTGACTGTCCATCCTGTCTATCCGTTCGTCCGTCTGCATCTCTTTGATGGCTCCTTCCGTCGTCTCAACGACGTTGGCCGCCCATTGCGCGATGTCCGTAATGTGCAGTAGCACCGCGGCTAGCGCCTTTCGAAAGGCGTCCCAGTTCGTAATGCGATGCTTCCTTATGCCGGCGTTGCCTTGGCCTCGAGCGGTACGACGACCTCCACGATGTAGTGATCGCTGCCCAGCTCTTGGCTCGTGTTTCGCCATTTCGCTTCTCTCGATCCTCCGTTGGTTTTGACGAAGGTAAGGTCCGGAGTGGTGTCTCTCGTAACCGATGTGCCGATCCTGGTGGGAAAGGCCGGATCCGTGATTAGGTTCAGTCCCACGTCGGTGCCGGCTTGCATCAGCTCTCTTCCCTTTACCGTCGTTCTGTGGTAGCTCCAGTCCATCATTGGTAATAGGCGCGAACACACACAGAACGCAAAGAAGGGAACGGGACAAAGCGCCTTCCTTGTGTTCTGTGTGTGTTCGCGTCTAGTGCCGATGATGAATTGTGACCAACTTGCCCAAGAAGACGTTCTTTTAAGGTAGCCCCAGTCTTGGCTCGGAGCGTTAAAGTCTCCGCACACTAGGTGCGTATTGCTCCCCGCGACTGAAGTCACCTTGTGGAATAGTGCCTTGAACCTCTGTTGTCCGTGGGAGATTGCTGTAGACGTTCACCAGGAAAGTGCTCTCCTTCCTCTTCTTGCCCGTGATTACTTCCACCGTGCAGTGTTTGATGGCGCTTCTGCAGATCATCTCGTGTTCCATGAAGGTGATTCCTTTCCTGACGAAGGTACATACCCCTCTGCCCTTGCCCTTGGACGTGTCCCTTTTGCTCGGCGGGCTGTCGTGCGACCGGTAGCCCGGTAGTCTCGGCGTCTCTTCGCTGTGTGTTTCTTGAATCATTATGACGTTCCTCGTTAGTTGCTGCAAGTGCTGCTGCAGCACCGCTCTGGTGCCGGTAAAGCCGTTGCTGTTCCAGTGCCAGTTCAAGAGGTCTCTCAATGGCGGTGTGGATGCTGCTGTACGTGCTGTCCCGTCCATGATTGCTGCAGTTTGGCGATGATCTGTGCCTCCATACTTTGTATTTGTGCCTGTATCTGCGTCTGAAGCTGTGCCTGCATCTGCGCCATCTTGTTCTGGATAGTGCTGTGTATGTTCGCTGTCATCTGCTGAACCGTTTGCGCGAGCGCAGGGAGGCGTTCGTTGGTTACCTTGCTGGTCGCCTCAAGACGGTCGAGTCTGTCGTCCTGTTTTTCGATTCTCTCCATTATCATTTGTTCCTTGGTGCCCTCGATGCCTCTCCTCTTGGGAGCCGGTCCCGCCGCTTTCGTGGCTCTCGGGTCCACCTCTACCTCTGGTTCGCCCTCGGTTATCTCTTCCTGTTTGCTCTCTTGTGCGAGCTTCGGCAGCAGCTGCTGCTGTTTCTGCATCGTAGTTAATGTCATTAGCTTCTCGTTGATTTCCTTGATGGATGCGTCCTGTTCGGCGATTCTCCGCATTAGCATCTCGTTCTCGTCTCTTAAAACTTTTACAACCCCGTTCTCTTCTTGGATCTTCGCGGCGTTTTGCGCCTGTGGTTGTCCCTTCTCTGCCATGTTTGCCTTGACTGCTTCGGCTGAGGCGACTCTCTCCCTCGACTGCAACGGCCTGTGGCGGCTGGCGCTCTTGCCTCCCTTGCTGTTGTGCCTCTTGCGGCTGCTATCGCGCTGCCTAGAATCCCTGCGGGGTCTCTCGGCAGAGGGCGCTCGCAGCGGCGAAACCCAAGGCATTGGGGTTTAGGGATAGTGAAGGGAAAGTGGATTTTAAGAGGTTAGAAGTAACCAAGCGAAGGTTATCTGATTGGTGGCTAAAAGCAAGACAGGAGTAAAATTTCACAAGACATGGCTAGGTGGCTTGAGCCACCGCCCGATGTAAAGGGTTCAGCCGTATCCATCCATCCATCCATCCAGTGTAAAGGGCTTCACCCTACAGTGGAAGGCAGCGGGGCTGACTTACCCAAGGCATTGGGGTTTAGGGATAGTGAAGGGAAAGTGGATTTTAAGAGGTTAGAAGTAACCAAGCGAAGGTTATCTGATTGGTGGCTAAAAGCAAGACAGGAGTAAAATTTCACAAGACATGGCTAGGTGGCTTGAGCCACCGCCCGATGTAAAGGGTTCAGCCGTATCCATCCATCCATCCATCCATCCATCCAGCTTTCCGGATCCGGTTGTTGCTGCATGGCTTCCATCTTGCGTTCCCATTGCCGTTTTTTGACCACGTACGGCATCTTGTACTTGTTTTTGCATTCCCTCTCGCCCGTTGGATTCTTTCACCCGCAGAGCTTGCACTTGGGCTTGCATTCGCGTTTGTGATCCTCGCTGGGGTTCACGATTCCGCAGCCGAAGCACACTCTGGTGTTGGGATTCGGGCATACGTCTCTTCTATGGACGACCTTGCTGCATTGCCTGTACACGTCAAAGTGCTTGGGGTAAAGCCCGCACCTGTCTAATATCGAGCCATACTTGACGTAGTTCGGTACATTCTGTCCTGCGAAGAGTACTGTCACCGTGGTTGTATTGCCGATTCTGTGCGCCTCCACAGCTAGGGGGTTGTGCGGGTTCACAATGTTTTCGGCTGTCTCCTCCGGGGTGTCTTCTGCGGCTATGCCTCGGATGACTCCCTTGACCGTGCTGTCCGGCGCCGTTCGGTAGGCGCTGATTTCGTATGTCCTGTCTCCTATGTTAAGGGCTTTGACCTGTACAGTGTGGCACGCCTCTCGTCCGGGGTGCTGACCACGATGGTGTTTCGCTGCGCGTTCGTGCAGATGGTGTCTGCTTTGGCTTCTTCCTTCGTTACTCGAGCCGCCGTCATGACGGCCGACATAATTATTGAAACTTCAGTTCTCGCTACGTTGAGACCTCCACGTGGTCTCATGACTATCTTGGTGTCTTCTTTCGGCATGTCTATCGGCATCCTCGCCGCTTTCGTTATCGAGGCTGCAACTCTTTTAGCAGAGCTGGTCCCAGTCTTGGGTCTAGACTGGCGAGTAATGGCGGCGGAGTCACCGTTTTCTTTGCCGGCCATGATCTGCTTGATGCGCTTGCCGGAGGCCGACCAGCCTTCGGCTTCTTCCGGTGTAATGTCCTCTCCGTGAACTTCAATGCTCGTACGCCCGCCGAGAGTGCCGATGCTCGGCGCTGACGCCATGTTGTCTCCAATCGACGTGGCCACTTCCATTTCGGACGCCCTCTTGGTCGTACTCGTCGCCGGGTTAGGCCTAGCGGCCGGGCCCGTCGCCACCGGTGGCCGTACTCGTGGTAGGCTTTCGTTAGGCTTTGCGAAAAGTCCGCACCGCACCAGAGAAAAGTCCTCGTAAATCGAGAGAATCACGTACCGCTTGGTCAAAACTGGTACCCGTCGATGCCCCGCACCTTCGCACACACTTTGGTACCTGTTATATTGCGGTAATTGTAAATTAACACTGCGTTAATTGGCATAATAGCCGGAGCCGATGTGAAGCACGTCCGCTCCCGTCGGCGACCGCAGCGCCACCCCTGCACCAAATGGCGGTGAAAAAAGAACATAGCATGGCGTGTTAAAATGGGGCAATTACAACTCGGCACCGTAGGCACCGAGGTCCCAGTGCGCCTTTAGCGCTCAATTTCTGTTCTCTGCGGAAATCAAGTAGCGCAGTTTGTCGCACAGCAGGCATTGCAAAATTAATTTTTTCACTTCAAAAACTTCCAAGATATAATCTTGCAAATGTTATCGAACGCGCCTTACCGCAAACCTTCAGACTGGGCTAACTGAATAGGTCACAGTGAAATTCTGGAAGTTATCCACGGAATTAGAAGGAAGTGTATTGTAACTGACGTACGCCGTGGGTTCTAGTTTGTTCCTAAAAAGATTTCCTTGCTTTTCTTGATTTTCATTTGCGACGAAGCGCGAAATAATACTCTATCTAGCAGCTGAAATTTATACAGCCAGTGCTACATGCCATTCGCAAGGTTTGAAGAGACTGATTCTCACACTTTTCAGTGTTCAGAAGGGCAGAGTCTCCAGTACTCAGTTGGCGTTTTCGCCTCACTATATGTTAGGTGGAGTGTAGGTCATCAGTACATTACGAGAAAACACTATCTCTGCAGCTGCTACATTTCATTCCATGTAGTATATATGCAGTATGCCGTATAGTAGCTTGACGTTCCATCCTTTGACGCAATCGTCTCACCTGCCTGAGATTGCACAGGGGTTGAAGAGGTCATCTTCTTCGCGAGCATTGAGAAATGTTTAGCTATGCAGCAACATGCGGCGTACACATTGCCTCAGTGAGCTATATAAGCTTTGGAAAGTGAAGAGAGGAGCTTATTTCTAAACGTTTGCTCAGGTTTCAAAGAGAGGAGGAAACAGTAGAATGTCATCCACATCACAGATATTAAATGGCGTCCCGCAAGGGAGCGTGTTAGGTCCTCTTTTAATCAATCTATTCATTAACGACATAGTTTGGGTCGACACGACAGTTAATGTTAATTTCTTTTTATATGCTGATGATTGCAATATTCTCCTTTCAGGTACAGATGCAAATAATTTAGTGATCAGATGTAATCATTTGCTTGAAAAAATTGGTCATTGGTCGCAATCAAATCAGAATAAAATCAATCCTAAAAAACCAAGGTCATGCTTTTCCGTGCTCGTAATAAAGTATTCGTTTTAGATCAACCAACTAAATTTGATGGACAGGATATTGAAGTGGTTGAGCAGCACAAGATTCTTGGCGTTACATTCTCCTCATATTTAACATGGGATTTACAAGTTGAGAAATTATGTGAGATTTCCTCCGCAACTGGGGCAATACCACGTACACGCGCCATTCTTCCGGTAAAAATAAAACTTAAAATATATTATGCTTTGTTTGCCTCACAAATGTATTACCGCAGCTTGGTGTGGCTAACAACAACTAAACAGAACCTAAGCAAAATTCTCGTGCTACCAAAAAAAAGGCTATTCGTCATATATTTTGTCTAGATTATCTATCTTCCACCCTACATTTTTTCCAGCAGTACAAAATTCTTCGTGTAAACTGCATGTATGAATACAGACTCTTATGCTCACATTACTTTTCACCTGTCGGCTTTCGGTCACTTTTAGCAATTTCTGGTCCATTGCAGCATCATACTAAAATCCTAAACACACGCAGTAAAGACACACGGCTCGTACCCTTTTTCCGCACCGATTACAAGCTCCAGTCTTTACGTCACAATCTTCCGTCGGCATTAAACAAATATCAACACATCAAATGTTTGACCCCTGTTCAACTGCTGCAGCTTTTTTCCAATTTGTAATGCGTTTTGTTGTTTTTGTTTTTTTTTCGCTACAGTGTTTCTTAGTTATTCTTTTCCAGCTTCCCTCCAATTGATCACGAAGATGCCTTCTCATGATTCATGCGATTTGTGTCAATCTGTAACAAAAAATGCAGTCTCTGTGTACACATTTTCTATCGAACTATCTTAAAGTGTTTCTTATTTTTTGTAAACCTGAATATTTCATGTTAACCTTTTTTCATCATTTTTATTAGTGTTGTTAATATTTAGTGGTCTAGTCTATGCTGCCTTGTAAGGGTTGCCTGGGCCTCGTCAAGCTGTTTGATTACAGCTTTTGGCCCGGGTGACCCACCAGCCTTTCTGGTAAATAAAGATCAGTTCAGTTCAGTCCAACTCGGTAGTGCTGCAAATGGCTCGGGTCATTATTCCAGGCATCCACAACTCTCTTAGATTACCGTCGTCGGTGCAAAACAAGTAGTATCACATCTCGCCGTTCGTGTACTCCGGTCTGGCGGAAGCTTAGCCGCACATACCCCTCATTTTCTTATAGTGAAAGCCAAAAACATGAGGACGAGCTGCAGTGCGGGAATAAGGTTCTCGATGCTTCCGAAAGCACTCGCCATATAGTTAGACTCAGTGCTCGCAGTGTAGGAAAGTAATTTATTGGCTAAAGGGAAGAATGGTGCAGCATAAAGCAACGAGGACAGCAGGAGAGCACACAGACACACACACGCTCTAACTTACAATTTATTGTTTGGCTGCCACTGCGCCGAACTTAGTGGCAGCCAAACAATAAAGTTGCAAGTGGTCGCATGAACGTGTATGTGTGCTCTCCTGCTGTCCTCGTTGTCTGATACTGCGCCATTCCTCCCTTTAGCATGCGTGACCAGCTTGCCGAAACTTATAAGCTTCCTAATTTAATTGCACGCGAGAAATTAGCGCGAAGACTGCGCTGTAGGCTCTGTTCAGCTGTCATGCAGAAAAATGGCCCGCTAGCTTGCGCTATTCTTTGTCTCGCATATATGTTACCAGGTCTCATTAGCAAATGAGTGCCAGTACTTTAGTGCAAATATATTTAAGGGAAAATTTTGTATAGTAGATCACTGGCGCGAAGTAACGAGAAGAGTGCTGGCTGCGTTAGTGTATCTGAACAAGCCGGAAGACTGGTAGAGAAGAAATAACCTTATAAGGACCACAAGCAATACAATCCGCTCTCTGGACCTTGGATTGAAGAGATTTTGTGGGGGATGGGTCGAAGTTTAAGAGACAATACGACCGTTCGGTACAAGCAGTAATAAAACGGTCAAGTCTGGTGCTCCTCAAATTCCTAAGCCGGGCTCGCAACCTGGTTTCCTTGCAGGCTGCTCCGTGACACAGCGCTGCGTTTTTGACACTGCATTGTCGCAGCCAAGTTTTCCTTATCTTGTTTTCCCACTGTGCTTGCACTTATGTACGATTGGAAATTTATTAACGCCGAACATATCTTTCCGTGCCAGGACAAATGCGGCTGCTTGTAATTAACACGATAACTTTCTAACGTTCTACAGGATCTGCTTCTGTCGAAAAAAATTCAGCGGCGAGACGTTCGTTAGCATTTACCAAAAGGCATTATTGAAAGAAGAAAATTCATTCGTTAAATGCTGGCAGTGCGCCTCGGTACTGACTATAACTCGAACCAAAGCTCTCTTTTGTTTCAAGCATAGGTATTTTGGTCCTACTTGTTACAACGGCTAAGATGAACAACAAAGAACACACAAAATATAATTTTGCATAAGAAACTTTACTATTGTTGTACTTAATACGCTGCAATTTAAGCTCGTATAGAAAACTTGCGATCTTTTGGAGATTAAAAGCAGTTCATAGTGAACAAATGTGCCCTATTTGCAATGCCCATCTAACAATGGTTTCGCTAACGCCATCATTGCCGGCGCATTTAGCAACGCAGAAGTTATCCCTGATGCAGAAAGCCCTTACATGAGACGAAGATTCAATCATCGCTGCACGGCCACTATTGTTAAGGAAATGACGCAAAGGATTTTGCCAAAAATAAGAACGCTACCCAGCTTCTAAAGTCTGACGGCCTTTCTTTTCTGTCTAGCGCAGGGCGTGGACCAGCCACTCTGTTCTAATCTATTCAGCTTCTTCATTGAATTGAACTTAATAAAACTGATCGGAGTGCGCCCATTCCAGGAAGAAGGCCGCAAGGCACAGTGCCTGAGAAGGCATTCCTCCCCAAGGCAGGCATGATGAATTCGGCAGGTTCCAAAGAGAAAAATATACAAGCAGCTTAGCATATGAAACTATTAATAAAAACAATTATAAGCAAAATAAGAAAAAAGGACGATTTCCTGGTCACAAAAAGAACGCGTTAAAGGACCACAAAAATACCTGTTATTGAACACCTTGCGTGCAGCTGATGTTGATGCGACTCAGCTAATAATGTTGTGCAAAAAGCCAGCTACAGGTCTTTTATTGCAAACCAGAGGTGAACTGTACAGCGTTAGAAGGTAGCTATTATATTACATGATAACAAATTAATATTGGGCCCCGTATACAGAAATACAGAAGAAACAAATGCGCAAGAGCGAAACAGGCTCCTCCTTTCGGGCGAGAAAAAGGAGTGCGTAAGAAAATGGACAGGACGTGAATTTCTGACAAAGAATGCAAGCCAGATAAATTTGTTTTTGTTTGTGCTGTTTTATGCACAAACACGTTGTAGTAGCATTCAGACACTGTTATAAACAGGGAATAAAGAAATTACCTCGTAAAAAAAACATATGGCTCAGTTGTATTATCCGTGCTGCATAAAAGAATGCATTAACGCATACGGTTAGAAAATAAAGAAATACGGCTTCAATTTACGCGGAACAGAAATGAATAATATTTAGTATTTCTATAAGAAAACTCCCGTATTTTGCGCAACAAAAAAGAACAAAAGAGCATGGAGGAAATTATGCACTGGTGAACCTGATAACACGTATTGTGCTAAGACTTTTCAAACCCTACCAAATTTGTACGGTTAAAAATATTATCTGGTTGCTTCTACGAGTCACCAACTCACAGAACTAAGGGAAAATGCTGGAAGCGATCGGCTGTATAGTTTAATGGTTTGATGTCTCTATGCTTCCTACGTAAGTGGGAGGTAAGATCAGGTTTAATGATTTTTTTATATGTTCCTTATGTCATCTCAAGAGTTTTTAGCGGAATATAAAGAAGGGTGCCAAAGGGCAACTCAATCCAGGCTTTTTTCTGAGCTGACCTCAAAGACGTGGTTATTTCTTGCTATATTGATGTTCGTCCGGCAGAGAGACACGCATTTGTTGCTCATCGAAATTGATTAAAAAGTTCTCCCTGATTGCTTCAGACTGATGAAGTTAAACCGAAATGGACTATGTGGTCTCCTTTTAGAAGGGAGCCGCAACCTAGCATTGCTCAAGAGATTAGTTGAACAAAATAGTGTCTTGACGCACCACTCTTTGTTCGCGAAAACGGCAGGTGTTGGGTGCACCAGTAGTTCACACATTAACATGTTACCGCTATACATCAAGTCAGTTTTTATTTATTCTAGCATGTTTATTCTTAGGAGGGGGTGGTCCATACATGATGAATTTTGGAGCCATTTGTAGATTATTTAAAAAAAAAACTAACTGGGTTAGCCCAGCTAATCCTGGATACACAAAGCGAAATCGAGATTGAGGTATCCACTGGCCCACGGAGCCGGTTGTGCGCCTTTTCATCCTTGAAAATGAACGGTCTTTGCAAAGTTGTCAACGCCAATGAACTCTTTTATCGTGCAGCGTGCTGATAAGGTGTACGAGATCGCCCGACGAGCGATGCTTGCGCCGCCGCTTAATCTAATCTTTCTTTTCAGGTCAATAATTTCTCGCGTTATCCACGCATATTCTCGGTTGACGCGTTTTTTCGCAGAGGAATATAATGCTGCTCGCAGAACTGAACAACTTCATTGAAAAAAGACCATAAAGCGCAAACGTCACTCAATGTTTCATATTCTGGGAAACAAGCTTCCAGGTGAGCTAAAACAGAAGTATCATCAGCCCGCTTGTAATCTTTGACAAAGGTAACGGATGGTTTTACAGGGCTGTGTGAAATATGGAATGGACATGAGAGGATTATCATTTTATGGGTCCGAAATTCCATCGTCGATATTTAGCGACCAGTTTTTCAGTGAGCTGCTAACGAGCATGAGGTCAAGCAGAGAAGAGCATGTGCCGACAGTTAGAGTATCAGAGGTACCTAATTGATTTAACTGGAAAATAAATGCACTTAGTAACAGCATTTCATCACTTTTCACTTCTTTGTTGTCATGGGATATTTCTGACCAATCAATGTCAGGTAAGTTGAAGTCTCCTGTGATGATTATTTTTGATCTTTAATTTGTATGTTGTGTCAGATAGTCGTGCATTACTTCGAGATACTCGGCGGGAGCGTCCGGTGGTCGATATACACCTCGGAACAGTATTTGTTTGCCCGCGTATTCTAAGTTACACCATACACTTTCGTGTCCATCAATGTCATCCATGCGGGAGAATGTAATGTTGTTTTTAACTGCAATTGCTACTCCTCCGCTTCTGGCACTTCGGTCTTTGCGGATAAGCTTGTACGATGGTGGGACCACTTCAGAGTCCTGCACCTCTGCATGCAACCATGTTTCGGTAATAACCAGGATGTGTGGCTGATAAGATAGTATCATGCGTTCTAGAAGATCGGATTTGTCTAGCACACTTCGCGCATTAAACTATATAACTCTCAGAACATTATTTTCGCCTTGTCATTTTTCAGTTCGAACTCTTAATTTGCGAGGAGTAGAAGTACTGGGACGAGTTGCCTCCATTCTGCAATTTCGTTGCGAATTCCAGAAGTTCAACTTTCCGCCCATTTTCAATTTGTCAAACTTAAGAGTCGCTTTCGATTCATTTGCTCTTTCATCTGCTGTGGATAGCCAAAGGTTTGAGCGTATGTCTCTTTGAAAAGTATTCAGTTATTGAAATATTTGATCCTTTCAGCTTGAAGCAGTTAGACAAAATCTTAGTTTTTTCTGAAAAATCAAACAATCTCAGCATAATCGGACGGAAGCTGTCGCTCTGGTGATTGCCGATTCTCTGTACTCTTTTTATCGACACTAAGTCAACTCCAAGAACCTATTTGAAAATATCTTCTTTGATTTTATCCTCTAGTGTTTTTGAATCTTTCTCCGGCTCTTCTTTCACACCGTATATGACAAGGTTGTTGCGCTGGCTTCTATTCTTTAAATCGTCTACCTTGGCTACTATCTCTAGCATCTGTTTATTAGGACTCTGATAGGTTGCGTCGCATTCTGCAATTTTATCTTCACATTGCTTAAGTCGACTCATTTCTGTCTCAATTACTGTGATCCTGTCTTGGATGCTACAAACAGTTGATTCTACCTGTATCAGGGTCGTTGTTAGTTGTTTCAAAACTTTGTTGGTTTTTTCTGGCTCTTTGAGAATTTTTTGCAGTATTTCAGTATTAGAGCTACAGTCTCAATATGAATCACTACCCGGTCCCGGGTTCAGTTCTACATCCCCAGATGTTAGTAACAGCAATCTAATTACATCAATGCAATCAATCAATGCAGAAACAAGAAATTGTGGACTTGGTAGCACCATCAAAACAAGAGTCATCTCGAATAGAAGAGAATGAGTATTTATCACCAACCTGGGCAATCAAGACGAAATAGATGAGCATCAAGACTTTCATTTGAGCTAGTTGGTTGTAGCTTGACATGATACGCCTGTACGCTTTTTGCGTAAACCATGGATGAGCATCCTTGCTCTTTCGGTGCCACCAAGTCCACTGAAGGCATGGCTGTTGGTGCTCCTGGTTATATAGCTGTGCTGACGTGCTTCTGATGACGTCACTGCCTGGGTCAGGTGGTATGGGCGTAGCACGCGTGGAAGGGAGTTGAACGGTGGCGATTTTGTTCCGTCGATTCAGTTGAGCGGTTCACAGGATACAAAATGCTCGCATCTGGGCAAGCATGCGCAGAATGTTCATCGATGAACCCGGCTGACCACAGGGCCATCTGGGCAATCAAGAAGAAATGGATGAGCATCCTTGCTCTTTCAGTGCCACCAAGTCCACATTTACTTTTGATTATGAAAAATATGGGCATTATATAACTCAAGTTCACCATTTCAGATATCTAGGCGTCACTATAACTTGAAATCCAAACTGTCATACATACATAAATAACATATGCTCAAAGACTGAAACAAAACTCTGGTTGATAAGAAGAAAACTGAAGCTTGCTTCCACAAAAGCAAAACTAACAGCCTATCTCACGCTGGCACGACCGACACTGGAATATGCGAGCGTGATATGGGATCCGCATCAGAAAAACCAAATTGACAGGATCGAAAAAGTTCAGAGAAGGGTGGCTAGGTTTATGCTGTTAAAATACAGATTTACAGATTCAGTGAACTAAACTTGCCTCAACTTTCAAAGCGAAGGAAGGTCGGCTGGCTGAAAGTATTTTATCTGTTATATAATATCCACTTCAACTTGAACACAAGCAACTACTTGAAACCGCGTTCCTCTAGAGCTGTCAGATCTTCTCACAAAGATCAGGTTACACCATTGACGGACCGAATCAATTCCTTTAAATACTCTTTCCCCAGAACCATAGCTGAATGGAATTCCTTGCCTCAGGACCTTTTACAAGCAGACAATCTACAACAATTTGAAACTTATCTCTCCCGTTATTTAAGCCCATAGAAACCATTTGCCATTGCTGTCATTCATTATGTTCTCTACCTGCGGTTCTTATCCTCGGTGGCCTGAAACCGAGCGTAATGTTATGAACACTTACCTACTGACGCACTTGTGGCTTTATCTGCTGGCAACATGATTGATGATTTCATATAAGTTTGTACAAATTTTGTACTTGCGGCTGTGTGCACTTCTTGAGTCGTATGCATACACCGTGTAACGGCCTTACGGTGGACAGTACAAATAAATAAATAAATAAATAAATAAATAAATAAATAAATAAATAACTGCTTCTCTCGGTGTCCAGAAGTACGCTTGTTGGTTTTTGGTGTGTTTTACGCTTGTTTTACATAGTTCAGATTCTCATCTCTGCCAATTCTGCTAACAGCCTCAAGTTAAAGCCAACAGTAATTTAATAATAAATAAAAATATATAAAATATAAATAAGTATAAAACGTTAAAAATCACTGCGGCTTCCCGCATCGGAAGAATGCGAAAGCGTTGACGCGTCCTCGACACAAGTCGCCTTTAAATTTTGGCGCCATGGTTGTTTTCTCGTTCACTTGATTGATTGGTTATCGACAAACCCTGATTATACCCTCGTTTCATCCTGGCAACGATTTCGAGTTTTCAAATTTACCGCCACGCTTAGTTCCCGCCCGCTCACTATATACCCGTCCAGTCTATTTACCCGTACTCGACTTCATTTTCCAAACCTACGGGATTAATTACATTAATTAACCTCATTTACTCTGATAACAAATCTTTTCATGTCACTCATTTTGGAAGTTCAAATTTGGCGCCACGGTTGCTTCCCGTCCACTTACTACATATCCGTCCAGCCTATTCCGCCATCCTTGAATTTGCTCTAATTAATTACCTAACTAATCTATGAAACTTAAACATTCTTGGATGAGTTATCACTCATAAAATACATTTCAATTCATTTCGAACTTTATTTGCACTCCTTTGCCCATTTTTGCATTATTTCGGCATACACTGCTGTTTTCCCGTCCGCTTGCTATATAGACGTCCGCCCTACTTCAACGGGGTTTGAAAGTTCTAGGTCTAATTAATTAACTAATTATCCGATTCTCACCACATTTGCCATTGCTGTCATTCATTATGTTGTTTACCGACATAGTCTAGCGAAGCTTTCGTTTCAGAAAATATATATACGCCTGCGGCAATACTTCCCACCAGAAGTAACCATGGCGTTCCAATTCTGAGTGTTGCGTCATGTGTTTTCAAGATTTGTGGGGCTGGTTGCTGCGGGGCTTATTACGCTAGAATAACAGCTACCTTCCATTCCTGCCTCAGCACATTCGCTAAATAGGAGCACAGCCTAGAGCTAGCCAGAAGCGCTTGAAAATCTATTCAGCAGCATGTGATGCACTTGTGTTTAGAACTAAAGCACACGCTGCAATAAAATGGGATTTTCTGCAGTATGCTATCTCATTTAAAACAAAAGATCAAACGGTGTATTTCGTCAGGCAAATGCATTTTGAAACTTACGACGCTTTTTTAGGAAATAGCTTTTCTCATTGAGATAACTACACAGTGCCTCCCGAGTGGCTGCTGTGAGAAAGGCGCAGACACGGAACCCGATTTTTCCCGCACAATGGCGCACCCGGCCGTGATAATGCCCGTATACAATGCGTAGCGCTGCGTGTCCCGGACAATAGACACGGCTCTGTAGTCTGGAAAGACTTGGCTTCTATTGATTGGGCACATGCAAGAGCACGACCTTTCTGTCCCACAGAGAAAAGCGTCTGCGCTGTGAGACGTGGCAAGGGAGCCAGTTGTGACACACTGTGGTGGTGCCACACCCACCTTCATTTGGTTTTCTCGAAAAGCAGTCAGAGAACGATAAGAATGATAAATTGAATTAATCGCACGGCAACCATTATTTGATGTTGTATTATTCACAACAAATTATCAGTACACCGCGAATTTCACAGGAGCACCGTCGCGTGAGTCCTTATTACAAAATTGCATTGGTGCAACCTAGATAAATTACACTCCGTACATGACACCTTAGTTCTTGCCAGAAAGAATGAGTGCCTATTTGTCAATGCTATGTGCATGTAACCACGTTTTCCGGAATGAATGAAAATGCTGAACGCGCATGTAGATTGAACAGAAACACAGCGGTTCTTTCAAAAATTAAAAAAGGAGCTTCTCGGTAATGCGATTTCTTAGCGGATCTACTGCTGTACTGGGAAAGTAGGTGATCGCATGCAGAACACGCATGGCCGAAAAGAGGCGTATCTGGATTTTGACTGGGCCACGCGCACCGCGTTCCGCCTCCTATGAGGCTATAGCCTCGTGCAAACGACCAGTGCGTTTCCAGCGTGCGCCTGGCGCCATCTCTGGCGAGTGGCGCATACCATTATCAATTTAGTACCTAGTGTGTACTTCTAGTATGCATTGTAGGGACTTGACGAATCTGAAAACAAGCCCATAGTTATGCAAATGAGGTAAAGCACAAAACATTTGCAGAATGAAGCGAATGCTACGTAGGCTAGAAATTTATTTCCAGAGACTCTACTACGGAAGAATCTACTTTAAAACCAAGATTCCTCCGGGTATTGAGAACTATTTAACAAGATTGTATAATTTCATCACGCACTGAAAAATAGGATTTGAAATCGAATGTTCATACATTCTTGTTTTCATTGAAAGAAAGGAGTGAGGCATCGCGTTTCGGACAACTGTTTATCGCCAAAATTCGAAAATTCAATATTGCAGCTCAGCATATGATTGTCATTTACCGTGCCTTAACCAAGAAAATCTTCACATTTGTTCGAGAAAATAAAAATGATGTTCATTCTTTTACGCATACTCTATAGAATTTCCTTTACATACTCTTTCGAAAGTCACGTGGTTCCTGGGACGGAACAGCTGTCAACATCACCATCGAAATATTACTGATATTGAAACAATTTTTTTATGGTAATTGATAACGTGGAGACTAGAAGTTCTGCTGTTTGGTTGTTGTTTTTCAATGCTGTGAATTTATTTTTCGAACATGCTGAAGAAATGCATTTTATTCCAATCCCTTTAAGGTCACCTCATAATAACAGCATTAAAATTATCACCATAGCAGCCAAGTTAGGACCGTGCAAAGCAGTGTTGCCCGACGGCGAGCTGTGTCCTGTGCCTCCTGAGCTCACCTCATCTCGATCATTTTCTTGATCTCATCTGCCCACATTTCATCTTACCGATCTCTCAAGCTCCACTTACCTTTCGTACGAAATAATTGTCTTACACCACCGGGTCGTCTGCGATTTGTTCTTCACATTCTGTGCCCGCTTAAATCCAGTGTAGAGACGTTGTACGCAAAGTAGGAAACGAGCATATATAGCTTCCACCGAAAATTGCAGAATGATTCTTTAGATGAAGTATTTCTCGACCGCAAAATTTCCACCAATATTTCAACGATCTATTGATTCCACGCTGTACTTTCGGTACCAATGCTGCGCACTCTATATGTCTTTCCCGCAGCTCATCGATTCTCTTTGTGTTTACTTCGGATCTTATCGCCGTGAAAAACAAAATGTCTTTCATAAAGTCTACACAAAAATGCTTTTATGCTTCTGGGGAGCTACCGTGACAACCGCTGCTGTGGCAGTTCACCCTCGCAGAATATCCTACTGGTTCGGCTTCTATAACTGTCCGCTACTTTATTCATAACGCCTGTACGTGAGCATCCGGCATAGTAATTCTACTGAATTATTGATCAGTGGCCGCATATTGCATGCTGCATTATAGGGGCTGGTTGCCTGGGCGTTATGCATTCCGCCTCAATCTTTATTCCTCCCCGAGACATATGTGCAGTGCATTGAGGACTGCGATCAAGAAGCAGCGCTTCTCGGAAGCATGCTGCTCTCAAGCGTTCAAGATTGAACCGTGCAGGTCTGATAGCCGTCGCTTCGCGCTTTTATAGCTTCCAATGCACTGTTCTCAATTGAGGTATCATAGGCTGTACGTATGAAGTCCGCGCGTGTGGTTGTACTCACGGCGCGATCACAATACTGGGCCGGTACGCAAATGTCCCACCTCAAGATTTTCGATGAATACCTATAGTGCAACTTGCCTATCACCCTATTCTTTTTGCGTTACTGTACTGGTGTCGATGAAGAGCCTAAGAGATTCGAGAAGGTGCAAGGAATATATTTGGCCTTACGCCTGTGTGTTTTGGTTCGCGTAGGGCTAAATGTAATGCTTTTCGAATTAGCTCTAACTAAAACATGCAAATAAGCAGCTCTCAGAATCCTTTGACACGATAAGACGTTAAGAAACCGCTGCTGCTGTCTTCAGTATTACTTCAAGAGGCGGTTTAGAGGAGACATCTCGCATCTCTTTATCCATTACCTTTAAAACCCGGAGGTAGATTTTTTCGTTTGTCAATCCCGAATCCAGGAACTTGTAGGAACAAAGGAAAACAGCAAAAACATTTCTTGATTCTTTTAGCATTTTTCACAGAGAAAGGCGTGATATTTATCTGAAAGCGATGTTGGATAATTTTTTGTGCTTCGAGAAGCAACCACACAAATCCTTCAAAAATGTTTGGTGGGCCAGTGGGTATTAATACATGATGAACCTGAATCACGTGACAAAAGAAATGTTTTTCTGCTTCAGAGACAGAAGCTTCTTTCTGTTAAACCCTTCGGGTGATAGCGCTCATACCCTTTCTTTCTTCACCTCTATCTGTAACGAAAAATTAAGTGTTCTGTTCCTTTCATTATGCACGCAAAATGTTCAACACATAGAGGGAATGGAAGTGGTGGTTCGAAAATTACATGCCTTAGCTGTCTTTCTCGAAACGAGTGCCGGATGGTGGGTGTTGGCGCTCGTTAAAGGTGAAATACCGCTTGTGGATATGTGAATGGAGGGGGGGGGGGCGTGAGCCTATGAGAGAGGTGGGTTTGGTTGGAGAATGCGTTTAGGGAATAATTTGCGTATCTAGTGCGTGAACATGAGAAGCATTTGTGACTTTTCTGTGAGGTTTAGAGGATTTCAGACTAAATAGTGAATGGTGTTATAAAAGGAAGAAATGAAATGCACCTCGTGGTGTAATGCATATTGAAAGGCCGACAAATAGATATGAGCTAAGAACTTTTCACTCAGCTCCCAAGGAAAATAATTGTTCCCGTTATTATTGCTCTTTCAATACCTTCGGGCCCCTTGTCCACATCTAACCAGCCATAAGGCGTATGTAGAGGCGTCAAATACTTTAACTATCTCACAAGACTGGTGACTGTTCGGGAGGCCAGCCACCGATTACGGAGCATAAGAAAACCATCAAACGCGTGGCATAGCTAAACATTCCGGTTCCTGTAAGCTCACATTCAAGCAAGAAAGGACGTGAGAAATAATCATATCAGGAACTGCAGGCCTGCCAATTCTCAACATCGGGCCATCCCTGCGGGTAGTAAAACGACCATCTAGTGATTTCCTCCATGCTTAACGGACGTCTTTCCTGGCACGGAGATAAGATGAAAAGCCACCACTGGAGGTTACGTCCGACAGTGAAATCAAAGGGAAAAAAAACTGCAGAGAATGTTTACTACATTGGAATCAGTGCGAAAACATGGATTTGTGCTACGAAGGAGACGAGCATGAGCACGCAGTGCCGCGGGATCGAGCGCTCGCTCTAGGCCAGCTGACAGACAGACAGACAGACAGACAGACAGACAGACAGACAGACAGACAGACAGACAGACAGACAGACAGACAGACAGACAGACAGACAGACAGACAGACAGACAGACAGACAGACAGACAGACAGACAGACAGACAGACAGACAGACAGACAGACAGACAGACAGACAGACAGACAGACAGACAGACAGACAGACAGACAGACAGACAGACAGACAGACAGACAGACAGACAGACAGACAGACAGACAGACAGACAGACAGACAGACAGACAGACAGACAGACAGACAGACAGACAGACAGACAGACAGACAGACAGACAGACAGACAGACAGACAGACAGACAGACAGACAGACAGACAGACAGACAGACAGACAGACAGACAGACAGACAGACAGACAGACAGACAGACAGACAGACAGACAGACAGACAGACAGACAGACAGACAGACAGACAGACAGACAGACAGACAGACAGACAGACAGACAGACAGACAGACAGACAGACAGACAGACAGACAGACAGACAGACAGACTGACTGACTGACTGACTGACTGACTGACTGACTGACTGACTGACTGACTGACTGACTGACTGACTGACTGACTGACTGACTGACTGACTGACTGAGGTTGCTGAGAGGAAGAAGAAAGAGGAATGTGCACAGGCCTGACTACTGGCTCAAGCCGAGCCACGCTCGTTGCCGCGTGCTGAAAAAAGGAGGGGTAAAGGATAAGAGAGCAAAGAGTGAAAGAAAAGACGCGCCGCGATAATATGCACGGGCCGATCCGGAAGTCAGTGCAATACCGGGCCGACCCGCGCCAGAGTGCTTAAAGCCAAGCACTCCGCCACATTCCAAAAATAAGTTTAATATCTTAGGTCCAACGACCCGCTGCAGATATTTAATCAGGTATCAGGTATCATGTATACGCCAGCTGCGAAGAGACAACGATTCGATGGGTACTAACGCCGACAAAAATCTCTCGTTAGCTGTGAACAGATAACGAAAGTTTTTTGTCGGCGTTAGTACCCATCGAATTAGTGCTTACACACTTATGAAATATTGAGAGAGCTGCTAAATCTGAAGTCTGCCCAGAGATCTGCTCGTTGAAGATAGCCAACAAGAAATCACGAGCGTGAATACCTGCGACAGAAATAATTTCAGGTAGGGTTTGCGCTGCCGAAGTGGAGGCCCAATTTCAAGTATTTCAGCAGCTTGCCTGTGTTCGTCATTCTGGATAGGCACACCATTTTCTGAGAAAAGGAAATTAGCTAGTCATACATTCCATTAAACGCCAATATATACCGCACGCTCGATTTCATCTACAATGCGTCTGTTTTGTGCTTACGATTGCTGATATCAATGTGTTGGGTCGTTTCTTTGTGTGCCACTGATGACGCCCAAGTATTGTGTATAAAAGATCACTAGTTCCCTCCATTAAAACCAGTTTTAAGTTCGCTCTCTATGTTTTTGTCTCTCTTCTCGTACTGTGAAAATTAACGGCTTCGATCCACCATGTTTTCTCAATATTCGCCTGGTCACCACTGCAGTAAACGTTTTATGAGTGCCAAGCAACCTAATTTTTAATACTGACATTCTGTATATTATCGTGAAGAGAGTTTTTTCTTTTCGTTGCTACATCACCGGCCGAATAACAGCAAGACTCTTTGAATTAGAACGTACATTCTTCTAGACATTTATACCAAAATTGCCTCTAATGCTCTGTTCTTGCCGCTATCCTGGACGAACGCAGTACGAAAAGGAGGACGCCCAATGACATCATTTCACTGCAACTAAAACCTTGCTTTTAAAAAGGCGCATGCAGTTCCTACTCTTTTAGTGTTCTACTATATAAAGTAGTATAAAACTCATTTTGCTTTTCTCTCATAGGTACGCTCTTCGATCGATTTTATACTGGGTCCAAATAAAAAGTAATATATGCATAAATTCAGCAGAAAACAATTTTCGCGCACCTTGAGCTTGGCGCATGATAGCCTTAGATGGTTATGCGCCGTTAAACCCAACACAACAACAACATAATATATGCATAGATATCGGAAGGCGCAGTGCCAAGTTGAAGTAAAAACAGCATCCGTGGTCATGCCACTCACTATCTGGAAGTTAGCGGCCGCGCATAGCAGTCATGCAATGAAATACAAATATGAGCGTCTGCGTCATTGCAAGGACGAGTGCTTCGAGCAAGGCCGCGGGCAACGTATGAACTATGGCAATGAGAATAACATTTCGTAAATCGCATATTCCAGGCTAGAAGCAATACCGCTTTTACCTTGTCGCCTTTACGAGGAGTTGACCTGAGAACTACACCAGCAATGTTTTATGATTTTAAAGAAAACATCACCTTTAGTTTGTTCATTGCTTGTTACGCATAATTATTCAAGCAGATTTCAAAAGCACCATAAAATTTGCGACACATTTTCAGGTCGCAATTTCTATTTCGTTGTTCCATTTCAGAGCCAGAGCAACTTTTACCGAAAATCACACGCACACCTCCTGTCTGTTTTTCGTTCGACCAGCAGAAATATCTTCAGAAAGTTTTGCCAAACGGAAAAAGTTCCTGCCGACCAGTACAACCTAATTTTATCGGCGCATTCATTGTACTTCCCATAAAAGCCTACTGCCGAGAAAGTTTACCAAACTGGATTTCGAGAGTAAATGACTTTCTTGTTTTTTGCTTAGCTGATTCTTTGCAGTCCTCGTTTGCATTGCTCTCTCTCGAAAGCACCGATGCCAGCACTTTCAGTCTTCCTCGACTTTTTCTGTAACTGAAGAAACAGAATCTCCGCGAAATTAACTAGACTCAGAATTCACGAACGTCCATAGCCAAAGCACGTTACGACAGAGAAGTCAGAGGTGAACAATGCTTCATTGCAGAAGCTTCGAAGAAGATTCAATTTTTTGCTCATGCGCAGATCAGACGGGGCGTAAGGAGCAAAGTTTGCTTTTGTATACGTAATCCTGCCGTATTTACAAGCTCTTACAAAGGGTTTGTTTTCCTTAAGTGCTATGAGTGGTTGTAATGCAGAAAATATAAAATTTTGACGAACAGCCACACATACAAAATCCAAAGTTTGAAATGAGATGTATTATAACCGCACACTCTTTTGTTTTCGGAGCCACCAATCCGACCCAAGTCATCATTCCAGGCTTTTGCGCCTTGAGAACTCTATGTCCGGGAACTTTTTACTACTTGTGCATATTTGTTGCGAGAAACGCACCTACATCAAAATGGCACTAACTGCCGCCAGTTATTGCTTGCTGTTTATACAGAGATAGGCGCTCAAATAAGATTTTCCGGCTGATTAAAGTGCACATCTAAATATTATTTGATATTACCTGTGTCCTGAAGAACAGTCGTCTCAAAGCTGCTAAGACAAATTGGAGTAAATGTGCAAGACGTTCATCGAATGTTTTTTCACTGAATACTATGGTTTGTAGAGCACTCTTCACGCAGTTTCTTTTTGTACGTTTTAGTTTATTAGAGACTTATTTCTCTGCCAGTGCAGGTTAAGAGGAGCGCACGCTACAAAGCAACTATTTTAATGTCAGTGACTGGGCGAGTGAACGAAATTAATGACCGGTCAGAATATTCTGATTTAATGGCCACATCAGTGGCATATTCGATATCTGCATGAAATTCTGATCTTGATAACGACACACTTCCACTACCACTATACGAAGTTCCACGCCTATATTTGCAAAAAAGTGTTGCTTTGCATTCAGCGCCAAAAATATTTTACCCGGATAACCACAAAATTTATTCCCAAAATACGACTCGAATTCGGCAAACCTTTTTAAAATAGTCATAATTTTTTGGTCTGTCTAGTTCAGATCTAAAGACGTATTAGTTCATTGGTTTCTGGCTAGAATTAACACAGAAAGTTGAACAAAGTAAGAGCTGATTTTGAGGGTGGCTTTCCCTTAGTGTATACCATATTAATGGGTCACAGGGTGCTGAAATATGCCGTATTTATTTGATCTGATGTGCTGTAAATGACTGCAAAGTGCGTTGACGTTTTTCCGTCCTAAAAACAAGGTTTCATCATTCGTAGGAACATGCGCTTCTCAGCACGTTAGAATCGTCGCCGGAGCTCTCGTTGTCATCTAAAGACCTCTCCACCTCGCAAAGGAAGAGAGAGTCACTGTCGGAAACAAATTGTAGACCCTGATCCTCTGCAAAGCTGCTCTAAGGAACTGCTCCAAGCAGCAGCTCTTTTTCTCAGTACATCGTCGCCATCGGCTTTCTTCATTGTGACGTCATTCTGAAATGACTGTTGAGAGGCTTCAAAAAACGAGCTCAAGGAACGAAACGCATTTTTTCACCGATAACTACTGCACTCTAGTGCATAAATGGCAAGTAACGCAATTACAGAAATTTACTCGTCTTTGGCGTCGGCCGCAGATAAACATGGGGCCGGACCAGTGTGACCCACCGTTGGTATTATTGGGGCAGTCTCCCAGGACAAGTACTGTGGGAGTTGGCTGTTAAAGGGTTAAAGAATAAAAACGCGCTCATACTAGCGCTGCTAAAACACATATCATATGAGATATCATGATTCGCATTTTCGATAAGAAGTGCAACGCTTCTCATAACACCAGAGCGAGAAACAATACGGGTTGTGTAATTTTAACGCATGTTGCAGTACGCGAATTTTTCTGCACTATTTGCTGCCGTTAAGGAGCAAGCTGAGAAAAACAGATGAAGAGAAATTTTAGATGAATGACGAAATCTTGACCATGTACTTTGCATTATCCTTTTGCCCGCAAGTTTGAGAAAATGCAAAAGTGGCCTTCACATTACTGTGCGTGCCTAGATGAATTATAAAACAAGAAGGCGCTCAAAAGGTATTAAACTAAGTGTAAAAACAAAAAACACACTGCGGAAGAGACGTTGCAATTAGAGATTAGAGATGAGCAACCTGAGACGGGCTCGACGCGCTTGCTAGGTGTTGCCTGGCGTTGCTAAACCGGGTGCAAAAACACTGCATTTTTTCTTCATATTTTATTCGAAAGAAGGCAGAAATATCTCTTGCGTATGTTCTTTTAAAGCTCTTCGATGATACGCTTGTCTTCTTCCATTTTCATATCAATGCTTTATGATCAGAGTCCTTCAAAGCTTTACGTTCCTCTGAAAACGAGATGTTTTCATTGGTGTTGAGCTTCAGAAGTTAAATCGAACTTGAATAAGAACAGAGGCCTTCTCTGCGCTTGCCTGTTGCATCTGACTTGAGTTTCAGATAAAAAAAGGTTTCTTTTTTCTTCTTCTAGAGATTACTCCCGAACTATGAGGGCGTTTTCTTTCAAATGCACTCGCCGTGTTTGATCCAACGCTGTGCAGAATAAAAATAATCGCATGACTTGTGTTCTACAGTGACTCACATCATTTCCTTTCGAGTATTGTTACGCATGCTTTCATTCCCTGAAAAGCCTAATGAATACAGTATAGCATACGCAGCAGAAAGAGTGGACACCTTATATAGTGAAAAAAAACCCCAAAGGAAGGCACCGAGTATAGAGCATGTTGCGTGAAACAGAGCTCATTTTGCAAGTCCTCATCCTTTGCGCCAACATTCTGTTTACCTTATAATGTGTCAGACACAAATATACCTTTTCTTGAGTTCAGTGGATCAATTGGCCCCAGATAACGCGATATGCAAACTCTGGACACTTAGAAGTATAGCAGGGAAATAAGTGGCTAATTATTATCCGTATGTTTTCATTTGGAAGACATTCTACTTTAAGAACGCGAGTTAAGTATGAGTCACCGAAAGGGGGCTGTATATATTATACAGCTAGCTAGTGTAGAAATATCTGCCGCATTCGCATCAAGCGCTGCGCGTTGATTATCGTAGTCCTCATGCGTCCGCAAACAGCTGAAACAGACAGGTGCGTACTGGACGAACGAGAACAAGAAGTTTATTTCCGTCTTAGAGCGGCCCCCCAACAAAAGTGAAAAAAGAAATTGGTGAAGACGGGCAGATGACCAGGATTGTGCATGTGGGATGAAGAGGCGCTGGAAACGTAAAAGCGCAGCGGCGAAAATGTAGGGCTACGGACAGAAACACACGGAGCTTCGCAGATGGAGAGTGCGAAACAGCAGCGACAGAGCGGCGAATAAAGAGGGCACCACCAAACTTAATTATAACATAGAGGCTGTCGGAGCAGGCAGTCCCGAAAGGTCGGCATAGTAAATGAGTGGCTCCTGTAATAGTGTTAAGCATGTAGCGAAAAACGCATGAAGTGGAAAGTGCAGGTGGTGACCGCAAATCCGGATCGCTACCGTGAAATGACTAGAAGGATAAGAATGGTGTGGAGCGCATTTGGCAGCTTCCTTCAGGTCATAAATTGCAGTTCATCTTTATTCCTCGGGAGGAAGGCATATAAGAGTTGTATCTTACCGGTACTTACCTATGAAGCAGAAACATGGAAGCTAACGAAAAGGCTTCAACTTCAGGAAAGCTCAGCGAGCAATGAAAAGAAACTCGATAGGTGTAGCGCTAAAAAATACGAAGAGGGCAGAGTGGGTCAGGAATCAAACCCGTGTTAATGACACCTTGGTCGAACTCAAGTGGAACAAATGGGCCTGGGGAGGGCATGCTATGCGATAGCAAAATGACCGATGGTCGATGAGAGGAACAGTCTGAATTCCAAAGGAAGGGAATCGCAGCAGGGGGCGGCAGAAAGTTAGGTGGCCCGATGAGATTAAGAAGCTTGCGGGGATGCAGTGGCCGCAGCCGGAACAGGAGAGGGTTAAGTGGAGAGACGCGGGAAATGCCTTTGCCCTGCAGTGGTCGTAGTCTGGCTGATTATGACAGAAAAACGGCGTGTGGAAGCTCATGTTCTCGACACTTAGCGTAAGCGTAAGTAAAGACAATGGAAAGAACAATAAACGAAAGGGGGCGGTGGCATCGTTGTAGCATATTATGTACGCATAAAGCAAACCCCAATGCAAGAAAAAAGCACACGCACTCAAATGTGATCATTCGGCTACCGAAGCAATAACTGCCCTTTCAGGCAAAACAGTTTTATGGCCTGTATGCGAGCGCATATTAATTCGAGATTTTTCTCATGATACCTATACAGGGGCTTAAGGTATAAATATCCTCCGCCACACAAGGCACTAACAAAGGAAGAGGCTACCGGGTGGCGCAGACTGCAGACGGGTATTTTTCCAAATTTACACATACTAAACAAGATGTTTCCGACACAATACAGAGCCACATGCCCGTGGTGCGGGGCGGTACCAACGCTGTACCACATCACATGGTAGTGTGAGCGAAACATAAAATTCCACCAACACAAACACACAAGTCCGGAGCAATGGGAGAGCCGGCTCGTCAGCAGCGAGCTCACGGTCCAAAGGACCCTGGTGCAGCACGCTTACGAGGCAGCGCGGCTCAGCGGAGCCCTGGAATGAGGGCCCGACCTTGAGAAGACGGGATCCGGGATCGCCTGATATGAAGACGACGCGGATCCTGCTGCCGCCGAACTACGCAAATGTTCAATAAAAGTTTTTCACTCACTCACTCATGATTTTTGGGTCGGCATTCTGCACGTCATGTTTGCGTCTCTATTGGCTGGGAGTACACTTGCTTAATAACGTTTTATGGTCGTACTCATGCACCATAAATCCCTGCGGAAACTATAGTGTTGTAAATAGTGGGGCTTTGTTCCAATTTCAATGTGCTAGAACTAAACCCACGGGTCTAAGATTTCGCCGATCTTCATTTGCCCGAAGCCTATGGCAGGTGGCCTACCTGCCATGGTGAGGACACCTGCCATGGTGGGCAGGTGGCAACCAGCCCACCGTGTCGCCACACCACGCTCCCACCTGTGTCTCACAAGCGTCACCGGAGCCAGCACCTAGCTGCCATCGGAGGGCAGTGGCGCATTGCGTATCCGCTGCAGCACTGCGCCAAGATAAGTGCTCCGAGCTATATATCAGAATAAAGTAGAGGACTAATCCCACATTGCGATTTCTCCGATGTTTGTCTGAAAGCTGCTTGACCTTGAACATAAAGCCTCGCAACGAACTCTATGTGAATCTAAAAGTGTAGCGCATGTATTCGCATTTGGCCTAACTACGCTATCATCGGCAGTTTGGTTTTACTTTCTAGCCCGAACTATTCTCTAAAGCAGAAGCTCCCTGACGTAAATAAATGACACTGTTTAGCACCATAGCTGTGCTGTTGCATATGCGACGTCAAGCTTAAATATTTGTGCACGCGCACCATCACTACACTTTAAGAACTAAGTGGAAGACCATTGTGGTGGCCCACCTGATGTGCTCCGGGCTGCAGCTTCCAATGATGATATAAAAGCCTGCGCTGCTTGCTCAGTGTCGTCGCCTACGCGCATTGCTTCCTAGCGCGACCTGACACTGTGTTTGACGGTGCATTCTTCGAGAGCAGTCTTGCAGAAACGTGCACAACGGAGCGCGAAAAGCCTTTCCTTGTTAGGGGTCTCATAGAGAAGCAGTTTCTGTTGGCTGCACTCTCGAGGAAGTGGAATAGCAAGCCCCGAGTGAACCGTTATCTGAAGCGTCAGGCAGCCACATCATACATGCGAAGTCGAGCGACCTCCGAGACTTCCTTCAGTGATGCCCGCCCGCGCTAAGTAATGTTTGGAAATTTGTAATGCCTACGTAGCTAAGTTCCATTTTCTGTTTCAAACACTGCTGGGAGGACAGGATTTCCTAGACGTGATAAATTTTATGCCTGTTCTCACAAGGATCATAGATGTTCTCCTGCAGCGGCACCAACATAGGGCCATGAGCAAAGGGGCGCTTTTGCTGTATGGTGTAGTCAATTTTATGGTGATTTGATAAGCCTGGCTTAGTTTGAGCTTAATTCTTTAGTAATAGGGGAAGGAATCGAGGTGATTTTGAAAGTTTGTGGACCGTGCTGTGTCCACTGAGGATCAAACAGAACCACTCCGGCTTTTTACGGTGACATTAGTGTGCAGTATTCTTTGCTTTACTTCTAACGCTAGGATTCCAACACGAACTTAGTTTAGTTTATGTGATTTTAACGTCTCAAAGCGACTCACGCTATGACGCCTTACTGAAGGGCTCCGGAAATTTCGACCATCTGATGTTCTGTAATGTGCACTGACATCGCGCAGTGTACGGACCGCTCGAATTCCTGATGACTTTTCCACATCGATCGAATACGAAGGCACGAGTTGAATTTTATCTGCACGCGCAAAGAATTCACATGTGTCAGCAAAACTTTTAATAATAATGTTTTTATTGTCTTCTCGCTTAAGAAAAGCTAGCTTTTTTGTAGCGCTTGGTATCGCTCATATTTGAAAGACAGTACATCGGTCTCGACTGAAGACGCTCACTGGGCTGAACTGTACTTTAGAGTCGATTACGCTTAGAACTCACATTTTTAAATAAATGCTGCTTTTAAGAGCTCCCTCGTTATTTCTAAGAAAGCAGTGTTTCTGAGAGAAAGAAATAACAGCTCAAATCAAGTGAGCAGTTCAGTTCATTAATATAAGCTGAAGCCCTCAGAGTACGCCATTACAACTGGGCATCCCTCTACGCCACATAGTTGTGTATCATCTCAACGAGAAATGAATATTGATTTATGTACCTTCTCTTCGGGCTTATACTTTATGTGCATTATTTCTAGAACTAGCAATACATAATGGAATAGGAGAACCCCGAACCTCTACAGCGCTGTATTTAGCATTTTAAATTATGTTCACTTAAGTGAGCCTTTATATTTTGCTTTTACTGCCAATGTCACAGTTCGGATACAAAGAAGGAAGCAGGAGAAGCTGGTTTCGTTAAAAATGCTGATGAGACAGTTGATTTCTGGGCAAAAGCCTTAGGTTAAACTGAAGCGTTCGCTCCTGATTACAACGCGTAGTACAGGCAACCAATTGCCAAAAGTAAATGTCTCGAATTGAATTTGCGCGCGTTCAGAGTTCTGCTTGATGAAGCAACTAATTCTTTTGTGATGGAGCCTTGAATTTAAAGTATATTTACGGCAGCTTCATACTTCCGGTCTATGAAACGTGTCTCGCGTATAGAATACGCAGCCTGATGGTGGCCCTTGATGGCAGCCAAGGTTTTTTTTCCGCTTAATACTGCTCAAAGCGAGCGTAATCAGTCTGTAAATCACGTTAGGCAACGAAAACAACACACTGGGCCCGAGAAACAGGCTTCTTTTTCCGATGGATAATTTCTTCCGGTGTAATTTACAATGCTCCATAACTACGCGATTGATGGAATGTAATTTTACCCGCGAGCTCGTTCTGCGTCTTAAAAACTATTGGTCAGCTGGGCCTGCTCAAATGGCCAGTGTAAACGTCAGTTTTGTTTGTCGTCATTGCTCTCATAGTACCCCGTGGTCCTTATTGGGAACAAAACATTGCAGCCAACCCTCGGAAACTTATTTTGGGTGCTAAAGAAACAGAAACGCGTGGTTCCCACAAAAGGTAATCAAGTGCAGTACACTGACCTACGTGTCCACACAGCCAAGATCTCAGGAAGCATGAATCATGAGAGCGAGATTCTTGAATGAGCTGTTTTGGTATTATGTTCGAATTACTAATACTAAAGAATCGTTCTTCCACATTTTCAAATATTATTGTTGCTTGTAATATGATAGCGCTGTAAATTTGAAAGATGATGTCAACCGTTTACGCTCCCATTACAGTTTGTTACTGTTTGGTGTCTCTAGTATGGCGCTATTAGCTTGCAGTGAATTGTGAAAGGCAGACCATAAAAAGTGAAAAGTATGAAACTGATAAAGCAGCATCCCTACTGGAGCGGGGTAGGCGCCTTTTCTGGGTTAGCTTCGGCAAGTTGATTGCCTTGTTTCTGTAACTTGAACACAATTTCAGTCAGCTCCTTCTATCAGGTTAATATGCTGTGTACTAAGCTGGAGACTATAAAAGTCACGTTAATCAAAGAATAATTGGGCAAATTTCAATAATCCTGCACCTTGTCAAGGGATGACCTCGTTGGAGTTTGGCTTATGTTACGTGTACAACAATGTTACCAGCCAAGCTGGCTTAGTGGCAATGCCAGTCAGCTGGTGAGCTCAGGTTGGCGGAATGGAATATTGGCCCTAGAGGCAGCAGTTTATTTGATTGAAGAAGTTAGGCTTTTAACAACCATAAATCCCAATACGCTCCGCGTTAATTACTGAATGCTAGCAGTACTTGATGCTGAGGCACATGCGTGCACTTGAGCTAGTCTGGTGGCTTGTCTGGCATCCCTCTCTGCGTAGATGTGATTCGCGTGCTATCCGAAGTACAGGGAAAGTTCGCAAAACGGGTTTCAGTGTTGCTCCGATGCAGCCAAAATGCGAAGCTCTCCCCATGCTGTCAGATGATAGTGCGCGTTTGCGAACCTCAGATGTTACAGTTTTATCCTGAGCCCTTCACTGACGTGTGTGTCATAGCCCATATGCGAGTTTCTGACATCTAACCTATTTTAGCGCAAAAAACACATACCATGATATACGTCTCTGTACAAAACGTACTGACAGCGGGGGCTACGGCAAGTGCTGCTGCAGGGAGAAGTTTGTTATCCTGCATTGAATTGAGCAGCGTTCTTCTGTAATATTTCTACAGCGTTTCTGCAGTTTTAGTGAGGAATACATAATGCTGATTTAACTGATATTGGGGTTAAAAATATTTGCTCATTCTTTTTTCAGATATAAATCATTATCTTACCGCAGTTACAATTTAGCTAGCCAAGCGTGTAGAATCCTGCTGGCAAAAAAGCGTCATACTGAATATAAAGACTCCTTTAAACCCCAGGTTTAACGAACATTCGTAGTTTCCTAAATACAGGGCAATTAAAAGTTAAAAAATTCGAAAACAAGTTAGGAGCAGCTGCGAAAGTCACAATTTTAAAATTCGTGTCAATTATCCAGGCAGTCAAGAAATTTCAGTTTTTGAAATTTAAATTAACGTAGTGCAGTTTTTATAGAGGAATAATGCTTTTGTATCCGCGGCGAATTCTCACTTTGGCGAATTCTCATTTAGAACTAAAATCGAAAGTGTGAAGCTATGGAGAACAACACGGCGCTACCCGAATCTATCACCACACAGGAAAAAAAACACTTGTAAATGCAGATCAGAAGAGGAGCAGCGTGGTGACAACGATGAAGAGGAGGACCGGAGGAAAAAGAAGGACAGTGTCTGTGCGGCAATGTGGGCATGTGCCATTGTATGAGGTTAACAGCAACAACACCAGCAAGAACCAACGGACAAAGATGGGTACTGCGGCTGAGGCGGCACTCCGCTGCCTGCCCGTGGTACGGGCCGTCCTCGAGCGGTTGCCCGTCGAAGACCTGTTCAGCTGCGCGCGCTACGCCGAGCTCTGGGAACTGGTTGCCGTCGAGCAGCTCAGCGAGAAACTTAGTTTTTTCGTTCTGCTCCAAGATTATTTCGGCCATGCATCATCGGACCGCGCGCTCGTCGAGGAACTGCGGTGGCGCCTCTGCCTGGCACACAAGGCGCGTAGGGAACCTGCGTCGGCGATCGTTTTCTGCTCCGACAAGCAGTACGAAGCAGTGAGCGTCGCTTCGTGTTTCCCGGACGACACCAGTGTCGTCCAGGTCTTCGTGCCAAGTCCTGTCTCGCTCCAACGAAGAGGTGTTCAGAAACGACGCGCTGCCGGTCTTTGCTTACTGGTACTTTTTGAGCGGTGCCCCGGCACCGAACTTGTCTCTGAGTGTCTACCAGGAGCTCCATGTTTGCCAAGAAATGATAAGTCGCCCTTGGTCGCAGAGTTTCCCAACGCCAGGCATAGGCGCTATCGCTTGACCGGAAAGGTGACGTACCGCCACCGGGAGACTGGAAAACCTGCCCGCTTCGCACTCTACGCCAGCAGCGCATTCAGCCCTGCGACCTTCCGGAGACCACCCAGCCTCTATCACGTAGCCAGCAGCGTGCTGTGGACGACGGGCCTCAAAGTGCTTAAGCATCCTCCGGTAGATGCGCGTGGTCCCCCTGAATGCTGGGGCACCATGCTTTTCGGCGAGAAGGCAAGGGCAACTTCGATCAAGTACCGTGCATCTGCGACAGATCTTCAATTGCGCGATCACTTGAACCGTGTACAAAGGAACTTCGGTGACGTCGACAACGCTTTGGTCCTCTTCCTTCAAGAAGAAACAGTGAACATACCCACAGCCGAAGCAATCTGGACCGCATTTATTGGCGCAGCTGTCGTTCTGGGGACGGCAGTGGATTCCTTAGCTTTGGACGTAAATCTTGTGCCATTTAACTTAGAACCACGCGAAGAAAACGCGTCTACACATTTTCTTGAGAAACCTGTCGTCGTCGCTGTCCATGATGCCAACTAAAGCTTCTCACGCAGTGAACAGGAAGCCGAAATTTTATGCCTGTATGGTGCAGCAAAGCTTTAACTTTTGCCGCCGTTTATGCGATCTGTCTGAGGATAGGAAGCGCTTGAGCACACCTGTTACATTATTTTGCTCAAATTGCGGTCTCCGCAGAACAAGTCTCTATATGACGGTGTGCAGGACGCGAGGAACTTGCCGAGTCGTTGAGACTGGCTCATGTAAGGTACAACACACGAAATGGCCTCGGGCCCTCTGCTCACCCCGACCAGAGGCATTACGTCGCGCGAGCATCAGGTCGCTGCTTTTCTTCAGATCCTCTTCTGATTGTACACGGCTATGGAATAAAGGCTGTGTGTGTTTCTCGCACAAGAATCAACTGATTCGCTACAAGTGATTTATTCGGATGTAGGAAGCAAAACTCATGTTTTTCCTGCACAAGCGCACACTCTGAACTAGGTGAATAAATATTTAAAGAGCATAAAAATTGACACTTTATTTCGGAGCGTCAGTAATAACTCAAGCATAGCTTACGGGGGTACTCGCATTCTTTCCTTCATAGAGTTAAGTTTGCTGTCTCGAACTCATTCGATAAATAAAAAAAATGCTGTATTGAACTTTCGCTTCTGAACCATCAATACAAAGCGGAATTGTAATATTTTCGTTCACTCCAACTGCTCGTCAATTGCACAAAATTCATAATCTGTTTTGTTGAGAATTATTGACTGAGAGCAGACTAAGTTGCGAAAAAACTATGGGGATTGTTTTAATGCAGGCATAGTTTAATGGCTACCTTTCCGCCTCTCCTTTTCCGCAGGATGTCGGCCTTCCGTGCGTAGACAAAATTAGAAAACTTGAGAAATCGAAACATACGCGAGAACGTTGGGTTCCAGTGGGACTCAAACAGACGCCTTTGAATTCCCAGTCAGCGCCTCTGGCAACTCGGCTACCTCCAAAATGCTCCTTGTGAAGTTTCGACACTCTAAACTGGCAGGATTAAACATGGAGTAAGTTTTGCTCTTGCGCACTAGAAAACTATAGGGCACTATAGCGCACCAGAGGACAGCTTATTCCCTGTTTACTCCATATAGGCGTGTTCGTGTTGAGAGTGTATAGTTAGTAATTCTACTTACCTTATCCTTGTTCGATGTAGCGGCCATTGTACGTTTCTTTTAGAGCCATTTCTAGCATTTTACATGTCCAGCATTCATGGAAATATAATTTGAAGATTGGAATATTGCAAGGTGCGGCTGTGGAAATATTGAATTTAATCATCTATTCTTCCATCCCGTAGCAAAATCTTTCTTTCAATTTTTTTCCATGGCTTGTATCCAGCAGTTAAGACACTCTGAGAAAACCAATGGGAAGGTTTTGACACTAGGAAAATAAGTAGTCGTAGTAGCAAAAAATTTCAAGCCCACTGAGGAGACATCTACGGATATATTGAAGGCTATAGTGAACTCTTATGATATTTGAAAAAAATTGCGCTCATAAGCTATTTCCTGCTGAACGTTTTTGTCCAGAATGGTTGGGTATAATCGCGGTTTGCTCGTCCTCCAAGGCACCGTTTAGTGCAAAGAATCAAAAGCCCTTACATTTGCCAAGTTGAATTCCGTTGCGTAATTGCAGTTGGACGGTACCATACTTCTCCAGTTTTGTCGCTTCAACAGTGTCGACCGATTACCACTATAGGTGGCTATTCAGAAGTATTTCTACATTTCTTTAAATACTGTGCTCCATATTCCACTATTGTTTACGTGGTCTTCAATCCGTCTCTGCACGCATAAAACAGGACTTTAGACTGGCGGTTCGAACCCGACCGCGGTGGCTGCGTTTTTATGGAGGAAAAACGCTAAGGCGCCCGTGTGCTGTGCGGTGTCAGTGCACGTTAAAGATCCCCAGGTGGTCGAAATTATTACGGAGCCCTCCACTACGGCATCTCCTTCTTCCTTTCTTCTTTCGCTCCCTCCCTTGTCCCTTCCCTTACGGCGCGGTTCAGGTGTCCAACGATATATGAGACAGATACTGCGCCTTTTCCTTCTCCAAAAACCAATTATTATTATTATTATTAATATTATACTGGCGAATTCAAATGATTTTCGCATTTGTGCTTAAAGGCCGCGGCAGTAAAGGTCCGAAAAAAAAAAGCAAAAAATACTGACGCCAAAGAGAAGAAACAGTAAATTAGACTAATGAACGAACTGTTTTTTCAGCGTTTGTTCTTTTTTTTGCGCCCATGCATTGTTTTACTTTACAGGCACGGCGGCGAGAAACGAGCACAGTGAAACATGCCATGCCCCGAAGAGAAATATTAGAAGAGGTCAAAGCCTCTGGTGTCATCTCGGCTTCGCTGGCCGTATTGACACGAGGATTGGAAGTAGAAGAGGAAAGAGATCGCAGCCTCTAGAAGTAGACGACGCTGAAGTGTAGGTTCGTTTCTCTGGTGCCCTCGTTCAGCCGCTGCAATTCCTTTTCAGTGTAACAACTGTTACACATCTGGTGGAGGTGCTGGGTACGCTTCCCGACCTGCGTACGCCTACGAGATAAAGACGGCACTCACACCGGTCCATCAGCGCCCAAGCCGCCGCCTCCGCGGTGAGACACCTGAGTTCGGGCCTCTTGACAACCCGACGAGGAAGACGCAGCCTCGACCGACGGTCCCACCGGAAATGGCCACAGACAGTAGGTTCCCGGCGCCCATCCTCTACCACACGCCGCGAACACCGCCATCTTTTCACGGCGACGTGTACGAAGATGCGGAAGACTGGCTGGACACCTTCGAGCGGGTCGCCCGCTACAACGGTTGGAGCGACGACCGTAAGTAATAATAATAATTGGTTTTTGGGGAAAGTAAATGGCGCTGTATCTGTCTCACATATCGTTGGACACCTCAACCGCGCCGTAAGGGAAGGGATAAAAGAGGGAGTGAAAGAAGAAAGGAAGAAGAGGTGCCGTAGTGGAGGGCTCCGGAATAATTTCGACCACCTGGGGATCTTTACCGTGCACTGACATCGCACAGCACACGGGCGCCTTAGCGTTTTTCCTCCATAAAAACGCAGCCGCCGCGCTCGGGTTCGAACCCGGGAACTCCGAATCAGTAGTCGAGCGCCCTAACCACTGAGCCACCGCGGCGGGTACGACCGTAAGCTCCATTATGTGTATTTTGCGCTCGAGGACTCCGCTAGGACATGGTACGAGAACCACGAGAGCAACCTGTCCACCTGGGAGACATTTCGCCAAAATCTCATAGCTACATTCCCCAACGCAGACCGCCGGGAGAAAGCTGAAGCTGCGCTTCGCTCCCGTAACCAGCGGACTAACGAAAGCGTCCGCATGTATGTAGAGGACATGACGCGCCTCTTCAAGCGTGCTGCCCCATCCATGGCGGAGGAGACGAAGCTTCGCCACCTCATGCGCGGGGTCAAGCAGGAACTTTTCGCCGGTCTTGTGCGCAGTCCACCGCGTACTGTTGCCGAATTCCTCACGGAAGCGACTACCATGAAGACTACGCTCCTGCAACGAGCCCGGCAATACAATCGGGATGTAAACACGCTTGGGCCCGCTGTTTCTTCGATGCCGCTAGGGAGTGATGCGGCCGTTTTACGGGACATAATCAGGTCGATCGTCAGGGAGGAACTACAAGCCCTCCAGCTGCCTCCCAGCGCGCCGTCTGTTACATCGCTGTCTGAAGTCGTCCTGGACGAGGTGCGCCTAGCAGCACAGCAGCAACAACTGCCTGAGATCCCAAGACAGACTGAGGTCAGACCAACCTATGCATCTGTCCTCTGCCGGGCCCCAACGCCAGGCTACGACGTGAATACCGCGACTCACGCAGCGCAGCAGTCTGGTCTTTCCCGTGTGCCTGCTCGACCAGCTTATCAGCGGCCACGGAAGTATGAAGTGTGGCGTGTACCGGACCGGTGGCCCCTTTGCTACCGCTGTGGTGAGGCGGGACATCTTTACAGGGCCTGCCCGTACCGCCGAGTGGGTCTGCGTGGTTTCACGCCCGACGACCCTTGCCCCCGGAATGGCGAACGACCATTCGAAATTGAAGCTCATCTGTCGGCCCGTCAGAGGCCTGGGACATACGGTCGCTGCGATCCTAGGTCGTCATCTCCGCTGCGTTACCGTTCCCCAAGCCCTCGCCGGGACGCCTGCTACCCTGAGCGGCGTTCTCCCAGTCCACGCCGGGAAAACTAATTCCTGCGGTCTCCGGAGGCAAGGCCGCTGCTGTCGGGAAAACTGAAGATCCTCCGCCGCCGATATACCGATACGCTGATTCCTCACCGGGGCAGGGTAGCGACAGCATCCGACGCGCTACTTCTGATTTGCGTGTGACGATTGACCGAACTGACACCATCGCTTTACTTGATACTGGGGCTGACTATTCCGGGATGAGCCACACCCTCGCCCATGAATTGAGCAAAGTTTTGACACCTTGGTTGGGCCCTAGCATTCGCACGGCTGGTGGTCACCTCATTAGCCCGGCCGGAAGGCGCACAGCCCGAGTCGGCATCCGCGGTTTCGTCTACGTGGGTGAATTCGTCGTGTTGAGCGAGTGTTCGAGAGATTTGATCCTGGGCCTCGATTTTCTACAGGCAAACGGTGCTGTGATCGATCTACACGAGGCGCGAGTCGCATTTTCGACGAAGCAAGCCGTGGCGCACAGTAACACAGAAGGCCCAGGAGTCAACGCTCTGCGTATAGTCGAAGACGACGTAATGCTGCCACCACGGTCCAGTGTGCTGGTGTTAGTGAGGAACGACTCGTTTCACGACTACGAAGGTATTGCGGACAGTCACCCTTCGCTGTTGCTCGAGAATGGTGTGGCTATTGCGCGCGGTCTTGTTGAACTGAATGACGGCTGTGCGACAGTTTTTCTGACGAATTTCACGAACGAAATTCAGCACCTCGCCAAGGGAACGGCCGTCGCCTTCCTCGACGACGTGGATAGGTTGCCGAATCTGTGCCCCGTACAGGTGAATCTTCACGACGATGCCGCACCAAGTAACGCCCTTCAGAAGGTTAAAATCAACCCGGAGTTGTCACCTTATCAGAAGAACCTTCTGTCATCGCTGCTACTTGATTTTAAAGATTGCTTCGCGGCGAGCTCCAAGGTCGGACGTATGCCGGTAGCCAAGCATCGCATTGTCACCGATTCGGCCACGCCACCAGTTTGTCAGCGTCCATACCGCGTTTCGCCTAAAGAGCGCGAAGCTATTAGGACGCAAGTCGATGAAATGCTTGCAGACGACGTTATACAGCCGTCAACAAGTCCGTGGGCGTCGCCGGTGGTCCTGGTGAAAAAAAAAACAACATTTTGCGATTCTGTGTTGATTACAGGAAACTGAATAATGTTACCAAAAAGGACGTATACCCACTCCCGAGGATCGATGATGCCCTTGACCGACTCCGGGACGCCAGGTTCTTCTCTTCCTTAGATCTGAAAAACGGATCTTGGCAGATCGAGGTGGACGAGCGAGACCGCGAGAAAACGGCTTTCGTGACACCCGACGGTCTGTACGAATTTAAGGCGCTCCCGTTTGGACTTTGCTCCGCTCCGGCCACATTTCAATGCATGATGAACACTGTTTTAGCTGGTTTGAAGTGGCAGACGTGCCTTGTGTACCTGGACGATGTGGTCATCTTTTCGTCTAGCTTCGAACAACACTTGCAGCGAATGTGCATTGTCCTTCAAGCTCTTCAGTCTGCACAACTAACGATCAAGCCAGAGAAATGCCATTTCGCCTTCGAGGAGCTCCGTTTCTTAGGACATGTTGTCAGCGCACAAGGTGTTCTTCCAGACCCCGACAAGACTTCCGCCGTCTCCATGTTCCCACGCCCAACCGACAAGAAGGCCCTCCGACGTTTTTTGGGCCTCTGCTCGTGTCACCGCCGCTTTGTTAAAGATTTTTCTCGCCTAGCTGAGCCATTGACTGCCTTGACTCGAGATGACACACCCTTCGTATGAGGAAGTGCCCAAGACGCAGCCTTCGAGGAACTCCGCTGCCGCCTTCAAAGTCAACCAATACTAGCTCATTTTGACGAGAATGCAGAGACTGATGTCCACACTGACGCCAGCAATGTCGACCTCGGAGCGATCCTCGTACAGTGGCAGGACGGCGCAGAGCGAGTAATCGCCTACGCGAGCCGCACACTTTCTCGATCGGAACGGAACTATTCGACGACCGAAAAAGAGTGCCTTGCCGTCATCTGGGCTCTGAGTAAGTTTCGACCTTACATCTACGGCCGACCGTTTCGTGTTGTCAGCGATCATCACTCGCTATGCTGGCTGGCCAGCCTCCGTTTACAGGAGTACGACGTTACGGTCGTCTATAAATCGGGTCGGCAGCACCAGGACGCGGACTGTTTATCACGAGCGCCCGTGGAACCGGCTACGCAAGACATCCCCGAAGATTGCCCTGTTCTTTGTGCCATGAGCATCTCCCGTATGGCGCAGCTTCAACGAGCAGATTCTGAGTTGGCGCCACTTGTTAAGTATCTGGAGGGTTTGAATTCTCATGTACCTCGTGTGTTTCGCCGTGGACTACAGACCTTCATTCTTAGGTGTGGAGTCCTCTACAAGCGCAACTTTGACAGCAACAAAGAGACGTTTTTGCTTGTTGTGCCATCCCAGTTACGCTCCGAAATCTTAAGCGCTTGTCATGATGAACCATCCGCCGGCCACTTGGGGGTTAGTCGCACACTGGCAAAGATTCGGCTTAAGTATTACTGGCCCAATTTACTCCCATCCGTGCGTAGATACGTAACAACATGCCGGGATTGCCAACGGCGCAAATCTCCTCCTCTGAAGCCAGCTGGCTTTCTGCAGCCCATAGCACCACCAAAGACCCCTTTTCAGCAAATTGGCATAGACCTCCTCGGCCCTTTTCCGAAGTCGACCAGAGGAAACCGGTGGATTGCGGTCGCGACAGATTATTTGACCCGATACGCTGAGACCACGTCACTTGCAAACGGTACTGCTGCTGAAGTCGCCGACTTCTTCGTCCACAACATCGTCCTGCGTCATGGCGCTCCTGCAGCTACCATTACTGGCCGTGGAGCTGCATTTACGGCCCGCTTCACTCAGGCTGTACTCAAGCTCACGCACACTAGCCATAGACGTACAACAGCCTACCACCCGCAGACAAATGGCTTGGTAGAACGCCTCAACAGGACCTTGACCGGCATGCTTTCCACGTATATTGATATCGAGCACAAGACATGGGACGAAATTCTCCCATACGCAACATTCGCGTATAATACCGCGCAGCAAGAGACGACGCAGTTCACTCCGTTCGAATTAGTCTTCGGTCGACAGGTTACCACCCCCCTCGATGCTATGCTACCCGTAAACCCCCCTGACAGTGAGAGTGAACTTTTTGTCGACGTCGCCACCTATGTTCAGCGCGCGGAAGAAGCACGGCAACTGGCCAGACACCGCATTCACCGTCAGCAGCAGATCGACGCTGACCGCTACAACCTTGGACGCCGCTACGTTACCTACCACCTAGGCGACTATGTGTGGGTTTGGACGCCCGTTCGTCGTCGCGGGCTGTCCGAAAAGTTACTGCGCCGCTACTTCGGCCCTCACCTTGTTGTCCGCCACCTCAGCGACGTAACGTACGAAGTTGCACCAGCCTCGCCAGCTCGTTCATCGCACAACGGCAAGCGCAGCGACGTTGTGCATGTGGTGCGAATGAAGCCGTACTACGAGCGACCCCCCGAGTGACTTTCCGGCTGCATGTAGTCCTATTCCGTGATGTCAGACTCGTGGTGTACATCTTGAACACTTTTTCTGCCCGCTATTCGGTCTGACGGTAACACCGCATCGGGGCGATGCTCCTGAAGAGGGGGCAGTGACACGAGGATTGGAAGTAGACGAAGAAAGATCGCAGCCTCTAGAAGTAGACGACGCTGAAGTGTAGGTTCGTTTCTCTGGTGCCCTCGTTCAGCCGCTGCAGTTCCTTTTCAGTGTAACAACCGTTACAGTATTTCCGGCCAAGGAAAACGAAAAAACTTAGGCGGGCTGTGCCTTTACGCGCTTGCTAAGGAATCAGAAATGGCTCGCATTAATCACAAGCCCTCAACTACGCAGCCCCCGACAGCGCATTTTAGATCTTAGGGCATTAAAATGCAGCCATTTACAGTTCCCGAGTACGCTGAACCTCGCAGAAAAGAGAGAAAATTGCACGGATATCTCGGCTGGCAATAAACCAGCCGATATCACTACCCTGATCAGATACAATGAAATGAAAGTCGCGCGTCGCGCAGAAGCGGCCAAGGCGGCTGAGTCGTAGAGAAGCGCCGTGCATGCCTGAGGAAAGTTCGAGGGTTGTTTTCAGGGTGAAGTGAAGGGGTTAACTCTCGCTGTGTACATGAACGCCTTCATGGCAGAAAAGCGTCGCTCATAAACGAGAAACGCAGCCAAGGCAAAAACGTGATAAACAGAACGCAGGGCCACCTGAACAAGTAGGAGCCAAAAAAGTGCATGAAGTATAGACCTTTTCACTGTTTACAACATGATTGAGCGAGCGTACTTGTTGAAGTGTGCTGCGTATGCTCCGTAGATGCCTGTATGAAATCAGACAATCAGACCGCTGCTGGCACAGCCTAGTGTAAATATGGCTCCTCCCAAAAAGGGTAATGTGAAAAGGTCTATGCGCACAGACCTTCAAGGCGCCACTGGTCACTCGGTGCCGGAGGAAGCTTAACGGTGCGCAGGGTTGTGTTTGAAGTTGACGTTGATCATATGGCCTTCGTCATGATTGATGGCAGGAATGATTAGCGCAACGAAACGTCTGATCAATGCTTGCTGGCAACGCTCGGTGTCTACACATGCAATGAAAACGCGGCTTCGCACGCTCGAATTCGTGCAGCGGAATAGTCATGGTGCCGTACACAGTAGGCCACAAGCTGCTTTTAATGGAACTCTTCTTAAATGAAGCGCACTTTTGTACTCTGTTCACATGCACTGTGATATCAATTGTTGTTCCGTAACAAATCTATCTGCCCTGAGCATTACCTGGATACGCGGGAAGAGTCATGACCTTTAACTCCTGGCCTCGGGTAACGCTGCAGCAAACAAGTAGCTTGTTTTTGGGAAGGCTATTTATAAACATTCTGCGCTGGCTGCAACATTTGTCTGCCTTAATAGGTACCTTACTCCGCCGGACTGTCTGCATGCTGTGGCGCCGACTGATTATTTCGCTGCGGTGTTTTGTGACACAGAAGAGCTGGCGGATATAACTTTTCCATTCCTGATCATTATTAGCTCATCTACATCCACTGCAGGGCAAAATTCTTTTCCCTAATTGTCCATAAGCCAGAAGTCTGCTAGTAGCGGCCAGCTTGGCAGTAGAAGCACCAAAAAACACTAAGCTGCTTGAGATGAGTGAGCGACATGAACGTTGTAGGCAAGCGATTATGCTCGTTATACAGATTATACACTGAGAAAAGTTGCGGTGTACATGCAGCAGTTGTGTGTTCAATGAATTAGACGATGACTGCAGCTTTTGGAATCAAGTCATATCCATCAACGCTTATGGGTTTTGCCCCCTAAAGCAGAGAATAATGAATTTCCTCTGCGGTCTCTCTAAAAAAAAACATGACTGTCGATGTGCAACAATGGACTTATGAGTGCCCCTAATTAAATCCCAATCTTTTTTATAGCTAACTGTTCTCAGAGATTTTATACAGCTAAAATGGTACCACCCATTCCGTATTAGGCACTAAGCCACTTGTAGTCTGTACTCACTGAGCAGTAATCTACGGATGCGGTTAGAGACACACAAAGAAAGGAACATGCTTGTCGGCCATGGGGAATTTTATTTTTTTAAGAAGCTTGAAAACTTGAATGGTGTAAATATTCGATAAAATGCATTATGAAAATTTTTATAAGGAAGTCTCAGGAAGACTTTTTATTACACACAGTTGATTTTGAGCATTACATGTGTGTTCCTTTCATGGTTCGCTCCTTAAATTTCAAAAACAAAGAAACTCAGAACCAAATTCAAGCGCTTGAACTTGAGCTTTTAATCAAAAGATACCACAAGGAAAAAGTTGGCTTGTAATGTTGTTATCTATTTTCGGCGCAGTAATTTTTATATATATTGCATCGTTTCCTGGCGCGGGATTTTTGCTGTTTTCTCGTTTATATGCTGTGGAAGCCATAAGGTTCAGCTTGCCAAGGAAAACACATATGATTTTCGTACCTATCATAAAAGAAAGCGCAATAAAAAATGCTAAGTGTCCCGTGTGCAGCTTATCAATAGCAAAGAGCTTGACGGCAATACACTAGGTTGTGATATTGAAAGTAAAGAAAATAGGACGAAGTAAGAGCAGCGCAGATAAAAGCAACAAAAAAATGTAGATTGCCTTTCGAAGTTTATAGAGCCAGGTAAGCCTCTTTTTGACCGTACATTGGTCGAAAGGGGCTGTAATTTATGACATTGCTCGCACCAAGTAGCCAGTATATAATGCAAGATTATGTCAGTCCATTGGCACATTTTCACAATCTCAGAATACTGGACTACATTTTCTGCAAAAGGCAACATTCACTCACAACATTGGAAGACGATACTGTGATGCGCAGCATGCAGTAGCCATAATTTCGTGAGCTATTCTTTCGAGCACACTGTCAAAGAGGAAAGGCACAGCAAACTAACATTGGTGTGTTACCTCAGAAGTCAGAAGTTTATACAATCGCATTGTTATTCCGGAAGTAAAGGTTCAGAACTAAAATTTATCGGGGCATATAGCAAAGCAAGAAAAAACGAACAATCCGAACCACCTAAAAAGGCTGCACTGAAGCATAGTCTTGCGTTCGTTTCATGTCGGCAAAAAGCAAACCTTTAGGGCCGATAATGGTAAAAATGTGCGCTTAAAATCGCCACGAATAGAAGTTGTAGCTGATGTTTTTTCATGCGAGAAAACATTATTATTTACATTGTGTTGCCCGTTTTGATGCATCTGTTTGGTTGTTGGTCCAGCATGCAGGAAAAATAAACGGAGGCAAGCTTGCATGATGTCACTGTTGACGCAACTGTAAATTTTTCCTCAGCAGCGTCCATGTACAACCAGAAAAATAATACCATGTCCCACTGCGAAACACCATAAAAAATGTTCATTTATGTGCACCTTGCGTCGAACAATTATAATTTAGGAAGATAACATACGCGTCGGCAAGTACGTAGGTCATTATTCTCCTTGTAAGGCAGGCAAAAGCTATGCGAAAAACGCACACACGGCGCTTTTGTTACTGCCCCTATAAAGCTGAAGTAATTTCTCAGCGGCAAGCCACACGACAGCGGCAGCGCTTTATTGCATTAATTTCGCAAACTGTACCTGGCGAAGGACCACTGGGTAATAAATAACGCTGCCGCGCACGAGAGAGCGGATATGAAAAATCTTAATGAAACAAAAGCGGAGCTGGCTTTTTGTGTCGCTTCTAGCAGCCGCATAGAAAGCGACGAGATGGCCTGTCCGAGTTAAACAGTATCGACTCGGCAGCATTGAGTCGACGGACTTCGCCTTGCCGGCTATGGCATCTATTGTATTTTGAGGGTGCCTTAAGCTCACATTTCGGCAAAGATATTTCATATCGAATATTGCTTATGTCGGCTCCTGCTCCTTTCAAAATAGCAGAATGGCAAAATAAGCAAAGATAGTAAAAGCAGCGTATTTTGCTTTGACTCTGCTCCCAACGCCACGTTTAGAGATGGGCTGCTTTATGGTACTGCCAGCGAAGAGCGCGGCATTCAGTTCTTTATGTACGGAGGGTGCAGGAATTTTTATTCTTTCTCGCAGCCTTCCGATAAATTTCTAAGTATAATAACGACGTGTAATTTTGCGTCACACGTGCAGTGTGGCTGGGCGGGATTTCGGAGACAGGTCAGGCAGGAATGTTCAGTTTGAAAAAGGGTGCAGAAACTGGCACGAAGAATACATGCACAACAGAAGGCTTGCTTGGTAAGCTCCGCTGATGATAGATATTGAAAGTGAATAAAGTTTGTTCTCGCATAAGTTCTAATGCAGTTTCTTCGCACACTGTGTACAATGCCGAAGGGTGAATACACCCGTGACGCAGTGACAACGGTGGGACGAGTAGCCAGCAAAGGTTTCTCGAGCAATGTGCGCACGACGGCTTTTGTTCCCGTCAATAAACCAAGTGCCAATGAATAAAAATCTAGGTCGTGGCCTTAATACCCGCTTTCTCACATGAAGTTGCCTAGCCGCAATGCCCTCGCACGCACGAGAAAGGCTTCTCACGTCCTATATAGGTGTGATGTTGAAGAAGCCTTCATGGAATTCGGGTGGTACATTTAGGTGTTAGAAAACTTGATGAAAGGGCGAGCTCAACTCGCCACTCGGGTCTTGTTAAAATTATTCGCTGCTTAGGAGACAAGTAACCAGGCGTAAATAATGGACACGAATGCTACAAGCATGAAAAGAAGCGTACAAGAACGTCGATGGAAATTGCGCGATTCCTAAACTTTTAAAGCAGAGCTTAGAAACGAACTACCTTTAGGCCTCTTCTCCTAACATGGTTTGTGGCTCAGCATGAGTTTTGACTTCGCTGCATTCTGCAGCAACGCCCTCTCGGTGACCAGCTGCTCTATTTTCCCAATTGAGACGTCTCCGTGATAACGTATTCTCGACGATACCGGCTCATAATAGTTGTGTTACTTAATCCCTGGTTACGTTTGGCTGAAAAAACAACGGTTGCGTGGTTTAACGCCGGCATCAGGAAGAACTTGAGCAGTACGTGTGTATCACGTCCAGATTATGTCCTAGGTCTAACATCTCCAGAACCTGCCATTGGCTATGCTTACCATTGGCTACGCCCGCCTTGGCTCAGGACACACGGTAGTGATATAAAACGACGACGTCTAGACGTCTTGTTTATTCCGAGACAAATACCGAATGAAGACATGGCATTCACCTGTCTGAGCTGCTACAGCAGCGGGTGTCTATTGACCGAAGCTCTGGGTCTTGTATTTAAAAACACTACAGAGCTCGCCTAAGGATCTATATTCTCGCCTAAAAAAAAAGATACTGCTCCCCAACCTGCGTGCTATATTGTCATGTAGTGGTGACGGCAGTCGAAGCAGCGATGAAGACGGACGAAAGGGTCTTCTAAAAGGACTGTTTATTGGGCTGACTTGCACCCAAAATGGACTGAATCACTCGGCGGCGGCGAAGCGACAAGCGTGCTCGGCGGTCGTCGGAACAGAATGCCCGCCGCTGTCGGCCGTGCTCAATCTAAAGCTGATAGCGAACATTCGAGATAAAGGGCGCAAAGTTACTAGAACATTCCGGAACAACGTAGAATCAGCTTTGCCTGGCTGCGATCAATCGAGATAAATCTAGTCGCGTCTTGCGTCGCAAACAAAGCGATAAGGTGGTGTCGCGGCAGATTTGAAAAACGAACAAACACTGCAAATATTGGCGGCATTGCTCCCCTCTCAAAGAAGCATCGACCCGATGCATTAAAACAAATAATGCGACTATTAAGGGAAAAAAAACGGATCTTGCGAAAATAGGGCATGGAAATGCAGCGGCCTTTAGCGCGCATAATACGGCTTCAGACGGACTACATGGACAACTTCTGGTCGTACGCGGCGTCGCTGGGATGCAGTCATTGCGTCAGGGATGACTTCATAATCCAGTTCACCCAGCCGACGAAGAACCTTGTACGGGCCGAAATAGCGGCGGAAAAGCTTTTCACTCAATCCACGGCGGCGAATGGGCGTCCACACCCAAACTTGGTCTCCCGGCTTGTATTCCGCGTTGCGTCTTCGTAGGTTGTAGCGTCTGGCGTCGGACCGCTGCTGATCTTTGATCCGTAATCGGGCAAGCCTTCGAGCTTCTTCTGCGCGTTGAAGGTAGGCGGCAACGTCGACGTTCTCTTCTTCTGTAACGTTGGGCAGCATGGCGTCTAGCGTGGTCGTGGCATCCCTGCCATGGACGAGCCTAAAAGGCGTCATCTGGGTGGTCTCCTGCACTGCGGTGTTGTAGGCGAAGACGACGTAAGGCAGGATGACATCCCAGGTTTTATGTTCGGCATCGACATACATAGCGAGCATATCGGCGATGGTTTTGTTCAGGCGCTCGGTCAGTCCGTTGGTCTGCGGATGGTATGCAGTTGTCCTCCGGTGGCTGGTTTGGCTGTAGCGCAGGATGGCTTGCGTGAGTTCCGCCGTAAATGCTGTTCCTCTGTCCGTGATGAGCACATTGGGGGCGCCGTGTCGAAGAAGAATGCACTCCACGAAAAATTTGTCCACTTCTGCTGCTGTTCCGTTCGGTAGGGCTTTCGCCTCGGCGTAGCGGGTCAGGTAGTCGGTCGCTATGATGATCCACTTATTTCCAGATGTTGACGTTGGAAAAGGGCCAAGCAAGTCCATGCCAATCTGCTGAAAGGGTCTTGAGGGAGGTTCAATGGGGTTCAGAAATCCTGCTGGTCGTGTGGGAAGAGTCTTTCGTCGCTGACAATCTCGGCATGTTTTCACATAGTGTGCGACATCGGCAGACAGTCGGGGCCAGTAATACTTGTCTTGAATGCGGCGGAGGGTGCGAGTAAACCCGAGATGTCCAGCTGTCGGCTCGTCGTGTGAAGCCTGTAGAACTTCTTCGCGGAGACAAATAGGTACAACAAGGAGGTAGGCTGTTTTGTTCGCTGTAAAGTTCTTCTTCACAAGGACCTCATTCTGCACACAGAAAGAAGACAGTCCTCGCTTGAATGAAGCGGGGGGTGAAGAAACCTTGCCTTCCAGGTACTCGATAAGGCCTTTTAGGTTGGGGTCCGAGCGTTGCTGCTGAGCAAAAGAGCTTGCGCTGATGGGTCCCAGGAAGGCGTTCTCATCGTCGTCCAGCGGCGGTGCATCTACAGGGGCTCGTGAGAGGCAATCGGCGTCAGTGAGCTTGCGTCCGGACTTGTAAACGACGGTGACGTCAAACTCCTGGAGACGCAGACTCCATCGAGCGAGTCGGCCAGGGGGATCCTTCAAATTGGCAAGCCAGCAGAGCGCGTGGTGGTCGCTGACCACCTTGAACGGCCGTCCGTAGAGGTAGGGGCGGAATTTCGACGTAGCCCAGATGATGGCAAGGCACTCCTTCTCAGTGGTCGAATAGTTAGCCTCGGCCTTGGAAAGGGAACGGCTAGCGTATGCGATGACCTTCTCCAGCCCGTCACTTTTTTGAACGAGAACGGCGCCTAGTCCCACGCTGCTTGCGTCGGTATGAACTTCAGTATCGGCGTTTTCATCAAAATGCGCAAGGATCGGTGGAGACTGTAAACGACGCTGAAGTTCCTTGAAGGCTTCTGCTTGCGGCGCTTCCCATTTAAACGGCACGTCTGCCTTCGTCAGTTGGGTCAGGGGCTCGGCGATGCGCGAAAAGTTTTTCACAAATCGTCGGTAATATGCGCATAGTCCGAGAAATCTGCGCACTGCTTTCTTATCGGCCGGCGGTGGAAACTGTTCAATAGCAGCTGTTTTCTGCGGGTCTGGGCGTACTCCATCCTTGCTAACGATGTGGCCTAGAAACAGCAGCTCTTCGTAGGCAAAGTGGCATTTCTCTGCTTTCAAGGTTAGGCCAGACGACTTGATTGCGTCTAGTACTGTTCGAAGTCTTTTGAGGTGCTCTTCAAAGTTCGAGGCGAAGACAACGACGTCATCTAAGTATACCAGACAAATCTGCCACTTCAGGCCTGCCAGCACTGTATCCATTACTCGCTGAAATGTCGCTGGTGCGGAACAGAGACCAAATGGCATCACCTTGAACTCAAACAGCCCATCCGGAGTTATGAATGATGTCTTCTCGAGATCTCTTTCATCGACCTCAATTTGCCAGTAGCCGCTCTTGAGGTCCATCGATGAGAAATATTTGGCGTTGCAGAGGCGGTCCAGTGTGTCGTCGATGCGGGGGAGGGGGTAGACGTCCTTCTTTGTTATGTTGTTCAAGCGGCGGTAATCCACGCAGAATCGAAGTGCGCCGTCTTTCTTTCTCACTAGAACAACCGGTGCCGCCCATGGGCTGTTTGAAGGCTGGATGACGTCGTCGCGAAGCATTTCTTCGACTTGGTCCCGGATGGCTTGTCGTTCTCGCGGAGACACACGGTAGGGGCTTTGACGGAGAGGTCGGACGTGTTGATCCGTTATAATGCGATGCTTGGCAATTGGCGTCTGTCGCACCTTCGGCGATGTCGAAAAGCACTCACTGTAGTTTTGAAGCAGATTGCGGATCTGGTCTTGTCTGTTCCGGTGCAGGGCTGGGTTGATGTCGAAAGTGGGCGAGTTCTCTTGGTCATGCGGATCTTCTGCGGAGGGGTCGGAGAGGGCGAAGGAATCTCGTACGTCAGATATTTCGTCGTAGAAAGCAATCGTCGTTCCTCTGTTAATATGCCGGTATTCTTCGCTGAAGTTAGTCAGCAGTACTTCGGCCTGGCCATTGCGGAAATGTGCGATGCCTCTTGCGATGCTGATTCCTCGGTCTAGTAGCAACTGCATGTTCCCCTCGATGATGGCTTCAGTGTTTATGGCTTTCGTGGCGCCTACGGTCACGATAACGCTTGAACGGGGTGGGACGCTCACTTCTTCCTCCAGGACACTTAGGGCAACGTGATTTTCCCGAGTTTTCATCGAAGCGATGGCTTCGTCCGTCGAAAGCGTGATCAGCTTGGATCGCAGGTCGATGATCGCCTGATGCTCATTAAGGAAATCCATACCCAAGATCACTTCGCGGGAGCATTGCGGTAGCACAACAAAGGTCGCAGGATAGGTATGTCCTTTGACAGTCACTCGCGCTGTGCATCGTCCTGATGGCGAAATGAGGTGGCCCCCAGCGGTGCGAATTTGTGGGCCGTCCCAAGCCGTTGTGCCTTTTCTGAGCTGCGCAGCGAATGTTCCATTCATCACCGAGTAATCGGCTCCTGTGTCGACTAGAGCGGTAACTTTCCGGCCGTCGATAGCCACTTCTAGGTCGGAGGTCCTGGCTCTTGCATTGCATGTCGCCCTCGGCGTCGGGTCACGGCTTCGTCGCGTATGCGAGTCACGGGTTGGGCGTGTGGTCGAAGCTCCTCTGGGTGGCAGCGTCGATTTCAAGGTAGCTTGCGTCGTGGTCGAGGTTCTCATTGTGTGCGGCGTCGGTGCAGCGAGTGTCGGTTCTTCATGCGGCGTCGCGGGTGCAGCGTCTTCATGGGGCGTGGTCGGTGGAGGATCTTCGGCGTTTAGCTCGTGAGCAACCTCACCTCCAGAGGTTGCTGGGTTTAGTTACCCCTACGGGGGCTGGGCGACCTTCCTCGTACCGCGGCTGCGTAGCTGCGGCGTGGCGATGCAAAGCGCGAGGTTGACGGCGATGGTGAGCGCGAAAAGCGGTTCGGCGTGTACTCTTCTCGACGCAGGTACTCGTCGATTTCGTGCGGACGTTGTCCGAAGCATGGTCGTGGGGCGTTAACGGCAAATCCTCGAAGACCGATACGTCGGTACGGGCAGTGACGAAGAATATGGCCGGCCTCACCGCAATGGAAGCACAACGGCCGGTTGTCGGAAGTCCTCCAGGCGTCGCATTTCCTGGGGCTTGAGCGTCGGTCATAGGCTGGGCGGGCGGGGTCTGGGAGGCGGCGTTGTGGAACGATTGGCTCATCTCGGGGAGGACGTGGGGGTTGTCGCTGGGGCTGAGCGGTACTTACTGCAGCGGCGTAGGTCATGTGCTGGGGTTCTGTGGCCGTCGGGGTGCCAAGTGCCTGTTGCACTTCTTCCCGTACCACATCCATCAGAGTAGCTGCTTGTGGCTGTGGGGAAGATGGCAGTAATCGGCGTAGCTCCTCTCGGACGATTTCGCGGATAACATCCCGCAAGCTGTCGCTGGTGGCGGCCGGCGTGTCCGAACGGATTGCACAGGCAGAGGAAGGGCGATTGTACTGCCGAGCTCGAACGTCGAGGGTATTCTCAATCGTGCAGGCTTCTTGCATAAACTCCTCGACTGTTTTTGGCGGCTGGCGGACGAGGCTTGCAAAGAGTTGTTCTTTTACGCCGCGCATTAAAAACTGAACTTTCTTTTCCTCGGTCATCCCGGGATCGGCGCGGCGAAATAGGCGCTTCATCTCCTCGACGTAACTGCGGACGGGCTCATTCGGAAGCTGGATCCTGGACTCGAGGAGTCGTTCGGCTCTTTCTTTCCTCACGACACTGGTGAATACCTTCAATAGTTCTCTCTTGAATAGCTCCCATGTCGTAAGGGACGACTCGTAGTTTTCGTACCACGTGCGTGCGGGGCCATGCAATGAGAAAAAAACGTGTCCAATCTTTGCCGCATCATCCCACTTGTTGAATGACGCCACGCGCTCAAATTGGTCCAACCATTCTTCAGGGTCTTCGCCTAGGGATCCATTGAAAGTTGGCGGCACCCGCGGCTGCTGCAGTATGATCGGTGTCGACATCTTTGGCGAGGTTGCAGTGCTGGTAGCAGCGTCTTTTCGCTGTCTGGTGCGGTCCGGCAGTTTCCCGAACTCAGGCTCCTCTCCCTGGAGACGTCGGCTGGCTCGCTGAGCTGCTGGTTCGTCCTCGGGTGTGAAGCGCTTAGGGCTGGGTTCACGACTTGAAGGGGGCGTCCGGAACATGGAAGTCACCCAGCACCTCCACCAGACGTCACGTAGTGGTGACGGCAGTCGAAGCAGCGATGAAGACGGACGAAAGGGTCTTCTAAAAGGACTGTTTATTGGGCTGACTTGCACCCAAAATGGACTGAATCACTCGGCGGCGGCGAAGCGACAAGCGTGCTCGGCGGTCGTCGAACAGAATGCCCGCCGCTGTCGGCCGTGCTCAATTTAAAGCTGATAGCGAACATTCGAGATAAAGGGGCGCAAAGTTACTAGAACATTCCGGAACAACGTAGAATCAGCTTTGCCTGGCTGCGATCAATCGAGATAAATCTAGTCGCGTCTTGCGTCGCAAACAAAGCGATAAGGTGGTGTCGCGGCAGATTTGAAAAACGAACAAACACTGCAAATATAGCCGGCAATATTGTACGTCCAAACTATCTGTGGTTTCCAAGCATGGGACTACCGTACCATCACACTGTTCCGCGTTCGTCCTTTCAAGCGAATCCGCCAGTTATGAGGTCAGGACAGTGAATTCACTGGCATGTGTCGAGGCGGAAATGAAGGCGCATAGCGTAGCAGCACCCGGCATTCCTTGGCCAGGACTTTAAATTTTCGGTGACCTTCACAACGTGATAGTTTCCCGGTGCCTTCAGTCTGGCCTTCGTACGGCTCTTGGCGTGTCTAACCACTAACACACTACACCGCCGCGAGGAAAGGGGCTGATTCGTTAGAAAATAAATATACAGATCGCGGTTTCTCTGAACCTCTGTGTCGTCCGTCTGAGTAAAGTAAAGCCGCGCACAGCGACCATTGGCAAATTTGTCAGGTACAGCAAAAAAATGTGGTTTCCCGGCTTCGCACACTTACTGCTTAGGGTCACCCCTCGGCAGGGATAATTACGTGCGGTCCGTTGGAAATTACAACGTGATGGGGCGTGTAAGAAAAGCAGTAAAAAATATGTTTAGAGCGTGTTTCTTTTTTTTTGCAACGGCGCCTTCTAAATATTGTTTTGTGCCCGGAAACTATTTATTTGGAGTTAGACTACATACGCCATTGGTATTCTTGGCTATTTTAGGGTCTCGATAATAAATTTCACTTTCTGCTTGCTTCTTCACTACTATCTTTGTGATCCATTCTAAGTATATCGTCGCTTGTTCGCGGCTGCATATGGAGATGTCAGCGAAAAAATACACCGTTAACTACGCACCAAAATATGGTATTCAGAAATAGGAAAACAAAACAATTTGCGGCCCATGTCTTCCGGGCCTACGAGCCTCCACACGGGATTATGAGAACGCGAAAAACTGGGGAATAAAATTATTAAAATAAAGAAAAAAAATCGCGCCGCCAAAGGTCGATGGCAAAGGCTGGTCACAAAATGGCCCGTACAGATGCAAGGTTCTTCAACAGCCGCCAGATGACAGGTTTACTTTGAGGTTAATCTCAGGGGGGTTCAGAAAAAGAATCTACCCCAGCCTGGATGGAAGTTATAGATTCTTAAGCACTGTAACTGCCCGAATATAATGAACCAAAGCAGACCATCGTGGTCTGGGGCATCGGGAAACACCTGAACGTGCAAACCTTAGAGTACAGCTGTGATTCTGTGGAACCAAGATGTAAAAGAAAGAACTACCACAGCGAGCCCGGCATTGGATGCGCGCGCACGCGTGCTTTAACTTGAGTTTCGGGATGAAGTGGCGCGTGTAAAATTCATTTGTCACGCCAGCAGTGTTCCTGGACAATTGCCTGGATTTGGCGCATCGAAGAAACAGCTGCACTGCCACACACACAGCCACACAGGTATTCTCCAAGAGACTAAGTAACACAGTTGCCAACTAACTCAACGCCACTCAACGCCGACCGACACATTTTCACGTGAACGACCTAAGTAGGCGTAGAGCAGACTTATCAGAATTAACAGATATAGTTGTGCATTTGAAGATATCTAACTAGAGAGGTTTTGTTGACTACATTTATGAAGAATTATCAGTATTGATTCTTTCGCAAAAGTTAACACTCGGTCGTTTTTTTTACGGCCGCGTGAGAGGAATTGTCTGATTTGCAGCTGTTTACCACAAGTTCATGATCCCGTGCCGCAAACTTCTGCGCCGTTTGTGAGCTGTCAAGATTCTGTATTGCAGTTACAGATTATTTTCTTTGTAACTCCGCATCAGAACGCGACTGACGAACCCGGATATTGTAATCCCGACCGCTGTCGAATGCGTGTGAATGCGCGTGCAGAATGCGCCAAAGTAAGAATTAGTCCTGAGTTCTGCTCAACAGTTCCAATAATTTTTTTTAGCAGGAAGTCACCACTACGCGGCAGTACTTAGCCTGGATAAAAACTTGGCTGATTTCTACGGACGTAAAGAAATTTGCTTGACTACTTTGTCGCGCACGAGGCACTGCTGAAAACGAAAGCTTGGCCGACGGAGGTCAGGAGCAAAAAGTTGATCTAAACTTGTATGAAACCTTCTTCCAAGCTTCCTACTGGACTATGGTTTCTTCTCGACTATTGATCAGGGTTTACCTACAAAAAGCAGAATTTGGTTTGGAGAGAAGATTCGGCCACCAGGTGGCGCTGCCAGAGTGTCAGCAGTGTGGCAATATTTCCTTACAAGTCAACCCTTGGAATTCTGCAGGAGTCAAGGAACTGGCGTGTGCACAAACGAGGCATCCAATCTAGGCTGTCGAAACTAAAACGCAATCCTGAGCAATACGTTCATTAAGGCAGTTTAAAGTATACTTAGATAAGCTTCATTCTGTGAGAACGTGCCCAAAACTGTTATTTTGGACGCTTTTAAACGTCGCTTAGGCTTAGATACATAGTGGCAAGGCGCCGAAGAATGAGCAGTTCTAACCGATACTTCGAGAAAATTGTTAATATTTCAGTAAGCTCTCTGCTGCTTGTTTTCTCCATCTGGGGGCTCCTAATGGATTTTGTATCCACGCTTTTACAAAGTTCTAACTTGAAAAACTAATCGCTAAGCATTTGCCGGCGCAGAACTACTCTTGAGTAGGTATTATTTATGTAGGCCACGTAGCGCTATCGCCTATCGCATGAACTTTGTCTCCCCAAATGGGGTCGGTTTGCAGGAGAAAGGCTAGATGTCACCATGCGCGAATTCCCGAATTCAAGCAATAGGCATCAGTAATGTTTACAGTTGTAAATTGGCGAAAAAATTCATCACAAAAAAATGGCTATGAGAGAGGAACCAAAAAGCCTGCGCACAGGGGCGTTACATGGTCCTATAGTAGGCGGGTTTCAACAGTTCATTGCCGCGCTCATGGCATACGCACGAGCTAGATCTGCCCTGCAAGCAGCCCAGGAAGGAGGAAACGAACGCGTTGAACCACAACCTCCTAATTAACGAGCAGACGCGCTCATTACATAAAATCCCGTCAGCACTGTCATCTCTCAGCGTGCAGTTCACGCGTGACTCTGCTCTCGTCCTGCATAATCTAGCCGTCACACAGCTTCAAGTTTATGAGCGAGTTGGCACGCAGGTGCGTAGGGCAGGAGGAATCATTTGTTGGCAACGAGAAGCGTTAATTGTGGAGAAGTACGCTGGGATTCGCGTGCCACCTTTTTTTCCGTTTTCGTTCTCGGAGCCGCCAATTAATGTTGCGCGGTAAGTTTCCCTCCGCAGCGGTTGCGCCGAATCAGTCCAGTTCTGAGCGAACATACGGCCTTCACCTTGTTTTCTGGTCTGTTCGCACTAATGGCTGAGTGCAGTATTACGGCGTTGTTTAGATGGTGTAATTTTGTAAAATGCTGGGCCCATATTTCCGGCAGCTATTGCCTGCTCAACGGCAAAGAAGGGCCTCGATTCTGGCAGTATTCATCGTATAGATAGAATTAAGTTAATTGGGTTATTAGAATTAAGAGAGTTCTCTTCTAGCTACCGCGCTCACCATTCGATCATCTTCCTACTGACACTCGCGGTGCCGTTATGAACTAAGGTGATGCTGGTAAACACTCTCAAGGTTCGGTTACACTACACATATTTATTTATTTATTTATTTATTTATTTATTTCCTCAAAGGTCTCGGTTGAGACATTACATGAGGGAGTGGACGGTATCTGGCAAACAATGGTAAAAAATGTTAACATGAAAGGTTGGCGACGCTCCGCTTGAATTCTAGTGGGTTGATGATAATGGCAACTTCGGTGGGCAGGTCATTTCAGTCTCGTGCAGTACGCTGAAAAAATGACTGCTGAAATGTCACAGTATGGGCTTGTAGGGGATACACTGCGTTACTGTGGCTGAACCGGGCGATGCGGTGGGCTCTTTTTATGTAGGGGTTACCAAGAGGCAAATAATGGAAAAATTTATGAAAAAGGTTAAGACGCGCTATCTTACGGCGCGAGGCAAGGGGGGGGGGGGGGGCAAGTTGATTCGAGCTTTTAGTGCTGAGATGCTTGAGTGGTAGGAATAATTTGATAGAATGAATCGTGTTGCGCGGTTCTGAACAAATTCGACGGCGTTAGTAAGATTAACGTGGTGCGGATCAAAAATAGCGTTAGCATACTCAAGCTTGGGACGCACAAAGGTTTGAAAAGCAAGCTGTTTAATAGGGGGAGGAGCGAGTGAAAGGTAACGGCGTAAATAACCTAGAGCACAATTAGCAGAATTTATTATGTGATTAATATGACAGGTCCAAGTTAGGTCACGCGAGATATGCACACCAAGATATTTGAATGATTCGGATGTTCAAATCTGCAGGTTATTAATATTATAATTATTCGCTACGTAATTACGACGGCGGTGAATGGACATTAACACGGTTTTAGAAATATTTAATGACATGAGCCATGTTTTACACCAGTCCTGTATGCGAATAAGGTCAGTTTGTAATGCGAGATGGGCGGTGGAGTTAGTAATGCTTCGGTAAACGACACAGTCATCGGCAAAGAGTCGGATATGAGAAGAAATGTGACACGGTAGGTCATTATTATATATCAAGAAAAGGAGGGGCCCGAGTACCGTTCCTTGAGGTACCCCTGAGAGCACAGTTGTTAAGGATGAAGAGTGTGAATTGGCATATACGAACTGCTGACGGTTAGATAAAAACCCTCGAATCCAGTTCAGAACACATGGATGAATATTAAGGCGCGATAACTTTAGTAAGAGACGACCATGGGGAACCTTATCGAGCGCTTTTTCGAAGTCTAAAAACACTGCATCAGTCGCGATATTACGATCAAGGTTTAAATGTAAGTCGTGCAGGAAGAGTGCCAGTTGGGTGTCACAGGAATGATTCTTGCGAAAACCATGCTGGCTAGAGTGGAAAAAATGAACGGACGATAGGAAGGTAGCAATATGCGAGTATAAAACATGCTCCATTATTTTACAAGAAACGCTTGTTATTGAAATCGGGCGGTAGTTACTCGGCGATGATCGGCTTCCTTTCTTGAAGACTGGGATGACCTTGCCCACCTGCCAGTCACGTGGAATCGAACCGGTGTTCAGGGATTCCTGGAATATGAGCGATAAGAACAGGCTACTACACGTATGTTTAGTATTTTTTAGCACTTTGGCGTTGATACCCCGGAAAATAGAAGATCGAGCAGCCGTCGCCTTAGCTCAGTTGGTAAAGCACGAGGCCCGAAAATACAGTCATAGCTTCGTATGTTAGCGTTTTTTTCTCCTTATAATCGGTTCTCAATTAAGTAATTAATCACTTTACTATTCTCTAAATGATGAACACCAGAAATAAAAATACATCCTCTATTCTATTTAGTTTTGTTGACTGTTGGCTTCTACTATATCTGCTGTGAGAGCTATGCAACTCTTTATTCAAAGCGGACCACAGGGCATAAATTTTAATTTTGTTGCTTCTTATCTTAAAGGCACAGTAACCTTACTCCTTTACGATTAACCTTTCCATGAAATGAGAGGAGTGTGAGTCAGCCTGTATATATATTTGTCTCGGATCCGCCAAAATGCTTTGAGGGCAACATCAGCAGTCTCAGCAATGTACTCTGCATGGGCCTATTGTTCTGGCTGATTAAGATTTAAAAACTAAACCCATTCATTTTTCTGCGTATTAAATCTGTCTATTTTTATTTAGTGTTATTGACAACTTCTGCAGTCAATAGTGCTGTCTAAAAACACTCCACAAATATGACTGCAGAGCTAACATCTTACCTTGTTTGTAAGCAGCTGAAATTGTTTCTCAAGAAGTTTTGAAGAAGTCAAAAAACTTTCCCTGCGAGAAGAGACAAAATTGAACTCCCTTTTAGGAACACAAAGACGTGACACGCAGTACTAACGCAAATCTACGTCGCGAAATCTACACAAGTGAAACAACGTTAAGAGCATATCTATCAACACGAAGATTAGTGTCTGTGATTACGTTTTGTTTGCAGCACAGGCAAGAAAAGACTAGAACGCAAAATGGCTCCAATGATGTACGTGAGGAGAAAGTAGACTCTAATATTGTTTACTCAGCAACTAAATGAATGCTTAAGCTGGCAAGCTTATACCTATTTTAAAAGATGGCCCAGCCATTGAATAAAGAAAAAGACCGCAGTTCAATTTGTACGCGTTTAATTGTATTCCACGGAAGGGTGGGATAATTCCGCATGAATCCTTTTACTTATCTAGGAGAGTGCTTTGCCAGATACAGGCACTTCTGGAGACAGAAAGAGAGAGAAAGACGGAAAGGCAGGGAGGTTAACTAGGCAGCGCCTTGTATGCTATTTTACAAGTGGGAAGGGGAACGGAGGGAGAGATAGAAAAGGAAGAGAACAAAAGAATATGATCAATTTTCCACGTGTCCGTTGGCCGTTACTTGTAGGGTACACAGGGCACACACTGATTGTTCACAATCTTGCACTCAGTCCTGAGTCCTTCCAGAACTTTAAAAGTGCCTTCAAAGCTGTCCTTTGCGATGAAGGCTTACTCCAAGGACCCAGAATCTTGGCTTCAGTTAGGGGCCGAGGATCTAAACGGTGGAGTGTTACAGCCAGGAGTGCACGCTCACGCTGAAACCGAAGGCAGTTACAAAGAAGGTGTTCTATAGTTTCGCCGCACCCACTTCTGGAAGACCCCGATACATATACCAGGTGATAACGAAGACGAGGTGGTGGATGAAGCTACCCCTCGACCCCACGCTGCAGAGTGGGGCATGGCCCTTCAGGTGCTGTCGGCGTGCTGAAATAGAACGACCCTGAAGGTTTGAAGGTCTATTTTCACAACGATTTGTTCCGAGGAAAGCCAGGGGAAAAGCAATAGGGCAAGCTTGAGAGGTCCTAGGTTGCTCTACAGAGCAGACAGAAAGCACTATAGCATGTGCCCTGGTGAAGACAACCAGTTTCGAAGACGCCCAGTCAAGTCTACCTGATTGCTGACAAGAACAATACGTGTTCCATGAAGCGCTCTAACACTATAAGAACATATTTCGAAATATGGGCCCCAGATCCCATTTATCGTCATAGCTTACAAGGAAAGCATATTGGCTATTCTGCAAGAAGGTAAATCAGTGAAGACGAATTTACGACAAGTAAGGGAGGTTATTGCAATCCAGTTGGCGATGAAAATTCTTCGTTTTTCCCGGCTGGTCGCGTATGTGAAGCTCTCAGTGAAGACAGGGCTAATCTCAGCTATGAGCATGATCTTCTGAAGAAGCCTTCGGCAAAGAAGATCAGCCGCAGAGCAAACTTGTGGAATGTAGATGTCAACGGAGGATAAAGTGGCAGAAGTCCAATCTCAACCTTTACTCATCTTTTGCAAAGAATTGCTTGCGGACAATTCGCACTCAGTAGCCTGAGACGTAGAGTGCGGCTGAGCTGACCACGATCATTATCTGCTTGAGAAACAAAAGTCGCTTATCAACTTCCCTTTCCTGCTTCCTGCCAACCTCCAAGTCAAGGTATAGTATGTGAGACACTATGGTACTTACGATGTTGATCAGACAGTAAAATATTCTTTTGGGCAAATAGGTTTGTATGGACGTAATTAAGTCTCTTAAGGGAGAGGGGGGGGGGGGGCTTCTGGGGTTTAAAAACAAAGACTGGGTCTAAGCGACAAAAACCGGGAAAAAAATTTATGAACTGCTTCTTTCAATAAAGGTTTGCTGCTTCTTTCTTTATTTTTATTTCGGTACAATATTTTGCTCGACAGTGCCAGCTCATGTTGCTTCTGTTGAAAATGTAGTACACAGATTGCCTAAATTCATTAAAGCTGAAAAGTTAACTAATTTTTAGGCATCTTATGTTTGCACTACTGCGCACTTGTTTCTTCAACTTTCAGGCTTTGCAACTAAAGCGCCTGTCTCATCCTTGCTCGCAGTGCTTCGGCAGTGATGACTGTGATTCATTTAGAACGAGAGGTTGGTAGAGGGGCGACTAAGAGGGATGATTCCTTGCGTACGTAAGGGGTAGTGTGGTGCACGTTTTTGCACAGAGTGGCGGGAAAGCTTGGATGTTGTTGTCATGTGAAAAGAATATGTGCTGAAAATTGCAACTCGAAAATCAAAACTTGGAGGACGCTTAAGCTTCGTCTTTAAGAGAGATGCGACACCATGTTACAGCGCTGCCAAGGAGTCCACGGAACGCCAACACCAGTTCGGCGCGACGCGAGGCCCGCGGGCAATTTCAGGAAAGGACGCTTGTCTCACATATCTCGGTGGACATCCGAACCGGGCCGTAAGGGAAGGAAATTGAAATGAAAATTGGTTTTAAGGGAAGGAAATGACGCCTGTCTCATAATTCTCGCTGGACACCCGCAACGTGCCTTAAGGGAAGGAAAATCCCTTGCCTTACTGCGCAGTTCAGGTGTCCACCGAGATATGCCATTTTTCAGTAGACAAGAGCTTTTAAGGAAGCAACGATCGCCGCCCCTCGTTGAATGGTAGAACCAGCAAAAAGGAAGTGTACACAGGCGCGTAGCGTTCGGTGATAATGCGTTAACTTACTTTAAGGTTCCGAAAACAAGGAGCTGTAGCAGGAACCTTTACGCGAAGGCCATGCGTCAGGGCAGTAACTGCTGCCACGAACTGCGGGCCCTGCTTATCAGAAGATTTGTATGAAACCTGCTTGGAGCACCAATGGGACATTGTCTGCAGTGATATTTGTAAACTGGTATGTTTTCTGTATGACTCATATGGAGAATAATTTGAGATGGAAGATAATATTCTTGAATTGAGTGGAACAAGACCACATGCCACCTCTCAGATCCGGTTGAATAGTTTTTTTTTTTTTAATTTCAGCACCTAAAATAAATCACACAAAGCTTTGACGAACCACAGCAGCGCTTTATTTAAAGTGATGGTGAAAGGTTCTCAATTTGTAAATATGCAAGCAACTGCGAAAGCAGAGGCTATAAGAACAGCTAGCTTGTATAACGTTCAGACGACCACAAGCTTCCAAGCCTCGAGGTGCGTTTTCGTTATGCGAAACTCCATGGAATCAAATGTAGCGACTATGTTGTCCTCTTGGTGTGATATACAATATACTGTAGCCATGCTACTTCTAAACTCTAGCGAAATGCTGACCTGGAGGTTTCTGAAACCCTGGATTCAAACTATTTCCGCCTTTATGTTTCACTGTTTCACTCTTGGAGTCTTGAGAATTTACAAGAAGGTAATTATCATCGCCCATGTTAGCATTCCACGCTATTCATGAATATCAGGCGTCAATATCTGCAATCATTTGTTGTGCCACCATCCCACTATCGGTGCTTCTCGTTAATTTTGTTGCAAGTTGCGGGCCTTTTTTCGTCCGTACTCTTAGACCTCCTCAATTAGAGAAACTACGGCCTCCAGAGCCTACCGCATTCCTGCCCTGGCTTTGTCTGGCAGCATTGCAGTCTATATATGAAACGTCCGCACTGTCCACTGTTATGACACGTGAGTGGAGCTGCCGCTTGCTCCTTTCCGAATTTCATAATGTGGGCAATTAAGCGAGGCAGGTGCAAAAGAAGATAATTATCTCTTTCCGTCCACTCGGCGTGGCACTGCTTTAGACCGCCGCGTCCCCGCCCACGCTAGTTCTTCGCCGGCGGGCAGGAAATTTTCTAAATACATGCGTAGACTGTCGTCACGAACTAAATTTTTGCGCGGCTTTCTCTGAACTGGCCAATACATGGATCTCAGGCGCCGGCGTAATACACAACTGCCCCAGAAAAAAAAGGCAGGAAAAGCTAAAGCTGGTTTGTGCTTCGCTCTGTCTGATTGCGAAATTGGGGGACGGTTTCTCATGTATTCAAAAGTTATCTTTTTTTTTTAAGGGAAAGAGGCGGAAGGAAGTACGTGTACTTTTCGCGTGAAGGTAAGGAGAAGGCACCCTGCTTCACCGCTTCCCCTCTAATGCCGAGGTATACCAATAGAGCAGTAGCAAGGCGACTGCTGCATTCCTCAATCCTAGCCTCAGATATCCATGGACATTGTCATCCAGTTTCTTCTAATGCATTAGCTTAAACGTAATGCGTCCGCGTGTTATAAATGTAGTTTCTGGTTAGGCGGCTGCACAAGTTGAAATATACATAGACAGTCATTATATGAAGAAGGGAGGATTTGTTTAGTTTTCTGGGATGGGCTGTCATATTTTCCTTAAGTAGGATGCGTCGATGGACTAGTGCTGCTTTCAGGCTGGAGACTCCGCTCTCACCGTGGCCGTCTTGAGATATCTTCCTCGCCTCGCTTAACTGAGCGCGCTGTGACGGTGGACTGTTTGGAAGACAAATTGGCCGTTATAGGCTGAAAATATGTGCAATTGGTGCACTAATAACACAGAGCTGTAACAGAGAAAGTAGAACCAGTAATCTAATATATCGGAGCTGTCAACCCTCCCCGAAACTCCTCGCCTTCTGAACATTTGCTACTTCTCACAATAATATAATTTGTAAATATGCTTCTAAATATCACGGAACCTTCGTTTCCAGCCGCAGTTAAATGTCCGTCAACGACAGCCTTTGAAGACGTCCAGCACCTTCTCACAAAAATACTAACGCTGCACGAATGAATCGAGGACACCACCAGTTAACTTACACCGCTCTTGTTAGCCCGACGACGCAGTGCTACTTATTGAGATAAATATAAATTTTTATAAGTGCAACTGCTATGGCATTTTGCAATATATTGCTCACGTAGTGCGCAAAGGTGGCTGTTGCCTGAGACAGACTGATGAGTAACATGATATGTACCAACAGAATTTTTTAACGGAAGCACTGAGTCTGCTTGGTTAATTCATCAGCTCTATTCCTGTAATTAAATGTATGTTTAAACAGTTGCCTTTGTCGAATATCCTGGTGGGTTGCTTACTTTCATACTCTGCACTTGATTTGCCCGCATGATTGAGTCTGCTTTAGTGCACGAAAGCCTTAAGTGCTCTTACGCTATGAATCGGGACACAGATTCTGCGATATACATTCCAGTGTCATCTGGCGCTTAGCATACTGTATCATCTTACCCTTTGCTTAAGCCCAAGGTTGTGTAAGCTACACCACATTCTTTGCAGGCGATGCTGTTGTGTACATCCATCCGACAACCGATTTTAACGCAAGATGAACTCGTCCAACGTGTGGTGGCGTATAATTTGTATTTTCAAGGTTGGAGTATCCCTCCATCCTTGGAAAAGCACTAAAATTCTGTAAAATATTCCTATGTTGTACGTTTTCATGACCAGTCACAAAAGTTGGCCTCTACGTTGTAGCGCGCACGAATTATTTTGGGCTGGATAAAGTTGCGTCATTAAATCCTTTTGTACAGGGACAGCTGTTTAGGTTACATTTCAGGATTCCATGCACTGGCGTTGCACTATGCCCTCCCGAGTCCTCCGCATGCAAAAGCGTGGTGCGTGAAGTCATTTTAGCACGTCTTGGCAACGCGCTACACTCTTTTGTGCAGTCACACTGGCGCCACAAGATACAACGTAATTACACTACGCCCACTGTTCCAGAAATGAACAATAAAAAAGAAGAGTAATGACGTTGAACACCACAAGCCGCTGCCGCTGAATCTCGCGCTACGGCTATCAGAAAGAATATAGAGGAGCTTTTGAAATTAGCCAACGTCCCAGTAGTCGGTTGGACCAATGTATACACATCGCTGCAGTTGAGAGGGAGATGTCCTGAGTTCAGGAGGTATATTGACCTGTAAAAATTCAGCATTGTATTCAATTTTTAAGTAGTAACCAGGCATGAAAGCCCTTTACTTAAATTCAGCAATACAGGAAAAATATAAGTCAACGCATGAAAAGCTGAAAGTAGTTTATTTGCTAGGCACAATATTTTTTAAAATGGAGAAGTAATTCCATCCGATTTTCATTAAATAATACCTTAGCAAGAAATCAGTCAAATTTTTCTGTCGGGCATATTGTGTGATGCGACAAACATTACGTCGAAGTGGATGTGTGATAAGATGACACCAATAGCTGCCCACAATATACCAAATGCTGCTGCCGTTCTAAATGTGCGTTATGCGCAGTCTTAAGAACACTGTTGGCACAGGCAGCTTCGATGGGCAATTATTTCAGAGTAACGCGCTCTCACAGCTCGAAGTGCACTTGGTAGTTCAGTAAATACTAGGAACATTAATGTTGGGTTTCAGCCACCAGAGCTGCTCTTAATGCCTCACTCATTATTCTAATTCAAACGTGTTCCTATGCCTCACTTAGTGTAATATATCAAACTACTAATCTGTAATTTAAATATCGTATAATAATACGATACATTTAGCAAAACTCTCCTGAACCATACTGCTTGGAGCTGTGTTTCGCCCTTTATTGTATAATTTATTTTGTGAGACAGAAAAACTGAGCAGGCTCTTAAGAATCACGAATTTAAACTGGCGAAGAATACTAGCGTGTCTATATGAACGTACATTATAGATTTTTAGCTTTCATCATGAGAAAAGAAATGTGTATTCTTTTTCTACGCGTCCCTGGACCTAATCAAATTAGTAAGGTAGTCTCCACCGTAACAATCAGTACGTGAAATAAAATGGTGAACGAGTTCACTGTGAGCTTGTTGCGAACTGGCTTCGGGAATTAATATTAGCACCAGTACGAGCTTGTGACACGCACACACACACACACACGCACACACGCACGCGCACGCACACGCACACGCGCGCACACACACAAACACACACACACACACACACACACACACACACACACACACACACACACACACACACACACACACACACACACACACACACACACACACACACACACACACACACACACACACACACACACACACACACACACACACACACACACACACACACACACACACACACACACACACACACACACACACACACACACACACACACACACACACACACACACACACAAACGAACGCACGCGCTTACATACATACATACATACATACACACACACACATATACATACATGCATACATACATACATACATACATACATACATACATGCATACATACATACATACATACATACATACATACATACATACATACATACATACATACATACATACATACATACATACATACATACATACATACATACATACATACATACATACATACATACATACATATATAGGTGCATGCATGTATGCATACGTACATACGTGCATAGATGCAATGCGGAAATCTATCCGAAAAAACAAGCTTTAAAAAATGCGGTTTCTTTTCTTGTTTCGAGACGTTCTGTTTATGCAGACTACCTTCAGAATGGCGGAAGGCGCCACGCTGTGCCCTTATGTCAAAGGCGCTGAAAGACGGAGCTGAATCGAAGGCGGAAATAGCGCACTCTGGTGCAAGTTCAGAGAGCTGCCATAACAACCAGAGTAATTCATGAATCATTCAAGATGGTAAGAAACTGAATTTGGCTTTCTTTATTAAGAAAAAAAAATTGGCTGCAACTCGCCGGTTTTCTGCGTCTTATTCTGCATTCCACAAACAACGGCTTGTTCTATGCCTTCTGTTTGAAGAAGGCCACGACAGGGAGCCCCTTTTGATGTATAATGTAAGAATGCCCTGTGGCAAGGCGTGCCGGCGTTCACCGTACTCGAAGTCGGATGCAACGAAGGCAGTATTGCGGCTTTAAGGAAATTTGTTTTGGGAGAACAGGAAGCATGCTGTTAAGGGTGAAAATATTTTCACAGCTTGTCACTTGTAAAAATACCGGGTGTAAAATAAAAATACACAAATATTAGAAATAGACAAGCAGACTGCTGCTCGAAGAGGGAGTATCTGCAGTGATAACCCTACATTATAGTATCTATTATGGTAAATAATTCCTTCAGATAATGTCACTGGCTCAAACATGTGAACCGCCTTTTAAAAATGCTCTTTGATGAACGACAGTGCTGTAGTGCTTCTAGGCCTTAAGATTAGCCAAGAATAAAAAAATTCCATAAAATAATCGAGAACACCCTCTCGTCACGAAAAATTCTTCATATTTTCTACAATCATGCTTCTTATGTTTACCTGTCGTCCACAAAGGAGATTACTTTGCGCCCATTACTGCCTTTCTTGCATAGTATGGCGAGAAATGAAGGCATTTATTCGAAGCGGTGAAAATTTTTTTGGAGGAAAAATTTCTGAGTATATGGAGTGTCTGTGCAATTTAGCGCACAAATTGTTGCGTCGCCACTGCAGTGTGCTGTAGAAATTTGAATTACGCCGCACCATACTATAACATTACTGTCTGCATGACATTCATAGGTTTTCTGGAGTATCTTTAATTTTTGAAAGAGCTTTAAATGGCCTCGGAGGCAGCGAAAGATATTAGAGGACGTAAAAACACAATAATAAGGAGTGGTACGAAGTTTGTCTCAAGAATATATATAAAACAGAAAGAAATGGAGCTGAGATATCTGATAAAATTCGTTATCATATGAGTGTTCATTGAATACAAATTATGGGCACTTGGCAAACGTGGTGCTGGGAAATATTGCCCCGATCAAAAAGTTCGAAAGAGTTGCATGTATTTTTTTTATCTAGTATATAGTATGACAGATTGCTATGCATTCCATCCTGGCACGAAAAAAATGATGACCTTGCATCCAAAATGAGTAAGTTGACACTTTTTTTATTGATCTGCTGCCATTGATTTTTGAGGCGGTAAGAAAAGAAGCCATGCTCAGCAACACTTCCAGTTTATGCGTCGAACGTATTGTAGTTTTAAAAAAGCGACGTCGTATATCCTTGTCACTGTTCGCGTCCTTACGAATGTCATTTCTCAGGCACAGTGCAGTCCATATCATCAGCACTTCATGTTCTACTGCGCGCGCTGCAGTGTTTTCATTTTATTTTACGTGGAGCTTTTGCCAGTTTACACAGCGAAATATTCTTGAGTTCTATTATACGAAGGTATAGCGAAATTTCGTGTGAATAGTGTAAACGAGAAATTTCACTCTATGTGCGTAAGTTTTATCTGGAATGCAAGTTAATATTCTCTTACCGGGTAAATAGCGGCCGGTATGCCTTTCAAGACATCAAGTAATGATGATTAATGGTAATGACATAAAAAATAAAGAAATAGATGCTGTGCACTCCGGTTGCACCACGAGATGGCTAGCGTGGAAGTTAAATTTTTGCGCTCAACGTATAACTTCAAAAGCCTAGTTGAAAGTTTATAGCCTTTCTTTAGAGTATAAATCATGACTTTAGAAATTCTACTGAATTTACGTTTCAATTTTGGCACCATTTTCTTTTCTTTCCCATTACCTGTCCTCCAATCGAAGGGCCTCCCTACGCGAAGCGATGCGCGGAGTAAAAGCAAGTCGCCTGATTTAAAAACACTGCCTAACGTGAATCATTTACAGTACCTGATCTTCTGGCTCGGACCTCGTCCAACCCAGCAGTAAAATCAGCATAAAAGTTTTATTATTTCTATCAGTGTTTCACGCTAATATGCTGTGGCCTTTCAGAACTACCTCCCTTTCTCCAACTGCAGCCCAGGACCTAAATGAATGTCTCGCAATCACATACGTCCTCTCAATTTCAAGTGTAGCTTGGAGCTGAGTAGCTGGCTGCTCTTTCCAACTGTCGAGACGGAAAGGAATAAAGCTCGCCAAAAAATAAATTTACATCAAGCTTGAGTGAAGCACAACGAAAGGAAATAAAATCCGAGAGACTGCTTTTTCCGGTAGAGGAGATTTAGTAAGAGCTCAATTTCCGCCGTTTCAGCACAGCCGGAAGAGAAACGCCGCTGTCGTGTTCTTCGACAGCGATCACCTCCCGCCTCGTAACATCGGACTTTCAGCGCCTTTATACACTCTTTCCAGTGATCCACTTTTGGGCTTTGTTTGTTCACAGCGCCTCTCTATTAAAAACACCTTGCAACAAGAAATGTTGGTTGGGGACTGGTTAAAAAGTTACTACTGGAAGCAAACTCCCTTGGACAGACATCTGATATGGTATTTGCTTGGCTCTGTTTGCAATGCGTTCTCGTTATCTTTCATTATAATAGCTGCAAGGTTCATTTTATCTTGGCACGGTAGCGAATAAAGTTAAAAAATAATAATTTAAATATACGGCTCAAGGGATTGCCGTAAACTCCCCTCGAGGACTATGCAAAATGGGGTAAAAGCATTTCAAACTCATTTGAAAACCTCCTGGTAATTGTTCGAGGTTAGAGGACGCTTACAGCGAACTTTTTATTTCTTGATCTATCTATATGAAAATTTTAAGCCCATTAGAAATAATTTGAGACTACTCTCATAAACATTTAAACATTTGTTCCCGGGTTCGAACCCGACCGCGGCGGCTGCGTTTTTATGGAGGAAAAACGCTAAGGCGCCCGTGTGCTGTGCGATGTCAGTGCACGTTAAAGATCCCCAGGTGGTCGAAATTATTCCGGAGCCCTCCACTACGGCACCTCTCTCTTCCTTTTGTCGTTCACTCCCTCCTTTATCCCTTCCCTTACGGCGCGGTTCAGGTGTCCAAAGATATATGAGACAGATACTGCGCCATTTCCTTTCCCCAAAAAACCAATTATTATTATTATTTATTCTTGTAATTCATATGTTTATGGGTTTTATCCGAAAAGCAAGTTCACTGAACTTGCTTGAAGACTCTGAATGATCACGCGCCAAGAGCGAAGGTGCCATCTTTCCACCGCGGTTTATTTTTTTTTATTTTTGCAGGGATTAACTCGGATCTCTTCCGACACCCATAAGTACTCATCTGGAATAATAATGTAGAGTCTGAAGAAGACAGCTCCCCAGTGAAAGCGTCAGTAAACCCTTGCTATCTTTTGTAGCGTTAGTTGCACTGGCCGAGGTTGAGCAGTTTAGCGTGGCTTCTGGACAGCCGTGCTGCGCATGCGCGAGGAGCAGTCACACGGCGCACTGCTGGCGTGCCGGAGCCGAGCGCCTGGACGGTCTTCGCATCCTCTGGAAACCGCACCACGTGAGCAACCACGTGACTGGTCACGTGAACAATTGCGTGACGAACCACGTGACCAGCCACGGCGCCGCGTCGCCGGCAGCTGATCCGTACCACGTGACCGCTCACGTGATCAACACCCCTACCCCCCCCCCCCGCACACTCACTGAATAAAAAAAAAATCATGTGTCGAGGCTGGAAATCGAGCCTTCGCAATTTGAGGCGGAGACTTTTTTCACGGTCTTAATTTTGGTTTTAAATTTTGCAATGCAGTGTCATTCGGCATATCTAGAGGGCGAAAAATATCATACATCCAATCCAGACTAATCCATTTCCAAAAACAACCTCGTTTCCTGGGCTATGGCCCTACGAGCGCAACAAAACAAACAAGAAGAGAATTGATATCACTGATGAATAAAACTGTTCAGTAAGCTGAATATTAGGGCAGCAAACCCGTGACGCTTAAAAATGGTCGTTGTTCCAGCGCTTCTCGGCACTGCAGATGCACGAAACAATAGTTTGGAGTACTTCCCGGTCGATTTCATCCATTAAATGCCGGGCAGAATACAAAATGAGGCATACAAGTAGATGCAAGCATTTTCAAAATATATTTCTAGCCATTTTTGGATTAATAGCCGCGTCCTGCCTTAACTCTTTTGGGCTCAGTGATTCCAACTGGAATCTTCTAATTTAGGGGTCACCAGTCCCGAATTAAGCAAAATGTTCTTGTTGTTTTGCTGCATATTCCGCATTTAGCAATTCATTAACATATGTAAGCGGCCCTTCAGCTGACTGATGCAAGATAGTGGGTAGAAAGAAGGTATATAAACTTCGTACGCTTTGCTCTAGCCATCTGCTGGTTCCACGTACTCCCTTTGACCGTGTAGGAAATAAATGAATTTTGATTCTCTCTAATTACATGGAATGGTAAACGTAACCTTCGTGTTATTCCACCAAAATACATTTTTTGCAGAAAAATTATTTACGAGCACTAAAAATATCGCAAATAATAACCTTTTGCTACAGAACCGTTTTGATCATGAACACTGATCTTAGTTACAGACCTATAAGCTTACTGCCCATTGCCAACAAAGTATTTACTAAGGTAACCGCTAATATGCTCAGGCCAACCTTAGACTTTTATCAACCGAATGATCAGGCAGGCTTTCACAAAAGATATTTCACAATAGATGATATTCACACTATTAATCAGGTGATAGAGAAATGCGCAAAGTGTAACCAACCCTCATATATAGCCTTCATTGCTTACGGGAAAGCGTTCGACCCAGTGGAAATTTCAGCAGTCATAGAGGCATTGCGGAATCAGGTTGTACAAGAGTCTTATGTCAAAATACTGAAAGATATATATAGCGATTGCACAGCTACCATAGCTCTCCATAAAAGTCAGCAATAAAATTTTAGTAAGAAAGGGCGTCAGGCTTGGAGACACGATCTCGCCAATGCTATTCACCGCCTGTATACAAAAAGTATGGTGGAGCTGCCATAAAAAAACGTAAACCAATAAGCTCCTGCCTGAGCCCCGCCTGTATACAGGAGGCATTCCGAGGCCTGAATAGGGAACAGTTTGGGATAAGAGTAAATGAAGAATAACTAAATAATATGCGATTCACTGATGACGCCTTGCTGAGTCACCCAGGAGGTGAAATGCAAATCATAATTTATGAGTTAGACACGCAGAGCAGAACGGTCGGTATAAACATTAACATGCAGAAATTCAAGGTAATGTTCAACAGACTTGCAAGGGAACCGCAGTTCACAATTGGCAGTGATGTTCTGCAAGTGGTAAAGGAATACGATGATAATGATGAATTTTTGTGGCGCAAGGGCAGCTGTGGCTGCAGATCGCCATGGCACAAGCTTCTTTTCATTTCACAAGGTGGGGTCAAAGACCCATTCCCCAGCATTTCATCCTAAAGAAGCCGAGCACCAGGAAGGGAATCGGTCTATTTAGGGCAGGTAGTGACAACTGATCCGGATCACGAGAGGGAAATAGCTAGAAGGATAGGAATGGAGTGGAGCGCATATGGCATGTTCTATCACATCATGAATATCAGTTTACCAATATCCCTCAAGCGAAAAGTGTACAAAAACTGTATGTTGCCGGTACTCACATGAGGCGCAGAGACGTGGAGGCTAACAAAAGAGGGTTCAGCTCAAGTTAAGGACAACTCAGTGAGCCATGGAAAAAAATTATAGGTGTAACGTTAAGAGACCGGAAGCGGGCAAAATGGTGAGGGAACAAATGCGTGTTAGTGACATCATAATAAAAATCAAGGGGAAGAAATGGGCTTGGGAAGAGCAATGAATGCGAAGGCAAGATAACCGCTGGTCCTTAAGGGTAACGGAGTGGATTCCAAAAGAAAGTAAGCGTAGCAAGTGGCGGCACAAGGTTAGGTGGGCGGATGAGAGTAAGAAGCTTGCAGGCATAGGGTGGGAGCAAATTGCAAACAACACGGTTAATTGGACAGACATGGGAGAGGCCTTTACTCTGCAGTGGGTATAGTCAGGCTGATGATGATGATGATGACCTATTCTAGATTAATAAGCGCGGTCGTATTTAATCGCCTGCGACTGCTTGTGCAGTCTAAATATCTCTTATTCTTGAGCCTGCATGTAACAGTAAACCTTAATTTCTCCAAAGATGGCTATATTAAGTGCTAGCACTTTTATTGCACGCTTCTATTCAGAGCTAGCAGCTCTCCGCACGTGTTGAAGTGTCGGTTCATGCGATGAAGAAAAAATAGAAATACAAAGTATAGTATCAAAGGCTTGAAATTGCACTGAATATCGCTCATGGTAGTGACTGCGCCAACAGAAGGTCCCACGCGAAACGTTTGCCGAGCCATAAATAATTTGACGAACACTTCCTTGAGACACTGACGAGCAGATTTCTCTATAGAGTAGTCCGTTGCAGGCCCATAACTTGTGATAAAATTCGTGTCATATAATTTGTATGAAGATGTACCGCCGGTGAATTTGTGCAACCCATCAATTTTAGTTGCATGACGATCAATGCCACAAAGACATCATGAATATTCAAAATTCTCCCCCTCCCGCAACTCTTCTCCTCCCGACCACACTAGGGATAACCTGGCACATTCCCTGGCTCATGGGAGGAAATTAAAACCTCCAGGGCGATATGGAACCGACTGGCAGTGCAACTACGCCCAAGGTTGAAAGTGATTCAACTTTCAGCCTTTGAAAAGCCAGCCAACTCGCCCCCTCAGCTTGTGCTGCGCCTACAAAAAGTAATCGCAGAGAAATCCGTGTAAAACATATAAAATATTACGATTCCGAGTATTGTTTCAAAAGGCCAAAGCTGTCACTGAAGCATTGAAAACTAAGGCTGGTTTTGGGTCCTACATCTCCGATTAGATTGCACACAGAGGTGGAATCATTCTGCACACAGTAATTCTGACGCGACAGAGTCGATTCCAGAAATGAATTTAAGTGCCATTCTCACTCTTTAAAAATGGCGCACCTTTATGACCTGCCACTCTTGGAGGATTTTCGTGCACGCAGACGATTCTTCACCTACGTGTTATAGGACACCGCCCATCGCCCTGTCTACGTATAGCAGAAATGATACATAGGTCTTGCATTCTAGGTTGCGATATTTTAAATTCGGCCGTGCATTTTGCTGACGTCTTGTTGAGAGTAATCAACCGGCTGGAAATGCATGCCCGCTGGTTAGGACTAGATCTGAAGCTCGTATTCTCCAGAGAAGCCGCAATTTCCAAACTTATTAGTTATTAAATTAAATGTGACTCTTTTTAATCACCTCACAAGAATCTTGTGAAGCTCAGAAAAATTTAGCAGTGGCTTCGCTCGGCTATGCCCGGATATACATTGGGTGAGCAGTAATTTCGCTCTCTTCTCCATGGCTATACCACACTGGCAAACGCCCCGCTATATGATACCCACACCGATACCTCTGCGCATGCGCACAAAATAAGAGGCGCTATCAAGCGGCACCGGGGCAGCGTGAGACTTGGCTACTGTGCCGCAGTGGCGCACAGCTGCGTCTGCCGCGGCTATAACGCACTGTTTGCTGACCATCGAGGCGAGCGCGCGGCGGCGGCGGCTCCGGCGCGCCAGCTGTGCGCCGTGTGACGTCACTGCTCCTCGCACATGCCCAGCATGGCTCTCCAGAAGCCACGCGAAACTGCTCAACCTCGGCGAGTGTAGCTCAGGCTACAAAACCTTTCAAGTCGCCGCTGTGGCACAGTGGTTATGGCGCTCGGCTGGTGACCCGAAAGACGCGGGTTCGGCGGCGGCGGTTGAATTTTGATAGAGGCGAAATTCTAGAGGCCCGAGTACTGCGCTGTATCAGTGCACGTTACATATTAGGACGAGTTGTCGAGCTAGTTGGTGGTGATCCATTCTTTTGTTGACAGCGCTTAAAACACACGGACAGAAGACATGGAAGACGACGTCACAGGCGCTGACGTCAGCGCCTGTGACGTCGTCTTCTATGTCTTCTGTCCGTGTTTTTTTAAGCGATGTCAACAAAAGAACGTTACAGAACCCCAGGTGGTCGAAATTTGCGGATTTTTTAATACGGCGCCCCTCACAGCCTGACTAGCTTTGGAATGTTAAAACCCAATAAACAATAAAAAACTGATCATAACCCTGTAAAAAGAGTTGAAATAGAAAAAAAATGTATTCCCGTTTTTTTTTGCGCAATGCATTTGACCCGCCTAAACCCTTTGGAGTGCCTTCTTTTGGGGTGGAATCGACGCCGATAACGAAGAGGACCACGAGGACCCAAGATACGAGCTGGTGGGTCCGACACTTCGATTTTTATCGGTCCTTGAACTTCCCACGTGGTCGGCGCGACAGTAGGCCTAGCTGGGCCTAACACGAGTACGGGGCTCCGCGGCCTCCCCGGCCTCTACGAGAGGGGGGCGAAGACCGGAGAGAAGTCCCAGATGAACACCCCTAGCGACAGACAGCCCACAATGACGGGCTTGAATAGCTTTATACCAGAAATGCCAGAAAATATGGACGAAGACTTCCAAGACACGACCGAAGAAAACCCCGGGCGGCAGAGTTAAGGGGGGGGGGGAGCTCCGTGAGAGCGACGAGACCGACGCATAACAGCAGCGTCCCAGTAGGAAGAAACACGCAAGTTTCCGAAAACAAGGATATGGAACTGGATTGGATAGTCGTACGGCCGAAGGTTCGGAGAAAGCAACAACAAAGAATGGAGATGCAAGGGACCCCGGGGAAGACGACCCCGGAGCCTCTCTCGGAAGGAATGCAAACTACAAGGGGAGCACCAGCTGCGCAGAAAGAAGCAGAGAAAGGAGGAGGCGAGAAGAGGAGACTGCCGCCGCTCCCAAAGGATGACTTAAAAGTAGTTCTCCGACCGAGAGGACTCACAGTCAAGGATTTGCAAACACACCAAGTGGCAAAGGCAGCAGCGGAGGCTAACGGGCACGAATGCAAGACAGGAGACTTCATCGTAAGACTACGAAATGGTTCTAACATAATAATCATCAGCACTGGCGACGAGATAGTAGCCAGGAAGGTCAGAAATATCACGCAGCTAAAATTTGGCGATAAAACCTACGCAGTCAACGCCCACGTGGCGCCACCGGAGGACACGGTGAAGGGAGTCATCCACGGGGTGGACCCAGGAACTACACCGGATGAGCTCAAGGACAACCTCAGACTACGCAGGCAGGGGGTGAAGATCCTGGCGGCCAGGATGCTTGGAAGCTCGAGCACGGCCGTCATCACCTTCGAAGGCACTTTTCTACCCAAGCAAGTGATCTACCATGGAGGAGAGATGTGGTGCTACGCATACAAACCAACGAGACAAGTCTGCTAGAACTGCGGTCAGCAAGGACATCGGATGAACGTCTGTCCAAGCCCAAAAACCAAGATCTGTAGGCAGTGCGGATGCCAGAACCCGGCGGAGGCACACCAGTGTACACCCAAGTGCATGCTTTGCGGCGGAGAGCACGCAGCCGGCTCGAAGGACTGCAAGCAGCGCCTTAAGCCAGCGAGCGAGCTACGTTGGGGACCTCAACAGTAGCAAGGTCGGCGCAGAAGAAGCCGCAGCAGAGGAGGGAAACCGCGATGGTTCGGGGACGAAAGCAGAGACCCGGACAGAAGCAAGTCGCGGAATCGCAGCCGCGGCAGACCCTGGAATCAAAACCAGGGGAGCGGACAAGACGAGTCCTTTCCACCAATGGACAACGGAAGCAAGCAGCAGCAACAGCAGCAACAACAAAGACAACCCAAGCAGCAACAACAACAGCAGCAGCAGAAGAAGAAGAAGAACGGCGGCAACTCGCAGGTGAGCCGGCGGGACGGCCCTCCCAAATCGCTATATGCTCCGCCCTCTAACACAAACGGAGCACAAGACACACAAATCCAAAAACTATCAGAGGAAAACGCCAGTCTTAAGCGCGAATTGGAACAGTGCCGCGAAGAGATGAGGCAACCAAGAATACAGCTAGGATAGATAATTAGGGAGAAACAAGAAATCAAGGCAGGTTTTGTACCAATAACGACTCCAACACAGATTGAGGAAGACTTACAACAGGATATAAGGCTGGACGGCCCAATAATGAAACTCATACAGGAGATGCGCAACGAGATACGCAACGAATTGCAGGGAATGCGTAGTGAAATGCGCAGCGAAATGCAGCAGACGCAGCAGAAGGTAGCTATGCAAGAGCAGAGCTTCAGGAACTAAGTTAAGAGTCAAACCACGCAGAGAACAACCAACGATGCGAGGGATAGGCTCTTTAACGAGCGCAGGTTCAGCACTGAAACCCCCAGCACGAGTAGCGCTAACCAAACATGGCTGAGCGAAATCAACAATTAGAGCTATGGCAATGGAACTGCAGAGGCTACGCTCGCATGCAAGGCCTCTTGCAGCAGTACATAAATTCCAGGGGAACCACACCAGATATTATTTTACTACAGGCAACAAACAACACAACACCAAAACTCAGAGGGTACACATGTCAAGAGGGCAGCCGCATTGCCACCTTAATTAGTAACAAGGGGGTGGCCATAGAACACAAACAGATAGAGGACACAAACATAGATCACATAATCACAGAGATAATTCCCAAGAAGAAAGCGAAAGCCAAAAGCACCCTAATAGTTAACCTATATAGTCCGCCGAGGCAAACAAATGGCGACTTCCTCAGGCTCTTTGCGGAGGCGAAGAGACTAGCAGGGCAAAATACCCTTCTCATAGCAGGCGATTTCAACGCCAAAAGCCCAAGATGGGGCTACCCCAGAGATGACAAGAAGGGGCGTGGCATCTGCTTAGCGGCAGAGAGCACAGGGTGCGACCTCCTAACCGACGAGAGCCAGCCAACCAGACAAGGCAACAGCGTGAGCCCAGATACGAGCCCGGACCTCACCTTCGTAAGAGGCAACAAGCAGGTAGAATGGGAAAACCTTCTCGAGAACCTGGGTAGCGACCACCACATAGTCAGAACCTGCATAGTGGCCGAGTGGGTCAAAAGGAAGATTGGCACGGCACGAATCACGGATTGGGACGCTTTCAGGGTGCAATGCACGCAGCTGGAGGGCGAAATCGAATCCGTAGAGGAGGGGAGTCAAAAGCTTCGGCAAATCCAGAAAGGGATACACGAAATCTGTGGATAGAACATAGCAAACACCGGAAGTAGATAAAAGGCTCATCGGGCTATGGGATGCAAGACGAGGGCTTACCAAGCGCTGGAAAAGGCAGAAGCTAAACCGAAAGCTTAAAAGGAAAATCGCTGAGATAACTGAAAAAGCAGAGCAATATGCAATACAACTGGCAAGGCAGGGCTGGCAGCAGTTCAGTAATGCGCTGAATGGCACGCTAGGCACGGCTAGGACGTGGCAGATTCTCCGAGCCCTCATGGACCCAACCCAAAGCAAAACCGAAGGCAGCAAGTCGCTACAGAGACTGGTACATCAATATGATGGAACCGAGGAACAGCTGCTAGAGGAAGTTGGGATAATATGCTACAGGAAGGATCAGATAGAAACCTACAAGGAAGAGTATAAAGGTGAAGAGAATCTAAACATGGACAGGCCTATCACAAAGGAAGAGGTAACCGAGGCGGTAAGAGCGGCCACAAAGAACACGGCAACGGGAGCAGACAAAATCAGCAACTCACTAATCAGGAATCTCAGCGACAACGCCATAGACCAGCTAGTGGTGTACCTCAATAAGCTTTGGCAATCCGGCACGGTTCCGGCAGAGTGGAAGCACGCAATGGTGGTTATGATACCAAAGCCAGGCAAAAAGCTATCGATCGGAAACCTCAGATCATTTCCTTAACATCATGTCTAGGTAAGCTCTACGAGAGGATAATCACCAAAAGGATTCAAACACATCTGGAAGGAGGAAGGTTATACCCGGATAGCATGTACGGTTTTAGAGCGAACCTGTCCACCCAAGACATCCTAATACAGCTTAAGGAGGAGGTTCTAGCCACGATGCCAAAAGCAGGGGAAAACGTGGTCATGGCCCTCGATATAAAGGGGGCCTTCGACAACGTCAGCCACAACTCCATCATGGAGGGAATCAATAACACTAACTGCGGAAGAAGAGTCCATAATTATGTCAGGGCCTTCTTAAGCGATAGAACTGCGACAGTCGTGCTTCGAGACCTTAGAAGCGACCCTTTCGGCACACCATGCAAGGGCACTCCCCAGGGATCGGTCATCTCACCGATATTATTCAACGTTGCGATGATCGGGCTTGCGCGGCAACTCGAGAGCATACCAGGGATAAAACACGCGATGTATGCCGACGATGTCACGGTATGGGTCACCCAGGGCTCTCTGGGGGAGAAGGAGGACAGACTACAGGAAGCAGCCGCGTGCGTGGAGAAGTACACCAGAGAAAGAGGCCTCAGATGCTCAACCGAGAAATCGGAGCTGCTGAGAGTCGGAAGACATCCCACTAAAGCGGAGCTGGAAGTCTACCTGGAAGGGCAGAGGATCCCAGAGAAAGACATGATAAGGGTGCTAGGTATGTGGCTGCAAAGAAGCAGGAAATGCAGCCACACCATCAGCTTAATAAGTAAAGCAGCAGAGCAGGTAGGAAGAATGATCAGCAGAGTCTCGCATAGGCGGTACGGCTTGAAAGAGGAAGACACGCTCAGACTCGTGAGCAGCCTGATAGTCAGCCGAGTCACCTATTCACTGCCCTACCAGATACCATCCAAAGCCGACATGGAACAGATAGATGTAATATTAAGGAAGGCATATAAGACCGCCCTGCATCTACCTAGGAACACACCGAACGAGAAACTACTCCAGCTAGGGATTAGTAACACCTTCCAAGAGCTGCGGGAGGCCCAAATCAGGGCACAGTATACGAGGCTCCGAGGCACGCCAACAGGCCGGGAACTGCTGAAAAGAATAGGGGTGGAAACACAAGAGCGCCTTGACAGGTACAGGGACGTCCCGGATGGAATTAGAAAAGCCATTCGGGTCGCACCCCTGCCCAGGAACATGGATCCGAACCTGCACGAGGGAAGACGGAAAGCAAGAGCTGAGTATATTGAGCGAGGCTTAGCCAATCTGGAAAACACGGTCTTCACGGACGCGGCGCTGTACCTGGTGGATAGGAAGCGCACGGCCGCGGCTGTTGTAGTCGACCACCAGGGAAAAACTGATCACCTGTGCAGCGGCAGAGGCTGCGGACGCAACAGAAGCCGAGGAGGTTGCCATAGCTCTAGCGGTCGCTTGCGGCTCCCAGGGAAACAAATCTCTAAACATACTTACAGACACTAAAGAGGCATGTAGGAACTACACTAGGGGAAGGATAGGTGCCGCAGCCATGAACATACTCAGAAAAGCGCGTGTCTCGGACACAAAACACATACATAGCCTGGTTTGGATACCCGGACATGCAGGTATTAAGGGAAATGAAAGAGCGGATGGCCATGCTCGAGCGATGAGTTTCAGAGCGGGATTACCGGACGACTTTTGCACCCGAGCCTGCGACGGGGGGTATGGAGAGCACCTGGCCCTATACAGGGGCTTAAGGTATAAATATCCTCCGCCACACAAGGCACTAACAAAGGAAGAGGCTACCGGGTGGCGCAGACTGCAGACGGGTATGTTTCCAAATTTACACATACTAAACAAGATGTTTCCGACACAATACAGAGCCACATGCCCGTGGTGCGGGGCGGTACCAACGCTGTACCACATCACATGGGAGTGTAGCGAAACATAAAATTCCACCAACACAAACAAACAAGTGCGGAGCAATGGGAGAGCCGGCTCGTCAGCAGTGAGCTCACGGTCCAAAGGACCCTGGTGCAGCACGCTTACAAGGCAGCGCGGCTCAGCGGAGCCCTGGAATGAGGGCCCGACCTTGCGAAGACGGGATCCGAGATCGCCTGATATGAAGACGACGCGGATCCTGCTGCCGCCGAACTACGCAAATGTTCATTAAACGTTTTTCACTCACTTGCGCAATGCAAAATGTCCAAATCGCAAGAAATCATTCGTGGTCACCTCAATAAGTAAATAAGTGAGTGGGGCATTTAGGAGGCGGACAATGCGCAAGCGATTCACATGAGGCCCGTGATGAACTTACTTAAACCTTATCATCACTGCTAAGTCTCGCGAAAAACATCTTTTTTTCTGTCTTGTCACGATTTTATTAAATCATTTTTTAAGTAACATTTTCTTTTTTACGCTTGCAGGCAATTTCGATATTCCATTAAGATCACAATTTTAAGCCTTTATTTTTAGTGCTGAAAAAGTACTGCGAATTATTAAAATAAGAAAGGTATTAAAAAAAACATTTATTCTAAAATAATATTTCACGATGTTCTTTGCATATATGCTTTGATATTTATGGTTTGTGTCTTGCTTTCCATCAATGTAGGAGCACGTGGCAGGGTTTGCACGAAGAGAGGCAACTAAAGTGCTGCCATGATTCTGGTTTGTCCATGGCTAGTCTGAGTCGTTCTTCAGGAGATCGTATTTGAATATATTGGAGACCAGCCGTGGTTTTGGTCTTTGCCTACTTGTGAACTGTGAGGTTAAGTACCACATTCCTGAAGACGAATATAAAAAAAAGTTGGAGACCAAGTTTTGGGAAACTCTCATTTGAAGGATTTGATGAAGACATCCATATGTCGTCGCATCTCGATTCGTTTCGCAATTCGCTGTTCGCTTTGGCCCTTATAGTTTTGTAATGTAGAGGGCAGCATAAAAAGGCATTAATATTTCCATCTCCAACCTTCCCGGCTCCGATAACATCCTGCTGTTAGCACCGAGTGAGTGGCTTTGATTTGCGGCCGCTGTTCACGGCACAAAAAGTGCAACATGCTTTTAATTCTATACCTAAGCACGCAGTAAAGAACCACTACAGGTTGCCTCGGTGTGGTGCACTTCATAAAATAATAACGCGTTTGTCGTCCATTTCTAATATCCATTCAAATAACCTAATGTACGAAAAGATTGCCGTTTCGCAGCTTTCATGCGTGCAAGACTTTGGTCACTATATGTAACTTCCTCTTGGTATACGCAGTCAGAGTGCCAACCAGTTTTGGGAATGATGTGAAAAAGGAAATCCGAACTAGGACTACTTTGCTTGATATGAATCCGACACAAATATTAAAATAACCGAGCACAGTACTGACTTGGTGCCCTAGTGGAGGGCTCCGGAATAATTTCGACCACCTGGGGATCTGTAACGTGCACTGACATTGCACAGCACACGGGCGCCTTAGCGTTTTTCCTCCATAAAAAATGAAGGGTCACCTGTGACATATTTCGGTAAACAACCCGGACCGCGCCCCAAGGGAAGGAAATTGATATGCGAATTGTTTTTAAGGGAAGGAAGTGAGGCCTGTCTCACATATCTCTGTGGACACCCGAAGCGCGCCGTAAGAAAGGTAAAATGAAATGAAAATTGATTTTAAGGAATGTAAGTGACGCTTCTGACATATATCTCGTCCGGGCGCAGTGGGGCCGTGCGGGAACGCAGGAATCACGCGGTGAGCGGCGAACAACGCAGCGCACATCCAAAGTGCGTACACCACGAAGCTTTCGGCTTGCTGCCCGTTCGTTCGGCGCGTAAGCTACGCTGGCGTTCGTGGCATCGGGTTTGTCGAGAACGATGTGCCGACGAACTACGACTGCAACATGAGGCCCGCGCGTTTCGGCAAGGCGCCTGGCAGCGCTTCTACGTGTTTTGGCACTCCGCGCGTCCGTTTCACGGTACATAGCAAAGCGATTTGTCCAACGGGCAAGGCGTCGCGCCGAACGAGTGATGGCGCTCCGTGGATTCTCTGGCAGTGCTGCAACATGCGGTCGCGTTGCACTATTAAATGCGAAGTTTAAGCGTTCTCCATTATTTAGTGTTTTACTCAATTTTTATTTGTCTTGATTTATATTTTACATTTATTTTTTGTTTTTTATTTTATTCTTATTTTTATTTATTCACTGTTGCTTTTTGTTATTTTTCTTTGTGGTTTATTTATTATCTAAACGTTGCTCAAGAACTGTCGCTTAATCAGCTTTTGCATTCATGTTTCATTTATCATACAACTTATGATTGACAGTTAGAGCGGACAACTTCCGTCTGCAACTTCCGTCTGCAACTTCCGTCTGCAAGTTGCGTCTACAGCTTCGGTCCCCAACTTCCGTCCACGCCACTCATGAGCCAAGAAAGACTTCCGCCTTAAAGAGACCCAGAAAGGGGGTCTCAATAAAGGTGCGATATTTCTGGGATGGAAGAATAACTTTTATGCGTTTTGTGGAAGCTGAGTTATATGCAGACAAAATTTGAACTTCCGCGTCTTCGCGCCTTCCCCTCTCCTCTCCCACGCGAAAACGGCGGCGCTCCTCCGCAGGCTCAACTCACTCGGCCCCTCCCTTACCTCCGCCGGCTGCGGAGCGCGCGAAGTGGCCGCGGCAGCGGTAGCGCGTGACGTCTAAACGAATTTGGCGCTGTGAACCAATGATTCCCCCGGCTGCTGACGTCAGTTGCAATACGTGACGTCGTCTGCCAGGTTTTCGCGCAAAAGCCCGGCACCGCGCGTCGCCGCGAGGTGCGAGAGCGGCAATTTTTGAAAATTTATTGTAAATTTCCCGCTCGCTTCAGTGGTCTCGTACGCGGCATGAACGCTCGGTGACCTGAACTCTACACAGTGCAAACATTTTGAAGCCAAGCTCAAACGTTCATTTCTGCGGCCCTTTAAATTGTGCCTTCTCCTGAGACCCTTTTTTCTGCCTTAGGTGGAGGAACCCCCAACTTATTCTTGCATGCTACGCGGCGTCGCAAGTAAGTTATTACCAGCATATGTACCGAATATCGCGTGCGGCGCTTCGGACGCGATATTCTGGGGTCATGGGTTCGGGTCCCACCGGAGGCACGGTTTTTTTCTGCTGCTTTGTGAGTTATTTTCTTTAAGCGACAGATTATTCGAAGTATTATTCTCCCACTGATCACCACAACACATAAAAAACATTACCCTATGCATTGGTTTCGATGACTGTTGGCTTCCATCATATATTTCTCAAACGAGCCCCTCATTCCCTATCTCTTGTTCTCTTGTCTGCTAATATATATATATATATATAGTATATAAAGATAAACGTATTTGGTTGCTAGAGGCAAAAATTCAATGTTGAAAACGCTTCATTTAGCCATAGATTTATTTTGACTCGACGTTTTGACAGAGCCTGTCCTTTCTCAAGACTGCGGTTACAGGGGTCGTCTTCCTCTTCTTAAGGAGTTGGCACTGGCACACATGTACCACGCATGAACAAAAAAAAACAAACGGAGGCAAAGAATACTACAAAAGATACGGATAGAAAGGGCAAAAAGGGGAACAAAGAAAAAAGAAGAAAAACGCTCTGTCCCCCGCCGCCCACCCCGCAGCCGCGGGGAGCCAACCCGGGACGAGGGGAAAAAAGGAAAACATGGAGCGGGAGGGGATAATGGCTACCCATCAAGGCAAACTGAGCGGCGGCGTGTAAGGTGCACAGGAGCAGACGGTGGCGGGATCGCCCTACACACAAAAGTTAGAGACGCGTGCACTCGAGTGCCCCGACCTTAAAGAGTAAACAAAGTAACAGAATAAAATGCAGACAGGGCCGGAGCTTCCGTCATCTGGAACCACTTCGGCAGCCAGAGCCAAGGCCGAATAAGCGGCGCCGTGAGCTTAACTAGACACGCGTGCACTGTGCATGAAAACACCCAGACACACAACAGTAAAACATCTGAGCTCATGCCAGTGTCGTGTGGCGGCTAAATGACAATTGCGGGAGCATTTAAGCGAGTAAGCTGTACAGAAACAGACGGTGGCAGAATTGTCCAACATACAAAAATTAGAGATGCGTGCACTCGCGTGCCCTGGCCAGAAAAAGTAAACAAAAAAACAGAATAAAATGCAGACAGGACAAGAGACTTCCGTCACCTGGAACCATGTCGGCAGCCCGAGTCAAGGTAGATTCAGCGGCGCCGTGAGCTTAACTACACACACGTGTACTGTGCCTGAAAACACCCACAAAATGAAAAAAAAGTGGAAAAACATCAGAGTTCGGGCAAGTGTCGTGTGGGAGGTAAATGTGAATGGCGTGAGCACTTAGGCAAGGGTTCTTCAATTGCACCCCGTCGGCAACGTAATCGAACTGGGAAGATAGGGCCGGTATGGGGTGGGGAATGAAGAAATTTGTGTAAGCTTGAAAAAGATGTCGCTGGCAAGAAATGACCGAGGTATGTCAAGCTGGCTCTCGTAATATCAGCAACGGCCCTGCAAGGGGCGGATGGAGGACAATACACCTGGACTTTCATTAATGCCGTGAGGAATTGTTTCAAATTTGTAAATGAAGTACGACTCACGTTGTTCTCTTTCCCGGGTGTTGTGGAACCCACCCTGTAGGACTGTTAACTTAATTGCATCAAATAGGTGGTTTCGCTCATTAATGTGTTTTGACAAGGGAAGGTTGGGTAGGGATAAGATATGCGTGTGGTGGTTATCAAAGCGAATTCGTAGAGGGTTGACGGTCTGTCCAATGTACTGCATACTGCACGCACTGCATTCTAGGAGGTATATTACGTTGCAGATATCACAATCAAAGTTGCCATTAATTTCCCATTTGAAGCCTGAAGCTGTGCTTACTGCACAGCTTGACGTTTGTATGTATTTGCAGACCTGGCATCTACTTTTTCCACAAGGCCGGCACCCCAAAACCGGCTGGTTATTTGTTTTTGAGTGTACTAGAATATTTTTAATTTTTTTGGTCGTCTGTAGACCGCGTGAGAGGGAGCAGTGAAAATTTTGGTGAGGCGCTCGCTTTGTTCGAGAATGCTGAAATGTTTTCCGAGGATTTTGTTTACGTTAGGCGGGTTACTGGTGAAGGCAAGTACGAGATTTGCCCGGTGATCTGTTTCCTCGTTGTAGCGACGTCCCTCCATTATTTGATCTCGGTTGAGTTTAGATGCCTTTTCAATGGCATCGTCAAGAATGGCGGGGGGGTATCGTTGCTTAATGGGGAATTCTCGCATGCGTTTGGAATTTTTTACGAAGTCCTCGTCTTGGGAACATATTCTTTTAAATCGATGTGCCTGAGAGTATGGGATGCTTGTTTTAGAGTGACGAGGTTGGCAGCTATGGAAGTGTAGGTATTGTTTGCGGTCCGTCGGTTTTCTATATACACCGGTGGTAAGTGAGCCTTCGTTTACCGAAATCTCAAAATCTAGAAAGTTAACTGTGGTGTTGGAGTACGTTTAAGTGAAAGATATGTTCGGGTGGACGAGGTTGAAGTTTTCAATAAAACGTATGAGTTCTTGCTCTGTGTCAGTCCATACTAAAACCTGTATCCGCAGTCTTGAGAAAGGAGAGGCTCTGTCCGAAACGTCGACTCAAAATAAATCTATGGCTAAATGAAGCGTTCTCAACTTTGAATTATATATATATATATATATATATATATATATATATATATATATATATATATATATATATATATATATATATATATATATATATATATATATATATATATATATATATAAGGGAAATGAAATGAGGGGCTCGTTTCACGAACATATTAAGGAAGCCAACAGTCACCGAAACCAAGGTGCATAGGGTTTTTTTAAATTTGTAGTCCCAATCATTTGGTTTACAGAAAATTACTTATAAAGCAGCAGAAAAAACAGCCATGCCTCCGGTAGGATCCGAACCCACGACATCCGAATATCGCGTCCGGTGCTCTTACCAACTGAGCTACGGCGACGGCTGTCCAGTCCGCTGCTCTGGTGGGTATTTATGTTTAATGGGTGTAAGAGAACCTTGAGAGTCTTCACCAGCGCCACCACGAGGGTAGCGCCAGGACGAGGGTGGCGCTGGTGAAACATTTTTAAGTTTCCATGGCTCGCATCGAGTAGTTAGGACTGCCACAGGAAACCAATTGGGAACGTTTGTGACGATAGCACGAACGTTAAAAGCAAAATAAAAAGCAAGCCTGCAGAGATCAGAACTGCGAATGTGATGATTTCGCTGTATAATCTTACGATGTATTAAAAACTTGCATTCAAGAACTTTTTCCCATTCAAACGTGCTTTCGTCCAGAATTGCTGGGCATATTCACCCCAGAAAGGGCTCTTTTGAGACGCGTGCATGAACACAAACATCCAGAAGAGCCGCCACTGTTAGACGCTTACAAATCCTTGAACAATAGTTTCGAGGTTATCGAGGGTGGCGTCACTGGATCCGCTGTCGATAAATCCTTATACTCTTCCAGCCGGTTAAGCGTACCCTCTTGCATTACTGATCAATCTTCCAAGATGCATACTGTGCAGCCTCACTTTCTTTACTATCCAAGGGCCCACGCTTCAATTAACATTCATTCATTCCTGGAAGTCACAGGGGTTGTTCACACTTTTTCGCTCTGTCCTCAGTATTTATGGGGTGCCGTGCTTGAATTGTCGTTGTGGCTTTATACTCTCAGGCAAAGCACTCGTGCCCTCTAGCCTGAAGCACATCAACTCACCGCATTGTACCAACAGAATTATGGATCCTCAGTGTGATGTGTCTGGGTAATTACATTCACAAAAATATCATCGCATTCGCAATGTACCTACATTGTTGCGCCACATCAAAGACTTTTATGAACTTAAGCCTTAGGTGAACAAGTGCATAATATCCCCTTGATTGCACAAGAACTGGAAAATCATGTTCATTCTACTCAGGTAGAACGGGTGGTCTCAAGCTCGGGGCAGGTAATCAGAGTTTACTTCATAATATGCAGCAACAGTGTGGCTGTTGGTATCTATCAAGCGTAATTATGTCACAAAAACGCGCGAAGAGGTACGCATATGGAACTTTCGGTAGCTTACAGCTACGAAGAAAATATTTTTCGCTTCGCCAAAAGAACTCGTTACTACCGATAATCTCTGCGACATCTCTCAAATCGCCGCCATTCACGTTGTACAACCGTCAATGTGAGAACTCGTGTTTCCCACAATAACCAAACGGGCGAGTTGGTGGTACATATTGGTGGAAAACAGCGCAACGACGCGGACAGAGTGGAAGAAAATACAGGACAAGCGCTGGCTCACAACTGAAATTTATTTAAGGAAAGCAGTACATTTTATAGACAAAGTGGCCAACTTATCAGCTAGTACTTAGACAAAACCCAAGTTTCTACGTGGCATCGAGGTATGCAACCTCACTGTCATATAATGAAATAGATGGCTTACTGACACATAACCTTGTTTTTTTCTTCATGTGATATGCTTCTATAATCTCACGTGTTAATCGGGACGGGTGTTTGTAGAGGATATCACAATAAGGCAATGAAGAAAACAAAATTGGCAGTCTCGAACATGGTCAACTAGATGATTAGGTTTGTTAGCTTCCAGATTATTTCCATGCTCTTTGAAACGTGTATTGATGCAACGCCCCGTCTGCCCGATATATATTTGTCCGCATGACATTGGGATTTTCCCACTAATACGCTTGACGCTTGTGAAATTTTCACTGGTGTGTACTCTATGAGCATGCAAAAACAGGACACGCACGCTCTTGGAGCAGCCACAAAACATGCGGGTTGATTGATATCAATCCGCATGTCCGCATGTCAGCGAAAATAACATCTCAGATGAGGTACACCATTTCTAGCTAATCTGCCAGATGCGCCGATGGCAGTGAGCCAGTTCAAGAGGGCTGCAAGCCAGCTTCAGGCCATGTAACGTTACTAATTCCTAAATGTGGTGCCCGTATGCGTGGCATTTTTCGAAATATTCTTTCTTTGCTCTTTGCCCAGCAACATACGTTTCAAGTATGACCAACTTTCTCGTACAAAAATTTGAAAATTGAAAAATTGTAGGACACTGTTATGGTATTATTGAAAGTAATTATTTATCTTTCTGATGTAGACCAAGATCTTTTTTTTAAGTGTTTTCAGTCATCGCATCGAACAGTTCAAACTGCCAAAGAAAACCAATAGAGAATGCTTTTGAACGAACAACAAGACTGACATCGGGTGATCGGCGGATATATTGATTGTTAAAGTGAAATCATACATTTAAGTGTAAAATTTCGATCATGTTCTGTTTTCTGCTGAAAAAAGCTTTTGTCCACAACTGCTGGGTATGTAAACACCTTCGACCAATGCTGGGACTCTCTCTTTTCTTTTTACTATTTTTAACCAGATGCCGTCATTCTTCTAATAATAATATTAATTGGATTTTGGGGAAAGGAAATGGCGCAGTATCTGTCTCATATATCGTAGGACACCTGAACCGCTCCGTAAGGGAAGGTATAAAGGAGGGAGTGAAAGAAGGAAGGAAGAAAGAGGTGCCCGTAGTGGAGGGCTCCGGAATAATTTCGACCACCTGGGGATCTTTAACGTGCACTGACATCGCACAGCACACGGGCGCCTTAGCGTTTTTTCCTCCATAAAAACGCAGCCGCCGCGGTCGGGTTCGAACCCGGGAACTCCGGACCGTCATTCTTCTAAAAATCTACTTTCTTTTCCATCTTGTTTGTGTGCTTGTGACTGTGTCCTGTGCTTGTGCATGAGAAAATCGTGACGATGTAGTTATAAATGTGCACTGCTCATCAAACCTCTTATGCATAGCAACGAAGCGAAGATGCCTTCTTCAGAAGTCGAGTCTGGGGATATTTTAAAACGTTTTGCAATTTATGTTTTGATTTAGGATAAAATCTACTTCGAAGAGCACTTTGCCCCCGAAAGTTTAGAAACGTTTTGACAGGCTGGAAAACACATCCTGAAAAATTAGACCCCGTTTCTCTAAATATGAATAGAAGTTGTTTTTTCTGCTTCAAAAGAAAGGATATAAACCAAAGGATTTCGGCGTGTTGACTTTTAATAATGATTTCGGATTATGGATTTTGATTGCGCAAGGGCGTCTACGACCAAAGAGCGCCATGGCACAAGATATTTTCCATTTCTCAAGGTTGGGTCAAAGACCCATTTCCCAAGATTTTCACCCTAAAGAAGCCGAGCACCAGACAATGAGAAAGCTTGCATCCATTGTATCACCTATGGGTAACCGGCGGCCGTGGGGATCGAACCCCGCGCCTCCCGCATGGTGTGAGCTTTAATACAGGGGAATACAGCCAATCAATTCCAAGTACTGCTGTTTGTTGGCTAGAAAAAATGTATGCTTCATATTAGCTGTTTTAGTTTAGAGCAGGAATAAGAACGCGTTGGTGCCATCGGACTTTCTTAAGCGTCTGCCGCTATTCCATGTTTACAGGATAATTATCAAGCATTATCGGCGGCCCCGTGAAAACTACAAAATTGTTGCCCGTGGGTCCTTGATGAGCAAGCTGCCGCTTTTTAGAAGCACGCCACTGAAGAATACAGAATGCAGTTCGACGAAAAAACAATTCCAAAAATAGCCTATGAGCTTTCAAACCGCATTATGCAAAAATAACCACCAGCAAAGTGGTGGTGGTTATCTCAAAAAGGGGGACTTTATTTTTTATTTATTTATTTGTTAGTACCCTAAACGCCCCATTGAAGGGGTATTAGGTGAGGAGGTAGAATTTCAGCAGTACATTTCTTCTATGGACGATCTGAATGACGGTGAGTCAATCTAATGCAGGATGGCGTTTGGCAGGTCACTCCAGTCCCTTGCTGTATGAACGAAAAATCATGACAGATGTGCAGAATTGCGAGCAGGGGGAGGGTATACCGCCTTCGCGTGGTTTTTATAATTGGAGATGCGATGTGCGGGGCTGATAATAGAGTTCAGAAATGAATTATAATAGAATTTATGAAACAGACACAGTTTGAAAATTTTTCGGTGGTTCGCTAAAGTTGTGAGATGAGCATTGCGTTTTATTTCAGTTACACTTACATAATAAGATTAGGCTGAGAAAATGAAACCAGCTGAGCGATTCTGTGCAGATTCGAGAGTATGGAAAGGTTATTTTGATGACTGTCCCAGATCGCGCATGCATATTTAAATTTCGGACGGATAAGTGTAAAATAAGCAAGCGATTTCATTGATGGGGTGCTAGTCGCAGGGTTCGTGGAAAGTAACCAATAAAGCAATTTGCCTCGTTAGTAACGTGATATATATATATATATATATATATATATATATATATATATATATATATATGAAAATGCCAATCTAGATCAGCTATCAAATGGATGCCTAAATACTTGTAAGTTGACATTGAAGCGATTTCTGCATTCGCGATTAGATATCTTGAAGATGGTTGTGAATGACGTTGGTAGAATGATAGCAGAGATGTTTTCACATTTAAGGACATAAGTCATGAATTACTGGTTAGTACGTGCTGAATGTCAGACTGAAGAAGAAAAATGCCATCACTGTCAGTAATAGCCCGATAGATAACGCAATCAGGGAATATGCGAATGTTAAAACATATGTAAGCGGGCAAATAATTAATATATAAGAGAAAAAGAAGGGGGCCCAAGCCGCTGTCCTGAGGTGCCCCAGATATAACAGAGGAATAAGAAGACGAACATTAATTAGCAAAAACAAACTGCTGCCGATTAGTGAAAATGCCGATTAGTGCCGATTAGTGCATATCTAATTAAAACCGTCTTCGTTGAGACTGAGACGTGAAAGGTTTAGGAATTGTCGTTTGTGAGGAACTTTGTCAAAATCTTTTTTCAAAATTGAGGAAGAGGGCGTCAATGGGAATGTTAATGTCATTGCTAGGGCTAAGGTCGCTAATAAAGAGGGCTAACTGTGTTTCACAAGATAAACATTTTAGATTGTCATGCTGATTAGGATAGTAAAAGGTGATGGACACTAGATGTTTCATAATTTGAAAGAAAATTATATGCTGCATTAGTTTAGAGGTGAAATATGTGATCGAAATTGGTCGACAATTATGGCAAGAAGATGAAGGCCTTTTTTAGGGACTGGGACTTTGCTCTCATTTCTAGTCCTCACGAGAAGAGCAAGTAATGGCAACTCTTCTGTACAGCCCCGAATCCTGATAGATCACGCCTCAATATCAAAATACTATTCATGCATAGAAGTGTGCACCTATATATACACAGTCGTCTTCCGTGCAACGGCAAATTGATTAACGTCCAATTTCTCCCAATTTAACTCAACGCAGCCAAGTTTTCTATCACTGAGGGCTCTTCCAAATAACATTTTGTAGCGAGAGCTACACTGGGTAACCAGTCGAGCATTTCGCGGTACATGGGAGAGGAAAGTTGTGCGCATGCACCGTTACCATTGCAACCGAAGACGAGGAAATTGCGGCGTGGGCTTCGTCGTCGCCGCGGCCGCGCGCCTGCTCCACCGTCAAAGCAATACCTCCTGAAAAACATGCCTGAAGCGTCAGAGGTTTTTCTGCCCGCCGTAGAGCGCGCGTCCGCTGTACGGCGGCGCTGTCAGCTGACCCTTTAACAGACGACACGCAAGCATAACAAGAATTTTCTTGTGACTGCCGTTTCTGCAAGAAGTATCCCTTCTGGTGCGCTGTTTCTTATATTATTTGTGTGCTGTGTTTAGTCTCACCGTTTAACAAGTGGCACGTTGATGACTTCAGTTGCTGGAGGGAGTAGCGAGCGAAAATGCGTTGCTGTTGCGTTAAGTTTTGCACGTCCAGTCAGCGAAACAAGAAACCCGGCGTTTCGTTTCATGAAATTCCTGCCGACTTGCAACCCCGGGAAAGATGTCTCAAGGTAATTAAAGAAAAAACTGGCAGCCAAACACCACATAAAATTTTTCTGTAGTTTGTAGCTTGCATTTCCAGTCAAGTGACTTTCGGGAAGGCACCAATTTGACGATATTGAAAGAGGGTGTTGTGCCAAGCATCTTCAATCAGTACCGGTCGTACCTAAAGCCGGCACCAACGAAATCCCGCGACGACAGCAGTATAAAAAAGCGAAAACGCGAAGACTCGCCTGTGGGCACCATCCATAGTCCTGAACCTGGACCGTCGGGCGTGACCGCCATAGAGGCCGTAGAGCTTTACCTGGCGGCTCGCGAATAAAGTGATGCAGCTGGCACAGTAAGTTCGGTTCCGGTCCGTCCGACCGCGTCCGTCTTACTCTCGTCCGGCACCCAAACCAACAAAAATCAGCGGCTTTCCTTGACCGAAAAAAGTGGCGCGGTAAGAAACTTGCTTGGATGTCCCGAAATGCAAGGTTCAAGTGCACTGTTGACGCGTACAAAATGAAGTGGAACGCCTCAAGAAAAAATGCCACGTAAAAACGTTCCTTCGGATTCTGGCAGACTCAGAACACAAGAAAGCAAGGCTATTAATAGATCCGGTTGTTAACTATACGGCAAAAAACCAGTTTGGAGTAAGACCACCGTCCGACACTGCATCATTCTGCGCAACATTTCTCCCAGGTGCTGTGAGCATCTCAGAGCAGAACAACTCCTTGTCCTGCCTAGTAGACCACAGTTAACAAATACATGGGGACCTGCTCAGAAGTTGAGTTCAGTAGCCTGGCCAAGAGAAGGTTGAGCGCAGAGCTAGATTTCTTAGTCACCTCACAATCAAGTGTGTGGCCTAGTCGCAGACGAGATGCACATCAAACAGGAGCTGGAATATCACAGGCAGAGGGACGCTTTTCTGGGAGACATTGATATCAGCCCAGATCTTGACCATCTCCTGCCAGTGAAGGCAAGGGGTGAACTCGCCAATTCTTTGTTGTGTTGCCTGCTCTGCGGGCTGCTCGCCAGGTTCAATATTCCAGTGGGGTATTTCTTCACCAAGGGATTCACAGGCGAAGTGCTGGCAGAAGCTATCAGGCTTGTGGTAAAGAAGAAGGAAGAAATTGGATATAAAATTGTCAGCCTCGTCACTGACAACCACAAGGTCAACGTGACTGCAATGGAGTTATCACAAGGGCAGCCACAAATACGAGTGCCACATCCTGACGACCCGTCTAGGCACCTCATGTTGGCTTTAAACCAAAGTCACATAATCAAAACCGGGAAACCGAAGGAAATGGGAGAAGAGGAAGAAATCTCTTCACTCTATGTCAGAGAATTGTACAACATGCAAAAGGGGTCCACCGTGAAGCCAGTGCGATTTCTCACTAGAAAACACGTCTACCCATCCACCATATTGAAAATGGCAATAAAACCAGCGATTTAGCTCTTCACCTACTGTACCCCTGCCTTGAGCTTTATGAAAGAACAGACAGACACACATGCGATGTAAAGTTCTTAAACGTAGGCCCGACAGTCGAGTTCACGTGAAGATGAATAAGTGGTTTGTAACCAGGGACGTCAGTAACCATAGGCAGCACATTAATCATAACTATCTGGACAAAATAAAAAGAATTTTCGGATATTGATGATCGAAGGCTGCACTGGCTGTAGCAGGAATTCGTTGAGTAAATGAAAGGCCTTAAAATTGCGAGCACCCAAGAGAACTTCTTAGCTAAAGAGACCTACCATGCCCTCATGTTCACGACACTGTCAAATGTGGACTGCAGCTGATTCTTGCTAAATAAGTGCAACTTCAAGTTCGTCTTGACGCGCAAATTTTCAAATGACCCTATTGAGTCTCTCTTCGGCTCTCTGCGGCGCTGAGCAGGATGTAATGATACGCTAGATGTGAGAAGTGTTTTGAGTGGGTTGGAGGAAATGCTGCGTACAGGCATTGTTGCAGCCTCAGAGAACAACGTCAGAAGCTTCTCTTCCTTTGTCTTATCCCGTGCCATTGTTAATTTAGCTGAAGCTGGGGCTGCCACTGCTGCTGAAAACGAAACTATAGAACTGGGTACAAACGCACGCCAAGACATCTGTGTGTCGTCAGAGTCTTTCCTGCCGACTCCGAAAATGGCAGCTTTCAGCCTTATTGGGGGCTACATAGCTCGTGTGGTTTCCGGGAAGGTCAAATATGTGACAGCTGTGTAGCTTTGGTGCAAAAACCTAGAGGAAATGCTGCTGTAGACAGTTTGACTGCCTTCCAAGACAGGGGTGGACTCTGACCCGACGTCAGCGCTCATAAGAGTGTTACAGGGCTTCTAGAGGTTCGACGATATTATGCTCAAAGACCGAACGCATCTTCTAAGACCACTGGACACATGCTTTTTCTATAGTGTGAATGAAATCACGGGTTTGCCTGTCCTGACCAGCGAGAACAAGGAAAGTGGCCACAGGAGAGCACTCCTGCGTATGCAAGAATTTCATCAAACCATTGCTAACAAACCATGCACTTGACATAAGAGACAAAAACGCGGTTGCAAAGATGTACAACAAGAAACCTCTTTCGCGAAAATTCTTGAAACTGCAGTAAGAAACGATTTCCTCCGCCTTCATCACACTGACGCATGCCATTTTTCCTTGTAAGTGCGCACCTGTCTGTGCCTTGAAGCGCAGTTTTTTTTAAATATTCACAAGTCGCTCGCCATGTCTGATACTCCCCTTGTTCCAGTTGTCATTTCATCAACGCACGTGATTATCATTTGAAGAAATCCGATCAGTCAGGCCTGCTGTGTTACTACCAAAGTCACTGTGCGCGTGTGCATCACACAGGAAGCTAGAGAGTTGTGTTCCTTGCGGAAATAATAGACAAGAGGGGCATGTGTTTATCTGAAATTTGTCAACGTACGTTATTCAAGCAGGCACCGTTCGGTGAAAGCTTGTCGGAAAAATGACTAGAAACAAAGCAGGCTGGGCCTTCCAAGATCTGCTTCACCCAATCGAAACATCTCTCACAATGCTCCACAGCAAGACTGTAACAGACGTGAGCTTCGCAAAGTGCTAAGAACATTAGATATGAGGGTTGTGCACCCTGCGGGCCAGCGACTCCCCAGGCAAGTTACCGCGACGTCTTCGGCTTCCATTCATTGAGCGCCATATGCAGTCCTCCTTTGCTGTGGGTCACCTGGATACAGTTGAGAGATCAGGTAACTCCGGACTTCCTCCTCTCCTTATCCTATTTCATGGATTTTTTTCCTTTTTGCTGCTCCGAAGTAGTTATTGATTTTTTGCCATTGGCAGCAGTACGATATACAACCATGCATCATGCAGTGTAAATACTTATTTTGCGGCATTTCTTGCCACTTAAAGCACTTATTGCAATATGAATTTTTCGAACATGTTCCTTTTCTTGCAAACCGTCCAAAAGTTACTGGTTATCCAGCAGACAAAAGGTCCTAACGGCATGATAGAAAGGGGTGCACAGCACGCTTTTAGATTTCGAAATCGAAACTTATGATCCTCTTTCAGGAAGTCACCTTAGACTATTTAAGCATTTGCTGCACTCTGAGACATCCAAAAACATGTTTTTTTTGTCTTTAACGAACTAAAACTTCTTGCTCGAAGCCCGAAAAAAGAATGAAATAGCATGACCGGGAGCCACGCATCACAGTATCCAAGCCATTGAAACCGAAATCGGGAGTCATCTTATAGCACCGCCTCGCTGCCAGTCTCCGCACTGTCGTGGTTATCTCGGCGCCCATTGAAGTCGAGCTAACGCTTCAGGCATGTTCTTCAGGAGGCATTGGTCAAAGTAAAGCGTGACGTCATGCGGAAGAGCAGTTGTGCGCATGCGCCGATACCATGGTAACCAGAGAAACCCGACAGCTGCGCCACGTTCTTCGTCGCCGCAAGCCGCTGCATTACCCGAAGCACGCGTCGCATGCTCAGTATTGCGTATAAAAGTGGGGATGCAGTGGACGTCTGTACCACAACGTTTAACACGCATGCAGAGAAGGAAAGTCCAGCCGTTGCTAAACGGCAGTATAGACAAGAGAACATTAGCTCTTCCGATGTAGAGGTTGTCGCCTGGTAGTTGGCTTGAACCAAAGAAAAGCTCTAGAGTCTGTGTGTACGGAAACAACGTATTACTGCTGTGAGACATCTCCCTTCTATCGAGGTGAATAGTGGTGAAGCCTGCTGTGTTCTGCTTCTGGAAAGCGGCCTTATCATCGAAGGAGTCTAAGTGGCACCGGGAACGTCTGTCGATCAGGTGGTTGATGTGGTTGCTGCGTGTATACCACCCTATGGCACAGTTTCACAGTTGTGTGTGACTTTGGGGGATTTCAACAGGAAACAGGACTCTCTTAGTGCATGAAAGAAAAGCTTGACTTTAATTTAGCTTCGGACAATCACGTCGAGCCAACACAATGTGGAACTACTATAGAGATTGTATACTAAAGAGGCTCTACCAAATCAATATACTTTATCGACAAAGTTGAGACCACTGCATGCTACTTCACAGATCATCGGGCAGTCTTCGTCTCTGTCAAGCAAAATGAATAAATGATGTGCATACCCAATGTCTCAAATTGCTGAAAATACAGTGATCACAACAGGCTGAGCGAGGGTAACGTACCTCTCGCTACGTGTATCCTGGCATAGCCCAGCTAAGCCGCTGCAAATTTTTTCGACTACGCTTCTAGACTCCATCAGTGAACTTCTTTTTTTTGCAGAATATGGATTAAAAGCTAACAACATAAGAACGTGAAAGGAAAAGCACTGCGCCAGCAATTAAATTTTAAGGTCATGGTTGAAGCAAAATGTTAAGTTTGGTTACTCCCGCTTATACTGTCTTCCTAAAGGCAGCTGCAGTTTTATATGCGCCTACTTAGAAAGCCGCCCATACTAACCAAACTATTTAGCTTATGCTCCTCTATTGATTTATAAACGCTACTACTAAACCAATACAATAGGCATCAGTGCTAGTTCTGGCACCTCTGCACATGGTTGTGACGATATTGCCGTAACGGATGTGTGAAAGGCCGTTTTCCCTGAGACTGGAAACAAACGCAAGGCACTTTGATAATAATTAGGGAGCCTTGCTTGCTTATTTCCTGCCTTCGTAAAACCCTCAACACTACCCAGAAAGAAAAACCCTCATCAATTCCGGTCTCAATAAAAATTGCCCGTTCACATTGGTACTGCGCAAAGGACAAAGGATTCGCAGCGAGGAAAGGTTGATCTTTCGGCCGTGTTCAGCGTCGGAGCTGCACTCGCCTCCAGCGCAGTTAATCAGCATTACGAAATCGCCCGCGCAATAGGGAACACTGCATCGAATTAATGCTCACGCACGACTTCAAGTCTGCCTTTCCTCACTAATTATATTGACTTGCCTGGAAGCATTCTAAATAGGGCGCTCGATAAGTCTTCTGGTGTTGTTGCCATGGCTCGCAGGAACCTTCACTGCCTGCTTTCCTATTTGATCTTCTATGGCAAGGAAATGGATGCAGCTGCGAGGAAACAATTAACAGTCCTTGAGCTCATTCCCTCAAACGAGTTCCTGTTGGAAATTTCTGCTTCCTGGCTCTCTTCTAATTGCTCTTTCCATGATTACTTTTACTTTTGGTGGAGGAAACATTCAGCTCGCAGCTGAAACAAGGCAGACCAGAGCTATAAGGCGCGCAATATATTAAAGAGGGTCAGAAAAGATGTCCTCCTTTTTGAAAATTGAGGTAGACCTCCTAACGAGAATACAGCTGCCTGGTATTAGCGACGCGTTGCATCTCTACCGAAATGAAAGACATCTTATTCAAAATATACGGCTTTATTGTACATTTATGGGGTGGATACAACTTTTCAACATACGAACTCTCAAAAGGCTTCCATTTTGTAGTATTTTGTAGTATACTTTCCGAAATGTCCTTAATTACAAAACTCCGGTATTATTCTCAAACTACTGTCTACACACCATTCAAGAATCATTTTTCGATAAACCAGCGCCTACAGACGGAATATAAAAGATGGGGTGCTCAAAATTGTGTGCTTCTTTTTATTCAAATGAATTTATGCAAGACAGCGCAGATAGGCATTCTTTTACGCTGCACAATACCGTCCAAATTAGATCAACCCCGCTATGTCACTAAAAAAACAGCTAAAATGGCACAGTGGTGAACTAATTGCTCGAGTTTTCGCCTCGCATGCTGGAGGTGGAATGTCCGATCTCCAGTGCCGCCGAGTACCCAAACGGGATGCAATCGATGCAGCTTTCCCTTGGCATAGTGCGCAGCTTCCCTGGAGTGATATGCTTGCAAATGGATCTTTAACGCCACGTTTTTAACAGGAATACCCCACGAATCTCTTTCCCAGAGAGCCAATAAAACCCACCACTATCATCATCGTTATCAAAAAGACTAAAATCGATGTATCGCTCTCAGAAAAGGAATACCAGTGAGGCAGCATTCGTTTCTAAGAAAACTTCAATAAAGCCAGTTCTTAACCCCCGAGTACGGGTATTCGCTCTTAGAAGCTCATGCATTCAGCGCAGTTGCTTGCCAGGGCAGAAACAAATGCTTCTAAATCGCGCTGATAAATTAAGTTTCACGTCAATGTCTATTTCATCAAATATACCAACTAAGCCAATTTTCTGATGTTAGTTTGTTTTCAAGATATACTCAATTGGGATGCACCCCAAAACAAACAATAAATTCTTGAGCGCGGGACTGCGAGGGTATAATCCGGTGGCTTTGGCTGAATATGAATAAACGTGGCTTCACGTGTTGCTCATTATCCTTCAGCAGGCAATTCAATATCAGCGTAGGAATCAATACTGAAAAGTGTGCTGCAGCCAGTTCCGATGCGCTAGGCTGCATAAGAGCTCTTATGTACGCAAAACAGGCTCAAATATACACGGTAGTGTGACTCCGCAGCTACGGAGTTATGTATATCAACGACTACAGTCCAAGCGCTACGAATTATGGCATATGCTTGCCCCTGTTTCGCAGCAGTAGAAGGGAAAAAAACAGCGGTAAGGTGATACGCAAACTGCCGTTCTGTGCCGCGTCAAAAATCTCCGAGGCGAGCATCTGCTCTTCCGTTTTCCGGATCATTATCTTTTTCCTGTCGCAGAGGAGCTTGGTTGGACCGCATGCATAATCCCTCTCACAACTTGCTGACAATGCAGTGTGAGCGACAATCATGCGAGAGCAACTACCGCACCAGCATCGCTGGCTTGCGAGGCTTTTGGAAATGGAGACTTGTGGGAGCTCTTATTTCGTATTCGTAGCTTCCGCTGCACTGCGAGCAAATTTTCAGGCGGAGTATGAAGTGAGCTCCGTCCCTAGACGGAATAAGGCTTGCGCAAACAAACTCTTTGTAATGTGGCGTCCAATGTGTCGGCCTCTCATGAATAATTCAACATCGATATTATGCGGAAGCTCGCTAGCATGCGTTATGGACGAAGCACCGTGCTATTATGGAAGGTGAGCTGGGAGAATATACTGCAACGAAAGAAGCCACTACGTGGTGTATCACTGTCACTCCCGAGACCAGAAAGAGCGTTTACTTGCCCACACTTCTGTTTTTTGCAAGCCGTAAAGTGTTTCCCAGAATCAGAAGTTTTGAGGAAAAAACAGCTAGACGCAATACGCATTGCAACAAAGCTAAAAGTCCGCAATCTAGCAGCAGAAACTCGCACCTGGAATCAAAGGATCCTTGCAGACAGGGATAGTGCGGCCGCGTGCTCGTTGATCGACAAATTTGCTTCAAAAACACTCAAGGTGCGCATTAAAGAAATTTTCATGAAACAGTCAACAGACATTCCACTGGCTTTTGCCCGTATAATGTCTGTAGCCTTTCTATATAGAAATCGCATAGACTACTCTGTAGGAAATATAAATCCCAAGGACAGTATGTAGGCAATATATAGATTACATTTGCCTATAGATAGTATTTAGCCTGTGAATAGGCAAAAGCAAATACCTAATGGAAGGCATAGAGTCTATAAGAGATGTACAGAGAATCTATAGATCATTTTTATAAAACTACAAACCCAGCAGCTTCGTGCGGAAGAATACTTCTTCCATATAAAAGAACACTGAAGTCGACAGGATAATTAACATAACAGTGAAAGAAAGTATACATATTTATATACCGCTCTTCAAGGGCTGCGTTTAGCGACATTTGTTTACAGCTTCTAGGTGCAGTCGACAGCACGCATTGTCTCACCCAACAACCTTCTCGCTGTTGATTATTTGGTTCTAATTTGTAATGAGGTAGGGAGACGTGCTCACGGGCGTCCTTCTTATTAGTCAGTTTTAATAAAGTTTTTAACCTCTCATCAATCGTATTTAATAACCATCTTTTTTGTCACGGGGAGCACGGCTTTCGACGTTGTCGCTTGTCTACAGTATATAAACTAAGCTTCTCCCCTCCTTTTGTCCGCGTGCAAAACAATTACAAATCGTGAAGGTTTTCTTTACCCTAATTATAATTCGAGCTTTATGAGGAAGTGCATGCAATTACGGTTTCAAATAAAAATTGGCATTGTTGGCGGGTTAAAAGTTTTAAAGGGAAAAACGCTTAGTCTTTGCACCTGTAGAAAGATATTTCTGTTCCCGGAAGAAGCTAACGCTTACTGTAGCGATGCTAAAAATAAAGAACAACCTACGTGGTGTCGTCCCAACCACAAAATGATGTTTCTGTAAAAAAAGAATATCACTGGGTTGGCACCAAAAAACCCCATATGCCTGCACGTCGTGATCCAAGGAAACGATAAACCTAATGTTACAACAGAAACGACGGAAAAGCAGTGACGACTCAGAGAGAGAAGCGAGGCAAAGTGCTGTTTTGTACCTGCGACGCTTTTCCTAGGCGAGCTTCTCAACGTATTGTGTTACACAAAAGCTGGAACTAAAGCTAATCAGAATTCCTTCTTTTGACATGTACTATCTGTGTGGAACAAGCTGCCTAAAAACATGGCGGACTGCACATCTGTGGAAAAGTTTCACGCAATCATTCATAAATTCATCTTATCCTAAGACAGCATAATTGAATGTACACGAGTGTGGGTGTTTCGTTGTGTGTATGGCTGTTTCATGCGATGTTCAAAGAGTCTCATCGTCTTACTGTGGCACCTGTAATGCTTTATTTTGTTGAAAGCCCTCCCTCCACTTAAGCTTTCGGGCGCTGCAAGAATCCTTGCATGAAATAAAATAAAAAGAAAATAATTCTCACTTTGTCTGCCTTGCTAATTACAGGCAAGCTAGAGACTGGTTACGCTATTTGGTTAGTCTTTTATTCCCTGAGACACACTTCACTTGGATCGTTCTCCTTTAGTGTATATGGCCACAAAGATAGAAAGAATTGAACAAGAAAAGGCTTGAGCAAAGTAACAGCCTCGTAGCCAGCACTCAAAAGATATGGAATACTCTCTTTACTACGAGGCAATCTCACCGGGCGCATATACAGGGAAACAGGCTGTAACGTACTGCGTGGCACTCAGGAAAAATGTGGCGGGTAGTTTGCGTTTACGGTGTGATGTGTTCCACTGTTTCGACGCCCACTCCCTACTCCTTTTTTAGAGTGCGCGCTGCATATACTCGGTTAAATAGCGACCATATTAGGGTTTCTCTTACTGAGCTTGAACGAAGAGCTCTCAGACGAGACTTCAGGGCAAGGATTTTATTTCTTCAAACGCTCCCAGCGAGAACACTAAATAAACCACAGCGGTCATCCCAATTTTTCCCGCGTGCCACCAAGGCAAGTGTAGCAGACACCGAATACGGCGATTAAAAAACGTTGAATCCTTTTTCGCCTTGTTCTCATCATGAGCCTTAATCTTTTCTTGCCACTTGCTTCGCCCCTATGCAGAGTCCGAAGTCTATTTCATTCGCAACTGGAAGACAAAAGTCCTCCCCATGCCCGAGCATGCAAACTGAAGCTGGAACTAGTCCAGTGAGGAGGTGAACTTTACGGTCCAGCTCGGCCAGCGAGTTGGGCGGGACCCGTGCTTTGGCGCCATCCCGAGCCTGTTAGCCATGCCTGTTAGTGCTCTGTTAGCGACGAACACTCTCGCTCTCAACGAGTCGCACCGGGCTCACTATTTTGGACTCCCCGTGTTACCAGCAGCGCAGTGACCCAGTGCAGTGACACTGGACATCTACAAGAAAGTGCGCAAAGATTCGCAGCCAATTGTATTCGTCTTTGTTTTTTAGTGCGGGGGATTATTACCAACAAAATGACGGCCTGCTCGAAAGGCATGAACGAGTTGGGTCATAGATGACTGTTTTTATGTCTAGATTTCCACAAGCACGCACTAATGAAGCAAAGAAAAAGTTTTGAAGGCGGTGTGCAGCTAACTTCTTCCACGAAATTAGCTACCAAGCGTACCGATCACTGCATGCTATTGTTATTTATTAATGCACTTGTGGGAGAGGTAACTAAAGAAAATAAGATCATACGAGAATATAAAAAGCTAACTTCAATGGCATAAATAATGGGCTATCTACATTTACGGACTTTTTTCATTAAGATTTTCTGTGTTGAAGCTATGAGAAAACATTTTTCATCAAAACTTCATGAGCCCATCGAAAAAGACATCGCTCTCTTAGCATTGCCACAAATGCCCAAGTCCCGTAGTTAAGAACACGCGGCAATGGCCTAGCTAACAAAAAGGAACGCCTTTATCGCTCCGCTATTTTCGTGCGTTGGTCTGCGTACACAGAAGCGTCAAAAGCTAATATCAATGCATTAAAAGAAATCAGATTCAATTTATTCCCTAAAAATACCATCATATGCTGAAAACAGCTCCTAAAAGACTCTGTCGCACTATTAACTCACCAGTTGATGACCACAAGAGGCTTGAAGATTTATAAAGAAAATTAGAAAATTCGTTTTTAAAGAAAGGAAATGGTGCAGTAACTGTATCACGTATCTCGGTGGACACCCGGAACACGCTGTAAGGAAGGAATAAAGCAGGGAATAAGAGAACAAAAGAAGAAACAGGTGCCATAGTGGAGGGCTTCGGGAAAACTTCGACCACCTAGGTACCTTTAACGTGCACTCACATCGCACCGGACACGGGCGCCTTTTACATTTCGCCTCTATCGAAACGCGGCCGCCGCGGCCGATTTCGCACCCGAGGTTTCATCCCAAAATTATGTTCGTGCAAGTCAGTGTGCGATTCTTCTCAATTAATCTGCCCTCAAGAAACTTCTAGTTGCAATCAGGTTTCAGGCATCCCTCCCTCTCCGACCAATCACCACAACTGCATCGTGATGCCCGGAATCACTGTCAACGTCCAAGGCATTGCTAAGCTAATCGATAACCTTCTGAATCGCTCCTGTTTGCTTCTTACTACTTCGGGAAAAGGGAAAGTGCTTCAACTGCATACATATGGCGATAAAACTGATTATGCGACTACTGGCCCATTTTTCTCACTAACAATTGGTGCAACCTATTAGATCATGTATTTTTTTTCGCGGTTAGTTGAGCTGCTGGAATTTAATTCATATTTTGCATTGGTTCAGCCTGGCTTTTGAAAATCACCGTCATGTGAGACCCAGATTTCGACCTTCATTGTAAACTAGTACACCACACTATAGACCGTTGGTAAAATGCCCAATCTAATTTCATGGACTGCTCTGAAGCTTGTGGCACACTCCATATTCACAAGCTAAAGTACTTAAGTATTGTTCACACTCTTATAAAACGGATTGAAGGTTTGCTCGAAATCCACACACAATTTGTTACAGGTAGCGATTATAGCTCCCTGTTCAGTAATCTGCTCTCTCGTTTTCTGCAAGTATCTGCTCTTATGCACTCTTAATCTTACTCTACGTAAATGACCTACCGTCAACAATTATCTATGATACTCATTTTTTTAAGGTGACTGATTTTTCGTGAAAAGCTTGGAATAATTATGCACACTATTCTAAAAAACGATCTAACTGCAATTGAGAACTGGTGAAATACATGGCAAATAAAATTGAATACTTATATAGACACCCCTGCGTCCCCACAAATTTCAAGTTTGAACGCTACCTACCTTAATAACATTGCTTTAGAATTCATTAACTAATTTAAGTACCTTAGTATTTAGATTAAAAACAACTTAACCTGTGGTTTGAATATTTGCCAAAACAAAACCGTAATATTAATAATCAACACGAAAAAAAAGTTCCCATGCTTCACACTTATATACTTCACAATTATCCCATTTTAGAAGTACAGAGCTGTAATTACCTCGGAGTAACCCTAACTAGCAAACTTACTTGGTCCTCTCATATAGCTGACATCTGCTCATCAGCAGAAAAGAAGTTATGGTGTAATAAAAGAAAACTTAGAAACTTTTCCATCAGTACCAGAATTGCTGCATACAAGGCTTGAGTTAGGTCCCTACTCGAATATTCGGCAGCAGTGTGGGAATCGCATAACAAGAAAGACATTGCTCAACTGGAGCGTGTGCAGCGAAAAGCAGTTCGTCTTTATTTATGGCAAATATAGAATGACCGATACTCCAACTGGCTTAATTAGAAAGAGTAATTTACACTTGTTGGCAGTAAGAAGAAAAGTCAGCCGTCTAGTACTGCTTCATAATTACATAACTGGAAATCTGAAGGCAGATCTTCCTCATTATGTGAAACTGGTGAGCACTAGGAGAATACAACATGTACATGAGCAGTCATTAGCACCAATTTTCGCACGAACTACTGGGTTTAATTATAGTTTTTTTTTCGAATAATGTGGCGCAGTGGAATAGCCTACATTCGGGTCTATGTAAAGCCAACGATTTTGTGAAGGAGCTGGAGAAATTATTGTACGGCTCCTTGTATTGTTCACTGATGCCTCTGGCTTTGTGTCCTGCTTATTGTCTTGCGGTCTTGTAGCTGATGCTTTAATTGGTTTATTTTTAGTTGTATGCGCCTCATGCTTTAGGCAACAATGGCTTGCAGTATCGAAATAAATAAATACTTATATTATCTATAATGCTAATCGCATGCAAGGTTATCTCTCCCCTTTTTTTCAGTGCTCGATGCTGTCTTAAACATCTAGTTTTTAGACAATAATGTGACCTTAACTTCAGAATGCGTCGTCAGTATGGGAGCCTGATCACGTCAACCTAAACAATCCCTTATTCTAAATGACTCCGCTCGTTTCGTTTTCTTTTTCTATAGCCAATATATCAGGCATGAACGTCACCATGCGCATGTGTCTTTATCGTCTGGCCGCAAAATTTTGCGCTAACTTTCTTGCATGAAGTTCCTCGCTATTCGGTAGTCTACTGCTAAATAATTCTTGCACCCCTCCGTCGTTCTTATTGCACTTATCGCATTAGCAAAGTTGGTACCTATCATTTCAACACAAAAAATCTTACCGGTCACTCATTCCTTTTGCAACTTTCGAATGAAACCACCTTCCGCGGAAATCGGGTCAACCACGATAACGAATTCTTTCTCAATCTTTTTCCGAAAATTGTATTACTAGGAGCAAATTGCTTTTATATTTATTTTATTGCATTCATATACACTTAGTATAACCTTGTAATTACTTGCCTTTAAAAATCCTCTGTCCCAGAAGGTAAATAGACAAATAGACAGAAGATCAAACTTTGAACGCGACGTAGAGCTAACACTTCAGGCCTATGAAAGTGTAGCGAAAATAACAATAAAAAACCTTAGGAAGAGGACCAAAGAGGATGGCCAGCGGCAAACAAGCGAAAACAAGAATTTCTAATCGATTGCAAGGTTGGGAATAAGATACTTTGCGAACCCTGTAGCTTCTGATTAACTTTTCGCACTATCATGTGACATCTCTAGCTTGACCTTTCAAACCTTGGATTCAGAGCTTTCAGGTAACTAGGCTAAACAACTGTTATTCTCTCCTCGAGCAATATTGAAACGACCACTTTTCGCCGCAAGACATTGACGAGAATGCCGCAGTGTGCCCCGACGTTATGCTCTGCTGCTCACTTCCGAAAGCGCAATCGGTGCATTCATCCGCATAATCCCGGGGTAGCTGTCCATCTACGTTATTGGATATCGATCCCTGCCTCCTATGGGAGCTTCCAAGTGTTATATTCTCATATAATTCCTGCTTCATATTTGTGGGATAAAAGCAGCTTATTTTTCATGGTCACGTTACGGTGCCGCAATATTTGTAACATATGCTCATGTTAATCCTTTTCCTAAGTCATGTGCAAGCAATTTTACTATGCCTGCTCGCCACTCCCACTCGGCCGCTGCCTATCCGAATACGTAATATCATCCCACAAAAATAAATCACCTATGAATTGAAATGCACGATGTTGGGTCAGTTGAATACAGTTGGCTAAGTTAATTGAGCGGGGTCCCAGATGGCAGATGAGTACTCCAACTTCGGCCGAATAAATGTTTACGAAGAAGGTAGCCGAGAGTTTTGTTAGCAGTGTTAACTATCCACGTTATTGGTCAAACCAGTGAACGGTACCCGAGATGTCAACACCAAGATACTTATTTCAGTTGTGGGATAAGACATATCGTTTTTTATTTAATAAGAGTTTCTGTGTTGCAGCCGCATTTGCTAGCACCGTTTGGGAGGCTGACATATGAAAGCAGCTTTTATCATAAGCGTAATACTATGGCCTGCTTAGTCGCCAGGATGCCGGAAGATCGGGGATAACATCACCGCAACGTGGCGTGACAATGTGCCATGCTCAGCGGTGCAAACATCGTGAAATAAGCAGTGACAACGTACGGAAGTGGCTAGCACTCTTTAGAGAACAACGAAAATAATAATATTTTTGCACTACCAGTAACTACAGTATCTGAATTTCACGTAACAAAGCGACAATCATGCTGTAAGGTTTCTGATAACAAATATTCAACATATAGCAGCAGTGATGCATGAATATATGTTTGTCGACTTGTTACAACCCCCCTCGCGAAAAAAAAACGGAACAAAAAACGTCATAAAACACCCAAACCCAATGTTGACGCAACAATCTTCGCTTTTCCCCACCGGCTGCCTTGAATTCCGCCAGTTTGAACTTTCCATCCCTAAATCGTTGAAAACATGGCCAGCTGGCACTAGCGGCGCACTGAATCGCAGAAACTCAATAAGGTTTCTGGATTGTCTTTTTCCTGTTTCTTTGAAAGTAGACTGCTGAGACCAAACTGATCAATATTGACAAGCAACGTCCGGGTTGCATTGGACGCCTGAGGCAGAAAATTCCAAAGAATACTCTTTTGTCGTGCATTAGGCCGTATGTCCGATGGAACCTAAGAAATAAATATGGAAGCAGCGAAGAAACTTCATACCTCTGTCGATCCCCATGCGAGTCGGACGGAAAAGAGTTAGGGTTTGATTCCTGGATACAGCAGCATCAGTTTTCAAGACTAGACTCGCCGGTTCCGCGCAGCGGGGCGGCTTTCGACCGTGAGGTTAAGGAAAATGTGTCGTGTCGCTTTTCGGTAAAAGCTTTGTGACCAATGTTTATTGCAAACGTAAGTACAAGCGAGTCATGCTGCCGTTTCGCGGAAACGCCACTTCTTCGTTTTGGAAAGCATAACGCCGAAAGCACAAAAGTGTTTTTGAGGTGGCTTTTCTTATTGCTTGAATTTTGAGCGTCTAAGACCACAGCGGAAATAAATATACCTTCATATGTTGGCTGGTAGGTTCATAAACGCTGAGATTTACCGTGGGCGTGTGTCATCAACGTGCGTTTGTTGCGCGCTTGCAGCCACACTTATATCATGTGTGGGTAACAGGTTTGGTCTCAGGCGATGCCGTCGACGCAGCGTGATAAGCTCAGCCAGAAACAAGCAAACAAGTTACGAAGAGGGCGGTCGTTTTGTGCCCAACTTTCACCGGTTGCATGCCAGAGATGGGTCGGAGTCAATTGTTCACAAACAAAACAAACTCTACTTATAAGAGACGATACAGAAGAATTTATAATCACTCGCGCGAACACATATCAAGCGATCTACACAAGAATGCAATACTTGCAAAATAACACTAGACAGAGGCTCGAATACAACGAAAGGTCTCGCAACGAAGTGCACTAGCGCTGGAAAGGCAAACAAAACTGAACACAATTTGTTCACCTGGCGCTACGACCGTCCGACGGCCAGAGGTTCACGATGGGCTGTCCCGAAAGTGGCACTCGCTCCCTCGCAGGTTCTTGGCTGGACGACTGGTGTCGACTAGGAAGTTGTGCATGAGAGCTCATTTGAAGCTAAAACTACGACACGGGCTCGCCGACGGTGCTAGACTTCCTCCCTATATAGCGCGCGCCGCATATGTTTGCCACTTTGCACCAAGGCAGCCGCACACATACACCATCGACTGAGGCGCGCGTCGCCATTGGTCAGGCAAGAAGGAAGTCTTCCAGACAGCTCAAATCACTTCTTTCCGACATGGCGCTACCGCCCACGAGATAAGTGGAGAGGTGTTAGATGTGTGCCCTTGGTTCTCCTGGGTCGTCTTAACGAGGCAGAGGTGCAGGGATCCAGTCTCGAAAGGCTGCTGTTGTGATATGATGAGGAGGGACAGCTTTGAGGAGAGGAGTTTACAGGGGGCTTATTTTAAATATTTCCGGAAGTACGTAAGATAAAATTTTAAAAAATCAGAAGATGCTTTTTACACACGGCGTCCGGTTGCTTAAATACGGTTGATCGTCCCCACACCCCTAGCTAGAGAAACTTCGCACTTCATCCGTGTCCAACTGAGTCGTCACATTGCAGGACATGGGGAACCGCCCACGACAAGAGACGGTACCACTGAACTCTTGCTGCTGTTCCGGTGGCGAGGAGAAATGCAGTACCATGCATAAACGGCTCTGGATTCATCGGCCATTGACCACGGTTAACTGGAAACACTGCATGTAGCAAGGCCACCGGTTTTGGGCTTTGCTGCCTCCTCCAGAAGGGAGGGGATTGCCGCCGTGGCTTGTCCTTTCCTGGAAAAGTGAGAGTCAGGTTACTCCACCTTCTTAGTGGGGAAGTTATTTTCTCCGCCGCTGTTCCACGCGGAAGAGAAAACTTCTTCCCTTGACGACACAGTTAGCCCAGCCTGGCCACGCAGCGCAACGTCCGCCTCGCAAGGCTTCTGGTCGGCGAACGTTTTCTCCCGCGGACTAAGAAATCTTTTTCCGTTGACGATGCAGCCGCAGTTGTAATGCTCAGGAAGATGACTTCACGATGGCACCTCTTTGACTGAGCGCGTCTCCTGACAGCTCACTGGCAATTCATTGCAGGTTATAGCCGCCATTCTCAAAAGAGGGGCCAAAGAGCACGCTTGAGGTTACGCGCTTTTCGTCGGTAACCGGGGTTCGTTTCTCCGTGGTCCTCAAACCGTCAACGGCGCGCGCGATGGCATTCCTTGCCCAGCGCGCCGGCTTACCAAATGTGCACAAATTTTAGTGACAACGTAAAATAAAATTATGCTCAAATTTATTTTGATGACTCACAAGTCTCACAGTAAATGTTAAGCGTACAAGATCAGCAACGACACAGCGCACACAGAATACCTTAAACCTTCAATGTATACCCAACAAGTGCCGTATTTATGTGCACGAGTGAAAACAAGTTAATTACACGTTATAATCTCAGTATAATTTTTTGTTTTCTCCAAGTAGGACTTCATCGTCTAAAAAGCGCTGAAAAAAAACGTGATTAGACAACGTATGTGGCGGAATCAAAGTTCCTTCCATTTCTGACACAAATATAGCAGCTCTCTGCTCGCGCTGTTACAATGCTCAAAGCCAACAGCTTGAGTGCCGTGGCTCAGCGAAAAATGCGAAACCTAGAAAGTGCTTTTCTGCTCATTAAGACGCTGTTGTATATTTATAAGCATCCTATGCTTAAAGACATAAAGCATATTAATAAACATAAAAGCCTGCGAAAAGGCGGTGTACACAGAAGTTTCTGGATCTCCTAGTTTATGACTCACTGATCCACATACTCGGCTACACCAAACTTTCCTAACTGCACAGCTGCTTTCACGGATTTCTTCCCATACTAAATTCGCATGGTTCACAGACTCTTATGGTAGTGCTGAACTAGGTTTTCTTTTTCTACGTTCGAGTAAACGGCAAACGACGACATCAAACTCTAACCGTACACGGAAGAATTAGCTTCACACCACCTGCCATTGGTCCTGGCTCATTTCCCATGCAATCAGCCAATTATTATGTGCCTTTCAATAGCTGTGACCTGGAACAAACTACCTAATATCCAACAACAAAATCTGGGGGACACTTAAGCACCACTTTTAAGGATTTGACAAGATGGCATTACTAGGTCGCGTATGCGGTTCACCAATCCCACGCCGGCACTCTTACCATATTAATGTGAAGGACTACACGACATACATACGTATTGCAAAATCGTAGTCGTGGCAGTCGGTCGTTAAGTAAACGAGCAAAAAAGGTTTCCAAGCGAAACTCTTTTTTAGAATGACTTGCGCCCACAAAGAACTGAATCACTCGCCAGCGGCGTAGAAACAAGCGTGCTCGGTGGTCGTCGAACAGAATGCCAGCCGCTCTGTGCCGGGCTCAATTTAAAGCTGACAACTACCTTTAGAGATATTGCCTGCAAAGCTACCACAACATTCAAGAAAACCGCAGAAGTAGTTCCACCTGGATGCGATCAGTCTAGATAAATCCCGTCGCGTCTTGCGTCAAAAACAGCGATAAAGCTGCCTGTCGCAACATTGAAGTATGAAGGAGCAAACAGTACACAGATTCGCGGCATTACTCCCCTCTCACTGAAGGATCGACCCGACGCGTTAAAACAAATAAGGCGACTGGAATCAAACGAAGCACACTGTGCACAATAAACACCGAGAAATTAAACACTGCCTCCTTTAGCGCACCCGCCGCCGTACATGGCTGAGTAGTTTGGGCACTCAGCTACAGATCCGGAGTACACAGGTTCGAACCCGACCGCGGTGGCCATGTTTCTATGAAGGCGAAACGCTAAGGCGCCCGTGTGCTGTGCGATGTCAGTGCACGTTAAAGATCCGCAGGTGGTGGAGATTATTCCGAAGCCATCCACTACGGCGTCTTTTGAAGCGAAAAACTTCACTACGCCAGTCAACACCGCGCTTCGCACGAGCCGGCGTATGTCGGAGCACGAGTGACGTCACTCACGACGCAGGTGGCCGCCGCCGACTCTTTCTCTCTCTCTCTCGCTCCGTAGTGACTACTGCGCATGCGCCACTAGTAGCACTGAGCCACAGGGGTTCCCGTGCTCTCTTTCTTCTTTCCCTCCCTCTTTTATCCCTTCGTTTACGGCGCGGTTCGGGTGTCCACCGAGATATGTGAGACGGTTACTGTCTTATTTGCTTTCCTGAAAAACCAAACAAAACAAATGAGCCGACGGCGTTCATAGAGTTCTTTGGCGTTGACAACTTTGCAAGGGACGTTCATTTTCTCGGAAGGAAAGGCGCAAACCGGCTCCGTGGCTCAGTGGAGACCTCAATCCCGTTTTCATGTAAGTGGCTCGGTGTTCAACTGCAAAAGCCTGCTTTTATTGCGTTCCGCACACTGGATAGGCAGCGCACCCTCCCTACCACCCTGGGAGGAGGCATGCAGCGCTAATGCATTCTTGCCACATCTCGCTCTCTCACCACCGCCATATATACCAAAACACGAATGAGGTGTCCGCATATCCAGGGAGATAGTTATGCGCCTTTCCTTCCCTGAAAGCCATCGCCGTCAAGAACATTGTCAACGACAACGCCAATGAACACAGTGAACGCTGAGCTAATCTACATTAATTTTTTTTACAAGAACCAGGCCGCCCCACAAACGATCTTGCGCGCCCGTCTGAAACGGACACGTATGGGAGGACCACTGGCGAAAGAACTCTTCCTCCCCAAGAAAATAACAGCTCTTCTGAAAGGAAGCTTAAAAGCTCCCCCCGAAGTCGCCCCATGATCGGAAAAAGAGCATGGCGACGGCGTTCTGACGCAACATCCTCACAGCGATTGCGCCAGAGAGCGAAAGCACCACAACTAGCACCAAACACGCAAAGTGGCCCCGTGGACAACGACTGCTTGCTAAAAATCGTCGCACTCCGAGACATGAAAATCCGGCATGCTCAGCCCTCCAAAGAACACGGTCCAGAGCGCATTCTTTTACCACGTCACCGTTGGATATGACTGACTGACTGAAAAACTTTATTTCCAAAATATATACAGACAGCGAGTGGATTCTTGGAGAGGCCAGGTAAGACACGGCGCTGTCCGCACAATATCCCAGCGTTCCTGCCGGTCAAACGTACAGGCAAAACTCCAATACAAGCGCCACATGAAGTCACGCAAGTGGCCCGGAAGGAAGGCCGCCGTTAGCGACAACCACCAAGCGGACGCCGCCCGCCGACAGAGCTAGAAGGAACGCGCCCATGGACTACACTACTCGGCTTGCTTCAACGTCTTAGTTCGGTATGACGCGACGGGCGTGCCGATGGAAAGCCACCGCCGTTGCTTAGAGTACAGGCATACGGAAAGCCTGCGGACCCTGATTTATGTGTGCATCCGGATGAATTCTCTGAGGCGCGTGCCTAAAGAAGATGACGCGAGTGCCCGTGCCGGGCAATCATGGCCCCGCGACAAACAGAGAAGGTAACGGAGAGCTAGGAGCCGGCAGCAGACGGACACAGAAGGAAAGGCAAACCTACCCCTCGAACATGGCTGCCCGAGCGCCGCGCGGCACACCATCTCCGTGGGGTCTCCCAAGAAAAATGAACACAGCAGAGATTGCAGCGCACGAAAAACACGAAGAGGAGGCTGTATGATATGCCCCACATGCCATATATGGCCACTGATGACCGTGTGGGCGAGATATCGCCTCTCCAGTTACGGGAGATCAAGTCAATTATGGTGTCCCATGCGGAGTTGGTCACACCATAAGCGTTGTACTCTAGACAAAGAATGCGAATTTTTGCAATGTGCGTGATGCATATGTGACCGCTGAGGCGCGCATTAGGCCGCCCTATCACAAACACAACATGGTAGTTCAGCCCAGTCTACTCTATTGTGACACTTCGCTGATGTCCCGACAAATTGAAAGCAGATTCCTATCATTTTATCACGCTTAACACATGCAAAGGCCCTAGGGATACTTGAAATAGGGATACTTGAACGCAACCTTCCTGGGCTCCTCCACGACGGCGGAGTTGATGGGAATCCGGCTCGGGCTGAACCTCCTGCTCACCCTCGGCCCTCAGCCGCACAGGAATGCTCCGCTGTGCGACTCCTGCGCCGCCCTCGGCCGCCTGCAATCTAACGGCCCTGGTACCCCACTAGTGCGGGAAATTCGCTTGCGCATCGAGCTCCTCGCAAGGAGAGGATGTGCCGTGCGTGCGCAGTGGGTGCCCGGTCACTGCGGCATCGCCGGCAACGAAGAAGCTGACGAACTCACGACCGCTGCACACCAACTACCTGCCAGCGATCTGCCCCTTGCGCAGGAGGACGTGTGTGCGGCCATCCACGACCATCTCCGAAAGCAGCACACCGACCCAGGCATCGCGGGAGGTGAGCGCATCACGAGCCACACGGCGTACTCATTCCCCTACCTCCCCCTAAAGCAGAAGGAGCGGGACCGCATCAACGCGCTCCACGGGAGCTGCACGAAGGTTGCCCTCCGCCTACCCCACAGCACCTCTACTACCCGGCTGCTCAACCTCGGTACCCACAACACGTTTGAGGAGCCGGCAGAAGCCACCCTAACAGCACAGCTGACTCGCCTGTCGAGTACCGCGGCAGGCCGCACTCTTCTCTGTCAGCTAGGCATCACCCCGATCACCCATCCTACCGAGGGGGTTGCCATACCTCCAGACCTACGCTCCCATCTCATCATCCTTCCAATCCCTAAGAACATGCACCCCGAGCACGACGGAGAACGCAGGACAGCCGGCGCCAAAGCCTTGTACAAGCTCCACGCAACAGTCCCGAGGTAGCCTACGTGGACGCGGCAGCGTACTCGTCGGGCTCCTGCATGGTTCTCGCCGTCGCTAATTCTCAGGCCCGACTAATCGCATCAGGATCTGTGACCACACTCTCATCGGAAATTACAGAGGAAGCGGCCATTGCACTCGCTCTTGCCACCACCTCTGCCACCAAAATTATCTCCGGCTCAAAATCCGCCCTATCCAATTTCGCCAAAGGCCTGATATCCCCCTCCGCGCCTCGGCTTCTACGCTTCTGGCACCCCAACCATCCCGTAACCCTTATCTGGACCCCCGCACACGCAGGCCTCCCGGGTAACGAGGAGGTCCACTCCCTCACCCGAGGTCTCACTTTCCGGACCGGAGTTGGACCTCCTCCGCCATCCCGAGAACGTCTGCTTATGTTCAAATATATTCTTGCCTACTACCGAGATACCCGGCGCGTTTACGCACCGCAGGCTCCCTCCCTAACCTTAATCGAGGCCTCCCACTGGCACCAACACCAGACCCGAACTGCTCTCTACCCTATTCTCCTTCTTGCCCGCTACCCCGATCAATTCCTTTCTTCTTGTAAGCTCTGCGGGAAACCGGGAGACTTCTTTCATGTCCTCCTCACATGTACTGCCATTCCACACCCTCCAACCCCACCACGGCGGAGTCATACTGGGAGACTCCCCTGGCCCTCCGCTGCTGCTGACCAGCGCCGGATAATTTCCGACGCCCTGAAGCGGATAGCCCTCCAAGGGCTGTCCTTTGCCCTGTAAGGGCAGCCCCCTAAGGGTTGCCTCGTGCCATGTTAAGGGGTTTGCCCCCTCCGTATTTGGCAATAAATGTTTCCACCACCACCCCCACCATCGATAGTGTCACCGGCTGTCCCGCACTTACACGGTCACAACGTGCAATGATCCTCTGCCCGCGCATTGGCTGCGTGTGGCCCGGGGAACGACGGGTGCGTCACGGAATCGCAACGAGTGATGTGTGTGACGGATGCGGTGCAGTGAAAACACTAGAACACCTGCTCCTTTACTGTGCTGCGTTCGCCGGTGCTCGTCGCGATATGCTCGCGGCCTATAGGGCGCAGGACATACTACCAGACTCCATCAAGGCGCTATTGTGGTCGCAGGGCTCTGCGCGCACTCGTGAGCGAACTTTGCTGAGCCTCTGTGCATTCCTCGAACACACGGGCTTGACGTCCCGTCTGTTCTCCGTCAGGTAGTTAGTTACACGCAGTGACCGAACGCTCCGTGAGTTCTACCTTGAACGATTAATAACTGGACGTCCCACTCCAATTGTAACCAACACAGTGCTGTGCGAGTGTGATTTAATTCCTCTAAAATGAACTAATCACGCGCACAATCTGGACACATTTCTTATTGTGTAAATTGTTTGTTCATATTACTTCTCCCCCTATCCTCTCTTCCTGTCCGCTCACTTATTTCATTTCATTTCTCCATTCTGCCTGCTATCCTTTATTTTCGCTGCCCGAGCTCAGGCGCTTCAGTATCGATGGCAGATGCCGGGGCTAGCAAAAATCTTTTCCTTCATTTTACTATAATTTTTAATAAAACCACTACCACCAACACCTCCAGCCCCGCCGCGGTGGCTCAGTGGTTAGGGCGCTCGACTACTGATCCGGAGTTCCCGGGTTCGAACCCGACCGCGGCGGCTGCGTTTTTATGGAGGAAAACCGCTAAGGCGCCCGTGTGCTGTGCGATGTCAGTGCACGTTAATGATCCCCAGGTGGTCGAAATTATTCCGGAGCCCTCCACTACGGCACCTATTCTTCCTTTCTTCTTTCACTCCCTCCTTTATTCCTTCCCTTACGGCGCGGTTCAGGTGTCCAAAGATATATGAGACAGATACTGCGCCATTTCCTTTCCCCAAAAAACCAATTATTATTATTATTATCACCTCCACTTTTCCTTTCGTCCAAGTCATCGCCGTCTACAACAGTGTCAACGCCAAAGACACAGTGAACGCCAACATATTTCGATTTGTATATCCTAATCTACATTAATTTTTGTTGACAAAAACCAGGCCGGCCGACAAACGATCCTTGCGCGCCAATCTGAAACAGACACGAAGTGGCAGGGCAACTGGCGAAGGAACTCTTCCTCCTCAAGAAAAAACAGCTCTTCTGAAAGGAAGCTTAAAAGCTCCCCCCGAAGGCGCCCCATGATCGGAAAAAGAGCACGGCAACGGCGTTCTGACGCAACAGCCTCAGAGCGATTGCGCCAGAGAGCGAAAGCAGCAGAAACTAGCACCCGACACGCAAAGTGGCCACGTGGACAACGACTGCTCGCTAAAAATCGTCGCACTAGCAGACCTGGAAATCCGGCATGCACCGCCCTCCAAAAAATACAGTCCACAACGCATTGTTGTACCACGTCGCGGATGGATATGGATGACAAAAACTTTATTTCCAAAATATATACAGAGAGCGAGCGGATTCTTGGAGAGGGTAGTTAAGACACGGCGCTGTCCGCACAAAACCCCAGCGTTCCTGGCGGTCACGCGTATAGGAAAAACTCTCCAATCCAAGCGCCAGATGAACTCACGAAAGTGGCCCGGAAGGAAGGCCGCTGTTAGCGACAGCCACAAAGCGGACGCCGCCCGCCGTCAGCATTCTGTAGGCACAAGAGCTAGAAGCACCGCGCCCACGGACTCCACTACTCGGCTTACTTCAACGTCTTAGTCGGGTATGACGCTACGGGCGTGCCGATGGAAAGCCACCGCCGTTGCGTAGTATACAGACATACGGAAAGCCTGCGGATAATGATTTATCGGTGCATCTGGGATGAATTCCCTGAGGCGCGTGCCTAAAGAGGAGGATGCGAATACCCGTGCCGGGCAGTCATGCCTTCGCAACAAACGGAGAAGGTAACAGAAAGAGTGGAGCCGGCCGCAGACAAACACAGGAGGAGAGGCGAATCCACCCCTCGAGCGTGGCTGCCCGAGTGCCGCGCGGCACACCAGCTCCATGCCTTCTCCCCAGAGAAATGAACACAGCAGATTGCAGCGCACGACAAACACGAAGAGGAGGCTGTATGATATGCCCCACATGCCATATGCGGCCACTGAAGACCGCGTGGGCGAGAGATCGCCGCTACAGTTACGGGAGCTGAAGTCACGTATGGTTCCCCATACTTAATTGGTTACACCGTAAGTGTTGTACTTTAAACCAAGAATGCGAATGTTCGCACCGTGCATGATGCGTATATGACCGCTGAGGCGCGCATTAGTCTGCCCTATCACAAACACAGCATGGCAGTTCAGTCTAGTCTAGTCTATTGTGACACATCGCTGATGTTCCGACGGATTGAAAGCAGTTTCCTATCATTTTATCACGCATAACACATGCAAGGGCTCTAGGAATACTTGAAATTAATACACATTTAAACGACGTTCGTCTGTGATAAACTCGCGTGATCTGTATATATGATGATAGCCGCACATTAGGCACATATTTTTAAACAATGTGTTCCCTCAATTTAATAAGATCCGCTAGTTTCCAGCTTAGCTCTGAAACAAAGTGCATGGTAATAAATGTAAATGCAGACTGGTATAAGGAAAAGTCAACGAGCGTTGACTGTCGCACTTTTAGATGAAAACTGAAAATTGGTTTTTGAGAAAAGGGAACCCGCCGCGGTGGCTCAGTGGTTAGGGCGCTCGACTACTGATCCGGAGTTCCCGGGTTCGAACCCGACCGCGGCGGCTGCGTTTTTATAGAGGAAAAACGCTAAGGCGCCCGTGTGCTGTGCGATGTCAGTGCACGTTAAAGATCCCCAGGTGGTCGAAATTATTCCGGAGCCCTCCACTACGGCACCTCCTTCTTCCCTTCTTCTTTCACCCCCTCCTTTATGCCTTCCCTTACGGCGCGGTTCAGGTGTCCAACGACATATGAGACAGATACTGCGCCATTTCCTTTCCCCAAAAACCAATTATTATTATTATTATTAGAAAAGGGATAGTCGCAGAATCCATCTCACATATCTCGGTGGACACCAGACCCACGCTGTTAAGAGAAAGAATAAAAATTAATGCGGAGTATCTCAGCCAATCCAGGATATACAAAGCGAAAGATGTCGGCGTTCACTGAGTTCATTGGCGTTGGCGTTGGCAATGTTCTAGACAGCGATGGCTTTGAGGAAAAGAAGGGCGCATAGCTGGCTACCGGGATATGCGGAACCTCATTGGTGGTTTGATACATGTGGCGGTTGTGAGAGAGAGATGTGTCATGAATGCATTAGCGCTTACTGCGTTGTGGCTGACATGAGGCACTGCAGCAATAGCTAGGCCGCAGCGTTCATTTGTTGATCAATCTCTCGCGATCAACTATTAACTGCATGCCATGTCCCAAGGTGGCAGGGAGGGCGCGCTGCCTATCCAGTGTGCGGAATGCAATCATAGCAGGCTTTTGCAGTTGGACACCAATTCCTTAAGTCCATGAAAGCGATATTGAGGCATCCACTGACCCACGGAGCTGGTTGTGCGCCTGTCCTTTTGCGTAAATGAACGCCTTTGAATACTTGTCAACGCCAATGAACTCGATGAACGCTGTCGGCTCACCTGTTTTGTTTAGTAATTGAGGAAAGAAAATTGTAGAGTAACTGTATCGCATATATCGGTGGACACCCAAACCGCGCCACAAGTGTAGGGATAAAAGAGGGAGAGAAAGAAGAAAGGAAGAAAGGGGCAATTGAAAATTGGATTTTGAGGAAAGGCGCGGCGCAGAGGCGGGACCCCTGTGGCTTGGTGCTTCTAGTGGCGCATGCGCAGTAGTGACTAGGGAGCGAGAGAGAAAGAGAGAGAGAAATATCCCCGGCGAGGCGCGTGTCGGGACGTCATGTGCCTCCTCGTAGCACCGCCACGACGAAATCGCAAGTTCGCGGCCAGTAAAGCTTTCGCTTTAAAAGGAGGGAGTTAAAGAAGAAAGAGAGAAAGAGGTGACGTAGTTGAGGGCTGCGGAATAGTTTCGACCACCTGCGGATGTTTAACATGCACTTACATCCAACATCATACGGGCGCCTATTGCGCTTCACCTCCATCGAAACGCGGCCCTCGCAGCCTGGTTCGAACACGGGTACTCCGGATAATTAGCCGAGCGCGTAACCACTGAGCCACCGGTAGATAACATTAATAATAATTGTTTTTGTGGAAAGAAAATGGCGCAGTATCTGTCTCATATATTGGCGGAAACCTGAACCGCGCCGTAAGGGAAGGCATTAAGGAGGGAATGAAAGAAGAAAGGAAGAAAGAGGTGCTGTTTAAAGTGCTTCGGAATAATTTCGACCACCTGGGGATCTTTAACATAAATGAATAATTGTTTTTCAAGAAATACGAAGTCTCACTCAGTGGATGCCTGAAGAATGCTTTGGTTTTGAAGCAAAAAGCTTCACTACGCTAGAAAACATCGCGCTTCGCGTGAGCCGGCTTATGTCGGAGCACGAGTTACGCCATGCACGGCGCAAGTGGCCGCCGCCGACTCCGTCTTTGAAGCGAAAAGCTTCACTACGCGGGTCTGAGCCGAGCTTCGCGTGCGCCGAACTCGTGAGATATGCGCATGCGCGAAAACGAGTGGCGTCACGCGCCGCGCAGGTTGTCGCTCCTCACTGCTGCGGCAGCCGTTGCCTGACCTTTCGGCGCAGCCGCGCGCTACTGCACATTTGCGTAATGTGCATGCGCAAGGAGGCTATATAATGCGCTTGCCACAGAATAGGCATGCGCACTCTACATTGAAGGGAAGGGGAGTGCGGCTTCTGCTAGACTACGTAGAAAAGCTGAGAAACTAAGTTCGTCCGATCCAGAAGTACTAGCTTGGGAGCTGGCTGCACAACAGAGAAAAAATGATAAAGCCAAAGCTAAGCTACCAAGCATAACCATGACATTAAACCAAACATAACTGAAGCTTTTCTCTTGTATATCCAGGCTTAACCAGAACTAAGCCACTTCCCACTTTTTTCTGCCTTTCTTCTCATAGTCCCTTCTTTATGTCTTCTGTTACGGCTCGCATCAGGTGTCGGTCGACATGCGAAACAGCTACTGCGCCATTTCGTTTCCCCAAGAACCAATTTTTTCTTTAGGGCTTTAGTCGGATATCATGGACAACTCCTTGTCGTACTCGGTGTCGCTGGAATGAAGTCAATTCGCCAGGGACGACTTCATAGTCGAGTCCACATAGTCGACGAAGAACCTTGTACGGCCGAAATAGCGGCGCAAAAGTTTGTCACTCAGTCTCCGGCGCCGAATGGGCGTCCAAACGCAGTCTCGGTCTCGTAGGTTATATTCTACTTTGCGTCTCCGTAGGCTGTAGCGTCTGGCGCTGGTCCGCTGCTTTCTGTAATCCGTAATCGGGCAAGTCTTCGGGCTTCTTATGCGCTTTGAAGGTAGGTGGTGGTGGTGAAAAACATTTATAAGCAATAAATTTTTTACAGAAAGGTGATTGGGGTAGGACCCTATTGGCCCTTTCCCCTCACAATACTAGGTGGAGCCCCTATTCCGGGGCCCCATTGGCAAGCAACGCCGCCCGCGTCCGTTGAACCAAGGCCTTTTGGCTCTTCAGGTCTTGACAGCCGAGCAGGGCCGCCTCCCAGTCCTCTCTGGTGGGGTTGGGGTTGGGGGGGATAGATGGGTTAGATTGACACGCCCAAACCATGTGGAAGGTGTCAGACACCTCCCCACAGAACTGGCACGTGCCATCAAAGGATGTATTGAAGTGTTTAAGCACCGCCGGGCACAGTACAGTGTTAGTGAGAATTTTGATGAGGAGGCGCTCGTCAGCGCGATCCAGACCCTTACAAGGGGCCGGGTAGCGCCGGTGCTCCTCCTTGTAGTAATCGGTGATTTGTTTGAATGTAATGGCCAGATTATCTGATTGGGAGTACCCTTCCAAGGACAGGGAGATAGCCCGGGGAGAGAGTGCGCGGGCGGCCTGATCGGCCTGTTCGTTTCCCTGGAGGCCCTGGTGACCGGGGGCACAAATCAGGTTGCGTGGAGTTGGATCTTCAGATCGACAGCGATATTCCAGTATGCGCCAGGCAAGCGGGGGAGCCCAGCCCAACTCGTAGTTCCGACAGGCCCCTCGCGAGTCGGTGATGATGTGTTTTGACTTGGGATTCGTGAGAGCCAGAGCAATGGCAATCTCCTCCGCGTGTGTTGCGCTGTAGGCTTTGAAAGTGAGCCCGTTAGCTGTGTTTGTGTTTTGTACGACTGCGGCCGTGTACCACCCCCCGTGGTGTGGGCCGGCAACGTCTACGTAATACACATGTTCTTGGTTACCATAGTATCGCGCCAACGCTTCCGCGCGCGCCTGGCGACGACCGCTATGGTCTTCACTGGACATGTTGCGGGGAAGGGGTCGGACCCGGAGGGCGCGTCTCCAGGGTTCTGGCACTCTCTCCCTTTCCTCAATGTGGTAGTCGTGTTTGATGTGTAGCCGGTCCAAGAGGCGGCGACCGGATGTGGTCTGTGCAAGACGCGTGTATTGGTTGCATAAGTGGGCCTCTCGAAGCTCCCGAAATGTGTTCACCACGCCCAAGGCCAGAAGCCTCTGGTTGGACGTGGCGATCGGAAGATCGAGAGCCCGCTTGATGACTTTCCGCAGGATGACCTCCAGTTGGTCATCATCATGTTTGCGCAGGTGCAAGTAGGGAGTTGAGTAGAGGATTCTACTCGTTACGAAAGCATGGGCAAGCCGCAGTGCATCCTTGCTTCGTAATCCGCCCCGCTTGTTTGAGACCCGGCGGACCATTCGGCCCACCTGGTCTCCCACCGTGCGAAGTTTGGCTATGGTGGTGTCGACTCTGCGTTGGTGGTGTATGAAGAGGCCAAGGACGCGGATCTCCTTGGCCTCCCGGATCGGTCCCGAGGGGAGACTGATGCGAAGCGGAGTTGTGTCCCGGGGGGAGGGACGTAAGTGCACAAATTCTGATTTAGCTGGGGCGCACTGGAGTCCGCAGTAGGCCGCGTAGTCGTCGACTAGGGTCGCTGCTGCTTGCAGGCAGGACTCCATGTGGCCCAGGTTGCCTTGCGTGGCCCAGATTGTAATGTCATCCGCATAAAGAGCGTGATGTATCCCGGGCAGAGAAGACAATTTGGAGGGAAGGCGAAGCATTGCCAAATTGAAGAGCAGGGGAGACAGGACCGCGCCTTGAGGTGTTCCCCTCGAGCCGATGGTGTATGGCCCGTGTTCCGCATCTTGTATGCGTATATAGGCTTGACGGTCTGTAAGAAATTGACTTATGTAATGGAATGTTTTGTGGCCACAGTTGGTGTTACTGAGGTGGTCCAGGATTACTGAATGTTTGACGTTGTCGAATGCGCCTTTAAGATCCAAGGCCAGGACCACCTTGTCGTTTTGGGGACATTCGACAGGATCTAAGATGTCGTGGTGGAGCTGCAGAAGTATATCCTGTGCTGACTTGTGAGAACGAAAACCGAACATGGTGTCCGCGAAAATGTGCTGTGTTTCGAGATAATCGGAGAGTCTGTCGCGCACCATCGTCTCCATCAGCTTGCCGACACAAGACGTCAGAGAGATGGGGCGAAGGTTCTCCACATCGATAGGTTTGCCGGCCTTCGGAATGAAGGTCACGAGAGCCGATTTCCAATCGAGAGGAAGAGGAGTCTCTCCGTCCCAAATGCTATTGATGTATTTGATTGAAGGTAGGCGGCGACGTCGACGTTCACTTCTTCGGTAACGTTGGGCAGCATGGCGTCTAGCGTGGTCATTGCCTCCCTGCCATGGACGAGCCTAAAAGGCGTCATCTGGGTGGTCTCCTACCCTGCGGTGTTGTAGGGGAACACAATGTAAGGCAAGATAGCGTCTCAAGTCTTCCGTTCGGCATCGACATACATGGCGGGCATGTTAGCGATGGTTTTGTTCAGGCGCTTCGCGGGTCTGTTCGTCTACGGATGGTACGCAGTTGTTCTCCGGTGGCTTTTGCTATAGAGCAGGATGGCCTGCGGCAGTTCCGCGAAAAACGCTGTTCCTCTGTCCATCATGAGCACATTGGGGCTGCTGTGTCGCAAATGAATGCACTCGTTGAAAAACTTGGCGACTTCTGCGGCTGTTTCGTTCGGTAGGGCTTTAGCCTCATCTTAGCGTGTGAGGTAGTGTGTTTGCTATTATGATCCACTTATACCACATGTTGATTTTGGTAAAGGACCAAGCAGGTCCATACCGATCTGCTGGAAGGGCCTTGAAAGGAGTTGAATAGGGTTCAGAGATCCTGCTGCTCGGGAGGAAGGGGTCTTACGTCGCTGACCATCTCGGCAGTAATCACATACTGTGTGAAATCGGAGGACAGTCGGGGCCAGTAAAGTTTGTCTTGAATTCGGCGGAGGGTTCGAGAAAACCCGAGATGCCATGCTGTCGGCTTGTCGAGTGGTCTGTAGAACTTCTTCGCGAAGACAGGCAGGCAAAACAAGGAGGTAAGCTGTTTTGCTTGCAGCTTTATTCTTCGCCACCCCGCCGACAGTGCCACCCCGCCGCGGTGGCTCAGTGGTTAGGGCGCTCGGCTACTGATCCGGAGTTCCCGGGTTCGAACCCGCCCACGGTGGCTACGCTTCGATGGAGGCGAAACGCTAAAACGCCCGTTTGCAGTGCCATGTTAGTGCACGTTAAAGATCCCCAGGTGGTCGAAATTATTCCGGAGGCGTCCACTACGGCGCCTCTTCCTTTCTTTTTTCACTCCCCCTTTCTCTCTTCCCTTAGGGTACGGATCAGGTGTCCGCCGATTTGTAAGACAGATACTGCGCCAGTTCCTTTCCCCAAAAACTATTTAAAAACAAATTATAAATTAAATTCTTCACGAGGGCATCATTCTGTACGCAGAAAAAAGACAATAGAGAGTTTTAGTTTCACGCACGTAGAGGGTTCACGTACGCAAACGTGAGAAGTCCACGTAGCCTGCACGCAGGTCGTTTGAAACCTTTATAGTTACACGTACGCGACGCACGCCGTGCGTTAGCCCTAGCGCCATCTACTAAGAAACACAGACACTGTTTGTCGTCTAAATCATCCAAGACAAGTCTTTAAGCCAAGCCATGTCTGTCTGTCCTCGTGTTTGGCGGTTTGGCTGGTTTGGGGCTCTGTCAGTTCCAGATCTCGCGAGACTGTTGTTATGACGACGACCAACGCTACTTCGTCAGGCTTAACAGCTGAAAAATCGCCCTTCTGTTTGGAAAACAAAAGCTATCTGTCGCTTGAAACCTTATGCGAGGGTTACACTGGGCAAATCGAAGGCGAATACAACAGTTTAGAACACGGTATCGCGTCAAGGGATTAGCGACGAAGCTGTTATCGCTGTGAAGCGGCGGGTAGGGCGCCGCCATGTTAGTCAACGCAACGTACGCAAGCAACGCAAAGACCGCACCGTAAAAATACGAATCTCACGTACGTACGTGAGACTCGCGCACACGGTTTGCGTTCTGCGCATGCGCATTGGTCACGCGTAAGAGCTCTACGTACGTGAAACTAAAACTCTCTAATCTTCGCTTGCACGAGGGTGGGGGGTGAAGAAATCTTTCCCATAAAGTACTCGATGAGGCGTTGTAAATGTAAGTAAGAGCGTTGCTGCTGTGCAAAGGAGCTTGAACTGATGGGTGCTAGGAACTCGTCCTGATCATCGTCCGGCGGTGGTGCATCTAGGTAGAGAGAGAGATGCCCTTTAATGAAAAAAGGAAACGGAATTTAGCCAGCGTTCAAAAAATCCCTGGCATGAAACTCTGCGTAGGGAAGGGAATTTGCGAGATAAAGGCAGGAGGAGAGCGGAGCGAAAAGGTTAAACTAAAACAAATAAAAAGAGAAGATAAAATGCCGCCATTAAATGTGTACTAAGACGCACCGTCGAGTAATGATGTTACATATAAAAAGATGAATTGAAGCGTCCGACATTTGGGCTAACAAAGTGCACTGAGTGAAGAATGTATGAGTATAAAATATGCGAGGTGAAATTATAGCTTGTAAAGATGTCCAATGTGATAGGCAGGTGGCCTGAGAGTGCTTGCGTACGGACTTGTAAACAACGGTGACGTCAAACTCTTGGAGACGCAGGCTCCATCGAGCGAGGTGGATGAAGGGCTCCTTCAAACTGACAAGCCAGTTTAGAGCGTTGTGATCGCTGACTACCTTGTGCGGTCGTCCGTACAGGTAGGGGCGGAATTTTGAAGTAGCCCAGATGATGGCAAGGCACTCCTTCTCAGTTGCCGAATAGTTAGCCTCAGCCTTGGACAGAAAACGGCTAGCGTATGCGATTGCTTTCTCCATTACGTCGGTTTTCTGAACGAGGACAGCGCCTCAGCCTACGCTGCTTGCGTCGGTATAAATTTCAGTGTCGTCGTTTCCATCAAAGTGCCCAAGGATCGGTGGGGACCCTAAACGACGCTGAAGACACCTGAAGGCTTCTGCTTGTGGCGCTTCCTGTTTAAATGGTACGTCTGCCTTTGTCAAAGATCAGAGGGGTAAGAGGTTTTGCGACACGCGAAAAGTTCTTGACAAATCTACGGTAATATGGGCACAGTCGATGAATCTGCGCGCAGCTTTCTTATCGGCCGGCGGTGGTAATTGTGCGATAGGAGCCGTTTTCGGGGGGTCTGGACGCACTACCTACTTGCAAACGATGTGGCGTAGAAACAGCAGCTCTTCATAGGCAAAGTGGCACTTCTCTGCTTTCAAGACCGGGCGACTTGATTGCCTCTAGTATTGTTCGAAGCCTTTTTAGGTGCTCTAAAGTTCAAGGCGAAGGTTCGACAGGCACTGCGATTGAAACCCAGCACATCCACCAGATATCGCGTAGAAGTGACGGCAGTCTAGCGCTCAAGAAATTGTTTTCAAACAAAACTTTTTATTAGGCTGACTTGTGCCCAGAAAGAGGCGAATGACTTGGCGGCGGCGTAGCAACAAGCAGGCTTGGTGGTCGTCGAACAGAATGCACGCTGTTCACGGCCGTGCTCAATTTCAAGCTGAAAGCGAACTCCCGAGATATGAAGTGCAAAGTTACCACAACATTCTTGAACAACGTCGAATCAGCTGACCTCCACCTGGATGCGACCAATCTAGATAAATCTGATCGCCTCTTGCATCACAAACAAACCGAAAAAGCAGCGAGCTGGCAGCTTTGAGGAATGAACACAGGACGCAGATTTACGGCAATATAAAACGCCGCATTGAAAAAGTGCTGCGAACGTACCAGCTTGGCTTTGTGGGAGTAGCGTGTCTTATTTGCAACCAACGGGTCGGGGTTCGATTCCCGACTAATAACCTGTGTCTTCTTTTCACCATAATTATCTTGCTTTATGTAATTAAATGTCCTAACGATGTGTAGGTCGCGTTGCGACCTTGTAAGGATCAGGTATCCATTTTGCATTCACGTTTTACCTTGCAGCTTCATGTCTGACGTAACGGTCCTTTCGACAAATCCGGCTTTTCAGCACACACCGGCGAGGACGCCAACTACACAGGGTTTCCGCTCAACAGGAACTTTGAATCTATGGCGTTAACAACTGCTTACTACTTATCTGAATAAATCCATCTAAACAAAAAAATCTTCAAACACAACCGTTCGCCTTCTGGCTCCATGGACCGCAAGAAATGAGACTATTTTGGACAGGAATTTCAGATTTAAAAAAATGCTGGCTCGCGCTGTACATGACTGCTAAATTTGCTATTATTTACGTCTGTTGCAATAGTTTTTAAAGCATGCATGATAGAAGCATGACACCCGGATGGAGCTAGGGCTAAGCTTTGTTCACATGTGACTAAATTCTCTGCTGACAGCAATCTTTGATCCAAAAAGAGGAAGAAATGCTATAGACGGTTCATTCTGCACACATTGACAAACCGCAATAGTAAAAAAACATTAAAAATGTCTAGACGAAAGAATTTGCATACTAAGTTTGAACTTGTTATTTTATTTGAAGACGTTATGGCAACCAAGACCGCACATAGGATAAGAGCGCTTAAAAATATCACAAAGTTCATTGTTTCATTCCACTTGTGTAATGTATTTATGGTGTTAGAGATATGCATAGGCCAACCTGCGCCAAATTGACATTGGTATCATGCAGGCTGTATATTTTTTGCTCTGTTTTTTCCGGAAATAGAATATTCGCTTTTTAAACAGCGTAATTATCTATCTGGGAGCTAAGGGCCTACGCAAAAGTCGGTGTTTCTCACTGCGCGCACGTGGAAAGCAAAACTCGAAAACTTGGTTCAAAAATTCAGGGCGCGGAAAAGCTGTGTTGGGTACCTGCATACAAATTGGAAATTACCGATTAATGACAGGAGGCATCCCGGGTTGCGGGGAAAGATAATGTTTTTTTATCACGTTTTGAGCTTGTGAGCGCGGAAATTTGTTTTTCAAATTCATTGTTAAATATTACAGTTCAAAGTTTGTTTTATTATATCGAAATGTAAAAAAAAAAACTACACGGGGTAAGCTACTGCTTAATAAGGATTCAGCACAAAGTATACCCCGCGGCCGCGTTTCCTCTTCTGGTCGTCCGAGCAGTCAGCCGCTCTTTTGTCTCCCCCTAATCTGCCTAAGCAGCGGGTTCTAATAGCGCCTTCTTTGAAACCGGCGGGCATTGGCGTAGGCGAGTCGGCTGTAAGTGACCTGGTAACAAGTGCAGAGCAAGGCGCGCTGTTCACCGAATTCGCACGTCCGGTGATGCTGGACAATGAAGGAAGCGGTGTGCTCCGATGCGAAGAGCCCTAAACAAGCGAGCCTCCCGAACGGTGAAGGAAGGCGGGGCACCCTCGACACGTAGACATGGTTACAACCCTGATACCCGCCTCGTTGTCTGAGTGGTTAGAGCGCTCAGGTACAGAGCCGAGCACCTGGGCTCGAACCCGGCCAGGGCGGCCGCGTTTTGCTGGAGGCTAGTCGCAAACGATGCCCGCGTGTTGTGGCATGTCAGTGACTTTAAAATATCCACAGGTGGTCGAAATTGCACCAAATTCCTGCACCACGGCACTTCTTTCTCATTTCACTCTTTCCTTTCTACACTACTATGCGGCGTGTTAGATGCGTCCACCGAGAATTGAGACAGTTATTGCGCGATTAACTTTCCTTAAAAAATTATTTTACCGATATCAGTACACTACAAATTTGTGACAAGAGTGTTTCTACCACGTCTATTCCCTCTTGCTTACACTTAACTGTTCGGCGTGCAGGACGCTTAGGACCGCAGTGTTGGACGCGTAGCACCTGCAATAATCCCGCAGTTGAGCAGGAGCTCGTTCTGTATCCGATTGTACGTCGAGCTTGTTTCTCCTGGCCTGATGAGCTAAAACGGTTGCGTGCTGTGTGGCACAGCGCAGCCATCAATCCAGGGAGGGTGTCCCGAGTGGTCTGCTTGCAAGCTAGCCCATGCGGATAGAAAAACCACTGACTGGGAGAACTGAGAGGGGATTGCAGAGTGCATGCTGGCGTCTGTGCATAAAATATCTACCTTCCTTAGGCACGTATGTCCGTGTTCACGAAACTAAGGACGTCACGCCTGCCTTGTCCACTTGTAGCGTGGCCTCCTAACTGCATAAGACTATTGGTACGGCTAAGAAAATGGGCCTTCTGCGGCAGCTTGCACAAAGCGTCCAAAGTTAACATGTGAACTTTCACCTCTGTCTTGTCATTATAATACCATTCACATCTTTAATGCATATCGGTGGCACGAAGCACTATTTCCTGTAATGCGTCTTGCCGGTTTAATGATTGCATTCGATTGTACTTCTGTCTCAGACGCACTTGCTTGCATCTGAAAGCGCTGCACAATGTACGGTTTTTCTCTTAAGCGCCAATGGCAGAGCGCAGCTGTAAATGGAGCCTGTTGCTATGGATTGGTTTGGTTTATTGGTATTTAACGTCCCAAAGCGACTCAGGCTATGAGGGACGCTGTAGGAAAGGGCTTCGGAAATTTCGGCCACCTGGGGTTCTTTAACGTGCACTGACGTCGCCAGTACACGGGCCTCTAGAATATCGCCTTAATCGAAATTCGACCGTCGCGGCCGGGATCGAACCCGCGTCTTCTGGGTCAGCAGCGGAGCGACATAGCGACTGAGCCGCGGCGTCGGCTTTGTTATGGATTCAGTTGAGCACTTAGGTGGCGTTTAAATTTTTGAATCAGGCCGGTGACACCATCGAGAATACTGTAGGTCGCGTTTACGATTGTGTATTGTTTTTTAGTCCGCCTTAACAGAAAGCAGTGAATTAAAACGAGCTCTTGGCCGTATTCGTTTGATGCCTCAGGCGCGTACTACGTCGCGAGAAGTTTCGCGTTGTCCAGAAAACCTACAGTTGCCTTCGGCACGTGTCTACCTGCGTTAAGCGCTCTTTATTCAGTCCACGCTTAAGTAAGTCTGCTTTTTAAGGCGAAAGCACTATATGGCTCGCGAGAACGTTTTTGCAGGCTAGTTGGTGTATACTAACGTGAGTTTACAGCGCAGACAAACACAGGAAGAAACGAAGTGCAAGAAACTTGTTGCAGGAACTTAAGACTAAAGCTATGACAAGCTAAAGTTAAGACAAGCTACGAAGACTTGTTGACAACGGAGAAAAATGGGCCTTGGAAATATTTGCCAGCGCGAAGACTCAAAAGGATGCATGCCCGTTTAGAGCCATTGTTTTGGAACGGGGCTCCTGGCAACACTCAGTAGCCGGGTTGCTAGAAGAAAATTTGAGGGTTTTGAGTAGAAAAAACCCCTACAGGGTGAAAAACTCTGAAGAAGTAATTTAGTCTTTAGAAAGCCATAGCCATAAGCATTTCTCAGCATTTTCAGTTGATATCGAAGACCTGTATTATTCTATTCCCCACGAATCTCTTTTGACGAACGTCCGCGATTGCATTGACAGACACGGTGCTATTGTCTTCCAAAATCATTGTGGATTATCGGTCGCCAACTTCATTTAACTACTAACAATGTACCTGAGGTTGACGTATGCTCAATGGAATGATGTCACAATAATTCAAAAGCTAGGAATCTGCATTAGCTCTTGCCTAGCACCATGCCTAATTGACACCTTTTTGTCAGCATGTGACAGGTTGCTGCATGCCCGCTTTCGTGACACCACCGTTTTACAAGTTTTGAGAATCGTTGATGACTTTCTTGTTTTTGTGGAGTGTGGCAAGGAATCGTTTTCTGCATGTGTGACCAAGCATCAAACATGTTTTCGAGTGCCTAGCACCATTAGAGCTGACGCACGAATTACCGGGAAAAGATTTAATCAGGTTTTTAGATCTAGGATTTCCCTTTTCAAGTAGACGTGTCTGTTGGGCCTTCAAACCAAGGGGCACCAAACCTCTGCTCCCTTACATCTCGGCACACTCCAAGTTGGTTAAAAGAGACATCGCAAAATCGTGCCTCACAAGCGCTTTGAACAAGTGCTGCCCCCATTTTGTAGAATGCAGCTTCAAGGGTCAAGTGCGCGCCTCTCAAGCGCAGGCTACAAGCCATCCTTGTTGAAGGCAGTTGCCGAAGACCTGCTGAAGAAACGAGTAAGCGGGCGGCCCGATCAAACGGATGAAAAGAAGGTGGAAGTTATCCGTACCTTCACGAGATTTGGCAAAAACTTGAAAAGATCGGGGCAGGTCTGGTGTCAATGTGGTTTACTGCGCACCTGACAAACTCTCCAGAAGTTGAAAGAGAGTGAATGCGGAAGACGCATGTACCCTGTTCAAAACGGCACCAAAAGCACTTCGTAGGATGTTCGAAGAACGTCGTATGCTCCATACCGCTGACTTGTGGTAAGCGATATATTGGTCAAACTGTGCGGTGCCTAAATAAGAGGTTAATGGAGCACTAAAATGATGTTAGAAATAATTCCGGCCATAAAATGCTCGAACACGTTATGAAAGGCAGTAGTTGTGCTCCTAGGCTAGATAATGCAGTAGTGATGCGCAGACGTACGACGCCGCTAGGAAGAGAGATCACCGAAGCGAATGAGATTGCGAAGTCCAGCAGGTCGTGTGTCAGCGACTCCTCAATTTTGCTGTCAAAAAGAGAGCTGAAATATCTCGCGCTGTAAGAGAACTAGTTTCATGCCTTCACTTTGTGCGATGACGGAATTTTACTTGTTTTGATTTCTTGCGACGTTATCCTGCCAGTTTGTTTAGTTGATATGAGCAACTGATGTAATATATAAGCGACTAATTGGTCAAGAAACTGCCTGGGTTGTTAGCGCTCTGTTTGGTCACTTCGTTCCTTCCTGTGTTTGCCTGCCTGCGCTGTAAACCCTGGTCATTATTTGGCTCATCAGTCAGAAAATCCGGCTTCCGTCCAGGGGAAACGGAGCCAAAACCCACGCGACTTCGAGAGGTTATCGGCCCTGCCTACATCGTCAGGACAGAAAGAAAAATAATTTTCTTCAGAAGTGGGTTTCGAATTCATGCTGACGCGAACAGTTTAGCTTCGCTGGATATCTTATTAGAGCACTGCGACATAGTCGTAGCATAAAAACCGCGCGCTAAATCGCCAGTCTCTCGCGCCGGGTTTGGTAGAAAATAGAAATTTAAGAAATTAATAAGAAATAAAACTGCGGTATATAAAATTTATGCAGATGTGCGTCTCGAACCGAGGCCGGTGCAAGCAGGTCAACTTAGCTCGCCACCTCTATATAGGACTACGTTATCACCGCTTTTTTCTAAACATGGTATTTACCTATTACAGTGAGGCAATATTATAGGTATACGAACTATGCAAAAACCATGAAGAAAACAATCTTAGATCAACAAAATTTAGAATACGACACGCCCAAACAAAAGCACGAGAATGGACGCAACAGAGGGCACATCACTACTGCACTGCAGCATAACAGCCCACGAAGACCTAGTGGGTGGCTACGTGTCTGCTTCTAGGTTTGTGTTTTCGCTTTTCGCTGTGTTCTCGCGTGTGGTGTGGGTCGGACAGTGCCCCCCGTGAGACCGAATGCTGACGACGCCCCTGCGGAGAAATTCTCGGCACGGCGGGCGCATTCTCAAGTGAGAAAACCCAACCGGAACCCTCAGGGGCAAGCTAGGCTTAGCTCGGCGCTGCCGAGCGAGGCCGCGCTACGCGTCTGCATGGATTTTGCGTTGTCGACGACGGCTACGCGGATGCCCGCTGTGTTGCCACCGGACGCAGCCTCCACGTCCACGCAATCGTCAGCGCCTCTGGGCCTCCAGCCTGCGCCGTCTTCCGATGCTACGACTTTGGCCTGTGACATGGACTGCTCTACCGCCTCCGTGCCCGTGGCACTCCCTCAAGAAACTGTGCCCGTCGCGCCAGTTCAGTATTCCCACCAAGGGCCGTCACCAGCGTCTGAGCCTCCTCCACAGATGCCTCCCGTGAGTCAAGGCTCTCTTCCGCCTGCTGCGAACTCGTTCCGCGTTACCATCAAGCCTACATTGCGCTTTGATATGACTGCCATCCCTGCCCGGAATGTTCAAGCCACAATTGACGATGCCCTTGGCTCTTCGAACTACTGCGGGTTTGTCGTCCATCGCCCATCGAACACCATCACGGTAAACTCGTCATCCTTGATGGACGCCCAGAAACTTTGCGCACTTACGCGGATCCCCCTGGATGACAGCAAGCATGTCCCGGTGCAAATATATTTTGCATCTGATCCTGACACACTCCGCTGCATGGTTTATCATGTCGACAGCACGAGCCCTCCCGAGGAGGTGCGCGCAAATATTCGCTGCTCAACTCATGTTGTACTGCAAGCACGGCCTATGGATCGCCGGGGATCATACCTGCTCATCCTGCAAGGCCCGTTGACTCTTCCGAAGTACCTTACCTACTACGGTGCGATCGTCAAACCACAGCCCTTCCGACCTCGTCGTATTTTTTGCTATCACTGCCACAAAGAAGGACATATGCAAAGTACCTGCCCTAATCCAGCAGCTGTGGCCGACATGAATGAACCAACAGCTCATTGTGCCCTGTGCAAATCGCCTGACCATGACATTCGCTCCCCCGCTTGTCCAAAGAAGAAGCAAGTTAAGAAGTTTCACAAGTCGCCTGCAAAAATGGATGTTCCTACAAGTAATCGCTTTGCAGCTCTCGCATGTGACGACAACAACTTCCCTGAACTTCCTTTCTCTGAGCCTGCTGCTCACCATACGTCTCCTCGCCAGCGTACATATGCACAAGCGGCTCAACTTCCCGTATCAAATGGTACGCCAAACCGTCCAGTGCATCCATCACATGTGGATACCACAGATGAAGACACAGCTTTAGACAATGCAATCGCGAAGGCTCGCCGCCGACTAGGCGAACTCACCCAGCGCCGGGAACAGCGTCCTTCTCAATCCTCTCGAAGAATTTTCATAACTCGGGAACAATCATCAGAGGAATCACCTAGGGTAAGCACTGGCCCACAATCAGGTGCCGACCACCTGTTAGCCGTGACTACCCAGAGAGTGGATAAGATATTAGCGCTGATGAAGCAGGTGACATCCCTCATCGTGGAAGCTCTTCGGCCTCGTCATGGATAGCGCATCATCATCGGTGGTGGTGCAGTGGAACTGTCGAGGATTCGCTAATAAGGCCTCTGAAGTGAACATCCGCCTTCGCGACGGAAAGCTGAGGGCATGGGCGTTCCTACTGCAAGAGCATAATGCACTCCCACGCCTTTCAGGTTTCTGCGCATACCATTCACCCTCTATCCCTGGTCGCCGTGGCACCGCCTCCTTCCTAAGCCCAGGTAAATCTGCAATTTATATTCACAGTTCAGTTCCGCACACGCCGCTCGACCTTTCACGGTGGTGCAACACACGTCAAGAGGTTGTCGCCCTTCTCGTAAAACCTGCACGCACACCCCTTATTCTAGTTTCTTTTTATAGTCGTCCTGGCTCCGCACCTCCCAATCTGGGATGGGTTCGTTGTCTACGTTCTACCAACTCGGGTATCCCTATTCTAGTTGGTGGTGACTTCAACGGCGCACACACTGCGTGGGGTTACCCATCGGATTCCTCAAGGGGTTCCCACATCCAAGGGAGCTTTTCGGGTCATTCCTTTCAACTTTTAAACCACCCGAATACTTCTACCCGCCCACGAGGTGGCCCGTATTCACCTGATTTGACTTGGTGGTTAGTGCAATATAGCATCACGCAGGAATGACACAACAAGAAGGCACGATTTATTCAGGCAGCCCCTTTTATAGCCCGCCGGTGAGGTGACGTTGTGATCACGTGGTCAAGCCAAGGTTTGCCGACGACGCATCATCTCTCCCCCCTTAAAGAGGAAAGCGTACAGGTGGCCGTCGCTGTCTGGTTGATCTTCGCAAACCAGGCGGGCCAGTTTCCGTCCCGGACGCTTCTGGGCTATCTTGCGACGTGGTCGGAGCGTCGTCCGCAGGTTCCCGCTTGCCAACTTCTCCAGGGGCTCTGTCTTCTGATTCAGTCCGACGTCTCAGTTGGTCCAAGTGCCGCCGCTGAAGACCTTGCTCCGAGTCAACGGAGACCATCCTGGAGCCCTGTTGACCATGCACTACTCCTGGAATCCACCTGCGACCTGCTCCGAAACTGCGCATCCAGACCGGTTCTCCCACATCCAATTTAGTCGCACCTACTCTTCGCTGGCTTTCTGCCGACTTCTCACCGGGCGTGATGCAATCCATCTTTGTTCTTATCTGGTAGCCGAATAAGTGTTCCGCGGGCGACTTGCCATGCTTAACAGGCGTTCGGCGATATCGGAACAAAAACCGAGCTATACGCATTTCCAGGTCTTTTCCAGGGTTTTTCTTTAGCCCTTCCTTGAGCGTGCGCACAGCTCTTTCGGCTAAACCATTCGATTGTGGGTGATAAGGGGCTGTTGTGAGTTGCTTTACGTTGTTTCGTGCCAGAAACTCGCGAAAAACGGCGCCCACAAATTGTGGACCGTTATCTGAAACGAAGGTTTTTGGAAGGCCGAAGCGTGCAAATATTGACCGTAGTGCGTCCACCGTTGTTTGCGATGTGGCAATTTTCATTGGAATTGCTTCTATCCATTTTGTTTCAGAGTCTACGACGACCAATACCATATGTCCGTCCATTGGGCCTGCGAAATCTGCGTGTAGTCTGCTCCATCTTTCCCCGGTTGCTGGCCACGCCAAAGGTATCTGTGCCGGTGGCATCGCAGCGGCCTGTGCACAAATAGAGCATGATTTGACCAGTCGCTCTATGTCAGAATCCAGACCCGGGTACCAAAACAGCGTTCTCGCCGTGCTTTTCATGGACGTCATACCAGGGTGCGTCTCATGGAGCAGCCCCAACAAACGCTTTGCCGCCGCCATAGGTAGAACAATGCGATGTCCCCAGTACACCAAATTGTGGCTCACGGTTAGCTCTGTTCTTCTGTTGAAGTACGCCCGGAGATGCTCAAGATCCTGCGGTAGATACGGAGGCCATCCGTCGGCAATCCACCTTTTGACCTGTTGAAGAGTGGCGTCTCGGTTTGTCATTTGTTCAACCTCCCGGGCGCCGACCGCCGTTTCCTCAAGACACTGGGCATACAAAACGTACTCGTCGGGTGCGACATCCCGCGGCTCCGTAACCGGCAATGGCAAGCGACTGAGGGCGTCTGCATTGGAATTCTCGCTGCCCTTGCGGTACTGCAATGTGTAGCTGTAGTTGCCAAGGAACAAGGCCCAGCGCTGGATTCTCGCAGCCGCCATCGGTGGTATTGGTTTGCCTGGATTGAATAAACCAGTAAGAGGCTTGTGGTCGGTTACTAACACGAACCGATGTCCATACAAGTAGTCCTTGAACCGTGCGACGCCGAACACCAGTGCTAGTGCTTCTTTTTCTAACTGAGAGTAGTTACGCTCTGCCTTTGTGAGTGTCCTGGACCGGAATCCGATGGGGTAGTCAACACCGTTCACACGGTGGGACAAAACGGCCCCAATGCCTACTGATGACGCATCGCACTCAAGCCGCAGTGGCTTATTCGGGTCGTAATGAGCAAGGAACTTGGAAGCCACAATTGCCTGCTTAACTTTCTGAACAGCTTTTTCTTGTTCCTTGTTCCACTCCCACTTGGCCCCTTTAGCTAGGAGGGCGTACAGCGGAGCCAGCACAGTGGCCAGATTGGGCAAGAACTTGCCGTAATAATTTACAAGTCCGAGAAAAGCTTTCAGCTCACTCACTGAAGTAGGTTCTGGGGCTTCGATAACAGCCTTGATGTTATCGTCCTTTGGTCGCAGACCCTTAGCGTCGATCTGATGGCCGAGAAAAGTGACTTCGTCTTGCCGGAATTTGCACTTATCCTTGTGCAGTCGGAGACAGTACTCCCGCAGGCGTTGCAGCACCCTCTTCAGCCTTGATACATCGTCCTTTTTTTCAGCGATGATAATATCATCCAGGTACACCTGAACTCCAGGAATATCGCCCAGCAGCGCGTCCATCCGCCTCTGGAATATAGCTGGAGCAGAACTTATGCCAAAAGGTAATCGGTTGAAACAGAAGAGGCTTTTCTGAGTGTTCAGCACTGCTATCTTTTTGGCATCCGCGTCTAAATGTAGCTGGTTGTAGGCTTGGCGTAAGTCCAACGTCGTAAATACTTCTCCGCCATTCAGCTTAGCAAAAATGTCGTCCACTCGAGGCAACGGGTACTGTTCCATCACTGTGGCTGCATTCACTGTCATACGAAAGTCTCCGCACACTCGGAGAGACCCATCGCCCTTTAAAACGGGTACCACTGGTGTTGCCCATTCGGCGGTTTTCACAGGCGCCAGGACATCTTGCGCAACCAGTTGGTCCAGCGCTTCAGACATCTTGTCCCTCAAAGCGTAGGGATCCGTACGGGCCTTAAAAAACTTTGGACACGCATTCTCTTTCAGCTGCAATGTGACAGGTGGTCCCTTGCATACGCCGAGTCCTGGAGCAAACACGTCAGCATATTCGTTGAGCAGCTCTTGCAGTTCCGTGCTGTCAGCTTTTATCTCGACTGGTTGCACACTCGCGACCACACGCGACAGCATTGCCACCCCAGCCTCGTTGAATGCCTTGATTGTGTCTCTGCCGCACAAAGATGGTCCGACGCTGTCGACCACTACGACCGTACCCGGAATGCCTTTCCCGTCGCATGTAGCCGTCATACTGAGCTGTCCGACAACTGGAAGTTCGCCCAAGAGGCAGGATAGCTTAAGCTGTGATTTGCGCAACGGCGGCCACAGCGCCTCGTACTTCCGGAACGTCGCTACGGAGATGACACTCACGGGTGATCCTGTGTCCACCAGCATAGTAAGAGGGACGTTATTCCAATTAATGTCCTTGTAAATTGGCCGAACCTTGCGGATGCTGGCTTCTTGGTGGAGAACCGCTGCAATAGTGTACAGGGCTTCGCTGTCGTCCGAGCTCGTGTCCCCTGCTGCTGCCATTGCGTAGGAGCCCTGGCGTCGCTGGCCTCCCGGGTGCGATGCGTGCCGAAGGAAACTTGTGCTGGACTGGCACATTCGGCGCAGATGTCCTCGTTTGCCGCACCGGTAGCACACCGCGTGAAGGTGTTTGCATTCCGCCTCGGTGTGCGACTCGCCACCACACCTGCCACATGTATCGCACTTCTCCAGCCTTGGGCGCGGCTTCGATGAACGACTCTTTTGACGGGCAAAATGTACCTCTCCTGGCTCTGAAGAGTGCATGCTTTTGGCGTTCTGGGAGGCTTTCTGTGCCGAGACAACAAAGTCTTCCGCCTCTCCTAGTGTAAGCTTCCGTTGAGTCAGTAAGTGTCGCCGGACGTCTTCATCTTGCACACCGCACACAATTCTGTCCCGTAACATGCGCTCCAGTGACGTTCCGAAGTTGCACTTCTCCGCTAGCCGCCTAATTTCCGCAATGAAGTCCTGGGCAGACTCCCCGTCTTTTTGCGAGCGCCTGAAGAAAGCATAACTTGCAGCGATCTCGTTAACTTGCGGAGCATAGTGGTCTTCCAAATGCTGGACGACTTCTTGGTAACTCAGCTCATTCACTTGTTTTGGATGACACCGCCCCTGCACCACTCGCACCGCACTGTCTGTGAGCGAAGCTATGAGCAGCGCTCGCTTCTTCGTTTGTTCCGCGATGCTATGGGCTTCGAAGTAAGCCTCCAGCCGAACAGGATACGTAGGCCACGTACCTTCTGCATCCGTGAATTCCGGTGGCCGCCCGGCACTCATTCTTGCGCACGTAAGTTCACCTAGCGCCGGCGCGCTATCTCGTCGCCACTGCAATATAGCATCACGCAGGAATGACACAACAAGAAGGCACGATTTATTCAGGCAGCCCCTTTTATAGCCCGCCGGTGAGGTGACGTTGTGATCACGTGGTCAAGCCAAGGTTTGCCGACGACGCATCAGTTAGGCCCCGGTAACCCTTGTTGGGCTGTTGGTTCTGATACTTGGGGTAGCGATCACAGCCCTATTATTATCTCCCTCACGCCTACGTGTCTACGAAAAATACGCCGCACTGTACGAATAACATCATGGGACTCTGTACGCGCAGACAATAATTTATCTACATTCAACACCTCTTCAGCATTGTCTACTCTATCTGCTGTTCTCGCTACTCACACTATTACCACTACTGTAAATGAGGACGACCCAAACCCGGACATACATCTCTTGAATCTGTGGGCTCTTCGTCGCCAGGCGGATCTTTACGCTACTCGTCACCCCGATGACCCTTCGGCTCTTCCTACTCTTCACCGCGCTACCGCACGGGCGCCGCGCTATGCAAAGCGGCTAGGCAGGCAACGCTGGGCTGCATGGTGTGCCCGCCTGTCCTCTACGCAGGGCAATCGACATCTTTGGAGAGTGTTTCACGCCATGGAGCGCCCTTCTCAGGTTGCAGGTTACACAGAGAGCATTCGCCTCGCGCTAAATGTGGATGAGGACACATTTGCACAACAAGCGGCCCGTCAATTTTTTCCAAACAATGACTGCACCGCTACGTCTCCACCTGACTTATCGGTAAGACAGCCCCCCGATGGGATTACTTCTGACCTCACCATGGCAGAGCTGCTGGCCTCCATTGTCCGTTTAAAAACTTCTACTACTCCCGGGCACGACGGCATACCTAACTCCTTATTCCGTAACTTGGAAGGGAGGGCTCTGGAAACCCTACTTGATACTTTTAACGAAGTGTGGCTTTCTGGCGTCATGCCGGGAAACTGGAAGCATTCTATTGTGGTTTCAATACCCAAGTCAGGTCAGCCTCCAGTATCTCTCTCGGCCCTTCGTCCAATTTTCCTTACCCCTGCCATCTGCAAGCTTTATGAAAACATTCTAGCCGCACGCTTATCATGGTGGCTGGAATCCCATGATTGTTACCCAGATTCCCAAATTGGTTTCCGCCCCCAAATTGGAACGGAGGACGGCCTTGCTACTTTGGCTGCTGACGTGCTTGACCACTCTCCACAGACTCACTTTGTACGAACCGTAATCTCTACAGACATAACAAAGACATATGATAACATCCTTCACTCTGCCATTCTTGCCTCCCTTCAAACTCTTGGTCTCCCTCACCGGTTCCTCCTCTGCATTCACGGCTTTTTAGCAAATCGAACCTTCAGCGTGCGTCTCCACGGAAAGCCCTTTCGTAATTTCGCTTCCAATAGAGGAGTGCCGCAGGGCTCCGTTCTCGCCCCCACATTATTTAATGTGGCTTTAATTCCTCTTGTTCGAGCCCTAGAGACCATTCCTTCTATCCGCGTGCTTGCATATGCCGATGATATCACCTTGTGGTGCTGTCATCCAGATGCGTCTATTCATCAGTCGGTCCTTCAACATGCGCTGGATGTATTGACATCTCGCCTCCCACCTCTGGGTCTAACACTCTCTCCTACTAAATCATGTTTCATTCGAATTGGAAATAAAGCCGCCTTACGGAAAGCTCCTCTTTAAATTTTACGGTACATAATTCTCTGATTCCTCAGGTAGAAACTGTTCGTATTCTTGGTCTTCTCCTCCATACATCTGGGACTGGCACCCCGTGGCTGACAGCCACCCGTAAATCGGCTCACGCTAACCTAGGTCTGATTCGTCGCATAGCTATGCGCTCTGGTGGCGCACGTGCTCATACGGCCCGCCAGCTTGTGCGCTCTATCCTTCAGCCACGGATAGTATATCAGGCTCAATTTCAACGTCTCACCCGCAGACAGTGGGACTCCCTTGAAGGTATCAATCGTGAGGCTGTGCGCGTCATAACATATCTGCCTCGTTTAACACCCATACCTCTGCTACAGGAGTTCGCCCAACTTAATACACTCAGTGAAATCATCGACCAACGGGTGGCAAATAGAGCTCGAAAACAGTCTCTCAAACTTCATCGTTTAAATACACTTCCCCCGTGGTCCTATTTCCAGCTCACTGACAATCGCCCCACTGTTTCCCCGTCGGTATCAGCAGCGTATCTGCCTGAAGGGTGCATATTATACATGGATGCATCTCATTCTGCAGAGAGGGGCGTTACTGCTGTGTATAGTCCATCTCATCCGCATCTCAACTCTCGCGCGACGTATACTGCGGATACGTGCACTCCCCTGGCATTGGAACTTCAAGCCATTTACAATGCCATTGCTTCCCTTCCGCTCGTTCCAACATTCAATACAGTTCACGTTTACATCGACTCCCGCGCCGCCCTTAAACAGCTGAAGGCTGTTCGACGAACGTTCCAGATTTCACAATCTATTCATGTGCTCTGCGCAAAGTATCCATGTCCTGTGCGCATACACTGGATTCGCGGCCATGCCCAGGATCCACATAACATTCAAGCGGATGCTATGACTCATTTTCATACATTAGACGATCCGCCACCTTCCCCTCTTCCCCCAGATCCGTTCCTGTCCCACGTTTCCGATTCCGAAGTTCTGCGCCAGCGAACACGCGCTCTAATTCCTCCGTGTTCGCACCCTCTCTCCGTAGTCTTACCCGGCAGGAGGAGGTATCCGTGCGCCGGATTCGGGCAGGGGCGGCTCTGACACCATCTGTCCGTCATCGGTGGCGTGCCAAAGATCTGCCACTACCTGACAGGTGCCCTCACTGTAGCGCTGCACCGGACATTTGTGATGTGCGGCACTTGTTGTGGACGTGCCCAGCGACGGCTGCTATCAGAAAACGGCTCCTCAGGGAGGTGGGCCTGCGGTGGAACCGCGAAAGTGACTTCGTGAAGTGGACAATGGACAACCGTTTCATTAACAACCTCTGCGACTACCTCAGCGCAACGGTTCTTCACTCCTTCTTTCAACTTTCAATCCCGTGCATTCCTTCCCCCCTTTCCTTTTTCAACTTATGCCTCATGGCACACTTCTTCAATAAAAAAAAAACAGCCCACGCACTAAGCTGCCAGTCTCTCGCACTTGGTTTATGTATCGTCGTCTTTATAAACTTCAATTCGGGCGGCGCGAACTGATCAGCTTTGCTGGGCACTGCATTATAGTAGCGCGCCAACGCCGCAGCCAAATACTCGGCATGCGCACTTTCGCATTCACAGCGCGTAAGTAGTATTAAGTGTCCTGCGTAATTTTTTTATTCAGTATGCGTTTATTCAATAAATTAACGAGCGGCTTCCGTTCGCGTGGGTGGCTTCGCGATGTGAGCGTAGTTTATGAGCAACAGTTATGTCTGAAGTGGCAAGGACTGATTCGTAATTTTAGAGTGAACAAGCAGTGCCGGAAAGCACACATTGAAACTACTCAGACGCTGCAAGAAATGTTAAGACAAACGAAAAAGTTAACTCAGCCAAGCAGAAAGCTGTGGAAGAGAATGACGTTAAGAGAGAGGAAGAGAGCAGAGTTGGGCGGAGAATAAACCCGGGTTAATGACATCCTAGTCAAAATCAACAAGAAGAAATGGGCTTGGGCAGAGCATGTTATGCGAAGACGATATAACCGATTGTCATTAAGAAAAAGTGACCGGATTCCAGGAGAAGGCAAGTGTAGTAGGCAGCGGAAAAATGTTAGGTGGGCGCATGAGATTGCGAAGTTTTTGGACATACGGCGGCTGCGGATGGCACAGGACAGGATTAATTACAGAGATATGAGGGAGTTTCTTGACCTCTATCGGGCGTAATGAGATGTCAATGACGATGGAGGCACAGGATTTAGTGATGTCTTTGTGGAGTGGATATGAAGGAACCTTTTTAAACGAAAGCTGCGAATAAATATGAATACATGTGGTAGAAGCCATAATTCTATATCAGAATGAGGAACACACCTTGCGTACGATGTCAAGTCTGTAATGCGTTATTTTCCTAAAAATCAAATGCTAAGGATTCATTTTATGCGCAACATCTCTGCAGGTTTAAAATCAAACCATAATCTATAAATTGAGTCACCACGGTGCCTCAGTGGATTTCTCACTCAGCTGTCGATCTCCAGGTCGTGGGTTCCGTTCCAGGAGCGGCTGCAAAATTTTGATAGAAGTGAAAAAACTGCACGGCACAATTCAGCTCCTAGTTAAGAATTTGGCGCGAAGCGTTAATGATCTAATGCATACATATGCGGAATTAGTTATTCTTTACCGTAACATTGAGAGAACACGGCGGGTCCTTATAGCATTCATGGTGCAGCTAAGCGGCAGTTAAGAGATGCACCGATGCTCCAGCAGGTGGCTGGCTCTAACACAGCTGCGGTTAATAATTATGACACCCATGTTTCTCTTCCCATAGAACCGCTCGCGAGCAATCATTCACTTAAATGCTACTTGCCACGGTGGGTAGTTAGTTCACAATCCGGTAAGTAGGTTGCGTTGACGTCGCAAGGTCAGGTGACCTAAGTGGTCCACCTGCCATCCAGGAGGCCTACCGAGGTTGCTTCAGTGTGGATGTTTCGCTCACACGCCGCCACCGTCTCCGACGAAGACGACAGGGCGGTTTCCGTTGAGCGGCACTCTTAACGCAGTCGCGGTAATACAAAATCGCCCCGGTCATTTGTACGGTCAGTCTGCCTTAATGAATACCAGGTGGGCTAAATTAATCTGTAAGCCTCCAGTACCACGTCTCGCATGAGATACGTGCCGCCTCAGGGAGTTACACCACCAAATTTACGGCTTATTTACATAAAAATGTTGACTGGGTAGGTTTTGCTATCTTAGTGTGCGGCTGTAAGAATCACGCCCCATGTTACAACGGTGCAAAAATTTAAACACTGCGCGAGAATGCAATTGCACAGATACACTTTTTCATAGCGCCCTTTCTTGACTGTCATTTACTGAAGGACACATCAGTGCAAGATGAATAGAAGAGTTTCTCTGCAAAGAACGTTCACAAAATTAGGAAATGTGCGCCTATGAGTAGGCATCTGTGCGCAAAGTAGAGGCCCGCATCTAGGGTGCTGGAATAATGAAGGAATGAAAGTAGGCGACTTCCGATTTAAGGAAGTCACATGAGATTCAACCCGCTAAGGAGAAGAATGCTTTTTTATGCAATGTACAAATTACCTCTGCAATAAGACCAAAAGAATGCGCAGTATTCAAGGAGGACGCAAAAAATCTTGAAGTAGGGGATGCGTTACGCGAGCAAGATTTAACTGGTCTTAACTCGGGAACAACGCTGTTGTTACTCGCCACAGGATTATTTCTTTCAATGCTTGGGAGGCACTTCTGGCGCAAAGCTGCGAAACTGTGCGCAGCTATTTTTAGGCGACTTGCTGTAGTTAAACGCTGAAACATTTTGTGTAGCACTTGGTCACAGCGCAGAAAGCACAGTACGCAACGTTTGCTGCGCTGTGCTCAGGAGAGAAATCGCGCAAAAGGGACAGAAAAAATACGGGAATGTTAAGGTCAGCTTAAGCCGCAACAAAAGCACAACCTTCAACAGAAACTGCACGAGGTCAGTTTATCGCATTTCACTTTAAAACGCCATAACCAGGACGGACCTGGCTTTGCGTGGGCGTGCAGTGCAGTACGCAGTGCAGTACGACGCGGGACGAATGCATGATTCGTAGCTTGTGCTGCACAATAGACTGCCTCTTTCACTTGCCTGTACAAAAGAGAGCTGCAACGCTCATCTTACGAGTTCTGATCGACTGGCGGCAGAAGGAAATGAACCATAATTTGAAAAGCGATCTGATAGAGTTGAAAAAGGGCTGACATTTAGAACTGAGAAATCATTGCGTAAAAAAGCGAGTTGAGAATCTGACTGTTCAATTGAAAGCGCGGTTTAGACGGAATCGTGTTGCTATCATCGTTTTCGTGACCCACTTGGGGCAAGTCAAGAGTAGGATAGGCCTCTCCCACTAAACACTAATTCACTTTGGCATAAGCCATATTCCGCTACACTACACCTACAATTGAAGTTATGGGGTTTCGGTGTTTTATTTACCATATCGAAATCCATTATTCTTATTATCATAAGCCTTAAAGAGACAAAGAAATGGCCAAAACGGTACTAGCACTGAAAGCTAGTCTTTCATTTTAGGTTGCACAGAAAGACGCAGCACAAGCGTAGTGAATAAATGGGAGAATAGTCTTAAGCTGCTCAGCTAACGTTTCGACAAAAAGACTTATTTTTGTATGACCGCTGTCTGGGCGAAGAGGGCGAGTTCTCTTGTCGAAACGTTGGTTCAGCAGCCAAACGCTCAGCCCCCCCTGTTCGCTCTGTTGGTGTCCTGAAGCAACCCGTTTGTCTTACCTCTGTTCAGAAAGACTCAGTGTACGCCAATGCACAAATGGTTTATATTTAGAAAAGAGCTTCGCATACGGGCTAAAGTGCTCCGTGCACTGTTAAGTTTCGCCTTTACCCAATGAGTCTTTTGGGCCTATCGTTCTCGCTTAGCCAAGATGATGACGATCATCATCAGCCTGACAGCATCCAGTGAAGGACAAAATGCTATCCTTATCCAAACAGTTTGCCACATCCTGTCTTAGCTGCCGTCACTTTACATTATGTTCTCAATTCGATCTGCCGACCTGTCAGTTCCCCTCCCTGCTGGGATTTCCTTAATTTGAAATTTTGTGCATGCATTACAAATAAGGGCGGTTCGTTATCGTGTCTTAGCGTACCTCTCCGGCGTAAGACCACTTCTTGTTCCAGATTTTGAAGGGTATATTACTATATAGTGTGTCCTTACCGACCAATTTTTTCTGTCTCTATTACTTTATGAGCGACGTCCGGGATACATATAAACTCTTTTCGCACTCACAAAGGCACCGACCAAAGGGCAAGTCTGCCTAGTATGCTGGCGGGATACGCGCTGCAGCACGCACAGAGTGGGCATGGTCCTACCCAGCCACTTTCTTCAGCAACCACGAGGAGCACTTCTGTGCCTTTAAACCTCCAGCGCAGGAAGCCTATACCTCTGAAATGCACTCCACGACAATCTTTTCTCTCTCAGATAGTTAACGCTCACTGTCCGGATCTGCAGTGGCTATATGCCCTAAGCTGCGATATTGTTTAATGATTTTATTGCTTTGTGGCTAATCGAAGACGGGTGTTCTCTACTGAAAGAGATGATCGTAACTTTTGATCATCACTTTGGAGCTGATCATTACCCTTCACATTGCTTTCTTTGACTGTAGCGTCCTCAGTCATGCTTTCCAGTTTGTCTACTCAGTTACAAAGGAAGGCATTTTGATTTACAAATCGCACATTCCTAAGATATTCTCTACTAACATTTAACCTCAACTATTCCGAATTCAGTTTTAGAAATTGTTCCTGGAAACTACGCTGGATAGTAGCGGGTATTTTTTCTTGGAGCCGGAATAAAGACATCGTCTAGGACTCAATAAAAGATGACAATGCAGAGTGCACTTTTCTTTATCAGTTTGTTAGGTGCTGACATTTAGAACGAGAAATTAAAAGAAAGCATGGACAAGAAAAGCGAACGTTTTTAATTTTTGCAATCATAAAAAAGGAGAAAAAGGTATCAGGGAAGTTGCTCTGAGGGCTCGTGAGGCAAGTTTTTCATAATTAGCCTCCTGAAAAACGAATATTTTAAAACGAGTTTTCAGTCCAATGATTACCACGCCCTACGCGAAGTAATTATTCGCTGTGTCAACACTAGGCGTGAAAAATGTTATTGTTTTTTTCGAGTAATATTGTCGCGCAGTGGTGTCGGCAGTCTCGCACAAAGGAAGACAGCGAAAATAGCTAGCAAAAAAATTTGTTTATTGGGCTGACCTGCGACCACGGAGAACGGAATCAGTTGGCTGCGGTGGTAGCAGCAAGCGTGCTCGGCAGTCGCCGAACAGAATCCCCGCTGCTCTCATCTTTCAGCAACAACAAACAAAAGTGCCGAGCTTCGAGGCCATATATATCTGACAAAGCTTTCACAAGGACGCTGAATACGAAAGTCGCTATCTGCCCTAGCTCTGCGCTGTGCTGCCGACTCCCGAACGCACAGTGTGTGCATTCGTGCGTAACAAATACGTAGAGCCTTTCCATCCACGTTATGGAATATCGATCCTTCCTCTACCCTGCCGCCTCTGGAAACGTCCCAAGATGATGGTCTCTCGTGGCTCCTCTTACGTATTGTTTGCATATGAGGGGATAGAACCTCATACGTTTGATTACGTTGCAGCTTTATCATTCCATCTCGCTCCGCGCAGTAAATCACTGAGTCTCGTGCGTGACTACTTTGCTGCGTACCGAGGTCGCTAGCGAAAGCAAGCAAGACATGTTAATACGCGCAATCGTTACCAGAAGTTCCTTTTTCTGTATTGTGCAGCGTCGGTATTCAGAAGGCTGTGGATTTTGTCTAGCGCAGAATTGCTTCATAACACCAGTATTATTATGATTTGGGGAGAAGGTTGTACACCGTGCGGGATAAGCCAATTTTGCGGCACTCTGTAGTGACCATTAAAATTGCATGAGCGCAGCAAGGTCATGACTCACCTGCCCAATTTCAAATCATTTGTCTTGGAGGAAAGAAAAGTACGTCTAATAACAAAATTTGGTGCAAATTGCCGCAGCCTGGTTTCCTTCTAAGGAGACATAAAACGCCTTACCTGAAGTTCACTTAACTAAACTGCTATTAACAAGAAAGAAAAATTTAGTTTGAAACAAGCTAAAATTATCTCTATGATGGATGAAAATTCCCGGTAACAAGGATCAGCGCTTGGTAAGGGCACATGAGTTTAAAGCAGGTAGCGCATAATGCAAGACGTAAATCCGTCCGCGTATTATAGCGCTGTTTTTCTATATCGATGACACGCAACGACTACGGGTCAGAAAATGTCACTAGAATATTGAAACCACAAACCGCACAGGGCAGCAAGAAGGCCAACATGGCGGGTGAGTCTAGAGACTGTCGTGCTTACGTGGTAGATGTATGTTTCCATGCTTTAGTGCTGCTTTGTATAGTGTAAAAATGTGCTCCATAATTTTGCAATAGCGCAACGCTAATTTCCCAGTCTGGCTCAGAGCCTGCTCGAGACTAAGAACGAAATGTCACACGTAGCACAATGAGGACCGCCAAGGCAGACCAAAGAAATACCATTCAGGGAGAGAAATGGCTAGTGCTGGTCACGGATCAGTGATTCCCGTTCATCAAGAGGAACAGCCCCACACCCATCCTCTCCATCGATCGGCTCTGTGGCCAGAGGAATTGGTCGAGAGAGCAATGCTCTTCGATCGGATAAGCGGACTGACATTACATCCTGACAACGGCCTGTTTTCTCCTGCGCTTCGCATTTTTTCTTCTCTCTTTGCTCCAAGAGATTTTTTGCTCGCATCACTGGCAACACCCGGCCACGCGAATGCTGTCTTCTGCCATTTGGACAAGGGCAATATTAGGATTTCAAACAGCGGAGTTTTACCTGCAAGTGCACTTGTCATTAATCAAGGGTCTTATTAGGGCAGCCTTGTCAATTAATGGTGGTGGTAGTGGTAGTGGTTTTTATTAAAATAATAGTAAAAAGGAAGGAAAAGATTTTTGCTAGCCCCGGCTTCTGCCATCGACTCTGAAGCACCTGAGCTTGGGCAGCGGAAATAAAGGATAGCAGGCAGAATGGAGAAATGAAACGATAGAGGTGAGGGGACAGAAAGAGATAATAGGGTGAGAAGTGGTATGTACAAACTATTTACACAATAAACAATGTGTCCAGGTTATAAAACCGTTTTTTTTTTCCTGCGTATATTTTCCCCTAGTCTCTGTACCCTACGGTCCCTCAATAAAGACCCCAAAGATTATAGAACAGAAGAGAGCAACACGCAAAAACATGCAACAAAAAATATCTCTTAGTCTTGGGCATGATTTATCAAATGAAAACATTGTGTTAAACTAGTAGCAATGATAATATGATTCAAATAAATCAATCACAGGCATCAGGTAACTTTTATGCGATTTGGGCGTTGCAGGCGCGCAGCAGTCAACAACACAATCGGCTGTATTCGCATTCTCAACGCATGCTAACTTTTAGTTCCGATCGTAGATTTCTTAACTGAGAAGAGGTATGCAGAAACGTTGTGTTTATTTTAGAACAAATATGGGATGCCCGGCGACACTTTGTGCCTTGATTAGGTTTTAAAAATTTGAATGCAATAAAAAATAAAGGAGTAAAATTTGTTTCGAATATCATATGTTCAAAGGGAACAAGATTTTCTCATACAGTTCCTACAAGCTTCATGCAATCTTGCGAAGCGAGTTCCAGTTCTTGGAACAATCAAGAAACTGTCGCAAAGAAGGCAAATCCTATTTAGCACTCCGCACATGTGCACAGAGGATGATGCGCAGAGTTTGATGTTTTCGTTGATTTGCGTGCGTGCTTATAAATAGCATATTGCTCCACAGTTCAATGGGTAAAAAGAAACGTTAAGGACAGCCATCCTGTCAAAATCTGAAAGGCACATAATTTCAAGAGTTCGCTCGAATCATTCGCCTGAGGAAGATCATGTACTTGAGCGGAATGATGACATTCCATTCAACATAATGAAGGGAAGACTGTGGAAAAAAGGCAGTTGCTTTAAGTGCTTTCGTGACGGCATATGCCATTTGAAACAGAAAATTATAATGAATAATAATAATAATAATAATTGGTTTTGGGGGAAAGGAAATGGCGCAGTATCTGTCTCATATATCGTTGGACACCTGAACCGCGCCGTAAGGGAAAGGATAAAGGAGGGAGTGAAAGAAATGAAGAAAGGGGTGCCGTAGTGGAGTGCTCCGGAATAATTTCGACCACCTGGGGATCTTTAACGTGCACTGACATCGCACAGCACACGGGCGCCTTGGCGTTTTTATGGAGGAAAAACGCCAAGGCGCCCGTGTGCTGTGCGATGTCAGTGCACGTTAAAGATCCCCAGGTGGTCGAAATTATTCCGGAGCACTCCACTACGGCACCCCTTTCTTCATTTCTTTCACTCCCTCCTTTATCCTTTCCCTTACGGCGCGGTTCAGGTGTCCAACGATATATGAGACAGATACTGCGCCATTTCCTTTCCCCAAAAACCAATTATTATTATTAGTGTGCATTTCTGTTTCCCGAAGGCTAACTTTCGTGGAGTGCATCACCGCATGCATCAAGGGTAAACGAGTGACAAAGTTACACAACCGCTGCGCTTCCTCAGCATGTTTAACGGCGTAGATGGATGAGTTCCTGCGACAGCAATGCGCGAACAGAGTGTACGACAGCTTCATCTTTCTGGAATGAAGCACTCGTAGTTTACACACCGGGTATCCGTGGTCATCTTCTCGAACATAGGAACGGCTCTGTATACACGTCACTACTCTGTATCTATCCACCACAGCTGCGGGCTTCGGAAAAACATTTTGCCTCAAAAAAGTACATTGAGCTTAAAACGGGTACAATGAAGCAAGAAGGGTGAAGATGGTTGATGGAGAAATCCGATGCGCAAGACCGAGGAATACACTTCACAAGGGGCGGATATCATCCATATAGGACTAAACAGCTGCCCGATTTCCATTCAATGCGCTTGGTCAGTGCACTTCTCATTGTCACGGCGTGCGATGAAGAATGCCACCGATGTACAGGGAGGGTAAATGGTCAGAACAAAGAACTTTTCCAAGAGAAGCGTTGTTCGCTCTACTCCAAGCAATCCAGTGCTCAGTGGTAGCGTCGACTATTTTATGGTTCCTATTAGTTTCTTTCTGCCTGCACTAAACAGTGCACCGGTGTGACCATATATTTTGAGTGTATGAGCCAACAGTCTTGCAACGATATCTACATTACGGTAGCATTTCGAGCCTTCAGCGTGGCTGCGCCGCCACACTGTAACAGGGTTGGTCACGTGGTGCGGAGCAGCTGCCGGCGGCGCGGAGCAGTGGCTGATCCCGTGGTTCGTCACGTGGTTGGTCACGTGACCAGCCACGTGGTGCGCAGCAGCTGGTGCTGCTGGCGGCGCGGCGCGCCGGCGAAACCGAGATGCAATGGTTGTGCGCATGCGCCGTGTCAAGTGGGACGAAGATGAAGGAGGAACGCCCAGCGTAACGGAGCGGCGAAGGACTGTCTTCGCAATTCAACTTAGGAAATTCCACCCGGCCAGCTGTAGCTATCGAATCACTCCAGGTTGAACCAAAACTAAACCACCGCCAATTTCCATGTTTTTTTTAGCACTGCACTTTGTTTAAAGGTATGCTGCGTTGTCGAAAGGAATATCCTTTCCGACACGAACAGCTTGCTGTCGTGCCCTCTACGGTTGGACTGGACACCTTCTGGAATGCGTGGTTCGTTACTGTTCAAGTAAAGAAGCCCGCAAGCATTCCGCTTCATTGGTGGTGGTTTTGTGTCGATGCATACTCTCTGGCGGGTACCATACGCACGCTCCCTTACCTTGTCGGTCTTCACCACGCTGTGTTTTTGCCCTCTCGCTACTTGCCTCAACACTAATTCATGCCAGCACGCTTTGCACGGTAAGTGGATCTACTACCCCTTGAATACTACCATCGTGGTACAACGGGGGGTAACACGGAGGCTGATATCTAAACAATCATCAACGCGATCAAGTGAAGTGGTAAGAAACGAATGAAATGGAAGGCAGAATAGAAAAGCCTACATTTTATTCGAAACATACGTTTTTGTTTTACATTGCTCCCTTTACTATCCGAGCTGCTCCTGTTTCAAGCTGTCGTTGTCGTTGATGTTGTCATCACTGTTTTCATCACACCAGTATGAAAAATTCCTCCAGCGTAGGAATACGCCAGAGCTAGGGGATCAATGCTCAAGGATAGACAGTTGCCTGCAGATAGATGCAAAACTCTACCAAGCTCTGCACCCTCCGGCGAAAGTCAAATCGGGCAACCAAATTCGAATAGGAGGTCCTCACCTGGATCCTGATAAATGGTGCAATTTCCCACAGCCATGCACGTTCCGAATCATTCGAAGGCTACTTCGAAATTAGTCTTAGTTCAGCGCCACTTTTATGACAGCGGAAGCTATATGTAGCGTCTTTTTTTTTAACTTTTTGCAGAGAATCTAGTCCTAATCCTTCATTGTGCCCTTAGGGTAAGCGAATGCAATTTTTCTCTTCTCCTGGTTATTTCCCAAGACTGTTTTAATATTTGTATTTCTATAGGTATGCCTAAATGTGCAGCACAGGCAGGAGTCAAAGAGAAATGATTTGCAAGCCAATAATATCGTGGTTTTTATGTCCAATAAATGCGTCGTTGTTTAACATCGGACTGATAGCCTGAGAACGATAAATTGCAGACCAGTATTTTAAACACTTTTGTGACATTCTAAATAGAGCATTTGGGCCCCTATTTGAGCTTCCTTTAGCTGGTCAAACGTATTGTGGACTCCAAAATTGAGGAGCTTCTTGTTTCCCACATTTCTTGGTAGATTTAGGGCCGTCCTGAAAGCCTTCCTGATTAAAGTGTCTGTTTGTTCTTTTTCGTGCTGTGTCATCTTGTGGTAGGGGAGTGAGTATGTTATGCGGCTGACCACGAGGCTCTTGACTAACTTGATCGTGTCACTCTCCTTCATGCCAAATCTTCTCTGTGATACTCTGGTGATCATTCTGCTGACCTGTTGCATTGATTGTTGGAGAAGACTTAGGGTGTGGCTGCACTTCCCGCTGCTTTGGATCGACATTCCCAACACACTGATCATGTTGGGTTCCGGGAGGACCTCCCCGTCAATTTTTATGTTGTATATTTTTTTGGACGGTCTCTTGCCCACTCGTAGAATTACCGACTTCTGGTAGGAGCATGCCAGGCCTCTCTCTCTGACGTAGTTCTCCACGCATGTAGCTGCTTGCTGCAGGAGATCTTGTTTTTGCCCTGGGGAGCCCTGGCTGATCCAGTCGTTATATCATCGGAATACATAGCGTGCTGTATCCCCTCTATCTGGCTCAGCTCTCTGCCTAGCCCAATCATGGCTATGTTGAAGAGGACCGGCGAGATCACTAAGCCTTGCGGGGTGCCCTTGTTTCGTGTTTCGAAGACCTTGCTGCGTAGGTCCTGCAGTCCAACCGTAGCTGTGCGGTTTGACAGGAAGGCCCTTACGTAGTCGTGTACTCTTCTTCCGCAGTTGGCAGTGGTTAGCCCTTCCATGATGGCGTCATGGCTGACGTTATCGAACGCGCCCTTGATGTCCAGTGCCATGATGATGTTCTCCCCTGTTTTTGGGGCGGCTTCTGCGACTTCCTCCTTGGTCTGTAACAGGATGTCCTGCGTCGATAGATTTGTTCTGAAGCCGAACATACTGTTCGGGTACAGATCTTCATTTTCCAGGTATGTTGTATTCTCCTTGTGATGACTCTCAAAACGCTTTCCTAGGCATGACGTGAGCGAGATAGGGCGCAAATTGTTTATCTCCAACTTCTTGCCTGGCTTGGGAATCATCACAACTTCTACATGCTTCCAATCCTGTGGCAGTGTGCCTTCTGTCCACAGTGTATTGAGGTAGTCTGTGAGTTGCATCACCGCTTCATCGCTGAGGTTGCGAATTAGCGCGTTTCTGATTTTATCGGCTCCTGCTGCTGTGTTTCTGGTAACCGCCCAGATGGCCGCATAAACCTCTTCATTGGTTATCGGCCTGTCGATGTGCGGGTTCTCCTCTCCTTGATATTCTTCTTGGTATCCTTGCGGCTTGTCTGTGCCATAGCACTGCTTCTTCACTGCCTCCAGGATCTCTTCATCTGACCCTTTGCTGTTGTGCACCAGCCTCTGAATTGCTTTCCCACTTTCTGCTTTGTCTTTGTTGGATGCATGAGGGCTTTGAGTATCCTCCACGTTCTGGCCGTGCTAAGGGTGCCGTTCAGAGAGCTGCTGAACTGCTCCCACCCCTGTCTGGCCAGGTGTGCCGCATACTCCTCTGCCTTCTTGATGACCTCTGCGATCTTGAGTCGTAGGTTCCTGTTAAGCTTCTGTCTTTTCCATCTCTTTGTGAGCCCTCGCCTTGCTTCCCATAGCCTAAACAGCCTCGGATCCATTTCCAGTGTGACTTCCGTTCTGTCTATCTCTTGCGTGTTTTGTTCCTGCAACTCTTTCAGCTGCGTGCTTCATTCCTCTATTGAGGTGATTGCGCCTTGCATCTGCCCACAATCGCACCGGAAAGCGTCGCAGTCTTTTATGTGGGCGGTTCCAACCTTTCTTTTAGTATTAGCTGCTTCAAGGGTGACCTTGATTACATAGTGGTCACTTCCCTGGTTCTCCAGCAAGTTCTCCCACTCGACCTGCCGCGCTCCTCAAAAGTCAGGTCTGGGCACGTGTCTGGGCTAACGCTGTTCCCTAGTCGCATTGGTTGGTTCTCATCTGTTAGTATGGTGCAGTTTGCATTTTCCGCTGCTATACAGATTAGTTGTCCTTTTTTCTCTCCTTTATGGTAGCCCCAGCTGGGGTCTCTCGCGTTGAAGTCTCCCGCGATAAGCAGTGTTGGATTTAGCTAGTCTTCCCACCTCCATGAAAAGCTTATTGAAATTGCATCTCTTCTGTCTGGGTGGGCTATATAGGTTTACTATGAAAGTGCGTTTGGCTTTATGCTTCTTTTTGGGAATAACCACCGTTATAACGTGCTCTATCCCCGTGTCCTCAGTTTCGTCATGCGCTATGGTGACTAGGTGATTATTAATTAGACTTGCCATGCGTCCATTTTCCTGGCACTGGTATTCTTTTAAAACCGGAGTTATATTAGTTTCTTGTAAGAGAATTAAATCAGGCGGTGAGCCCTGCGTGTATATGAATTGCTGCAGTAGTTCCTGCTTGCGCAGGTGACCCCGACAGTTACAGTACCATATATTTAGCTTGCTGTTGCCTGCCATTACGTTGTCTTAGTTTTGCTAGTTTGGTTTTTGTTCCCAAATATTCTTTAGTTGTAAAGCCTATCCCGGGCTTCGATTGTAATTTTCTGAACAGTTTGGCTTTTGATATAGCTACGGAAATACTGGTTTTCCTGCTGTTGCTGCTGCATTGGCGACTGAATTTGTGATATTTGATTTTTTATGCTGCGTAGAAGGATTTCCATGCCGTTCTCTGCATTACTTGCCATTACGACTGGTGGGGTAGTTGGACTCCGTGGTGGCGTTGGCACGTCCACCGGGGTGCCTGTTCTAAGAGTTTGCTGCTCACTGATGTATTCCCTCAGTCTTTCTTTGAGCTGCTTGTTTTCCTCTCTAACGAGCTCTAGCTCTTTCCTAATCTTTTTGATTTCCTCTTTGTCATCATTATTGTTTTGCCCATTTTGCGGAAAAAGTGATTTGGGAGGGCCTGCTCCCCAGCTCACCTTAACGCCGCTCTTGGTCTACTATTGCTGTTGTGGTTTGGGTGGTGTTATGTGTTTTTTGGCCTTGGGGCGGGAAGGACTCGTCAATGGGTCCTCCGCTGCTGCCGCTGCGACCCCGGCTCTGGCTCTGGCTGCGCTGACGGAAGGCTCCCTCGTCGTGGTTGAGAGGATGACTGCCACTCTTGTCCCACTCCGAGCTGAACCATCTCGGCCGGCGTCTCTTGCTGCGGCTACGACTCCTTCTCTGCTGCTGCGCCCCTTCTGGTGGGCGCCCTCTCAGTTCTGCCGCTGACTTGAGTCTTTGCATTGCCTTGCGACGGTCTGGTGCTCGCCTCCACAGACCATGCACTTGACTTGACATTGATGTTCTTCCTTCGGATTGCTTGCTCCGCAGCGCCTGCAGATTTTTGAACTCGGTGAGAAGAAGACGAAGTGCTTCTCTTGCAGAACACATCTCGCCCGTCTCTGTGTTTTTCTGGACTTCTTACTGCACCTGTGGGGTCTACCGCCCCCTCCATCGCGGTGATGGATGTACAACACCCCGAGGATCATCCCGGTTCCCGTTCACCCGCGGACATCGGTTCGCGGAAGCGAGGAAATACGTCAAGTCGTAGCGAGGACACAGACCTGTACTGCGCATCAGGTGACGAGTCCTCGGAAGACAGCTTTCGTCTTGTCCAGTACCGCAAGGCCAAACAAAGAATTATCAACTCATCTTCGGCGTCCAGCTCAGACACTGTGAAAACAGCTCCTCAGCGATGGCCTCACTCCATCCTGTTCGTGCCACAGAACGCTACCGACAACCTGCGCGTCCTCAACAGGCAAGCACTCTCCGTGTATCTAGAAAACACCGTGCCAAATGAGATCAAGGATGTTAGGATAAACACTAGACGAAACATCCTGGCAATCGATGTGATGAGCCCGAGCGCACTGACCATACTACAACATGTAACGCAGCTGGGAAACATCAAGGTCCGATCCATCGTGCCAACGAATAGTGCCACAATAACAGGAGTCATATATGACATTGACAATGAAATATCTAATGCAGACCTACCAATTCTGATAAAACCAGCAAGTGAACACAACGTGATTGTGAATGTTGGCCGCCTCGGCAACTCACGTTGTGTGAGGATAACCTTCAAAGGCGACTGCCTTCCACCCTACGTGAAGGTCGGCCACTTTCGCCACCAGGTTCGACCATTTATTCCAAGACCTATGCAATGCTTCAATTGTCAGAAGATTGGACATGTGAAGGGTATTTGCATAAATTCGGCCGTGTGCCCTCGATGTGCCGAACCGCACTCAGAAGACAACTGCAGCGCAACCACGTTGAAGTGTCCTAACTGTCAAGGTGATCACTGCGCCTCTTCCAAAGACTGTCCCCAGATCAAGAAAGAGATCACCATTCTTCAACAAATGGTGAGAGACAACTCTACCCACAAAGAGGCCGCTGTGAAAGTACGGCGCAGACGACGTCACCGACGAAGGTCTTCACGGCGGAAAACATCAAGCTTTCAGGAAAAGTCACCTCGTCAAGCATCATCATCAGCGGACGTTTCCAGCACTCCGAACACCGATATTGGAAGGGTGAAAACTGCCAGATCACTTTCCACAAAGGAATGGCCACCACTTCCGCGTACACGACCGCCAGAAGAGCCGCAGAAGAAGCCGCCCCAAGTACAGCAAGGTGCTGTATCCGAGGAGTCGCGGAACACAGATGAGCAAGTGATAGCACTTATTAGGCCTTTAATGAATGCCATTCGCGTGCTGCTAAGCAACATGCACACACCGTCTGCCAGAAGTGCGCTTCAAGTACTGGACGCTCTGAGTCCGGTGCTTGCTACCCTTGAGTAGATCATGGCTCCACAGCCTTGGTCTTTTAGGGAAGAGGTCCGACAAGCAGCTATTTTTCAGTGGAATGCCCGCGGACTCAAAGCGTGCCTTTCGGATTTCCGTCGCTTTGTGTACGCCAATATGTTTCCCATTATCGTCATTTGCGAGCCGAACGTATCGAACAAAATCAGGCTTTCTGGATATGAGTCATATATGTCGTCAGCTGTTTATGAAAACAGTAAGGTTTTGGTGTTTATTCGCCGTGACCTCACCTACACTCATCAGCCTGTACCTCCTAATGACAGTAATCAATATATATGCCTAAACGTAAGGAAAAAGAATCTGGCCTTTACTTTTGTAGGCGCCTACCTATCTCCGTCAAGTCGATTTGATTACAAAAGACTACAAGACATCCTTTCCTCAACTTCCAATCCCTGGGTCATCATTGGAGATTTCAACGCCCATCATACACTCTGGGGAAGTCGGATCATCAACGCCAGAGGCAGAGCTTTGGTATCTTTCGCCTCCAGTAATGAACTTTGGCTGCTGAATGATGGAAGTCCTACGTTCTTACTTGGCTACACGTACAGCAGCTGTCTTGACTTGGCTTTCGTCTCACGAAGCCTAGTCAGACGTGCACGGTGGTTTGCGGACATAGAGACGCACGGAAGCGACCATATCCCCACGTACGTCAAGATCAGAGGAATGACCGCTTCCAAAACACAGGATACGATCCAAAGAGTGGACTGGCCTAAATTTCAGTCTCTTATGGAAGCACACTGCGACGCCAATTCATCTTTAGACGTGGAAGAGGCAACCAAGAGCGTGGTGCAAGACACTATGTGTACTCTAACATGCTCTTCGAAACTTAATGATTTTGATGTGGAACTAGAACGCCTACGAGCAATCCGACGACGTGCTGAACGAAGGTTTCGACGTACGAAAACAATGGACGATATACGGACCGCCAGGCGCACGCAAAAGAAGATACAGCGCTGGTTAGACAAGCTCGCATCGCAACGTTGGGCTGCCTTCTGTGAGTCGCTAGATCCACGCAAGCCTTTATCGCAACTATGGAGAACTGTGCGCGGGCTGCGGACACTTCCTGTACAGCGATTCTCATTCAAGGCACTTGCCCTCTCTCAAAAGAGATCGGAGATAGACGTGGCAGAGGATTTCTGCGCCAGATTATCCGGCCAACTCACAGCTACCAACATTCCATCGCCTTCGAGCAGCTACCCGCCACCACGTGATTTCCGGTTGGAGCTACCATTCTCGATCCACGAACTTAAGGCAGCATCAGCTTTGTGTAGCCGCACATCAGCGCCAGGACCTGACGGAATTTCCTACCGAGCTCTGTGTCACCTGGGGGAGCGAGCGAGAGGAGTTCTTCTAGAGGTGTACAATGAATCTTGGAGAAATAGCACGCTACCAACAACCTGGAAGACAAGTCGCCTTGTTCCTCTGCTGAAGCCTGGCAAGTCGCCGTTGGAGCTCTCATCATATCGCCCGATCGCTTTGGCGAGCTGTGTGGGCAAAGTAATGGAGAGGATGGTCCTAGGATGCCTGGAGTGGTACTTGGAGTACCACAACACCTACCCAGATGCCATGGCGGGCTTCCGACGCGGTCGATCATCGATCGATAACGTCGTCAGCCTGGTGACCTACATTCAACATGAGAAAAGCCGTAAGCGTCTCTGCGCATCCTTATTCCGCGACGTTAAAGGGGCGTATGACAACGTTACGCATGAAGCCATCCTCTCTGCTCTCGCAGAGGTAGGAGTGGGTGGTCGGATGTTTCAATGGATACGGAGCTATCTATCCATGCGATCCTTCTTTGTATGCACTGAGGAAGGCCATACTTCTCTTCAATATAGCTACCGGGGCGTCACCCAGGGCGGTGTACTTAGCCCCGTGTTATTTAATCTAACACTAATTGCTCTCCTTGAGCACGTGCCAACCACAGTCAGGCTATCAATGTACGCGGATGATATCTGCATATGAACATCTGCAGTAACACGCCTACAGTTGCGAGCGAGAATTCTGAGAGCCGCCGCACAAACTGTTATCTACCTCCGTAATCGAGGTCTGGAAATTTCCTCCGAGAAATGCGCACTAGTGCCATTTACGCGCAAACCCATGGCAAACTACAGTGTAATGATAAATGGCCAAATAATACGATGGGTCCGATCGTACAAGTTTCTAGGTGTTATAATCAACAGGGACTTGTCATGGAGCCCACACATATCATACGTGAAAAACGGCTGACAGGCATCTGCCACCTGTTCAAGTTTTTCGCTGGCAAGACCTGGGGAATGTCGCCTAGTGCCATGTTACAACTGTACAGGGTGCTTTTTCTAGGATTTCTACGATACAGCTTGCCAGCAATAATCAACACAGGCAAAACGAATCTACGCACAATACAAAGTCTCCAGGGTCAAGTGCTCCGGATCTGTCTAGGCCTGCCTCAGAGTGCTTCCACAGTGGCTACGATAGCAATCGCTAGAGACCACCTTACCAAGACCCACATTGAAATTGAAGTACTCAGGACCCATATAAGGCATCTAGCCAGGAATTCTCGTCACCATTTAGCCTCTCTACCAGCGGACAGGCCACACACATCGTTCAGCCAAACGATAACTGCATATGAAGAATCATTGCCAGCTTGTTTCACTCCGGCTGCGAGACCTTCGATCCCTCCATGGTGCCTCGCTCAGCCAAAAATCAACCTCGCAATACCTGGTATCTCGAAAAAAGCTGATCTGTCATCACCAGCCCTTAGACAGCTCACGCTACTACATTTGTACGAGAACTACCGTGACTCCACGCATATTTACACTGATGGATCTGTTCTTCCAAGCAGCTCCGCGGCGGCAATCGTCATTCCAGCGAAAGCTACAACAATCAAATTTAAGACGACCCACGCGACAACACCGACGGCAGCAGAGCTCGCAGCGCTCTTAACTGCCCTTCATCACATTGGTGATGAACCGCCACACAAATGGACAATATTCTACGACTCGAAGCCGGCACTGCAGTCTCTACTGTCACCTCTACGACGCGGACCGCACGAACAACTAATCTTCCATATTGCAGAGACGTTACACCATATAAGTGATGCCGGCCATGAAATAACGTTCCAGTGGCTTCCAAGTCACTGAGGGATTATCGGCAATGAACGGGCGGATCACGCTGCCCGCTCGGCCCATACTGAGGAGCGCCACGTCCCAATTCCTCTTTCTAGAACTGACGCGGCACGAAAGCTCCGCCTACTTGCTCGGCAGTGCACCGAGTCGCAATGCAATGAGCCACATTTAAGAAATACGCGACTGTACTCAATTGATCCAACATTAAGTCTTCGAGCGCCATCACAGCTTCGCCGTAGAGACGCCACGCTTTTATATCGACTTTGGTTGGGTGTTGCCTTTACTAAAGCCTATGCCTACCGCATAGGGATGACCGACACCCCAACCTGTGACCACTGCGGCCATGAAGAATCAATTGGCCATATATTGTGCTCCTGCCCGCAGTACAGTCCACAGAGGGCATGCCTTAGCCACGAATTTGACAAACTGGACGACCAACCACTATCCGAAAAAAGAATTCTGCAACATCGCAAGGACCTACCGTCGCAGAAGAAGGCCGTGCAAGCGCTTTTGCACTTCTTACAGTCTACCGGGCTGTGTGAAAGACTAACTGGAACGCCTTGTGTGTGTGTGTGTCTCCATGTGTGCATGTTCCTTTTTTTCCTTTTTTTGCGTTCACCTCTCTGTCATCTTTCTAACCCCTATCCCCCATCCCCAGTGTAAGGTAGCAAACCGGAGACTCACATATGGTTAACCTCCCTGCGTTTCCTTCATTCTCTCTCTCTTTTTGAGCTCGGTGTCGGGCATACATCCGAGCGATGTCCTTGCATGCCGCATACGAAGCAGCACTGCCTCGTGGGCCTGTAGGGGTAGGTTTGCTACTCTCCCGAACAAAAGAGGACCTATTTAGGAATGTTCGGTTTCTCAAAGGAGAGTAATGCCGTCTCCGAATTACCTAGCATTCGTGCCGTTACAATCCTGTTGTCCTGCATTCTCAATCTGAGCTGCGATTGGAGTTCTTCTTCCGTCATGTCTGACGGTAATCCGTGTATGACTGCCCGTGCGATATCGCTGGGTAGGGAGATGTAGGCTTGTACTTGATACGTCGTGCCTTCATACGGAATGCTCTCGATGTTTCTTATTTTCTTCGCTGTGTAGTCGTCTGAAGTACTTGCTATGATGATATTTGACCCTGGCCTGCGTCTGACAATGAAGTCTTCTGCCTTGATACTTCTATTGCTCGCTTCTACGATGGCTTTTGTAGCTTGATAGGGCTTCATTCCTTGCACTTTAAGTCCGCCTCGTGGGGCAGCTTCTGCCTTGTCTACATCCTTGTCTCCCCCTTTTGTATGCCTTCTTTGCTGCTCTCCGGTTGCGTCACACCGTCTGCGGCCCCGTTGGCTGGCGCCATTTTGCTGTTGTTGGTGATTCCCAGCAGGGGTTGGGCGCTGTCTTTTCCCATTTGCTTTGCCCTCTTTGTTTCCTGGATTGGTATATTGTCCATCCTGGTGATGTTTCCACGGCCCGCCTGCTAACGCTCATCGCGTTGCGTTGTTGCATGGCCTCTGCTTCTTTAGCTTCCATGGGTCCGCCGTCCGGTCACCCGCCGTTGCACGTTGTCGTCGGTGCGATCTCCATTTCCTGGTAATTCTCTTGTTCCTGGATAAATCCAGGTTCCATATTGCTTGCAGTAGGGTTGTTGTGTGCCCGAGTCGCCAATATCATCGATCCGAGAGCTTCCGGTCCTGCGGGGCACCCCTGTGGGCTACGGGGTGGTTAGGCCTAACCGTTAGACCTAACTCTCTGCCACGTGGCCTCCGCTTCTACCCTCGATAAAAGTCCGAAAATTGGGCCTACCGGGATGAATGTGGTGTCCTCGTGGTCTTGGTTACTTGTTCTTCTCGATTCTCCCAAAAGTTTGGGTGGCCCGATATTTAGTCGAGTTGGAGTTGCGTAAATTCGCGGAGCCCATGCGACACACGTCCGCACGCCTCGGTTGCGGCCAATGTTCTCGACATGGCCCAGAAAACCTCTACAAGGGCAGTGCCGACGTATTTGCTAAAAATAGTTAACAGAAACAATAGAAAAGATGGAGAATAGCAGACACTCCACAATAACAACCTCGCGTAGTTTTCTGAAACACAAAAATCTTAGTTTTCAATATTATTAGAAATAATACAAGAATACATCATGCATACATATTTCAAATATACTTTGGGTGAGCTCTTATAAGCGTGATTTTGTCGACGTAGAAATATTTTCTAAACACTTTCAGCACAAGATGCGAACAAAAGATTGTGGGAACACTTTTCTGCCTTTATTTCCTAGTACTTATAACGGCACTTTCTGCAGAGAGTAGAAGAAATGGAATAATAAGGGGACAAGCCCGACGCTGTCTCAGCTCTCTCTCTCTCTCCTACTTAAGAAAACTACGCACTGATAATATTTTTCCTGATTTTTCTTCTGATAGTGGCGCACGACTATTTTGTTTTCGTTCACTGCTCGCATCTTGCTTCTGGTTGTACTAATAGTATGTATGATACATTAACCACAGCTTATTAGATATCTGTGCCGATAAGAATATCGTATTTTTGGTTGAAGAATGGGCCTCAAAAAGTAGTGCCGAGAGCAAAAAAAGGATGTGGAATGTGTGAGCTGCCACATCATCCAATTTAAACAAACTTCAAGTGCAGACTTTTCTTATGTATTTGGAAATAAAAAGCTTTGTGTTCGTTTTTTTGTTACCTCAATTCTTGCCGCCTGGATGACAGGAGTTAGGCAGTAAGCCTCAACCGCCAGGGAGTCTTCCAGGCTTCTTTGTTGCAGCGAACAGGTGGGGAGCGTGCTGTTGGAGTACCGGCACTGGCCAGATGTCAGGGTGCTGCAACTTGTCATTGGTTGAAAAAATGTTGATGATGACGCACTAGGTTTTGAGCACTGCAGCAGACTGCAGCGCTCTACAAATTTTTGTAATATTCCCAGTGGGCAAGTAAAGGCACTTGTCTGTTACACGTGGCAGTGAGTCGTCTTTTAGTTGCACCACACAGTCAGCCCACTGAGACAAAACACGCCGCGACAAACAACTACTTCAGCGCTCAAGAGTAATTGAGAATACAAACTTTAAAACTCAGATGGCTTAAGCAACTGGCTGTCCCATTAAAAAGGAAAGAATAATGACCCGTTTTAGAACTGCTGTGCTTAAAATTCTCATAGTTGAAGCTTTGCAAGCGAGCACAATAGCACGCGCAAGCGTCGGGACACTCAAATGCCAACACATGTACCTCTAAATAAACGAGGCGAAAAAGAAAAGCACACTCATTCTCGAGCTTTGTTTGCTTACTGGTTTGCTTCACATTGGTCAGCGTGTGTTCCAGGGTTGCTTTGTTAGAGTTTGAGTGGACACTAGGGTAGCTACTGTGCTGATGCTGTTAAACCCAACGCGTAATAAAATTGGGGCTCCCTTATGTACCAACTCGGCTATCCTTTTTGCCAATGGCGGGAGAGGAAGCGGTCCTTTGTAAACTTTTTGCATGTTCAACAAAATCTTACCGATCGAAATTAACCCGCGAAGCCCACTGCAGCACATCTTATAGACCAAGCATACGCGGTACTTAAAACTGTGTATGAACTAAACCCATTGCTAAGAAAACTATCACTGCAGTCACACGCCACGTCCACCTTGATTCAAAACATTTTCAGAGCATAAATGGTTTACTTTTGAGCCCTGTTTTGAGAAGCTGATGGTACCTCTCAATGTCTAACTCCATGTAGGGTTCTCAAAACGAGCCAACCCATCCGCTTCCTAGAGCGTTTCGACATGAGGGATGCCGTAAGTCTCCAGTACACTCGCCAGACCCTAGCAAAAGTTCGGCCTCTCAGTGTTAATCCAAATACATATCTCAAGTCTTGGTGGCATTGTGACTAAACGCAGAAAATCTGGAAGTCGCCAGTCTCGCACTTCTTCTCTGATGAGTTTTCACATTGCACTCTATGGGCCTCTCTACAGAAAATGCAACACCATCTTATTTATATATTTAGTTAAATACAAGCACGACAAAATGAGTGTTTGGATCAAAATGACGAGACACCTTATGAACAAGCACGCGCTGCATGCGAGCTGTTTGGCCGTTGAGGACTGAAATCTGGTTTAGACAAATCCACCAACTTTAGACGCTACTCAGAGCGCCCCTGTCGATTCACACTTCTCGAAAACGTTACACAGAAGTCCAGGGAATTCTATCTGACTTCCAAAGGCAGTTTCCTGCAAAATCGGCATTATAATGTACAAGGATTCTGACGAGGATATAGGGGCTGAGAAAGCAAATCATGTTGCACATATACCATAGGCCAAGACTGTACCGCTTGTGACCAAAGAATAAGGAAAGCTCAGTTTCGGCCGCGCTGGCCGTGACCCCTCCCCACATGGTGGAGGATGACAGCAATGCCTTCGGGACGACTTACGTGCGCGCAGATGGTCGCCAGACTTGGAAGTGGGCCGCAGAAAACCCTGTCGTACATGGCCACCACCGTCAATGTCGGGTAGCCAGCAACTTGTTAATGACGATCACGGGCAGCAGGCACATCGCTAAAACCACGAGTACGTGGAACAACATGTCTGCACGCCTTCTAGGGCAGCACTGAAAGGAAGGAAGGAAGGAAGGAAGGAAGGAAGGAAGGAAGGAAGGAAGGAAGGAAGGAAGGAAGGAAGGAAGGAAGGAAGGAAGGAAGGAAGGAAGGAAGGAAGGAAGGAAGGAAGGAAGGAAGGAAGGAAGGAAGGAAGGAAGGAAGGAAGGAAGGAACGAACGAAGGCCTCAGACGTTGCTGGCACATACTCACTACGGGGGAGTTGCCAAGACACAGGCGGTTAATTGCTGGATACAGGAATGTTTTGACGGGAAAAAGAGTGGTAATAGGATGTAGCCTGATAGATTGGAAGACGGAAGGACAGGGGTCCTGTTAACTTGGAGATCGAAGACGGGACAATGGCTTAATGTGCGTAATAGTATACAATGCCTGTAATGTTCCAATGTCTTACTGACTGAGATCGGGAAAAAGAAATTAGAATGGGAGGCGCTGCGTTTCTTGAAGAAAATTTTGCAGAGCAGAGCGCACACTCCTGTCACTTCGTCCAAGCAAAGGAGCGCCAATGGAAAGAACAACCGCGGAGGACACAGGCATGCCCACTTGGTGAAATGAAATTTGCAAAAGACGCTTCCTCAAATGAGAGAAGCAGCGCAGAACAGCAGGAAATGATCTATTGTCTCAGGTTCGGCACAAAAAGGGCACAGTGGGGAAGCCGCCAGGCCAGATCTGTGAAGGTAGAAATTTAGAACTGGAACACGGCAACGCAAGCGCGTGAAAGAGACCTCTAGTCTGCGTGAGCGCCAGTTTTTGCTACTCCAAGGATGCAGAAGATGCTGATATTCGCGAGATGACGTAAGAGTCGAGGCAGCAAATTCCTGAAATATTGTGTAGCTGCGAAACTTCACCGCAGCTGTATATGCACACGTTGGTGGGACAGCAACAATTGGGCCGCAGAGAGAGGCTCTAGCTAAGGAATCTGCAACCTCATTTAAGTGAAAACCCATGTGACCTGGTAGCCAAAGCAAACTTACCGAATATAGATGGAGCGGAATCAGGAACTTAGAGGCGTAATGCCCGAGAATCAGTCGGTGAGGATAAGGAAGAGCAAATGGACAGAGAGTCTGTCATAACCACAACCTGGGAAACGGTAGTTTCTAATTTTCGTAAGGCTAAGATTACTGCTAATAATTCAGCCAGAAAAATGGGAGTGAATTCAGGAAGACGGAGAGAAAAAGACCAATCCAGTAAAGGCGAAAAAATTCCCACACCTGCCTTCTCGCGATCCTGCGAGGCATCGGTAGCAATAATAACATGAGAGGGAAAGGACCTTAGGTGGTCCTGCAACAGACCCTGAAGAAGCGGGAAGGGCTGCAGCTTTGCATTCGATAGAAAAATTCATCGAATTCAATCTGGACAGATGATGAGTTGTTATACAATTGGCGGACATCTGTGGAATGAATATTTATGGGATCAAGGAGGGACTGCACGTATCATATCTGCGGGGTATGAAAACGAGACCAGGCAGCACTAAAAAAGGCGGAAGGTTGACTAAGAGATATTATACTGGAAGCGTCAAGAGGTGAGTCGCACAATTTTAAAAATGTTGGAACTGTTAAAAGGCGAAACCTAGCTGATGACAATGGCATTCGCGCCTCAAGGTGCAGAACAGCATTGGCGACATATTTTGGAAGCACAAGACAAAGGCGCAACGCCTCACGCTCCAACAGCACAAGAGGTCCACTTCTTCTTTACCTCAGTAAGCACTTCTTTACCTTTTCTTCTTTAACCTCAGCCGGTCGGCTGGGATGGAGACTTCTTTCTACTTCTTCCCCCTATGTAGGCATGTGCCATAGTATGAGGACAACAACAACAACACTAGGGGCACAGAACGATCGCTGCTTCGCCGCCATTGATGGGATAAGTTCTTGATACAAACGGGGACCGCTTTAACGTGAAAAGCGATTTCAACAGTAACAAGAGAAATGGAGTGAAATTAAAATTATTTTTTCCGGAAGGAATAGCGCAGTATCTGCATCACACCGCTGCTGACACCAGAACCGCGCCATAAGGGAAGGCATAAAGTAGAGAGTGAAAGAAGAAATGAAGGAAGAGGTGCCGTAGTGGGGGGCTCCAGAATAATTTCGACCACCAGGGAATCTTTAACGTCCACTAACATCGCACAGAATGTGGGGATCTTAACGTTTCGACGGAGGCGAAACGCTGCCGCCGCGGTCGGGCTCAAACCCGGGCAGTGCGGACCAGTATCCGAAAGTTTAACCAGTGAGCCACCGCGAGAGAATATAGACGATGATATGCTTTCTGAACGAGTCCCTCGAATGACTGAAAGCGCCGCCTTTACCAGTTACCAGTTAATTCACTGATGTAAGTGGACAATCTGGATACCTTTTTTTAAATATTGGGAAGTGCACACCTACGACGTTCTCTTTCACCCTTAAGAGGTCTAAGGCTCTGTGCTCTCTGAAAAGAGTGCGTTGCTACTTATGTGCACTATTGTCTTCAGCAGTGTGCGCGGAGGAGGTGCAGGCTAGTTGCCAAGTTGTTCCAAAGCAGCAGCAAATGCGAAGTTCCCTTACCAGTGCAATGCCTCAAAAAATGTGCGTGCGCAACCCGAAGCACTAATTTAACGTGGGATTTGTCACAACATCAGTAATACACAAATTCACGGCAAGGAAATGACAGTTTGGAAACATGAGGACCTGCGTCTGGAAAGAGACGGTCTGGATTAGGACGTTAGCATCTAAAGCGAAATACTGTCGGGGTCAAAAGTCTCTGACCCCCACCCCGTCCAAGTTCCGAACCATGCCGCGCTGCAAGGGTCGCAACCAGACTATGTACTCCTGGTGCCAAGACCACCGGTCACGACACCAGAGCACCATCGCTATGTGGTCATCAGGTGGTTACCTCTTGTAGCGGAAAAAATAAAAATGAAAATTTGTTTTTGGTGAAAGGAAATGGAGCATTAACTGTCTCGCATATCTCGGTGGACACCGGAACTGCGCCGTAAGAAAAGGGAGGAAGGTGGGAGCGAGAGAAATGATAATAATAATTGGTTTCTCGGGAGAGGAAATGGCGCAGTATCTGGCTCATACATCGGCGGACACCAGAACCGCGCCGTAAGGGAAGGGATAAAGTAGAGTGTGAAAGAAGAAAAGAAGAAAGAGGTACTGTAGTGGAGGGCCCAGGAATAATTTCGACCATCTGGGGATCTTTAACGTGCACTGACATCGCAAAGCACACGAGCACCTTAGCGTTTTGCCTCCATAAAAACGCACCCTCAGCAATAGGGCTCGAACCCGGGAACTCCGGATCAGTAGCCGAGTGCCCTATCCTCTGAGCCAGCGCGGCGGGGTGAATTAAATAATTTCTACCAGCTGGGCATCTTTAACGGGCACTGACATCGCACAGCACACGGGCTCGAAACCCGGACGCCACGGCTCAGCAACTGACCGGCCTAACCACTGAACCACGGTGGGTATCCAGTTCTATCTCTTGGCATTTTTGAAACAATTTAAACTTCAGGGCGCACCAGCGAAGGCAGTGACGATGCAGGAACGACCGGCGAGCTGTTTGATCCAGTTTTATTACACACCAGCCTGAAGGCGTCACACCGGCATGTGATCCGTGCAAGTCTACTGCTACGTAGGCCCTAGCTCCTGTAGACCCGACAAAGAACTGCGAGCTTGGCTAAAAAACACCGTTGCCAGCAGAGCAACGAGATGCTCCAAACACTAGCGAAAATCGGTACGGCCGCGGTCGCTTCGGTAGTACTCGAAACTTTCCATATCTTGTACTTTCATAAAACTGCTGAAGCAAATACGATAGCAATATATATGAAAGTAACTGCTTTTGGTCTGGTATGAACATTTATTGGTATTCATATGTTTACTATTTTACTGCACACACTGAAAATCATTATTTTACTTTATACACTGAAATTCAGTCCAACTGATTTGGACTCTAGGTGGTGAGGGCCATACGTTGTTAGTGGGTAGTTATTAATAAAATGACAATGGAAGGAAAAGACGTTGCTAGCCGCGGCATCTGCCATCGGAACCTGAAGCAGCTGAGGGGCGACTAGCGGGGAGGGCAGTATACATTATGTACAAAAAAATAATATGGAAACAAATTTCGGATGCTGCGCCGCGTATGATAAGAGTACTAGGGCCATATGAGTAGAAAACTGGGCGCGATAACGAATCATTCTTGCGCCACTCTAGCTCGACACAAAAAGTCCCTCCATGAATGACCGCTTGTTTAATCCTATAAATTCGTTGGTCACACTAATTACTAACGATTGAAAGAACGACGCCAGTGCTGCTATTATTAAAAAGTTCGATCATTTCCTCGGCGGGTGCTGTTAGGGAGCCCGCAGCCTACAAAGGGGTGAATTTTGGGGGCACGAGCCAACCAGGAGTGCTGGCGTACCATGTCGCAACGAAGACCAAACCTGCATTGCAAAAACGAAATACAATTTTTGACTGTATAATTACTGTCAAAACATTTTCTAACAAATGCAAGGAAGAGTTAAAAAACAGGCCAACCAACTGTAAGTTGTCGCACTACGTTGTCCACTTTTAAACCAATTGAAAGCCCAAATGGGCAACTAAGATAAGCTTCGCAAGTTCAAGGCTACAAATGTGACAGAACCGTCACTGCAGGGCACTATCGGGGTCAAGGCTTTCTGACGCACAAAATGTGATATCAGAAATTAGAGAGTCAATTATAGTGTGTTTATTTAGCGTTGAAGAATAGGTCGTGTAAGAAAATTTTCTTCTTTCTTAAACTGTCTGCTTCCAAGCGCACATAGGAGAATGCGAATGAGACTCTATAAAAGCACGGTGCTTGAAAAAATCCTTCAAGTTTTCAAGTTCGTTTTGTGGCAAAACAAAACCTTAGGGGGCGATTAATCGGACCGATGCGGTAGAAGTTTGTTAGCTTTCTCCTTTCAGTCGCCAATATATTCCAGTTCCTATTTCATTCCAATTCAGATCCTATTCCAGTACCCACTACGCAATAACGTAAGATGTCTTAAAATCATGATAGATCGCGGCGATATTTCACACTAATGAGTAGGTAAGTGATGCGGCACTGGTTTCTGAGAAGGTAAACATTCCGTTAGCCAAACTTTGGCACAGACAGTTTTTTCAGGAGGAAGTATATTTTGCACGTAGGGTTCCTCTCGTCTAATTAATTTTCATTTTGTCTGATTTTTTTGGCGTCTCCCTCCTAAAAGGGGAGAGGGGGCGACTGGCAGGATGATACACAGGGAAACAGGTGACAGGTGGCAGGTGAAGAGAGGCAAATCCACTCTTAATGCTAGCTTGCAGGTGGAGGCTTCACACATACGCCGACGCCGCTGGACTGTTTTCTCCTCCATGACCCTCCCAATGCTCTCGCATTTAAAGTCTCACAGGAAATGCAAGAACTCGCGGACATTTACATTTCTTTTCAAATTTCGTCAAGCAAGGATACCATCGGCACATTTTAGTCAGGCAGGTCAACAAGCAACCTCAGTAGTATGTCGCTTAAGTGGGAAGAAAATGGAACACTCGAACTCTACTTAGCGCGAAGACTGCTGCTCCGGTGACAAAGCATAGCAAGAGTGAATACGACATTTCATTCCTGTGAATATATATAAAATGAATAAAAAATGTCTGGGGAGACTAACGTAGCCAGTTTATTCCTGAAACGTGGCTGCCTCCACTAATCAGAGCGCAGAAGAGGCCAAAATAAAAGTGCGGTTTCTGCTCGCCATGGCAAGCTGAGAATATGACAGCAGCCAATACTCATCTAAACTAAGCAAAGCATACCAGAATGTTTCTTTCGTTTTAAGGTTCCCTTTGGTCATAAAAGTGGAGTTTTGTGTAGTGATGAACACTCAAGATACTTGCAAAGAAAGCATAAGACAAGAGCGTGCCGCAGTTAGATCCAAATCCAGGACCTCGAACTTCAGGTAACCACTTAACTAGAGCGGCGACTGTTTCGTATTCTGTTTTTAGGTGCCTGTATGCTGCGTGGGTCTAAAAATTAGAGTGCGGTACAGCTGTCCGGTTGGGTGGGTTTATGGGGCTTAACGTCCCAAAATTTTCAAGGACGCTGTTGTTTGAAATTTCGACCTCCTGGTGTTCTTTAACGTGCGCTGACATCGCACAGTGCACGGGCCCCTAGAATTTCGCCTCCATCTAACTTCAATTGCCACAGCGATCGGATCAAACCCGCGTCTTTCGGGTCAGTAGCCGAGCGCCATAACCACTGAGCCACCGCGGCGGCAGCTGTCTGTTCACCCAGAGCCTTGTTACCGCCCTTTTTAACATGTTCTTTCTGTCCAGCTTCGTTCTGCAAGCCACAAAGCACGCATATAGACCAACTAGGAGAAAAACAAGCTTTGCTGCATAGAAGTCACCTGCTACATAGAAGTCATCCAGTCATCCTCTGCGCCGATCGAAGGGAGACCGCGGTGGCGGCCCCAACTGCAGAGCCTCTTGCATCACCTCCGGCAGCTGAGGTGCCGGGGCCAAGACTTCGGACAGCATCAGGACCAGCAGGATGAGCCACACTACCGCAAGGATCGCGTCGGCAGCGAACTTGCACGACAACTGGCAGCACTGGCGGACGCGCACCTGCAAACATCATCATCATCACCACCAGCCTGACTACACCCACTGCAGGGTAAAGGCCTCTCACATCTCTCCAATTAACCCTCTCTTTTCCAGCTGCGCCCACCTTAGTACCCCGGAAAACTTCTTAATCTCTTCCGCCCACCTAACCTTCTGCCGCCCCGTGCTACGTTTGCCTTCTCTTCACATCTTAAGCAAAAAACGTGTATGTGGGAATAACTGCTCCACATGGTCCACTCAACTGACAGTTGCCGCGTGCGAAAGATGTATGCTGTCTCTGCATAAGTGGTTTCGAAGGGAGTGTCCATTGGTCTTTGCAGCGACAGGTGGTTGGGGCAGTGCAGGTACTCCCAGAGGACTAATGCTTAAACCATATTTACAGCATTTGACTTACAGTCTAGAGTCTCGATCACACTTGTCCTGAGAGCTCGAGTGGTGTGCTGTGCAGCAAACGAAGTGAACTGTTATCGCAGCTTCTCTACTAGGAGGACGGTGCATGTGCCTGTGTCAATTCGGCCGGGGTGGAAGCGCGAGTTCTATCAGTAAAAGTCAGCACCTGGTTTATAATTTCACTTTATTCTCTCAACACAGCATCGCTCGAGCGCTCTAGACAAGTGTGATCGTGTCCGCACTCACTAGCTAGCACAGATTGATCTTTTGTCAGTCGAATTCTGATATCAGCTAGTTATACACATTAGAAGTTCAGCGCGAGCACAGATATTAAAGAGAATGGCTTGCGACTGTGCCTCTTTTGCTGCACCTTTTATTCGCCATCTATGGCTGCGAAAGCCAGAGGTCGACTGCCTACAAGTTGCCACAACCTCACCATTGAGTTCCGATGTGAAAAGGGGCGCTGTGCTTTTTGCTGCCATGTTAGTTGTATGAAGAACTTGCTGGAAGACAATACCGCCCTCAGCATCGCATCACGTGACAAATACAATCTACACTATTGAGCTCCTCCCCAACAAGGCTGTTGGATAGAGTCACTTGAGCCTTGTGTAGCAGGTGCGCCCTAGAGCTCTCGACGCAGTCCATCTGTGATCATGTGGTCAACGTGGGTCTGAGGTAGGGTGTCATACGGGCGCGCTATGCCTGTGGAGTGCGGGCACAATGAACACGTTGCTTTCACTACTCTGCCCCGAGGAATGAATAATGACTGCGAGAGATCTGCCGTAAACTGTGATTAAGTCGTTTCTGCTAGTCCTCATTTGCGCTGTAGCCGATGGAAGGAAAAATTCCCTAAAAACGACGGAATAATACAGTGCAAAGGTTAGTCTCTTGTGGAAAGACAAAGCGAGGGCTGGGAAATACGCACGAGATTTTGGCTGAACCGGAGTACCCGGGTTCGAACCCATATCACTGCTCAAAATGCGCTGTAACTTCTTAGCAATTCTCAACGCATCTTATAACAACTAAGGCGCAATGGTGAGCGAATTAGTGTCCTCTCTACATTTCGGTTACTTAGTACGGGGCAGCGCCTTTTAGAAAAATATAACAGTTAAAAATGCGGAAAAAACTCTTACATGCATTAGAAAATGACAATTCATAGCATCTGCTCCCCTCTTATGAACCTTTTAATGAACACAGGTCACATGATTTATGCCGGCACATGTTGTGTCGCTAGCGCCGTTTTAGTACCAAACAGACTATCGTTCTCGTTTAGGGCGCAGCGGGCTTGCTGTGAATCGATCAGTCCAAACCCCACCAGCACCGAACACTGGAAAATCCCAAAATGGTATACGGCAACTGCGCTCGAGAAATCCAAGTATTCTAATCAACACCCAAGGTTGCGTATCGACATTGCGAAATTCACCCTTTAATAAGTTTAAACAATCGCTCAAAATCTGATGCACATTCTAGGAATTTTCTTCTTGTTAATATCTATATGTGGCTGTGTGCGTGCTTCGAATCTCCTGTAAAAACTTGTTTTACTATTCTCACATGCTACTACACTGAAAGTAACTGATTTATTTGATATCTTAAGCCAGTAGTTATTTTTGATCATGTATTTTCATCATGGCACTGTATTTTTGGGGGCCAGCGAATCCTAAAGCCATCGTAGAATGGCGATTACCTTGCCCCCCTGTGCACCTTGTCATATCCAGCAATTTTGGACAAAAACATTTTTGAGCGGGGCACTATTTATGAACGCAGTTTTTTCATATAACGTAAGATTGCACTATAACAATCAGTATATCCGCAGATCACTGCACGTCTTGTATTTTTTTCTTTTCACGTTTTTGCTATGGTAAAAAGCGTCCCGCGTTGCTTTTCTGTGGAAGTCTTAACTGATCAATACGTATTATAAACAATATATATATATATATATATATATATATATATATATATATATATATATATATATATATATATATATATATATATATTAGCAGACAAGTTAAAGGAAATGAGGGGCCCGTTTGACAAATTTATGAAGGGAGCCAACGATATTCGGAGGTCGTAGGTTCGGATCCCACCGGCGGCATGGTTGTTTTTACTGCTGCTTTATAAGTAATTTTTTTAAGCGATTTATTATTCTAAGTATTATTATCATACTGATAAGCATAACACATTAAAAACATTAACGTTCCCCTATGCACCTTGGTTTCGGTGACTGTTGGCTCCCTATATATATATATATATATATATATATATATATATATATATATATATATATATATATATATATATATATATATATATATATATATATATATATATATATATATATATTTATATATATATATATATATATATATATATATATATATATATTTATATATATATATATATATATATATATATATATATATATATATATATATATATATATATATATATATATATATATATATATATATATATAATGTTACGAACGTAGGTTGCGTTGGCTCCGCAGAATAAAGATTTAAGAGAAGTGGGCACTTCTACAGACACTTTTATTTATCAACGTTTCGACCGCGGTGCGGTCTTCTTCAGGACTGTAGTGGTCTCGCGTCAGATGGACGTTTTAAGTTTGTGAGCTCAAGAGGAGGAAGAAAGGAGTGTAACACGCAAATAGAAACAACAGTTCAAAAAATTGAAAAATAAAATATAAAGATGGGCGTGCGGAGAGCAGACAGGGACAATATTGGTGGAGGAAGCAAACAAAATAGAAATAAAAGAAAAAAAAGGGGGAAAGCTAGTATAGTAAGGAAGGGTGGGGTACAAAACGAGATGGCGAAACGAGAGAAAGGGAGAGGAAGACGGTGCGGGGGACATAAGCAGCACGGCAAACACAGGCGTACGAAAGCAAAACATGCAAACAAACCACACAAACAAGATGCACAAACACAAAGGGCGCCGCTGCAGACGCGTGGACAAAGAGGAGCCGCTGAGAACAGGCCAAACCAGGCGCCTTTTGGGGGTCTCACTAATTTCCGGCGAGCAGAGGGCTAAAACGTTAAGGAAGGAGTGGGCTACATTAACGAGCACATGTGTAAGAACTCACGGGGTCTGGGTTTCACTGAACGGTGCACCCCTCTCCCTGGGCGGGTCGTTGAACCGACCTCGCCGGGAATACTTGTTTGTAGGGGAGGAGGGCTGGGCTAGCTGTGTGCAAAGATTTCAAATTGTCGGAAAATGTAAGGAAAGAATGTCAAAAGTTTATCAATACTGCACGAGGCAGGATAGTGTAAGTAAGGACGGGTATGATTGCCTGGTATATACACTAGGAGTTATAAAAGGTACATCTGAGTTAGCCAACTAACGAGAAGTGTAGTATTATTTTGTTTGGAGGTCGTGAATAAAAGAAACGGTACCAGGCTTTTCGTTAAGACCTTCTTGAATAGTATTAAACTTGTGGATAAAATATGATTCACGTTGTTCACGTTCTCGCCTGGTTTTGAAGCCCCGTTGAATAATTGTTACTTTCAGTTGGTCAAATGGGTGTCCTTCTGCGTTTACATGCTTGGATAGGGGAAGGTTTGGGAGAGACTTGGCGTGTGCGCGGTGATTGTTAAATCGAATGCGGAATGCAGTGTTTGTCTGTCCTATGTATTGCTGGTTACACACAGTGCATTCAAGAAGGTAAATAACGTTTGATGAGTCGCAGTCAAAGTTACCGTTGATTGAATGCTGAAAAACTGACCTCGTACTAGTTGCTTGCAAACTTTGCAGCGACCTTTACCACAGGGCTGGCATCCATATTTTGGGGTTTTGTGTTCCTTGGAGTGGACTAGATGGTTCTGAATGTTTTTGGCACGCCTGTAAATCACGCGGTGTGCGCATGTAAATATTTTCGATAGTCGTTGACTTTGCTGGAGAATGTTAAAGTGCTTATTAAGAATTCTGTTTATGTTCGGTGCGTTACTGTTAAATGTAAGGATAAGGTTTGTAGTGTAATCATTTCGGTTATCTATTCGGTGCCCCTGGAGTATTTGACTACGGTTAAGATCTGAGGCTCTGCTTATGGCGTCATCAATAAGGGAACGTGGATAGCGCTGTGTTAAGAGCACGTTGCGCATGTGTTCGGAGTTTTCATGAAAGTCTAGGTCGTTAGAGCAGATTCTTCGAAAACGATGGGCCTGCGAATAAGGGATGCTGGTTTTGCAGTGACGGGGATGGGCGCTTTGAAAATGTAGATATTTTTGTGAGTCGGTTGGTTTTCTATAAACGGTTGTACGAACTGACCCCTTGTCCACCAGAATGTCAACATCAAGAAAATTGATTTGACTGGCTGAGTATGTGTGCGTAAACTTTCAGTTTGGGCGCACGGAGTTGAAACTGTCAATGAAATGGATAAGTTGTTGTTCTGTGTTTGTCCATATTATAAAAATATAATACAAATAGCGCTTGTAAAAGTACGGCTGAATTGGAAAAGAAAGAAATTTTGACTCTATATGATGCCTGAAGATATTGGCATAATTTGGGGCCATTCTTGTTCCCATAGCGGTGCCACTTACTTTCAGATAACATTGAAGATCAAATTCGAAGCTATTATATTCTAACACAATCTTGGCTAGTGTTGCTAACACGTTTGGGCTTGGTGATTCATGAGGTCTCTGCTGTTCATAAGATTCTAAAAGGGCTGCAATGCCGTCGGCATGGGGAATGTTTGTGTATAAGGATGTTACATCTATGGTCACAAGAAAGGCTCCTTCTGGTAATGTTATATTGTCTATCTGGCGGAGAAAGTGGTTTGTACCTTTGATGTAGGATGGATGTGTGGCTGGAATGTGGCTAATTAGAGTGTCAATGTACTTTGATATTGGTTCAGTGAGAGGTCCGATTCCTGAAATTATTGGCCGTCCAGGAATGCCGGCTTTATGTAATTTAGGGAGCATGTAGAAACGCCCAGGAGAAGGATGGGTAGCCGTGAGTGCCTTGCATAGTTTCGGGGAGATTTCATTGTGTTTTGTGAGGTCGAGGAGAATGTCAGATATAGCTTTTGAGCGCTCGTCGGTGGAGTCGCCATGCAGTTGTTTATAAAAATGGTTGTCAGAAAGCTGTCGGATGCCTTCTGCTATATAGTCATCCCTGTTCAAGATAACAATGCCTCCGTCCTTATCAGCTGGCTTTATGACGATGTCGGTACGTTTGCTGAGCGCCTCGAGAGCAGTACGTTCTCTTTTAGGAAGATTGTCTAGTCCTAACCTGCGGTTCTTAAAATTTTCAATAATGTCATTTTGAACTGCCTTAATATAGATATCCAAGTGTTTTTCCCGCCCGATGTTGGGAGTCCAATCTTGGTTTGCTGGGTGGAAGTCCGAGTTTTGGTGGGGGTTTTCGGGCTTATCAAAGAAGTATTCTCTGAGGCGAAGTTTTCTGGCGAAGTCGTCAAGATCTTTCAGGAGTTGAAATTCATTGTATTTGCCTGTGCGGGGGCAAAAAGTCAGCCCTCTAGATAGGACGGCTCGCTCATACTCTGTGAGCGGTGTTAGAGATAGATTGGTGATGTTGTCTACACTGTGATGGCCCTGTTTTGAGAGTGTTTGCCCTTGGCTGACCTTTGACTGAGCGATATCGGGGTTGGGAGAATTTGATCCAACCGCACTTAGTGCTTCTTTCATCCATTCGTCATGGGGAACTTTGTCCCGTGTAAATTTTCTAATTTTAATTATGCCATTTTTGAAATTTTTTTTTGTTTTGAAACGTTCTAGTTCCTCGGCCTCCAGCGCGGAAACGAGATTATTCCGAGCCCGACGCTCCTCTGTTCCCAGTATCACCAAAGCTTTCTCAGAGTGCCGAATTGTGATTTTGAGTAACTCTAAGGAAGCTGATTTTAATATGTCGTTCCATTTCTTTTTGTCTCCTTCTGATAGATTATTCATTGCTGGTATCAGCTTCACTTGTAGACGTTTCGGCACGATATTAGCCCGAAGGTGCGATTTTAAGGTTTTAACATGAAGGTCATGTCTAAGCCGCTTATCAAATATTTTTCGTAATTTAAGAAAAGCTGAAGATTTGAAACAGGGCTGCCGGTGATATGAGAACAAGGGAGGCGGAGTACTCACGCGGCCTGTGTATCAGTCCCGGCGCACTCGCTGGGCGGAACCACAACGCTTCCGGAGGTCATATGATAAAACAGGGGTGCTGGGGATCAGTCCACAGTTATATGACGGGCTGCTGGTGATGGGTTGCTGTTCTGGTGCAGAATCCACGGCAGGTTTCCGCCTCGGTTGCATACTTCTCTTCTGGCTTGCCTCTCGACACGATGGCTTGTTTGATGTGCTCGCCTGGTCTGAGGTGCCTGCTGTAGGGGAATGTGCTGCTGCTATGCCACTGGTGGTCTGGGGTGGCTGTTTTAGTGCTGCGCTGTAGTGTCCCCTCGATGTCCGGGAGGTGAGTGGTGGCCTGGTGTTGATGTCTGGACGGCTCGCTGCTGCTTGTCTGGTAGATATAGCATTTTGGCCTACGACTTGTGCAAATGTTCGAGGCTCTGGAGTACTCATCGAATTTTGTTGCTGCCGAGGCTGTGTATGTTGTGGCGCGTAGTCTCTCCATTGCCCCAATGTGTGGTCGCGAACTCGGAGGAGTAAGTTATAGATATTCCAAGACAGCAGCGAGACTCCACCGAAGCTGGGGTGCACGCCATCTGCAGACAGAACTGTGCTAGGGTGGAATATTTCCATTTGGTGGTCTACGAAGAAGGTGTTCTGCTCTCGTCGGCAGATGTCGACAAGGAGGGCATTAATGGTTTCGGCCTTCTGGTTGATCTTTGCCACTTGAGGCCTGTTGGTTGAATTCCTTCGCAAAGTTGGAGCCCGAGGAAGCACGAGCGTTTAATAATATCCGGTCTTCCTATTCTGATGTGATGTATTAGTTGCACGTACCGGTCTGCGGCGGTGGCGGCATCCATGATTGCGACGTCGTTGCTTCCGACGGGAGGGACGATGTGTATATGTCTGTGTTTAGGGTATGTTTGCCTTTCTACAATAGTTTTTATTTTGTTTGTTTGTTTTTGCTTCCGTGTGCATGGGTTTATTGTATTTTCTGTGTAGACCGCATCGTTTGCCTAATTTATTATGTACTAGATGTTTGTTCTTATTTATGATGTTTCCCCCCTACAATAATGCCCCAATGAGGGCGCTGTAGGTACTGTGTATAAATATAAAATAAATAGACACACCTCGTGGTACTCAATCCAGGAGGTTGGGGATGTCTTCAATTTTGGCACCAGGTTGGCAGATAAATGCTGGGGTGTGCGGGATTGCAGGATCGAAGTGCTGATGCAAGTATTTCACTTGAGAGTCCCCGATGATGGCGGTAATTGGGCTCTCGACGGGGAATTTCCAAAGGACGTGCCTTGATGAAAGGCGAGCAGGAGCCATTGTAGAGAATGTTACGAACGTAGGTTGCGTTGGCTCCGCAGGATAAAGATTTAAGAGAAGTGGGCACTTCTACAAAGACTCTTTTATTTATCAACGTTTCGACCGCGGTGCGGTCTTCTTCAGGACTGTAGTGGTCTCGCGTCAGATGGACGTTTTAAGTTTGTGAGCTCAAGAGGAGGGAGAAAGGAGTGTAACACGCAAATAGCAACAACAGTTCAAAAAATTGAAAAAAAATAAAGAATAAAGATAGGGGTGCGGGGAGCAGACAGGGAGAATATTGGTGGAGGAAGCAAAAAAAACAGAAATAAAAGAAAAAAGGGGGGGAAGCTTGTATAGTAAGAAAGGGTGAGGTACAAAAGGAGATGTCGAAACGAGAGAAATGGAGAGGAAGACGGTGCGGGGGACATGGGCAGCACGGCAACCACAGGTGTACGAAAGAAAAACGTGCAAACAAAACACACAAACAAAATGCACAAACACAAAGGGCGCCGCTGCAGATTCGTGGCCAAAGAGGAGCCGCTGCGAACAGGCCAAACCAGGCGCCTTTTGGGGGTCTCACAAATTTCCTGTGAGCAGAGGGCTAGAAGGTTAAGGAAGGAGTGGGCAACATTAACGTGCATATGTGTAAGAACTAACGGGGTCTGGGTTTCACTGAACGGTGCACCCCTCTCCCTGGGCGGGTCGTTGAACCGACCTCGCCGGGAATACTTGTTTGTAGGGGAGGAGGGCTGTGCTAGCTGTGTGCAAAGATTTCAAATTGTCGAAAAATGTAAGGAAAGAATGTCAAAAGCTTATCAATACTGCACGAGCCAGGATAGCGTAAGTAAGGAGGGGTATGATTGCCTGGGATATACACTAGGAGTTATAAAAGGTATATCTGAGTTAGCCAACTAACGAGAAGTGTAGTATTATTTTGTTTGGAGGTCGTGAATAAAAGAAAGGGTACCAGGCTTTTCGTTAATACCTTCTTGAATAGTATTAAACTTGTGGATAAAATATGATTCACGTTGTCACGTTCTCGCCTGTTTTTGAAGCCCCCTTGAATAATTGTTACTTTCAGTTGGTCAAATGGGTGTCCTTCTGCGTTTACATGCTTGGATAGGGGAAGGTTTGGGAGAGACTTGGTGTTGTGCGCGGTGATTGTTAAATCGAATGCGGAATGCTGTGTTTGTCTGTCTTATATATTGCTGGTTACACACAATGCATTCAAGAAGGTAAATAACGTTTGATGATATATATATATATATATATATATATAATATATATATATATATATATATATATATATATATATATATATATATATATATATATATATATATATATACATACTCTGTTTAATACGATCGATGGAAACACTTTAAAAGCGAGATGTTGCTGCATATCAGAATAATGGACAATTAGTTACAATATTTAAATATCAGTGTCTTAGACGTTTTCAATTTTCAAAATTTTTGCACTAAAAAGCTGAACCTGTAAGATTCATGAGCATGACATGAATATTTTACGGATAACAACTGTGCCTTACGGTGCACCTTTAAGCTGTTTAATGCTATTTATGCTGGTTAAGGCTACTAGATTTAAGGCACATCCTACAAGCTCCCTGGGCATTGAGGGTGTTGTCAAAAGCTGCACTGAAGCCAACAAATTGTAGCAGCCAGCTGTGCTCCTCACCCTGTTATTTGCTCTCTCGAAGGAAGGTGTCAGGCAGGAGGCCTGGAAAGCCGAGGCGTCGTCGAGGGTCCCATTGTGCAGTGAGAACCATGCCGACCAGGATCCTGATTGGCACCAGGTAGGCCACTGAACTCACGAGTGCGCCGTAGAGGAGACCGTGGGCAACAATCGGCGCCTTTGGTGCCTTTGCAGGAGGGAATGACATTGGTACTCAAAGCGCTCCTTCTACTGGCCTGGCGGCCGATGCGAGCAGCTGTTGTTCAGAAAAAAAAGCAGATCTCTTTAAAGCACAAAAAAAACAGAACATAAATACCAAAACAAAGAACGAAAGAGCAGATATTCTGCATGTATGAGGGCCTCAACTTACCGATGGTGCAGCTTCTCAAAGCGCTGACGCAGTGAAGGAAGGAAGGAAGGCCTCAGACGTTGCTAGCACATACCCACTACGGGGGAGTGGCCAAGACACAGGCGGTTAATTACTGGATACAGGAAAGTTTTGACGGGAAAAGCAGTGGCAATAGTATGTAGTCTGATAGATTGGAAGAGGGAAGGAAAGGGGTCCAGTTAACTTGGATATCGAAGACGGGACAATTGCTTAATGTGCATAATAGTACACAATGCCTGTAATGTTGCAATGTCGCACTGATTGAGGGCGGGAAAAAGAAATTAGAATGGGAGTCGCTGCGTTTCTTGAAGAAAATTTTGCACAGCAGAGCGCACACTCCTGTCGCTTCGTCCAAGCAAAGAAGCGCCAATGGAAAGAACAACCGCGGAAGACACAGGCAAGCCCAGTTGATGAAATGGAATTTGCAAAAGACGCCTCCTCAAATGAGAAAAGCGGCGGCAGAACAGCAGGAAGTGATCTATTGTTTCAGGTTCGGCATAAAAAGGGCACAGTGGGGAAACTGCCAGGCCAGATCTGTGAAGGTAGACATTTAGAAGGGGAACCTGGCAACGCAAGCGCGTGAAAGAGACCTCTAGTCTGCCTGAGCGCCAGTCTTTGCTACTCCAAGGATGCAGAACATGCTGATATTCGGGAGATGATGTTAGAGCCGAGGCAGCAAGTTCCTGAAATATTGTGTAGCTGCGAAATCTCACCGCAGATGTATATGCACGCGATGGTAGGACAGCAACAATTGGGCCGCTGAGAGAGGCTCTTGCTAAGGAATCTGCAACCTCATTTAACTGAAAGCCCAGGTGACCTGGTACCCAAAGCAACCTTACCGAATTTAGATGGAGCGGAATCAGGAACTTAAAGAGGCGTAATGCCGAGAGTCAGTGAGTGAGGATGTTGTTTTTGTTGTTGTTAGCCTATCAAAAGATGGCACATACCCACACTGAGAGATCGGCCAAGAATCGGGTGGCTATTCACCTGAACGCAGTTAACAAAAAGTAAAAGCACGTGGGAGCTCAACACCGCTGAAGTTTTTGTCATGAACAGAAAAGGGATGAGTGTTTTGATTTTAAAATTTTAAGAATAATAATAAAGAGAGTGATTAAATATTAATGATTTAGTCAAAATGTAATAATTGATAGAAAAGAAAAGGTTGGAACACTTAGCAAGGCAGTCGGTGAGATTCTATCACGAAATTTTGAACAGCGGTGCAAACAGATCTGTGGCTGAACCCAAACGTGGTGGCGCCAAATGATAGCAAGAGCGGGCTGCTCAAACTAAGGCCAAGATGCTGCAAGGGCTCCACCAGCAACCTTTTCTCAGTGAGTTGAATCGGCGACAATATAGCCAAAAATGTTCAATAGATTCTGGCTCACGGCAAAACGCACAAAGGGGAGAGAGCGCCAAACCCGACTTGTGTAAATAGAAATTTAGAGGGGGGATGCGGCAGCGTAGCCTCGTCAGTGATACTTCAAGCTGCCGAGAGCAACAAATTTTCCTGTTCCAATAATATTTAAGGTGCTCATAATCCGCCGATGTTAAAAGTGATGTGTCTTGCGTGCTTAAAAACGCACGTCGCCGAAATCTAGATGCTGTAATGTAGGCTGTAGCCGGGATGATTGGCAACACGGGGCCGCTGAGGGAACCCTTTGCGAGATTATCAGCAATCTCATTTACTGTCACACTGCTGTGGCCGGGAACCCATACTAAATGAACAAGGCTCAAATGCGGAGGAAGTAGGGATAAGAAAGTTGATAAAATTGGACCGTCAACCTGTGCAGCGAGGGACGAACACAAAGATAAAGAATCAGTAATTACTGCAACTGCTGTAATTGAGGGTTCTAGCTTGCGTACAGCAAGTACAACTGCTAGAAACTCTGCTTCAAAAATAGGGGTGAAATCTGGAAGGCGCAGAGAAAAGGACCAGTCTAAATGCGAGCAAAATATTCCCACACCTGCTTTTTCATTGCATTGCGATGCATCAGTGGCTATTGCTATATCTGTTGGTAGGGTCCTCAGATGGTCTTCTAGAAGACCATTTAGAATACTCGGTGGCAAAAGTTTTGCATTTTTTGGGAATATGTCGTCGAAAACAATGTGGATAGTGGGCCCATTCCGAAGCGCAGGAAGAATAGGGGACACCAGAAAAGGAGGTCGGCTGAGAACAGAAAATGCTTTGGGAACGGTGGAAATGGGATTCATAGATCCTGAGGTAAGTTTGCACAGTTAAAAATTGTAGTCGTGATAAGAGAGACGGAATGCGGGCTTCAAGGTACAGCACATTGATAGCCACAAATTTTGGAAGGCCGAGGCACATGCGAAGTGCTTCCCTCTCTAAAAGGACGAGAGGGCGAAGTTTATATGTAGCCGAGCCTGAAAACAACACTGATCCAAATTCTAAAATTGGCCTGACATACATTATGTAGATCATTAATAGCGCATCTCTGCGCATGCCGTACCGGTGATGACATAATCTCCGTAACATGCCCACGGCACGAGCCCCTTTCGCCGCGACATGGTCAATGTGAGGTCGTCAGGTGAGTTTGTTGTCATAAATGACCCCTAGGTATTTTAGGGATTGAACCTGCGGTATTATTTTTGACTGGCAAGTGAGAGAGACCACTACAGGAGTGAATAGAGGGTAAACAAGAGTAGCGCACTTGCCGACATTTAACTTCAGGTGTAATGCGCTTCAACCAGTGCTCAAGTGTATTCAAATATGACTGCAACAGACCATACAGAGAATGTATATCCGGCGCAGCAGCAAAAAACGCAATGTCGTCCGCATAGACGTAAGTGCGTACATGGCGGTGGAGAGGAATTGAGCTTAACGGAATATTAAAGAGCACAGGAGAAAGAACAGCTCCCTGCGGTACACCTCGCGTTTGTCTATACCTCTCTGAATGAACACCATTATGGACGCAAAAGAATTCCCTGTTATGAAGCAATGCAGATATCCATGCAACTATATAATCTGGAAATTGAAGAGACTGTAGCCGATGTATCAGGATGGAGTGTTCTACACTGTCGTAAGCTTTGGCGACATCTAACGTAACCAAAGCCGCGACCAGGCGTTGACGACGAGCAAGGAATTCTGGTCTCAAGATCAGCATGTACATTCCATATCGAACACCGTGGCCGGAAACCGAGTTGGCACGGGCTGAGTATACTTTTGCGGTCCACAATGGCTGACACCCGAATTAGTAACAACCTTTCTATCAACTTTACCACGTTTGATGTTAAAGAAATTGGCCTAATATTATCCAATTCATAGCCTCCACCCTGATTTTTAAGTAAAGGGATGACCTTGAACAGCTTCCACTCAGAAGGAATCCAAGCGTGTTTCAGAGAGTAGTTTATTAAATGCAATAAGGAGTTGGGAGACTTCCAATAGAATCTTGAGCATCTTTGTGGTAACACCATCAGGACCAGGAGCAGCAGCTGGCAATCTCTGGACAAGTTGTGAAAGCTCTGATAGATTTGCTTGTGAGGCATTATCATTTGGTACGACTGATGCAAACAACAATGGTCGCATAGGCAGTAAAGACGAGAACCGCTTTTGCAGGCCTGTGGCTATTAATTCAACCGCCTGGATAGCTTCTACAGGTGACATAACTAATGACTGAAAATTATGAGAGGACATGAGCTGTTTCCTAGACCGTAGAAAACCGAATAGTGCACGTCGGTTCCCCGCCCTTGAAAGATAATCGATGTGTTCTGAGTCATATTTTTCCTTTGCGCAAGAAACTGTGCGTTTAATGGTGGCTGCAATAAATTTATAATCACTCCAGTTATTCGGACATTGGTTATGAAGAAGCTTTTTTCATGCTGCCTTCCTCCGCCTGTAATCTCTTGTACAGTCCGCATTCCACCAGTTAGAAGAATTCCGTTTTGTTGGCCTCACCAGGAACTCCGACTTTTTACGGCTTTCCTCAATAGCCAGACATATGCTTGCTGACTGGTGGACCTCGGCGATGTTAGACACTGGAGCAAGGGCAGAGCGCAACGCCGCCAGAAATCTGTCATAATTTACATGTGACCGCGACTGAGAAGACGCCGGAGTAACACAACATATGATATCAAAATGAATAGGTATATGATCACTTGAAGTGCCGCTATCAACTGTCGACCAATTCGTTACGCCAATTCCAGGACTAATGAACGTGAGATCTAAAACAGATTGAGTGTGTGAGCGATGATAAGTGGCCGATCCTGAATTTAAGCACATCAGGTTGGGATCAGAAACCCAGTCCCAAAGGCGCTTGCCGCATGAATTAGTCCTAAAACCCCAAGACACATGGTGAGAATTGAAGTCCCCAGCCACGAGAACAGGGTTTTTACAGTTTACGAGTAAAAAACCAAAGGTCTAACATCCTGGACTTCATTGGGGAAATAACAATTTGCTATTGAAAATGGAGAGCACCCAGGAAGTACAAAGTCTATTGCCAAAATCTCAGTCAGGAGACATTTGTTGAAAAGATACCACAGCCCGGTGGCAAAATTTTGAAGAGACTAAAGTTAGTAAACCCCCGCCTCTTGACTGGCGGTCTAGGCGAAATGACCGGTAATTTTTTATATGAAAATGTTTGTCAGTTGAAAGCCACGTTTCTTGCAGAATTATGACATCCGGATTAAGCTGAGTAGAAAGGCAGTGTAAATCTGTGGAAGCGGAAAGAATAGAGCGACAGTTCCACTGCAGAACTCGAAACGACGCTATGGTTGCCAAAGTCTAGCAGCAGCAACTGCCTGCTCCAAAATGGTATCCTTGGGTTTAGTGCCAAGCTGCTTCTTCTTTGATTTGGGCTGGGTGCCCTGAGAAGACAACGAATGAGACATGGGGGACCCACTGCGCTTAAGAAGCCGCGCATCAGGCTCCACCATCTCGGAATCATACATTATATCAACATCCCTCGAAGTACCCGAGGTAGGTACAGCAGAAAGGACAGAAGTTTGTTCCTGGGGTTGTGATGCTACTGTAATTTGAGACCGGATAAGAGGAGAGGGAATTGTTGTCGAAAGAGGTGCCAAACTAGCCTGCACGGCATGTGTAATCTGAGTCGCTAGAACATTTGTAAAGCACTCCGGCACACTTGCGACAATCTTTTCTACCATTTTAGACATCGAAGCCTCCACAGCAGCCGCAATTGCCTGGGACAGCGTTGAGTCTAACATGACACCTTGCCGAGCGGTCACACCGGCATAACCGTGGGCACGTTCTTTGACCTCTGAAATAGCGTCACGGCGCGAACAGCGTTTCCTGTCAATTATTTCAAGAATTTGAATTTCCTGAGCTCGAGAGGGACAATTTGAGTAGTTTGCAGAGTGCGCACCACCGCAAAGGCAACACTTCTCGTTCTTCTCAGTGCAGGTGCTTGTTGAATGACCATCCCCACAGTTGCAACACCTCAAGTTGGATTTGCAACCGCCAGCGCTATGTCCATAGCGCCAGCAGTTGTTACACTGCAGAGGCAGAGATGATAATGGGTCTACCCGAAAAATTAGAGGCCATGCCTTGATTTCAGAGGGGCAGGAAGTGCCGGCAAAGGTAGCAATCACTGATTCAGTGGGCATCCGCACGTTGTTTACATCCCGGCTACAGCGGTGCACAGCAACAACACCTGCAGCCGACAGAAGCTCAAGAGTCTCTGCCGGAGACAGGGAAGAGTCTACACCTCGTACAATACCTTTCGTGCACGCCAGATGAGAAGGGATGAAAGAACTTACCCGAAGGGAGGCAAAGGATGAGGAGTTTAGTGAATCTCTTACACAGGCGAGGTCTGGCGATCTGCACAGAATCCCACCGCGTCCAAACTGGCGAACCTCTGAGATTGACTCATAATGAGAAGTCGTCGACTGGAGAGCAGCCCGAACAGCACCAGGGTTGTTCATCCTGATAGCACCACCATCCTTAGGCACCAGCGCGACAGGGATACTGCCGACACCACTGCGCAAAAAAGCTTCCAACGGTAGGAGATCAGTTGACAGAGAAGCCGACCAGAGGGATCTCCCCTAGCCGGGAGACTGGGTGGACATAGACCGGGCTTACTGCCTTACCGCGCAAAGACGCAGAGAGAAAATGCCACAATCAGCCACCCGAAACTTAGCCGATCGTTCCCAGCAGAGCAGAGCCGTCGGGGCAGCGATGAACAGGACGAACGCCACTGGGTCGAACGATGTCCTCCTAACAGAGCCAAGCTGGTGACCGGTGACAGAACAGATCAGTCTGGACGCAAACGGCTGGTAGCGACCGCGCAGGGAAGAACGTTGTGCGCAGGGAAGAAGGAAGGAAGGAAGGAAGGAAGTCCTCAGACGTTGCTGGCACATACCCACTACGGGGGAGTGGCCAAGACACAGGCGGTTAATTACTGGATACAGGAAAGTTTTGACGGGAAAAGGAGTGGTAATAGTATGTAGTCTGAGAGTTTGGAAAACGGAAGGAAAGGGGTCCAGTTAACTTGGAGATCAAAGACGGGACAATTGCTTAATGTGCATAATAGTACACAATGCCTGTAATGTTGCAATGTCGCACTGATTGAGGGCGGGAAAAAGAAATTAGAATGGGAGTCGCTGCGTTTCTTGAAGAAAATTTTGCACAGCAGAGCGCACACTCCTGTCGCTTCGTCCAAGCAAAGAAGCGCCAATGGAAAGAACAACCGCGGAAGACACAGGCAAGCCCAGTTGATGAAATGGAATTTGCAAAAGACGCCTCCTCAAATGAGAAAAGCGGCGGCAGAACAGCAGGAAGTGATCTATTGTTTCAGGTTCGGCATAAAAAGGGCACAGTGGGGAAACTGCCAGGCCAGATCTGTGAAGGTAGACATTTAGAAGGGGAACCTGGCAACGCAAGCGCGTGAAAGAGACCTCTAGTCTGCCTGAGCGCCAGTCTTTGCTACTCCAAGGATGCAGAACATGCTGATATTCGGGAGATGATGTTAGAGCCGAGGCAGCAAGTTCCTGAAATATTGTGTAGCTGCGAAATCTCACCGCAGATGTATATGCACGCGATGGTAGGACAGCAACAATTGGGCCGCTGAGAGAGGCTCTTGCTAAGGAATCTGCAACCTCATTTAACTGAAAGCCCAGGTGACCTGGTACCCAAAGCAACCTTACCGAATTTAGATGGAGCGGAATCAGGAACTTAAAGAGGCGTAATGCCGAGAGTCAGTGAGTGAGGATGTTGTTTTTGTTGTTGTTAGCCTATCAAAAGATGGCACATACCCACACTGGGAGATCGGCCAAGAATCGGGTGGCTATTCACCTGAACGCAGTTAACAAAAAGTAAAAGCACGTGGGAGCTCAACACCGCTGAAGTTTTTGTCATGAACAGAAAAGGGATGAGTGTTTTGATTTTAAAATTTTAAGAATAATAATAAAGAGAGTGATTAAATATTAATGATTTAGTCAAAATGTAATAATTGATAGAAAAGAAAAGGTTGGAACACTTAGCAAGGCAGTCGGTGAGATTCTATCACGAAATTTTGAACAGCGGTGCAAACAGATCTGTGGCTGAACCCAAACGTGGTGGCGCCAAATGATAGCAAGAGCGGGCTGCTCAAACTAAGGCCAAGATGCTGCAAGGGCTCCACCAGCAACCTTTTCTCAGTGAGTTGAATCGGCGACAATATAGCCAAAAATGTTCAATAGATTCTGGCTCACGTCAAAACGCACAAAGGGGAGAGAGCGCCAAACCCGACTTGTGTAAATAGAAATTTAGAGGGGGGATGCGGCAGCGTAGCCTCGTCAGTGATACTTCAAGCTGCCGAGAGCAACAAATTTTCCTGTTCCAATAATATTTAAGGTGCTCATAATCCGCCGATGTTAAAAGTGATGTGTCTTGCGTGCTTAAAAACGCACGTCGCCGAAATCTAGATGCTGTAATGTAGGCTGTAGCCGGGATGATTGGCAACACGGGGCCGCTGAGGGAACCCTTTGCGAGATTATCAGCAATCTCATTTACTGTCACACTGCTGTGGCCGGGAACCCATACTAAATGAACAAGGCTCAAATGCGGAGGAAGTAGGGATAAGAAAGTTGATAAAATTGGACCGTCAACCTGTGCAGCGAGGGACGAACACAAAGATAAAGAATCAGTAATTACTGCAACTGCTGTAATTGAGGGTTCTAGCTTGCGTAGAGCAAGTACAACTGCTAGAAACTCTGCTTCAAAAATAGGGGTGAAATCTGGAAGGCGCAGAGAAAAGGACCAGTCTAAATGCGAGCAAAATATTCCCACACCTGCTTTTTCATTGCATTGCGATGCATCAGTGGCTATTGCTATATCTGTTGGTAGGGTCCTCAGATGGTCTTCTAGAAGACCATTTAGAATACTCGGTGGCAAAAGTTTTGCATTTTTTGGGAATATGTCGTCGAAAACAATGTGGATAGTGGGCCCATTCCGAAGCGCAGGAAGAATAGGGGACACCAGAAAAGGAGGTCGGCTGAGAACAGAAAATGCTTTGGGAACGGTGGAAATGGGATTCATAGATCCTGAGGTAAGTTTGCACAGTTAAAAATTGTAGTCGTGATAAGAGAGACGGAATGCGGGCTTCAAGGTACAGCACATCCTTCCATTGCTGTTTTATTCTGTTTTCTGTCAACTTAATATCAAGACGGAACGACGGAAAAGTGTCTTTTTAATTAATTATTTTCTTTTTTAATGCAAGAGAATTAGAGTGCATACAGTATCATACTCTTGAAAAATTCTTTGCACTGAGCAAGTCTGTGATGAGGAGTTTTGTCGATTGTGCGCTGCCAAAGACAATTCGAAGGATGAGCGCAAGAACTTCGGAAAGCGTAATCATGGCGGCACGCAGCGCTTCTTATCTAATCGCGAGGTTCAAAAAGAGATGCTTACATTTGCTCTGCTCGGGCGGACTATCTCAGGACTGATTTGCACGGCACCTGCCTCAGTGCTTCTGTCCCCTCCCTCGCACAGCCTAAAGCCCCTATGGCTCAGCCCGGCCATATATCTGAACCGCCGAATCCTGATACCACGCTCTAACCAGACGGCCGCTAACTTAAGGTGGGAAGGAAAGTAAAGGTTGCCGCTGCATTATGCATAATTTGCATATCGTACCATGTGACCGTTTATTGTTCTGTTTTCCTGTTCATTGCATATTAGTCTGTCGTGCCTCCCATCTGTGTGCCGTGAACGTGCCCTGCACAGTTATTGCGCAGCTACCTTATGAAAGGGTAAGATATGACAATGGAATAGGTAAAATATGTGCGTCAACGCAATCAGGGTGGTGCGCTACGATGCTTCTTTATGGCTGCATCGTAAGAGGCCAGCTTATGTCAGCTCTGGACCAACACACAGACAGCCGGGCTTGACCACCCCAGCACCCCCATGTCAGCACTGCACACCAACATTCACATGGGAGACACGACCACTAGCTGACGAACACAAACACAGGGCGTTTAGCAGTCCCGTGGCACGACATAAAAAAACCTTGATCTCAAGTATCGTTGCTGACAAAGCGGGAAATGGGCTCGGCAGATTAACAACTATAAGGACATCGGCAGTGCAGCGGGCAGCTGCGTTGAGCTGTGGTGTAAGAGGTGAGTATAACAAAACCCGCGTGCGCTGAAAGCCACTCTCAAGTTTTTATTTTATCTGGTCATAGTTCACATGAACTGGCCTTCCACCTCTAAGGCAGACGACACATCGCCATGGCCGCGTTCTCGCGTGGTCTTTTGCGCTTCTTTTGCGTCCCTTGCGGGCACAATGAACAACAATCCAAATATTCGCACTGGGCAGCATAAGGCGGCTGAAAACAACGTCTCCCTTATTCTAAACGAAAATGAAGACGTCTAGCTGTTTATTTCCTCCACCGTTTCCCTTCACTACAACTGTGGTGCTGAAAGTAGCCCATCGAAATTTGCTGGGATTAGACACTTCCACCTCCGAGCGGAGGTCGTTCCGCAGATGAGTCCTCCCATGAGTGTTGAGGAAAGGTCCATAGCGACATCCCACAGTGTTTTCAAATCGAACAATCTTGGACAAAAATTTTGAAAATTGAAAAATAACGAGGTATCTTTGGGGAAATATTGCAGGTAATGTTCCATTCTTGTAATATGTAGTTCTAGTTCTTTTAATGTTTGTCCCTCGATCACATCGTGCAGTTAAGACTCCCATAGAAAACCAATAGTGATGAATCCCCAAACATTAAGAGAAAAAAAAATTTGACTGTTGTCGGCTGATCTACGGACATAATGGCTGTTATAATAAAATTTTACAATACCTGAATAAAAATTCGTTCATAAACACTTTGCCGTTCGAAAGCACTTTTTTCCTGAATTTTTGGTAATGATTCTCACTACATTAAGTCATTCAGAGCAACCAGATACCATAAAACTGTAAAAGTGGTTCTCGAAATGAGTTGCGTAGGCATCTAATTTGCGTGCCCCAGTTTACGCAGCCGCTTCTGTCTGCCGCGATATGGCACTATAGCAGAATACCCTTAAGAAAATTCCAGCAAGCTATTATCTCCGTCTGTTTCCTTAAATTTTCAGGTTGAAGGCCTCATCGCGTCCAACGCTTCGGTGGGTACTAACGATGGATTAAGGATTACGATTCAGCTTTGCATTATAAAAGTTGTATGTGAATCTACGCTCTGATTAGGAGAGGAAAAAGACGCTTTAGAAATACCCTTACGTTCACGAATAAACTTCACGTGTTTATGAGGCAGAAGGGCGCTGCAAATAAGGCTTTTCTTTAGTGCAGTTTTAATTTGCTCAGATTTACTAGAAATAATGTGACTAGTTTTACTACACAGCATCGCGAAAGCGTTCTGAGTGGAGCTGTTGTGCATTTTGGCGGATAAAAGGAGTACACGACTTGTTCTTTCGTTTGATTTGTCCACTTTGCTTTTTATTTACAGGAAATGTGCCGTGTAAGAAAAATTGTGCTTCTCTTTCTTACCTCAGTTTATTTATTATAATTTTGGAATTAGTTTCATTGTTACAGTCAGGCTTTATTCGCTCATTCTTTTTTCTGGTTTTCACCAGTAAGCTGGAAATTGTGTCCGTCTTGGGAAACAAAAAAAAAGTCTGTTCATATATGTCGTGGGAGGCTTCGGGGATATCCTTGATCATTTAGAACGTTCCCCGCTCTCTTTTCTGTTGATTAGCGCTGTTTTCTTCTCCTGAGCAGCCTCCATCGTGCGTCTCGGCTCACCTGCTTCCGCTTCTTCCCTGCCACGATTCACATTCCCGAAGTTCTTCTGATTGCGTGCGCTCTTTATTCTCTCGCCTCTTGAATTTGCGGGATCTGCATGCTTTCTGGGTCGTAGCCCCTATGGCTCACTATATACCGCCTGTCCTCTCGTCGTACCACCTCACGTGGTACTACCTCATAGGCCGAGATGACGTTAGGCTTAGCAATAAGAATACGAGAGCAAAAGCACCTTAGGTGGTTGTGCAACAAACCGTGAAGTAAAGGAAAGGGCTGCAGCTTTGCATTCGATGGGAAAATGCCATCGAACGCAATCTGGACAGAGGGTGAGTTGTTATATATTTTGCGAACATCTCTGTATATAATGTTTAAGGGATCAAGGAGAGACTGCACGAAACACTTAAGTGGAGCATGCAAACGCGACCAGGCGGAACTAAAGAAACTGCAGGTTGACTAAGAAATATACTGGAGGCGTGAAGAGATGAGTCGCACAATTTTAAAAATGGTTGAATTTTGAAAGCGTTTGACGGTATAGACTCTCGAGCACTAGCGTGGGCTTACACCTTCGTCCTCGTATTTCAGCATAGTGAGACACTCCTCGGCAAAGGCAGCTCACAAAATTGTTCACGAATGAATCAGCTGCATCACTAATGATGACATGTAATTTCGCTATAACTGAAGGCAAGGAACGAAAGGCTCACACGTAGTGAAGTTCATTCATCATTTCGTTACAGTACACCTGTCTTCATCTTCTTTACAGAGATTGTCATCATCGTCTCGGCGAGCCACGAGTGCACGCTCCCACTAAGGCCAACGGCTAGAGGCAGCACGCAATTCCACGCCCGCCATCCTTGCGCTAGAGAAGGTGCATCGCTTTCTAAGCCATAATACCAGTCCTCGCGGATCCCTTCGACCAGCACATCATCGTGATCTCCCCCGCCTTGTCAGGCGGCGGCAGTCCAAGCTCGGTCACGCCAATAGCGTCCGGCAGTTTCCCCCGGGCGCCCACCACCGCCTTATCGACCGAAGAAGTGCGGTCTAGCGGACCGTACGCCCATGGCAGCAACCAACAGAGGATGCTCATTTTCGGCATCGTCGCCATGGTGGCGCTGATATGTCACAGCCAGTCATTCACCCTCGTCTCGGGCCCCGTGGACCACTGGTGCAAGCCCCCACCGCAGTTCTCCCATCGGTCGGTCGAGACCTGGAAAAACGTGGGCATACCTGTGGACGAAAACGGCGGCTACAGCCAGTGCTACGCCTACGTCAATCCCATAATTGGTAACGGCAGCGGCCCCACGGAGACATTTGCATGCAATGCGCGGGACTACGATCAAGGACTGGCCAGGCGGACTGCCCGCAGCTTCTGGAACATGGTCTGCCACCGGTCGTGGCAGTGGGCCCTGGCCGATGCAGTCATCATGAGTGGAGCACTGGTCTTCGTTAGCTTGGCCGGGTACGTGGCTGACATGTCAGGCCGGCAGCCGGTTATCACTGCAGCAGTAATATCTTTGCTCTTCAGTGCTCTGGGCAGCTGCTGCGCGGACACATACTTCGTCTACGTGGCCTCGCGGTTCGTCAGCTCAGGTAGCGTGAGCAGCATCTTTGTCATCACATTTATCCTGATCTACGAACTGACTCCATTCAAGTACCAGGCATACTACCTAGTCCTCATGACCTCTGTCCCCTTTGTCTGCGCCTATGTGTTCGTCTTCTTCGTGGTCCGCCTTGATTTGCCCTGGTATTGGCTGAATACGGTCGTCTTGAATCCCACGGTACTTCTGCTATCAACTTTCTTTGTCATCAACGAGTCACGCCTTTGGCTCATCACGATGTCGCTGTTCCGCGAAGCCGAGGTAATCATGAAGCGAGCTGCCAAGGTAAACGGTGTAAAGCTGGAAGCAGCCCAGCAGTCGGTGCGCAGACTGCGCTCGGAGCTTAAAGGGTGTGAGGGCAGTCACACCGCCGCCTCACCGGCCGCCGTCGTGATCGCAGGCGACCTTCGGGAACGAGCCGCTGTTGTATTCCTCATGAGCTTCGCCGTCATGATCGCTTACTACCGCATGTTGTGGGCTGTGCTGGAGCTCCAAGGTTCCGAGGTGGTGAAGGTCACGGACTTTTTCTTGGGCATACCCAGCTACATGGCCCTCTACATCGCCGGCAGGAAGCAGGTTCTTTTGTTCATGCTACCGCTGCTCGGAGGTCTGTGCAGTCTGTGTGGTGTGGTTGTGTACGCACGACCCTAGTACATCGCCTACATTCTAATGACCATCGCAAAGCAGTGCGCCATCCTGACCGCAACCGCACACTACATCTTTATTGCGGAACTGTTCCAGACAAGCGCTCGATGCGCGGTCATGTGCGCAGCGTACGCCTGTGGTCGAGTAGGGGCGATAGTCGCCTCTTCACTTCGCCTGCTGAAGGAGTACGGACGCGATGATGTGGGCTTTGCAATTGTTGGCAGCGTGCTATTTTCAAGCCTGGTACTTGTGCTGCGAGTGCCTGAGACCAGCTTTGGACGCGAACAACAGCCAAACAAAGAGCAGAGGAAGGACCCACTGTTCCTAATGAAAGTGTCTTTGAATGGGATGCCTCGAGGGAGTGGACAAAAAATTCCGCGATGAGCTGGCAAGGCCCCTCGATGACATCGGTGGATCATGCGCGAAGATTGAACAACGTGCTGTAAAAGGAGGCCCATTTCGACTTTTGTTTGTATGTGTGCATAGACTGAACAAGAACCCTAAGCAGATGTGCAGTGGACTAACTTATAACAACGTATAATTTCGCATGGCTACTCTCTAACCCAGATATGTTTATTTTGATTGAAAACAAGCAAAATCTTGCAGTACTTCTTTTGTGTGCAAAGAGCTCACCAGCTTAGTATCCCAGTGCACTATCATTTTTGTCACCTAGTCTTCCTCTTTTTCAAAATCTGGAGTTACGCATCAAATCAAATGTTTTCACTACGAGCGAAGCCTTGTTTTTCAGTTCGCACTTGGCAACAATATGCACCAGAAAGCCACTGAGATTCACCTATACTTCGTGTGAGCCTTTATTCCGTACTCAAGAAAACCTTTCCGTGGCAATGCAGTCCGATTTTTGCAGCGCCCTAGGGATTACTTATATTTCAGCTATCCTCTGGTGCCAATGTCATATACGCGGACATCTTGATTTGCTTTCCTGGAATATATTACGTAAGCTGGAATTTATTCCGTAAGCTGAACCAGTTGTCCACAATCGTGGTAGCCTGTGTCCGTTGTTCCTATCTCCACTGGGTGCCTATCTTCATTTCGCGTGTCATGTCCGCTGCGTTGCGACGCGCACAATAAATACTTCAAGCTTGCAGAATCAACCATAACATTTTTAAATAAATCTGTTTCATTTCCGACGTTCCTGGCTTGTTTCGTTCGGCATAATGCCTTCATCAGTCAGTAGTTAATGGGAAGCATCTAATCCTTCCACACGCTTCGGGGCATAGCTACGGGAAGCGTATCTACAGGCCCTGGAGCATGTATGCTTTCAATGACTTTGTCAGTACAAGCATACAAGTGAAGCCGGAGCACTCTGGTTCGATCTCGGCCACAGCGGCCGGGTTTCAATGGAGGCGAAGCTGGAAAGGCGCTCGTGAACTGTGCGATGTCGGTACAGGTGTTCGCCATGACGTGAAACACTTAATGTGCTCTTCTCTTTCCTCAAAAACTATTTAGCGTACGCCGAGCTCTAAACCCAAATAACATGAGGGAATGTGGCGCCATCTGTCAGTTCCAGCAACTTTCTACGTAGGAAATTTTTCGCGCTGTCTGTTAGCTGGGGCCTTTCGCGTATCTTGGAAGCCGCGTTAGGTGCACTAGGTCACGATCGTGTGGGTCAACATTACAAAAATTCAACCAGTTTCGCAGCTCCCAATGCAAGTTAGCGGTGCAAGGTGGCCCCAGGGGCGGGAACGAGAACTAACGGCGCTGTAGCAGACGACGTGCTCCCACTGCATGAAGAAGGCGGGTACAGCTAGTGCTACGCCTACGTTCGTCTCCCAGTCGGTAACGACAGAGGACCCGTCAGGACGCTTGCTTGCGACACGTGGGACTACGATCAAGGATGGGCCAGACGCACTGCTCGCAGCTTCTGGAACATGGTCTGCCACAGGCGATGGATGTGGGTACTGGCCGACGCCGTCTAGATGAGCGGAGAGCAGCCAAACCAATACACAGACAAGGCAGCAATGGGGACAAGTTGGTTGTGCATATTGATGGGAAAAAATTGGCAGTGGCTTAGCTCTGCTATGTGAGGATATACGTAGCGAGAGGTGCAAAAGAAAAGCTGTAGTTGCGGAGCGGGAGCGTCCGCATCTCGAGCGCCAAAAGCCCTGGTTCGATTCCTGGCTTCTACGCAGACTTTTTTCTTTTTTATTCTTTGAGTACTGTGCGTGTCTTCTGATCTTTACCCAGCCCCCCCCCCCCTCTCCCCGAATATTTCGGCGCATGCGCCGCGGAGGGCTATGCCAGCCACAGCAAAATCGGCTTTACGTGGCATATTGAAGGTATGGCTTCAAAATATGCAACACTAGGAAACAGACGACAATACAAGACGATGTACACAGGACAAGCGCTTGGCCTCTGTACCTCGTTTTGTTTTGTCGTCTCTTTCCTGGTGTAACGCGTTTTTTTCATCAACAATACACAGGGTTGAGACGCGGAGTGTGAAAGCGCGCGGGGAGTTTTCTTTTCCAGTGTTTCTTTTTTCCCACGTCCCTTCGGCTTTGGAGCAAATAAAGCTAAGTCGCAAGTATTCGCTCTGAGCACTGGCAACAAGACTAATGTTCGTTTCACTGCTTACCCTTAGAGTAAAGCACAGGTTCGTTAGGATGTTCTAAACAAATACTGAAAGCGTGCGCCGTACCACGTGATGGTTTAACCTTTTCATGGCCAGAATTTGAAATCACAACAAGAAATCTTTTTCTGTTTTTTTTTTCTTGCACAATTAGAGAAATAAAAATTAAAATTCTCACTTCGCTTCTTGCGCAATGTGAGGCATTTATTATTGTTGATTTCCCTCAGCAATCATTGATATAGGTTAGGGCGGTCGAAACGGCATCTAGCTGTTGTAGAATTACACGAAGCAGTTCTGCTGTTGCTGAGGTAGCACATTATGCTGCATTTTGTGCACTTCGAGTTTGTGTACGAAGATGCTTTACGAATGTTGCTTTACATCTTCTAACAGTCGCCAGTGGCCTTTCTGAACGTAGCTTGCGTCAGCTGATGGGCGTAGGTTGGGTGGGCAACCACACTATTTTTTATGCGTGGACTTCTTAAATTTGTTGCTAACCGGTCTCTTTTTCTTCTTGCAATATTCCCGACTTTCAGAACCCGTCACACATTTTCAAGACAAAATCAAACGGCGCGAGGTGCTTAGAAGCCAAGGTGCAACTGTTTTTGCATGCCTCCTGTATACAACCACGAGTTCACTGCTAAGAGGTTGAGGAAGTGCACGAATAATGTTTAGTATTGTTTGTTGAACCGTTTCGGCATACGGTAGTATTCAATTAGCTGGTCTGCCAGGTCGACACCTCCAATCATTTCGTTATATGTCCTCACGGGTGCTGGCAGACCAACAAACATACGTAATTTCTCTGAAGTGCTACAACGTTTCACTCCTAAGTTTTGGCTCAGCTCCGCCGCTGCGGCTGCTCACTGGCTATGGCGCTCGACTCCCGTCTCGAAAGACGCGTATTCGATCCCGGCCCGCGCCGTTGGACTTTCGGTGTAGGTGAAATTCTAGAGGCCCATGTAGGGTGCGATGTCAGGGAATGTTAAAGAACCACAGATGGTTGGAATTACCGGAGCCCTTCACTACGATGTGCCTCATAGCCTGGGTCGCTTTGGGTCGTTAAGCCCCCATAAAGCATAAGGAAAAGTTGCACCCTGATCGCGCTGTGAATTGGCTGTGCGTCCGCCTTCCAACTGAGGCAATTATCCGCCTTTTCTTTGACTCAAAACCTGCGAAAGGTTTAGAATTCATTGATTTTGAGAAAAGAAAAGGCGCATAACTGGATCCTTGGTCAGTGGACACCTCAATCGCGCTTTAGGTACGTCTCGATGGGGACGCCGGAGGCCTATTGTGGTCGGTGGGATAATGACGTCATACGCGTGCAGCGTTTCGGGCATGGGTTTTCGATGACGCCGGAGTTTTCGCACAATGACCGAAGTAATTTTCTAGCAAATAAAAAATGTGCCCTATCTTCTACTCGATACAATATAATGCTTTTCATCATCAGGTAGTGCATTTTAGGATAGGCCATCGGCGCTTTGAGCCTCGCTGCTGCTCGCTATTTGGAGTCGGTCTTGGCCAGGTATTATAGGAATTCAGGGCAGAGTTCGGTGTTTTTATTGCGCTGTCGCGCAGCCGTTGGATGCTGCCTTGATTATAATAAAAGTTTTCATCACCAGGGAGGTTAAAGGCGTGCCTACAAACAGCGCGGCGGCAACCTCACATTACTCAAGCTTGCAGAGTTGCCCTGAAACATGGCCGAAACCCAATGAACGTGGAACGGCCTCACCAAAAATAAATACCCGGCACCATTGAAGTTTTTACTCTTGGTAGAAAATGAAAAGTATTGATCATAAGGTTAATGACATTGAAGGAGATTTCATTTCAGCGATGTTTATTGGCCTAGTTTGTTTGCACTGCCTCACTTCTCATTACCATCTCCATCTCGAGAATGTTGCTGCAGATTGATGTTGATGACCTCAGGCTTAATGGCAGCTTTCAACCGCATTATAATCTTCATTGCTTTTATTCGGAAGTGCAGCTCCTGGCATTTTGCGGTAAAACGCTTTCCTCGTTTTAATGTGCGTTATTACCTATCTTATGGCACGAAAACAAATGAAATAATTCTTTTGCGGGGCGCTGACAAGACACAGCGCATCTATTACTTTTTATGAAAGGATGGATAATTAGTGCCGCGAACCTACACCGCTGAGGGCTTAAAAGAAGAAGATTGGCAAATATTCCACACGCACCAGTGCTCCGGAAATACAAGAAACGACGATTGAGTTGCGGTGAGGGAGCCGTGGATCACCACGCACCACCCATTTTCATTTCACTGTGCATTGTAGTAGGCCACGCTTGTCGCAGGGAAAGCTGGATTCATAAGAGCGAAGACGCGACCGCATCCAGCCAGCCTTTGCTTGCGCCATGTTCTTCGTCATGTTCGTTGCTTTGGTAGTCTCCTTGCTACCCGTCATTTTTTTCTACAAGGTCTTCGCCAAAGCAACCTTCGCTGTGTTGGCAAAGTACGCTGTGTCGTTCTGCGGCCCGCTTCCGAGCCTGGCAACCACATGTGCACATGTAAGGCGGCTAAGAACCCCAAAGATTCACAGCCTGGGCGAGCCAAGCTTTGCTTTCTTGTGCAGAGGGAAAAACACTTGTCTAGAAAGACCGAACTGTGTGTTCCGCAGCTCCAAAAGCTGCTGCGACCAGGAAGGCTAAAGATGACGATAAAATTATGAGTTAAACTGCACATGCTTACATCCAGACCCTTTTTAACCAAATATTATCGCTAGGTGTCGTGGGCTCAGCCTGAAGCACAGCCAGAGCGTGTTCTGGACAAGCGTTTTGCCCTCTGTACCACGGTCCTATGAGGGACCGACATGGTAAAAGGCTTTGAGAAACATGGTTTGCCTTTGAGCCTGTAGTGGGGCCGTTAAGTTATTCCTAAATGTTTGAAATCTGCCAAAGTAAAGAGGAGAGCGGCAAAACAATTTTCTAGTTCGAGGGGAGATGACTGCTTAAGCGGGAAGAGAGCGCGGGATGCTACGGGTTGCGTAAAGGAGATTGCTGTCGCTAATTGCAGTCGATGGGTGGGAAGGACGGCGAGTCACATTGTGATTGCTTGATTGTAGCCCGAGAGTGAAGCCGGGGATTTGGAGTGTCGCGCGGTGATTGACGGATGGGATCAAGCCTCTCGCTTGCACGGTATGAACTGAACTCGTCAGAGGCAGCTGGTGGTCCGTACGTCGGGAACACTGATCCAAACACATACTTTCGCACCAATAGCATTGATTTCTTGACATTTTTTACTATGCTTTGGAATTACCAAAATTCGAAGACGCATATTTCACTGAAAAGACTTCAGTTTCACAATCGCTCTTTCTTCAGCCCGGGATAGGGTGCAGCCACCTGACATCTGGCTAGTGCTGGCACTCCAACGACAAGCTCCTCACCTGTTCGCTGGGAAACAGGAGCCTGGAAGACGCCTTGATGGTCGAGGCTTACTGCCTAGCTCCTTCCATCCAGGCCACTAGATTCAAGGTAAAAACCAAACTCTTTGTAATGATGTGGTATCTCTGGAAATGTGCACAAGAAAAGCATGCTCTTGAAAATTCTTTCAGCGACCGATTGGTCAAATCACACTATCTCACTAGTTTTGTTTTCCGTCGTCAGTCTTTCCGTCGACCATTCGTGTACCGAAAGTGTATACGTCAGCCTTAGCTCAGGCACTGGTGTATGCCGACCGCAGCATCTTTTTGATGACGCTACTAATTGTTTCTCTGTGCAGGATAAACGTGTGCTGCCATAAGCGGCATTAGGTCGCTTCATAAGAGCGTGAGGACCTTTTGTCCTTCCCGCGATTAGGCAATTCTGTCTCCACGGATTTTTTTTCTCGCAACTACGCTCAGGAGGCACCCCTCAACTCTTAGAGCAGCCGAGCTGTCGTAATCCCATGCTTGGTTGTCGCAGCGCTGGTTCTCCGCCTGAAATATCGGATTGCCGATTCGATCACCGCCGCCCTACCCATCTCCGCCCTCGTGCTTCTCGTCGACCCGAGCTCAATCCGGGATCTCCTCTACTTCGACGTGGCCACCATGCACGCAATGGACCTCCATCCGTTCGTCAACTCTTCGAAATTCATCTCTACGAACGCATTTATCAAGCGCGTAAGAAAATATAACCAAGGCCCCGGGTTTGCTTGGGGCAGAGAAACAGCTGTTTGTATCGAAAAACCTCTGAAAAGGGTGACACCGAGGGTAAGATAAGTAGAAGACGCGTGCACATTAAGTCGTCCATCATTCTTCCTTCATTCATTTTCTGTTCAGCTGTAACATGTAGCAATGTAACCTGTAATCTCTAGAAATGGTGGCACCGATGGTAAGAAAAGTTGAAGACGCGTGCACATTCAATCGTCCATCATTCTTCCTTCATTCATTTTCTGTCCAGCTGTAACCTGTAACGGTATAACCTGTAAACTCTGAAAGGGTGGCACCGAGGGTAAGAAAAGTAGTAGACGCGTGTACATTAAATCGTCCATCATTCTCCCTTCATTCATTTTTCTGTCCAGCTGTAACCTGTAACAATGTAACCTGTAACCTCTAGAAAGGGTTGCACCGAGGGTAAGAAAAGTAGAAGACGCGTGCACATTAAATCGTCCATCATTCGCCCTTCATTAATTTTCTGTCTAGCTGTAACCTGTAACAATGTAACCTGCAACCTCTAGAAAGGGCGGCACCGAGGGTAAGAAAAGTAGAAGACGCGTGCACTATAAATCTTCCATCATTCTCCCTTCATTCATTTTGTGTCCAGCTGTAACCTGTAACAGTATAACCTGTAACCTCTAGAAAGGGTGGCACCGAGGGTAAGAAAAGTAGAAGACGCGTGCACATTAAATCGTCCATCATTCTCCTTTCATTCATTTTCTGTCCAGCTGTAACTTGTAACGGTATAACCTGTAACCTCTGAAAAGGGTGGCACCGAGGGTAAGAAAAGTAGTAGAAGCGTGCACATTAAATCGTCCATCATTCTCCTTTCATTCATTTTCTGTCCAGCTGTAACCTGTAACAATGTAACCTGCAACCTCTAGAAAGGGCGGCACCGAGGGTAAGAAAAGTAGAAGACGCGTGCACATTAAATCGTCCGTCATTCCCCCTTCATTCATTTTGTGTCCAGCTGTAAGCTGTAACAGTATAATCTGTAACCTCCGAAAAGGGTGGAGCTGAGGGTAAGAAAAGTAGAAGACGCGTGCACATTACATCGTCCATCATTCTCCCTTCATTCATTTTGCTGTCCAGCTGTAACCTCTAACAATGTAATGTGTAACCGGTAGCTGTGACCTGTAACAATAAATGTTACAAGTCAGTGTTAGCTCTGCCCAGCAATAGTTTATCTGGTGCTGTTCTTTATTTTTTTAGCCGCATGCTCCTCTGCCACTGCACGACAATGGAGGACAGGTTTGGATGGGTGAGAGAGGCCGCCATCTCGATCAAACCGTTTTCCAACCCTCCTGCATGCTTCTTCTTGTAACGACGCTGCGGTTTTTACCGACCAATAAAACTCCCTCACGACTTTGGTCATGCGAGGCGCATGACGTTAGTGCAGCAGTATTTTGGTGGGGAACGATGACATCAATAATTTATTTGTAAACTATCGGCTCGATTTTGAGGACACACGCGACATGAGCGCTCGGCGCCGTTTACGCTGGACAATTTTGGATTTTATAACCACTTTGAAAAATGTTTCATTCGCCCTTCAATAGCTAAGCTCAGCGCCTAGCTTTTCAGCAGAAAGACGCCGGGGAACATAAGAGCTAACGACTTCTCACGCCTCTCCATCTTTCTAAAGTTTCACTGCTGTAAAACTTTTGGTACCGGGACACCACATACAGCCCCGTCAAAAGTATTCCGGCCACAGTGTTCACTTCCAGTGGAATGAATGTTGCTTTAATACTCCTCTACATGGAGCATTCGAAGGAGACGTTAAGCAGAAAGCTTCTTTACAGTGAAAGTAAGCACTGTTATACGCCTCAAACGAAAAGCCTTTCGGCTGAAGATTTTTGAACAACCCTGTTGCTGGTTGGCCTCAGTTTTAAAAACACATTCTTCAAAACGTGACTGAGCGCGACCAGGTGAACGCATATTCTTGTCAAATCCCGCGTATATGCAAGTCTGTTTAGGGTCTGTTTAAAAAAAAATGCGTCAATTCTACAGCCTGAGTAGTATTGAAAGACTGGATGTAATACTTACTGTGCTTTCAAGCCATCGCATCAAGCCATCGCATTTTCAAATTTTGCTACAGAATTGATGCCGTGAGGAGCGTTCCTAAACTTTCGATTGGTTAAAACTTTTCCTTGTTCTCAGCCGTCAAATTAAGCTTGCGTTTCTCGAGCACCCAGCTTGATGAATCTGGCTGAAATATTCATTCTGGTGCGCATACATTCGACTACATTACGTCATGATACGTTGCTGCATGTATTTTTAAGGCATTGAGACCACCTGCAACAGAGCGCTTGATGAATGTCCGCAGTGAAATGGTTGCATCTAGTGCTGAACATTTATGCTCTGATTTCATGGCAACCCCGAGACTTGGAAAATATATTTCTGTTTGAAAGCTGACTAACAAAACTTTTGCTCTCGTCTAAAAGAGGTTGAATAAAGTACCGCAGGCTGTGACTGATTCATTCCTTAAGATAAGTTTTTGTAACAGACATGGGTGATGCTGTTTGCAGGCACACGTACGCGAGTGCTGCCAGCTGTGCAAGCTGACGGCTGTCGCGACCCGTGGGACCATCCGGCTGGCCATGTCGCTGTCACTGCTAAGCACCATGGGGGGCCGCATCTACTATGCTGTGCAGCCCCACCGGTATGAGATACAAGATGCGCACAATTTGGAACCGCCCCTGCAACACGCCCTCTACCGGCGTAAAGGATGATCGCAGGTCGTAAGCTATTCTCTTACAGCTGAACTCTGTCGGTTGGCTCAGTTGGTTGGGACGGGTTACGTGACAACCTCAGGAAGGCAACGTTTACCAAAGAGAAAAGAAATGCACAGATGATTAAGAGAATAAATGTACATTAGCACTAATTTTATACAATATTACAGCAGCAGCTCTACTCTACGCAAAAATCGATCACTATTCCATACCTGATTTGACCTTGGCTTAACCTTGAGAAGCACAGCATAGCATCGAATTGACCTTGGCGGATTTGAACCAAAATCGATGTCAAAGCATAATTGACCGAGCTCGATCCGATGGCGAACTGCAAATCTAGCCCGTGTCATTTTAAAAAAAAACGTTGCCCTGCCCACCGCCGAAATTTGACCTTGGTCAATTTAGACCAAAATGGATATAGCCCGAAATTGTGCATGCCCGACACGATGCCGACCTCAAAACTTTACCCAGGTTGTTTCACAAAATTTTCCTCTGGCCACCGCCGTAATTTGGCCTTAACCAATATTGATGTACAACCATGGCTGTGCGTGCCCGGAACGATGGCTACATCCAAATTTGTCCTGGGCATCACCAAAATGCTATCGCTCGATTTTTGGGTATAACCGCAGTTAAACCCTACCTAGCATTTTTTGTTTCGCATTGCTTTCCTATTGCTTCCTTGTAATTGATTTTGCCATCGCTTCTTCGTCTCACTTCTCCGTGTGCTTCCGCTGTGTGGAGACTTGGGGGACGGACGAGGGAAGGGGGGGGGGGGGGGGGCATGTAGTGCGAGTGAGTGGACAGCGGAGCGTCGTGGCAGCTCATGATTTTTTACCGACGCGTGCTTCGGAGAGCCACCTCCCGCTCCCACAGGGTTCACAAAAGGTACCCCAATGCACTTTGAGCCACTAGAAGAGCTGAAGGGTGGAGGGTTCGCACATACCTAAATACGGACGGGGGATATTTCTACAATATATGGCCGCACTCCTAACGCAGTAGAATGACTCTAAAATTATGCACTCTCATTGCGCGTTTGAGCAGCGCAGCTCCTGCATGCACTTGCGATTTCCGCTTTTGCGGCGCGAACTCCGTGGCATAATCCTGATATTTCTTGCGCGATGTGACCCTTCTTGAGCACATGTTTGATCCCTTTTTTTTCGTTCAAAATGGCTAGCTTTAACCTGGACACTTGTATGTTTGTCCGACAGCAAAAGACACAGTTATGGCATCGAAAACTGAATTTGCCAATTTTCCTGCCACTTTATATAACCCCCAAAACGTCCCGTTTCCACTGTTTTGAAGTAAACAGGTTTTACGATCCGCGGCCCCGAAATCGGTGTCAACGCAAGCACATACGAATCGGCCGCTGGTAGGGAGGCTTTTTTTCATTTTTTTCGCCTATAAAAGCTGCATTTTCTGTGCGAGTGTTCTGTTCGTGATTAAACAGCGGTACCTTATCGATATATGTCATCTTCAGTGTAGCCAATGTCCCTTTTAAGAACTGTCTCCTCTTTATTCGTCGTGCGCTGCTTTTTAATCTTTTGATGCTGCCCCTCGGCGTGTGGCATGTTGCGCCACGTACTCGTGGTCTCCCTGGTTTGCCTGCTGCCTGTGAATCTCTTCTACAAGGTGCTGGCCACTGTAATCGTGACTGCGGTGGCCATGTACGACGCGGCTTTCTGCAGTCCACTTCCAAGCCTGGCGACCGTCTGCACACACGTAAGCTGGCAGGAAACCATTTCTGTCTTCGTGCACCCAAGGGGGGCTCACAAACGAAGGTGTCCAAGCTGTGCTTTGGTTATTCAGCCTCACACGCGGTACAGTCTTGATAGAAGATAGCTGGACCACTTGATTTGCTTTTACCCTTATGTTGAAGCCCTTAAAGAACCTGTTTAGTCAAAAGGTATTCGAAATTGAAGAAGAGGGTCTTCTTTCACAACCATTCAAAATGAGACTTACAGAGGTACCATAAGCTTCACATTATAGATGCCTGAACATTTGAATAATGATGCAGGTTCTGAGGAAAGGTATTCAAATAAAAGCGGTCTTCTCGGGCTGGATCGCACTATTCTTGGGTCATCGGCTACGCGGGTTGATTTTTCGACTGTTTTATGTTCAGTGCGTTCGTGCGTGAATGAACATTGAAGTTTGAATAGAGTGTGAGGTAAAAGCATCGGCATGGTAGCTTCACCAATGCCCACTCCAACTTTGGCGACGCACCACTGCACAGGCCATGCAAAAATTAGAGGGAACAATTGACCTCCGCCGAACGAATATGACGCGATAGTGGTAATGAGGTAATGTCCACATATGCGGAATTGGTAGTTCTCAACTTCCTATTCATATGTCCCTGGGAGTCCTCACACCACTCCTTCTGCAATGTTGCAGCGGTTGAGGGATGCGCCACTGTCCCGAGACAGCAGTTGCCCAAGTGGCCTTTGCGAGCAACACCTCGCGTTCAATTATTAATTTAACGGCCACCTGCCACGGTGGTGATTTTTCTTACTATTGGCTGGGCAGCTGTGGTGACACCGAAAGGTCACGTGGCCGCCTGGGCCACACTACGCCACCCTATTTTTCGCTCACAATGCCGACAACGCCGACGTCAGATTGTCCGCGTAATCGCGCCTTTAACGCTATCGAATTAATTTACGCAGACCCGGTGAACTAAACCATCACAGAAAGAAAGCTCGAGACTTATACAGCTCCTTGTCTTCCTCTTTTCGGTTATTCAGAGGATAAATGTTACTCGGTGGTCGCATTTGGGATCGCATTTGGTTTTGAAAGCTTCGCGGAATAAACATATATACATCTAATATATAGACATCTAATTTTTGCGTGCTTGTTTTCTTCAATGTAATGATGCATAAGGCTCAAGTATATAGGGATTACAACCCAGTCTTCGTCTACAATTCCTAAAATATTAATAATCGATTTTTTCTCTTACGATGTTTCGGTTTCAATTTAAACAGCCGAACAGTGGCTGTGACGTCAAAGCTGCGTATAGGTCACAGAAGGAAAGGAAAAGCTAATGTAATCAATGCTTCGTCGTTTTTTATTTCACTTTCAAGAGCCCGAATTACAACGAATTACGAAGCTGCTATTATATCGCACTTTCCTCCTGCGTCACACGATCTATACAGAGCTTTGACGTTACAGAGCCGTTGAAACCGAAGCAGCATGATAGAAAGTGCCAATTATAAAGTACTTAGCGGCGATAGCCGAGCACCGCTTGGTAATTCATGTAAGTAATGTCGTGCAATTGTCCCCACACTTGTCTAGAGCACTAAAACAGTGCACGCACTCTGTTGTGTATTTACGAAAATTAGCGCTGCGGGGCAGGCCTGACACTGCTTTCACACACACATGGACTTGAAAACAATCCGTGGGAAGGCTCATAAACGATAAGGTCACATTTCGAGCCCTATACCACCTGCAAATAAGAAATGACATCATCACCATCATTAGCCTGATTATGCCTACTGCAGGGCAAAGACCCCTCTCATGTCTAATTTCCTGCGCCCACCTATCTTTCTGCGGCATAAGGCGCCACCAAAATTAAGCGTCGGTGCTGCTTTAAAAGGTGGTGAGTGGCTTTTGCTTTTTGACGGTACACACAGTTGTCCCACCAGTGTTCGAAACCCTGCATTCGCTATTTATATTTAGCGAGGAAGAAGCTTTTTATGTTCTTCACGTACTAGTTCTTACTCCTGGACGGTTTGTGATGTCATCCTACCACCATACGGAGCTGTGCTGGATAATATGTGACATAAAGCAGAACTTCCTTTTTTTAAGATAAGAGCAAATTTTATGTGCCAAAGACTCCTAACGTGGTCTCCTAATCTTTCTTCAGCCCATGACAGGATGCAGCCACCGGTCCTCTGGCGACTGCCGGCACTCCAACGAGACGGTCCTCACCTGTTCGCAGCACAACCGAAGCCTGGAAGACTCCCTGGCTGTTGAGGCTTACTGCCTAACTCCGTCCGTCCTGACGGCTAGATTAGAGGTAAACAAAAAACCGATAGCCTTACGAAAATATATTAGAAAGAGCAGTACGTTCAACTGAATGACGTTTCTCTTCACAGCCTTTTTTCCGTCCTCATTTTTCTTGCTGTCTGCTTTGACACTGAAAATACGATGAGTTAGTTTTAACCCATACAATTCTAGTAGGTTTAGTTCATTTATAATATATGCCATCCCGGCAACTTCCTTTTTTCTCTCTCTCTCTTTGCGCAGTTCCCTTCACAAGTTGCTGTTTCATGTATTACGAACGGAAGCTTGGACACTGCTCCAGGAAACGACTGTTCCCAGCCTGAGCTAAAAACGTTGATGTCATAATTATGCTTATTACAGCTTATACACTCTCATTTACTACAGCAGATAACTATCTAGGCATGAACAGGCAGTTGCTACTTCCAGCTAAAAAAACGGTGGCAGCAGTCTAGAGCCGCATTTTGAAGCGAAAGCTTCACAACGCTAGGCAAAGCAGTCGTCGCGTGGGCCGGATAATGACCTTGAACGACCTTCAGCCCAGCCACGTTAGCCGACCATATGTGGTACAGTTATGGTGTTGAACCCTTGAACCCTGACCTTGACCCATGGCCTTTCGTTGACCTTTGTGATTGAGTGACCTTTGGGTTCACTTTTGACCTTAAGAACATCCGATGGGGTGATGTGAAGCCACGCGATGACGTCCGATGAGGGTGTCGTAAGACTATGTGATACCACGTCATAGCCACGTGGACGTGTGGGAATATATAGAACGGCGGTCGCAAGCGTATAGCGGAGTTGCCAGGACTAGCTTGAGACGCTTGGCAAGCGTCCTTGCTTTTCGCTGAATTCCAGGTTCAGCCACGTTAAGCCACTGGCAATTTTTTGGAGAGCGGATCATTTCAACGTCGACAGGGATCCTTTCTTTACACCGCATTCAGGAGGCGTACCTGAGCCTGTGGATGAACGAAGCTTCCGGAGGCCTGTGCTTGATGCTCGCGGCCTTGGTTCTCCTGATTAAATTCCAGAAGCTCCAGACCATCATTGCCGCGCTGCTCATCACCGCCCTCGTGCTTCAGGTGGATCCGCGCTCGTCCCGGGATCTGATACTGGTGGACGTGGTCTTGATGCACGCGATCGACCTCTTTCCGTTCGTCGACTCTGCGCAGTTATTCCCTCCGGAGGACTTGCTGACCAAACATGTAAGAGCTTGAAAACTGTATTTGCAAGGACATAAATAAGGCCCCAAATTCTGTATAACACCACGGCGCGCACATTAGTTCTAAGCTGGGTTGTGCGGTGACTCAGAGAAGGGAAATCCAAACGATCCGCATGATGCCTTCGTCGTAGGAAGCTTCACGGCGATAAGTTCGTTGAAAAACTCGTTGATAGCCAATTCCATTGAAAGTCACCTGCTATGCGATGTCCGTGCACGTTAAAGATCCCCAGGTGGTCGAATCTATTCCAGAGCCCTCCACTACGGCACCTCTTTCTCCCTTTCTTCTCTCAGGCGCTCCTTTATTTCTTCCCTTACGGCGCGGTTTGGGTGTCCGCCGATATGTGAGAGAGATACTGTGCCATTTTCTTTCCCCTAAAAATTGGCAGTCGTTTAGCCAGGCTATTACAGATTATACGTAGATAGTAATTGATCTTTTTCGGCGATACCGCCGCTGAACAGCGGCCGGATTCTCCAACTCGTCACCCAAGAGAAACGACTGTGATACGGTCGCCGTGTCACCTCCGCATTTTATACACGCTGCTGTGCATGCGCAGGTATCCCACGTTATTTTTTAAGCGGTTTATTAAAATAATAATAAAAAGGAAGGAAAAGATATTTGCTAGCCCCGGCATCTGCCATCGATACTGAAGCACCTGAGCTGGGGCAGCGGAAATTAAGGATATCAGGCAAAATAGAGAAATGAAACGAAAGAGTTGAGGGGACAGAAAGAGAGGATAGGGGCATCGGTAATATACACAAACTATTTGCACAATAAGAAACAGGTACAGGTTGCGCACGTGATTACTTCATGAAGGAGCAATAAAAACACACGCGCACAGTTGACTACAACCGTAGTGGGACGTCCAGTTGTTAATCGTCCAAGCTAGCACTCGCGGAGCGTTCGGTCACTGCGCGTAACTACCTTTCGAAGAACTGCCGGGACGTATAGCCCGTCTGTTCAAAGAACTCAGAGAACGTCACTAAGATTTGCTCACTGGTGCGCGCACTGTCGTGCGCGCAGTAGTACGCCCAGCGCCCTATAAGGCCGCAAGCATATCGCGACGAGCATCGGCGAACGCGGCCCAGCGAAGGAGCAGGTGCTCAAGTGTTTCCACTGTACCACATCCGTCGCACACACATCACTCGTCGCGGTTCCGTGACGCTCCCGTCGTTCCCCTGACCACACGCAGCCAATGCGCGCACGGAGGATCATTGCACGTTGCGATCGCGTAAGTGCGCGACAGCTGGTGATGCTGTCGATGCGCTCACCTCATGCGATGCGTGGGCCGGGGTGCTGCTTTCGGAGATGGTCCTGGATGACCACACGCACGTCCTCCATCGCAAGGGCCAGATCGCTGGGAGGTAGTTGATGTGCGGTGATCGCGAGGCCGTCACCTTCCTCGTTGCCGGCGATGCCGCAGTGACGGGGGGCGCCCACTGTGCACTCACGGCACATCCTCTTCGCGCGTGATGCTCGATGCGGGAGCGGATGTCTCGCACTAGTGGGGCACCACGGCCGTTCGATTGCAAGCGGCTTAGGGCAGTGCGGGAATCGCACAGCAGACCACTCCTGGGCGGTGGAGGGCCGAGGGTGAGCAGCAGGTCTAGCCCGAGCCGGATCCCCATCAACCCCGGCGTGGTGGAGGAGCCCAGGAAGTGTCGTGTTGCTGGCTGTGCAGTCGCAGGGCGGGGATGGTAGCCGCCGCAGCAAGGGAGCAGCTGTCGCGGACCACTGAGCCATCGGTGTGCACGAGGAGATGGTCCTGGAGCTACTCGACTCGTGTATGACGGCTCTGGCCAGCTGCTGCACAGCACAGAGGGGTGTGCTCCGCTGTCCCGCGATGCCGACGATCTCTCTCTTTACCTCCATGGCAGCAGGCCAGGGCGTGCAGGAGCCGTAGGGTGGTGGGCCTTGAGTCATACTCATACTCTTACTCGCTCATACTCGAGCAGCGCCGCGCCCATTCGTGAGCGCGGGTGCGAGCGCATAGGCTGCAGCAGCGAGCCACCGTCTGGTGCGGGATGAAGTCGGTCGATGTGATTCAGTGCCCTGTGCCCTGCTTGGAGCTGAAAGCGGCCTGGGCGGAGGTGACGGCCACTGGCGTGCGGAACTGCTTCCGCAAGGCCGGCTTGGTAGACACAGTGTCCCTATGCCGATCCTGACGCTTCAGAGGGTGACCAGCCCGACGGCCATTTGTGGCAGCGGATCGTCGACTCAGACAGGGGGGGGGGGGGGGTCATGACATCGGTAGGAGTGCGTCATGACATCGGTTGGAGTGATTTTATTTCTGCCGATGACGACGCCGATACGGCGGAACCGCACGTGCACGGACGAGGGCGTCGTTTCAAAAGTGCGAGACGAGAGTGACGCGAAGGAATCAGATGAGGGTGAAATTTCGGAGCCAGCACCCATAAGCGCGCCTGTAGCAGTGGGCTACATAAAGAGCCTCAGACAACTTGCCTATGCCAAGGCCCTCAGCGAAGAGCACGCTTCTGCTTTAAATAAACAGGAAACCTCCCTCATCGGATTTGCCCTGGAAAAACAGACGGCCAACACGGACGTTTTCTAAAAAAAAAATTGTATTTCGACAAGCAACTGTTTTAAAGCTGTGGTCTACTTACTACGAACTTCGGGATATAACGAACGGACGCCGCTTGACGCTTATGTTCTTTATAAGCGGGCTCGACTTATAAGCAACTTCCTCCTTGCATCATCCTAGTACCCCCTGCTTTCTTGCGCTTTCCCAAAGATATTGTTTTAGTTTAATGTAATTTATGTATCATGCCACGCACGCCTTCAACCAGACAGCACCTCATAAGCAGGCATCGCATGTTTTCAAATTCAGAGTGACCTGTAGCGTGGACCACTGATAAAGGTCAAGACAAAACATTGTGGGACTGATGGTGCCGAAATATTTTTTCCTACATTTGTTTGCAATGGCCAGACCTGAGCAGTATATTTTAACGCTTACAAACCGGGAAGACGGTAAAGAAAACACCATAGGCTCTGATCAAATCGCTGTTTGTGACCGTTTTGTAATCACTATGGCTACCACTGTTTGCAGTCACAGGTACGCGAGTGCTGCCAGCTGTCGTGCAATCTGACGGTTGACGCGGCCAGCGTGACCCTTAGGCTGGTCTTGCTGCTGTCGCTGTTTGCTAGCGTATTGGTCCTCTTCTACTTCACAACGGAGCAGGGCCCGAATGTGTTGCAACAGGCGCAGCATGTCGGCCCGCCTCAACATCATGCCACCCTCCACCGACGTAGAGGGTGATCTCAAGGCGTAAGTTTGTTTGTCTTAAAAGAATTTGGTTTGAGGGTCGGTTCCTTGATACGGGTTCTGTTATAAAGTTGAGCGAACAAGCTTGAGCAAGGCGCGAGAAAGAAAAGGTAAGAACTCCATTCAATATGACACGAGTCGTAGTGTCGGCTAAATATGCGACGAAGAATAAAGGAGAGACAGTCACAAGATACTCGCCTTTGGTCATGAGGTCCGAGTTTAACTGCATCATTCTAATCAAATGGTTTGTACAAATAATTCGTGATGTGACCGCTGACATCGGACTCTGTGACTTTTTCTTTGACATTGCGTTATTTCTTGCGGATGATCACCGCGTAGGACAAAACGATCAGCAATGCACATGAATTAGTGGACTAATGTGTGTGTCCCTCCCCCCCTCTCTGTTTTCACATAGATGTCTTGCCAACTTGCCCAAGTCTATGTGCGTCGAGGAAAAGGCCGGGCACTGGAGAATTATTTGCTCCAAGGCCGGCAAAATTAGCAATAAAATTAAGGCAGACTTGTGTACTCTTGACAAGGCTAGATAATGACGGGAGATTAGGGCAAAACACGACAAAGACGAAACGCCACATTTGGTTACTTATCGCCCCGTAACGTTTGAATGATCTTTTATATTGATATTGATGCGCTATAACCTGCCACACATGCAATAATATCGAATTCAAGGTTCACCAGACTGGCTCTTTCTAAACAAAGAACAAAATACGAAGTTGGCTTTGGTAAGCTACAAAGCGGCTTAAAAGGGGCAAAATTTCTTATGCCAGAGTGTTCAGAACCATGCTGTTCAAACGACCTGGCGTCTAAGACTAACGCAATTATTTAGTTATTACAGTTCGGTATTGCCATTATTTTATGCAATGGCTCATATAGACAGATCTAAATACTTTAAGACGTCCCGCTATATTTTAAGTAGGAGGGATCACATCACTAGAACTAGAGTAATTAAATGCAGAAACTGCATGAAAGTTTCTTTCTTCGGAAAAACAGTATCTACATGAAACGCTTACCAGCAGATGTACTCAAGGCTGACAGAGTCCGCTTCATTCAACTGATCAATAATATGTAACTAAAAGGGTTACTCTTACGCTTTGCTGCTGTTACGGCTTGAACAAGACGTTTCGAGCTTGAGAATGCTTCGTTTTATTGTCGTCAGGTCATCGATTTTATTGCTGTTTGCATGCTTGTGTTATTATTGCTATCATTATCCACTCTCCTGCTCTAAACATTTCACACTAAAGGATATGCTGTAGGAGGTGCTGCTCACCACGTCCAAGATGTAAGCAGAAATCACTGGGGCTAAGGAAGGACCCGACGCACAGCAGCTCCGACCACCACCGCTTTCAATGAATATTTATTCATTCGTTATCCTTGTTTCGAGTGTTTAGGGTATCTGTGTGGTGCTATATTGAACAAATAGCAAGTAATTTCAAGAAGTGTTCAATAAATGGAAGATGAGAAGTAGTACGCAAGCGGCCGCGTCCCACAACAGCCGTTTATCTATTTGGAAGTGTGTAGCCCACAGGAAGGAATATCCATTTCAGTTTTTACAATTTCAAAAACGCAGTTACCTTCGGCTTTGTAGCCTAACAAATTTTGTGTAATTCAACGAGCTACTTTCACTGAAGGTGTTGCTTTGCCTCAAGCCTGTTCGAAGGAGCATGTATTTTGGCGCAATGTAGAGAAAATTTGTTAGGTCACAGCGGTGAGGGTAACAGCGTTTTTGAAATTCTAAAAACTCATACGGATATAACTTCCGGTGGGCTTCCCAATAAATGAGGAGATTAGCAGTCAGAGTTAAAAAGTTAGATATTCAATGTCAGTTCACCTTTTTATTAGTTAGCACTACTATGCTGCATACTGGTGCGTTACGCTGAAGAAAATGTGCAGAATCAAGCGCTCTTCTAACTCAAAAGGACTATTTTAAAAATTGCAGAACATCTTAGAAGAATTGTGGAACATCGGTATGCGCTCAAATGCCAATAATGCGTGAATGTACATTGCAACCGTACAATAATCTGAATTGTTCATTTTCTCCCACATATTAACGTAACGCTGCTACTGTAAATGGCCAGCCATCAATAGGCGCAATGCATTTGCTACCGAACGAAAATTTGCGGTCGTGCGAAGATTTCTGGAGCTGACTGGCACGCTTTGATGACAGATTCCGTACCAGCACTTCTTGCTTTGACTTCACTTTTTTCGTGCCTTGCGAGCCCGCTTACTGCACTCGATTTTAGTGCGTTAAGTACGCATAAACTTCAAGTGTGTGTTACTGCTGCATCAGGCACCCCTAACGGATCAAATTTCAGCGATATTATTTATAAATTTTTTAGTTGCATGGTTTCATACCGTGTACGTCACCTTCGAAATAAAGCGCTAATTTCTTAGCTGTAATGTTTAGATTTTTACAAATTTGAGCCTCGCGAACTCTCTCTTAACTTACCTCAGGGGAGCAGTGGGAGGCTATTCTGCTCAGCGAAGATCGTGACCGTCAGCACTGGCTGGTGTGCAGGGCCAGCGCAGCAGCAATAACCAGTGGACTACCGGACTAGGTGGCGCACACACGTTTTCTACGAATATTCAGCAAATAACGGTGTTTTCAATCAATCAATAAATCAATCAATCAGTCTCTCTTAACTTGAGCAGTACTTCTAGTTAGCCAATTGGGCTACCGCTGGGGCACAACTCGTTAGGCTAGTTGGGTTGGTCGGTTTACGAGGTCACGCGCAGCTGTAGCATACTGCGCTATGGGCAGTTCCAGTGGAACATGAGTTTTTTTTTCTGACGCAGGCTGATCATCACCATAGCACTGTGCGCCAATGATTCCGATCGACCCCATCGTTACAAAATAGTCCTCACTGCCGCCTGTGGGAACTTTAACTGAAGGTGCCGAGAAAAAAAAAAACTACTTTATAAATAAGAGCTAATTTTAGTGCCAGTGTCAGAAATCTCGTTTTTAAGCACGAGATCCGGGAAACTATCCGAACCCAATGACAGATGTAAACAATGCGCCAAGAGAGGCACACTAAACCACATAACCTGGCAGTGCCCCTACTCCCCTGGGGCTGCCGTAAACATTCGTAATGCGGAAGCTTGGGAGTCTCGTTTCCGAAACCCGAAGACCAACTCCAAGCCATCCGCCTGGCTACCGAGGCCTAGAAGAACCAAGTGGTTCGCCACACAGGAATCTCTCTAGGCGCAGTGCCCCCTACTCCCTCCGGAGTGCGCGTACCTGAGTTGGGAAAGGAGGGGTGCCTCCTATATCAGTGGATAAGTTTTTTCTCTTTTTCTCTCTCTCTTGATTGATGTGGCATTCAAAGTTACGAAAAAAATCTCAGCCTCGGCCAGCGGAGGTGGCTCAGTGCCTTCGGCGTTCCACTACTGAACTCAAGGTTGCAATATAATATCCAAGCTGGGGTGAATGCTCTTGATGGAGGTGAAAACCGACATTCATTTACTTGCGTTTTGAACCCTTTTCGGGGAGCAACAGCATTTCGCCTTCATTTTCGCATGGTTGCAATTCACCAAAAAAAATCGTAACGCTATGCTTAGCAGCTGAGGTAAGTGCAGTCCCAGTAACGCTTAAGCCGGGAACACCTGCGGCGGCTTTCCTTTGTTTCTCGCAGGGAGTCTTCGCTTTATATACGGCTTTTATACTAATTTGCAGGAATCTGCTTTATATATACATTTTATTGCGCAAATATTTGAATTTGCATAACAGTACATTTTTACATGTTTGTGAAAACAGGGAGAACCATAGCATAGATCATTTAGTACCACGAAATTTCTCGATCCTCTTGTGTCTGCGGGAACACTGAGACTAGAGAACTATGTAACACCCACCGCTGGGACTCAGTGGTTACAGCGCCCGGCTACTCAGCCAGAGAACCCGGGTTCAATCGCGGCCGTGGCGTACCCTTTTCCATGGAACGAAACGCAAAGGTCGCCCGTGAGCTGCGCCATTCGCGGCACGGTAAACAACCCAAGGTGTTTTAAATTAATCCGAAGCCCTCCATTACGGATTCCCTTATAGATGTCGCCTCAGGAACGAAGTGTAGCAGCTGTGGGGTGACACTGCTTACACACTGTGTTGCATACAATACGGTTCTAAAATGGTCCAAGAGTTCTCCATTGACATGAGGGCTCTTTCTTTGAACCGTAATAATCACCACAATTTACACTCATCGGTAGCAGGAGTGCCACGGAAAGAACGTACAATTCTAAAAAAAACTTTATTCATAATGGGCAGCGTTTTAACCGTAAGCCTCGTCGCTGACAGCGTTGCGTTCGTTGCGTTGCCCATAGAAGACCACGACGAAAATTTCGATGCAGTGGAGCCAGGCGCAACCGTCGGGGCACCAGGTGGCATCGGGTGCGGACCTGCGCCAAGAGGGAACTCTGTAGGGATGCTGATTTATAACTTCAATGGCGCCAAGGGAAGATAAGGATAAAGATCGCCATGAAACAATAAGCTTGGCCTACACAAAGCAGGGTCAAATACCACTTTTCCAAGCATTTCACCCCATAGCAGCCGAGCCCCAGGTCAAGGGACTGCTTTTACTGAATTCAAAACCCGGTGGATGCGCGCCAGCACTGGGGTCCTAAATCAAACCGACTAAGAGTTACGCCGCCGTGGTGGCTCAGTGGTTAGGGCGCTCGACTACTGATCCGGAGCACCCAAGTTCGAACCCGACCGTGGCGGCTGTGTTTCTATGGAGGCAAAACGCTTAGGCGCCCGTGTGCTTTGCGATGTCAGCGCACGTTAAAGATCCCCAGGTGGTGGAAATTATTCTGGAGACCTCCACTACGGCACCTCTTCCTTCCTTTCATCTTTCACTCCCTCCTTTGTCCCTTCCCTCACGACGCGGTTTTCAGTTTTCATTTTCATTTCATAGGAACGGAAAGTCAAAACCACAAAGCCATAGCGGCGGTCAGGCAGTACCACCTTTCACTGTGCATTCGCGCTCCAAACAAGATTCAGGGCAGCAATGAAGAGCCATGATAATATGCGGTGGCATAAAACGCTAGAACCTGGATACAATCGTTCCTGACGTTTCCTTGCAGAGCCTGTCAAAAATTAATAGCCACAGGGCTTCTTGGCACGAACAAGTAGCCCAGCTCTAGAATCCCATTTTGGGGCTCCAAAGAACTGTAGGAATGCGGTCTAGTTCCAAGCGTTGTCAAAGAAATTCTTAGCGACCTGAATGCGTTTACGCTCGAAATGTGGGCGCCCTCCAAACTGAAGTTTAAGGCTGAGTTTCGGCGCTGGCAGGCGCATTCATTTGGCTTTTCAGCCTGTTTGACACTCACTTTGTGCAATAACATTGCAACGATTGTGAAAGGCAATTGGGCCGTAGCAAAGATTCGTCGCGGTTCTGTGCACTCCCCTAATTATGCACCCATGCGCACAGTGGTGGCCATGGCTCCCACACTTCGTGTGCTTGTTTTGTCGACCTTGGAATAAATTATCTGTCAGTGCGATGTCTTTGCCTCCACTAACCCAGACTTGAACAAATTATCACGAGCTCACGAAGAACAACTCGAACGGAATTTTTAGCCGAGCATTCCGCCTTACATGCATCGATGAAAATTCTGTCTACCACGGTCAACATCCGCATGAAATGACGTGATCACATGGATAAAGTGACAAGGTCAACCGTCAGTGGTCACGTGACCGATTAGCCGTTAACCCGTTTTACTGTGGTGTAGCACTTATTTTAACTCGCAGCTGAAGCCCCAACACATGCACCTGTGGACAGTCTTTCCTTTGATCTTTACTCGCACATTCAGCTGACGCCATAGTCGTTTCACATGGCTTGGGGATCTAAATATTTCATGTCCCCACTTTATCAGTCTCGTTCATTCAAGTTTACGACCGAACAGGTAGCAAACAGCTGACACTCAAAATCATTTCTTTTAATAGAAACTCACTTATGCCTTGTGGTCATCCTCTACGCCGATAGAGGGCAAGCTGCTGGGGCGGCGGGACATGCTGCGCCGCGTGCAACACATTCGGGTGATGCTGCGCCGCAGAGTAGATGCGGCTCCATACAGTGGCAAACAGCGACAGCAACACGGCCAGCCCAAGGCTCAGGCGGGCCGCGTAAGCCGTCAGCTTGCCTGACAGCAGGCAGCACACGCGTGCGCGTGCCTGCAAGCAAGGGTTGTCGTAGGTATTACAAAAACCTTTAAAGACCAGATTTGTTACAGGCTGTGGTGGCTTCATTACCCCTTCAGACCTGCGCAATTTTTTGATTTGTAAGCGTTAAAGGGACGCACCATTGGCTAAAAAGTTTCATGAAATTAGGGCGTAGCTGAAAAGATACCGGACTTATTAAAGGCCCGCCAGCATGGATACATCTTACAAGTGGAACCATTGACAAATTTTGCAAGGCATCGAAGGTCCCGTTTGCGCTTCATGAAAAAGTGTCAAAGGAGATGATCAGGCTGAAAGCACCTGGTGTAGCATCCCCAGTACCCTATACGCTGAATAGGTTACGCCCGTTTTTCCGCTGCTAAAGAAGGATGGCTTAGAGGGCGTTTGTAGAGATTTCAAAGTTATACTTAACCCGTTGTGCGAGATCGAACAGCATCCGCTCCCCGTTACTGATTTGTTTGCCAACTTATTCTGAGGACAGCAAATCAGCATTTCAGATTTCCGTAACACTTAAAACGATATCGCGTTGGACGAAGACCGTCGAATTCTGACAGTCATCAACAAAAGGCAAGATATTTTTTTTTTGTTACAACTGGTTACCGTTCGGCATCGCGTCAGCGCTACTCATATTTCAAACAAAGATTGAATCTGTGTTGCAAGGGTTGGTCGGGGCTCAAGCATATCTGGATGATGTGCTGATAGCGGACAAGAAAACCGATTACTCGAATTTGCAGGTAGTGCTGCAGCGTTTCAGTTAAAGTGGCATCAAGCTGCACGGCGATAAATGTTGCTTCAGCGAGATAGTGATAAAGTAACTTAGTCACCACATCGAAGCAGGCGGACAGCACCCGGTGGAAAAGAATATTGATGCAGTTGGGCTGGCACCTTCGCCTGAAAACATAACAGAACTGCGTGCTTCCTCGGTTTAATTACCTCCTACAAGTTTCTGCCGAACATGTCCATGGTAGTAGCTCTTTGTACAAGGTAAGTGATATGGGGTTAGAAGAGGCGGCAGCATTCCAACGTGTCAAAAGCTGTTTGTGCACAGCGCCCATCCTGACTTTTTTCGACCCGCAGCGCAAACTGCTGTTTCAGTGCGACGCTTCACCATGTGATATCGACGCCATACTTTTTCATCGCTCTCACGGTGAAAATAGGTTGATCGGATTTCGCTCCTGGGCCTGAATATGCGTTAATAATCAATGTGTCAACGGCATTGATCGTTAACGAAACTTTTGCAGCGGAACTGCTGTGCTTTTTAAAGCATCCGTAAAGGACCGAAAAAGGAGTAATGCCACTCCGTCGTGCCCGAACATGCACGTCTTCAAGCATGTGTGTCCAGTCCTGGTACCATCAAAGTATATTGTACCATTAGCTATATCGCTGTGAAGCTTCCAAAGAAGGTTGCACAAACTGTTGAGTTGTTAGGCTTTCACGTCGTAAGAGTCTGCACGCAACTCAGCGTGAAGCTGAGCGCGCCATCGACAGAAACAGAATCTGCAACCTTATGTCTATCCGAAACAGGGACTCAGCTTTGCTCTTACGTGCAAGTACAGAGTGGCCGGAAGGAGGAATTTCGCAGAGCTGCCGGACGGAAATAGGTCGATCACGTGCATGGTGGCCACGTCGATCAGTATCACATCCCGGGACGAGCGCGGGTCCACCAAAAGCACGAAGGCGGCGAGGTGCAGGGCGACACTGAGGGCCTCAAGCTCTGGGAACTTCATCTGGAGCACCGCCACTGCGACCGATAAGCATATGCCTCCGGCAGCTTCGATGGCCCATGGGCCCAGGGCCGCCTCCTGAACACGGTTGGAAGAAGGTATTCACATGGGCCATAATTTTTACAACCGTAGGTAGGAAGAGAAGCCAAGGAAACTCTAAAAATGCGGCTGAAGGCCATTGCCTCCAGTTTAGATTTAATCTGAAAGTTAATGCCCCAGAAAGTTCGCTGCCCTCACGCATAAGAGACGTATTCAATTCCATTTAATTAAGGCATGATCAAGCATAGTTTTCAATATTATCAGAAATAATACAAGAATACATCATGCATACATATTTCAATAAAACTTTAGATGAGCTCTAATAAGCATGATTTCGCGAAGTAGAAATATTTTCTAAACATTTTGAGCACAAGCTACGAATTATAGATTCTGAGAACACTTTTCTACCTTCATTTCCGAGTACTTAAAATGGCACTTTCGGGAGGAAGTAGAAGAAAGAGTACAATAAGTGGACAAGCCCGACACTGTCTCAGCTCTCTCTCTCCTACATAAAAAACTACGCACTGATAATATTCTTCCTGATTTTACTTCTGAGAGTGCTGCACGACAGTTTTGTTTTTGTTCGCTGCTCGCATCTTGCTTCTCGTTGTACTGATAGTATGTATGATACATTAACCACAGCTTATTGGATACCTGTGCCGATAATATCGTATTTTTGGTTGAAGAATAGGCTGCAAAAAGCAGTGCCGACCGCAGAAAGGATGTGCAATGTGTGAGCACCCACATCATCCGATTTGAACAAACTTCAAGAGCAGACTTTTCTTCTGTATTTGGATATAAACAGCTTGGTGTTCTTTTTTTTTTACCTCAATTCTTGCCGCCTGGATAAAAGGAGTTAGGCAGTAAGCCTCAACCGCCAGGGAGTGTTCCAGGCTTCTTTGTTGCAGCGAACACGTGGGGAGCGTGCTGTTGGAGTACCGGCACTGGCCCGATGTCAGGTTGCTGCAACTTGTCATTGGCTGAAAAAATGTCGATGATGAAGCACAAGGTTTGGTTAAGCGACGTAGGCGGCTCTGTCTCCTATTTAAGCGAAAGCATTTCTTTTCTCAATAGTGGCGAGTATAGGGCCTGTCGTCAGAGCGTGTCAGCACGAAAATGAGCATTCAGAAAAAGACATTCGCCGCCATTGTGGTTCTAACTCAGGCCCTCTGCGTGCCAGGCGGTCACGCAACGTATATGCCACGAACGGCCGTTGGTTCAAGGCTGTAAGAGCGGCACGAAGTGAACGCATTGTGGTGTGCACGATGGTAAAGTGTGTTCGGGATGCGTACTGATGTTAGACAACGATTACTTGGAAAAAAAAGTCACGTGATAAATGTCGTGTGACAACGATGACTTGTAAATGAGTTGCTGACATACAAACGCAAATGCCTTCGCATTTATTCAATGCAGCATACTGCAGTGCTCTACAAATTTTTTGTAATATTCCCAGTGGGCAAGTTAAGGCACTTGTTGTCCGTCACACGTAGGACTGAGTCATCTCTTAGTCGCACCACTCAGGCAGCCCACCGAGACTAAACCGGCCACAATAAACTACTTTGGCGCTAAAGAGTAACAGAGAATACAAACTCTAAAACTCAGATAGCTTAATCACCTACCTGTCCCATTAGAAAGGAAAGAATAATGACCCGTTTTAAAACTGCTGTGCGTAAAATTCTCATAGACGAAGCTTCGCAAGTGAACACAATAGCACGCGCAAGCGTCGGGACATTCAAACACCAGCGCTTGTACCTCTAAATAAACGAGGCGAAAAAGAAAGGCAGGCATTTATTCTCGAGCCTTGTTCGCTTACTAGGTTGCCTCACATTGGTCAGACATTAGGGTAGCTACTGTGCTGATGCTTTTACAACCCAACGCATAATAAAATTTGGGCTCCCTCATGTACGAACTCGGCAATCCTTTGTGCCAATGGCGGGAGAGGAAGCGGTCCTCTATAAACTTTTTGCACGTTCAACAAAATCTTAACGATCGAAATTAACCTGCGAAGCTCACGGCAGAACATCTTATAGAGCAAGCCATCGGCAGTGTTTAAAACCACGGCAGTCGCACGTCACGTCCATCTTCATTCAAATGTTTTCGGAGCATATATGGTTTACTTGTCAGCCCTGTTTTGTGAAGCTTATGGTACCCCTAATTGTCTAATTCCGTGTAAGTTTGTCAAGAGGACCCTGCTCATCAGCTTCCTAGAGCGTTTCGACATTAGGAGTGCCGTAAGTCTCCAGTACACTCGTCAGACCCGAGAAAAAGTTCGGCTTCTCAGCGTTAATCCAAATGCGTATCTCAAGTCTTTGCGGCATTGTGAATAAACGCACAAAATCTGGAAGACGCCGGTCCCACACTACTTCCTTGATGAGTTTTCACAATGCATTCTATGGGGCTCAATGCAGAAAATGCAACATCATCTTATGTATTTATTTAGTTAAATACATGCACAACAAGATGAGTGTTTGGATCAAAATTACGAGACATCTTACGAAAAAGCACACGCTACATGAGAGCTGTTTGGCCGCTGAGGGCCGAAATCTGCTTTAGACAAATCCACCAACTCTAGACGCTACTCAGAGCGCCTCTGTCGATTCACACTTTTCAAAAACGTTACACAGAAGCACAGGGAATTCTTTCTGACTTCCAATGGCAGTTTCCTGCAAAATTCGCATTATAATGTACAAGGATTCTGACGAGGATATATGGGCTGAGAAAGCAAATCAAGTTGCACATACACCATAGGCCAAGACTGTACCGCTTGTGACCAAAGAATAAGGAAAGCACAGTTTCGGCCGCGCTGGCCGTGACCAATCCCCACATGGTGGAGGATGACAGCAATGCCTTCGGGACGACTTACGTGCGCGCAGATGGTCCCCAGATTTGGAAGTTGGCCGCAGAAAACCCTGTCGTACATGGCCACCACCGTCAATGTCGCGTAGCCGAGCAACTTGTAAATGACGATCACGGGCAGCAGGCACACCGCTAAAACCACGAGTACGTGGAACAACATGTCTACACGTCTTCTAGGGCAGCACCGAAAGGTTTGAGCAGCCTTGGACGGCCGGTCGGCTGGGATGGAGACTTCTTTCTTCTTCGCTCGGAGAGGACACGGCGACCACTAGGGGTTTTAGAGAAACCTCTACAACAGCTTGGCCTTTGTTCGAGCAGTCCAGTCTTATTGTCGTTTGGAGCCACCATACTTGGGTACAGCCAGAAGTCTGTTTTTACTGCCGTGCAAATTTTTTTTAATGAAATCAAGATGACTACCTTGTTATTTTGTTTTTTAATTTCTTCAATATTATTTTTATTCTTACAATTATCATTATCGTTTAACTACTCGGCTATAAACATCAGTCTGGATCTCCTGCGTGCTTTCTGCATTTCCCGTTTCATTTCGTTGTTCCTTTTTGTTTTCTTCTTCCGTCCACGTCATTCTTCTTAATTTCGTCCAAGAATCATTTACCTCAAAAACTCTCTGTGTCCCCCAATTCTTAGCCAATCCCTCTATGTGTGCATGTGCCATACTATGAGGACAACAACAAAAACACCAACACTAGGGGCACAGACCGATCGCTGCTTCGCCGCCATTGATTGAATAAGTTCTTGATAAAAACGGGGACCGCTTTAGCGTGAAAAGCGATAACAACAGTAACAAAAGGAATGAAGTGAAATGATGATTGGTTTTTGCGGAAGGGAATGCCGTTGTACCTGTCTCACATCTCTGCTGACACCAGAACCGCGCCGTAAGGAAAGGGATAAAGTAGAGAGTGAAAGAAGAAATAAAGGAAGAGGTGCCGTAGTGGAGGGCTCCGGAATAATTTCGACCACCAGGGGATCTTTAACGTGCACTGACATCGCACAGAACGTGGGGGCCTTAGCGTTTCGCCTCCATCGAAACGCAGCCGCCGCGGTCGGGTTCGAACCCGGGTACTGCGGACCAGTAGTCGAACGCTTAACCACTGAGCCACCGCGAGAGAAATTAGGCGATGATACGCTTTCTGAATCTATTCCTCGAATGACTGAAAGCGCCTCCTTTACCAGTTACCAGTTAATTCACTGATGTGCGTGGACAATTTGGATACCTTTTTTGAAACATTGCGTAGTGCATGCCTACGACGTTCTCTTTTCGCCCTTACGATGTCTAAGCGTATGTTCTCTCTGAAAAGAGTGTGTGACAACTTATAATAAACTGCACATCTCCAACCAAAAATGTTAACTTTAACCCGACGTTTCGAAGCCGACTCGGCTCCTTCATCAGGGATGACTGAGGGAACTAGCTAGCGTCTTTTAAGTATGGAGGGGAGGGTGGTAAAAGAACCACAGCTGTGTCGAGCAAGGCGCTGGGGAGGGGGAGGGGTTTTAGGCTGTTAGTCACCCTGGCGCACTGCAGGGAGGTGCTGAATGGCGACTTTTTTCATTGCGTTGAAGAGCGAAGTCCCTGGGCATATACTGGGCGGTTTGTGCGGTTGATATTGTTCGGGGTGGTTTGGATATGCAAGGATTCCAGAAGGAGTCTCTTGTGGTAATTTGTTTCGGTTGCGAGGATTCGGGTCTCTTCAAAGTTGATTCTATGGTCGGAGTCCTCGGAACGTTCGGCTACTGGATTGCGCTCTCTCGCAAATTTGCGGACGTCGTTCTTATGTTACCGAATTCTTTCTCTGAATTTTTTTCTTTCGCCAATGTAGCTTGCGTCGCAGTCGGCTCATGGAATTTGGTAGACAATGCCTTGGGCTCTTTCTCTCAGCGGCCGGTCTTTGGGAACAGGTAGGCAAAGCGCAACAGTGTTTGTCGGCTTGTGCGCAACCTGGAGACCCGATTTTTTCAGGATTTGGGCGATGATTTCGCTGACACCTCTGACATAAGGTAAAGTGACGTATTTTGGTGGTGGCGTTGGTCTTTGTGCGTTGATTTCTTGACGAATGTTGTGCTTTTGATGTCGAATGGTTTTTTGAATAAAGTCTTTTGGGTAGCCGTTCATGATGAGTTCTTTGAATATCGTGCGTTGTTCTTTTTTTCTGTCAAGCTCTGTGCTGCAGTGTGTCTCAATTCTTCTGAACAGCGTCTTCACCACTGATGCTTTATGGACTGTCGGGTGGTTCGAAAAGAAGTGGAGATACCGGCCTGAGTGGGTTGATTTGCGGTATACGGAGAATTGAAGGGTATTGTCGTTTCGGGACACGAGGACGTCCAAAAACGGCAGGGAGTTTTCTTGTTCCACCTCTAGCGTGAACTGAATGTGAGGTTCTACGGAGTTTAAATGACGAAGGAAATTTTGAGTCTCAGATTTCTTGATGACGGCGAAGCAGTCGTCGACATACCTGAGGAAAATCTTCGGTTGCGGGTGGAATGAGTTGAGGGCTCGCTGTTCGACGTGTTCCAATGTTAAATTGGCCATGACGACAGAGATGGATGCTCCCATTGGTGTTCCTTTCACCTGTCGGTAAAATTGCCCGTTTGACGAGAAGTATGTGTTGGATAGGTACAACTCCAGGAGGCGGCACACATCATTTACACTCAGCGGGGTTCGTGCGCTGAGTGTGTCGTCGCGTTGTAGGGCGTCATGGGGAGCGGCCACCGCAAGCTTCACGGGGATGTTTGTGAAAAGGGACACCACGTCGAAGGAGAAAAAGCATTCGTCGGCCTCAAGGGTGGCTTGGGACACCAGTTCGATGAAGTGACTGGAATGACGGATATGGGTCGCTGTTTATCCTGCGATTGGGGATATTAGTTTGTGAAGGTATTCTGACAACGAGCGAAGAGGGGAACACCGGCAGTCGACAATCGGGCGCAAAGGGGTCCCCGGTTTGTGGACTTTGGGCAGGCCGTAGAATGCTGGAGCCGATCCGTTGGTGCTCAATAACTGAAGGTAGAGATTTCGGAAGTTGGGGTGTCTTTAGAATACTTCTTTCAATGTTTTGTTTTGTTTAGCCTTGCTTGGGTAGTGGTTGTGGGGTCCTTCTTGAATTTTGCATATTCTCGACTGCTGAATAAGGTGGATATTTTCTCTTCGTAGTCCCGTCTGCCCAGAACGACTGTTGTGTTGCCCTTGTCCGCTGGGAGGATCACTATGTTGGTGTCTGTCTTGAGGTCTGGCAGGGCTTACCTTTCGTCCAGATTTAGGTTTGATTCTTTTCGGTGTGCTTGCACTGAATTGAGTACACCTATTGTTTTGAGCCTGACCGCTTCTCGTACACCAGGTTCCATTTGCCGGATATGACTTCAAGCGCAGATACCATTGCTGGAATGGGGTCTGTTAACCTGGCAACTTATGTGCACTATTGTCATCAGCAGTGTGCGCGCAGGAGGTGCACGCTAGTTGCCAAGTTGTTCCAAAGCAGCAGTAAATGCGAAGTTCCCTTATCAGTGCAATCCCTCACAAATGTGCGTGCGCAACCCGCCGCACTAATTTAACTGGAGGATTTGTAACAGCATCAGTAAAACAAATTCACGGCAAGTAAACGTGACAGTTTGGAAGCATGAGGACTTGCGTCTGGAAAGAGACGGTCTGGATTAGGACGTTAGCATCTAAAGCGATGTACTGTCGGGGTCAAAGGTCTCTGACCACCCCCACCCCCTCCAAGTTGCGAACCGTGCCGCGCTGCAAGGGTCGCAACCAGACTATGTGCTCATCGTGTCAAGAACACCGGTCACGACACCAGAGTAACATCGGTATGTGGTCATCAGGTGGTGACCTCTTGTAGCGCAAAAAATGAAAATGAAAATTTTGTTTTGGGGAAAGGAAATGGAGCATTAACTGTTTCACATATCTCGATGGACACCCGAACTGCGCCGTAAGGAATAAAGGACGGTGGGAACGAAGGATATAATAATAATAATAATATTAATAATAACAATAATAATATTAATAATAATAATAATAATAATAATAATATTCGGTTTCTAGGAAGAGGAAATGGCGCAGTATATCTGTCTGATATATTGGCGGACGCCTGAACCGCGCCGTAAGAGAAGGGATAAAGGAAGGAGTGAAAGAAGAAAGGAAGAAAGAGGTACCGTAGTGTAGGGCTCCGGAATAATTTCGACCACCTGGGGAACTTTAACGCGCACTGACATCGCACAGCACAAGGGCGCCTTAGCATTTTGCCTCCATAAAAACGCAGCGGCCGCGGTCGGGTTCGAACCCGGGAGGTCCGGATCAGTAGCCGAGCGCCCTATCCGCTGAGCCACCGCAGTAGGGTGAAGGAAATAATTTATACCAGCTGGGGACCTTTAACGGGTACTGACATCGCACAGCACACGGGCTCGAAACGCGGACGCCACGGCTCAGCAACTGAGCGCCCTAACCACTGAGCGACCACGGTGGGTATCCAGTTTTACCTATTTGGCAATCTTTAAACAATTTCAACTTTAAGGCGTACCAGCGAAGGCAGTGACTTTACAGGAACGACCGGCGAGCTGTTTGATCTAGTTTCATTACACACCTTCCGGAATGCGTCCCACACGCATGCGAGCCGGGCATGTCTTCTGTTACGCTGGCCGAATTTCTAGTACACCGGACAAAGAACTGCGAGCTTGGCTAAAAAACACCGTTACCAGCCCAACAACGAGATGTTCCAAACACTAGCGGAAATCGTTACGATCGCGTTCCGCTTCGAAAGTACTCGAAACTTTCCATATCTTATACTTTCACAAAACTGCTGAAGCAAATACGATAGCAATATATATGAATTAAGTAACTGCTTTTGTTCGCGAATGAACATTTTTTGGGTTTCATATGTTTGTTATTTGACTGCATACACTGAAAGTCATTATTTTACTGTATGCACTGAAATTCAATCCAACTGATTTGGACTCTAGGTGATGAGGGCCATATTTTGTTAGTAGCTATTCATTAAAAAAATAACAATGGAAGGAAAAGATGTTGCTAGCCGCCGCATCTGCCATCGAAACCTGAATTCCCTGAGAGGTGACTAGCTGGAATAAAAGGGCAGAAAGAGAAAAAGAAAAGAGGGAGCGATAGCAAGAAAGGATAGGGGTATAGGAGTAATATACACTATGTACAAATACAAAATATGGAAATGAATGCGGGATGCTGCGCCGCGCATGTTAGGAGTACTAGGGTCATATGAGTCTTGAAAACTGGACGCGACAATGACTCATTCTTGCGTCACTCTAGCTTGAAACAAAAATCCGCATCCATGCATGTCCACTTGTTTAATCCTATAATCTTGTTGCTCACACTAATTACTAGCGACATTGAAAGAAAGACGCCAGTACTGCTATTATTAAAAAAATTCGATCATTTCGCCTACGGCTGCTGTTAGGGAGCCCGCAGCCGACAAAGGGGTCAATTTCTGGGGGCAGGAGACAACCAGGAGTGCAGGCGTACCATGTCGCAACGAAAACCAAACCTGCATTGCATAAAAGAAATGCAATTTTCGACTGTATCATTACTGTCAGAACATTTTTAACAAGTGCAACGAAGAGTAAAAAACAGACCAACCAACTCTAAGTTGGCGCAGTACGTTGTCTACTTTTATAATAATTGTAAGCCGAAATGGGCAAGTAAGATAAGCTTCGCAAGTTCAAGCCTGTAAATGTGGCAGAACCGACACTGCAGAGCACAATCGGGATCAAGTGTCCCTGATGCATAAAATGTGATATCGGCAATTATAGAGTCAAATAAAGAGTTTATTTAGCGTTGAAGAATGGGTCGTGTGAGCAAATTTTCTCCATCATAAACTGACTGCTTTGAAACGCACATACGACAATGCGAATGTTCCTAGAGAAAAGCATGGCGCTTGAAAAAAATCCTTCAAGTCGAAGTTCGTGATGTGGCAAAAGAAAACATTAGGGGGCGATTCATCGGACCGATGCGGCTGAAGTGCCTTAGCTTTCTCCAGCCTTCAATATGCTTTTCCCTCTTAGAATACAAATTAAGGCAGTGCGATAGTGGATATGGCGCGGTACAGGTGCCGAGATGCGAGACAGATACTGCGCCATTTCCTTTTCCCAAAAACCAATTTTCAATTTTACAACCGTTCGTCGTTACGAGCGCAAAAGCACTGAACACAGATTTCTTGCGGAACAAGTGAGCACATCGACATTAAAATTGGAAAGGTCATAAAAACGCTAAGGCGCCCGTGTGCTGTGCGATTCCAGTGCGCGTTAAAGATCCCCCGATGGACGGAATTATTCCGTAGTCCTCCACTACGGCACCTCTCTCTTCCTTTCTTCTTTAACTCCCTAGTTTATCCCTTCCCTTACGGCGCGGTAAATGTGTCCAACAATATATGAGACATATACTGCGCCATTTCCTTTCCCCCAAAACCAATTATTATTATTTTTCATTTAGCTTGTTTGTATTTTCTTCGCGTTCAGTTTGTTTGGTGGGTATATCCTTTCAACGAAATAATTGCCACAGACGTTAAGTCTTTAGTGTCGGAAAGAGTCCCGCCAGCTGGTTAGCACTGACAATAGAATTTGATACGAAGCTTAGGCTTTCGAGAGACTGATTGGGGTTCTTGGCGCCACTAGGAGACAGCGAGATAATTTTACGAGGAGGCAATTCGTTCATAGTGAATTACCGGTGCAAAGGAAACAAATTTTCTGCTGAGTTTATTGCTGAAAGGGATGACGAGGAAGGCAGGAGAGAAGAACTGTTTACAGAAAAGCAGGAACGCTCGGCGAGGCTTTCTATGCAGGCACCCGATTTCAATCTGCGGATCACTTTCTTAAGTAGTCGGCTCTAGAATGAAGAGAGACAGACTGCTTCTCTGCCCTATAAACACTGAGGCGGGCGCGTTGCTCCTCGACCACCGAGGAACGTGAAAATTAAAATGAAAATTGCTTTTCGGGAAAGTATATGGCGCAGAAACTTAATGACACCTTTTTTCTGTAATGTTTCTTTGGCAATACATAGTAGTAGTAGTAGTAAAAGACTTTTATTCGACCATAATTTATAGGCCGAGCATGTCGACCGCCTGGGCGACCAGAAGCCTCTGTTCTTCTTCCCCTTCAGCGCCAAGCCAGTCGAGCCAGGTGGTGATAGATAGAAAGGGTGGGGGGAAGGAACCCGACTGCTGAGCAGCCGGGCAATAGAAGAGGCAATGGGCCAGGTCCGCATAGATACAGGGGCAGTTGGGACAGGAAGGGTCCGATCGATAGCGATAGAGGAAGAAGCGGGACGGGGTGATAACTGCATTCAACTGAATGTGCCGAAGAAGGCGAGACTCCGGCACCGTGAGTGATGGATGAGGGGGAGGGTAAAGGCGTTTGTCGAGGCGGAGATCAAGGTAGACCACTTTTATGGTGCGGCGAAGGGTGTGTCTCCCACCGTCCTCCGAGGGCTTGGGCCAGGGGATCAACGGTGCCCGGAAAAGTGTGTCGCGGGCGAGCTGATGGGCCAGCTCATTGCCGTCAACCCCTGAATGCCCAGGGACCCAGCGGAGGAAAACGATGGAAGGCTGCAGTGCGGAGACCGCTCGTTCAACCTCCTGTTGGAGAGAAGGGGTCAGGGTGCGTTTGCGTTTCTGTATGTGGTGTATAGCGGCTTGTGTGTCTGAATAGACTGTGTACTCTTGGAGAGAGGGAAGGAGGGCAAATGACTGGAGGGCATGCGCAATGGCGAGGACCTCGAGGGACAATGCGTCTGGAGGGTGTAGATACGGCCCGCTGGTGTGGGTTTCAGGAGCAGGAAGGTGTGGATGGTACAGGGCGTAGCCGCAGGAACCTCGAAGAGCCACGAAGGAGGCATCCGTGTAAGCTACACCCTGGGTATCAAAGAGAGGGGAATGGTGCTGTGCGGCCGCATGACGACGTCCGGCGTGCAGGACGGGGGACATGTTGGTCGGGAGGGGAAGGATACGAAGATTGGGAGCGGGGGTGGGAATAGGAGAGGTAAACGGGGAGATTGGAATGGGCGAGATACCCGCTTGAGTCAATAACCACTGACCCTGACGGGTAAGGGAAAGCCGGGCAAGCTGCGAGTCACGATGGAGACTGAGAAGAGAACGAAGAGGATGGAAGAGGCCTGTGGCAAAAAGCTTAGTGGTAGAGGTAGTGATAGGGAGGTTGAGAGCTGCCTTGTAGAGGCCCACAAGGGCCGTCTCGAGAGCGTTAAGTTGAGTCTGAGTGAAGGAAGCGTAGGGTGCAAAGTACAAGACCTTGTTGAGGGCCAGCGCGTGGGCAACGCGGCACGCGTGAGCCTCGTGGAGACCTGAGCGCCGAGTGACCACGCGCCGCAGGAGGTGAGTTACAGAGTGGCAGGTGGTGACAGCGCGGTGGATGGCTTGCACATTCTTAGCCGCATGCAAAGGGAAGCCAAGAACTTTGCACTGTGTGACGACAGGAATGTGAGAGCCAGAAAGGTGGAGAGAGACGAAGTGGTTGTGTGAGCGCTAGTAGGAGGAATGGTTGAGAAGGAGAAGCTCGATATTTCTCAGGAGCAGGAGAGAGGCCAGCGGTGGTGAGAAAGGAGTCGATGAGATCTAGGCCACGTTGCAGGGTGTCCTGTACGTGACCGGGAGAGCCAGATGAACACCAGAGAGTGATGTCATCGGCGTAAAATATATGATGCAGGTCGGGAATTTAAGCTAGCTGGGAGGCGAGAGGGGCCATAGCGAGATTGAAAAGGGTAGGAGAGAGAACAGCACCTTGAGGAGTGCCACGGGTGAGGTGGTGTGGGTTAGACAAGTGGGTATCTACTCGAAAGCGAGCCACACGTTTAGAGAGGAATGAGCGGATATAGGAGTACATGCGGGAGCCACAATCCAAAGAGGCGAGTTGAGAAAGGATGTGATCGTGGCAAACACCGTCAAAGGCCTTGCGAACATCGACAGTCACAAGTGCGTAAATTTGAGTGGGTGTAGGGGACAGGAACGTTTGCTGGAGAATCAGAAACATGTCCTGTGCACAGACGCGGCGTCGGAAGCCAATGAGAGAATGGGAGAAGAACTCCCGTGCCTCAAGAAAATCAGAGAGGCGAGTCAGAGCCATTCGCTCAAGGGTCTTACCAACGCACGACGTCAGGGAGATTGGGCGGAGGTTAGAGAGAGAGGGGGGCTTGCCCGGCTTTGGAATCATAGAAATAAGGGAGGATGTCCAGGAGCTCGGCAAGCAGCCGCTCTCCCAGGCCTCATTGTAGGTTTCAAGGAGGAATTCTTTGGCGCAGTCAGGAAGGTTACGAAGTGTGGTGTATGTACTGGCATCCTCACCGGGAGCCGAGCGTGTAGCATTAGCAGCCAAAGCAGATTCGAGCTCCCGGAGAGTGAAGCATTGGTCCAGATCAGGGTTAGGTCCACCTGAGTACACCGGGTAGGAGGGTGCCAGAGGAGCGGGAGGTAGAGAGAGGCGAGTTGATCAAAAACTTAGGAGGGAGTCCCCTGAGTAAGGGCTTTAGCTAGAGTGGGGGCAAGGGCAGGCTTAGTGCCAAGGAGGGATTTAAAGAAAGACCATGCGGATCGCAAGTGCAATGCAGAATCAAGGCCATCACAAAGAGCACTTCAACGAGAGTGCTCGAGGGAGGCGCAGTGGGCGACGATCTCAGCCCGCAGAGCAGTGATCCGGGAGGAAAGTTGGGAATTGTGTGTTTGGGAGCGAAAGGAGCGTTGAAGACGTTTACGGTGACGCCATAAACGGATAAGGTGAGGATCTGGGTCTTGGATTGGGTAACGAGAGCGAACGCGACGGCTACTGGACGTGAGCGCTGCAGAGATGCGCCACGTCCAGTCGTCGTAGGATTAAAAGGAGTCGGAGGCGAAATTAGTGCGAAAAGCATGCCAGTCAGTGTGAATAACCGGATGACAGCGAGGGATGTGGGAAAGAGAGGTGGTGATATGGATGAGAAAGTGGTCACTTAGAAGAGTTTCGGCTGTCACCTGCCAGTGAAAGGAAAGTGAACCCCGAGAGAAAGTGAGGTCGGGTGCCGTGGGGCATTGTGAGGCAATGCCCGCTCGAGTAGGAGCGCCAGGAGTATTAAGAAGGGTGAGGTGGCGTTCCTGGGCCAGACAATGAAAGAGGCGGCCGGGTTTGAGGGTTTGTGGGTAGCCCCAGAATGTGTGAGGGGCATTAAAGTCACCACCAAAGAGGAGATATGAGGTAGAAGGAAGAGAGTGAAGGAATTTGCCCAGAGCAGAGAATAAAGAGGAAGTGACAGGGGGGTTGTAAAAAGACAAAAGGACGAGTGAGATGCGGGAAGAAGGGTGGTAATAAACCACACAAACAAAATATTTAAGGAGGGTGGAGGGGATGTCAATTTGCTCTACGAGCACGTCACTGCGTACATAAATAGACGCAAGTGGTGTGGCTGTAGTGGCATGGTAGGCGCGGTAGCCTGGGACATTGCGGGCCGTCCGGGTCTCCTGGAGAAGGAGAAAATTAGGCAGAGAGGGGCGGGTGAGTAGATACTGGTGGAGGGGGTCTTATTGTGGCAAAGATTTCGGCAGTTCCACTGCACAATTTCGAGGTCCTCGCCAAACGCCATTATGAGAGTGGAGAGGAACGCGATGGCACGCGTTCCTTCTTTTTTGCCGGGGGAAGTGACTCATGGACGGATTGGAGAATAGATGTGAAATATTCCAATTGCTTTAATTGTGATTGGATGGTGGTAAGAATCTGGAGAACCGAAGTTTCCAGCTGAGCCAAGCGAGTGTGATGTGCCTGTGTGGTGGTTTTGACACGGTCAGCCAAAGGGGCGACCTGGGCGCTGGAGGAGGGAGTGAGGAACGTGGCAAGGTGCTCATTTAGCTTGCTAAGCTGGGAGGTAAGAGAGGAGGTGGTTGTCTGGAGGGTGTGAGTCAAGGCATGTATCTGCTGTTGTAGATCGTGGGAAATGCGCTGCTGCTCTCGCTGCTGGCGTTCCAGCATTGCGAGCCGGAGGTCGAAGGAGCGGCTCGCGTCAGTCAAGGATGGAGAGGGTGGTGTAGTGGAAGAGAGGGACGCTGGCACCGAGGATCCTTTAACTATGGCGGCGAAGGAGCCTGTGGTGACGTGATCGGAGCTGATGGATATTCATGATTAGAGGAGGAGGAGGAGGAGGAGGAGGAGGAGGTGGTGGTCGGTTGAGTGGCCCGGTGCAAAGCTAGGCGTCGGAGGTATGCAGCTTTAGCACACTCGCGTTGTTTAGCAAGGAGGAAGGGGCAAGTGGGGTCGAGGGAGGGGTGGGTGTTCACCTGGCAATGAACGCATCAGGGCTGGGCACACACATGAGCGGAAGGGTCAGCGGGTAGAGGAGCAGCACCGCGACGGCACTTTGCCGGAACGCTGTGCTGGGGGCATTGGTGGGCGTGGTGGCCTAGAGTGAGACAAGGGGTGCAGGTGGGAGGCTTAGGTTTATGAGGACGGCACCGGAAGGCAACGCGTTTGAAATATACAAAGTGGGGGATGACGGTACCAGCGAACGTTATGAGCACTGATTGAGTGGATCCCATCATGCGAGCAGCGAGAATATCTGTTTTGAAAGATTCTCGATCATGCATGAGCTCATCAGGAGTGAAGTGGCCACCGGCGTTATGGATGACGCCGAGGCATGAGATGGGAGGATGGGGGGAATAAGTTTTGATGCTGACAGGCTTACCGTGAAGGTGAAGGTGCGTGATAGAAAGTAGGAGGTTGGCGGTGAGAGGAGAATGAGTTTTTTAAAAACACAAGGCTTTGGGCTGGCTTGGCCTGAAGGGTGTTGTCTGCACTGGTCTTGGAGGAAAGTTCTGCAGCGGAGGTGACTGCGGCGAGCACGGCGTAGAGAGGCAGCTTGGGATTGAGGGTACCAGGAGGGAGTTGTATGCCAAAAGTGATGAGCTCGGAGCGGAGTCAGGTGGCGGAAGCAGGCTTACGGCTGGCACCGATGGTGCTCCAGCCGATTTCCGGGGTTGGAGTGTCGTCTACCGGGGACGCCATGAAGTCCATGTCTGCCGACGAATCGTCAGCCTGGGGCGCAATCTGCGACGCTGGTGCCGGGCTGCAGGTCTTGGTGTCAGCGGGTAATGTGGCTGGTGTAGGTGCGGCGGCACCGGCGGCGTCGACGAACGCAGGCGGCTGCGACGCGTCTATGGGTCCAAAGGTGTTGGCGTCCCTTAGAGCGTGGAGTTGGCTAGCAGTGGACGCTGCGGCGAAGACGAACGCTGCCGGCTGCGCCGAGGCCGTCGATCCGGAGCTCCCAGCGTCGCTCACAGTGTTGGTTGCGACAGGATTTTGCGCGGTGGCGTGGGCGGTTGGAATAGGCCCCGCGGTGGCGGCATCAGTGGGTCTGGGCTGCAGGGGCTTCGTCAGACGCTGCATTGCAGAGGTGCAGGCGCGGCGCGTTAGGGTTAGCGAGGCGCCGCGCCGCTTCAGACTTTTGGAGTCGCTTGGAGGGCCAGCCCGGCAGCGGGCCGTGATGCCGATGGTATCCACGTGCTTCGGAAGCCTTCCGGAAACGATGGAGAGGAAATCCAGGGGCGGGCGAAGCCCTGGACTAGGCCAGGGGCAGGTGAAAGCGGAGCACGATAGGCAGCCAGCTAAACAGGGCGGCGCCACCTAGCGGGGGTCACATCTTTTTAAAAGCACCATGTGTCACACAGCCATTTGTAGTTAAAGTAGATATGTATTGCCCTCGGTGGACACCTGCACCGCACCGTAACCAAGGGATTAAGGAGGGAGTGCATAGTCAGAGATTTTAAGGGTGTATGCGGCCATCTCTTACCGCGTAGCTTCTCTGTCGCATTGCACGGTTAATGCTACTTAAATCTAGAGCCCCGTCTACTGTCCGACGTCAGTGCACGTTAAAGAGCTCCAGTTGGTTTAAATTATCTGGAGCCCTCCCCTAATACATCCATCATTGCGTGATTTGCTTGGAATGGTTAACCCCGTAAACCAATCTTCCCACAAACATTTTTCCCTCTCCGTCAGTGGTGGTAGTGGTTTTATTAAAAATAAGAGTAACAAGGAAGGAAAAGATTTTTGCTAGCCCCGGCATCTGCCATCGATACTGAAGCACCTGAGCTGTGGGGCAGCGGAAATAAAGGAGAGCAGGCAGAATGGAGAAATGAAATGAAAGCGGTGAGGGGACAGGAATAGAGGATAGGGGGACAAGTAATATGTACAAACTATTTACACAATAAGAAATGTGTCCAGGTTGTGCGCGTGATTAGTTCATTTTAGAGGAATTAAATCACACACGCGCACAGCAATCTGTTGGTTACAACTGGAGTGGGGCGTCCAGTTATTAATCGTTCAAGGTAGAACTCGCGGAGCGCTCGGTCACAGCGTGTAACTACCTGACGGAGAACAGACGGGACGTCAAGCCCGTGTGTTCGAGGAATGCACAGAGGCTCACCAAAGTTAGCTCACGAGTACGCGCACTGCCTGCGGCCACAATACCGTCTTGATGGAGTCTAGTAGTATGCCCTGCGCCCTGTAGGCCGCGAGCATATCGCGACGAGCATCGGCGAACGCGGAACAGCGAAGGAGCAGGTGTTCTAGTGTTTCCACTGCACCGCATCCCTCACACACATCACTCGTCGCGATTTCGTGACGCACCCGTCGTTCCCCGGGCCACACGCAGCCAATGCGCGCGGAGCATCATTGCACGTTGTGACCGTGCAAGTGCGCGACAGCCGGTGACACTGTCGATGCGCTCACCTCCCGCGATGCGTGGGTCGGGGTGCTGCTTTCGGAGATGGTCGTGGATGGCAGCACGCACGTCCTCCAGCGCAAGGGGCAGATCGCTGGCAGATATTTGGTGTGCAGCGGTCGCGAGGTCGTCAGCTTCTTCGTTGCCGGCGATGCCGCAGTGACCGGGCACCCACTGTGCACGCACGGCACAATCTCTCTGCGCGAGGCGCTCGATGAGCGAGCGAATTTCCCGCACTAGTGGGGTACTGCGGCCGTTAGATTGCAGGCGGCTGAGGGCGGCGCGGGAGTCCCACAGCAGAGCACTCCTGGGCGGCGGAGGGCCGAGGGTGAGCAGCAGGTCCAGCCCGAGCCGGATCCTCATCAACTCCGCCGTGGTGGAGGAGCCCAGGAAGACTGCGTGTTGCTGGCTGTGGAGTCACAGGGCGGGGATGGTGGCCGCCGCAGCAAGGGAGCAGCTATCGCGGGCCACGGAACCGTTGGTGTACACGAGGAGATTTCCTGGAGCTCCTCGTGTATGACGGCTCTGGCCAGCTGCTGCACAGCACAGAGGGATGTGCTCCGCTTTCCCGCAATGCCGACGATCTCTCGCTGTACCTCCGAGGCAGCAGGCCAGGGCGCGCAGGAGCCGTAGGGGGGTCGGCCTTGGGTCAATTGCTCATGCTCGAGCAGCGCCGCGCCCATTCGCGCCCACATTATAGAAGACTAGAAAATAAATTGATACGACGATAATGATTAAAACAAAAGAAACGGGATAATTGACGATACTATACGATTTTTTTGTAATTGTTTGGTAGCTTGGCTACTTTTTGAGGCATGAAAGAATGATCAGATAAATATCCTGCTAAAATCTATGAATGGGATGTAATTGACTGCTTGGGGTAAATTTTCCGACATGCGCAGTCCCTTTTGTTATAAGATATAGCGTACTCTCCGTCTAAGTTTTGCGCGGCGGGACGCTGGTAGCGCCTCAATAAATGACTCGGCTCTGTCACATTGGGTATTTTCTTTGCACAGTATCTTGTGCGTCTTTTATATTAACCCAGGAGAGGCCTGTGCCATGCCTCTCTCTTCTTCGTTTTGTATTAAAAGCGAAAGCGTTTAATGGCTCATACTCGCGCGTCCGGTGTCACGCTGTCTTCCACGAATAACGCGGCAGCTGATCAAGATAGCTAAAAACAGAGACGCAACTAATAAAAGGAATAAATTGTGACCATAATAATAATACTTGGTTTTTTTAGGGAAACGAAATGGCGCAGTCTCATATCGTTCGGCACCTGAACCGCGCCGTAAGGGAAGGGATAAAGCAGGGAGTGAAAGAAGAAAGGAAGAATAGGGGCCGTAGTGCAGGGCTCCGGAATAATTTCGACCACCTGGGGATCTTTAACGTGCACTGACATGGCACAGCACACGGGCGCCTTAGCGTTTTTCCTCCATAAAAACGCAGCCGCCGCAGCGTTTTTATGGAGGAAGAACGCTAAGGCGCCCGTGACCATGACCATAACGCCAAGTTTTATGACTTTACAGTGATTAGTTATTTAGTTAAGGCCAATTATAGCGAAAAAAACAAAGAAAAAGCCCAAATGCTTTGTTATAGCGCGGACGTCGAGATAGCGACGGGAGAAGGGGACGTCACACCCAAGGTCGTCATGGTAATGCGGCGCATGCACTTGTGGCGCCACCTGCGCGTCACAACCAGAGAAGCCAGAAGCCAGGGAAGAAGAGAAGCCAAGAGAAGCAGCCCGCAAGCGCCGACAACGTCGCCTAGATCGAAAGGGTGGCAAGGTGGAAGCCTTTGGGAGTGCCACTGGTATGAGAACCTGCGAAGCTAGAATCGCAGTCGGCAATTCTAAAGGCTTCCACCTTGCCGCTCTTTAGATTGTCAAAGTTCTCCCAATTTTTTTTTGTATATGCTGCAGTTTCAACCTAGGAATGCAGATTTACCGCTGGACGAATGGATGGAAAACTTTGTTTAGCGAGAAAATTCAAGGCCCGCAGGCCTCCTTTGTCTCCTTATGACTGCACTCACGGTCTAAGCGTTCATGTGGTTTTGGTCCATGACGTATGCGGCCCGGCTGACGGCGACCTTCTGCTTAGCTAAGTCTTGGCCAGGCAGAAGACCTGACCACGCCGTAATAATAATAATGATATGGAAGGAATAAATGAGGGAGGGCAATACGAAAGGACGAAAGAGCAAATCGAAAATTGTATTTTGAGGAAAGGCGTAGCGCAGCGAAGCGGCGGAACATATTTGACTGGGTGCTACAAGTGGCGCATGCGCAGTAGCGACTAGGGTTGCTTGCCCGAAATGCGCCGCTGCCAAGCCTAGTGTAACTTTCGGTACAAAGCGCCAGAGACTGCCAGACTCGCTGTAAAGCCTTAGTCCATTCGACAGTTACTATGGGCTGGATGACCCGAAACCAGTCGCCATATCGCTGCACTTTGCCCTCAAAAAGCACGCAGATCTGTATAGTGTCAACTTTACCTCCGCTGAATGCAGGACATAAACAGCACTACTTATTCGTGCAGTTAAATTAAGGGTCATAACGAAGATTACCTCTTTGTGCGTTTGTGCTTTCGCACTAGAACTGAGTATTTGCGCAACAAAGGCCTCACTTCTTTCACACTGCGGTCAGGGTATCTCCCTCCCTCAGGAATGCATAGGCTGAGATTGAAAAATAAATGCTTCTGTCTGGCAAATCAGAAGAGTTTGATTAGTGTGCGTTTAGCAATGTTCGGTGTTGATTATGAGGGTGCACACTACAGGCTTCACAAAAAATGAACGCGTTGAAATATCACTGCACTCCGCTATTCATACGACAGTATTCCAATTGTCTTCTTGTAAAAACCACCACCCTTCTCCGTAACGAAATTTTCTCAGTTGTCGAGAGTATCGTGACGTCACTAGCACCGCTAAATTTTAAAATATTTCTTCATAAGTCCTCCCATACTTCCCGTTTGATTATCACATGGAATAATACTAACCTGACCCACTCTTCAACCTTAATCCTCCAACTAATCTCAATAATCCACCTCAATGCATTTTTTTGCGGGTGGCCTACTTTCAAAATTTCGTGGGTCGGTTTTGATAATTCCGCTTTGGCATTTGGAGGTTCGTGGGTCAACTTCCATATGCTATATATGTTCTTCCTTATGTTCCTTCCGGTGTTCCACAGGGTAGTGTATTAGGACCTTTGCTGTTTTTAATGTATATAAATGATTTAATAGATAACATTCCTCCGTCTGTGTCAGTAAGATTGTTCGCAGATAACTGCGTTGTATATAAGAAATAGCATCAATTCGAGATCATCAATTACTTCAATAGTGTTTGCAAAATAATTCAGTGGTGTGAAGAAAGGAACATGGACTTAAACATTGATAAAAGTGTAGTTGTCCGAGTTACGAGAAAAAAAAAATGTTGGTAATAACCAATATTGCCTTCACCACCGCCACATTAGAGAGGTCTCTCAATAAAAATGTCTAGGAATTACTCTTAACAACTACTTAACCTGTGCACTCATATTTATGAGGTCTGTTCAGGCACTTTTTCTAAGCTTTGTTTCTTGAGATGTAGATTAAAATGTACTCCTAGCAATATTAAGCTATTGGCATACAAATCTTTTTGTCAGGTGGAAACTTGATTATTCTTCTGAAATTTCGGCCCCGCACACCAAGAAAGATACCTAAAAACTAGAGCTCATCCAGAGGAATAGAGTACGTTTCATATTTCATAAATATAGAAGGTCTGACTCCCCAACACAGCTCATGAAAGACGATAACATTCCCCTCCTCAGTTCCCGCAGAAAACTTAACCGTCATTCTATCTTTCATAAAATTAACGCAGGTAAGCTTAGCATTTCTCCCCTTCATTCCTCAGGCACTGCACTGGTAGAAGGGCCCTCCATAGTAGGGAGCCCTCCTTACAGCCTATTTTCGCTAAAACAAAAGCATTTCAACACAGTTTCTTCCCTCAAACAATAGCAGATAGAAACGCACTCCCTGAATCGATCTTAAACTCTTATATCATGAACAGGCGTTAAAACTTTTTCCTTAACTAAAAAGGAAGTGACTCTTCTATATTCGATTTGCAACATGAATTTATATTTGTCTTTGCTATGTTCATCTTTTTTAAGTTTCATTTTTGCTGTGTGTGACATAAAATGTTTTCACGTGGTGTTGTGATATTTTTTTCATGGCCCTCCTGCTTGGCCAATGCTGGGGTGCAGTATTTTGAAATAATAAATAAAAATAATTACCCCACTTATTTCTTAAGAATGTGGTTATAGAGCCCCATATATTTCATGCAGATGCCACAGCGCATTGATCAACACGCAAACCTGCAATGCGGCCAGCAACCTGCAAAGCTTGCAGTATATCTGGCTTTGCAACTTTAACGCCTTAGTATTCATATTGTAGTTTTGCAAAAACCATTCGATTTCTCCGCAACGAGATCACTTATTTGTCGAAAGGAACGTGGCCACATCAGCCCCACGAATTTTTTAAAAATCTGTAGCAGATGGATTAGCACCCTACATGGGATTATCAGAAGACATTATACTAACCTGATCAGCTTCTGAACCTTAATACAGCCACTAATCTACAGTAACTAACCAACCAATTCCCTATATTACACCTCAACTACAAATATAGTTCCCACTAATCGACCTTAATATATTTCGTGGTTTGGTCCTAATTCTCAAATAGGGGGCCCTTTGGAATGTTTTGTAATGGACAAAGTTCGAATTGCTGTCGCATTTTATTCTTAGGATTGTATTTAAGAAGTCCTCAAGGTTTCTTTGTGGATAATCTAGTTGTGAATAGAAACAGGAACACTTCTGCTTCTAAAAAATTGGGATTTATTTAGGTGGACGAACAAAAGTGGACTCGTCACTATTTTCAGCGCGGGTGCGCTGACTGTAGCAAAACATTAAGTTTCGTTACAAACACGTTATGGACAATGATGCATGTTTTAAAAGCTGCAAGTTCTGTTGAGTATAGGAGGACATGCCAAATCCCGGCATTTCGTCTAGGTGCCCTGACTTCTAGGGCCCTTTTATCGGTATAGCCTATCATAGGCGCTTTTCAGATCACTGGACCTAAAGTGTCGGTCTGGTCGAGGAACGCTAACATACCAGTGGATCTCGTTCTCTAAGAGCTTGCTAAACTCAGATCAGACACTTATTTGATCTCTCATAATAAATTTATATTCCTCTAAATCAGCGGCATCCTCGCATTTCATTCTCTTCCAGAAATGTTTGCAGGTGCGAAGCCCAGGTGTCAATCAGTATAGCATGATTCAGTACGATAACACTGTCTACGTTTGTGTAAGTATGGAAGCTTGCGTTATCTGTAGCTTGTAAAATCACTACAGCCCAATTAAAACAGTGCAAAATTCTCAATTGCGGCCATTAATTATATAGAGAGAGTGATTCACGTTCATAAATATAAGTTAAGTCTGGCTTTCAAACGGGAGGTGAAAGGAAATCTCAAGTTTTTTCATGAATTATCAGATCTCGATAAAAACACACATTCCTACACCACCCGTTACACAGAACGGTGGAAAGTGGTCACTGCGCGGGTAAATTATTCCAGGCAAAAAGTGTCATACACACTGCCAACCCTTTTAAATTCATTTCACAAATCAGGTATAGATTTGCATACGATTTCTGTACGAACCCTACGCCAACATTTCATTAACAATCCTTGCTTACAATAACAACTAAAAGTGTTATCTTGCCTTTTGTTATGTTTACCTGTTGTGACTATCAAGTGTGCGTGCATTAATTTTGAATATTGTGCTTTCTGCGAGTTTTTTTTGTTGTTGTTGTTGTCCTATCGCTGCCTGCTTTGTAGGGAGGCTGCGGGCTTCAGTCAAGTAGCTTGTTGTCAAGCGGCTTTTATCCGCAGTCTCCCCCATCACTGATGGAAATAAACAAGTTATTATTATTATTATTAAATGCTACACACACAAAAAAGCCGCAAGCAGACAGCCATCATATTGTTACGAAGTTGTGACTGCAGTCCGGAGAGCAGAGTGGCTGCGAAAATGGTGCCTAAACAGATCTTTATTTGGGCTGACTTTGTCGTCGTGTTGCTGCGTGCCGGTGAACAAGATTTGCAACGCTCATATTAACTTAGGCGTGGAAAGTAGTAGAATTAAATTTTACATATCTATGAGATTCTGTTGCTAATTCTGTTTGTGTTTTCGCAATTTTTTTTCAGTTTTCTATTCATCAAATGACATATTCGGACTGTTAGCTGCAGAGCAAGTGTCCGCTCTGCTGTGATGGGGCCGATATTTTTCGTATTTTAGATCTCTGCCCAAATTTTATTTCGATTCTCTATTCAGTTCGCTGTTAGTAATGAGGTTTATCTGAAAACGTGGGGAGATTGTGAAGACGTCATGAAGTTACCTCTATCGACCAATCACGGCAAGTTGCGACGACACCACAAGGTCATTTGACCTCTCTCGATGAATCAGCAAATTTCGGCTCGAACATCAGCGGCGTTTTAGAAAAAAATCGAAAATATCGTTCTGTGCATTGCCTATTGCTCAATCTGCACGTACCAAATTCGTTAAACTATATAAGCTGGCTGGCCCGGCGAAACATAGGTATTGCAATTTATAATGGTCTAGAACTTGTTTTCCTAACGAAAACCGCAGGGCAAGTTCACACATTCGTACAAGACTCGTGCGGAAAGGCACAGAAAAGGCAGGAAAGTTAAGCCGCGGGTCTTCTGAGGTTTCCTCGTTCCGCACTCTCGCGGAGTTGCCGATAGAGATTGGACTTAAGCCCAATCTAGCAGCTAGTATCGATTCGCGGACAGCACCGAAGAGTGAAGATAGTTTACAACACTCACGTAGGCGTAGAATCCAGCATAGTGCCGAATCTATTCCTGCCCTCGGGACTTCAGTTCTTGTTTGGATCTTGTCTTTTTAAACTCCAGCTTTCCAGGAATTCACGTGTCAGTTGTATTTATAGCGGCAGTTCTCAGGGATAAAAACTGTGTCATTCCATCTCAGGACCAGTCTTCTGTAGGCATATTCTCACCGAAAAATGGTTCAGTCACACATAACAGCTTTAATTAGACTTATACGTGCTGGGTGTGCAAGACAGCAGGGAGCTAGAGCGAAGAAGATAATAAACCGCTAGCCCGTAGAATGCCTAAGGCATGGCAAGTCTCACATATATCAACTAAGCCGCGGTACGGCGCCACTGGATGGGTTCGCACTGTGGCATCGCTCTCCTCTCTGAAGGGCACCTTCTCGGTGCCGCAGCAATGAAAAGCAGGAAGAGAAGAGACGTCGCACGTGTCTGGCGTCTGGTGTAGACACGCCTGAAGTGCCAGCGGGCGTGGTACGGCTTCATCCGTGCTACCTGAGCGACTTCGGAGGTCGGCCATCTAGAGGGACGAACTGTTCCCTGGGGGAGAACTTCATACTTCACCTCACTTGCCTGTCGGAGTAAGTGATAGGGGCCAAAATATCGGCGCAGAAGCTTCTCGGAGCGCCCACGCATGCGTATTGTGCTCCAAACCCAGACTTGTTTGCTGGGCTGGTAACTAAAAGCTCAATAGCGGAGGTTACAGCAGCGAGCGTCTAGAGCTGCTGGTGCCGGATGCGTTGTCGAGCGAGTTGGCGGGCGGCCTCGGCATGACTAACGAACTGGGTAGTACCCATAACAGATGAGGCAGTACTAGTCGGAAGCAGCATTGCGTCCAGCATGGTTGTGGCTTTGTGATCATGCACTAAACGAAATGGAGGGAAGCGCATCGTTTCTTGTAGAGCAGTATTGTATGCAAATATGACGTAAGGGAGTACGGCGTCCCGGTTCCGGTGGTCTGCGTCAACATACATGGATATCAAGTCGGCGATCGTCTTGTTGATCCCTTCGGTGAGTCCGTTCGTTTGAGGGAGGTACGCGGTTGTTTAGCAGTGACTTGTGCCGCTTAGACGCATAACATTCCGTGTAACGGCCGAGGTGAACGCAGTTGCCCTGCCAGTTACAACAATGATGGGTTCACCGGGACAAAACACAATGTTTGAACGAAAAAGTACGCAATTTCGTCGGTGGTACCACGGTGGAGAGCTTTAGTGTCGCAGTACCGGCTGAGGTAGTCGGTGGCGACCACAATGCAGCGGTTACCTAGCGAGGAATCCAGAAATGAGCTGAGTAAGTCCATGCTGACTTGGTGGAAGGGGACTTGTGGTGGGTCAATAGCGTGCAGTAGTCCGGCTGGCTTTGTCGGCGGCGTCTTGCGACGTTCGCACTCGCAGCAATTTAGGAAGTACGCTGGACAACTGCAGCAACTCTGGGCATATCCGCGCCCACATGCGGGAGGAATCCCGGTGAGCATCATGGCACGCCCGCAGGACTTCGTGCGCAAGGCCGCTGGTACCACGGACAGATAGCTTCAGTCGGGCTGTAGTTTTTCTTATACAGAACGCCATCGCGTAAAGACAATGACGATAGTCCACGTGAGAAGATCCGCGGCGGTTACTCAGAGCTTCTTTCAAGATGCCCAATAAGAGGCCGTACTTCACTGTCGTCTCTTTGTTGTTGAGTGAGGATGGACGTGGAGATGGCGCCGAGAAAAACGAATCGTCGTAGGGGTCAGCTCGGTTGTCCTCAACAGGAGCACAAGACAGACAGTCGGCATCACTGTGCTTCCTCCGCATTTATAGAGGATGCTTACATCGAATTCTTGAAGGCGAAGGCTGTAGCATGCAAGCCGTCCCGAGAAATCTTTGCGGTTCGCCGGCCAACACGACTAATGGTGATCACTGACAACTGTAAAAGGGTGGCCGTATAGATACGGGCGAAATTTGGTCACTGCATTTTTTTCAGTGGTGTGGTAGTTCGCCTCCGAGCGTGCCAAGGTGCGGCTTGCGTATGCGATTAAGCGATCGCGATCATCATGCTACAGGACAAGGACCGCACACAGGCCGATGTTGCTGGCGTATGTGTGCAGTTCGGTGTCGGTTGACTCGTCGAAGTGGGCAGGAATGGGCGTAACTTGGAGACGAGTGCGGTGGTATTCGAAGGCCTGTTGTTGCTCCTGGCCCCACAAGAACTGTTCGGCATCTTTCGTGAATCGGGTGAGGTGTCAGCGATCTCGGAGAAGTTCTGCACAAAACACCGATAATAGGCGCGCAGACCCAGAAATAAGCGCACACTTAGCTTATCGGTTGGCACGGGAAAATCAGCGACGGCGGCTGTCTCACCGGGGCCAGGTCTAACTCCCTAAGCGCTCACAATGTGGTCCCAGAAATTTCAACTCCTAGAAAGTGAAGTGACACTTTTCGAGCTTGAGGAAAGACCGGAGGAAGGAACTGCTGCGAACACAGCCCGCACGTTCCTCAGAAAACAGCGTCATCAAGGTACACGAGGCATGACTGCCATTTTAGATCGGTAAACACAGTGTTGATCATCCGCTGGAAGGTGGCAAGAGCCGAACACAGGCCGAAAGAGAGCACCCGGAATTTGTACAGACCATCCGGTGTAACAAAGGTGGTCTTTCCTCGGTCGTGCTCGTCCACACCGCTTTGCTAATAGGCACTGCGTAAACCTAGCGACGAGAAGTACGTGGCGTGGTGCATCCAGTCCAGGGAGTCATCAATGTGTGGTTGAGGATAAACGTTTTTTTTTTGGAGAATTTGTTTAGACGTCTGCAATCAACACAGAACCGTAGGATTCCATCTTTCTTCGCCACTAGAGCAACATGCGGTGCACGGGCTCGTCGACGGCTTTATCACGTCGTTCTGGAGCATTTCTTTAACTTGTCGGCGAATGGCAGCACGTTCCTTTGAAGAGATCCGATAAGGCGGTTGGCATAATGGTCGCTGCCTTGTGTCAGCTATAATGCGGTGCTTTGTGAGCGGAGTCTAACTTTGGAGGTTGAGGCAAAACAGCCGCGGAAAGATTCGATAATGCTCTCCAAGAAGCGTTTCTCATTAGAAGGAAGGTTCGCGTTCATGGCGGTTTTTATGGGAGTGGTTGGAGCCGCAATTGATGCCAGGATTTCGGACAACGTGTGGTGTCGCGCGACTTTGCTATCTTCTTCGAAATACGCAATAGCTGTTTTCTCAGGCTCACTGTGATGTTCGCAACCAAAATTTGTCGCCAAAAGTACTGTTCAACCACTGTTAAATTAGCTCAGACTTGCCGACCCAGGAGCAGTGACATGTTGGTTTCAGCGATGCCACGCGTGCTGGGGCTGTAACCACACTCTACAGTAAAAAACATGCTGGCTCTTGACGGGATCAATACGTGATCGTCACAGATGCATAACTTAGCCCTGCGTGGCTCGGTATCGTCGCCAACAGGGCCTTGGGTGGAAAACTACACGAACGGCCCCTGAATGTTGGTAACGACACTGGACTCCTGAAGGAAATTCAAACGGAGTATTAGGTAATTGGAGCACTCGAGTAACTCAGAAAAGCAACTGCGGAAAATAAAGCCGAAGATCTGGATTCGTGAAGTGCAGACACCGATCAGTTACCACATGGCCTCCAGCTGTGCGGATCTGCGGCCCAGACCAAGGGCAGAGAACCTTGCTCATAGCCATGACTCACCGACTGCTCAATACATAAAAATCGGCGCCGGTATCCACGAGTGCGGTAAAGTCGTGGTTGTCGACGGCTACCGGAATTTCGGCGGAAACCAGTCGGTCGCAGCGCGTCATTGAGGTCATCGGATGAGGTTGTCGTCGTTCGGAGCATCGCCGGAAATCGTCGGGTGGAGGCTCTTGACTCGGTCCAGTAGGCACCTACCCCCGGAGGTCGCCGTCTTCGCCTTTCTCGACGTGCGGGCGTGCCTCTGAACTGGCCAGAGGACGACGGGCGGCCGGCCGAATAGAACAGCCTTGGTGATGGCGATCGGGACTAGCGTCGCCGCGAGGTCAAGGACTGCACGTTACCAGCCAGGTACTGCTCGATATCCCGTGGTCGCTCACCGTAGCGCGGATGAGGTGCGTCAGGTGAAAATCCCTTTAAACACATTCGGCGGTATGGGCAGTGGAGGAGGATTCGGAAGGGCTCCTCGCAGTGGTAACTGAGCGCATGATTGTTTGGCGTACGCCACAGGTGCGATTTGCTCATGGTGGGCCTTGATTCCTGCGGCAGGGCAGGCACTGCTGCGATTGGGTACTGCTGAAAACGCACAGGAGCGACGGGGGAAAAGGCTCGCATCGCTGGCCCGCGAATTCGTAGTGCGTGGCTATACGTCATAAAGTAGAGCGCCGGGTGTGGGGTGGGGGGTGGCTGCCCAACTCGTCGGATTTCTTCACGGGCCACGTCCGTTACTGCAGCGACGCTGGCCTTTGGAGCTTCAAAGGGAAGTTTCGCCAGTTCCTCGCGCACAAGGCTTCTTACAATCTCACGAAGCTCCTCGAGGGGAAGCGACGTAGGCGTGAACTGGGAAGAGGCTGCTACAGTAGCCGCACGTCCGTAGTGCGCGCCCCGTTCCTGCAGAGAACGGTCGAAACCCGTTGCCTCCTTGGTAAAGTCGGACACTGTTCTTGGCGGGTCACGGACGGTGGCCGGCAGAAAACTGATCTTTTACGCCGCGCATTACGTGGCGTACCTTCTTGGCCTCGGGCATAGCTAGGTCGGCCCGATTGAACAATTGCCTCATGTCTTCGATGAACATCGCGACGCTCTTGTTCGGCTGCTGGGACCTCGAGTGCAGGGCGATATCAGGATTCTCTTTTCATTCGATGGTAGTAAATGTCGCTAGCAGCTATCGACGAAAAACCTCCCAGTTGGTAAAGGGAGCTTCCTGGTTTTCAAACCACGTTTTGGCGAACTCCTGCAGTGCAAAGTAGACGTTGCGCAATTTGCGCTCGCCGTCCCACTCATTCAAATCGGCCACTCGGTAGAAGCTCGCCAATCAGTCTTCAATGTCCTCAAACCTGTACCCGTGGAACGGTGGCGGCGACCGAGGTGCGTCAAAGACGAATGGCGGGGCATTTCCGAAATGCTGAGATTTTTGGATAGCCGTGGTGGAACTCGTGGCCTATACCGGCGCTATCAGTTTGCCGAACTCCGGTTGTAGGCCTCGCAGACGGCGGCTCAGCTTGTGGACGGGTGTTGAGTCCACCCTTTGAGAGCAGGTGTCAAGAGTGTCTTCGTGGTAAGCGTACATGGGGCGCTACCCAGCGGCTCCACCTAATATGTCACCGACAAAAGGTTGAAATACACAGAACACGTTTAATTGTACCTGCTGGGAGTGCAAGAGAGCAGGGAGCTCGGGCGAGGAAGAGGACAAACCTCTAGCCTCTAGAATGCCCAGGGCATTGCAAGTCCCAGCTAAAACTGTTCGGCCGCGGTACGGCGCCACTAAATGGGTTCGTACTACGCTAACTGGGAGAACGTAAGCGAAGCTATAGCGCCAGTACTGTCGTCATAGTTTAAGTGGATCCGAGGGAAGACAACTTATGGCGCCCAGGAAGAACAAAGAAAACTCTCCGCTGGCAGCAGACGAAATAATTCAAATAAACATACCTGCAGCATGTTTCCAAGCTGCGCGTGCCAGTTTGGGCACTACAGTACCAGGCCCACAAATAAAACCGTAATAATGTAAAAAAGTAAAATTTATCTTAAAATCGCATTTTATTTTACTGTGAGTCCGGTCTCACCAAAATGCGCGGTTGATTCCATGCCCAGTTTTAGTATATGTACTTTGGAAGTACAACCGACTTGCTTTCGCTTCACGATTTTTTGTGTCGTCCTTGAGCAGGGGCCATGCTAATATTCTCTGTATCGTTCCAATTTTAGCATATGTACTTTGGAGGCAAAACATTTTTATGGAGGCAAAACGTTAAGGCGCCCGTGTGCTGTGCGATGTCAGTGCACGTTAGTGATCCCCAGGGGGTCGAAAATATTCCGGAGCCCTCGACTACGGCATCTCTTGCATCCTTTCTTCTTTCACTCCCGCCTTCAATCCTTCCCTCACGGCACGGTTTAGGTGTCCAACGATATACGAGACAGATACTGTGCCATTTCCTTGCCCTAAAAACCAATTATTATTATTATTATTATTATTATTATTATTATTATTATTATTGCACGCCCCTATGCATCGTGGTCCTTCATTGCTGCTATGAAACAATTTCCTGTAACTGATGCCACACGCGTCGAGGTGTGTGTAGACAGCAGACCATGCATCGGAGATTAAGTACAATAGAGGAAATATATATATATATATATATATATATATATATATATATATATATATATATATATATAACCAGAAGCAAAACTGCACACTTCATCAACCTGATCGTTTAGACCTTAGACGAAGTATGCAAATAAAAGAAATCCAGCCTACCATGCTTCGTTTCTGGTGGTGCGTTTCCCTTCGATAAGAAGGGTATCGTGTAGAAAATGTAAGTATGTTGACTGCGTAAATGAACTATTCAGTGGCAAAGGGCGGTGCCGTATTTCACACAGTCATTAGCTCTCTAATTCTCCCGGGCACGGAAGAAAAACTACGCTAACGCAGGTGCGTCAACTGCTTTTATCTCGTATCGTCTTCTGACGTATGGTGTAAGATAGAAATAGTGCCGTTGCAGACACAACGCATAGAGGAGCTGATGAGTGAGGCGGATATGAAATAGCGCAAATGCGTACTCGCAGTGCACCTCCTCCGTTTTCTTTACCTCATAAGGTGACTATAGTAAGCGCGCTCGAGCAGCGCAGGTACTCCAAATTTCCTAAAACAGAAGAGTGTTCGTACCACTAATTTTTGGCTCACAATAGATGATTTGCATTTGCCTACGTTAAGTTTTCTGAGATCTACTTTTAGAGTGCTCTGCGGAAGAATATAAGCGCTTGGGAAATGTGCTGAATTATTTAAAAAAGAAGACAATACGGTAAATTGCACGTGAACACTGACTCTTTGTTTCCTTGGAAACGAAAAGAAAAAGGCCGTCCTCTTCTGAGCATGCCGGGCGAAGAATACAGGACAAAGGCTTAAATATCAGGTGCCGTAAAGAAAGAAGGCATGGAAAGCTGCGGAGGAGAGTTGGGTCAAAATGTTCTGCTTTTTATCGCAACCTTCAGGCACAACAAATAAAGAGTGGCCCCCTTCTTACTGTACAGTAAGCGGCAATAAAACGTGTAGGCACCAGAGAAGCAACCTTCGAACGAAACTAACACTGGATGGCGACAAGCACTGCGATTGGCTGTTTTCTCTTCTCCGTATGCTTTGCTTTGAAATTTACACCCCTTAATAAACGTGTGACTTAAGTTTTTAGTCGAGAGCTGCGAAGGCTGCATGCTTCGCCGCTCGTGCAAACGCCACAGTTGCCGCCATTTTTGTGACCTGTAGTCCATTAGTGACATTATATTTAAGACAAAGTCGTAATCATTCTGACAGTTTTTCTCATGGAGGGTAAGTTAATATAACAGCGTAAAATTATATGATCTTTCATGATTATTGATAAAAGATTGATTTTCAGACATTCGTGAGGTGATAATTACTCGAAAAGGGTTCTAACAACTTCTGGTCAAGTTTGAGAAGTGCGCGACCTATTTATTGTCGTAGTCACTTGCCCGTAAAAGCACTTACAATGTTTCTCGAAATTGCATCACGTCAATGTTGATTGAGACCCACCGGCGCCATTCGCTCTTTATTCAGTCTGCGCGCCGTCCTCAGCGCACATCTTCATCCTACTACGATTGCTGTCTCTGAATCAAAATGCATCAATCGCTGCACTTATGATCTGCGCATCGGTTTTTTATCACAGTTTGTTTGCATGACTTGGAATTTATCTTGTAAGTGGTGGAAAATGCACAGTTTATGACAGCTTCATATTCCTGCGATGCCTTATCTTCGCTAGGTGTTTAGCCCGGGCTTACTAATATGGAAATGAGGTCTGGTTTTTAGGGAAAATAACTGGCGCAGTATCTGTCTCCCATATCAGCGGACACGTAAACCGCGCCGTAAGGGAAGGAATAAAGGAGGGACTAACAGAATAAAAGAAGAAAGAGGTACCGTAGTGGATAGTGTCCCTATATATGCTCCTGCAGGGAGCAAATACAGGAACACTCCAGCGGGCGCAAGAACTGCTGGATCAAATACCTCTTCCCCCTGAAACCACCCCAGAGGCTGCAGAGGAAGCCGCCATCGCAAATGCCATCACCCGCACAGAAGCCCAGTACATTTTAACAAACTCTAAAACTGCAATTCTAAATTTTGCGCGAGGCCGATTCCACGTCCATGCTTTTGGCATACTGGGCTCACCCGATGCACCCCCACCCCGCTATGTAGAGCTTATATGGGTGCCTGCGCACTCCGAGAATCCCGGAAACGAGGCCGCCAGCCTTTTAGCCTGAGTTTCTTTAAACCGGGTCCAGGCGGCCTCGGATCGGGGATTCGCGAAAGAGCGAACGCACTAGTTCAGCGAGATGACGCAGGCCTACAGAGCCTCGCGGCAGCTCTACCCCCCGCCCCACCCCTCCCTAGATAACAAACACGCAACACTCTGGCGCAAACTACAGACACACACACTGCCCTCACCCCTGACCCTAGCCCACTATCACCCCTCCTTCCCCACTACTGCCTGCACCTTGTGCCCAGAACCATTCGCCTCGTCCCTCCACATCCTCTCCCTCTGCCCGGCGGACCCTCCCCCGCGCGGCCAAGAGGACCTCAGGACCTGGGAGGACTGGGAGACCTTGCTGCGCTCGGAGGACCTGGCCGTGCAGACAATCGCCACCGGCCGGGCTGCCAGTGTTATGTACCTTAGGGACATAAACACGAGTGCAGTAGGGTCGTGCGGAGACCAAGGGGCGTGCTCGGACTTCCTCTCCAACAATAAAGCTTTTTTCTCTCTCTCTCTCTCAAATACAGGAACACTTGTTGTGGAGGGCTCCGGAGTAATTTCGACCAGCTGGGAATCTGCAACGTGCACTAAAATAGCACAGCACATTGTCGTCCTAGCGTTTCGCCTCCATCGAAAAGCGGCAGCCGCGGTCGGGGGCCTGATCAGGTTCAGTAGCCGAGCGCTCTAACTACTCAGCCACAATGGCGGGTAACTAAGTGTACGGTATATTCTCTTTTTGTGGTATTAGTAGAATCGAAATATACATAAGTAGAGCGCAGGGAAGAAATGAATGGCTATGCTGCCATTCCTATAGCTTCCTCCTAGTGCGGCCGCATTCTTTCTAGTATCTCTTTGTAACCTTCAACATTGCTTTAAAATTCTTTGTAACCTTCAACATTGCTTTAAAATAAATCGTTCCACTGGCTACGGCCTTTTCTCTGTACAGCCCAATACAGCGCACCGTCGTTCGCATCTCAGCTAAAAAAAGTAGAGAAAGTTAATCTTAAAAACGCGTTGTTTTTGTGCTCTCTGACATAACCAAAAATGGCATTTGCTTAACTCGACTATGCGGGGATATACGTAGCGAGAGGTACGTTTCCCAGGCTGAGCTTGTTGTGGTCACTGTTTGTTTAGCAATGAGACACATTGCGCTCCATCTCGGCTGCTAAGCGCCGTCTTTTACGCTCGGCGGTCTGGCATCTCCGTTTGGCAAGCCGTTCCTCTCTCTGTTCGGGCGTCTCTGCTGCTCTCTTCGCCTTCATAGTCTCATTCTCCCTTTGTTCAGCAGCCAAGTGCCAGGCGACTACCTCTGGATCGGAAAAGTTAGTCTTATCTTATCTACACCGCCGTTTAGCAGCGGCTGGACTCTCCTTCTGGACATCCACATCAAACGTTGTGATACAGCCGCCCATTACATCTCCGCCTTTTATACGCAATGCTGCGCATATATCACCACCACCCCTCCCACCCCCTTCCCCCCGTACACGGGGGACCCCAACCCGGAACTCGACGCGGACATCTCTCCGGCGGAGGTTCTAGCGGCCATGCACAAACTTCGGACCACGACCGCCCCCGGCGCTGACAGAGTCACCAACAAGGCGCTCCGCAATGGCGACAGACAGTCCGTGGAGGCTATTGCAGACTTGTTCAATCACTGCTGGCGAACGGGAACCCTCCCTTCGCAGTGGACTCATGCCAGCATAACTTTCATCCCAAAGCCAGGAAATCCTCTTCAGATAAGGAATCTCCGTCCCATTTTCCTTACGTCTTGCATCGGCAAGGTCTTTGAGCACGTCGTCCTTGGTTGGTTTCCGTCCCCATCTCTCCACCCAAGATATCATGCTTCAGCTCTCAGAAGGCGTACACCACCCCCGAAACACGAGGCGCACGCGCGTGGTCCTGGCCCTGGATCTAAAACAGGCATTCGACAATGTACATCATTCGGCCATCTTGGACGCCCTGTCGTCCCTACACGTCGGCACTCGTACCCATCAGTACATCTCAGCCTTCCTCCGCCACCGCACAGCTGAAATCACTTTTGGCTCACTCTCCTCCCCTATTTACACCCTCAGTAGCCGAGGTACCCCTCAGGGATCGGTACTCTCCCCGCGTCTATTTAATATTACTCTCATCCCCGTGGCAAAGGCTCTATCAGCCATTCCCGCCCTCTCGCACTCTTTATATGCCGACGACATCACCCTATCGACCTCCACGGGTAATGTCGGCACCATTGAAGAGACACTACAACCGGGGGCAGATGTGGTGACCTCCTATGCCCATCAGGTCGGCCTTGCATGCTCTCCTACAAAATCGGAACTTCTGGTCCTTCGCCGCCCTCGGGGAAGACTGGACAAAACACCCCCACCTGGCATCGATGTCACCATTGATGCCGCCCGCATACCAGAGGTAGACAAAGTTCGCATCCTGGGAAGGGTTCTCCAGAACAATGGCAAGAACACTGCCACAATCACCAAGCTCACTGCTACCGTTCAACAAACCGTTCGCCTCATCAGACGAATCGCTAACAAACACCGAGGAATGCGGGAACACGACCTCCGCCGCCTGATCCAGGCTTTCGTCTTAGCCGGGTAGTATACTCCCTGCCCTATCTCTTCCTCTCCAGGTTAGAGGAGAACAAAGTCAACTGCCTCATCCGTCAGGCGTACAAAACGGCCCTCAACCTCCCCAGCACACACAACACCCTCGCCGAGCTCACCGAGGCCCATCGATCTGCCCAACTTGATCGGCTCTCCTCCACCCTAGCCGGCCGTCACATTCTTGACGCCATTGGCCTACACCCCCCTGGCTATTATACCCACACCTTCTCCCTCCCACACCGCACACGGGACCTCATCACCATTCAACCCCTCCCCAAGAACATGCATTCCGAGAATCACGCGGCTCGTCGTGCTGCTCAGGCTACAGCCCTACACAAACACTATGGCGCACAGCCGGAGAGCGTCTACGTCGACGCAGCCTCTTACACCTCCTCTTCCGCCTTTGCCCTGGCGGTAGTGTCCAATTCGTACACCCCTATTACGGCAGGCGCTGTCATTGCCTCCACTCCTGCGGAAGCGGAGGAGGCAGCCGTAGCCTTAGCCATCGCTACTACATCGGCGACCCACATTTTCAGCGACTCAAAGACCGCGGTCCGTAACTTTGCGAAAGGCCGCATCTCCGAACCCGCTTTCCGGCTTCTAAGTTGGTCCCCCACCTCTACCCGACCTATTCAGCTTCTCTGGTCCCGGCCCACGCCAGCCATCCAGGTAACGAGGCGGCTCATTCTTTAGCTCGAGGTTTCGTCAGCCGAGCAGGAGCCGCCGACGCCTGGGAGACGCTCGAGATAGAATGGTCGCGTGTCACGAGATCACTCTACACTACCGTGAGCAACGGCTAACGTATCGCCCTCCGCACAAGTCTCTCACTAAATTGCAGCAGATGACGTGGCGACAGCTACAATCCCGCACCTTCCTCTCCCTTGCCCACTTAGCCCTTGTTCACCGGGACTGTTCACGCCAGTATGCACCCTCTCCGGCGCTCCGAAAGCGGATTTTGCACACATTCTTTATTCTTGCTCTGAGCTCCTTCCACCAGCCGATTGGCAACTCACAGACCTCGAGCGATGGAGGCTGAGGTGTCCAGTTCTGACGCGGCTGCCCAACGACAGCTAGTGGACTGGGCTTTGGAAGTCGCTGAGAAGCATCACCTTCCGGCCACGACACGCATCCAAGAGCAATCCCATCACTAGGATGTAACAATTAAGGCTTGCTCTACTTTATAAAGTTTTTCACCACCACCATGCGGAGCAGTTCGGCGTACGGCTAGGCGGCGACGAAGCACGCGGCGCACTTGTGGGGTCTCTCTGGTTACCATGGTATCGGCGCATGCGCACAACTGCTCATCCGCGTGACGGTCACGCTCGGCTCCACCGGTGGATGCGGGCGCGCAGCCTGAACGGTGGCGAAGCGCACGCCGCACCTTCCTCCTCTCCGGTTACCATGGTAATGGCGCATGCGCACAACTGTTTGCATTGGGCCACAGCGAAATGCTCGAATGGTAGGCCAGTGTAGCTCTCGCTACAAAATTGGGAAATTGGTTGTTCGGGAAAACTAATGGCGCAGTATCTGTCTCCAATCTCTGTACACCTGAACCGTGTCGTAAGAGAAGGAATAAATGAGGGACTCATCGAAGAAAGGAATACAGGTGCCAACTTCGTGCAACTGAGATTTGTACTTATTATTTGTATTTTCTTTTCTGTGGGCTTACTGGACGTTTTATTTTATTTCCACATTCACGTAGTGATCCTGTTAATAATGTATTCTGATGCTGCTGTCAAGTCATTGTAGGATGCGTCGACCCCTATCAAGCCTTCTCTCCGACTTCCTGTCGACGAACCCAACATCCTCAAGATGTTGAATAAATTTGAATTGAATTGCATTGAGTAGTGGAGGGCTCCAGAATAATTTGTACCACCTGGGGATCTTTAACGTGCACAGACATAGCACATCACACGGGCATCTTTCGCGTTTTGCTTCCATCGAAACGCGACCGCCGCGCTCGTGTTCGAGCCCGGGTACTCCGGATCACTAACCGAGCACTCTAACCACGGAGCCACCGCGGCTTGTCTGACTTATTAGGCAGCGTGCGTTTTCAATGCCTCAAGCAAGAAAAGTATTCCGCAAATTTATGCAGCTTCTTTTCCTCAGGCCCATGACAAATATTAAAAGCGGATTTCTTTGCTTTTATCATTTTGACAAGTTTGTCGGCTTGTGTGGCGCTTATTTTGAATTTTCAGAAAGGTTTCAGGAAGCATTTCAAAACATGGATAAATGTAGTCTCGTACACTTTCGCCCCGATTTATTTCGCATTACCTTTTTACCAGCACTTGACTTTTCCCCGTACGTATCCACCCTTTGCTAGATCTTTGTTGGGAAGACAAGCGTCGACGTCGGCAGAAAATGCATGCACTCTTTTAAACATAGTTATACATAGTGAAAGCTGAGTTCTGTTGCTTCGCAAGTCAAGGCACTTATTACTCCTCGGTTTGAGCGCCTCGTCTAGCTCGGGTTCGTTGCAGTGCACGTTCTCGGTGAACTGTCTCGATTGTATGATCGGACGCAACTTGATGGCGATGCCGGAGGGTTGACGCACTCACGCCTAATCCACGGCAAAACTGAAGGAGGAACCACTGACGTAGCAACTATTACACCCTCTCCAAGTCGCGCAGTATCACACGGCGAAATCGGATAACGCAAGCGGCTGTGCCTCTTCCAGCGTGCCCTCTTCGATGCGAAATTGTTACTAGGCTATGTCGGCGAATAGGTATCCGCAAAACGTGTCTCCAAACCGTAAAGGATGTCAAGATCTCAGTGGAATCAGTAGACCCGAAGCGCAAAGGAGCCCGTGTGCAGTGCCATGCCAGCGCACGTTAAAGATTCCCAGGAGGTCGTAATTATTCCGAAGCTCTCTACTACAGCACCTCTTTCTTCCATTTTTGTTTCAGCCTCTCCTTTTTGCCTGCCCTTACGGCGTGGTTCAGGTGTCCGCCGAGGTATCAGACAGATACTGTGCGATTTTCTTTAAAAATTTATGAAATCAAGTTTTTTTACTGCCAATCTCCAACAAAAGACAAGACAATTTCTCTTCAACTTCCTTTAGAATTAACTGGTGGAATAGGCTTCACTGTTTAAATTTAAAGTTAAATCATTTTTAAGTTAAAAGTGCCATGCCCTCCCCTGCTGATGTAGTCTGGTGTGAAATAAATTCATAGACTAAACTCGATGATGTGCACAGATTTTATTGCGAAGCAATACTACTTTAGGTTGCACTTCAGCCCGTTCCGTGGCGAGGCGGTGGTAGGCACCATTGACCTTTAGCGTGACCTCGCTGCGTTACGTCACACCACGTGACCTATAGTGACGTCACACCAGCTGTGTAAAAACGGGGCCCCATCTCACGCCGTCGCGAGGCGAGGCGGTAGCCACCAACGGCGGCCTAATTCCCGCTCCTCTCACCAGGGGCGCTACGGTCAGAGTGACGTCACACCAGCTGTATAAAACAGCTCGGCTCCTCTCGCCAAGGCAGTCATACAGCCAGATGTTACGGTGGTGCCTACGAACAAGGCAGCTCGGCAGAATGCAAAGAGGAAGCATCAGTGAGCTACGGAGACGGAAGAAGAACGAGAAGAACGACACTATTGCTTCGCAATCACCAGGCTTAACCAAGCTAAGCCACGGCCGTTTTTTAGACCCGACATCGCAGTTGCTGATGCTATAAATTGTTGCAACAGAACCAACTCAGTTTTCCTAAATCCAATGATCAATGATACACAGCGATGCGCTGTGTAAAAGTCACACTACTCTTTACGTTGGCCTATACCAAACAGTAACAGATGAGCATACGGCAAAAGAAATTTTAGGTATTATTTCTCTACTACAACTAAAGGATGTTTAAGTGTGTAGTATATTAGAGTGGGTTTGGTTCAATGCATTTTATGCATTCTCGATTA